>NC_137596.1:3337827-4537827 GCF_963210335.1 Falco punctatus
ATTCAGCAAAGAAATGTGAAAGCTAGAAACCATCTGATGAAAATGTGAGTTAGGTGGAGAAAGCAGTTGCAATTTCTCCAGCAGCAGCAAAAGACTAGCCAATCTCTCTAAATATTTAAGCCAATCACTTTAGCTCTCTGCAGCTTTTGCAGTCAAGGTACCCTTGGGATCCCTTTGCACTCTTTACCTCCTGGTTTACCATGTTATCCATCCCAGTCTTTCGAAACATCCCCTCTTGCAGCTTCTGGTAGCATCCATCCTCCACTCCCCATAGGCAGTCTTTGTTTTCCAACACCTTCTGCTTCTGTGTACATGCTGGCTTGTGCATGTCTTTGGCTTTGTTTGCATTTGGGAAAGAAAAGAAATCCATAGGAACATGAGGCCAATAAGATCCAGCACCTGCAATGGCTATTACTTCTGGCAGTGAACTGCCTAATCCTCAGCTCTCACAGGAAAGTGAGACATAGTGTGAATACTACTGAGGGGCAAGTGAGGTCAGTGTTATTTGGGATCATGTGGATTAGAGGAATGTGGAGACTGCGTGGCTTAGTCACAAGATCCTAATCAGTTAGTATTATAGTACCCACAAAACAGGTATTCTTAGCCCTGCCAAAGGATCTGGGGATGCTCAGGGGCAGCACAGCATATACAGAAATCTATACTGTTTGCTATGTGTTGCTTAGGACCAAATACCTTAAAGGGGACAGAATCTCACTGAACAGAGGGCTGTGTAGATATGAAGAGCAGAAATTGTCTGTAAAGCACTTCTCATCCGTACCCATCCATGGCAAGATTGGTGCCCTGCTCCAGTTCACTTCATCAGTCCCTACAAAGAAGGACCCTCTGCCTTGTTAAGAATGTCACCACCTGATGCAGTAGAAACTTTTTTCAAAGAGCTGTAGGAAAGGTAAGCCTAGAAGATTATGGAGGGTAAACATATAACTAGACAGCCATGAAATGTGTATTACATGCTGGCTTCCAGGAGCTCACAGGGCCTCTTCCTCCATTTCCAGGAGAGTTTGCAGGAGAATGAAAGCTTAGAAAGGGACATTTCCACCACAAGCTGTACAAAGCAAAGACCCTCCCCATGGGGTTTTTTTTGTGCTCCTCTTGAATAGTTTTGTTTCAAGAGGGGCTGGTTGGAAAGGCCGCTCTGAACCAAGAAAGCTACTTTCAAATTCCACAAAGCATGGGAGACGCTGGAATACAGTGAGATTTTTGCAGCTGTTGGCCCAATTCTAAGCATGTGACACTCTAAAAATGTTCAGATCCTGACAGTGCAATTCATGTCACTTCTACTGTATGTTCCTCACACAGGAAATTTCTCTATCACAGCTAAAGAGAGAAAAGCTTCTTCCTTATCCTGTAATGCAATCTGTGCCATATTAATTTCTAGAGGCTCTGCTGGGGTAGATGTTGTACCTGTATAAATGCGCTATTTATAAACTCACCCTTTTATATCAGGTTGATGTACTAAACCTCACCTTTTCTGTCAGTTTTCAACAGAGGACATCCAGGTGCTCAGTGAAGGAGGCAAATGTCCTTATTTTGGTTTGCAAGTGGAGAAACAGTAGCACATGTGACACACCGTTACCAAGCTTTTAAAATAATTTCATATCCATCATAGAAAATGTGTACCTAATTGTCTGAAAAATTTGGTCTGTAGATCCTAGTGATAGCATTTTCTACCCGTCTGCGTGGTTCTCCACTGGCAGAGCACATTCAAACTGCAATAACTCCTTTTCTTTTCATTATAGGTAGCTCACTGCTGGTCTACAATACTCCACCCCACACAGAATCTTCCTCACGTCTTGCCACCAAAGAAGGTCAGTCTTTTGCATATAAATGTCATGGCTTCCTGTGCTCTCACAATGTTTTTGATTGGGTTAAAACTAGACCTTTGATATAATATCCTTGGAGTGAAAATGTTCTGATCTGCTATGCATGCACAACGTGGTTAAAATAGAATAATTCACAATTTGCAGCCCTGTCCATGCTGAAAATCACATCTCCACTTGTCCAGCCAACAGTGTGGCATAATCATAAAATCAGTCATAGAATGGTTTGGGTTGGAAGAGACCTTAAAGATCATCTACTTCCAACCCCCCTGCCATGGGCAGGGACACCTTCCACTAGACCAGGTTGCTAAAAGCCCCATCCCACCTGGCCTTGGACACTGCCAGGGATAAAATGTGTATCTGCCGTTTTCAGGAGCTGACGGTGGTATGTTTTCTGTTCTTTCTGTTACACAGTTTGAAATCTCAGATATATAGCAAGGACTGAGACACTATTTTTCCCTGAGTGAGTTCGTAGTTGAAAGGATAAAATTTTCTCACAATAAATTCCATTATTCCATAAAGGCCACTCAGGTCTTCCACAACTATTCGTGAATCTGTCAGCTAGTTTCAACCAGCAAAGAAGACCAAGTGTATCTTTTTGACACTTTCATTTTGGAACATTTTGATTTCTTTTTCAAATAGCCCCAAATTTTTAATCTATTTGAAATTCTGATCATGTAGATAGAGCTTAGAAACCTTGAAGTTTAGAAGCTAATAGCACACTTGAGGCTCCTTCAGGCTTTTGAGTTGTTTAAGTTTTTCAGGTTTTTCTCTGCAGCTACAGTCCTGTTCCTTTTCCTTATTCTTAATGAAAAATTATATTCTCAGTCATGATAAAATTATGAGAGTTGGTGTGATGAGTATGGTGCACATTCCTTACCTACATAAGGCAGTAAGTCACAGTTGGGTGGTTGAACTGCTAAAGGCCAAACAGGGTGTTAAAGACTGAAAATCCGGTCCTGTGCTCTGTAACCTACTGTGTAGACCTAGGATCCTTGGGTTTGGTCTTCTTTTCCCTTTGTGTAACTGCAGGAACACCAGTTTCGCTCACTGAACTGTGTTCAGCTCCTCTGTCTGAAAAGGTTCTGGGAAAAGTGTGAAATCTTATGCCTGCTATATGAGATAACCCGCCTAGAAGCAGTCTGCTCTCGTGCTGAGACAGTTTCCTCACCCCATATATAAACATCTCTATGCTTTTCAGGAGGACATGGCTTCACTGATGAGCCCCAAGTTTGCATTTCAAAGAATAGCAGGCAAAGGCAGAAAGTCTTCTATTTAAGCAGCTGGAGAGAGGCAAACACGCCCCCACCCCCCCCCACCCCCCACCCCCCCCATTTCACTGAAAGGCTACAGCAGGCTGAGACCCCACATTTAACAAGCTCCTGCACGGTGTGCCTGGCTGCTTCATTGACTAGCACTGCTCTTAGAGCCAGCGCTTCTTTCTCATTGCACCGTGCTGCATTTCACCTCCAACATCTGTCCTGGACCCAGGACACAATATCAGTGCTGGTTTTTACAGCAGCTCCTTTTGTCTGGCATATAACTATCCACTTGAGCTGTCTGCTCCCTGGCATGCTGTTCTCTCTTTATGAGACAGGCATCAGTTGATAAAACACGGTACATTACAGAGACAAAGCCACTCAGTTTTTTCTGTGGCTGACTACTTTGACGCTAACGCTCATCTATTTAAAATTAATAAAAGCTAGGCTTGCTTCTATTTGAATAAAACAGACACACACGCACGTGTTTCTCCACAGTTTCCCCTATAAACACACACGGACATCCAAGACTGTGCTCTTTCTGTCTCAGGCCAGGTGGTTGCTAAAAATAAAGGGAGGAAAGCCGTGATTTTTTTATTAAAGAGAAATGCTTTGTGTAAAATTACACTCCTCTGAATGTTTTATACCCTTTATCTTTTCAAGTTGGGCCTAGAGTCACTCAGGCAGAAAGAAATCTGAGGGAAAAAAATGTTCCTCGCCCTCCATTTTTACTGCCCTCAAGTGTGTTTCTTTAGTGCAGCTGAGAGAAGTTTGCATTTGATTTCTGTCAGCTAGGCGTTTGTAACTTTACATGGTACTTTCATCATGTGTCAATAAAGGACTAAACACACCCCAGGGATAGTCAAATAAAAATTAAGAACTAGCATAGAAATGTTGAAATCCCATCTATTCCTCTCCCATTTCTTCCTACAACGCCTGAATTTCCTCTGCATTCATGTGATGCCCAAATACTGTTCTAGGATACACCAACCCACTTCCAACTACTGTAACTGATTCATGCTCCAAATATTATTTGTGAGGTAAGACGATGGGATAAGAGACATGTGGACATGACAGGCTGACAGATAAGGAATTGGGGGAGCAGAGGGAAGTGTCTTGTCCAATATCACAAAAGAAACTCATGATGAACATAGAACTGGACTTGGAATTCCTCGGCCTCGGTCTAGTCTGTTTTAGGCAACAAGATTTTCCTTGCTTCCTTTTAAGTTTTTTTAATGGGCTGGCATCAAGATGATGATATTCTTTTGGAAAAGGAATTTCAGAATGAAAATAATGATTTATTAATAAGTATTTTCCTGTCTTCTTAACTTCTCAAAAGATGAAACATTTTTCTTTATGTTAGTACATCTTGAATCTACTAATCCTGCAAACAATTCTCTCTGTCTGTGAATAAAACGAGACAAACAAATTCTTCTAACCACCTTCCTCTGAGGATTCAATAGCAGGATGAGGTGATCAGATAGTACAATAAATGTCAGAGATAGGAAAAAAATACTGGTTTCTTCACTCCTCCTGTAAGTTTTCTTGCGTGTTCTCTAAGATCACATAGCTAATGCAAATAACCTGCTTGTGCAAATTCCAAGGAGAAATGCATGCTCTTTGCGTACGCTTACACTATGCTTTATACAACATATTACACCCACATACTGGAAAAAAGAACCTACATGGCACAAAAAGGTACAGCTGCAACAGGACAGATGCAGATGCTTCCGATACAGCAAACAGCTCTACTCTCCCCCAAACTGGTCACGGACGTAGCTGTGTAGCCGCAGCAAGGATGGTGTCAGCCAGGAGCATGGGGCACCACTTGACCTGTGGCCCATGCTGGCAAGGGCAGCGCTGCTGTCACAGGACAGGGTTTCATGCCGTGGCTCTGGAGCTGTCAGCCTTGGCTGGTTGCAGCTGCAGACTTTACTCCCTTTTTCCCTTCTATTTTCTGACCTCTCACTTCTGCAATGCCAGCTCTGCATGCGCGAGAACCTGTAGCCCTGCTTTAGGAGAGTTAAACTGCTTTCATAGCAGAAACAGAAACTGTAAACTTGCACAGCTGGTGCACACAGCACACGCGTTTTGTTCTTAGAACAGATAGGTAGAAACCTTGTTGTGTTCAAAGGACTCTTGTTGCCTGAGCTTCTTTGCTTTTCAGCCTCATAAACACTCAAAACTATGGTATTTAGCGTCATTGGTACAAATTGTCTTCAGCTGCCTTTGAGAAATAAATTGCTTTAATGAAAATCACCAGTATTTTTTGGCTAGAGAACACTTTTCTGGAAAATGAAACGAGGTTGCTCTCATTGCTGAATGGAAAGATTTGTGTCCCACTCCCAGCACTCCACCGGAGAGATGGGCTGTTTCATTTTCCGTGACTGGAGCAATGACTGACCTACTGTAGGTACTGGAGACATGGGAGAAGAATCTGAGACCACATTATCTGCCAAAGTCCATGGGGATTGTAAATTGCTTGCCTTCAGAATGGTGTCATTTAAGTAGGTTTCCATAGGGAAATGGAAAGTATATTCACATACAACATCATTTAGGAGGCCAAAGGGTTGTGTCCCGGATGGTTGTGAGCATTCTGGCCTCAATCCAACACATTTTTAAAGCCTTTGCTGGCTTTTAAGTATGTTGGGGTCTGCATAAGTCGTGTGTTTCATACACCAGCCTAAATGCTGTGCAGGATTTGAACCCAAGCAGGGCAGTGCTGGCAATTTCTGAAGAGGCAGAATCATGACGTGTTCATGTGTGAAATCACATGTGTCTAAACAGGCATGTAGGAGTGTCTGGTGTGGTATATGTGCTGCTTTGTGGCATGTGCTGATACACAGTGAAGTGGGTATCTGTGCAGTGGAGGTGGCAGAGTGGGATGAAGGGAGGCTCGGGTGATGAGGGCTACACCCACGCATCATGCGTGAGAATTCAGTGGAATGATTTTGTGTGGCAATTTGTCTCCAGCTTTCAGGTTATGTATGATTTTGATTAAAAAGCTGGATTCAGCATGGGTCTCTATCCTCCAGCACTGTCTTCTGCATACGTCAGGCTCAGCCTAAGGCAAAACAGTTACCATAGAATAGCAGTAAACCAGCACTAGCCCAAAGTCCAAAATCCAACCTCAATTCAAGCAGAACACAGGAAAAACTGCTCTGCTACCTGCACTTTCAAAGAGGGAAGAAATTGGTGTGAATACGTGAATATGGATGTAGGAGACAAAGGAGTCTGTGGCTATCCCATGTTTATATTTGCATTATTGAAGTGTTTGTGTGAACAATAAGGATGTTTGGGTATAAGGTGTGTTTGTTTGTATGTTTTGTTAGGTCGTTGGCAAATTTAAGAACACAAACAAATCAGTGAGCTCTGAAACTCACACAGTGTGGTTTCCAGTGGTCTTGTACCCCTGTGCATTGTGAGCCCCTAAGGAAGAGTTTACTGATGTTGGAGCATTAATAAGAACTCTCTCACACAGCGTCCCTGGTACCTAACAAAATGTGAGCCCTTCCAGCTGCTTTTCTCGCTTTCAGGGCCGCAGTCTCTCTACTCTTTCCCCAGCAGTTTCCTTTAAATTGGTAGGAACTCTTTAAAACTCATCTCTCCCATTCGCCACATTCAGTGACAATTCCAGGCAACAGGTCCAAATGTTTTGGGGGACTGGAGAGAGAAGTGCAAAGAGACCACAGGCAGCATAGTTGCATAAGCACGATTCCCACAGGAAAATAATCTCAAATTCCCGTATAAAATTCTTCTCTTGAAAAGGCCATTTTCCAGGTCTAAAAGGTTGTTGTGTGAAAAGTATTGACCAGTTTCAGTAAAGTCTTCTTTTGAGGGTGTCAGTAAGGCCTCTTGTTCCCAGCAAAGGTTGTAAACCCTCCAGTCATAGTCCTGTCAGAGGAAAAGCAGTTGCAGCTTTATGCCCTCTTAATTGTCTGTACATGCTAAAACATTTGTCGATGATATTTGTGTGCCTGGTGATGAAACATCCCATTTTTAGATCCGCAGCAGAAAAAGGGGAGGTTTTTTTTGGTCCTTCTTTTATTTCAACTGTGTGGCCAAAACCAGGGATTTATGATTTCAGAAGAGACAGTAGCTAGCGCTCTTGGATTTTTCTTTTTTTCTTTCTTTTTTTTTTAATTGTTTTCCTTTGAAATTCCAGAGTTAGTGTTTTGTCTGCTTTCTCCCTGACCCTCTTCAGAGGCAGGCGTGTGTTTTTTCACCAGAAAAACTGGAAACAAAGAATCGTTGTCTTTAAGCTGTAGCAGGCAGGAAACCCAACTCACAAGGGATCACCCTGAGCCAGCGCTGTCCCAGAGTAGACTCCAGTTCTCTGAATTCAACCTGACAGCTTGTCTGGAGCACTTTCTAAGTAACCATTATCCTTCCTTTTCTCCCAGCAAAAGAGCTATTATTTTTTTGCCTAGGGTGCACTGCAAGCTATGTTATTGCACATGCATGGGGGGTTACACGTTTGCTGGGGTGCAGTCCCTTCAGTGAAAAGCTCTTGGAAGCGCTTTGGCTGTTTCCTAAGACAAGAGTAAATTTTTTTCCTGATAACGAGTCAAATGCTGTAAAAATGCTTGCTGCAATGTCTGCGCATGTGTGTGTCTTCCCTTCCCTTTTCTCTTATGTTCATATTGCTGCGTCTAGCTTTTTTCCCCATGAATATGCATTTCTTTTTCTTTACTTCTGCATTTTTCAGTAAGTGCAAGCTGCAAGCACGTTAACTGTTTGGTTTTACCCCCTGTGTGCCGGCAGGTAAAATACACACCGTGCTGTCTGTGTATTTGTGCACACTTGTATATGTGTTTTGGATGAATGTGTACATACGTGTGCTAAGGGCGCTCAGAAAGGTGCCTTCCAGAATATGCAATTGTGTGTCTGTTTTTGCTCAGTAGCGTGCCTGTCTGCATGTGGCTGTTTGTGTCTGCAGTCCTGCGTAGCTCAGTAACATGTATGTTGGCTAGAAAGTGACTGCTTTTCAAAGCTGGCTCTGGGAGGGATTCTTAGGACACATACTACAGTCTTCATGAACTGTGCATTGGGACTTCTGCTGCTGCTCTCAAAAAAAGCAACAACAACAACAAGAATTCTCATTACTTCCTCCTTTTCTTCATAATGTGTCTTTGTAAGCGTTGCACAGGGTAACTCAGACGTGAATCAGGAAGTTCCACCGCTGCACGGCTCTGGGATGTTTTTCTAGCCACACTTGCACAACTGGGGGCTGTCACCTATGGCTTAAAGCAAACAGGGAGTGACTCCACATTTTGGAGGCCAGAGCCCTCCTCTGAGCGGGTGAGCAGAGCTCGAGCTCCAGGCTCGAGCTGTGGTGTGTAGGAGCTCCTTCATGTCACCCTGCAGCCTAACTCTAATGAGGGAGAGGGATCGCAGATCTGAAGCTGAAGTGACCTGCTTCAGAAAAGACTACCCTAAGCGTGACCCTGTCTGTACAAGCTGAATAAGTCCACTTCAAAAATCCTAAATCCTAGTTCTGGCATGTGCCATGTTAAGCTCCAGGACCTGTCTGATGCTGGAAGTAAACGGGCTTCAGCCACAGTACTTTAATCCAACATTGGATCTAGAATAGGAGTTAAGTTGGAAATGTTTGACTGCTCTGATCTATATGTCTATAAGGATAGTAATGCTTAATAACTGGGCTCTCAGCTACTTTCAGAGACTCCCCAAGTTAAACCTGTTCTTCACGTCCATGCTCTGCAACAGATTTGTGACGTAAATCCAGCAGTCAGTCCCCTCCCGCTTAGTTTGAGTTGACTTCAGGTCAAACCCCAATGTTGTTCCAAGCCTGGGCTTTGGTCTCCATGTTGGTTTCTTAAAATAGGTTAATAGCAATATAGAGATGTTTGATAATAGTGGTTTTTTTTTTTTTAATTGTGAAATAATCAAGTAGCCTGATAATGCAGAATAGTTGCTTCCTCTTAGTGGAGAGACTTAGGATTATTTAATTCCACGTATGATCCCTTACTGGTGATTCTTTAGCACAAGGAGCCGGACATTGTGGTCTTGAAGCAGAAACGAATGAGTTTTGTGCTTGACGGCACTGGAAAGTCTTACGTAATCCTGAGAACAGTCATCGTAATACTGGCTGTGAATGACATACAGCATGACATATGCCATACGTGCTAAGTAATTGTTTTAATTAGCAGAAACAGTAAATTGAAAAGTACTTCATTGCAAAGCAAATGATACTGTGGGTGAGATTTTGAGGCCTCAGTGTACGCAGTTATGACACACATGTAACTTGTACCTGGGTGTGTGCCATGGGGCTAAACTTGGGAAGCTCATTGCCAACTTGCATGAACCTCTTGCAGCCTTTTGAAAAGGCCAGAGGACTCCTTATACTCTGTTCTGTTTTCTAGTCCAATTCCGCCGTCTCTGCCACACACTGTCAAACCTCCTACAGACAAACATCCAGAGTCTTCACGGCTTTGTGCTAAGAAAAACTGTATCTAAGCAAATCTCTTGCTGCTGACATTGTGAGGTTTTGCACCATATGTACTGAGCATTTAGTACTTAGAGCCAGAGTGGGCCTGGGAAGAACCTTACAGGCTCTACAACTTTTATGTTTGCTGCCATCATTTAAAACAATGCGTCTAATGTTTCTAGGAGGAGCTGGAGGTGTTTTTGGCTTCCTTGCCCCTCCAGAAACCCACAGTCTAGGTTTCTTCTCTCCAACTGGCTTTAAACACAGCCCCACCTCTTCAATGCGATCTCCAGGAGGTTAAATGACGGGAGTGTGAGGGCTGGATGCTCAGCAGCTTGGCAGAACTTGCTTACATGTTTGGTTTGCAAGCAGCAGTGTTTTTTGTTCCCATGCGCCTACATTGGGACTTTTCCAAGATACCAGAATAGTGCCACCACACACAACTTCACTTTGGGAGGAAAAGCAGTGAGGTCCTATGCCCTCCTTTCTCTCTTTCCCTATAAAGTAGTTGCCACAAAATAGACCCCAAGTGACCACTTAGATTAATCACAAGTCTGGATCCCCTAGGACACCTGGTTCTGCTTTCCCCATTTAGAGAAGCTAATTTAAATTCCAGCCACCAAGCCAGGATAATTTCTTCCTACTGAAGTAGAAGGACTCATTGCAAAAATCAGACTGTGTTCTGCATGGAGAACCCTGTGGGTCCGATAGCCCACTTCACATTTGTAGCCTTCCCCTTCCCCTGATTTGTTTCATTGAAACCTGTAAGGCCAAGTCCTGTCTGGAAATGTAGTGCCTGTGCTCCCTAACCAAATCAGACAGGGTGTTCAGCAGAAGGTCCTCCTGTATTTCTGGTCTGGGCTTTTTTTCCATCCAGTGAACTGGAGTCATTCAACCTTTTTTGGAAAGAACCTCAAGATGCTGTGGTGAGGAATACAATAGGCGATGGCTAAATGACTCCAGTCATAACTGTTATTATCCATCTAAGTCAGCAAGACAGACTTGGTCAGAGGCTGCCAGTGTGTTTCAAAGGGAAACGGAGGCAGTGTTAGTAAGCAGACAGACAATTCACTGAGACTTGGGAAACTTACCTATATATTCTTCTTGGCTCTGTCTGTATGACTTAGAACAAGCCACTTTCCATCCTCTGGCTGCCTCATCTCCTTGCAGGTATCAGCTCCAGTAGGCAGAGGTTGATGGGCAATTTCTATTGCTTAGCACCTACCACGCTGGGGAATCTAGGTGCCTCCACAAGTTTGCTGCACATGAATTTCTCCAGACATCTACAAAAGTTGGCTTTAGGAAGAAATCCCATCTCAGGGGATGAGAGCTTCTTGGGTGGTTCCAAGCCATGCTCAGCTCTGCGACAGGGCCCCTCTCACAAGGGAAATGCGATGGGGATAGCATTTGCTCAGGCAGAGCTCAGCATCTGGATGCTCCTGTGTTACATATGGTGTTACGTTTCATGACTCTCTTCAGTTTGGACATGCAGTCCCATGGCCATCGTGTTAACCCAGGCATGACACTGCCCACGGGTCTGCCAGCAGGAGCTAATGTTCAGACCAGCCACTCTGTGCCTTGACAGTGAGCCCCAGCAGTTCATAAAGCAGACAGTACCTGGCTGGGAAAGAGCTGTTGCTGCTGCCAGTGATGCCATGACATGATGAATACGCCATCCTATTCCTTCCCAGCCTTGCTTGCAATTAAGGGAGCTACGCCAGCATAGCTGGCATTTCAAATAAAATTCCCCTATAGTGCCTATAAAGCATTTAGTTCATAAATGACTCGGCCCCACTGTATGAGGATATTACCAGCCCAGTGCCCATTGTTCTCCTGGAAAGCCTTATCAAGGCTGGTAGGACAAAATAGTGCCTGAATCTGGTTTGACTGAAAAAGCTCCTATGGCGAGAGCAGGATGAAGGGGCTGTCAGCACTCAGCGAGCAGCTCAGGAAGCGCAGGGACTGTGAGCCTATTGTTCAGTTGAAATGTCCCCCTTTGCTTCTCCCCTCCGCCACAAGCTCTCACATTTACAAAGCACTGGGTTCTTTTACAATTTTTTAAGAACTTTTAAAGGCTTATCGGAGAGGGTTTGCTCTCTAATGCATCATATCTTAAACTCCGACTCCCTAACGGCTTGTTCATTGGACTGGAAGGACTGCCAGGCGTCTGGGATCATCCTCGCTGTGGTGTGGAACTCCACCTGGGGATTTTAAGCCTGGGTTCCTAGGGAAGGGAGTCTGTGCCTGTCTGCCCATCTGCCCCCAGCAATATTGGAGCCTATTAGTGTGTTTAGACTAAATGTGACCCAGAGGTATGGGGAACGGGACCGAAGCAGCACTCAAGGTGTGAGATGAGGAGGGGCTGGCGGTTCGGTGGAGCCTGCCTTATTTCCCTACTGCGATGCCATACCTCCTGTGCTTGCAGAGCACAACGTGCAGCTGCCCTCCTCCTCCATGGCCCACAGCCTCAGCCAGGGGATCCCTGGGACACACTGCTCAGTTTCTTCCCCACATCTCCTTCCTTTTTTGCACCAGAGTCTGACAAGAAACTGCAGGGGTTTGCATAATTTAGCTCATTTCTTGAACTTTACAGGACAGCCTACCTAATGCCCTATCTTGATCTTGCCAATTTTGCCATGTTCTAAGCCTTTTCTCAGTCTTCTGTATAGCCTAGCAGGCTGTTTCATGACTGTGTTTTTTCTGGTTTACATTTAATTCCAGAGGAATCAATGGATTTTGAAAGGGGAGTTGCACAGCAGAGGATGAGAATTTCCAAATGGCACAGAGCGTGGTGGGGCAGGAGCCGAGGGAGATTTGGGGTGAGAAAGTATAAACCAAGGTTAGAAAGGGTCCAGAGACCAATGCTGTGCAATCTCTTCCACACAGCCTGATTTCTGGGAAAGCCAGTTCATCTGGAAAAGGCAGCTAAAGCCTGAGGAAAGTGCATTTATGCATGTAAATAAATAAAATTATATTTAAGCTTCTTCCCAGGCGCGCTGTGAGTGTGAATGTTTGCAAAGCTGTGAGATCCTTAGTTGAAAGGTGCTGTGAAAGTGCAAAGCATTATTAATATCCTTTACCTTACTTATAATAGAGTATGCATTCATTCTGGGGAATTTCTGGACATAAACCAGACAGCTGCAGAATGACATTTCTTGAAAGCATCTATGATTTATTTTCTGCTCTGTAATTCCATTTTGTATTGAACACACATTTGTCATAGGACTGTTGTTCCACTGGGCCTTTTAAGACTAAAACAGACTTGGGGACCCGATCCTTAGTTAGTATAAATTTGCCCCTAACTTCATTATAGCTCTTTGCTGATTTACACCAGAAGATGACCTCTATCCAAGTCTTTTAATTGACTTTCCATAGCGCAGCAAGTTTTGGTGTAAAATCCAAGTGGTTTTAATGACAGATAAGACCCTCTGTGTAACTAACTGTCTGGCTGGAGTTCTGTAGGATCTGTTTGAGCCACTGGGCGTCAGGTCCCGGGAACGATATTGTTTTTGCAGAAACTCGAGTCTCTGGATAGGTTCCCTGGCTCTGCCTTTTCCATTTTGTTTTAAACACGTTCAGCTTTAGAGTCTGGGCCTGGAAGCTGGGAGGGCTGGTGTGGTTCTTTCACGTTGCACGGATTTTTGTGAAAACAAAACAAAAATAGCTTAGTGGATTTGGCCGTTTTTTTTTTTTTTTTTGAGAGGAAGAGAACGAGTTGGAAACTTGCAGTATTGTTTCAATACCAACAGTTAGCCTATATTGCTAACTATCATATTTAACCCTTCTTACCATTGCAAAGTCATGCTTGGAGCTAAGTCTCACCCTAACGATACAAGTATGGCTGCCCCTATATCTGCCCACACTTTACTCCATAATCCATAGTATAAAAGGGAAAACTGAAGCAAAGTGACTCATCTGAGGCACTCGAAACCTGGATTAAACCTGGGCTGAGACACAGGTGCACCATCCTTCCAAGGTGACATTTTACTTCCTAAATCCTATGCTACAAGGACACCCATTCAGACAGGTTTTGAATGTTAATTTTGACAAGACTTAGCCAGACTTATCTGGAGAACCAAGCCTTGATCCTGTAAAGTCCAAGCAGCTGTAGCAATACACACCTGGTCAGCACATCTGATTGTAATATTGCCACTTACTGGTTCAAAAAAAACCCTCAGGAGATGCATTTTACACTGTAAGCAAAGGAGGCTCCTACTCTGTGACAAAGTTTCCCCATCTGAAGGAGGATCATCTACCCAGATGATGGCCTATTTATTTACTCAAAACATGCTGATGCATCTGAATCAACCAAGATGCAGCAGTTGACTCATTTTGGTCAATTATCTGACCCAAAAGAATCAGAGAAAACTGAAAATTTTCAATAAGTTTGCTACTTTTTGGAAAGGAATTTTTCCCCCATGTAAAAGTAATTTTTTTTGTTGGAAAATTAATTGTTACCTTTCTTTTTAACAGGATCACCATGTAGGTGACATTGCCATTAAAATGATGTAATGGCATACAGTTTCTGATTGAGCTCACCAAAATGTAGCTCAATCAGTGGAAATTTTTGAGGCTTAGCCTTTCTCTTTCAATGCAGAACTCTGCTGGTTTTTTTCTCAAAATATTTTCCAAAACATTGCTGTAATAGCTCTAGTTGTAATACTTGTGAAGGACATCCCAGGGGAGAAATGAAAGTCAGAGACTGGCTGCAAAGAGGACATGGGAAAAGCCAGTGGTTACTTCGGACCTCATCTCTGCTCTCTTGATTTCAGTCACTGACAGAGCAGCAGCCCAAGCTCCGGGTGCACTCAGATGAAGTTAAGATTTGCCTGACAGCTTTCCAGCAAGGAAAATGCCACCCGTGCAAATTTACAACAATGAGAACTGCTGAGGACTGAGCTTGGGGATGAAGTTCCCTGGTGACAGCAGCAGGCTGCAGCGCAGTTTCTAGCCCTGCTGCTCCTTGCCCATCCATGGGAGCAGGCACAAGATTCCCTTCTGGGCACAGCATGGCTGGAGCTATTACCTCCATCTTCCAGAGATGTCCCGTCGCAATCTTTGTACCAGGCTGAAACCATAGCGGTTTGTTTTTCAGTCTGATCTATTTGCAGTGGGGTTTGTGGTTTCTAGTAAAAAAGGAAAAAACAAATAAGTAAAATAAAAATAAAAAGAGCAGATTACATGAGCTCTATTTTCCCCCATTCCCTGCTCTTCCCTCCTCCTCTTTCTCTCCCTCTCTTCCCTTCCCCTTCCCTCTCCCATCCCTTCTCTGTTTTCCTTTTCATGCCAATAACTAGAAGGCTGTAATTTCAAAGCTGCAGCGGCTTTCCCAGCGCTGGGAGGAATGTGCAAGTGCCTTGGATGTTTCCACAGGGAACTGCAAAGCCCCGCTGTGCTGTGCAGCCCAACGGGGCTCCAGGCAGTGCTCACTCCTTTCCAGCAGCATGGTCAGAGAGGTATTTTGAATTTCGCTTGAGAGGAGGCTTTTTCCCCTTTCCGCCCTTGTTAAAATAGCTTCCTTATTCTGCATGGCAAGTCCTTGGCCTCCCTGGCTTTTAAAGTCACCATTTGTTTTCTGTGAAATAACAAAAAGGTTCACCTCATCCTCCTTTTCTGCCCATGGTCTTCTGTCATCTCGGGATAAGAGAAAGGGGGTCTCCTTTTGGCTGGGATGAGTCGCACATTAAACTCCATTGAGCGCAATGACTATACTTCATGATCAGAATGTGTCAGGCTTGAGTATTGCCCAAACAGCTAGTCCCAACCACTGTATTTACACCCTGTTGCTTTTGTGAGAGGGCCAAGGGAGCGTAGGTGATATGGGAGAGGAAAAATAACAGATCTGCAAGCCAGTCGGGACCAAGATATGAAGCTAGATTCTTGCAAGAGGTTTTTTTGGTTCTTTTTTTTGTGGGAAGAGTTGATTTCAACCCCTCTGTGCCTGTTGTCTTTTGTCATTAGATCCTTCCTATGATGCAGTCAGGAGAACAGGATGGGGCAGTAATATGAATTCTGGCCTCACCAAAAGTAAGTTGTCCCAATGGGAATCACAAATTCTGTGATGGAAGATCAAAATGAGACTGTGGGAGAAGACGGGCATGGCTGGCTTGTGTTATGAGCATCAGAAGGGCAGAAGATTGGGGACAGTCAGTAAGATAAGAGCTAGAATTATGTTATGAAAAGAAATAGCAAGTGACAGAAATATTTTTGTTATTGAATTGTGTATTGAAAATGATAGCACGAACCTCTAATACTTCCAGGATTTGATTACGGGGCCAGGAGCAGATCCTCTGGACATGTCAGCCACCTGCTTGTAGTCTGCTGTAAGGTTTTTAGGCACAGATACAGACAGCTTGGGCAGATTCTGAGAATTTCATGCTACTTTTCAGAAAGTAAGATTCTACACAAAGTCCAGCAGGCAGATAGCATCCCTACTGTGTGAGCCCTACTTGTGCAATGGTTCTTGTTTCTTACTAGTTTTATAGTGTCCTTGAATTCCAAGTACACTCTGGGTGACATGTCATTAGAAATACCAATCCCCTGTCCCTAAAGGCTGTATTCCAGCTAACATAACCAGCTGATACTGAGCCACACTCTCCTCTGCTTCCACTGTTGGGGCTCATCCCTGTGCAGCAGTGCAAGATGGGCACATTTGACTCTCAACAAGATACTAGTGGATGCAAGTAAATGTGGCAGAACCTGGCTGTCAGATTGTACTTCCTTTGCTTTTCAGCTTTCTGAGCTACGCACATGCTAAATGTGAAGACTCTTTGAGTTACGATTTTCTGTTATGAGAAATGCTCTGAAGAGGAGGAACAGATGTTGAAGTGATTTATAGAAACGGCAGTGATGTTTTCAACAAAATGTTTGATTTGATAAACCCAAAAGTTTTTGCATAAAAAGGTTGCTTTAAAAAAGAATTTGCATTTCCAATAAATATGGAAAGAAGTTCCAACATGGGAAAAGGTCAGCATTTATACATTTTAAAAAATCCCATTTTCTATTCAAAACGTGGATGTGAACTAGAGTGAAGGTTTAGTTGCGATAAAAGACAGAAAATTAATAAAGTATCTACATAATATTTTTCTTTCCTCATCTCCATACCTTCTTTGTACAGTGAGATTTTTAATTTCTAGTGAAATCTCTTAGTTTTGTGGTGCAAATTCAAAAATATCAGCTCTTAGGATTAGAAAACTTTTCCCATTGCAGCCACTCTTATTCCTGTTCAATGTGTCTTGTACTTGCCCTGTTCTGTTCATTCCTCCTCTTCTCTTCTAGTACATATAAGATCTTTCTGTGTCTTTACAGGCCCTCCTGTTGCAGGGACGCAAAATGTGAATAAGACAACAGAACAGCAACGGCCCCAGCCAGGTAATGGTTGATTTTGTTCCCACTGCATCTGCTAAGTCATTAGATTTGTACTAGATTGGGTGAATAAATGTGTCAAGCAGCACCAACCGTGGGCACAGGACAAACAGGCAGAGCCTTACAGGGAAGTCTTAGAATAATGAGTCAACTGTGACAGAGCAGTGACAGCAATTGGTCCAAACTGTTTCTATTTTACTGCATTGTCCTTCCCCATTCAAAAGGAACATCCTCGTTTCAGCTGAGTCACGTGCAGCGCCGAGCATCGGTTGCATCTCCTTTGAAGCATCATGACATGCCGTGTAATAGGTCGTGAAGCAGTTAGGGGCACGGAACCGTTTATGCTGCAGCAGTGCAGTGTCTGCTCGTTACCTCTTCACCTCTGCTGCAGCAACGTTCAATGGAAGTATCTCCAAACAGAATCGACAGGGCTTCTCCTGCGTCAAAGAAAACCAAATAAGAAAAGCAAACCCTGTTGGGCAGCAAGCAGTGGTGTTTCCTGCTAGTTTCCCAAGGGGCCTTTGAAAAGCTAAATACCACCTTCTCTGCTTTGCACAGCTGCTTTCTATCCCCTTTATTTTTTTAGGGGGTTGGTCCTTTTGGCATCAATTCAATCCACGAGCAAATGCTACAGATCCAAATCACCAAACCCAGAGAGAAGCAAAGGAGAAGTGTAGAGATTAGGGCTGAGGAGGCCCCACAAAAAGGGAAGGAATTCATTCCTAATAAATGCACTGTGGGGTTTTCAAGGAACACTCAGCTTCATTTGAGCCAGTGACCAAACTCCTTTTACTCTCCTTTCTCTAGTGCTCTCTTTGCTTCAGTAGGGGAGAGCTGGGTGAACATTTCATTGACCTCAGAGGGAAGCAAACTCAACTGCTAAGAAGTGAATTTGAAAATCTCATTTACAGTCCAGCTCTTTTTATTAGGAGGAATATATTTGCTCCCGATTCATTACTGTTCCACTGTCCCACACTTTTGCTTTTCATGTTTCATGTTTTCTAGTTGACACGTCAGCATAGGGTATGTCCAAAGAGATTATAGTCTTTGAAAGCAGGCAGGTCTGAAACCAATGCCAGAAACACTGTGCCATTTTGGATTCCATAAATAATGGGTGGTCGTTTGCTAAAATAAGAAATAAGGAACACATCAGGCCTGTTCCAGGCCCTAGGTGAAGAGGCAGTGAGAGTAAAGAAAGAAACTGAAAATTTGAACTGGTTTCCAGAATAAATAGTAATGAACTGTTGTTTCTTTTTAATGAAACTTTTTTTTAAATCGCTTTTGTTGGTGTTTGGTTGTTTTTTTTTTAGATCCCTATCAGATCCTGGGGCCCACTAGTAGCCGTCTTGCCAATCCAGGTGAGTTCATCTTTAAATTTCAGACCACCATTGTCAAAGGGGTTAGCTTTCCCTGTGATCTACTGCTCCAGCCTGTACGGGATGTGTAGCTGTTGTCTTCTGCCAGTGGAGTAGGCTGTAAGAGCCGTTGACCTTAGTAGCTCTGCTCTTATGAGTGCTTTTGCATAAATCCTTGCAGAAAAGTGAGGAAAGTGGTACAACATTATCTCTGTCAAGACAAAATCACCATCTTGAATGTTCTTACCCCAAACCAGCGTTCCTTAAGAGGAGTTGTATGGGGAATTTAAATGCTGGTCCCTCAGATTTGCAGGACAGGTTAGTTTTTCACTGTCTGCTACAGATCAGCTGAATGGAAGGCACAAAACGTCTCTGAAAGTCACCACACCGTAACTGTCCCTAGCATGTCATCTGCAGAAAACAATCCTTGTCTTGGGAAGTAAAACCTGGAGTAAATCTTGCTTGAACTAAACAAACTTGTATACATTGAATGCCTGTAAGGTAACGTCCTCATAAGGCTCTTTACTACGAGTATAACTGTACCGAATAAAATAGGAGTCATCTAGTCTGGGGAACAAATAATCTTATGTAACTCGGATCAGCAACTGGAAAGAAAACTGTAGGTATCCAAAACAATATTCATGGTAAACAGTAAGCAGTTGAGAGCTGAAATATACTGTGTTAAGTATTCAGTGAAAAATTTTGCGGAACACTATGCTCGGAAAAAAAGCTGTTTATGAATAGCCCGAAGATTTTAAGGCCAAAGGCGACCATTATGAAATCTAATCTGACCTCAAACTCATGAACAGAACAAAGGGTTGACTAACTTGTTTGCTGGGAACAGTTTATCCATTCCTACGTAAGACTTTCTAAGGCTTGAAGGAGCAGTTCCCAGTAAAGATCGAGATAGTCCTTCTGTTTCCTGCCTTTGTCTTTGCTTTTAAGCAGGAAACACAATGTCATTTCCTTTCCTCTTTGGCTTGCTTCTCGCAGGGAGCGGGCAGATCCAACTGTGGCAGTTCCTTCTCGAGTTGCTGTCAGACAGTTCCAACGCCAGCTGTATCACATGGGAAGGGACCAATGGGGAATTCAAGATGACGGACCCTGATGAAGTGGCACGGCGCTGGGGAGAACGCAAAAGCAAGCCCAACATGAATTACGACAAGCTGAGCCGAGCCCTCCGATACTACTACGATAAGAACATTATGACCAAAGTGCATGGCAAAAGGTATGCCTACAAATTTGACTTTCATGGCATTGCCCAGGCTCTTCAGCCTCATCCCACTGAATCATCTATGTACAAGTATCCATCAGATCTCTCCTACATGCCGTCTTACCATGCCCATCAGCAGAAGGTGAACTTTGTACCCCCGCACCCTTCTTCTATGCCTGTCACGTCATCCAGTTTCTTTGGAGCAGCCTCACCTTATTGGACCTCCCCTGCAGGAAGCATTTATCCAAACCCCAATGTCCCTCGCCATCCCAATGCCCATGTATCACCACACTTGGGCAGCTATTACTAGATGCTTTTATCTTCAAGTGGCCTTTATCAATCTGGTTGGACTTTTTCTTTACTTCTGGGATTTTTGTGTTTTTTTGGGGGACCCTAATGGATAATTGTGGCCTTTCTGGGGAAGAATTAAAACTGGATATTGGTTATTACTGGATCAAACCTTTTACTTTTGTAACTTTGCCTCTTGTGTCTTGAACTGAGAGATGGATGCTTCTTTGGGCCAGTACTCTGCATTTTCTTTGGTTTTTAACGCTTATGTCCTCTGTAGGAATTGACTATGAAGATTGTTCACCATTACCTGGAATGATTATTAGCTTTTTGATGAGAGAAATTTTTAAGGATTCAAAGGCTGTTGACAAGACATAGATCCAACTGTGGGTCGTAGGAAAATATGACTACATGGGGTTTTTTCTCACTGTGGAGAGGGTGGGCAATTTGACCATTAAGTGGAGGACATTGGGCTGCAGGGGACCGCAACTGGAATCTTAGCTTTAAGGCAGATGAGGATTTTCACCCAACTGGAAATTAAATATATATATATTCATATATATATATGTACATGTATATTTTAAGAAGTAAAGGGCATTGAAGGAACTTTTCTAGAGTGTACAACTTCAGTAGACTGTGTATTAACTCCAGAGACATCAGAAACCAGAACAAAAAGTAACCTAATGTCAAGCACAGACATTCCTTGAAAGCAAAAGTGAAGTAAACTAAATGACAGCAGGCCCCTGAGCTCTGCCAGAGCCTTAGGGATCGCTACACGTACCGATTCGCGAACGCTGTGCGTTTGTCAGACCGTCATCCAAAGGGTCAACAAATCAGAAGGCAAATTACTGTATAAATTATGCAGAGTTATTTTTCCCTATATCTCACAGTTTTAAAAGAAAGATTAAATAAAACGAGTTGACCTCGGTCACAAATGCAGGTTTGTTTTTTACTATCAGCTCAGTTGTTTGTGGGTTGTTTTTGTTTTGTTTTGTTTTGTTTTTAATGTAATTTGTACATCTTTTCAATCTGTACATTTGGGCTTTGTACTTTTTGCTAAAAAAAAATAATAAAAAATAAGACATGAGTAATGTATCTGTCGGAGATAGCCTTGGTCCTGCAATTGGATCCATAATTGACCCCCAAAGTAGCCAGACACCTTCCAGATTTCCCTGGGTTTGTCTAGAGTAGTGCTTTCTTGTATTACTCTGCCATAGTAGTCTGCAAATTAACTCCACTTAGCTAACATGTTTGCATTGAAGCTGATTGAAAACATGCACCAGCATTTTAAAGGAAATATTTAAATATTTTGTTATATTTATCACCAAAATCTTGAACTTTGGAAAGATCTTAACCACTTCATAGCTAAAATTATCAACTACTTCTTGCAATATCTTTGTGAAAATTTTCGCTAGGGGTTTTCATTGAAATTCTAAACATCCAAAAATTCTCAGCCTTCTCTGATTTTGCACATGTTAATTTGATGATCCACAAATGGTGGTTTGGTGCCATAAACAGAAGGGTAAAACACAAGCATTTGTGTTTTAGAACAGATGTCTCTGTGTGTGTGTGTGTGAGACTTACATGTACAAGCTATTAGCTAACTTGTATTAACCGGCAACCAATTAACAGGATCACAAATATCTAGTCTAGACATAACCTCTGGGACTCTGCGTGGGTGCAAGATTTGGTCCATGTGCATCTGATTGCAGGATGAGCGCCTGAAACCAGAACATTATAGTCTGCTCATAACTTTAAACAGAAGCACTGATGCCATTATTTAACAAAATGGAGAAATAAGATCAAGCTAACCAGTTTAGGTCTTAGTGCTTTCGGGATGTTTATAAGTAATGTTACTGCAATAATCGCAAAATTTAAGTATGAAGAAATTACCCATGGAAGTGGGGCTTTTGCTACTATATATATGCAATGTACTTTTTGGATATTAAAATATATATAATTTTGCAAGCTATCTTCGTTTTTTTAAAAAATGTATTAAGTGTTACAATGAAACTGTTGTAAGAAGAGGATGATGTAAAAAGATGTGACAAAATAAATGGTGGTTTTCTTCTCTAAGGCATCATATTGTCCCACTCTCTCCCTCCCCTCTCATACCTTCATGAACTTTGCCTCTAAATTTGATTTAGCTAAAAAGGAAAACAAAGCAGCTCCATAGTAGTGGCAATCAATCCTTATCACTACAAAACAATATCAACCTCTTATTCCAGAAAATTTCTGTCTCTGGAGCCAGTATTTATCATACCCAATTTAGTTACTGAAGTGTCTAAATCAGAAACCTAGGCTCCATCTTTTGTCCATGGAAAGAGAGAGAGAGAGAGAAAGTGGCAGAGCAGTCAGAGCTGGAGGAGGTGACGTGTCCCGCCTGAGGCCGGTGGCAGAGCTGGGAGCAGACCCTGGCCGGGTGCCCCGGTGATGGGCTCGCAGCACTGTGCCGGGTGCCAGGACACACAGCCTCCCCGCAAGAGCCATGACTGACCTAACAGTCATCTCGGTCCGTTTGCTCTTCGGGGTGCTCAAGGAGTCTGACAGAATGTATATGTACAATGCTGTATGTATTACCAGCCTGCTTGCCTGCTCATGTTTCTCACCTATCCCCATACCCCAGGGAAAGCCAGTGCTCCAAAGCATTCCTGAGACGGAGTAAGAGGCTGCAAAAACAAGCACTGCCAAGGAATCTTCTGACTGTGTATAAAGGTCAGGCAAAGGCACTTCCTGTATTTTTGCAGACACACGGTGGTCCTGAGAGATAGCTTGATATTTCTGCCGATTTGATAAACCCTTAGAAATACATAACTGCACAAGTACACCATTTCCTTCCTCCGCGCACAACCGTTTGTTGCTAAGGTTCTGGTACAATAGCTTCCACTGGCTTGATTAGCGAGCCTGCGCTCTGAAAAAGAGCGATGTTAGTGTGTTCAACCACCGCAGAGCTGTTCCTTTTGTGTATTTAACCGCACTCGCTCAATTTAGTCATAAGAGTGAGTGTTTTGTTGCTTATGTCTATTGTTTTTCACTTTAGCATTATCCAGATTCATTCTGGCTATGCATTATCAATAGAAATATCAAGTATTTTCTTTTAATACAGTGTGCCTGCCCGGTTGCCAGTAATAGGAAAATCTGAAGGCTGAGATTGCACAAAAACATCTAAAGGCAGAATATGAAGGTTATCAGAGTGCAAAGATGTCTTTGATAGCAAAATTTGACCAGCAGGATCCTTGATGAAAAAAAGACTTTGGAAAACAACCAACAATTTAAGAAGCATCTGTTTCTGGCTGTCCAACTTGCAACATCTCAGAGGAGCCCAGACTGAGATGGAAGGTGATCAGCGGCATCCACAGCTCAGGTCCTTTCTGCCTCCTTTTGTCCTTCTCTTCAGGGTACTTGCTGATATTAACCTTTGCTAGTCTGTGCTAATATTTAGCTTTAGATAGAGTTTGCTGCCCACTGCAGGCTGCATTTCTGTGGAATAAAGAGATCTCATAACATTATGCTAGGCACCTCAGACTGGTGAGGGACTTTGCAGGCACCTTTAGCCTTTTCGTAAGATCTTAATACTTTACAGTCCTCGGGTAAAGAACAAGTAATAACATACAAATCGGAGTAGCCCATTTGTAACCCCCAATATCAGCCTAACTTTGTCATGTTGGAAGCTCTAGGGGTGATAACTGGGGGATTTCCAGCTTCTGGGACATACTGCAAGAAAATAAACAAGGAACTTGACAGTACTAATGCTACTTTTTGCTTTTCCCAGGAGGACAAGGCAGATGAGATTCAAGTATTTCAGGCTTTAATCAGAAAGTTTACCAAACAGATGGTTGGGATTACATGGTCGTGAGCTGTGAGTCAACAGGGATAGCAGAACATCTTCTCTGCTGCGAAGTTCAGAATTCAGACCTCATCAGGAAACCCAGCTCCCATTGAAATCAGTGGTAATTTAGCTATTTATTTCTAGTGATCTAGTATTCACCCAGTACTTCTGTTCTACTCCCTAACTCCAAAAACACTGAATGGGTTCTAGCTTAAATACGCCGAACTAGAATTAGCTTTACATTTCACCTTCTGTAAGTAGATATTGCAACTTGTATATTAAGTAGAATCAGAGTTCCAGCTCCTTTAGCTGGGACCTTTGTGATGTTTTTCCCTATTTGAGATGTTCCTGCCTCAGTCTCTGTCTGTCAGAGAGGGGGAGAACAAGAAGATATTCTTGCTGCTTAACTACAGACAACAGGTTTAGAACCTGCTTTTAACCATATTTTGAAGAGGGCTTTTTATCCCCACTACGGCTTAAAGCCTAGAGGATGGAGCTCCCAACTTAAACACTCCTTAGGTGCCTTAAATGAGGAGATGCCAAATCCTTCTAGTGTCAAGCATCTGAGATTACTCCTGTCTATAATCCTCGCATGCCAGAACCCATCCTCTGTGTACACAAGTGGCTTACTGCTTTCATATACCTAAGACTTGTATTTCAACCCTGAGGATGAATTTCCAAACAACTCCAGATTTCCAACACGCACCTAATACTATTGCAAGGGAGAGGGATTTCCCCGTGCTGAGCCCTTCCCGTTAGTAAAGAGAAGGAAGTATTTCTCATACCACTGCCCAACAAGCATGCTCCAGTCCAACGAGACGTTAAATACGTGGGAAATTTGCCATAGGTTCTGTTGGTGTGAATATTTGACGTGAAGCTGGACTTGTCTGGCAATATTTCATACTCATTCTTACCGTCCACAATGACAGTAAACGACCATGCCTGGAGTTTTGAATTAAGAGCACTGATGAACCCAGCTGCTGTTTCCCACCCCTACTATCAAGAAAAGAGCCATTGGTCTGTAAATTCTGGGTTAAAGGAGCCAGCTTTACTTTATTATACTATTCCAATAATAGATTTTTTTTTACAGGCTGCTTTGCTGTGCTGATACAGTATTTTTAATGACCTCTGTGAAATTAGTTTGTTAGACTTCAGCCCACTTCCTAACAAACTGGGTTCTCCCACATCAAACTGAGTGTTGCTGCATTTGGTGTTAATTAGAGCTGTAGTCTAGAGGCATGTCGGGGGCTGGGGTTTATAAATTCACTTCAAAGACCCTATTTGTATACTTTTGCACAATACCTAGCGAAACATATATATTATGATTTTCATCTGTAAAAGCAAAACTCATTGCAAATAAAGCTCAAGAGTTTGCTATTGTATTAGAAAAGAATTAAGAGACCTCTGACTAAGGTCATGGACAGAATGACATGTAACATGTACTTGAGCTTGTGTGTTACGATTTTTTCATCTACGGATGCAGAAATCCCTGCATGCAAAGCTCAGATGCTTCCATTTTATCAGAGGAGAGTTAGGGATCCTTGGCAAAATTCAGGTCTTCAGGCTCCAAGAGTAGCAAACAGACCCTGAATCCAAGCCCACTAAAAAAAAAAAAAAGAAGAAAAGCCGTTTGGAGGCCAGCGCCGCCAGGTCCCCCCATCAGCGGTGCAGCCGGGCGGTGGGGAGGGAGCGGGGCTCGCTGCGGGCAGGTGTGGTACTGGTGGCCCGCACTGGTTGCAGCTGGGCAACCACCTCGGCCGGCATAAAGAGCTGCAGCAAAGTAGGGAGGACGTGGGGCAGGGAGGACCTGGCTGCTCCTCGCCTAGGAGCAGGCAGCAAGGGGTGAAGATCCCGATTTCTTGATTTTAAGCTGCAGTTGCTACAGGAGGAGGCACGGCCCAGGGTCTGCGGCGGTTTGATGTGCAGCGATCTCAGCACAAGACCTTGCTTCTTCCTTTCCAGGAACTGCTGCAAGCTTGTTGTTTGCTTTGGCTCTTCCTTTACTTTCTGCCTCCCGGAGCTGTAAAGTCTGCTGCTGGATCTCCTTCACCTCCCCGGCGAACGGGTCTCCCTGCAGCAGCCCACGGGTGGGGGTGCGCCCCTCCGGCCCCCGCGGGAGCGCGAGGTGGGTTCGCCACGCGTGTCCCTGCTGCTGCTGCGGGCAGGTGGCACCCACAGCAGCCTGACACCCCCCCCCCCCCCCCCCCCCCATTTAGGCTTTACGCCCCCCTCAAGCGAATACACCGCAGCGTGAAGTTAAAACGATTGAGAGTTTTTCTGTTGAGGGTCGGTGTTGCTGGGGGGGGGGGGGGGGGGGGGCGGTGTTGAGCCTTTCCCTAAATCTCCGTGGCTGGAAGCACGGGGCTGCTGGAGCCGCCCGGCAGCCCTCCTCCCCTCCCCCGCGGCGGGGCCGCCGGCTCCTCGGGCACGGGGGTCCCGGCACCCCCGACCGTGCTGTCGCCCCCGAGGCGCACCTGCCGCGGGGTTCCCGGCCCCCGCCGCCCCCAGCACCGTGCCTGGGGGGGCTGGTCCCTTCGGGGGTCCCTCCCCCGAGCCGAGGGGGTCCCGCCCCGGCCGCCACCCGCGGTGGTTCTGCGGCGTGGGGCGCGCTGGATGCGCTGGGCCTGTGTGGAAACCGCACAAGGCGGGGGGGGGGGGGGGGGGGGGGGGGGGTTGCGGGACTGCCCTCGCGGTGTTCGGAGGCAGCCCCGTGGGGATTACCGGCCTAAGCATCCTCTGGTGGTGGTCGCCAAGCTCCTGGCACGGGAGCACAAAGGGACGTAGTTTGGGCTCCTCGATGCTATGGAGCGATATAAGGGCTTTGCAAACACCGCTACGGTGGCGGTGGCTCCTTTGCGTGCCTTTCTGCAGGCTCTGCAATGTGCCAGGAGCGTTCCCAGGCCAGAGGGGGGGCTCAGCAGAACAGGCGCTTTTGGCCCCTGTTGCGAAACTAACGTGGAGCTGGAAGTCAAAGCTTTCCCGAGGTGGCCCGTGGTGTTGCTTTTTTAACAGCTTGGGGAAACTGAGGCTCAAAGCAG
This sequence comes from Falco punctatus, assembly GCF_963210335.1. Lineage (NCBI taxonomy): Eukaryota > Metazoa > Chordata > Aves > Falconiformes > Falconidae > Falco > Falco punctatus. The sequence continues at coordinate 3,364,461 of NC_137596.1, forward strand.
GGAGCAGTGACTTGCCTGAAGTTACAGTACAGGAATAAGGAACTGCCTAGCAGTTCCTTGCCTGAGGAATATAGGTCTCCCCAGACCCAGCCTCACTGTTACACCCCCCCCCACACACACTGCAGACTGTTAAGGGCGCTTTTAGATGCCACTGCAGACACGATGTTTACGGCCCCCAGCCCTCCACTTACACATCACCTCTGAATTCATTGCAGTGAATTAAGTCTCCCGACACTTCTGTGAAGTGGCTAAATATATCCAGCTCGCAGAGGCTCATGCCAAAACCAAGTCACTAAATGCATTAAACTTTGTGTAATAAAATAAGGAACAGTCCCAATAAATTCTTGCTTTGCTCTTTCAAGATTGCCACGGTTCGCGCTGTGAAGCTTGCTGCGCTGCCAATGCGAAGTTCAGGGTTGCTGCTTACGCGGAGGCCGGAGCGGTTGATCTGGAGGTAAGGGATGCCATCCAGCGGCAGCAAGGCAGAAGGCAGGTAGGGGATCGCTCGATCTCTCTGCGATCTCTCTGCGATCTCTCTGAGATCCTAGCCTGCCTCTGTGGTGGGTTGGCGTAACCAGAATAACGCGGTAACTTTTGTCTCTGAAGAGCTCGCTTGGGATGTGGTCACCCCGGAGAGCAAGGGCTTCAATTCTTTCCACGCTTAAATCTGGCTAGAGGCATGCAAATCGAGACACCAAGTGAAATTGCCTCATTTCCAGCCTCCCCTTCCTTGTCGATCTCCCTGAAACAGGGAGAATTTATGTCTGTCTTGCGCAGCAGTGTGTTTGTTAAAGTCATAAGCTTTCCCCAGGCAGATGCTTCCACCACAGGAATGTCAACTTGGCCTCAGGAAACAAATATTGTGTATTCTAGCAGCACGGAGAGAGGGCTTTAGCTTCCCTCGCTCTTGTTGCAGTGGCGTCATCACAGGGTTATGTTTTTAGGTAATGTTTTTAGGGCTGCTGGTGGTGGTGTCATGGAGGTTCTCCAGGCTGCAGCAAGAAGCTGTAGGCACAGATTCACCAAGGGGTTTAGGAACTTGCTCAGCTTCCCCTGTCCCTGCCGCAGCGGGGACTCTGCTCACATTCCTTGTGTTGTGCTGTGGTTTCTCCCTGCTTGTGTGGGGAACAGGAACCGGGCCAGCACCATGACAGTTCAAGGCGGGGGCGAATTGAAGGGGGCAAAATAAAAGGGAAGTCTAACCACATCAGTTTGCTGCCTGGGGAGAGAGAAGAGGATGTGACACCTCAGCTGCTCTCACTTTGTGTTAGGGCTTTGCACACTGCTGACTTGTTTATGGGTGAGTAGTTGAGTTTACAAGGGAATGTGTACACGCAGAAGTTATTCAAGCAGTTGCTGTGAGCTAGTTAGCAGTGGTCTGCTGCATTCCAACAACACAAGTCAGTATGAGTATCTAAACAGTTTGCCAGGGTTTGGGTTTTTTCTTACTGTTATTTAGGGGTCTCTTTTCACCCGTTACTACCAAAGAGTGTGTGGAGAACAGCTAACTAGCACATGTCAGTTTACTAAAAGCAGTTATTTTAATTCATGGCCCTTTCTCCAGCAGTCAGCAGGATGCCTTATTCATTTGCCAGCAGGAGGGTAAATCTATTTCAAAATGATTGAAATATTATGCACAGCTTGAACGAATGTTTAAAATAAATACAGTAGAAGAAACATGTTGTTTGTGAAATGAGAGGATAAATTAAGTTTAGTGCAGACACATTATTCCCAAGCCTAGCTGGCTGGCGAACACTTTCACAGCTAAGTCCTTTAGGCCTTCATTCAGCAATAAGTACATGGTCTGATTTCTTGTCCTGAAGAGACATGGTTTTCTCTTCAGTCCTTTGCTTTATGTTGACTGGGCTGTTGGTCTCCACAGCATGTTCCACTTTGTGGAGGGGACTACTTGTTGTTGTGACAGTATGGGCAGCCTGCAGGCTGGATGGACAGGGAAGGAGAAGAGAATCATAAGGCTTGAGTGGAGCTATATGGGGATGTAAAAATGAAACGATGTCACGGGTAAAGAAACCAGTCTCGTTTTCCAGTATCAGGTCTGTGGTTCCCTCCAGTCACTTCTGCTCAGCAAGATTAAATTTATTTTCATCCTTTTAACTGAACTTTCTTTTAATGGCAGTAGGGGTGACAGCCCCCAAAATAGATTTCCTATGGAGTCTGTCCTGAGTGGCACAGTGTGCAGCGTGTCTCCCGATAACCCTTTTTCCCTGCCCTGGGCCTTTATCTCTCTGGTGACAAACAGCCCTCTCTGGACAGAAAGAGGAAATTCCACTCATTGTTCTCCTGCTGCTGGGCTCTGACTACAGTGCTCTATCGCCTGCTTGCTGCATGGCTGGCAGGCACTTCCTGAAGTGACAATCAGCAGGGGAGGAGGGTTTCAGTCTGAGATTCCCATTTAGGTCCCAGTATGATCCCCCTCTAAGCTTGATAGCTCAGCCATGGCCCTGTCAACTTTGGGTATGTCCCTCTCGTATCTTCTTTGCTTGTGGAGTAGCCAGTCCCCACGCTGTAGCGCCAAAACATGCAAAAGAACAGTCACCCTTCACTTAGTGCAGGCAGCACAGCTCGCTTTTAGAGGCAGGTGTAACTGCCAGCATAGTGTGAACAACAGGTGATCATCCTTGCAGTGAGGTCCAGTATCTTCTCTTTGGGTTGTGGTGGTGCTTACTACTTCTAGGCATGGAATAACACCTCCTCACACTTGTGCTGCAGAGGCATGAGGTAAATAGTTAAAAAGCTGTGTCATGAAGCACCTGGAGGTTTAGGATTTTGAGATGGCTTTCCAAGAGCAGTGCCTGAAAGTGTGTTGTTTAGGGGCCCTTTAAACTTTAGAGGATATACATCACCTCTTGGACAGACACTGAAGTATCCCAAACCGCCTTAAAGAAAAGAAAAAGATTAAAGCTTAAAGATTAAAAAAAAAAAAAAAGGAGTTTTTCCAGTCTCCTCATTGCATAGCTGGGTTTGACCTTTTAAATGGATTTCCTATTGACCTGCTTTTTTTGTACAGTGAAGACGATCTTTCTACTTCTATTGTGTATTTAGTGCATCTCTTCTCCCAGGAGTAAGAAGTATAACTTGTAAGCTTAAAATACAGACAGTGCTGCTTTCTAGGGAAATTACACACAGGGCAACTGTACAGGAAGCCTATAAAGGAAATGTAGCAGCAACTATGAAAGGAAGGACTGAGCAGCAGAGTAGCCTTTTGGTTCAGACAAGCCTGGGACTCTTGAGCCTTCATTTCACTTCCCTACTCCCTCCTAGATTTCTGTGGATGGCCGCTAATCACTCGCTGTTGGTGCTTTGGTGTGCCGTTCAGCGCCAGGGACAAAACAACTGTCCTCCCAAGCAGACAATTTGTGATGCTTTAGTGGCTGGAGAGGATCAGATGCTCTGGTGATTGGGACCATAAAAATATTTTTACAGTTGACAATTTTAATTTGTCAAGGTTGCAGAAATAGTACACTTAAAATATTGGGTAATATCTGTGAATTACCATGAAGGTTTTGGCTGGCGGTTCTAGCGTTCCACGGTTCTGGCCATCGTTCAGACATTTTTACTAATACTGATGTGTGATGAGAACAGAACTTTCTGTGCTGACCTTTCCAACTAGAAGTGAAGAAGGGTGTAACAGTGGTGCACTGAAGGGAGGAAAAGATTGAGGCAGTTGAGAATTGGCTTTTAAAGTGCTTTAGTGACATAATTGTTCATAACATTGTTCTCTGTACAGTGTAAGTACTTTATGTCCCGTGTTACAGATGGCAAATCTGAGATACATACTAAAGTGATTTGTTCTGAACCAGCAAAGGGGTTGATACTACACTGGGACTGAGACCTGAACATTCTTGGTTCCCAGAGTTTGGTTTCCATACTCAAACTATGTTCATTTGCAAAATAACATTGTTTTTCATCATTTGACCAGCTTAATTCTACTCTTCTTTTAAAGCCAGTCCAGCAGCTTTTAAAAAGATGCTTCCATTTTGCCACAGTGTTGAAAATAGATGAGCTGAATTACACCACTAGGAAGAGTTCCAAAAAACCTCTCTCTTTGGACTGCCACTTGAACTCTCAGCAAAAGAACTGTTTGGGAGGAAAAAAGGCTGCGAGGAAGCAGAAAGTCACCAAAAAATTATTGAAGCTTCTTGTTGCATTTGAAACTTAAATGACAACAATCATACCTGGAAAATGTCCACCACTACTCAGCTACCACTGAGCAGAACTTGTTTCCTGTAGGGATGCACATTTTGCTGGGGTGAGATGAACGGTTTGGAACTAAATCTCAAGCCCACTGTTGGTGGGAGGCTCCTGTGCTGTGTTTTTAATTTAACAAGACCTTCATGCTTTAAAGGAAAAGGTAATATGTGTTTGCGTTGTGGATTTTTTTGAAGGATGCATCTAGAGCTGGGAATTTCCTCTCTTCTCCCAGTGGATTGCTTTTCTGCCCAGTGTGAAGCAATCAGTTTGTTCTTCATCTCCCCACTGTGGCTTACCTTTCTGGACAGTTGTCTTCAGATGTTCCCTCATTTCACAGGTAGCCAGCTCCTGGGGAAGTGGAAAGAAGAGTATCTGAAGGGTGAGACAGTTAGGAATAAGCTGCAAAATTCCTCTTCTCCTAGATGGGGGTCTGCTTCTGCTTGTTTTTTCACTTTCCATTTCCATTCGGCTATTTTTCCCTGAAAGGAATCAAAGGCTTTCACAGGTTAAAGTCATATTTTACAGAGTTCTAGATGCAGCAGGATGGCCCAAGCTTTGTCTTGTCTAGCTTCCTAAGCATGTACCATCCCTTAATGCTCCATTTCTGTAGATATACCGGCTCAAAGAAAGAAGGAATTGTTTCAAAGTGTTCAAAAGTGCTCAAGTGTTCCAGAGCCAGAGAGTCCGCTTTCAGAGGCGACTTTGGCAACCAGCAACCAGAAATGTACGTTTTTGGGGTTTTTTTACATTTTTGGCTCCTAAGTCCCTCAGGTTTCTTTAGCTTTGCCTTCTGTCTCCCCTTTTCGTGTTCTTACTGCAACAGCTGTGTACCTTTAACATATCCAAAAGCTCCTCTCCATCTTTTCAGGCTTTTTAACAGACTTGCACGCCTCTGGGAATTTAAGTGAGTTGGACATTCCAACGTAGCAGCTTCATAAAATGTCCCATAGGTATAAAAATATAAATTCTATGAAATATATATAGTGGAGTTAAATAGTGTTCTGGAGATCACCGGTATTCTGTTCCTCTTTGATTCGAGGCTTTTGAGAAGAGAAATGCTGTTTTAGAGTAAAACCAAACTCGTTTCTTTTTTTTTTTACTAAGTTATTAATCCTCTCAAGATTGAATTCATTATGAAAAAAGATTCAGTCCCATGTATATTTGGAACTACATTTTTGTGTCACTGGTTTCACTAACTTCTGACAAGACAAACCCAGGATTGTCATAACCTTTCTTCTCTTTGGCTTTAGTTTCTTTCTCATTGTAGAGACAGAAGGCACAGTGGGGAGTCTCCACAGCCACTGTCTTGCTGAAGTTCTGGAAGTCCACTCTGTATTTCCCTTCTTTGGTCTTGGACACAATGGGAGCAAAGCGATAACCCCAGAGCACCTCTTCTGGGATGTAGGATGTCCTCACTTGACAGGTAGCGCTAGTGGCTTCAACAGTGCCATCTAAAAACACCACCAGTTCAAAATCTTGCTGCAGAATGGTTTCTGCTGCCATGTGGAAGAACGGGCTGTTCTTATCTATGATATGATAAATAGTTAGTGGGGAAATGAAAAAGAGATTCTCGTTGCCAGCATCAACTACAAATTCTATGTTGACCTGGTCCAAAATGATTGTCTCTCCTTCTGGGGTGATGGTGGTCTTCAGCAGTTTTCCGTAGATGTGACTCCCAATCAGCAGACTCTTCCTGAGGTTTGCCACCCGAATAAGGAGGCAGAGCTTCCCACCACGTTTGCTGATGACAGCATTCTTGCTGAAGGTGATGGTCTTAGCCCGGTTTTTGGACCTCGATATCTTGGCCAAGATGGCACCACACATAAAAGAATTGATGATTACTCCTAGGATGGACTGGAAGATGAGCAGGAAAATGGCAGTGGCACATTGTTCTGTGACACATCTGAAGCCATAACCGATGGTGACCTGGGTCTCCAAGGAGAACAGGAAAGCTGAAGTCAGGCCATTGATATTCTCAACACAGGGGGTGTGATTTATGGAAGGATTGAATTCTGGAAGATCTTTGTGTATGTATGCCACGACATACCAGAGGAGACCAAATAGAAACCAGCTGCCCAAAAACGCTGAAATGAAGATAGTCATTTTGTATCTCCATCTGAGATCCAGGATAGTTGTCCATATATCAATCAAAAAGACAAACCTTGACTGTTCTACATTGCCAAACTCTATGTTACACCTTCCATCTTTAGAGACAAGCCTTGCTCTTCGCCGGCTGCGTTCTCTGATGTGGCTGGTAAAGCGTTTCCGGAGGTAGTTGAACATTCCCTCTGCTGACAGTGTTCTGGAGAGTAAGAAATAATAAACGTTATAGGTAATGCAGGTTTTGTTTATAGCTGCAGGCAGGGAGTAGGTTCTGATGAAATCTCAAGACACTTGTTTAGGAAAAAGTTATATAATTTGCATATTTTCCCTCAGCTGGTGGGGAAAAGTTCCAGCAAGTATATGAGGAAACTAACAGTTCCTTGCCTTAGGAGCATTCCAGCAAAAAAACAATCATTTTGGCTTGCTCAGTAAACTTTGAATCAGTCAGCTGTTAATGTTGTCCTCCGCTTAGCTGAATAAGTCAAGGCATGGAGAAGCAGGTAACTTCATCGTGGACATATGGTGGGAAAAGTGGTGGGGAGTGGCTGGGGTTTGAGCAGATCTTTCTGCCGTTTAGACGATGAAGTGGGGCCTGTCTATGCAAACGTGTGTGTGCATCGGCATTGGGATACCCTGGATGTGATCAGGATAGTGAATTTTGGAAGAAATGAGAAGATGTGGAAGGCATAATTAAGTCAGATATGCAGTTATTTTTAGCATAGTTATAGGCTGGGTTTGAAGGTGTGGATTTTAAACTCTGGCATCAGAAAAGCATCTCAAATAGAACTTATAGGTGAGAATAAAAGAAAAGATTACACTTCAGCAGCAACAGAATATGGGTGTTTACTCGCCACAAAGGTAATGCTAAGACTAAAAAATCAGATTCAGAAATTCATTATTAAGGGGAAGTGTAGCTCTGCATCTGCATTAATTTTGTCCTTTATGATTGACCATGTTAGTGAGACCCAGGGAATAAGACTCATTGATGGAGAAAATTCTACAGATGTGTTCAGACTGGAATTTGGATCAACCTACATTTGGAAAATTCCCAGTTTTGGAGTTATTCAGACATGCAGACATGGGGAGAGGATGATCTACTGTAGAGTCAGAGACTGCCTGCTATGTTCGCTGACAGATCTAGGGTCTGATTTTGACCCCAAACTTAGGAGTGTTCTTAGAAATAATTGATTTCAGAGTTGATCACCCTTCAAGCATAAAATGTGTTCCGCTGCCAGAGAGAATGTGTTAGATTAGTGCACAGTGCTAACCTGCTCTGGAAGTGTACCCATGTGTGCCTATTTATTTAGCCTTCATTAAGCAAAATTATTCTCATGTAGCCAAATTTAACTGTGTACTGTAATCACATTTCTTGGGGGCAAAATGCTACTGCTTAAAAACAGCTGAAATAAATTAAGAATTTGAGGGGAAAACATTCTCACTGCTGACTTGCACAAAGGATGTTCTGAATTTACTGTGTCTCTAAGGACGTGGCGTCCCAGCCGCACAGAATCCTGAATGTTTTAGGGAATGCAGCTGCTGTGGGTGATGTTTTCTTTTGAAGGACCTGGGCTTGAAGGGTGCACCTCGGATCAGGAGACTCTGAGGGCTTTGTAACTGTTGGCTACTGTTTACTGCTGCATTGCTCTTCCCAATAGAAGGCAACACTAAAACAACCGTTGGGAATGATCTTTTTTTTTTTTTTTTTTTTTTTTTAGTAAGCAAGCTAAAGATGCTACAACACTTACCTGAAACTCTGCATCATATCACTGTCCTACACAGGCTTCCTTTTTCAGCTAGGAGCAAAATGCTTAGGCTTAAACTTTTGTCGTTTAGACGGCCCAAATGTTGCTTCATTTCAGGGGTTAATAACGTGCTTAAACACCTGTAGCAAGAGTTTAGCTCCCTTAAACCCTAATTTCATCTATCGAAAATGGGAATAATCCATAGGCATGTAATGGATTAGATATACTGATGTGAGTTAGCGTGAAATTCGTCTCCTGTAACTTCAGCCATTTAAATGTTAGATAATTGCCTATGCTAGTTGTACAGCTGACTCCTAATTGGCAGTAAGGGAAGCATATGCACCTCTGAGGGTCCCCTTGTCTTGTCATCACAGTTGTTTTATGCAGGAAAGAAATGCTGTTTGGCGACGTCTCTTTCCTTTGCTCTATAGGCGTCTAGATTAACTTAGAGAAGCTGCCTAATGTTTTAGTTGGCTAAAGCAGAAATCCTTTCATTAGGCATAGTTACAGGGGCCAGAGAATGCCTTTAGATATGATAATCAGTAGCAAAGGGAAAACATTAAATTATCAATGATGGAGTCGAAGTACAAATTAATTACATTTTGTAAAGTCAGAAATTGATTCTATTATTTGATGTCCTTGTTTATATCAACAGCCCTGAGAATTAATTTGTTTCCACGTCTCATACAGTTGCCTTCTTTCTGTGCCTAGACTGAAATCACCTTTCTCCTCTGCTCATTAAAACTAGGGTGAAAAAAATGAAGGTCACTTTTTGTTGTAATGTAGCTTTTCACTGTTTTAAATTTTGCTGTTGAATTCATTGGTCGCAAATGTAGCTGACAAAAGTTAAACTTTAAGCACATATCTGAGGAAGGGCGGGAATGAGGTCACTTTCTAAACAATCCGCAAGTTTTATTTTCCTGACGCACTTTTAATATGTTCATGTCAATGCATACTTTGAGTGGGAATAAAATATTCCTGTGCAATGCAGTATTCAAAGGTTTCCAGTACTTAACTCCTAAGCAAAAACACGCAGCTTCAGCTGTCATTGGCATTCATCTTGTCCTTTTCTGCAATAATGCGAACGTTGACTGTCATTGCCAGAATAGCGTGTGAAATGCTGGGATGCTTCACCTTGTCCACCATGAGCTGCACATGTATACTTTTGATATAGGTGAGCTACAGCAGATATGCTCCTAACCCTAGTGAGTAGATGTGAAGGGGAGAAATCTGAAGAAAAATTCTGGTTAGAAACCAGAAACTAGAAATCTACCCTTCTTCTCATGCTAGGGGCCGTCATAAATTGCTAACACAATTTCGGTAGGTCTGATTCAGCCTTTGGTGGGAACTTTTGGAAATTTGACCAAGGATCTGGACATACAATTCAACAAATAACAATCACAAAAGAGATGAAAGCAAGCTAAGCGGCATGGTCATCAGAGTGGGAATGTGAAGATAGACCCCCAGCTTTACCATTCTTTTCCTGCCTCTTTAAATCTTACACGGCCTCTTCGGAGACTGTTTTACAAGCCCTGCCTAAGCTACCCCCAAGCAGATCAGAGGCAGAAGAATCACACCCTTCTTCAGGCAGGATGATAAGGGAATTCTCCCTTCACCAAACCTTTCTTGCTCCCACACGGAACTGAAGTGTGTTGATTTGCTTCAGCAGGAGAAAAGCTCCCTCCTGTATAAGCACGCCGTGAGTCTGCCACAGACAGTCTACAGCAGATTATATAAAGCGAGTTATATAATAACAGCATTTAGTAGTTTCAGTTTAAATCGGCAAAGGTAACCCAACTACGTCTTGGCTAATGTTTACCAGGATATGTTTCCTGTTGGGCCCAAATAAACGCTGTATTGCTGTCTCTTGCATGTGAAATTCTCTGTTGCAGGAATTAGCAAAGTTGCTGCTGTCCCCAGGCATACTATGTTTATAGAAGGTGCACTGCTTGTATTCTTAAACGAAGGGGCATTTACCAATAAAAGTACTCAATGAATAAAGATGACATGTCAAGGTTAGCTATGAAAACAAGGAGTTTCCACTTCCCTGGATCACTGGAGTAAGCAGAAACTTTAAGATTTCCATTCTCAAATCCCTGATCTTTCCTAACTAATCCATCAGTCCCTCCACCCAGAACATTTGATAAATGCCCAGAAGGTTAGTTGTTAACAGATGCATTTCTACCTTTTCCTTTCTCTGCATTCCTGCAAGTAGGTAACAACAATCATTACAGTTCCTGGTTGCTACGTACCAGCTGGAGTTCCTCTGCTCACTCAGAAATGTCATTGAGTGGTTCTCTTTGCTCTGACTTGCTTTCAATTATTTTGTTTTGAAAAATTTTCAATGTGGGGGGATAATGACCAGGCGCTTTAATTGTTCTTATGGGTAAGTCCTTTGTGCAACACTGTGTGTGGAGCACATTAATCCAGGGAAATGGCTTTAATCTCAGCCACGTGCAGCACTTGAGGAGATCAGTGAGTGAAGGAAGGAGAAGGTGTTTAACATTTGGTGGGGGCCTGACAAGAACAAAGTTCCATGACCTGCTATTTCACTGTTCTGATCTCCGTGGCTCCATACGTATTTCTTCCCTCGCAGCAATGGATGGATGAGCAAAATTGGTAGAAATGAATCATTAGGGGGAGACAGCATAAATGAAAAGCAGCCCACTGAACCCACAGCTTTTGATAGAAGTACATCTTTGTTATGGATTCAGATGAAGTTCTAAGAAGCTTAGGTAGAAGAAAGAGGGATACAGAGTTAAAGGATTTAGGTTTTTTTCAGTCCTGTTCAAGTCTTTTCAAAACTCAGATCTTCTTTCAGTCCTTTTTGTGTTTTTCTTTGTGTTGAATTTTCTCTGAACAAAGTATGTGAAATATCCAATTCCTAATACCTTATAAAACCCTTTTTTATTAGAAAAGTGAACTATAACACTTAAGTCTCATGGTGTATTATTCACTGGCTGCTTTACTACCGAGCCCTCTGGAGAGTACAGCTCACTTGCCCTTCACTAGCTGCCCTGGGTAGAGCAGGAACGTGCCTGTTGTGATGGGATGACAGCTGCAGCATCCCGTCTCCCTGTCTTGCTGCTTATATCAAAATATCAGAACCAAGAACTGCCAAAGACAGCTAGCCCTCCATTGAATCAATTGTAAGTATAGCAAGAATATAAGCTCACCTAAAGCAGTCAGTTAGCCCTGCAGGTAAAAAAGAATCTGATTTATACCACCGTCCATGCCCACTTTCTTTCAGAGGGACATGTTAGCGAAGCGACCGGACCTGCTGGTACTGGCAAGCTGACACAGGCAAGCTTTCTTCTTGGACCTGGCAATGTCATCACTGAGTGTTTATTCCTGATAGCAGGTCTGAGCATGGGACACAGTGGCTGTGCCTTCAAAGTGTTGACTGAAATGCTGGTTCCATGTGGGAAATATGATCCCTCAATCTAGCTCAGTATGCTGATCTCAGAATCGTCACAGCTCCCATCCAACTACTACGTTTTACCTAAAGTCCAACTGGAATTTCTAGTGAATACACCAGAGAATCTTATCCCCTGCCTCTCCCTCTCTCTTGCTAAGTAGAATTACTGTAAGATGTTAAAGAGCTGCCCTTTTCCATTGCAGTTTTTCAGCAGGAGAGGCAAAGGGGGACATACCTGCCTGTGGGTTGGGCATTAATTCATATTATCCACTGTGAATATGAAATCTCTTTGGAACAGATGTCCTTCAGATTGCTGCATGCACACAGGTATGTTCTAGCCAGCTTTATGCGAGTACTTAATGAAGAAGTCCTCTTCAGTGCCTGACTTTCCTCTTTAGATAGTGGGGAGTGAGGTCTTATCCTTCTATCTTCTAAACTCAGTGAACCAGGATTGTCCCAGCCCACCCCGACAGTGATGCAACAAGGACATGTACAATCCCCTTCCTTGTTTCCCCCCAAATCCTGATTTTTAAGGAGAGGAAACCTGTATGCTCTGACATATATGGGATGTATAGACTACATCCCGTATATGCTGTTGGTTACTTAAAGCACTAAGTCACTTCAGGAAGCCTGCTGGAGTTTCTGACCCTCTGCCTTAAGACTGGATCTTCTCATTGTGCTTTGTATAAGTTTTGTAGAGTTTGCTGCTTGAGGTGTTCTGCTGCTGAGCAGACCTAGCGTTGCTTGAGCGCACCTTGGAGTCACACTTTCCATAAGGTTTCAGTGATAACAAACAACTAATCTGCATCCAGGAACATTGCTCACATTATGCCATGTAGGCATGGTTTGAAAAGATAGGCTGCAGCATCCCCCCAGAAAGCTGACTTGAAGGAATAATTCATTCCTGAGAACACAGGCAAATGAATAAATGAAAGCGCAGGCACTGCAGCAGCAGAGACTCAAGCAAATCGTGTTTTCTGAAAGCTTAGGAGCATTTGGGGTCCTCGAAAGGTTAAAATTCTTACCTCAGGCGTATAAATAAAGGCTTTACAGCAATAAAGACATTACTGTCATTGTTAGCAATTAATAATATTGTAATGAGCACTGCACACAAAATTTATCCATGAGTGCTTTTAGTAGGGGAGAGACTCTAAAGATTTCAGCTGACTGGAGAGCAAATGACATATCTCATATACACCCCCCACCGCCCCACCCCCGGGAAGGTTTTGGTGAATTTCCAGAAGCAGCATTTCCTCCTGCCCTGCGTGCCACGGAGGCGAGAGGCCAGCCCTGGCCCACAGTCACTCCCTTTCTGCCACTTACTAGAAACGTGGCACTTGTAAAATAGCTCTGTCTAGACAAAAGCATTTGCCAGCACTCTCTGGCAATCATCACTTCATAAGCACTAAAGAAAACATCATTATTTGATATTTTTGCAGTGCAAAACTAATTCCACGGCGAGACAATTGTATCTCCCATAGCACCTTCTACTTTGACAGAGAATTCCCGTGCAGCAGATGATCACCTGCAACCTCAGGGAGCATCGTGAGATGTGCAGTCATGCTGGGTATCCTGCCTCTGGAGAGCAGAGAACTGGGAGCTAAGCTGTCTCTACTCTACAGCAGGATTTTCCAACAAAACTATTTCTATTTTCAGACAATTAGGTATCCACTGAAAATAGGAAATTTTCAATAGGAAGTGGCTCTCTGGGAGAAATTATTTCTCAAGCAAATTATGTCTTGGGATTTTTTCTTTGGTCAACCCCCCCCCCCCCCCCCCCCCCCCCCAAATAATTCTCATTGCAGTGGACTTGTGTGTGACGTGTTGTTGCGGTTGCAAGAGAGAAAAATTAGGGATGCAGCTCACCAACAGTGTTATGCTGGTTTAGTATTCTACTTTAAGAGAATTATTTCTGATTTACTGAGAAGTCTGGAAAATAAAACATTTTGCTTTTTGTTGAAGCTTTCTAAAGGAGAAAGGCAGGTTTTGTGTAGTTACTTTTCCTCTCTGTTGCCGGAAAAAGGCATTGCGCTCTAAATGTGTGAGGAAGGCAGACTGTAGTAAGTTGTCACCTGTGTGACTGTGAGCAGAAGCGATCTGCAACCAGAGAACTGTGCTGAAGTAAGATGCGGGCAGGGGAGGCAATACTGCATAACCACCACCCATAAAAGTCACAGGGAAAATGGACAGAGTCATGTGAGCCGATTCTGCACGTTCTCTCATTTTGTTGTTCCCTGCTGAAGCATTTAAGGGGTTGAATCATTAACTCACAATTTGTTCCTACAGGTTGGCAATGTCAAGTCTCAGTCACCAGCATGGTATGGCGAAAGGGCTTTCTGCAGAAGCCCCAGAGGCTGTGAGGCTGCTGACTCAGGCATCAGTGACACAGCTAGAAGACAGCCTACCAAAGGGAAAAGCAACCGTGAACACTGACAGTTCCGACCCTGCTTCACCGTCTAACCTCGAGGTATCTCAGTACTCAGCATTACTTCATGGTATAAAACCTTCTGCTCACGTACACGCTTTCTTTCCAAAATGTCAGTAAATTTAAATGGACAGTGGCTTCCTACTGCCCTAAAAAGGACCCTGCTCTGGGTGCAGGGATGATTGCTGACAGAAACCACTTAGCAGTGTTGCAACAGCTTTCAGTGTGGTTGGAAAAAGGTTCCTACTTACTCAATGCACAAGAAAAGCATGAAGTTGCGCTCTCAGCACAATGCTAAAGGAACAAAAGCAAAAAGTGAATGTTGCTGTGATATAAAGTCTTCTCACAGTAGTTCACAGAGAATAGTCAATGCCAGCTCCAGAGCAGAGCCACGGTAAAAGAATACTCAGAATTAAGTACAACAGCCTTGCTAGACCTGCTGTGTGGTTAGGCAGCATTAGAGACAGGATTTCATGTGCTGCTGGTCAGGTCTGTAACACTCCGTCTGTGTGAACCTGAGGAAGATGGAGGAAAGGCAAACGAACACCTAACCTGGATGATACTGCAGTAAGAAGAGTTCCTTCGCATTCTGCTACTGTGTTTTTATGATGTAGACTGTACATAGTTGGTTGATGCTCCAAAGAGATGCTAGGAACTCATGGTACGAATTGCACGTTGCAGTATCATTGTTCTGCTGCGATCTTTCACTTGCTTGTAGCACCAGGGTAAACAGTGTCGTGGGTGGCTGTCCTCGTCAGCTGCTTGGGAATATTTTCTGTAATGTTAAGGGCTGTCATGCTGCAGTCCTTACCTTTAGTTCGGTTGTAATTTCTTTTGTAGTAGTCTTCTGTGGTTATCAAGGTGACTTTGATTTCTAAACTGGCAAAAAACCGCTGTGCTGTGCTGGTTTGTTGCCAAGAAGGGTAGCTTGGACTATCACATTTGGTCTTGAGAAGCCCAATTCAAATCCCTGCTTTGCCAGGTTCCCATTGGGAATCCCAGCCCTGAGCGTTTCTCATATAGTGGGATTATCAGAGAAAAGAACTTAAATATACCAGATGACATGATAGATGGTAGCTGCATTCTGCAGCAGTAGCCTGCAGCTTCACCTGAAATGGGTAAGGACATGAATGGAGAAAGTAGGATTCCTTAGTCTGGGAACAGGCGGTTGTTGAGCTGTAGTCCTGACTCCGTGGTCTCAGACTGTTCCCATTGCTTTCTAAGTCATGTTCCCTGTCTGCAAAGGAAAGAAGAATGATTCCACGACTTCACATGTAACTGTGAGGCTATTTAAATGTTAAGAATAGCTTTTCATGATATAGAGTGTTATTTTATTATAAAGCAACTTCTGGGCTGCCCTGCCCTGTTAGAGCATGTTTGCTTCAGTACTAACTGAACTGATCCCTGAACACAGCTGTCACTTAAGTATTTTGAGATCTTTCAGGAGCGATGGTGTGCTATAAATATGAATTATTGGTATTTTTTTCCATACAGAAGGGAGTTCTTTCATACTTCATTCTATTGCTTTCTTAAGGTAAACAAAGAACAAAGCAAGGAAGCCTTTCTCTGGAGGTGAAAGCGGTGTACATATGTAGCTCTCTCCTTGGAAAGCTTCTATCACTGAATGGCGTGTGAAGTACTTTCTGTCTTTGCACGTCCCAGTTGCCAGAGATTAAAGGCATGCTACAATGCAGCGCAAGTTCTGTACTGCTTGTTACTTAGCACTTCTCACCTCCCTTCCTTTAATAACTAATACTCTTATAAGTAAATCCCACATATATAGTTTATAGAGGTCTTTTCTGCTATTTTTCTACTATTTAGAGCTTTTTGCTACTATCCTGTCTGCTCTCTGATTCTGCTAGTTGCCTTGGTTTGACATGGTTTTGCAATCGAGCTGTCCTTGTTTCTTGAATTGCTGTGCTGAGGATCATAGTTACTTTCAGACAGGAATGTTAACAGAACATTTACTTCATGAGCATGTGTTAGGTTCCTCTAAATGACTGTCCTGTCTGTCATTCAGAATTTTTCCAGCAGATGTGCTGAAAGGAATATCGTTCCAGACTTGCTCTCCATTAATGGGCATTTTGGACCTCATTTTCTTGAACTTGCTTTTTAGCTCAGAAGTATAGAGAAACATCCAGATGGCTGTAACCAAAGTCAGGTGGGCTATAGCGGGTACCATAGGGAATGGGAGCATCTGGGAGGGAGGATGTAACCTCTTTATTCTTTCTGTACACCTTAAAAGTAAAGAAACCAATGGTGAAACAATAAAGTTGCTAAAAAGGGAAAGGATTCATCGCATTCCTGACTAGATGCGTGTTTCCTTGTACCCTTTTGGATAATACAGGCCCTCTCCTACAGGACATCCTTTATGTATCTGTCCATCTGACATGCTGAGCTTATATTGAAGCACATCATCTGCTACCTGTTGATCTTCCATGCTCCTTTTACTGTTCACTGGGCCTCCAAGTCTGTCGTATAGCAGCTGTAAGGTAGAGCGGCACTTGCTGGCTGATGCTGCGTGTTTAACCAGCTGAGGTTCAACAAGAAGAGTGTCAGACACCAGCAGTTGGGAAGATTTCTTTTCAACATACAGTGCTCCAACCACAAGGGCTGGCAGCACTGCAGACTTTGATTGACAGATTTTGTCCTACCTCTGGTTCCTGAAGCCCGATTTCCATGATGCTGAACCAAGCTGTCTTAGATAAATCTTGTCCCTTTACAGTCTCATCTCAATAGTTTCCTTCCCTCAGCTCTTCTTGGCTGCTGCGTGGTGATGAGGCTAACAGCCGTCATCCCAGTGCCCTGCAGGGATTTATAGCATAGCCTGAAGCCCATGCCATGGCTTTTAAAGTCAGTTTGCAGTCCCAAGATGTGGGTGGTGAAAAAGCCTGACTTCAGAGATTTCCAGCAGAAATCTGAGGTATTAAAGGCATTTGGTGCTCCTTTGCACAAGATCGGATGAAGCAAATTTTGTCTGTCTGAATTAGAGTCGTCTTGTGCCTAGTAGATTGGTTAAAATGTTCCTGTCATTTATTACAATTGAATGCCATGAACACTAAACAAATTTCAGGAGCAAAGCTCGAGGATCAAATCTCAGTAGGCAGCTATTTGTCTAATGTCCTACTTTTTTTCACATCTCCTGCAGGAAGCAAATAGCTTTCAGTTACACAAGAACCTGATTATTCCCTGAAATACTAAAACTCAAAATTGCCCCTTTTAAGGATAATTTCTGCTTTCAGGGGCATGCATAGTACCCTTTGAAGATATTGGGGAACACCAGTTGCAAATTTAAAGACAGGAACAGTCTGCTTTCCCTGGGGTATGCAGTATTTCCCCAGCAGAGCTTTTTCTACTCCAATCCTTCCGTTACTTTTGTGTTCCTAATTATTTATATAAGTGTAATTGACTTGCAAGACATTCTTGGCTTTCGGTATGCATTGAGTGAATTATTGACCCATCACATGGGTCATTGATGTGAGGAGACGTATGAACAAACTGGGTGCAAAATAGCTACTTTGCATTCTTAATAGCAAATGTAAGCCATTAATAACTTTGCTGCTTGATGCACTCAGAGCCTGCACAATTTTAGTTTGACATGCATATGGCTGAGTTCATCCTCAGTGTAATTTGAAATTCATCGGGCATGGACTTCATCTCCTTATGCTACTTAAAAATCTCTCCTGTGTTGAGATGTGATATGCTAATTTCAGAGTTTATGGCTGACTTGAGATGTTACATTTGAAAAATCAAATCCAATTAAATCAACTTATTACCAAGGTCAGAGAGCAGTATTCAGCACATTCTATTCCTTGCTATTTCACAGCAAAGAGTAAACTTAGCGAGCATATTGTGCTCAACCCATAAACAAACGGATCTGCCCTAATAAGAAGGCTTCTGTCTGTAGGACCTAGGAAGTGTGATAAAGCATTCCTCAGCATCCAAATATCTGAGCTCAGTTCCTGGCTTTTCACTTTTTTTTTTTTTTTTTTTTTTGTGCGTGCGTGTGTGTGTGTGTGTGTATTAAGGGACAAACGTTCTCCCCTTTGTGTCTGTTTCCCCATTTGCTCACAAGATGCAAGCGGAACTAGGGTGTTGTGTGGATAAATTCAATGACTGTAAAATTCTTTGAGACCTCTTGAATGTGTTGCTGTGGACCGGCAACACAGCATCAGCCCACTGTAGTCAGAATTGTCATGGAGCTCAGATTTTAGAAGAATATAAATGAGAGATGCCCAATTGCTATCTTGGCAGAAACTTGTTTGTTATCTAAGAAGAAGAAAAGCTTCTGTGTGTAATATCTTAATATTCTCAGCAAGGAGTGAAACAGAGGGGAATATACTATGCCTTTGAGATGGACAAATATTAAGCCGATTTGCAGATACTTTTGCAAATGAAAGTCTTAAGTTTAGATTTATTACAAGTTCCCACACTGTGCAAGTCTTTGTATTTAAATTACACTATTGGCAAGTTCCTGGTGGCTCCTTCTGCCTGTTATTGTTCCGCATCTAATGCATTTCCTGCAGGAGGTCCCTATATTCCAGACAAAACCAGACAGAAGAGTGAGAAGAATGTTGAATTCTTAGATATCCTTTATAAATAGCCTACTGTCTCATTTCCAGTGGAAAATACAGTTTAACCTGCACAGGCATCTTACATCTTTCCCATTCATTTAGGAGCTTAATTCTTGTTGGAATTTTCTATGGTGTTGATTCATTCCACCAACCCGAGGGGACTTACTGAAGTGCCAACTTTAGCAGCTCAGGTGCCTCTGAGTTCCTCTCAGTCATCAGAAACTGGCATCTCAAGGTGAATTGTTTCCATCTAATTACTCCTCTCAAACTTACCTGTATCTTCAGCTACACAAGCTGCTCTAGGTACCAAGACTTTGAGTTATGTTTCTGCTTCTGTTAAGTACCTAATTTGAATCTGGGACTAAATTACTTCCAAAAGCAAGGCTCTTACCTCAGATATTAATGAGCTTTTAAAAATCTTGCATTGGTTGCTCTAGTTCATGCAGAATTCAGTTACGTAGCAGACCTTGGGATGTCATTTGAGATTTCCAGAGTCCTAGTAAAGTGGTGTAAACCCTGTGAAGGATTTATTCACACCTCACTTTTACCCCTCAACATGTCAAAAATGTTAGAAAAGCCCAGACAAGCTAATTCAAGAGACACTAGAGTTAGAGTGTATAGGAGGACTGGAGGAGCTGTTCTTCAAGGCATCTCATCTCACCTGCCCGCCACCAGCTTGTGTGAGCAACCTGGGTTGCTCAGATTAGATCACACCTCCAAATTTTAGATGAATAAAGGAAGTTGAGATTAACTTCCTTGTTTTATCTCTTGATATTAGCAAACATTCACATACAGAGTGGCCATTCAGATCGTGGTAGTTGTATCCTGTGAAGCAAGTGTCATTCGTATAGCTGCTTGTTTTTCTCTTTGGGAAAGAAATTCCTAGGGCTTCGAACAATATGTACATTTCTCCCTACAGTGCAGAAGGTAGTTGGGAGAGTTTATTAAAGTATGAGCCAACTGAAATTACTTTGCATTTATCATGGAATACTGCAGAGGAAGCATGCTCACATGTCATAACCCTGCGTTGTGAAATCAAGAAACGAATAAAACCGTCTTACCTCTGTGAGCACTCAGTACGGAGTGTGCAACCTCATCAGCCGCTCACAGCCTGACTGGGGTCCAAGTTACCTGTTCTGTAGAAAAGACTTGTGATGATATTCAGGGTGGGCTAACAAATAACTCTGAATCTTCACTATAAAGCTCCTTTTCTCCAGTACGCAGGCTGAACTACTTCAGAACTACTGAACTACAGCCCTGTTTTGCAGACAAGAGATAGAGCCTTGGGGTATGTAGTGCTTGCGTGTCTTTGGGTGGATTGTGCTGCCGAAGGAATAGGCAGCCAGCACTTCTGTAGCAACCTAACTGGGAAGTCCTGTGCCAAACTCCCCTCATTCCCACCATAGTCGAGAGACTTAAGGATGCCCCTTAGTTATCGAGTGTTAAGGTGAGCTCTCGTAACAGTAGAAACACAAGAGTAGCTTACAGGTGCAGGGTGCTTTGAACTCCATGGCTGGCAGGTGCTTTGACCATGACCACCCCCCCCTTCAAGAACCACCCAGTTACCCCAAAATATCACTGCTTACCAGGTATAGGGCCGGGTCCACAGAACTTCAGCCAAGAAACGTGAATTCCCAGATGTGCTCTCTCTTACATTTCTCCTGAAACAGTAAGGACAAACAACAAATCTGGATGGAGCTGGAAACCAGCAAGAAAGCGAAAGGAAATGAGACATGAGAGCCTCTTTCCACCACCTGTCTCACCACCTCCCAACCCCCGTCTCCTTCGCACCCAAATACAAATCCATGATTAAGACTTAGCGCCCTTTGCCCTCATCCTTCCCCACTCCACACATTGCTCCCAGTAAATAGGGCTGTGTTTCCAAGTCCTCACACGCTCCCCCCACCCCAGCTGCTTGCTGTCTGCTTTTCAACCTGAGAGCCCGAGAGTCCCGTGCCCTCTGCTCACCCATCTCAAGCACACACGTGCTCACCCATGTGCTTTGTGCCACCTTGTTCTGCTCGCCTGTACTCAGCCAGGAGCACAGCAAAGCAGGGTCGGGATCCAGCAGCCCAAACTGTGCTGGCATGCACAACAGAAAATTATGTCTGATCAGATGGGTCGGTGTGTGCCAAGGCTTTTGTGCAAAGGCAACTACGAGACTATGCATAGAAGGAGAGCGTGCTTGCTGCTGCTGACACTGCCCAGCAGGAGCGGACTGTTTTGAAGTTTGTCATGCGCGTACCGCTGCTCAGAAGCCTCTGGTGTGATTAGGTATTAGCCAAAAGGATCGGTTGCTGGGCATTGCTGTATCTGCATTAAAACTGGGCGGGTCAGTCACTGTTCTATGTACATGTAACACCTGGTAACACTTAGACGCTGATGACCACAACTCTTTTACACTACACCTTACTGGGCTTTTTAAATAGAATGTAAGAAAATAGTGGCAGTTATTAGATATGCACCTGTGGAAAAACGTTGTGGTATAGGAAATAGAGGCAATCGGTACAGAAGGGGCACCTGTTACGTCCTGTTCATTCAAACCATTACTTTGTTATTTTCATAATTTGATTCTATAATGGAGATTTTCCCCCTCTTGTGCAGTGAAGTTGCATCATGCAGAAAATTGGTTTGTTTTAAGTAAGAACTTTTATGGTGTTTTTCATCCAATGTTCTCAGAGAACATTACTAATAATTCATTAAAGCAGCACTGTCAGCTGGAACACTTTTAATTACAATTTTCTGACAAGTCAACCCTTAAGTGGTATGCCCTGATTTTTAAATTTATTGCTAACACACATGCAGATTTTTCTTTTTCCCTGCTGATGTTTATATAGGTTGAGAAAAGTAATTGACTGTGAGATTAAGGAAGTGAACCATGCACTACATGTTGTCATGCCCAAAATGGAAGATAATTTAAGGGTGGTTACTTTCTTTAACAGTAGTTTTGAGAAACTCGTTACTGTAGCCTCTGAGCGTCTTAGTGCATCTGAATGTGGGAACTTCTGCTATGTGCAGTTACCGCTGTGAAACACGTTGAACTTAAGGTATAGCTGTGAAAATCGCTAACTGCTACTTGTTAACTGTCTGGGTATACATCCTCAGCGTTTAAGCAACTCTGAGGTGAAGACAGAATGTCTGGTACTCATGCAGGGTTAAAACAACAGTACTGGCAGTTAGCACACAACAGAATATGCTGTAAACTTGCACCCTATGCCATACTTCAAGGCTCCTCCAGCACCATGTCTCTGTCAGAAACACCACTCAGCGTTCCCAGAGAAATGCAACGCCTGAGCTGCCATCTTCTGCCTTCTGTATCTGAGATGACTACAGCAGATGCAGAGATTTTCTTTGATGATGTTTTCTTAAGCCTCAGTAGCCTGTTTTAGGTGAGCAGAAACTGAAGCAGAGAACCATCAAGAGGGTTGCCCAAGGAAAGGCAAGCCAGTGAGTAAGCAGACTAGAATCCAAACATCTTGTTCCACAAAAATAGGCTCCCTGGTTCCCTTGCTGTAGTCGTTAGGTAACGATTTTGTGCAAAGGAACAGAAGAGACAGTCTATCTAGAAATATTGTGGACTTTCTCAGTCAGATATCAAGAAAACAGTACGGCACTGAGCCTCTTACCTTGTGTCTTAAGCAGTAAAGGTGACTGCAGAAGGGAGGTGGGAGAAAAAGCTGCCCCAGCTTTGCGTCCCCTAGACCATGCGATTTCCACAGTACTTTGGTCCAACAGCTTCTGTACCAAAGGAAGAGAGCCCAAGGCCTCTTTGGCTTTTATGTGTGGCTGTGTCAGCTCGGACTGGTTGCCAGCTCATCTATATGCAATGGCTCATTAACATAGTGGCTCAGTTTATATATTGTATGTGAAAGGCAGAGAAACGGCTGCTGGGTGGATGAAAATGACAAGTGGAAGTGTTGAGCTGCCAAAGTTAGAGAAATTAATGCAATATTAACTGAAGAAGCTGTCGTTAATCTTACAGTCACCAATATTGGGGTCTCTTGTCTCGTCCCACCAGTACAAGCACAAGAGGAGTATCCTGACTATTTGTGAGGATCAGTCCTTTTCTTTGCAAGGGCAGTGTGGTTTTGGAAAGAATCCGATGCCTCTCAATACCTCCCACATTGTGCAGAACCCTTTGCAGTTTGATTTATTTGGCCTATGATATATTAGATGCATGTGCCCTTGCCCAAATTCCTGCTTAGACTTCCCTGCCTAGATTTGAGTTGAAAATCAGAGTCCATCTCAACTCTTTGCAGAGGACTGACTGCAGGAGTTAACCCATTGCTGTGAAGTTGCTCTTTCTCTCTCTGCATTGCTGTCATCTTGGAGTTTAAAGAAATGTACACCTATTGTATTTCTCATTCCTTTGTGGGAGCACCTTTGCATCCTGTTGATAAGGGATCTCGTGATTTAAGCCTGGAATCATCCCACTTACCTACAGGCACACAAAAATGAGGTGTCAAAAAAAAAAAAATTCTTCTGGTTGATTCCCTCTCACATTTGGAAGGCATCTGAAGATGCATTGCCTTGTAGAGGTGCCCATCCTTCCCCATCAGTAGGGAGAGAGCTTAGATGGCTGGAGCAATTTATATCACTATCTTTTGCAGGCCTACTATAAATAAATCAGTTTTACCCTCAATATTACAGTCCCCAGACTGGAAGCTGCTTTCCCCTTGGTTATACAGCAATAAGAACTCAGTGCTTCTAGCCACCTACCAGGGACAGGTGGAAGGCATCCTGCAGGCAGGGTCCTCTGAGACTTAGAGGAAGTTTAGAACAGGATTTGTATGTTAAAAACAATTATTTAAGCTCGGGCAGAGCCAGATCTGTTCACACAGTTGAAACCAACAGGAGCTTTGTGACTCAGTGACGCAAGCGTTTGCCCCAGAGTGTTCTGAAGACAAAAAGCACTGATATAAAGAATTAAGCTCTGTTATTAGCCATCCCATTGTTTTAATAACTCCATCATTAATAATAAATTTGATAATACTCAAGCAACGCTTTTCATCTCCAAAGCATGTTAATCCATCTGTTACATCCCTTAACGTTCCTGTGAGGCAGGTATGCTGTTAGTGATACCAACACATATAGGCTTTCCTAGCACCAGGAATTGATGATGGAATTGCTCCAGATAGTGTTACCGGGAGCTAAGTGACGTGGTTTACTCTAAAATAATCTGGTTATTTTTAAACTGTGTCTAGTACAGGCAGGAATCCTATCCTTTTCACCTATTGGCAGTTCATGATGCTACAAATTAATTTTCTTGCATCACACAACACACTGCAGATTGTTTAACATAATTTTTCAAAGCAGCAAGCTAGTTCTCCTGCAATGAAACTCAATGGGATTTTTTCCTACTGGCTTCAAAGAGCATAGTTGAGCCCTTAAAGGGATTTACTTCTGTTAAATATTATCCTCAAAACTGAGAAATTAAAAGCAAATGGGCTTTCTTCCATTTTCCTCTAAGACATGTCAAAAGAATATTATAAAAAGAATAGCTTTCCACAGCTTTCAGAAACTCCCCAAGTGAATTTCAATTGCAGGTTTTTAGGAAAGAATGTAATTAACAACTTTATTCAGTCTGAAGCCAGAAAATTCTTTCTATATTTGGCATTAAAAAAGCAGAGCAGGAGGAGGGGAGTAAACGACCTAGATTTTCACAAGTGACAAATGACTCCTAGGTGCTCTCTCTGAGACCCCTTAAATGTCAGAGATTCCCGCAAAATACACTGCAAAATGACTTCTCTTTGTTGTGTCTCACGTTGGACATTCAAAATCACCCAAGACACTCTTGGAAACCTAAGCTATTGCATCTGTTAAACTGTTTCTTTCATTCACCTAGGGTAACATTTTGAAAAAAAGCATCCATAACCAAGCAATTAAATCCGGTTTTCAGAAGTGACCTCGGTATGTCAGCAGCTCTCCAAATTCATAGCAACCTCCCCTTCTCTGAGCTTGCTTCATTGTTTTCCTGGAAATGTTTTGATAGCATATCCCATAAAGAAGAAATAGGGAAAACAAGGTGTGACTGAGCTTACATTTTCAAAATGTCCCTTGCTATATTTGCAATTTCTTCTTGGTTTTTGGTGTTCTGTTTTTCACAATAAAATCAACATTTTCTATAAAAAGCAAGTCCTCTATGGAAAGCCTGTTTGCCTATTAGCAGGTTTTCTGTATAAATGGGGATAATCTCTGTTTTGTCAAAGGAAAAAAAGATTTAATGCCTTTATCTTTTGGAATGATTATTTATAGAAGAGGAGGTCTCCATAAGATGTAATGAAAGATGCATATTTTAAGTATAGTAGGCAAGTCAGTACTGCAGGCAGTTGTTTATTCATTAACCTCAGCTTAGCTAGGCTGGCAGCCTCCCAGTACTTATTTACCTTGTGCTTTCCATGGGAAGGGATTTGAAATCCATTGCAATTTTCTTCTGAGTCCCAGGAGAGATGATTCTATCCTTCCAGTATTCTAGGTAGTGTAACAATGAGTATAGTAGTAACAGGAGACAGAATATTCAGTCTCATGTGTGTCCACTTGTGATTCATTCCCCAAACTTTCTTTTCTGTGAACAAGCACCATCATAGCTCAGAAAGAAATATGAGAAGCGGGGTTTTGCTTCTCTTAGCAGGAGTGTCACCAACACCCATCCTTAAATAAATGGCTGTGCATGCCAGCATGCGGATAGGCTTGAGGAAAGTGTGAATCCCTGGGACACCAAGTGTCTGAAATGGAAGAACAGGGTAACAGATGAAGCATGGCTACTAATGAAAGTTAAAAGTTCTAATTGCTTCAGCCTTCCTTATTCTTAGACAGCAGGTAGTTGAAACCCTTGTCCTCCTCTGCTAATTGTAATGACAAAATTTAAATGCATAGGCTATTTAAATTCAAGAACAAAGCTGGCTGTAGCACTGCCTTGGCAATCCATGTGGTAATCCAGAAAGGCAGAAACCTGTGTTATTTAACTCCTTGAAGTCATAGTAGTCGAATGGCAGCAGAGGCTTCCTGGCTTCCTATTATCTGCCCTCTTCTTCACAGAGTAGTGCCGGTGGGCTTGGGAAAGGGGAAAACAGGACTCGTGACTTCATAGCATGAGAGAGAAACCTGGCTGCCCACCCATGAGTTGTTTTTTATCTTTTAGACATGGTCACACAATTTTTCCGTGACTTTTCAGAAAGCACAGAGAATTGGTGACAAGGATTTACCGCTGTCTTCAAGCTGTGATGCTCAGCTCAAACAGCATAACTGCAATAAAGATTTCCTGAAACAGTGTGGCCTAGAATGCACCCCACCCCCCCTCCACTCCCCTGGCAAGCCCACAAGGTAGAACACCTCTGCTGATAACACCATGTGGGGAAAGAGGGGTTTATGCAACTCTGTTCATGGAGAAAATTATGCCAGCTTCTCACTGGAAGGAGTAAAGCTCCTTACTCATATTTACTTGTAATTCAGCCGCTTGGCAGAGGAGGTTAGTGCCAGGGAGGTCCTTCCTTCCCCTGAAAATGTAGGTCATGGGTGGACTGCAACAAAGGCACTTCTCTCCTTCTGGCTGCAGTGAGACGAGTGCTTAGCACAGGGCTGTTCAGCTGCTGGGAGCGAGCCTGCGGCACAGGGCACGGAGCAGGGCAGCTGGAGCAGTGAGCTAACAGCTCCTCTGAGTAGTCCTTAGGTGGGCAGAGGGTGTGTGAGGGATGTTAAGTCATGAGTCACTTCCCTTTTTCTAGTCACTGGATTCTCCTTTTAAAAAGTTAAGCTAAGCATACAGAGGAAAAGACAAGACTTGCATTGACAGAAAGCACCGTATTCTGACACTGGCACCTGTGTCCTTGTCACCTGGCCCCTTCTCTTCATCACTCTTAATCAAAGCAATCTGCAATGAAAATATGATTGTGTGATGCTACAAACCTAGGGATTGCTCTGAACAGTGACATTGGCATCTGACTTGGGGGTGTCTGAAGTATTATTTTTTTCTATTTGAAGCTAGGAAAATAGTAGTTTAAAACGCTCTATGTAGGGAAGTGTTTGAAGTCATTGAGCAGCCCATGTCACCAGTTAACAACTGATGAAGGTTCATTTCTAGATTTTCATTTAGGTTTGTCTAGTAGCATTAGGCTTCTGCATTAGACATTAGAGCTCTCATCCCTCTGTTCCATATGATAGTATCAAAAGAGGTAACCAGCTGCGACTCAGTGACAATGTTTATTAATTTGGTAGAAGAATGAGCACAGATGTGTCAGGTACACACTGTGCTCTGACAAAGTTTTTTTGAGCTGCAATTGATCAAATGGTATGAAGCCTTAAAATGGGATCACACTTCATTTCATCCTCTGTGTGTTTCCTCTCTCGTTGTTTTCCAAACAAACATCCTTCTGTAGGCTCTAAAAAGGTATTTATGGAACTTTAGGTTGCTCACAAGGGCGTGAGATGTTTCTAAAATGCCAGTCTCAAGATGTTGTCCCTACACCAAGCTTTGAGAGCCCCTGAGGCTATCAGGTCCAGGTTTGCTGTGAGCACAGATGTGTCTAGCCAAAGGCTTTTTCTGGAGCATGTGATATCCTGCTTGCTTGAGCAAACCTGATAGCTTCATAAAGAGAGGGTAGCACAACTGCATGGCCAGGCATACTGCACGGGGACTTCTCCTGTCTGCCAAAAAAGCAGCTATATGAGCAGGAATAAGCAGGTTAGGGTATATTGTACTTACTTGCAGTTGCCTTTCTGGGGCTGTGTTAAATATCGCCAGCAAAATTCAGTTTCTGGAGAACAGAAAACAGGCTCCTGAAGAAGGAATATGAACTTTAGGTAAGTCTGTTATCTATGTCTCAGTTTTTCCACCCTTTGTACTTTACAGATGAAGAAAGGAACAGTTTTGTATAGATACAACACTGTCTTATTCTTTGCACAATGGTGACCATCCCATGTGCTGACATTCTATAAGGTCCCTTGACAATCCAACAAGTTGATCTTGCTGCTCCTCAAAAGCTCCTCAATGTTACCATGCATCTGGTAACCTCTGAGGCAGGACCTTCTGGATGGTGGTCGTGTCCCCCTTGGGACATATCTCTAAGATTACTTTTCAGGTCAACTGACAATTGACCATTTTAGTCTTCTCTTTCTTCCAGCTTTAGGAACTCATTCCATCTGTTGTCTGTTTACCTGAGAGCCCTCAGCTGCATTTTATAGACTGTTAGACTCAGATTCCGTTTGTTTGATTATTATTACTGTTTTTATTTTGGACAGTGTCCCAGTTGCCTAGCAATGACAGTAGGTGCTTTGAAAAGAAAGAGTAAAGCATAATCTTTCTGCAAGGTGGAACATTATATCCTGCTTCACACCGAGTCTTTTTATCTACAAGTCTCCATGGGCTCTATCAGCATTAATAAATGAAATTCACCCTCTCTTTCAAATGCAGGGGAGGGAAATAAAGATATAGGAATCCATCATCATCCTGTTTTTCACAGATGATAACCAATGCAGAGAAAGGCAAAACAAGGTAGAAAGCCTGGTTTGATATCCTGACCCACTGAAGTCAGGCATTGATCTCTCATGAGAGTCATGAAGAAAGCTGAGAGCATATCACTTGGAAGAATTAGAGCTCTGTTCGCAGCTAATGGGTTGGATGGAGCCCACAGTGTGAGGCAGAGTAAGGAAGTGAGCAAGTTGTCTGGAGTGATTGTTTATTTAGTTATTCCCCAAGAGGAGGAATACGGTTTAACAGTTGGACTTGATGATCTCAAAGGTCTTTTCCATCCTAAATGATTCTATGAGTCTATGGTCCCAGAAGCAACACAGACGCAGGACAGGGTAGTGAAGAAACCAGCACATCCTCTTCACATGTATCATGCTCTTTGTTTGGTTCTTTCACTGGGAAAAGGGTTATCAGCAAATGTCTGAGTTTAGGTCACAGTCCCGTGGAGCCTGGCCTTGTGAAATTCAGGCAATGTCTCTGCAGGGAGAGCTGGATCCAGAAGCCAAGTTCGTACTTCTAAGCAGCTGCAAGCATGACTGAAAAGCATGTATGCCATGTAGGCGGTGCTAATGGGAACTGTAGCCCCTGTTCCTCCTGCCCTCCCTCTGGTAAATCCACAGCTGACCCTTTACCGTGAGGAATAACAGAGCTGGGTGGTAACTTCATCCTTCTAAGGGCAGCAGAGTGGGCTGACAGTCTCACATTGTACCCAGAAAAGTTGCCATTGATTTTGTGTGTGGTTGCTGTTAACAAAGAAAAAAAATGAGGAAGCATCCTGTTCCCCACCCCCCAGCAAAAAACTGCAGGTACTTCACCAAATGCTCTTTTTACAAAAGTATGTTTACTAGATGATCATGCAAAAAACCTGGGCCTTGCTTTTGAAGGTCAGGACGTTAGAAATAGCCGTGTAAAGAATGACTGTTTTACAGATGAGTGAACCCATCAAAATGAGTCACTCGGGAGGGCAGTAAGACCAGGCTTGGTAGCAGAGAGCTGTTACTTCAGGCTGCTTTCTGCTACCAAATGTGGTATCAGCTATAGCCTGCTAGTTTTGTATGAGCAATGAAAATGGTCAGTGGTGTGTCTTCGGGTATGCAAGGCTTAATATGCAGGCTGGGGAAAACATGGTCTCTGGGGGACAGTGAAATAGCTCTGGCTGGACTGTTCCTAGTTAACTTTTGGACAAGTTGCTCTGGGTGATGCACAGCTTCCTTCAAGAGGCAGCTGGCTCTAGAGGCTCTGCCTTAGTGCTGACATAGGAAGCAGGAATTTAGCCAGCTCTGAATAAGGCTGGCTACTTATCTCTCTTGACCTGATACTGCCATAGCAGATTCAATAACTGGGTTAGGTAGCTGAAGACAGTCCTCTGTCCTTCCTCTCGCAATGTGTCCATATACTGAAGCCTTTTTGTGCTGAAGTTTCCCCTTGACAATATCTTTTTTTTTCATGTCCAGTTCCACAGAGCCATGAGATGCTTTCTGAAGAGAAGCCTGGTTTATGCCCAGGCAGGCACCTTCACCTCTTGTAGCAAGATTTTCTGTAGGTCTCCATCACCCACACTGAGATGAACCTTGGTGTTGCATGGTCTGTTCTGCAAATGGTAGATGTGCCAAAACATGCTTGTCCTTCACAGCAACTCATAAGTAAAACTGTAAACTTGTATGTAGTCCTCATGTACGGGTAAAGTACTTAAAATTGCCATGTACCATTTCCATGAAACAGCTGTGGGGAAAGACCTTATTTCGGTAAAGCTTCTGCTTCGTGCTTAACCTTTTGTACCTTCTTGCAAACAGGATGCATGGTTAAATATTTCAGAAACGTGTGTGGCTATACCCCTGAGCATGGTCAGGAGAGCAAAAAAGCAATGTGGCTGCCCAGTACCCTCTACTGTTGTGTGTAGGGCTGTGCAGGGACTGCTTGAGGGCATGCTGGCTCTGCATGGGATGGGCAAACTCCTTAAAAAGATGAAAGCAACCAGGGGGGAAGCTGAAGCTTAGTGCTTCTGTTAGCATTTTCACGCCATATGCCTAAAGTACCACAAAGCTCCATCTTCCTTGTTAAATTAGGGCCGGTGTTGTCGGTAAAAAACAAAATAAATGATGAGTCAGTCTTTTTTTGTATGCCAAAATCATTTTGCACAGCAAACAGGTGAAATCAGAGAGGCTGAACCTTTGCCAGCTGTGGTTGTTTTCCTGAGTTTCTGGGGATGAAGGGGTGGACCTAGGGGGGAGCGTTGTTCTGAGTTGAAACAAGGGTGATAGTAGCACTACATGTCTGTTGGCTTTAGTAGTTTTATCTCAGATTTAACATAGTTCAGATGAGAACAACATCTGCTGTAGGTACATGAGGGAATTTTCTTGGCATTGCCTCATACTGCTGAAGTCCTGGATAAATCACCCAAAGCAATGAACGTAGCCTTTCTGGCAATTCCGTTTCAGTAACTTTATTGTATGACAAGGTGTATGCAAGCTGTCAGCACAAACAAATCAATTCTCTGTGAATGGGACAGTACTGAATCTGCAAGTTCCAGTGGTATTGTTAGTGTGGAAACACCACAGCCCAAGGCTACTTATGTGCTGAGATGACATAACCCAGTCGCCTTGCTAGAAAACATTATGACATAGAAAAGCCTGGGGAACTGAAAGAAGCCTCACCAGAACAAAGACCATGTCCATATGGCATAATATTTCCTGGGAAAACATATTTTTATGCTTTTTGACATTCTGGTGTTATGCCTCATTTACACTGGTACGTTCTGGGAAATCTAGTCAATAATTCCTCATGTCTGCTCTTACAACAGAGAGCAGTGTGACTCGTAGAGTCATCTGAATTATTTCTATGGTTGTATTGCATGCTGAGAAAGTTCTGTAATGGCCTGAGATCACACTGATCTCCTTAATCTCAGGCTCAGATATATCAAACAGTGGACAAATTTCATGAATATCAGAAAAGTAAAGTAAATTTCATCCGTTTGGGTGAAGCATCTTTCCTTGTGCAATTTTAGCACTAGGCAGATCGGAGATTTTGAATTGGTGGCAAAGGATAAGCCCCAGGCAAATCCAGCCAGGAAGGAACGCTTCACCGAACAACTGCAGCGTAAATCCAGCAGTTTTGCTGCAACTTTAGTGAGCTGTTGCTGCACAAATTGCAGCATGTAAGGGAGCAATTTAGTGAGCATGGCAGTGTACTTGAACTCAGCATACTTCCAGTGAAGTCTGAGCCTGAAGATTGCAGAGGACCCAGTTTGTCTTTCTGCAGCGCAGCCTCTTCCTCAGGACTGCCTGAAAGGTCCTCATCCCTGAGCTGCATCATGGTTTCACACGGTTGTAAAGCAGGTCACAGCGAAACTTGGCTGTTTGTGCTTCAAGAGGATAGGAAACACTTCAAGGCAGGTCTCCAGGCACGCCAGCCCGCTTACAGACTGTGTCAAGGGACAGGGTCTGGCAGGACCGACTAGCAGGTGTCTACATCGCTTGTTTTCCTGGGGAACTCAGACCCCATAGTCTGTGCATCATCTGCCTCTGCCACACTAGTGCGCTGCCTCAGTGCGTCCCATCACACACCATTCCACTCCTTGAGCTGCTGCAGCAGTAGGCTGCACCCTGAAAGAGGGGTGTATTTTTAGAGATGGCTGCAAAGCCTTGCTGTCACAGAAGCCCGTTAGTCCCGCAGCAAATGCTTCATCCTCTCTGTTTTACATGAATATGCAGTGATAACGAGCGGTAGGGAACCTGCCCCATCTCCTTGCAGAGCAGGGAATACGGGGGAGGCAGGAAGGGAGGGACCCGAGGCAGAGAGGTTTAGCACATTTTGTCCTTAGTGCTTTAGCCAGTCACTGCTTGCAGTTTTATATTTATGAACCTCTATCAGGGGATTGCTTGATAGGTCTTTAATTTCCTTCGGTTTTACTCTGAACAGGCCTCTCTAGGGACAGTAAGAACATTTTCAGTGTTATTGAATGTCATCTCTGTGCAAACAGAACAGAGGAAAAATATTCTGATAATAACTGTGAAATATATGGGGGGTGGTAGGCTTTCTGGCTGCTGGCTTTTTGTAAATTTTTTTTTCCCCTCTGATGACACTTTCAAGGTCAGCTCGCTCCATAGATACAAATATGCCAAGAACAAAATGTACAGATGTGCCAGGAGTCAGGGACACAGACATGCTGGCACTGTAAACAGACCTGGATCATGTCCAGTATTGTCAGGCAGCGAGCATACAGGAGTGTTCATAAAAAGGCACTTCATTACAGCGGTATCAAGATTTAGCTTTTCTCTCCGTTGCATCATTAAACACGAGTTATTTGCGTTTTTGTGGACAAGCCTAGGTTCAGCACAATCTCAAAATTTTATTTGGAGGGTGGGGAAAGGTTTTGTTCATGTACTACAGAATCCTACAGCGGTATCTGAGCGCGCAATAGACAGTGTAGTTCCCTGCATAAGTGGCTGGAGCAGAAACTGGTTGACTGGTTCTTTTCCTGGTTCTGCTGCTGTTTTATTATGTAAACACGGAAAAATCTTTTTCTGTAGCTGTTGCAAGTTCCCGGACACCCTCTCCTTTCCCTCCTGGATATGTTTCCTTTTGTCAGTTACTTGCTTGAACTAAACATCAACCAGTCAGGCAAAAGCTGAAAATATCTTCATCTAGCAATCTTTGGCAGACTTAAAATATTAATGCATTTTATAGTGTACTTATTTTTCGTAACCATCAGTTGTTGCTACCAAGGCAGGGAATTCCTTATAAATATTGAATGCTGCTGCAGGGTCTGGAAAAAAAATTCTAGAAATAGCTCTCTTAAGCTCCCGAATGACTGAAAAGCCGCTGAAAATCTTCCAAATGTTAGTAAATTATGTGGAAATCTAAGAGCTCAGAAATAACCTAACTGCTACTGGGGTCTTCTAATAAACAATCGTAGTTCCTGAATTTCACCAGTCCATGCAGACTGCTTACTGGACATAGCCACTTCGGGTAAGAGTGGAACGTGGGTTTTATTCCTAATGACTCCCTAGAAATTGTTGTAGTAACGTGCATCTCAGAAATTGGCTTGAAGGTCTGCGTGTGGAAGAAAAAACCTGAATTGCAGGGGAGATCCACTGCCCAGCTGAAGCGCTGGAATTTTGGCAAAGCAAAAACTTTGCCTGGCAGAACACTTCCAGCCCTTGCAGGGGAAAAGAATGTGCAGACAGGGTCTGCTGTAGTCATGTGTGATAAGCAACCACTATTTTACTCCATTCTGGCAGCAGGATTTCACATCTTGGTTCTGTTACGGACCCTCCGACTACCTTCTCACACCAAAAGGATCCCAGCAGAAGGTACAGCTTAGGTGTTTTAGTAAAATTCAGAGCTGTGTATTTTGTGAACTTGAAACGGGGTTTGGAGATTTTTCACCTTTAGATCTCAGTTCAGATCTAGTCAAGGTTAGTTCAGTTCTAGCCTGAGCTAGTTCAGATCTAGGCTGGGTCAGTTCAGGTCTAGCCTGGGTTAGTTCAGATCTAGCCTAGGTTAGTTCAGGTCTAGCCTGGGTTAGTTCAGATCTAGCCTAGGTTATTTCAGATCTAGCCTGGGTTAGTTCAGATCTAGCCTAGGTTATTTCAGATCTAGCCTACATCAGTTCAGATCTAGCCTGAGTTAGTTCAGATCTAATCTAGGTTAGTTCAGATCTAGTCTAGGTTAGTTCAGGTCTAGCCTGGGTCAGTTCAGATCTAGCCTGGGTCAGTTCAGATCTATCCTGAGTTAGTTCAGATCTAGCCTGGGTCAGTTCAGATCTATCCTGAGTTAGTTCAGATCTAGTCTAGGTTAGTTCAGTTCTAGCCTGGATTAGTTCAGGTCTAGCCTGGGTCAGTTCAGATCTAGCCTGGGTCAGTTCAGATCTAGCCTGGGTCAGTTCAGATCTAGTCTAGGTTAGTTCAGTTCTAGCCTGGATTAGTTCCGGTCTAGCCTGGGTCAGTTCAGA
This sequence comes from Falco punctatus, assembly GCF_963210335.1. Classification (NCBI taxonomy): domain Eukaryota; kingdom Metazoa; phylum Chordata; class Aves; order Falconiformes; family Falconidae; genus Falco; species Falco punctatus. The sequence goes on from NC_137596.1 coordinate 3,398,354, forward strand.
TCTAACCTGGGTCAGTTCAGATCTAGCCTGGGTCAGTTCAGATCTAGCCTGGGTTAGTTCAGATCTAGCCTGGGTCAGTTCAGATCTAGCCTGGGTCAGTTCAGATCTAGCCTGGGTCAGTTCAGATCTAGCCTGGGTCAGTTCAGATCTAGCCTGGGTCAGTTCAGATCTAGCCTGGGTCAGTTCAGATCTAGCCTGGGTCAGTTCAGATCTAGTCTAGGTTAGTTCAGTTCTAGCCTGGGTCAGTTCAGGTCTAGCCTGGGTCAGTTCAGATCTAGCCTGGGTCAGTTCAGATCTAGCCTGGGTCAGTTCAGATCTAGCCTGGGTTAGTTCAGTTCTAGCCTGGGTTAGTTCAGATCTAGCCTGGGTCAGTTCAGATCTAGCCTGGGTCAGTTCAGATCTAGCCTGGGTCAGTTCAGATCTAGCCTGGGTTAGTTCAGTTCTAGCCTGGGTTAGTTCAGATCTAGCCTGGGACAGTTCAGGTCTAACCTGGGTCAGTTCAGATCTAGCCTGGGTTAGCCATGACTGAAGCTTTAACCCCCTGGTGACATCAGTCAGATCCTAAGGGACAAGGCTCTGAGCAGCACCACAGCCAACGCTAACTGAAAGAGAAGCCAAGGGTTAATCGCCCGGCTATTACCAGCTAATCCGCCTATCACCCTGGTGCTGGTTAGCCCCCTGAACAGCCCCTCCGGGCTCCCCGAGCTGCCCTGTCCAGTCACCTGAATACACTTGGGGTGTGAAGGCTGTCCCTGCAGTACCCATTTGTGGCTCAATAGAGGCCTTTTGTCCCCGGGGCTGCCAGCCTGCTGCCAGACACACAGGAGATTAAACAGTAATAAAAAGACTTCATTAGAGTCAGTGGGGGTCACTTTTTCTGCAGCCAGAGTAGAGCTGAGAAGAATCCTGAAGTGAACTCAAAGCAGTGACGTGTGAGACCTGCTAGAACAAATCCTGAGTTGCTTTTACTTCCTAAGAGTGGGTTGGAAATAGTACGGAAAGATGCCAATTAAATAAACTGGACGTACTGATGTGCATTGCCTAAAATCTATCTTTGGGAGATTATTTTTGCCCCATAGATTGTGCTTTCCGCTAAGTAACCACAGAATATGCTGGAAGTGACTGTATTGCACCGATCTGCGATGTTCAGCAGATCGTTATTTCACAGAGGGCAACAATCCAGGACTTCAAGTGTGCAGGCTGGGCTTTGGTTGAGCTCCTGCTGGTGCCCAAAGGCAAAATTTAAGTCTCTCATGCAAAGACATTTTCGGAATCCCTTAGAATCAACTAAACACCCTGGTAGATTCCTCATAGTTCAATGAAGGAGTTGCTGGCACTACCTGTTGTCTATCTCCTACCATTGCTGGGGAAACCGCAAGCTAGCGGTGAGATCCTTTTCCAGTGGAGGGGCTGAGTTTGAGAAACACGCTGCACCGTTCTGGTTACGTCCTGCCTGCACCCATACCTCTCCGCCAAGGGAAGGCTGTATGTTTTTAGGAGGGAGGTTAATGCAATAAGATTCCTGCCTGAAAGAGCCGAGGCATTTGCTTTTGTCAGAAATCTTTTTGAATTGTAGCAAGGAAATTATTTTCATAAATTTGCCATCATTGGCAGCGTGCTGTGGCTGCTGCATGTTTGTGGCGGTGGCGTTTCTGACCTCACAGGCGGTGAGGAGCCCCGCGCCCCTTAAACTGGCGAGGCAGTTCATTCACAGAAGAGATGTCATGTGCGTGCAAGATCACACACACCCAAATCGGGCCCCTCGCCAGTGCTTTCCAGCCCTGCAGCCACCGTGGGCCTCAGTGGGAAGTTTAGTCTCTGGGCACCCTTCAGCCCTAGGTTCTGCTGCTGCACCTGCAAAAGAAGAGCTTAATTACCGTTAATTATAACAGTACTTCACTAAGAACTGGACTAACGCATTTTTTGGGCAATCCAGAAGTTAAAAGCAAGCAATGGCTTGGGCTGTGTGTTGGCTGGCACAAATCTAGCCCCACATAGCTGCCAGAAGAGCTGTCTCTTTCCCCAGGTTAGCGTTAGCTCCTCATTATCATATCAAAGGAGATGGCAGGCAGACTCCCCCACACATGCCTTACAGAGGAGTTTGGGTTTATTACGGAAATTTTCCTTCCTCTTGTCTGTTCTTGTTCCTACTTCCCAGGTTTCGTCTTGAGTTTAGAGTTTGAGTAAACCCCAAAACACAAAAGGAAGTCGAGACAGAGTGGGTGACTGTCACATCCAGATTCTCAGAGCTTTACTTGAAAGCTCAGCTCCTCTTCAGTTGAGTGCACCAGGGAAGAGTGGAGGTGGATGAGACAATCTTAGAAGCTCTTTCCAGCACTGACTCTTACAACCCGTGTTTTCTTCTAGTGAGATGGGAGGTTAATGGCTGACAAACGGGAAGAGACATCTCTTGTTCCAAAGATCAAATTGCACAACAAATTAAAATGCTCCCTGAAGGCACTGTTGCTCCCTCTCCTCTCAATACATGTAAAGACAGCCTCCACTGATTTCAGAACAAGCTTCAGATTCTGTCACTGGTGCTCAGATTGAAGGCTGTCCCTTTGGGTAATAAATGTCATGGGCTGGTCTGGGCTTATCTGGGTGGGGGGTGGGGGGTGTCATTTATGTGCAGTGAAGCCTCAGGAAAATGGAGGTTACTTCCCATTTGGGTGATGAAAGCTCTAAACTTGGACTGCCCTGCTGCATTCTTATAGGCACCAGCAAAAATCCAAACTGTTTGTTTTACGAGAGCTTTTTATATACATAATGTCCTCAGAGAGCTATTTAGTTATACCAAAATGAGATTAAAGTTTGTTCTTCCACATATTGTTGTTCTATGTGCAAATCGGAGCTAAGCATTCCACAATTGCCATAATTTCACCCCTGTAAATAGCCCCGTACATCCTTGGGACAGTGAAGCACAGCTGTTAGAGCTTATGAGCACCCCCAGGAAATCCAAGATGTTGCACTGAAGTGAAATTTGTATCTACGCACTCCTGCAATTAGCTCGTTTATCCCATTCTAACGTAAGGGTCTGATTTAGATGCCTTCTGATACTACCTGTCTTTCTGCATCAGTTAGAAAGGAAATAGCGTGGCTGTTTAGACTCGACCAGCACATCCTAAATGGCATTGCTGAAGGTGAATCCCATCCCAAACACTGAGAGAACTCAGAAACACAATCCCTCTACATTTTCTTGCGCACATACTAGCCTGGGAGCATACCCAAACCTCATTTCCATATTGTGTTAAACCTGCCCTTCTGCAGCAAGCTATTACCTGGAGTTCTTGAACATATTTCAAACTTGTGAGGCCACTGACAACTTTTTAACCACCTTAGAAAAGGAACATTGATGTCACTGACTCACCAAAGTGTAGTTTCCAGCTGAAAAACTGTTTTCAGGACTGGCTTGTCTTCAATCAGTACAAATTGGAAGATGTCTAATACGTGAAAGAACACACTAGTTTACAGTGCATGAATAAGGAAGCAAAATGCAAGATGCATGTACTCACGTGGACCCGTGCTAAAGGTACCACCTCTCTGGAGATTCAATAAATGGCTCCTAAGAGGCCTTTAACACTGACCAAGTATGTACCTCTCAAGTGCCCCCTTTTCTGTGCTTTGGGATGTGTCAGGTCCTGTGACAGACACCAACCACAGCACACAAATGCAAGGATGGGGCGTGCTGGGGGGCATCTCCAGATCCATGCTGCGATCCCACTCTCTCTGAGCTGGCGTCTGGACAGAGGTGTGGGCACAGCACTCTGTAATCGTACAAGGTATTGGCAGAGCAGTGGCAAAACGAGAAGAGCATCAAAATTATACACCTACTCGTGAACTGGCAAGTATTGTCAGAGGAGAGGTCTCTTTTTCTCCAGCTGTATAATACATGTGAGATGCTGGGGAAACAGGACTTTCGGCAGCCTTGCCGGTTAGTGGGTGCTGCGAAAATCCAGACTCAGCTTTAAACCCTGACGGTGCCCCACTTTGCTCGGTGTTTGCAGGGGAATCGGTGGCAGGACATGGTGCCAGCAGATGGCAGTGCCTGTTAGCAGAGTTTCACTCCTGTCAGAAGAAAGAGGAGTCTGCTCAAAACGTGAAAATGCTTTTATTGACGTTGCACGAAACGCAGTGCCATTTCTTGCATGGGAGCGATGCAGTGGTGTGGCTCAAGGTGGGCGAACGATCACCACAGGAGTGACTGTACTGTCAGCCCACTCTGCGCGTCTGGGAGACCCCAGTCCACTTAGAGGCTGTCTAACTGGGCTGGTAGTTGAGGTGCACTGGCTAAGTGTGGGTGGGTGGTGGGACTGAAGGGTCTCCTCGCACCGACCGTGTCACGCTAGCTTTGCAGACTGGCAGAAACTCTGTTCCTCTAGGGCTGCTGGCTGGACAGCTTTTCCTAGCACAAAAATTTCCTTCTTATTTTTTTTTATTCAACATTTTTTCAATATTTATTCAATATTAAATAATTTATTATTAAATCTTATTACAAGAGAGTAAATGAAAGAAGTAGCAGAGCTGATGCCTTTATGAAGGTGACACTGTCCTTAGTGCTGGTGGAGCAGGATCTGGGGACCTAACCTGCTCTGAAAACCAATGTTATGGTTTTAGGGTGGACTGACTCTCATCTTGTATTAATTACTGTTGAAGTAAGTTTGAATGCTTATTAAAAATCCAAAACTGTTAATGTACTCCCCAAATAGCACTTTTATAAACTACTTCATGTATCGTAGACATACTCCTAAAAGGTAAAATAAATAGTGCTTGAAAGAGCATTCCTTGCAGTTATGAGCAGACAGAAGATCTAATTTAACATAATTTCATAAGATTTAATCAACAGGTTATTTCCATGCCTTTTACTTGCATGGCAAATAGTTTCACTGCTGATTTGAATTTAGTCCTCCGTGCTGTTTGCAACCTAGATGGGGTAGCACTATTCTAACGCATGTGACACTGGAGCCAGACTGGCTAGTCTGATCTCATTGCCCATACTGTGGTGAAGTGGGAAATACAAACTAACAACAAGTGGAAAAAACAAAATTACATCCGCAAAACTAATTTTTAATGGCCTAAGTCCTTGGCCTGGCACCAGATTCCTACCCCATCTGGTGAGGTCCAACCTCCACATCGAGATTAGAGAACAGGAGCACTGTGAAGCGTTATGTTTATAGAGATGTGCTTTCTTAACCCAGTCCCCTGTGCGACATGACTATTAATGATATTCAAAGCCGTGGTTATGCCCCTTTCTTTAGTGTGTCTGTCTTTGAATTTTTCCAGTCTAGCTTCCATAATAAGGAGTTGCGTATCTTAGATTTAAGATGGTTAGGAATCAGATTTTTCTGATCTATAGGAAGTTCCCTTAGATCGTATTTTTTCCTGTTCCAAAACAAGAATTCAAATAATAAGTTGCGAAATGTCCACACAGTAAAATAAAAAAAAAGTCATTCTAATGCTGATGTATTTCATTAGCAATAGTATAACTTTAAAACAATTTTAAAAAACTGGAAGTCATTCAAAGCAGAACATGGAAGAAATAGCTTTCAAGCAGAACATGGAAAAAATAGCTTTCAGATTCCAGCAATACTGACACACTCCTGTATGGTGCTTAGTTTGGACAAGTTCTCTTTTCCTGACCAGTAAACCTCCTGTGAAAGCAGTACTGGTGGGCTGTAACACTTGTGGTCCTGGAACAGAGGGGGAGGACAGGGTGAGGGGAACAGGGCAGCAATGCCTGAAGGGAACCTGTCCTCACCAGGCAGATCTGCCTCATGTATGTAGCTGGCCTGACATTTGCTTTTCAGAAGAGGAAATATTTTGCTAAGCTAGGGAGACAGTGTGGTATTATCAATGATTTAAAAAAAAAAAAAAAAAAAAAAAAAAAGGAGAAAAAAGAGAAAGACAAAAAATGCCGCACACCACTGAAGAGCTTTGGGAGCATTCCCTGGGACTTGCTGGATCACAGGCAAACAACACAACTCAGCAAACACCATTTCAGCAGCTGGATGCTTGACAGGCAGAGTGCAGGAGGAATCGTGCCCTGCCTCCTCCCCACTTTCCCAAATTCCTTGGTCCAGCCCGGAAGAGAGTTTCTACAGTGCCAATGAACACGTACATGTGCGCCCTGTTAAATGTGCAGCTTCTGCATGCTCCCCGCTCTCCTGCTTTTAGGATCCGCTTTCTGTCCGTGTGATGTTCAGACAAGAACGCAGCCCCCCCCCCCCCGCCTAAAACCACGGGAGCCCCCCGGGGAAGGGGAGCCCAGGCGGCGGGGAGCCGGGCAGCAGGCACGGGAGGAGAAGCGACCCTGCGAGGTGGGGCAAAGCCCTGCGGGGAGGGGGGAGCGCGGTGCCCGCATCTTCCCGAGCACCGAACCCGCCCCTCCGCCCGCCCCAAAGCCCCTCCCGTGCCAGGCAGCGGTTAAACCCCTCCCCCACCCCCCCACCCCCCCTTCCCTCTGCTGCTCATTCAGAACAGCCAATGCTCCCCATCACATGCCGCCCGCTCCGCTCCCTCCCCTCCGCCCCAGCCCCTTAACCAGCCTTACACCGCCAAGAATTCATTCGCATGGCAGAGAGCAGGGGCGAGGGGAGGCAGGCGTCTGCCAGGCACAAAAGTAGCACTGCAGCAGTGGAGGGTGAGGGTTTGGAGCGCCCCGTGTGAGCTCTGACAGAGCGGGGGAGATCAGGGATACCGTAGGGACAGGGGCGTGTGCATTTACATCTTCAGTGCCACATAAATGTTTTCTAACAACAGGCAAAGGGAAGAAGGAAGGAGACAGCCCAGGGATCAGAAGACGACCCCAGCTCTCTGGTGATGGCATGGATCAGACACTTTTCCAGCAGCCGTGTTACCTACCTCTCAGTCCTGTCACCGTCCAGTATCCCCGAAGTGCCAAGGCACAAGACTGATGCAGAGCCACTGTTAGTAAGTAAGTTACCTGATTTGTTTGTTTTTCTAGTTCACTTCTTTTCTTCTCTGGTTGCGAAGGATCAGGAGCCCCAAAGGCAGGAGGACCAGCAGCTGAGGTATTAGGTCAGCTGAACACCGGGTTTCTATGCCCAGACCTGCCAGGGTGTGAGCTGGAGATGTGCTGTTGTCTAACTTGCCAGCTGCTAGGGAGCTCCTGGGGAAGCTGGGGGTTAGATGTTGATCCTGGGCAAAAGCTCTGTCAGACCTACTAAAGGTGTCACACAGCAAAAGACATTAGAAATTATTAACTGCTCAGATACCAGATAAGTGGAGATCACTGGAATACAATGGGCAGGGGGAGTCTGATCAGTGAGCAGCCCTGAAATGCGTGGAGTGACTCTGTAATCTTCACCTAGAGTCAAAGATTAAATTATTTTATAATTAGGATACCTACTAGTCAGCTCAGGGTTTAAGGAGCCCTTGCAGTGTAGTTTCCAGATGATGAAGTAGCATGTTCAGCCCTTGGAGGGGACAGGCAATTTAATGCATTGGAAGTCCTGAGGGGTGTTTATGGCTCTGAGAAGGAAGAGCATGACTAATTTTTTTTGCCAATGTCTTCCTGCATCAGTCAGAAAGGCGCCCGGAGTCCTCCTGTTTATATTAGCACATGCTGGCAGGGAGGAACATGCTAACTTTTATACAGCATGGTTCTCATTTCGTTTTGACCTGAGAGTTTTAGGAACCGACCAAGAATTGGCAGAAACTGTCCCTGTCCCAGAAGGCTTACCATCTGACTTTTGGGGATTCTCTAATCAAGCAGGTCATTCCTCCTGTACCCTTTTACTTTCAGGTAAACAACTACCTTCAATTTATAGTAGAGTAGCTTGGAGGGAAACAAAACTGGCTTATCTCACTTGCCCTCTCACCAATCCAAGCAACCAGTATCTTCCATAGTATGTGGGAACTGAACGGTGTCGGGCAATGTTTATTTTGGGGGAGCTATTTAACTTCTGGGGTTCCGTTCTTTCCCCCACTGTTCCTACTCAGATGGAGATAAAGGATCAGGATCATTTCTGTTTCCCATGAGAGAAAATTTTCCATCTCTGGAAGGTTCCAGCCCAATTACTTACAGACTTTGAACAAGACAAACAGAGTTTTGGAGTTATGTTCTGAGACAGATCTCCAGACTCTTTTCTGTAAGTCACCAGCTTCCTATTCAGTTTGAGTCAGGAGAGCCACTTAGACATTTGGGGTGAGCATCGGCACTTCACCAGCGGTTTGGTGTTAGGTAGGTCAGTTTGTCTCTCTGTGACTGATCTTCTCTTGTCTGCACAGTGGGTTCATGTCTTGGGGCGGAAAGAGCCTGCATTTGGTCAGTTCAGCTTTGGACTGTTTGGATGCAAGCTACTGGAGAAGTGTGAAGTGGTATTAACATCCTTCAATTTCATTTTATTTTTTTAAGTCAGATGCAGATTATGTAGTGATTCTCAGTTGTTGTAATGGTGAAATATCTAAACGATGGAGAACAGGAATGCTAGCCCTCTTGGGGCAGGATTTTCTTTTAGAATTGAGGTTCTGCTTTCCCCAATATCGTGTGTGCTGTGTGTGAAACAGCCAGTAGCAGGAGAAACAAGAGTGTCTTTTCAGGACAAAAGTGTCTCCTTTTCTTTGTTCAGTTGTGTTGGTTGAAAGATAATGGTCAAATTTTCAATGACGCCATAAGGTCCCCCTAAAAATAGAGTCTTGGGTAGAAGGACAGAGAGGCTGCAGAGTGCCTCAGGCAGAGTCGTTTCCTTGGAGGTGGAAGGATCAAACTGGTTTATTTTCAGGCTTTGTTTTTTAGTAAAGAAAATATCATTTGACTGTTCAAAATGAAGAAAAAAACCTACGAGCATAGTATTGGGATTGCATCCTTTGCACATGGACTTTTGATGTGCAACTTCTTTAATTCAATGAAGTATAAGGTAATTGACTGTAAGTTATATGGATTATAGCCTCCCACCCACCCCATGTATTTGAACTATGGTCTATCAAGTAGTAGGTGCCCCTTATGTTGTGAAAACTCCATGTTCTCTCCATGTTCTCCAGTTCTTGTTTTATAACCAATTGTTATAGCCTGTACACTGGGTTCGTTATCATAAGGTGTTCTCTGGTTTCCACCTTTTTTCTGGAAAAAGCCCAAACCCAAACCAAAAAACAAACCCCAAACCAAAAAAAACCCAAACCCCCAAACCAACAAAACCCCAACAACCCACCCCAGTCTTTATTCTCATTGCAGTTTAGTTTCTTCACTGTTCTGCGTTGGTCTGAAGTCAATATATTTAATGCAACTGCCAACTTGTGTTTTATACTGGATGTTTTTATACTTTAATCCATAGCTGAGGGGAAAAAAATCTATTTGAAACCTGCAGGTACTTGAGGAACCAAAACATTATTTCTTGGCATTAAAAATAATCTTGCTAGGTTATTCATGCTGATAGATCAGGCTATGTAGGTATTCTCAAAGTAATCTTTAGACGCACCTGAAGCATATGGAGACTGTATTCATTGCTGCTGGATTGGTGGAAGGCAAGAAGAGTGGTGCAGTGATTACAGGCACTCATTTAGGATTTTGGAAGCTAGGTTTAATTCCCTGCCCTGCCACAGACCCCCAGTGTAAGTGTGGAAGAAGCAAGTACCTTTGTGACTCACTTCCCCGTCTTAAGAGATGGGAAACAGAGCACTACCTTGTTACACAGATCTTGATAAATAAACAAATAAAATCCTTTAAGCACGTAATACCTGTGTTGAACACTGTGAAACATTTGGATAATCTAGGAGTGGGGTGGCCACATTGCCACCTTACAACTGACGATGAAAGGGCTCAGGGATACACTCAGGGATATACTCAGGTGATTATCCAGCGTTGCTGGGGAGAAGGATAGATTGGGAGGTAATTAGCAGATAAAAGTAAAGTGCAAATGTCCCTAAGCTCTTTCTGTCTTTCTGTCATATTACCTTCCTACCCGGAGGTATTTTCTTTTGAAAGACCGAACACCCTTTGTTTCGGTATTTCTGAGCCTAATGAACTCCAAGCAGACAGGCGCCGTCATCACCCTGGCTCTGTAACAAGCACAAAGTCATCCTGCTTCTTTAGCAGCAGCCTAGTTAATCATCAGTCACCTATTTTTGTGTACTCGTGGATGGGTGTCTCCTCTAGTGCCAGAGGAACTCTGTTGTAAAATCATGCCTGTCAGCCTGTTAGAAAAGCAGTGCTGTGACTTAATGAAAACTCAAAGAGGAAATGAGCAGCATCTTCCTACTTCGGTGCTGAGGGAGATTACACTTTGAGAAGCAATTATTTGGGTGAGGGAGCTTTTGAACCATGTTTCTTAGCGAAGTGCCACGGGTCTCCCTTCTTGTGCAGTTTTCTTAAATGTTTAGCCCTGGTTTTGAATAGCATAACATCATTCCCTCCACCTGTGGATCTCCAAGCATTTTCCAAAGCAGCAGCCACCACAACCTCTATTTATAACTCAGAAAACTGAAAGATGACACGATTTGCACAAAATCTACCCGCCTTTCCTTTTCTCACATGCATATGTATGCCTCGAAAGGTAATCTTGTGTTGGCATTGTTGGCTGTTCAGTCTCAGTCATGCACAGGCAGTAAATATCCTTTGATAGCGGGAAAGGTGCCTTTCTCAGGGAAATCAAAGCCCCACATGTCAGTCAGCACCTCCCTAATAGCCATTTATCTTCAGATTGTCAAAGGCCACCTTTTCCTAATATTTCTTCTTCCTCCACCTTTCCACTAGCACTCAGTGTTCAGCAGTCAATGCTTTTATTCTCTTTGGGTGCCACTGCATTAATTTGTTCTATTCCTCTACCAACTTTCCCGTGTTGCTAGTGTCTGTTAATTAAGAACTTCATTCCTTGCAGCAGTATAACCCAAAGAAGAATATATCCCCAGAGGAATCTTGGGACAGTAACCTTGGGTCTATTTTACATGGTGTGGGCCAACAGGCAGCAAAAGGACCTGGTCAAGTTTTTCAGTAATGATCTGGTTTCTATTTACTGCTGTATTCATTGCTTGTGGAGTAGTATAGGACTCTGGGAAAAGAGAAGACAGAAGTGGAATCCTGATTTGGGAAGGTGTGTGGTTTCCTAAAGAACAGTTGCTCATTTATTCTCATAATGCAAGAAAACATGGGCATTAGGTTTAAAACAAACATAAAGAAGTATTTTTTTACACAAACCTGGTGACAAATTCATGTCTTCAGTCTCCTCCTGCCTGCCAGTTTAAACCTCTCCAGAAGTAAGAGTGCCCACTGGAACTTGCATTTACTTAAGCGAGATCAGTGATTATTTAAATTGAAAAAGTCGTCATAGTCAGCAGGAGAAAAAAGTTTCTTGCAGACTTTTCTTGTTTTACATTCTGCGATGTCTTCAGCAAATTTCTGTCTTGAAGATGTGGAGCTATCAGGAGGTACGTCAGCTCTGTCAGGCAGGGCTTGTAGACAGCTCTGCAAAACAGTGCCTCCTGAAGGTCCTTAGCTAACCCCAGCTTGACTCTTCTTCAGCAAATCTAAGAGCCCTAAATGTCACCGCCTGCCCCGAGTCTGTCATCTGGGCAAAAGCTGAGCAACAGCAAGTCTGATAAAAAGCCTCTTTGCAAGGCTGATAATACACTGACTCACATCTCCTTTTGCAGTAGCCTGTCCAAAAGGAAAGCAGCTTTGTACAAAAGTGACATTTTTATTACCCTGGCCTCATTTAACCAAAGATGGTAAATGCCAAAGAAACAGGGAGGTGTGTGTGACTATAGGAGGCAATTTCATCTCACAAATCTCTTTGCTGGAGGGAGCAGTGATTTACAAACTGAAGTCTAAATCTCTGTGAGATGCTTGTACATAATTACCGTTATCTGGAAAAGACGTGTATGCTTGAGAGCAGTGGCAATATATTGTACGATGAAGTAGTTAACCAAATCCTTACATAGATGGAGTGCTGCTTTGATAGTTTCTTGTCATTTGTGCAAAAGTTTCCCAGGGCAATTAAAATAATAAGGAATTGATAGCAAATTTCCTAGAAGATTCTTATGCCTAGGATCTCACAGGCCATTCATATCCATATCACAAATTTTACAGCTGGGGAATTAAGGCAGAGGGAAAGGCAGGGTTTTGCTCAGAATTAGAGAAAAAATACTGAAATAATTTGGAACAGAAAGTTGGCTAGTCTTCAGACATCCAAACCTGTGCTCAAACTGCTAACCAATATTACTCCTTTTAAAGATTCTAATGCAAAGATTCATCTGCTTAACTATTTTCAATAACCATGTACTGCAGTTATGCTTATACTGTGATGGGAGAGTTTATTAGGAGAAATGGTAATGCCACTGAAGCTGTCAGTGAAGTTCATCTACAGCAGGAATTTTTCTGCTTTAAGGTGTTCCTGAAGGTTTCCAGAAAGATTTCACTTGACCTATTGTTAAAGATCAGTAGCATTAGGAAGGCGATGTTGCCGGTCCCTCAAGTGTTTTAGTTAAAGCAGGTTTCCCTGCACCTTCATTAATGGGCAGTCCCTCTAGCCTGCTTCACCACAGTGATATTTCTAGGGATTTAGGCTTTTTGATTGCTTTTATTCTGTTCTGTTCTTTTTAATATATTTCAAGATCCTTTTGGTCTCTTTGGTATGAATCTAAAATAAGAAAACTTACACTGCAATGTCTTGAAATTGATTGTTCTTTCTTACATAGTGCCAGTGTAAGTGAAACAGCTTCAAATATAACTTTTTAAACAAAATTATCTTTAATTCTTTTTAAACTGAAAACATGCAACACGTGCCTCTTTTTACATTTCTATACATAGATTGATGAAAATCTTATTAGTCCAAGTGAAGTAATTTTAGATTAATCAAACAATGCAAACAAAGCTCAAAAGTAATATTCCTAAGAAGAAAGCAAAGAGGTTCTTCTCTGTATGTAATTCTTTTTAAGTCCATGGATGGGATGCCTCTTTCCCTGTTAAGGAGGGAGGAAAAAAAGGGTGTGATTGTTCTGACTTGCACTCGGCATAACATATGCTTTCACATGTTGTGAAGTGAGAGTCAATACACTTTGCACACACGCAAATAGACACACGCCATAAGGCAGGAGAGAGCCAGACCGATGGTCCAGGAGATTAGAATTTGCAACAGGTAGTAGAAAATGGCTGAAGATGTGTCTAAATATACCATGAGCCAGCTCTCAGCAGTCCTCCCTTCAGGAGTGAAAGAAATCGAGGTAGGGATTAATATTCTGCCAAAACCTTTGATGTTGCTGTTTGAGGAAGGGAACAGCATGGTGCTGGCATTATCTATCCCACGTCCAGGATCATATGCAGCGAGGGCAGCGAACCTGACTCCTCCTAACTCACCGTCCCAGCATCATTAATCCCTATTATTTACCCCTTCCTGTGGCTGCACTGGCCCAAACCCTGCAAACCAGGCAAATGTGCCAGCACGAAGAAGCTTTGGGACTGTGCTGTGGACAGATGGCTGGGCTCCCTGGTGAACAGAGCCAGCGGGTACGGTTCCAGCAACAGGCTCTGGCTGCTTCGTTGGAGTAATGATTGATGGTGACTTATACAAGGGCTAAGAGTAATTCTTTGCTGTTAACCAGACTTGGCTACAGCAGAATGGAAGTGGAAATTTGTTGCTTCATTTATTCATCCTGCCTCTGCTTCCTTCCCGCCCACCCTTTGTGCTTTTTAATACTGAAAAGATGAAGCTACTTTGCTCAATCTTAAAATTGTCTTTCCCAGGATACTCTTAATTGTATCTCTACACCTTTTCTCATTCACAGACGCATAAGAAGATTAAAGATAGAGGGAGCAGTAATAGATTTAGTTAGGTTTTAATAGGATTTGCAGAGGACAATGCAGAGAATGAACGCCATAGAAAATATTGCTACTCTATCTTTGATATCCCTAAGGCTTCTTGGGTAGCCTTTCACAGGGATTTTGTCTGTGCCTCTTTTTTCAATAGAGCATGTACGTGTGTGTTTTTTTAAAGGAGTATCTAATCATCTTGGTAAACAGGATGTTGTATTATAACCTGCAAAAATCATTGCAGACATCATTTTGTATTATTTATTTGTATCTCGTTAAGCGTAGTTTTGTGCATTGACAGTGGGCTTACTAATAGCTGTCTGTTAAGTTTCTGAAAGTCTCTGGTGTTTTTGTCTGATGTCAGATGAAGTAAAGGGGCCGGTTCTGATATATCTGATTAACAGTAGGCCTGGATTCATCACACCTTCAGACACATAATTCAAGATGCTGAATTAAATGCCTATTTCACATTTGGAGCCCAGGCTCCCAGAATAATTTGTGGAGGGAGCGGGTACTTCCAGAAGGTGATTCAGCACTCCTGAAATCTGAATTATCCCTGGAGGTGTCTTTCTCTGCTGACTGTCAGGGAAACCTTAATGCATAATTTAGATTTATGTGACATTTAGGTAGACAGTGGTGCTCAGCGTTTTCTATTAATTTCTAAGGTTTCTCTTGGTATACACCCAAAACCTGAGGCATCAAAAAACTCCAGTCCCTCTTGAAAACACATGTTGATGTATCTTTACTGGGCTTCTGGTTGTGTTCTCAACCAAATTTGGGACCTAAAAAAATCTGAGGACCAAAAGAAAAAAAAAAAGAAAAAAAAAAAAAAGACCAACCGAAAAACTGTTACAAGGTTTACCTATTTCAGGATTTCCAGACGGTGCCATAATTTCTGAGGTTCCAGCAGTACGTTAAGCAAAATGACTGGCAGCTGGTTCATGTCTGAAGCAACTGTGTATCATGAATCTGTATTTAACATCCAGTTCAATGCAGCATCGTATTTAGGAAGTGGCTGTTGTGGGAGAAGTGCTGAAGCCTTTCAAACTGTTTCCCAAAGCAATGCTAGGAGGGAAGACGTAGCCCTAGCAAAAAGCTTTCCTGATGTAGAATCAGCCTGTATCCAGCCCTGTACCAGCACAGGGCAGAGTCTGTCAGCGCAGCATTAATATCTGCAGTGTTTGTTCTCCTGGTCTGCCGTAACGGTTCAGGCAGTAAAGTGAGACGGCTTTTGTCTCGGCAATTTTCATCCTATCTTGAACTTTATTTCTTTGTTCTCCTGCAGCCCAGCCATGGCCGGAGATTCTAGGATCTTCATGAACCAGGACATGGACATCGGAGTTACATCTAGAGAGCCTAAGAAGATTCCCAAGCAGGCTCGAGATGATGTCCCCATCGCCACTGACCGAACCCGCCTCATATCAGCAGAAGGTAAGAAGCCACGACAGCGTTACATGGAAAAAAGCGGCAAGTGCAATGTGCACCATGGAAATGTCCAAGAAACCTATCGATACCTTAGTGACCTCTTCACTACGCTGGTGGACCTTAAGTGGCGTTTTAATCTTCTTGTCTTCACTATGGTCTACACGATCACTTGGTTGTTTTTTGGATTCATCTGGTGGCTCATTGCCTATATCCGGGGAGACCTGGACCACCTTGAAGATGAGAACTGGATCCCCTGTGTTGAAAATCTCAGTGGATTTGTTTCTGCATTTCTGTTTTCTATCGAGACTGAGACAACCATCGGGTATGGCTATAGGGTCATAACGGAGAAGTGCCCCGAGGGCATCGTACTGCTCCTGATCCAGGCTATTCTGGGCTCCATTGTCAATGCGTTCATGGTGGGATGCATGTTTGTCAAGATCAGCCAACCAAAGAAGAGGGCTGAAACCCTCATGTTTTCTAACAACGCGGTGATTTCCATGAGGGATGAGAAGCTCTGTCTCATGTTCCGGGTTGGAGACCTCCGCAATTCCCACATTGTCGAGGCTTCCATTAGAGCCAAACTGATTAAGTCCAAACAGACCAAAGAAGGAGAGTTTATTCCCTTGAACCAAACAGACATCAACGTGGGATTTGACACTGGAGATGACAGATTGTTCCTGGTGTCACCCCTTATCATCTCACATGAAATCAACGAGAAAAGCCCCTTCTGGGAGATGTCCCGCACCCAACTGGAGAAGGAGGAGTTTGAAATTGTGGTCATCCTGGAAGGAATGGTGGAAGCAACAGGTAAGGACTTGTTTGAAGTCGGTCACAATTTTGAGGGGGGGAAGGGGAAAAATGGAGTGCGGTTTGGCATTAAGATTTTACTGCCAATGTCACCTGCATTGAGAACATGTTGGGACATGTCGTGGTCTGAGATAACTAGCAATTAATAGATGGGTCCTTTAACTCACGTTGAAGTCCGGGATTCAGGTGAAGGGGTTAGTCAAGGAGCTGTCCATAATCACTTAGAACTGATCCATGGGAGTAAAGGAATGGACTAAAGGAATTCATGAGATCTCCTGTGGTCCTGTTCCTTGTGATCAAAATTCATGACACAAATCTTTCTCCATTTCTCCTCTGTATTAAAAATTGGCTGTAACTGTGCTATTTTAGGTATTGCTGTAGTGTTGCTTTTTGATGGAGGCTGTAAAGGAAGTGCCCAAGTATTACTATATCCAATAAAACAGCATGTGCTGAAACTACAGCATGTGCTGAAACTGAATGACTTGCACGTGATGTAGGACATATATTTTCAAAAGGAGCTTAAAGAGGAAAAATACAGAAACCACTTTTGTGACTCTTGCAACCCCGCAGCTGTTTAACAGCTTAAAACAATGCTGTGTAATGGGTAGATCAGGAGGTACAGTCAGCTGATTCCCAGTTTCCTCCTATGGGTGTATTTGTGGCAGGCGATGAAAGAAGTCTGCATGCATATATAACAAATCTGGAAAAGCGGTGTGCCTCAGCTTTCCCAAGTGTAGCAGAGGGAAGCGGCAGCGTGCCCCTTAAGCCGAGCAAGTGGATGGCCACGGAGGCCTCCAGGCTCCTCTCCACAGGTGGGATGCAGTGTTATCTCCCAGCGGTCTGGCTGGGGAGGAGGGTGCGTTCACTCTGGAGTCTCACCTAAAAGACCGTGGGGCTGTTTTACCACTTGCAGCTAATTCATTTACTCTCGGCTTTGAGGAGGAGCTGTCAGGCTCGCTCTGCTCTGCTTCTGAAACACACTTGCTGTGCTAGCACCCCGAGATGCTGATGCTCCCTTCAGCCAGGCTCTCTGGGTCTGGGGGTGGCAGCATGCCTTGGCCCTATCAGGGCCTTTAAGGATGGATGTGGAAACACAGAGTCAGAGGTGCAAAGAAGCGTTAATAAGTAAGTTTGCCCTTTGGTGTTTTAGGATTTTAGTTAGATGAGATGGCACCGTTGAACCCAAGTTTTTTTCTGTTGGTGGCGGTTGGATTTTTTTTCCACCTTGTAGGAGGCATGGGTAATCTCCCAAACACTAACAAGGGGTTTCGGTTTAAAATGAGTACTCAGCGGTATCAGCACCCTGTCTCACAGACTCTGGACCTTTCTTACTATTAGTACTGTCTCCTTCTTGAGAAGCGTCCTTGTTAGTGTCCTAATAACCAGATGTAAGGGGAAAGTCTCTCCAGTTCTTGCAGCCCAGACCTTTGCTCTTCAAGACAGCTCTGCAGAAAGCTAATGCAGTTTCCTGGTATCTCCCTTCAGTCGCGAGGTGAATAGCAACAAGTGACTTTTCTGGAGCTAATGGGAGGTTATGTACAGATTGCACTGCACCTAGGCTGGAGTACTGGGCTGTAGAATTCGTTTGGCATTACTAGGCAAATACTCTTTCCCAGCAGAGTATTATAAAGATGTGGCAAAAGAAGGGGTGGGTGGAAAAGACTATCAAAGGCAAAGATTTGTAATGGAAGCTTATTTTATAGCCTAAATATTTACTAGACACTAGAACCTCCTAATCTGAGCATGGAATGCGGTTCCTTGTTTGTCCAAAGCCTCTTTCCTCATCACACAGTGACACTGTCAAATCCTGTTTGAGCAGCTCTGCGCTGCCTTCCCCTTCTGAAAGCTCAGCCTCTGCTAGATATGTACGAGAGGAAGTCATTATCAATAACAACCTCAAAATTAAAAGCATGGCATAGGAATAATATTGCTTTACAAATGGGCTCCTCTCCCGGAGGGATTGTACAGGCCAGTGTGTAATGATATTAAAGAGCATACATCTGTGGAAATTAATTATTCTGGTCTCCGAAGACAGGCTGTGAAATTCCAAAACTGGAGCTAGAAGAGCCAGTTTGCATTGAACTTAGAGCAGAGGAGACCTGAGATGATGCCGCTATCTGATTCAGAGCCTGAGATGTTTTTCTGAATGACATATGGTAACTGGGAGGGTGCGATATTTTGCCACAATGAGAGTGGCTTCCAGAAACACAGTGTTTGTGCCTTCCTGCTGTGTCCTCACACTTCATAATATTGATAAAGCAGTTTAGGGCATATTAATCCCTACCTCCATAGCTTAAAATCTGCTCCAAGCAAATTCTTTAGGTTCTTTACTTCCTATCACATTGACCAAGCCCCATCTGCTTTCGGGAATGGTGTCATTTACTTGCAGTGTGAATTCTATGAAATCATGATGCTGTTAAAGCTTGGTCAGGTTCAGAGCAGTACAGAAATGCAACAGACCATTTGTTCCCTTAGTAACCCCTATGAAAAATTAGGAACCACCATTACAGTGTTCAGGGGTACAACTGGTCAGAATATATAGCTCTGTTCGTGGTGCACAAGAGGCAAGCAAGTCCTGCACGCTGTCTCAGAGGTGGCTCAGCTTTGCAGTTGCTGTCGGGAGTAAAACTTCATGGAAACTTATTCCGTCTTTACAGACAGCAGCAAATCACACCATGAATGCATCCTGCACTGGTAGGGAAAAGACAGCTGTATTTTTTGTAAGGTATTTTGAAAGCAGGTCAAAATGCTGATTGTCAATGTACAAATGACTGAAGAAATTTAAACATAATGCCTTGACTAAAAACGTGAATATTTTTCACTGCAAATTTGGCACAGCAATTTTATAACTATTTCCAATAGCTTTAGCCAACCCACATATATTACAAATGCAATATATTGTCTTCTCTCAAATAAGTAACTCTTTTACAGACATTGAAGTTTAATTCTGATCCAGTGGAAGGCAAAGATGGTACATAGTTTCAAATGAAAAGTGTAGAATAAATTCTGAAGAGTTAAAACACTTCAAGTCATTGTTTTTTTTACAAAATGAAACATTGTGGTTTCAAACAATGTTTTTGTTTTCAAGTTGACTTGAATTTCCTAGACATTTCAAGTTGGGTTTTTGTTTGGGTTTTTTGTTTTTGTTTTTTTTTTTTACAAAGTGAATCATTGTGTTTTAAACCCATGTTTTTGTTTTCAAGTTGACTTGAATTTTTAAAAGGATAAATAACAACACACTGAAGAATAGCAACACAGAAGAAACATACCAGCCAGCCTAAAATGCAATATTTTTATTTTGCTGAAAAAGAAAACAAACATTGTATTATCCTAGTGAGAGCTCTCCAGGGACCCACAGCTGTTCTACTAACCAACCCGCAATGGCAGCTGCGGCACAGCGCCCACTGACATGGGTTTTTCCAATCGATATTTTAGTGTGGTTGAGGCACTGTGACTCCACCAGAGGTTAAAAAATGCCAGAGGGAGACGGAAGTTTCTGGGCAGATCTGTTGTGATCATTGCTGAGTGGAATGACCACTGTAGAGACAAAATCAATATAGATGACAAGTGTTTTGGCTTGCAGTGCTGCTTCGTGGGCATCTTGAAAGCAGCAGCATCACTCACAGTGCCTGCTTAATGAATTGGTCACAGAGATTACTTGAGGGAATTAATTCTCCTTTGCCTTATCTGAAAGGGACACTTGTCAAGATCAGCTGGCCCAAATATGACCTGCAATAAAAGGGAAGAAAGTGAAGGTGGAAAATCTGCTTGCAACGTGAATACATTTTTGCTTTCACTGCCTTTCTGTTTCCCGCAGTGGCAAACTGAGATCCATCCTTTTGACAGACTAGGTCTAGGCTGTTGTTGGCCAGACCTCTTGCCCTTACCCCCCGGATCCTGAATTGAACATGTTGTATCAAGCAAGGGTGCTGGCACACAGAAGAGCAGGGGAGATTCAGACCCCCCTTCCATGTGCATGCAGAGTCAGCTGGGTTATGATGAGGAATTTGGCTGATTCAGTTAGAGAACATTGGAGAGTCCAATATTTTTTTGATTTTTTTTTTTTTCTGTAAGCCATCACTCCCAGTGATGATGCAGCCGGCATATCCTATGAGACTTTCTGGCAGATAGTTTGAAGAGGCTCTCTTCTCTTCCGATTTTACTCTTCCACTGGTTTCTACTGACAATTAAGCAAAAACTGATTTATCAGTAGCTGTCATGCAAACCTCGTTCTGTATCTACAGTGTCCAGCATTGCTGTTGTCTGGGCAGGGAGACAGCAGTGCTTGTTACTTCAGTCTTGCTCCTCACCGGTTTTCATTACCTCTTTTCCCTGCCACCGTTAAATAAGCCACAAGAGACAGTCCAGATGCCTGATTAGCCTAGTCACTAAATGAAGTTTTAATAAACTCTTAGGAAAGGATAGGCCTATATATTTCTAGCTTAGAGTCTGTGTGATAAAAAGTAGTTTAATGATTAGGAGTAATTCACCTCATCCTGTCCCTGTGAAAGTGTAGGCAAACAGCAGCTTTTTTGCACCTCAGTTTATCCATTTTTACAGAGGGCATAGTAAAATTTCCTGGCTGTAAATACAGGACGAAAAGAAGTAGTCACAACATCAGATATCCTGAAATTAATCATGATTTTCATGGGAGAACAAAGGAAGGGTGAAATTACTGAATGGAGTTTTCATGCATTCATCATCTGGTTTGGGTTGTCTTGTTGTTTTGTTTTGCATTTTGCATATAAATAAGTTTTCTTTTCTGCAAGAAGGACCTTGCAGAACTGTTAACAGAAAATGCTTATATAATTACAGGGAAGAGAGAGACATCTCAAGTCATTCTTTTCCTGAGCTGAATTGTCCTCCAGAGGTAGACCCTGGCAGGTTAGTCGTCTTAGGTGCCTCTGCAGTCACTGTAAATACCTTTGTGAAGGGCTTAAAGTTACATGGCATGAGCTGGGTGCTCAGGTTGTGCCTGGTAGAGACATGGCAATTGGATCCAAGCTATTTAAATCATAAAGTCAATTTTTTTTCTTATTTTTTTTCTTTTTTTCTTCTTTCTTTTTTCCATTTCCAGTGCCTAGGAGCTTTTGCATGCCTGGAGAAAATTCAGATAAATTAAAATCCTATTACTCTCCACTGGCATAAAAATCAAAGTGAATCAAGCCCAGACATGTCCTCCACTAAAGGAGACAAGCACAAATAATTGGAGGACCACGCTTCTACCTTCTAATATTCCTTTTCAAGTTGGAGGAATATTGACTTTTTGGAGGTTACCGTGCTCTTTGGTCTAATTAGCGCAAAGGGACTAATAAATGTTACAACTATCCAAATGCTGATGCTCATCTAAAGACATGTATTGCTTAATTAGAGTGATAGAACTTAAAATTTTTATAACTACTCCTTGCCATCCTAATTTACATCAGTCTTCACTGTATGTCTGAGCCCGTCGGTTCTTTGTACTCTTGTAGCACAGTTGGGGTTCAGCTGAAGGAGCAGAGTACGTATTATGCAGCTTTTGTGCATCCAGTACAAGGGTCGAAGTCACCCAGCACACAGCAGTGTATGAAAACAAGGACGGAGAAGTGAAATCACTTCCAGCAGTATCTGTGTCTGAACTGCAGAGAGAGCCTAGCAAATATGGCAAACATACAGTCAGCATCCACATGACATTTTGCCAGCAGATAATCACTGAGCTCTGTGGCATTTAAATGAGGAGAGTTAATTTTAGGCTGATGAAAAATGTTGTCTTGACAGCCCCAGGGGTTGGGATATCTCTCCCCACTGAGAAAGTTCAGGCCGCGTAGCAGGACTGAAGGATTTGACTGTACTGTTGATGTGATCAGATGGGAGCCTGTGGCAGTTTCTTGGGTCGGTAGATCACGCTTTGTGGTCCCCTTGCCCTCTCCCGTTAAACTGCCAGTAAAGGTACTGGCTCTGACGGTGTGTTTGATGAAAGTATGCATCCTCCAACAGCTGGAGAGGGACTGCTGGTTCTCTGGATAACCAAACAGCCGCAAATGCAGTTAGATTTGGCCGGTGATAACGAAGTTTGAGTCGAACTGGTAACCTAAGGGTATACAAGACCTGGAAATCAGGAGCAATCTCCACTTTTCCTAGCAGCGTGGCAGAGCCAGAAGCGTCTGCTCCAGTTGCATAATCGGTGGTATTGCGAGCAGTGAAACGTTCTGAAATCTGCAACTCCCATTGAGTACGCTGCAGAAAAAAACAGGCTCCTTACTGAGTGAGCCATCAAATAACTGCTTTTTGTCAGCACGTATTAGCATTCCTTTGTCTTTGATAAAATGTAAGCTGCTTGATCCCAACTGATTTTGATGATAGAAAAGTGCCTTATTCGTAGAGTTCCCTGACACCTATTTTACACACCAGTCTTTCGTCAGTGACTCTCTCTGTTCTCGAATGTAATGAAACACCTGGTTTAATACACATAGCAATATATTTTGTATCTTTTCATCTGCTGGAAACCAGAAACGAGCCGTTTAGGAAGGCATCTATGGCTGCCTTAAACAGGAACATGCACAAACTCTGTTATTGATCTGTGATGTAGTGACTCCAGCCGACAGACAAAAAATCCACTTCTTAGGATTCTGCTATAATGAAATTATCATTAAAACTCTATGAAATGTTTATTGCAGAACTTGAAACCAGGAGACAGTCCTCTGGTCTCCAGCTGTCTAAAAAGCCTGGAACTGGTTCCAGCTTTATTCAAAATGTGGTGCATCTGCTTATAACTTTGTGCAAAGTTTTCTCTGTTTTCAATTAAAATTGAGTTTTGTTTGCAACTGAAAGCTAAGCTGCTGAATTAAGAGATGAGAAAGCTTTAACTAAAACTTGAAAGCTGAAGATTTCACATATCATTTCACATTTTCCGCAATTGACAGATTGTACAAATTTATATTAAACATACTTTCCCCTTTTTAAAACTAGATTGTTTAGGAGAAAATTAAATTTTTAATGGTCTTACTATCTGGAAAATACGATACACTTGAAAAATAAAAATCTCTATGACTATTTTTAAACAAGTTTTGAATCACATCTACTTAGACTGACGCAGGGTAAATGAGGCTATTCTTTTGGCATGAAGCTTATTTAAATGAAATGCCCAAGTCACTGAATACCACTTTGCTGTCACCGTAGCAAATATCTGTACCATTTAAACCCAAAATGTGTAGTTATATCTACGTGAAGAAAAGGATTAACAGTCTTTATCAGGGCTATAAAGACTATGATTATATTTGCAAGAAATTCTGAGAGTTTGGAATCTCCCTCAATTGCTTGTGCTCTCTGAAATGTCCGTGCTTCAGGGTTGCACAAGAGAGTGCCCCTGCATGGAAGCAGAACAGCGCTGGCGAAGCTGGCGCGGTACTTGATGGATAGGAGCATGCAGCATAACGATTCACTGCACCTGAGATGTCCAATGGACATGGGTAAGCAAGGCTTCTGAAATGAACTGCTGATTTTTGCAGGGCTCTCACAGCCGTGTATGAAAGTTCTTAGTCCGACAAATTACTCCACCCCACTGCAAACTGAAGCTTAGATATTCAGAGCACAGAGGGAACGGTGCAAATTGTATTCAAGTGGAAAGTGGCTGCATCCATGTGCTCTTAATAAAACTAAGGTTTATTGTTTCCACACCTCTTTGGTCATCTTTTTGCAGTTACAGAGGCAATAATTAGCTAGGGACATTACAGATGCATTAATTAACCAGGCTGGAGAGCACAGGGCAGCCTGCAAAGCAGGCACTTAATGGAATTTGAAGCAGAGACAATGCTGTTGTTTACAGGGTAATGTAGGAGTTGCCAAGCAGTATGTCCCCACGCAATTAAAACACCACTGCACATGTGTTAAAAAGGAATATTTGAATGGGATTATGGAGCAATTACAAGTTGTCTTATTGTGCTGGCTCTGTGTACCCCTGGGGTTACAGAAAGCAGCTACTGCAGGAAGCTGGCAGTGTGCAGTATTTGGTTGCTGAAAGCTTTCTATTGTTCCTTCCTTAATTGAATACTTACAGCAGGAGATAACTATGGTCTGGAGTGCACGTTGGCTGTCAGGTACTCCCCCAAGGGAAGGAGCTATTTCAGGCCCTGATTATAAGGCAGGAGTTCCCTTGGATGCCTCAGGACCCCACATTTAGCAGGGACACCGCATCTTGGCCTTGGGGACTTCTACACGACACCTTTATGCAGCACTTGGAAGGCCATGATGAGAACCAACCGGTTCCTTCAAGGACCTAGTCCTGTGAGCCTGGTGGTCCCCCCTCCTGCTCTCTCTGCTGGGCTTTGAAAGCTCTCAGAGCTCGGAGGAGGCACTTGAAGGCCTTTGTGGGTTCTGGTGTTTGCACCAGCTCTAAAGGAAAGGAAAAAGGAAAAAAGGCGAGTTTATTTGAACTGTCTCCTCACGACACACACACATGCTGCTGGTTGTCTGTCATTCTGGCCTCCCAGCATGAGGGAGCCTCAGAAAATGGGATTAGACCCGCAGCCCTCCATTACTGACCCTCAGAACAGCCTGTGACAAAAGCCCTTGCCCAGGGAGGTCAACAGTATTGTCAGTGTCAGCGGCGTGGCTCCCCTGAGAAAAACTAGCAGGTCTCCACGAGCTGCCTGGGCGCCGAGCTGCTCTTTGCTAGCTGGTAAAAGGGAGTCCAGATCATCCAGCCTTCACCTCGAGGATGGAGTCCACATAGGAGCAGGCTCCACACTGCTTTTGGCTTGTAAAGCAAAAGCTGATAGTTTCCTGAAAAGGCCCTGTACCTTAACAGAGCTTCTCCTTAAGGCAAGAACACTTGGGGTAATTTTCTTCTTCCATTATTGTATTTTTCATAGCAGTCTCTGCACTTCCCGGTTCCCTCCGGTCCAGGAAGCAGGCATGCTGGAACACTATGACTAACTCTGTACTTGTTGTTCCTGCCCAGAAGCAAATACTCCTGCAGATCTTCTTGGGGGAAAAAATTGGCTTTTCAGTTTGTAGTAAAGAACTGGAAATTTCTCAGTGTTGCATGTGTCACCATTCCTCTTCTCCCCTTCCAAGAACCAAAAGCAACTAACATACTCCTGGCCTGATGGATTTAAATTAAGGAAAGCAATGAGACAAATAAAGCTTTCCAGAGAACTTGCTTGTGTGGGTGTCTTTTAATGAACTCTAGCAATTACGAGAATAAAATATTTGCCTTTTCACAAAGGTGATTTTTTATTTTTAAGGAAAGGAGTTTTCTGATTGCTCGGAGATTTCAGTCGCTCGCGTGATGAGGATACATGATATGCTTCTCCCTGGAGCATCTGACACTGATCTTGTTCCCCCTATGCATTGCTTTAGATTTCTGTTTGTGTCCTCTGGGCTGCAGGAGTTAGGCTTGGAAGTATTGGCCAGAAACCTGCTCAAGTTGTGTGTATTGAACGTATTCCAGTCAGGCCTCTCTCTCACCCTCCAAAAGAGAACAGTGGGAGGACTTTATAAGGTCAGGTTTTTCAAAAGTCACCAGAATTAATTCCAAAATCATAACATAATTACGGCAAACAGAAGACAAATACTTGGAAGAGAAGTCAGCCTTGGCATTGGCAGGTGATTCCAAGAGAATTTATTCACAGTTATATGAATGCTTATCCCTGCTCTGCAAAACTTCTCTTTAAACCTTTTTAAAGTAAATAAATAAACTGATCCTGGGGGGCGAGAAGCAGCTTGACAAATACAAGTTTTGCATTGCCCACTGTTCCTTCAATCCACAATCCATTAATGCATGGAATTCAGTATGCTTATGAGCTTGACTGTGCGTGGTGGGGTTTGGTTCTGCCGACCCAAAACAGCTGGATTGAACCCTCCAGAGGTGTTTATAAGCCAGCTTGCCATATAAATCACTAGGAGCTGTGGCACACTCCACCTTTTGGGCTGTACACCTTGGTGGAGGGAATGGCTGATACCGCTGTAGATGAAGAGGGTCAGACACCGCGGAGTGCAGGGCAGTGGTTCGTTCTGCTTACGGGCTCCGTGGGTCAAGATTTGAGGTGCATTGGTGGGGTTGGATATCGTTCTAGCGTGATTCACCAGGAGTGCTGTTAGTATCAACCACACAAGCAACACCTCAACAGAGGAGTATGAGGATAGAGAGAAGCTGCTTAGTGGTACCAGACTTGAAATCCGTAAGCACAAGGTTCAGGAAACAGTCTGAAGATGCGGCGATGAATCCATCCCTTTTCCTTTGAGTGCTCAGCTTTATCATGATAGAGGCTTTTGTGAGGCTTATTACGCGAAGACCTTTTCTGTGTCCCAGAGCAATCAGGTATGGAGATAAAACATGGAAGTGCTTTTAAATGAAAGAAGTGGTTGGGTGAGCATGTGAGCAAGCTTTGCATTTAACATCCCTCTGTTTCTACCCAGGGATGACTTGCCAGGCTCGCAGCTCCTACATGGACACCGAGGTGCTGTGGGGACACCGCTTCACTCCTGTCCTCACCCTGGAGAAGGATTTTTATGAAGTCGACTATAACAGCTTCCACAGCACTTACGAGACCAACACTCCCGTGTGCTGTGCCAAAGAGCTGGCCGAGTCTCGCCGGGAAGGCCAGCTCCTCAGCCACCTCTCCAGTGCCAGCCTCCTGAGCGGAGGCGGAGAAGCAGAGGCAGCAAAAGAGGAAGAAGAAGAAGAAGAGGAAGAAGGTGGCAGGGAGCCAGCAGGATTGAATGGAGCCAATGGGACAGCAGGAGAGGTGAAAGAAGATATGCCTGTATAACACCTGAACTGCTGGACAATAGATGCCCACGTACACTTACAGGGAGACTGTGGCCTGGCGAGTCAGGAATTAACTAAGAGTCAGAGAGCTGAGATTCACGTCCAGATCTCTGCTGCCTGCTGCTTGATCCTGGCGAGTCACTGCACAGCACTGTGCCTCAGTTTCCCTCCCGTTTTATCTGTACAGTGAGGTTCTGAGCTTTGCACTCATTTGCAAAGCATTTTGATCCATATGGACAAGGGTCACATAATATCATCACTGTTAAAATTTAAATTCCCACCATTGTTTGTTTCAAAAAATATTCATTGGATGGTCAGAACTCTTCCCCCTTGACAGGCTATTTACAAAGCAAAAGTTCAGAATGTCCCATCTCAGTATGAAGAATGTGGTTTCATACCTTCACTTAATTTGTGAGTCAATGTATTGTAGCTATTGTTACTGCTAAATTAAAAGAAGAAGAAAAAACCCTCTTTGGTATGTAGCAAAGTCTTTTGCCTTCATGAAATGTATTAGATTTTAGTGTTTTCCTTCAAGATCACAGTAATTGTGATTTATTTCCTGCAAAATGTCTTGATATTAAGTCCAGGTTGGATGTGGCTTTGAGCAACCTGCTGTAGTGGAAGGTGTCCCTGCCCATGGCAGGGGGGTTGGACCTAGGTGGTCTTTAAGGTCCCTTCCAACCCAACCCATTCCATGATTAACAAGACAACTTTCCCTGCAAGCCTTTAGCATGTTTTTCCAATGTTTTTGACTGTCTTCTCAAACAGAAGTGCTGACTCTGTGTACGCTTTTCATGGACTCTGACACATTTCATAGGCTATCCATGGTAAGAGAAAGTTTAGGTCTTGCCCCAGTGAAGGTTTTTTTTCTGTCCTGGATGTCCCAGTTCCAGTTTCTGTTGATGATTTAAAAAAAAAGTCAATATCCATCTGGGAATTTGAAATGTTCTGGAATTTCAGACGGAGTCCCTGGAGTAGGTAGTCTGGCTAAATGAGAATTTGCAAAATTCTCTGCTCTTCTGCAAAGTGCGTATTTATTTAGGTGCTGATGGATGCTAATGGGAACATGCACTGACATAAGTGAAGCCATCTGTCTGGTCAGGCTAGTGCAAGCACGTCAGTTGATGTCCAAAAGCAGGATCGGTTCCCCACTTCTGCCAGGGACAAGCAATAACATCTCTGGAGGTCTAATGTTAACCTGCCAGTAACTTTTTCAAGCGAGGCACCAAACTGAGTTAACAGTTTCGGTCTTTACAAAGAGGTAAGCCTAGAACCATACTTCCCCAAAGAGGATTGTCATGTCTAGAAAAGGGGTGAAGAAAACTAGTCTGTGAGATGAAAAATTTCCATGAACTTGCACAACACAGAGAAAGAATGGCCTTGGTGAAAAGCTATTCCCTTACCCCCTAAAATTTGGTGGAAAAAATAAGATACTTCTTAAAGAATAAAGAATTTCTTCTTTATCAAAATGGAACAAAGAACATATAATATGCAAGATTTGTTTTCCATATAGGAAGGGCTGTATGTGTATCTATGAATTAAATGTACCTTGTAGAAGGGATGGAACGAGCCACACACTAGGGACCTTTAATATGGTTTTGCCTCTTGATATTAAAAAAAAAGATAGAAAGCAATGATCTTATCGACATGTAAACAAAGAGGAGAATATTATCTACAGGGGTCAGAGATTCTATTTAATTAGAAACCTAATATTATAATGTAGATAGAAGAGGAACTGGTGTTTCTTTCTGAGGGTTTTGGAAAAATGAGTGTGATGTGACTGTTGTACTTAATATCACGTTAAGAGCCAGCAGTCAGCTTGGCCCGCAGGATATAGGAATTACCATTATGTTACAGAGTAAGTTTTGAAGTGAAGTCACTTCATTTGAAATGCTCCTCAGTTCTAGAAAGCATTTTGCAGAACTGAAGCAAGTAGAATTTTTGAAAAAGGACTAATTTTAGTTTTTCTGTTCAGCTCCTCTTTTTCCATATTAAATCTCAGAGGAACAGAGGGACGAAAACAGGGAGGAAAATGGGGGAGGTTTCTTGTAAGGGTTTGTGGTTTCCTAGCAGGGTTTGTTCTTTTTCCAAGACCCTCACTTCTCACCCTACCTCTGCAAAATAATTACGTGTCAAAATTGTTTTTCAGAATTCTTTTATTCTGTAGCTGAAGTGAACTCCTAACATAGGGGATAGCAATGGAAATGAAAAATGTAACTGATCTATGCAGGTCAGAGGCAATGTCAGCCCCTCAAACAGGTGTTGTATGAGTTCGACCCAACCAGCTGTCCTGTCCAGCTCAACCCAACCTGAGGAGCGGGCTTGCTGGGTCCCTTACGCGATGCCAGAGATAGAGAGCTTGGAAAACACCGCTAGATTGCCTCGGCACCTTTATTCCTCATTGTTGTCACTCTCCAGAGAGAAGCTAGCCATCTTCAAATACCCCAAAAGTTATTTCATCTTCCCATTGCCCTCGAGATTTCATCACACAAAACTGCTCTTCCCTTACGCTGTCAAGTCTGAGAAATCATCTACCCGACGTGTTAGGAGCTTTTGTTGTTGCACATGAGATGCTGCAAGCAGAGTAACTGCTGAATGGCGGGTAGCGGAGCGGGGTGCCAGTCTGTTGCAGTGAAGTAAGACAAGGAGTGTGTTCCTCCCCTCTTGAGCAGAGCCCTTAAGCAGCTGTGTACTCTGTTGGCTTCACAGAATATTTCTGTGTTTGGAATTTGCAAATATGCTCTAAGTACCTTGGTGAATCGATGCTTCAAACAGCGCCAATGTGAGCAGTAGCGAAAGAACTTCCCTGATTTCTGTGGAACAGGAGAAACATCCTCCCAGGTTTTTTAATAAACTGAGCAGATTGGGAGGAAGATATCCTCCAGTGCTGAATGCACCTTGCATTTGATACACAAACAGTGGGGAACCTTATTTTGTATATATATATTTTTTAAATTTTATTTTGTATTTGTGTAGCGCGGCAATCAGCTATGTGGGTTTTGGTAATGCAGTCAAGTTGTACCCTCTCCAAAGCATTTAGGCAGGCCCCAGGACTGTCCCATATTCTCCTTTTCCTGTAACGTATCCCAAAGAGAGTTTTAATTCAGCAAGCCTATTGAACTTTTCTGGAAGGGAGAGAACCTCTTCCAGAACTGTCATCTTTGAAAATTTTATCAGTTTCTCTGCCTTTCCGCAAGCGTGTGCAGGACAATAAACTGTGGGAATAAAAGCATAATAGACCCACTCTTTGCTGTAATGAACATTTAAATACAAGTCTGCATCTCTTACAGGAGTTGAAATAGATCACATAGATATGTCCACCCACACATATACTAGACACTCATCAGCCTCCGTACTTTCAAAAATATTAACTAATACTCCACGACAAACATTTATAACCTGTAAACACACTATTCATGCACAAATAACCGTTCACATTTATATAATGGACCCCGTAAACAAGCTAAAAATACATATTCAAAACACTGAATAATTACATCTGCCTTAGAAATGTATCACTGAGAAGCAAATTTCACAACAGCATCCGTCCACAATAGCATGCACTTGTAGCAGTGTATGTGTACAAAATCACTCACTCTCCTGCCACACGTGTGACAGCTGCTCTCAGGTACACAAAGTGGCACACGGTTACTCACAAACACCTCCCCTCAAAAAAAAACAACACCGAACCACCAAACTTGCATACCCAAATCCTGCTTTTTAAAACACCACCTGAGGACTGTATTCTTCATTGTGCATCCAGGTGCCTTTATACAGACATAAACGTACGCGTTGTCTTTCTGGCTGGCAAACCTACATGTTCAGATGGTTTTCACCACCGCACAGCTAAACCCTGCTTTGCACAACACGAACACATCGTGTAACCCTCAGCGGTGCTGAGTCATGGAAGTTATTTAATCTCAGGTGTGTGTTTCTGTCCTGCAATCATTCACGAGAGTTTTTGAGCAAACAAAAGCTACATTTCTGGTTCTTTATTGTTCTCCTCGTGGCAGGATGGTTGGGAAACCCCTTGCTGAAGCAGGAGGTTGGTGAGCTGTGAAGGGAGGCAGGAAGGGAGAATTGCTTACAGTAAAGGCTTCGTCATTCTGCTTGATTTTGTTGGAGGGTTTGGGGATTGGCGTGGGAGCGAGCCCTGCAAACCCAGTCATTTTGTTGAATCACTGCTTTCCCAGGTCTGGCTTTTTAACTGTTCTGCTCCTGTGCACTGCCACCGCTG
This sequence comes from Falco punctatus, assembly GCF_963210335.1. Taxonomy (NCBI): domain Eukaryota; kingdom Metazoa; phylum Chordata; class Aves; order Falconiformes; family Falconidae; genus Falco; species Falco punctatus. Next base: position 3,429,332 of record NC_137596.1, read on the forward strand.
CTCAAATATGGCCAAGCCTACCTGCATGCCTGGTATGATTTTTTTTCTCCTGTATGAGTTTCCATACTTATGCTTATTAAGACTATACATTTTGGCTAAAGTCTGTTTCTTAGACTGATCTGATGATACCTAGACATGAAAAATCCAGCTCTTGCCTTGGTTCCAGGGGTTAATCAACACGACTGTTAGAAATCTGCCTTTACTTTTCATCTTAATTTCCCTGACTTTAACTCATTGAAAGACACGTCATTCATTTTTAGGCTTAAATTTACCCCCTGATTGTTTACTCTCACTTGTTATTATGAATATATTTCCATCAGAAATAGTGGATCATGGAGCTGAGATAAGAGGGAATGTTATTTATGCTCAAGTAATTAATACCCCGTGATAAGCTCCGTGCATTGCCAGCCATATCTTCTGCAATATATGAGAGGCGTGTTGCCAGAATGTCTTAAGCAGCAGTTTGGCGGATGATGGAGAGGATACTTAATTAAGTTACAGGGAAACTAGGCAGGCTTTCAGTCCTTGCATAAAAGGGGCAGCAGTTTCCATTTCAAGGCTAGTGAAACCCGATAAATACTGAAAGTCTGATTCTGATGTTTTGACTGACACTAGTCAGGACTTCATTTTCAGGGATGCCTGGTCGTTTAGATGGGTGTGAGAAGCAGGAGAATCTAGCTGTTGGCATTTTAATTTATCAAGAAGTCGAGGCCAAATTTTGATTTCATTTAGGGCAATCGTTCTCTCTCAGGGAAATGGGGAGACGTTCCAGTGGAGCCCAGTGGATCCCTCTGCTCTGCCAACATCTAGCAGATCAGAACTCCATTCTTAAGTACTGGCAGCTGTGCTTTTAGGAAATGGAGGGGAGGGCTGCATTTTCAGACCTCATTGTGCGTAAGAAAATGCACACAAAGGTGGCTTGTGTTGAACAACTGGTGGTGGTAGAATCACCTCTGCGAAACATAAAGCCTAATTCTGCAGTTTTGCTGGAGGACGTTTGTTATTTGCCTCACAGGACTGTCTAGGCACCCTGCTTAAGCTAGAACCAGGTAGCACAAACATGCAACTGCTTCCCCAAGAAGCATGAAATCTAGCTAAAGTCCCGCTGAAATCTGTGTTTCGCATGCTGGGATGAATGCAATTGTCGAGCGACTTCAGTGACGCCACTGGTTTAGCAAGCACTGAATGTTGCAGGTATAAGCAAATAACGAATTTAGCTCAGTGGGGTGATCTGAATGAGTGAAAAAAACCGCCAGCCTGGTTTAATTAACTCCAGTAAAATCAGGAGGAACTCCTCAGAATTAGTGTGATCTTTTGGTTGGTTTAGTGAGATCAGAACCAGGACATGAAGCGGCAAAAAGGCTGTAAAGCTCTGCTTTTATTCACAGCGTATTTGAATTGTGGTCCATCTCTAAGTAGCACAGAGAAGAAAATCAATAAAATCAATGACCTTTGCTTACCTGGATGTAGAAAGGAGATGATCAGAGCAGCACGGTATTATTTGCTACTCTCTAGATACCTCATCAATCCTGAAAGAACAAGGCTGCCTTTGTGCATGTCTGATGCAGAGAGGGGGCAGGTGTAACACTCAGCAGCAAAAAAAAGCTGAGCCTTTAAATGAAGACTAAAATACTGTAAATAACGGTGGGCAAGGAGAAGGGGAAACACCTTGGCTGAGCCATCTAAATGGTGTTTTATTTGCCAGACAGGATGGAAAGAGCTCGGTGTCTCCTGACTGAAGCCACGGCTGGGCTATTCAGAGCAGTAGCAGGAGGGACCGTGAGGTGGTTCTGGTCCTGAGGTCCCGACACTCCCCAGTGCATGCGGTGTGGCTGCTGGATTTAACCGAGCCTAATGCCAAATAGGGCAAATTATTTTAGGAAGGGTGATTCAAAATTGAAACAACTCTATTCTTTCAAGCCTCTTCTTCTAATTGAAATATTCATAAAGCTCCTCATTCAGCAAAAGACCATTGCAGGAATATTTGAAAGATTTCATGCCTTTTGCAGTTGCAATGTGCAAAATCAGCAACACTAGCCTGCATTTTCTGAGTGCAAATGCATCATATTTTTGACCCGTAGCTCTTTCAATATATTTTCCTTTAAGGGACTTTTCATCAGATTGAATGAAATTGTGTCTTTCTAGCATGCACAAACAGCTGCTATGGGCTAGGCTGAGAACACTGAACTCACTGTCCTGGTTGATGAAGATTTTTGGGGTTCATGTCAAAAAATCCTAAAGTTGGTTCCTTTTTTAATTTTTCCATGGTCCTCAAACCCCGCCTGGATTTAGAGCTCACAAAACTAAATGCAGATAAAGCCAGAGATTAATAAAAAACTTGAAGTATCTGTGTTTCTGTCCCATAGAGGAAGCAAATGCTCCCCCCTTTCTACTTTTGTTACCCAAATACCCAGTAGTTCATACACATCCTTGTGTGCAGCTCACTAGGCAGTGAAACTGAAATGTCTGTTCCCATTGCCCAAAAGTGAAAGAAATGCACTATAGGAAATCACAGAAATAGAGCAGCCTGTCAGATAAAATACCTGACGACAATCAGGATGACAACTATAACCCTCCATGTTTATGCAGATTTATCACTGAATGAGAAGAAAAACTCACAGTAACAGGAAAATTAATGACGGTAAAAGCTATTCAGTATTCATACCCACCCCCCCCCCCCATGTTTGTTCCGGGTTGTTCTATCATGTGTCCGTCATTTTTATGCCAAACAAATGAGCAGTACAATCACTACTGGATTCATGCCCCATCTGCCTCTCCCGCATACGGTAGCAGAGCTCAGCTGTTTTCTCTTCCTCCCAGAATAGAAAGAGGAGAGACAGATGCCAGGTGCAGGCAGAGAGAGTCACCGCCTGATGGACCCTTGAAGGAAGGCCATGAGGGGTTTGTCCTCCCCAGAATGAATCTCCTCTCAGCTGCCAAGCCGAATAAAGAGACCGCGTGGCTGAGACAGCAATTGGAAAAGGAGGGGGAGTAGGACCAGGACCCCAGATCCTGTGGGGCAGTTGGAACAACTCTCCGAGTACCTTTCAAGGGCAGAGAAAAGAAATATTTTTTTCACATTTAATTTCACAATGTCAGGTTTTATTGAATCATAGCTGCCTTGCTGCCCTGTGCTTCCCCTGCCTGTTTTTCCTACCCATCTGCTTTCAGCCTTTCGCAGGCAGATTGCAAGCTCCTGGGTGCGGGGACTGCCTCTGTTGTGTCTGCAGGGTGGCAACCGCAGCGGGGCTCAGCCTTGCAGTTATTCCTGCAATTCACGTACTAGACAATCATAATAATGAACTGAATGAATAACTGGTCCTAGCTGGTGTAAATGAACAGCTAGCCTGGAACAAAGTGCTGTGCTTCATTATATACAATATTGAAGAAGGCAGGATAATTGATGGCTGAGGCAGTGGGCTGTGACTCAGAGAACTTGCATTTTATCCCTGACTTCCACTGACCCCCTGTACAATTCTGTGCGAGTCAGTGCTTACACATGTTGCTTTATTTGTCATATCTGTTTAGGAAGGCCCATGAGCATGTCTTGAATTTCAAGCCGGTTGATTTTTTTGAGCTGGGGCTCTATGACTGCAATTTAATTGAGGCTGGAGCTATTGCTTATTCTGGGTTCGTGCAACAGTGAATCGTACAGGGGCATCGTATAGCCCTTAAAAGAAAGGGAGGTCATCTTCCCTGTGATTTCACTCTGGTCAGCATGGTCACTGATGTGGATAATAACCAGGCTTGCCCAGGAAAATCTGTGGCCAGACAGCGGGGACCAAATTAGAGGGGAAACTCAGGACAGGGGAGAGTGAAGCCGAATACCAGACCATGCATTCCTGCAAACTCTAAGATGGAACATTTCTGACCTTCACAACCTGCAGGTCCACATGCTTTTACAGTGAGAACGTGGGGTCTACAGACCAAATCCCCAAGAAAACCAACAGTTTCTGTGGGGCAGCCTGACACAAGTAGGAACTGCTCTTCACCCCCGTGATGGAGCTGCGCCTCTGCACAGCGTAGTCTGTACAAGGAGCGTGGTCAGCTTATGCCTTGGTTTGCTGGTTGACGGGGCGTAGTATTCAGAGTAAGGTCACTTTCTGTACCCAGAATAGTAGTTGTTCCATTTGCATCAAACACCTTCATTAAATAGCTGGAGCATCTGCGCTCTTCTGATGAGCTTTCTGCTTCCCTAGATCCTGGCTGTTTCAGGCTTTATTTCTAGGCTTCCCTGACCTTTTCATTACTCAGAGTCTCTCATGGATCCTGTCCTCTGTATGTTGCCACATCAGTTTTTCTTGTTCTGTTTGACATTTAATTTTTATTAACTGTAGTGTAGGTAAAGCTGTTTTTCTTTGTTTTCCACGCTGCATTCTTCTCCTGCTCTCTAGGCAATAGAAACTGTCATTCCAGAAATACAAGGGAGAATTTTCTTTCTTGGCATTTTCCAGCAGGGCATGGGAAATTAAAAGGGGATTTAAGGTTAATAATGTCTCCTTGAACTGGTGGGAATTACAGAGCGGGTACGTGGAAATGAGCACCACTGGTGACCTGCAAGGTCTAAGCGTGTTCATCAGTATCTTGTAGCACACCAGAAAGTATCCACTGGTCACTGGAAACCCTTCGGCACCTCCTGCTTCTTGTGTTTCGTGTGGCTGACACTCCTCCCACTTTGTGCGAAAAGTGGAAGCCCATGATTTTAGCCTTTGGGTGTGATCTATCACATGTTGAAGTTTTCCAGCCATGCTTAATGTATTTGCCACACCCTTTGATGAGGAATGTCTTGTTGTTACTTATTTAGCTGAAAAATCACATTAACTCAAACAGTTTAAGCAGAAAAGCAAGTAAAGGGACTATTCAAAGTGACATCCAAAACAGGAATATTTGTGAGAGAGAGATGAAGAAACACTTCCATTCACTTCTCTTAATTTGGAAGGTTCCTACCAATTAACAGAAGCCTTCTTTCACTCTGAGATTATGTGTTGTCTCCTGTACTTTACTGGCTAATTAACAAATCCTTGCCTCAAAAAGATAAAATTCTCTCCATCTTTTTGGTGACTCATTGTGCGTGTTTCAATGTGAAGTGTCTTATATTGAATGTATAGTCTATATTAATCTGTATACAAGATGTTTGTACAAACATTTATTGAAAACAGATGTATAGCTAGTTTTTGATGGTAATGGACGGTAGAGAAGCATAAGCTAATGCCAAACCTCTCTAAATTAAATACTTTGGTTCTGTTCAATAGAGCAACTAAATTTCCAAATGCCAAGAGAAAGCATCTCAAACGCAGTTTCTGGGGCAAGTGGCTGCGGTGCCGGCAGGATTTGCAGCGGAGTATTCCAGTGCAGAACCGGGGAACCTCAGGCGAACCAGGACACCCTCGGGGAGCCTGCAGTTTGTGCCACAGCAGATGACAGGACCTGGGTAGGGCCAGGAGCAATGGTGGGCAAGCTCCCCCCAAAAGAAACCCCAAAAAAGAAGCCCTAGGGAGCATGAGTGACTGGGAGTAGGGGAAAAAAGGGCATGGCAAGGTGGGTGCTGAAGCCCTGCCAGCTTGACCAGGGAGCGACCAGGGAGCAGTGGTACCCACCCAGCAGAAGGCCGTGGGCTCTCTAAGCTCTGCACCCACCGCGGCTGACACAGCTGCCCTGACATTGCTCCCGCGGGAGTGCGCAGCCACTGCCCCGCTCTGGTGCCAGTACTGGGCAGCAGCAGTGAGCACAGGTGTGCAGCCAGTGCGGCCGGTGAGCAGCTCCTCCGCGTAGGGACAGAGCTGGGAGGAGGTGGGCAGGCTGAGGAGTATCAGGGAGTCTGAGAGAGATGGCCAAAGCCCGACTAGAAATGAATCTGGCTGCTGCCATAAAAGACAACAAAAAGTGTTTCCATAAATACGTTAGCAATAAAAGGAGGGCTAAGGAGAATCTCCATCCTTTATTGGAGAACATATAGTGACAAAGGCGGAGGTACTAAATGCCACCTTTCCCCCAGTCCTTATTAGAAAAACCAGTTGTTCCCTGGGAACCCATCCCCCTGAGCTGGCAGACAGGGATGGGGAGCAGAATGAAGCCCCCCATAATCCAAGGGGAAATAGTGAGCGACCCGCTGCAGCACTGAGACACACACAGATCTATGGGCTGGACGGGATCCACCCGAGGGTAAGGAGGGAGTTGGCAGAAGCGCTCATCGAGCCACTTTCCATCATTTATCAGCAGCCCTGGCTAACCCAGGAGGTCCCAGCTGGCTGGAGGTCAACCAGTGGGATGCCCATCTGTGAGAAGGGCTGGGAGGAGGATCCGGGGAGCTACAGGCTGTCAGCCTGACCTCGGTGCCGGGGAAGGTCATGGAGCAGATCATCTTGAGGGCTATCATGCCGCATGTACAGGACAGCCAAGTAACAAGGGACAGGACAGGAGGAAATGGCTTCAAGTCCCACCAGGGGAGGTTTACATTGGGTATTAGGGAAAATTTCTTCCCCAAAAGGGTTGTCAAGCACTGGAACAGGCTGCCCAGGGAGGTGGTGGAGTCACCATCCCTGGAGGGATTTAAATGTGGTGCTTAGGAACACGGTTGAATGGTGGACTTGGCGATGCTGGGTTAACAGTTGGACTTGATGATCTTAAAAGTCTTTTCCAACCTAAAAGATTCTGTGGTTCTGTGATCTAAATAAAAAGTTTTCTATGTGAATATTCATACATTCTGTATTCCACAATACTAGAATATTTCACATTCCTTTTAGATTAAAAGTTGAAAGCAGGACCTCTGAATTTCTCAGGGGACAGTGATATTTACTGAGCAATAGTATTTTGCTACTGTCTGTGCAGGGGAATATCAGAAGTCTGGAAGAATTAATGAATATTCAGGGAGTACTGCTTTGCAATGATCTTCAGCTGGTAGCTGCATTCATTCATACACATTTAAGTAAAGCTTAGATTTGCTCATTTTTCATAAGTCTTCTGTAGAAGGGAGGAAAACAATCAGACTGTGCTTTTATAGAGTGAATTTGAAATTAAAATTAGACAGTTAGGTGTCATTTCAGTTGTAAAGTAGCCCTTAGTTCTGATGCCGGGAACAGGAATTCCAATTATATTTAATTTGTATTCACAAGGCTTGGTTCGACAAAGTATTAAGGATTCTTAGTTGTTCATAATATTTCTATAGTGCACAGGGCTTTCCAACACCGTCACTAAATTAGTTCTTGGAAGCAGTTGTTCACTATATTAACGTAATATATCCCACACACAGTAAAACAAACTGTTTGGCCTTTCAAATGAGAGGACCCCAATCTTAATAAATATTGAATTATAAAATCTCTGTATAGGGAATACAAACTAATTCTTTTCTTTTTTCACCAGCTGCGAATTGCTACATGTGATGTATGGTATAAACTCTCCAGGAAAGAGGAGCAAATTGAAAACACTACCCCTGTGGGTTCCCTTATTAGACTTGAAGTGACTGTGAAATTCACAGGACACAGCTCATTAAAACAAGGCTGGCAATATGTGACCTCTCGAGTAGGAAGACAAGATCCATGCTGAAAAAACAGGCGGTTGCTTTGATTGTAAGGTAAGTTTGCCAGGAGGCAAAAAAATTATATAGTTGCTTATTAACCCACTCGTTATGAGAGCATATTGGTCCGTATAAAACGCATATTCAGGAGAATAGGTAAATAGTGGCCAGGTTGCTCAGGACCGGTTAAAAATGAAGTGATGGGTCCCCCGGAGAGCTGTTGTCATTCCCCATCACAGCTCCCACTCCCTGAGAGATGTTGTGGTTCTTGGACACGTTAATGATCTAGCATGTAATGCGTGAGGTAATGAAAATTTCAGTGCCTGGTTGTTTCATCCAGTAAAGTGGAAATTCAGCACGCTATGGGTCATGAGTGGGCGTTGTTTTTTTCATTACTGAGATGTTTTAACAGTATTTGAGAATATGGCCCAGTACTTGCCGCGGACTGCTTGATCCAGGTGAGTGTAGCAAGAGGAGGAAGGTTTCATCGATACCCTGGGCTCTCCCATGACACAGCGGTCTCCTTGGAGTATGTGGGGTTGAATTCTGTCCTTTCGGTAACTAAGCTTTAAGAGCACCGCGCTTTGTATGTGGAAAACTTCAGCTGCAGGAGGAAATGTCCTGGCTGTTGTAAATCAGCACAGCTTTATAGAACTGTCTGAAGCCAGACGAGAGGGTAGTCTGCAGCAGACAATCTGGCTTGCCCTCAGGCTAAGTCCTTAAAGCTCCTGTGTGAGTGTACACCATCTAGGGTGCTTTCTATTATGTCACTGCCAAGCCTGGCGTAGTACAGTTCGGTACTGAACATTCAGTTACAGGCTGTTTGCACTGAAGAACAGGAGAGTTTTTCCACAGAATTCCTCCAGGTTCTAATAAATCCCTTTCTCATGGCACTAGAACCCAGGGAAGAAATATGGCAAAACCGTTAACATTTTCTGCGTGAAAAAGCAACCGTCCTAGTAGTTTGGTTCAATTCCTAAAGTCATCCTCTAATTCTAGTCTGGCATTTTCTGTAAGTGAACAAACCTGCATCTTAATTCTATGCTTGTCAAAGATTAAATAATGCAACGCCAGCTTTTAAGATGATTGATCCAAATAAAGACCATGAAAAACGTAGCCTGGTTGGAAACGTTCAATGAAATCTTACATTTCAGAGAGGGTTCCCCTCCATCACTGCTAATGTGAAAGAGCTGAATTGTGGGAAAACAGAAAATGAGATGAGAACACGTAAGCTGATGTTGCTCTGCACGAGGGAGAGTAGAAGCTGAATACAAAATGGGCTCAGTAATTACGAGTGAGATTGATGCTCTTGTGAACGAGGAAAGACTACCCTGACGTCTTATGAAAATCAGGTTCTCTTGAGGAATGCCAGATTGGATTTCCACAATGACCGGTTAGTCAGAGATGAAAATGTTGGCCCCGCTCTCCACAGTAGAGAAAAGAATTAGCAACCCTTATTTTTGATGTGTGGGGGGATTGGTAACTTTCCCTCAGACTTTTAACTTTCTTTTAGGAAGAATGGGAAGTGGGAGTTCAAGAAACAATACTCATCATTTTCTCATGCCTTTTGTGCCCATCTTGCTATTCTTTTTGGAAAGAGTGAGTGACGTAGAGACATCTGACTTGAAGCAGCAATAAGGAAAGTACTTTATGATGTTGAACTTTATGCTGTTATGGTAGTTGTCCACCATCTGCCTGCAAGCATCCTGTAGTCTCTGACCAGTTGGGGGTTTTTATTTGCTTTGAAATTGAAAATAGGTTCTAAATTCCTCCCATTGAAATTCTGACATAAAGTAGCAGCCTTTTCCTGATCCAAATAAATCCAAGGATTCACTTCTTACATAGCCTACTGATGGTTACAAGGATGAAATGATAGTCTTTGTAAAATGATCGTAAAGCAGAGGCCTGGCTCAAAAATGTTTTATTCTTGTATCATTAATTTTAGTAAGTGAACTTAACTTTACCGTAGGTTACCTTGTGTGCTGGGAGGCCCCTAGCCTGAAAACGCTGAAAAGGAGAGGTCTTTTTGAATATTTGATCAGCACAAAGCACAGAAGACAGCTAGCTAGCTAGGTAGAAAGAAAGAGAGAAAGAAAACAGAGAAACAAAACAAAGAAAGAAAGCAAGCCAGGGAAGTACAGGTTTATTTTTAGGATGTATTTATTCTTAGCAGTGGTAAATCGCAGCCAGGCTGGATTCAGCAAAGCATTTGTACACAGTGTCCTGATATGCCAGCGTCCAGATACCCTTCAAGAGCCCAAGACACGGGGCACAGGTTGGCCAACGCTCCACTAGCTTGGTTCATCCCAGGAAAAGTGTCTGATTTCTTTTGCACCTGTGCTATTAATAGCTGAGGTGGAAGGGGAAAAACTGATAGGTTTTAATTACTAGGATCATTCTTTAAAGTCAAATTATGTTTGACATATGCATTTATTTCCCATCCCAATTAAAGTTTTGGTCCTCTTTCTTTAAATAGTGGACATTTCAAAGATTAAGTAGGAAATTACTGGAAAAACTCTAAACTGATAATCAGGATTCCTGTTTCTTAGCTAACTGTCACTGAGATGGATGCTTTGGGAATATTTCCAAGATTACGTGTGGGTTACTGTGTAATCTTTGAACCCATCGTACAGAAGTCATAGCAACTGGTGAAGGATGGGAGTGATGCATGGCCATCCTAAAGATCTGGAATGAGCTGACACAGCCTGGCACCCTGTGCTCCTAGTGAATCTTGAGCACATCTGGCAATGCAGGGAAGTTTGTTCGGTAATTAAATTGCTAATACGGGACTGTGAGCCTTAAATTTCCTCAATAGTTGGTCAGGTATCAGTGGACACATTGGACTCCTTGCTGGAAGGTTGTGCTCCCCCTGTTGTGGCACAGGGAAAATTTCAGGAAAGTTATGGTTTCGATGAAATAAGCTGAAAAGATACAGGCCGTTGCTGAGAAGATGCTGTTCTTGTATGACTTGAACTCCAAACTGTTTACAAAGAGAAAAAGGAGAAACTGGACAGCAATTGTGAAGGAGTGAAGATACCCTTACCCCTTTTCTCTTCTTTCCCCTCTCGATGCCGCTAAGTGCTGACAGCAACCCTGGTTCCCATTTGTTTTCCCCCTTCCCATCAGAGCCCAAGGCTGTCCAAAGGAGGAATCCTTCCACCCCTATCTGCAAGGTCCTTGAGAGGTGTTAAGAGTAAACTAGGTGTGAACAACGCATGAAGTGGGCACACACAGGGAAGCTGAGGTGTGAAAGCATTTGCTCAGTAAAAATAGAACTAGACTGTTGGCAGAAAGAGGTGTCTCTAACAGATAAGCCCAGCAGTGATTGACAGGAGTTGGGGTTTTGTTTTATTAATGCATCAGTCTGAGTTGTCTTGACCTTATGAGGAAGGAGAGTGTGGCAGGACAGGTGAGTCTGTAATTTGTTCTTTAAAACTGGAAGAAACACACCTCTCCCGATTCTATACAGAACAACAAATGCCAGTTTTTAACTCTTGCTCATCACATAACGTGCTTAATTGGAATAGGAAATAAATGAGAATTATCAGATATTAATGAACCCATAAAAAACATGAGCTCTATTCCTGTTTGATTTTAGTGGGCTTTACTGTGGAGGAGCTGCAGCTCTTGAGTGCCTAGCATCCATCCAGACAATCCTCTTTGATCATCCTTTGGCACTTGGAAGGCTTGTCTGTGTGCTTGGGTTTAGAGTAAATATACTTCTCTGGTGAAACCTTTATAAATCAATGGGTTTTTTTTGACCAAGCAATAAATTGCAGTATGGGTTTGATATGAACATCCCTCATGTATAACCATCATACTACAGATTGCAATACTGCCCTCAGCGCACAGATCTCATACATTCACATCCCATAGAGATCAGCGTATTACAAGCAGAAAGCTATTTACCAGACAAGTCACGGTTCCTGTCAGTATTATTATATGATATATGGCCCAACTGATGTAAATGTAGCTGGAGTGCAATAGAGAAGCCTGTTTTGCAACACAAACAAAGAGTATTAGACTAACGGACTTGATATCAAAAGATAGATATCTCCTTTGGATTTCAGCTGTTTGGCCTGCTGCTTATTTTGCTATCTCACTCGACCACCCTTTATGCAAGCTCTAACCTTTCTTGGCTGCCAAAAAGGCTAAAGCATAAAATGCAATTACAAGTATCACTAACTGCAGACTGTCTCGTTTAGGCGTACATAGCGATCTAGCAAATGGGCAACCAAAGATGGGGAGGGGCAGGAAAAGTGAGCCAGGACTGGGTCTGTTGAGATCAGTGGGATTTAACCACTGGCTTCAGTGGGTTTCAGATTTGCCCTGATGGGAGCAAACACTGAATGAAATTTCAGACACTCCACGGCTATAGATGCACATGCTTTTAAAAGCATTAATAGTGCATCTAAATTTAGAGAGCTGCACTCCTGTTTCATTAAGAATTCTACTTTAGTTCCAGATAGACTCCACCGAATCGGTCCCCAAAAAAGACCCACGCGCCGTTCTGCCTGATGCACAGCATAGCAGGATCTTTTATTTTTAAAATGGCCTCATCTAACCCACAGCTGCTCAGAACTTGGTGTCTTTTCTGCATTCATTCTCATTCTTGGAACTTGAACCTCTGCTACCCTCTGTACTTTACATGTCATGGGCCAAATGCTGCTCAGCTGAAACCACTAAAAAGAGAGCCGATTTTAGCCTGGAGCAGAATTTTGAATCCTTGTAGGGATGTCTGTACAGAAAAGAAACAAATGCTAGTTTGCAAACGTTACTTATGTTTGAATTTCCATTCTCTGTCATCTTTCAACGAGCAGTTAGATGCATTCACATCTTTCTCATAGGCGGGGAAGCTGAGACGCAAAGATGCTGAAAATCAGTCTTCAGATAAAAAGCACTGCTAAGGCAGCAAAACCAGCATCCTGCTCCTGAGCCACCTCACCCCAGCCCTGGGCACTGAGCATCGGACTGCTGGGACTTCAGGTGCTCTCACCTGGGACCCTGGTAGATCATATACTATACGAGAGCCAGCAGAAGCCTTGGATGAAACAACATTAAACATTAGAAAAGAGGGGACCTTGGCCCAAACCTTAGAAATAATTGAAATAGAGCGTGTGTCACTCTAGGGCTCACACTAGGAAAAAACATCAAATGCTTTTAATCACAATATTTTCTACTTCCCAAAAGTATTCTAGTACTATACAGTCTTTACTTTTTGGTGAGAGTATGTCTCAGTGTGGGCCTATCTAAATACCCAGGATTTTTTTAAATTAATTTTTTTTAATTATTATTTTAAAAGGCTGAGGTTTTGTGTCACTTGAGCACGTGGACTTGAAATCCCTGTTTTGCATTTTCATAATTCTTCTTTCTGGCCTCATTTGTTAAAGGTGAGTAGGATTGTTACCCCAGAGGCACTTCTGTCATCTCTTGGGAGATGGTGGATGTGACACTGTTTTCCGTGGAAGCTGGAATCGGACATAGTTATCAAAAAGCTCCCCAGCTCTGCACTGTGAGAGAGTAGGTTAAGAGGTTTGGGGAGAAAAAACCCAACATAAATAACAGCATCATTCTCAGGAGCAGGCAAGGACAGTGCTCTCCAAACCTTCTGGCAGAGCATGTTCCTGGGTCAATCCGTTTTACTGTTTACTCTCCAGAGCCTCATACCGGTGCTAAGGGCTTCACGGACCTTTCTCACACTCACACTCAGCATGGAAATCCTTGCCTGAGGAGCTCTGACTAACTTCAGGAAACTATTTGGTCTAAAGCTTGCCAAAGCCCCCACAAAGCAAGACACCTCTGTGCCTCCCTGTTTTAAAAGTGCTTAATTCCAGGACTGTTTGCAGCCCAGGCCACCCTCCTTTTGTAGGAGATTCCTGCAAAATCAGGGGTTTCCCTTGCTTTGGCCATCAGCTGCCTGATGCAGCCTGTCAGCCTGAGCCACCGAGCAGTCGGTGAACGGGGCTGGAAAGCAGCAGAGGCCACAGACGTGCGCTGCAGCCAGAGAGATGCCACTTACCAGCGGGCATCGTGCTGCTGCACAGCAGGTAAGTGTCCACTTGTGATGTGGTTGGGAGACGGCTTCATGCACGGGCCTTCACCTGCTTGTGCCTCGGTTTCTCCTTTGGTATGGAATGGGACACCTCCCTCTCAACTCTTCCGTGACTTCACCGATGCTGATAAAGTACTAACGCTCATAAGGGAGGCAATAATGGAGCTTTGTTACTGGTTAAGCGTTCTCCTTATATATGTGGACCGTGGAGAAAAATCTCCCTGCTCTTCTCCCTCGGTGTTTTTTCATAGCTAGTCACGTCCCTTCAGCTCGACAGCTTTTCCTTGGGGAACTACCATCATCTGCTTTTTCCCTGTCAGGCGGTGCAGGAAAGAAGGGCAACAATTTAACAGCAGAAGCGAGGCACTCAAAGCCACACAAACACCCAGAGATTAAATGCCTCCCCCCACCTCGATTCCCAAGTAACCTGCAGAGTCTCAGCACGCTGTTTCTGAAACACTAGTGTGCCTGGAAAGAAGCTATCGGAGCATTATACAGCACAGGGCATATTTTTCAGTCCTTCTTTCTTCCTTTTGTCCCCCTGTTCGAGGTCTTTCTCTCTTTGATTTATGGATTTGGAGACCATCTTTAATTATCTCCCTTGAACAGCTGCCTGAAGCAACGCTCACTAGGAGTTAGACAAATGCAGTGTGCAGCCCTCCTGGGTTTTGCATAGCAACACGCTGCGTGGAATGACCATGAATACGCGGTGCGAAGGGCATGGTTCGCTGTTGCCATGCTATCTGGGGTATGAACGTGTTCAGATCTGCTTGTGCATGCACACAGACTGCTCCGTGTACACATGCTTGTGCGCGTTTTCTCTCTGCTCCATAGCCAGTGCACCAGAGTGACTGTTACAAGGGGCACATTAGACACAGAATTTTCCAGTGAGGGAAATTGCTCTAGATGTGATGCCTGCAGGCATTTTCAGCGCTGGGAAATAAGGGCTCGCTTATTTCCTTTAAAATTTATGCTCAAGATGAATAGCAATGATAAAAATCTGTCACAGTGCAGACAGGTCTGCACGCATTCAGGCTTGGTACTGCTTTGCAAGCACCCTGAGATCCACTTTGGGTCTGGGTGCTCAGCTTTCCCCTTCTTCAGCTGCTTCGTAAGCCTCAGTCTAGATTGTCTTGCGATCAAAGGAGGGATTTCCATGTCTGTGTGTGAGACCAAGGAGGGATATCCAGCTAGCTCAGGCTCCGAGGTGGTGTGGCAGCATGTCCTTCCACCTCACTTAAGACAAACAGTTGTCTGATCAGTCCACACCAAAGCATGAACCTCCGTAACGTCACACCGGTAGCAGCACTTCCATCTTTACAAGCAGGATACACCGGTAGCAGCACTTCCATCTTTACAAGCAGGATTAGAGCTCCCACGTGTTTACACACGCTGCAGCTTAACCTCATGGTGCGGGGTTGAGAGCCGACACCTGCATCGCCATCCTGATGCAAAGAGGTGGCTCTTTCAGCTGAAAGTGCTGACTTGTGCAGGGCTCCTCTCCCCCACCGACCGTAGGGGTCATCTGCTGTGCGTGGTAGGATGCAAGACTGGAGCTTCTTCTATCTATGGGTAAATCCTATTCCAACTCCCTTAAATCATTTCATACAAAAAAAGCTTGCCACAGCTTTCCCTTGGAAGCAGAGAGATTGCTGTCAAAGCCTCAGGAACCCTGTCTGATGTGGGGCAGAGAACTGGGAGAGGTGGTTAGGAGGTGCTGGGAGGATGTCAGTCACTGGTGGGGGAGGTCAGCGTTCCTGAAGCCGACAGAGCAGCGCATTGCAAGGACTTTCATGCTGTCAGTTCTACACTGACAGACCGAAAAGGTGAGGAAATGGCTGATTAAAGGATTCCAGGTGCCCTGACTTCAGTGCTTTAGGGACACGGCTCTGAATGACGATCTGGACTTGCAAATTTATGGGAACACTTTTTCGGTTGGCAGCGGATGGAGCAAACAGGCATTCAATTAGCAGACCATATTCTTATGCCCACCTGACCCCACTGCTCCACAGGGTCCCTTTCTCCCTGCCTGCAGCCTGTTCAAACTGCAAATCGTTTGGGGCAGGAACTCTGTCCTTCTCTCCTTGCACGGCTCGAAATAGAAAGGGATTTCAGTCTTGGGTGGAGCATATTGATATCACAGTTATAAATACAATGCTAGTGACAGAGCTCTCTGGTAACATGGCTCTGTGCCCAACCACGTTAAGGACGGACTTTAATTTAAGCTAAAGAAGTAATGAGCTAGATCTGTAGGTTGCGGATAGAGATTGTTTCCAGGTTCTGCTTATTAAAATTCAGCTTTACCTCCTTTGTGTTGCCAATCACAGGCCACCTCTGTGGCTATTACTGCAAGGACTTACATGGCAATGTGATTGTAGGGAACTGGTCTAATCTATTTCACAGCTGGAGACGAGCAGGGGCAGCCAGCGCTTGCTCCCCTGGATGTGTCACTCCTGGTGGCTCCAGAACCGATGCATTAGCCACTTCCTGATGTTTAACCTGACCCTTCCCATCTTTCACCTCTCCCAGAAATGCTCCTACTGCTATTTGTTTCCGAGGCCAATACAGTGAAGCATCCTGCCGTTTGCAAACGCTGTAGTTTGGAGGCAGCGTGACCCAGCTGCGATGGCATGAGCTCGTCATAGGAATTCTGTTACTTCTGTGCTGGCGAATGGTTTTACTTACCGTCTCCTAGCATCTGTCTAGACAGAAAACTCTGTCTGATAGCAGCTACCTTCTGCAGAGCTACCGTGAGAATAGAAACACAGTAAATAACATTCCCCAAGCCAAATTCCTCCTTGGCATAGCTCTGCTGGGATTGCAATAGGCAGGGCTACGGCGGCCTTTGCTGAATAAGGCAGAAAGACAGAGCTGAGTTTTGACCTAGGCTAAGTCTTGAGAGTCTGACTGTAAATCAGAAATACAGATGATGTGTCAGACAGGTTTGGGTTTTTTCTTTTCCTAACTGAAGTACTGCCAGTAACTCAAAAGTCACGTCAGGAACATTGCCTGCTGCAAGTGTGGATGCCGGGGAGAATAACAAAGACAATACGTTTGTGTGGCTGGGGCTGCTACTCAATAAATTAAGAAGAGACTCTGGCTTCTCATTAGAAAGTACTATTTTACCTTTTTCTTCTTTTTTAATGAAACCATTTCTTCCTGAAAGACAAGAAAATGGCCTTTTTCCTAAGTGGACGTTTTCATGAAAAAAAAAATAATTCCAAGTTTTCATTATGCTCTTGAACAAGAACTCAAATGTAAAATATCCTGTTTGCTCCCCTGGCATCCTTCTAAAAGGTGAAAAAGGGAGAGAACATGAATCGTCCACACGTATTTTTGTGGACAAACAGAAAATACGTAAAGCTCAACCATTTTTGAGATGCTAGGAATTAAGTTGATATTTCCATAAGTCCTCAAAACCCCCACTGAATTATTCTTGGTGGGTTTCAGCTGTAAACCCCCACCACCAGACTGAGCAACAAGAGACAAGTAGGAGCAACCTGGCTTTGTTCACAGCTGGACCTTGTTACCCTTCCCAAGCACTTCAGGAGGAACCTCTTCAGCTGTTGATTGCTGCTGAGAGGGCGGGGTGTAGAGGGAGCCGGGTCATTTTTGTTGTGTTTTTCCGTGATGAAAAGTATGGGTTGAATTTGGGTTTGCTCTGTGAAGAAAGTAGCTTTGGTTTTGTTGGAGCTGTGTGGTGATGAAATCTACTGATTGATGTCCGTGGTGGGCGTCTCCTTGACTTCCCTGCTGCTCAGTGTGGTCCTTTGAGCTTTCTGTGTGAGGGAGAGGTCCATGCTGCCTTCTACCTCGTGGAAAAGGAACAACAGCCAGGAAGGAGGTAAGGAAAAGTGGAAGGGATTTGCATGCTGTCCTTGTAGTGGTATGTAGAAAGAAAGTTGGCTTCTTTCTGAGGTCTCAAGCCTCTGAGTAATTAGTTTGTCCTTAGTACTCGATGGCAGTGTCTGTCTTGAGGCAGGATTTGTCCATGCCCCGTACTGTGGTGTGGGTAGCCAGGAGGTTATGCACCAGAGTAATTGCTTGAACTTGTTTGCTGTGGTTTAGAGTCTGGCTGTGCGACGTATTGATAGCGTGAATGATGTTTGCATTGCACCAGGCAATCATCAAATGCATGTTGTGTCTTTGTTAATAGATGCTTTTTGCTTTGCTAAGTGATCCCCTTGCACCGAAATATGTAGGTGTTTAAAACGGTTACATGCTGCTCCGTGTCTGTGGTTCTTGCTAACAGTACTGGCTTGCTGGCCTTGAAGCCCCTTTTGCCCCTACCCCTTCTTTAGTAGATTGTCTGTTCTTTGGTCGCAGTATGCAGCCATAAAGTGATCTGTATCTAATGTTCCATGATTTTGTGTTTCGAAATGCTTCATGTGAGTGGCTGGTGTCACTATCAGTGTTTGTAAAGAGGGAAAAACTGAAGCGCAAAGCAGACAGATAACATGATTAAGGCTTTAATGCAAGTCTGTAGGGGAACTTGCTCTGAAATCTGAGAACTTTCTGGGTTCTATGCGCCCTCTGCTAAACTCTCTGACCCTTCTCAGCTGCTGAGCAGGACTGTGATAGCAAAAAAAAAAAAAAAAAAAAAAAAAAGGGCACAAAAAAGGCTGCGCAGGTGCTATAGAAACAATTAAGTGTCTGGCCCAAGGAGCTAATGAGATGTTGCCCACACCTGCTCTGAGGCTTACACGGGGCTCAGGTGGCCTGGTGCCCCCTGTGACCTGTCTGTAAGAAGGGCAGCTGAGGCACGGAGCTACTGGGTCATCTCCAGGATTTGCAAAATCCCTGCTTGTGCAAACAACAAGTAGATGTCTGTTAGAAACTGCAGCACCTTTAGTGGAAAGTGCTGGGTGGCAGAGTAAGTCCTTGCTCATGTTTGGTGTTAACTGGCACTAAGTGGCTTGCAGGGTTTCTCCTCCTCTTGGGTACCAAAAGGGCAGCCCCTCCCAAAGACTTTCTCTCCTGTCTGTATCTGTCCCGTTGTCCTTCTCTAGACACTCAGAAGCAGGGTGGTTTGGTTTTTTGCGGTTTTTTTGATGGTTGTTTTTTTGGGGTTGGGTTTTTTTTTATGCTGCTTCAGCCGAGGTGTAGGGAAGCTTGGGATTCAGGGTTGACCCAAGATATGTCACTGGCTGGTGACTTAGGCAGTACCACAAAGTGATTTCCAAGTAGGTGGAACACAGGCATCCTGAGAGTGCTGGACACACACCTGTGTAAGGCGGAGGCGGATCTGCCTTACTGGGTTGGTCACGTTCTTTCAGCCTTACTGATCAGAAAGGAGAAGTGCCTTTGGGTGCCTCTCCTTCAGGCCCCAAGGTGAGATCCTTTATGTGTGCTCAGGAAGCACCGAACACCTCTCATGAAAACAGCAAGGCTCAAAATCACCAAGAACAGGCAATCCAACCTGACCTTTCAGTCCTTTGATCCACAGAAAACAACAGTAGAGGTGGCTCTGCCATGAGGTTGTGCTCCATGAAGTTATTTCTTGTTGATCACAGTGCATTATGAAGGGTTTTGAGTCATTAACAGGAACTGAGTTCCTACTGTATGAAGATTAATTTGCTGCCTCAGCCGTCTATTGGGCAAAAAAGCATGTGAGGATGCGGGCAGTCCAGCTGTTATCATGTTTATCAGGATAAATAGCGTGGTGGGATCATGCGTAGTGTGGCAGCTTCTATTTCTTTGCAGTTGGTACAGAACACACAAGCAGGGTTTAAGAACATGAAGCATCTGTCTGGGAGCTAAACCAAAGGAAAACCCACGTCTCTCTAAAACCATGTCTTGTGGTCGCAAAACGTGGTGTGGGTTTCTGTCATGTAACCACCTAACTTCAGAAGGCTTTGGTTAAAGCTCTGAACCGTGGAGCTCTTCTTGTCCCATGCGCAGCCTTGCCTCTTCTTGATCTATTTCCAGTCTTCAGACTTCTCATTGCTGACCGGGTTTCTTCCTCCAGATTTATCATTTACATTTCTTTTTTCCAGAGGGAACAGGACCAGTCTGTCTCCCTGTTTCCCTTGCTCTTCTTGCCTAAATTCCCCATAGCCACGATCTCCTCTCTGACCCTGTAGGTTCCTGCTGGAGTTGTGCCTTGTGCCACATTTGCTTCTCCTTGACGCTCTGCTCTGGTATTTCCAGTTCCCTCCTTTCCTCCCTGTGTTCTGCAGCTTCTCATCAAGTCTTGTTATTCCTAGTATCCCATCCCGAATTTTTCTCCTGTTTTCCCTTTGGCGTGTCTCTCTTTCCCTTTGCTTCTGCTCAGATCTCTGTGAGCGAGGCCCAGCGGGGAGATTGCAGGAGTGGGGGTGCTCGCCGTTACCCCTTCGAGGGTTTTGCTCATCGAGAGAGGAAAGCGTGTTGGCGTTGCTGTTCTGCAAGGGAGGAGTTGGATACTATTTTGGAAGCTAATGAAAGCTTAAAGGCGAATCCTTCAAGATGCGCTGCTTCCTATGGGCGCAGCAGACAAGTGGGTACGTCTGGATGCAAATTGGAAGCTAGGGGATGTTGTGGCATTGCCCAAGAGATGTGATAGATTTTTGGCTAACGGCTAAGGCTTTGTTAGGGAACCCCGTTGTACTTCTGGTTGGGCTAGGCAATTATTTCCTGTGTCTCCACAGTTAAGTTTTTATGGAAGCCTCGTTCTGTTTAATGTAGCTGTAGTCGAGTTATAAATTAATAATCCCTGCTGCTGGGACTGCTGTGTAGCAAGATGGCTTTCCTGAATGTATGTGTAAATAATTCATGCTATTAAATTAGTTGTGTTCCCTGTCCACAGCTCGTTTACCTGCTGTGACTACAAATACTCCTCTATACAGTTAGAGTAGGTGTCAGAATATGCCAAGCGTGAGAGGTTCGCGTCTATCAGAAAGAGCCTTTACCCCTTGTTAAATGGATCAGAAACTCTTTGGACTGAGAGCCCTGGAAAAGTCTCGTTTGTTAAACATGACACTCTGTGCAGGAATACACCTGCTTGGGCAAAACTTTCATCTTGGGTTTTTAGATCTAGGAAGATTGAGGTTGCAAGAGATGGACTTTCCTTGTAAACCACAGTTCCTGGTCTTTTTCAAGCTCTCCATCTCTATTTTTGGAGCTTGGCTGGGATGATTTTGGTGGGTCTGTGCCTCAATTTTCCTATGTGTAGTGCAGGAACAATAGGAATTCTTCCTTGCTTCATGTGGCAAATCCTGTGGGGTTTCCAGTTTAGTATTTTTATTAAAATCTCCCCTATCTTTCTTTAGAAAGCAGCTGCCACAGAAATAACAAATAGTCCTTTTCAATCTCAGGTCTGAGTTGGCTACACGGGCATCAGCCATCCTGTGCTGCAGCAAACAGCATTTCAAATGACACAAGTCCTCTACAGATGAAGTAAAAATAGGAAAAAAAAAATAATATCTTGAGTCTAAAAGCTATTTTTCAGGGTTCTAGCACACAGTCTCTAAAATGCACGCATCTTTTTGGCATTACCTGATGTTTCTAAGAGCTTTGATGCTGCTGTATTGCTTCTGGATTAGCAAATTATTTTAGACCACACCAGTAATGCTTTTGCTGGTCTAATGTTACCAATTCTTCCTTGTTTTTCCTCAGCCTTGCTGCTGCTCTCGTCTGCATGTGGTCGTCCAGGGCAGGACTTGAGGGAATCCAGGGAAGACTGTGCTGTAATGTGTTCCACCTTCTCCCTGCATACCAGAAACCTGATCGTCTGACAGTAAGTAATATTTATATGCTTTCACACATCATACATAACCTGCAAAATTGTTTTATTGCCAAGTTACTATAATGTATTATCTAGAAGCAACTTAAAATTTTTCATTTAGCTTTATATATAAATATTGATGAGAAGTCTGAAGCATGTTTTTCTGTAGAAAACAGCTATGTTTATAATGGACTCAAATATATCTGGAAAAGATGTTATTTCTTACACTCCTGCTGAAGTCTACTTAGAGGACATTCCAGGCGAGGATGTCTGTATAAATAACAAGTGCTATTAGTTTGGGACCAATTTATTCACTGGAAAGGCTTCTGAAGAAACACATCACCATATTGGAAATCACTAATGTGAGATGTAAAGAGTGTTGCTAACATTTGTTGGGATGTAAGGCAAATGTTTACAATGGAAGGAAAACAAGAAAGACGTCATGTAGTTGCATGAAGTGAAGAAAATGAGATGGGTGCTCGGTAACTTTGAAATAACTTTGAGTTCTTAGTTTGTTGTGAGGGTAGTTCTATTGCGCTCTCTTTTTTGGTCAAATTACGTTGTTTTTGTTAGTCTGGGAAAAGCATTCCTAAATACTGAAGGGACTGGGAACACTGAGATTCTAAGTTTGGCACCTATCTAGCTGCGCTTTCCTAGCAGTTAATGTGTGCATTCTGGTTAAGCTTTATACTGAGATTTGCAAATGATGTCTAGCAAATGACCAGTCTGCCTTGCAAATGTTTCTGTATAAACTGGAAACGCAGAGGAGCGAGGGCTGCATTGGCAAGGCACGTTTGGTTCCAGTCAGTCAATTGGAGGCTGAGCTGGGAGGAGGCAAACGATTACTCATAAGCAAGAAAATGGCTTATAATATCTCTTTTTAAATATGTTGCAAACAAGCTGAGGAATGCTTTTTTGAGGCACTGCAGACAGGCATAAGTAATTTCTTAAATACCCGGTCCCTCCCTCCCTTGCTTTGAATGGCAGGTTGTTGTGTCGCTTTGGGTCCGGTGCTGTGGTTTTTGGAGGCTTCCTCTAGCTATAGTTCTAGCAGTTTGTGTAATGCTGTTTCCAAAAAACACGCGGTATAATGAAACATGAAGTATTATGCTCTCCTCTAACCTATTTAAATGACTTCATTAACATTGAATTTTACTGAGCATGTCAGGATTGGAGACACACCGTAAGAGAGAAATATAATCTAATAGGAAGGAATATACCTCTCCGCAATAGTCAAGCTCTGAGATCAAAAAAACGTGGTTCAGAACAGACACATGACTTGGTGCATTGGGCAAGGAAATTATCACACTCTCCTCCTTCCCCGCCCCCCCCCCCCCCCAAAAAAAAAAAAAAAAAAGGGAAAAAGTTAAAATTCCTCCCACAACTTCAAATGTTATGGCAACACTCAAATATCATTACCAGCAAGCCTCTTTTGCAAAGATTAAAAGGAATAACAAAGGAAAAGGTGATGGAAATAGATGGATGATGCAGTGGGGCGGCGTGGAGAGGGGGAGTCAGTTGGGATTGAGACATATGTAACATATATTGATCAAATGTATGAACGCATCTCGGTATCCTCTGGGCTGTGGGAGTTCCCAGACTGTTTGCCTTCAAATGGAAGCAATTTAATCTTTAAAAATAATAATGAAAGAGCAAACTGTAAATGAGACCTTCTGGCAGACTGACGGGGCTGCAGTCCCAGAGGTAGGCACACATGCTAGGATGACAAATGAGGTCATTAAAGTAAATAGTGTAAATTGAGTTTTGGCAGTGGGTAGGAATCCTTATTATGATGGAGGGCATTAATATGAGAAGAAAAAAAAAGGGGTGGAAGAGCTCACTGGTGACAAGCTAATGTGGGGCAGAGAAGCAGCATAATTTTGTAGCAGTTCCAGTTATCTACTTCATTGCAAGGCAATGAGCCCATTTAATTTAGCAGGGACTTCAGTAGGGGCATGTTTTAGAAGTGTATTAAAGATTATAAAGTGTCACCTCACTAAATAGCATCCAGGATGCTACTTAATTTAAGTCTGAGATGGTCTTTACTCATTCAGTTTGTTCTGTGACTTTACATTTGTAGCACAGCGGTGCTTTGCATACGAATTTTCTTTTTTTCTTTTTTTAAAAAAGTTTCTTATTATGCGTGTTTGAAATCTAAGCGCTTGATTTCTTCTTGATAGTCTCGAGCATAGGAAGTGCAAAACGTAGCGTTAAAGGACTGTGGTAGCCAGTTCTCACTGACTGGCCAAGTAGGGAACTCTGGACCTCTAAATCTGGTCTTCTGATGTGCTGTTTGATGCTGGTGACGGACAGCGTGATTATCTTGCTCAGCACAAGAGCTTCTATCGGGTAGTTGTAACAGCGCTGAAGGGCAATAATGCTTTTTTTAGAGTTACTGGACTCTTCTACAGCTGTGGTGAGAATCAGTGGGTAATCCATAATCCTCTGTACAAAGCGTTGGGTGGTTGGGTTTGGTTTTTTTTTTTTTTTTTTTGATTGATTGATAATGAGGTAAATCATTGTGATTGGAAGAACAGATGTAGCTTGCAAGTTAGGGCATTGCCCTGGGAATCTTGGAGCTCCAAGTGTTGCTGTTCTCTGCTACTGGCCCTTTTGTGGCCTTGGGGACACCTGTGTCCCACTTTCCCCACCTCTATAACAGAAATAGTGGTACTTAACTTGTGGAAAGGCACCTTACAAGATGTCATTAATTACACAGAAGTTCATATGTTCCTATTAATACACTAGTTCTATATTTCCAGTTCTCTAAAGTTCGGTTTCTGTGCTTATCTTAATGTGAGGATAAATTACTTGTGAAATGCAGTGTAGATCTGTGAAATACAGGTGCCAGCTTCACACTACCCACCTGCAAAGCCTGTGCCAGAGCCAGGTTTTTCTACGTATTCCTGAATCTTCCAGCAGAGATAAGAGCCTGTTGGGGTTGGGCTATGTATGGATGTGCTTGTAAGTGATGATGTATACGCTGGTGGTAAGCAAAGGCACAAAGACGTGACTCGGCAAAGGGTAACCAGCATATTGTGAGAACGGCGTGCAGGAACGGACAGAGCTGTGCTGTGACTGCTGGTGGGCAAGCACACGGCTTAGGATCTGCGGTGCCCCAACACTGACCTAAGCGTGAATCTCACCGGTGACCTGGTTGTGCAAATGGGTTCTCTCGTGCCTAGTGTTGGAGGGGAAGGCCAGCGGTGAAGGGCCACATCCCACGGGTGAATCGGGACGGTAACGACAATGGAAGCTAACTGCTGTCAACCCCATCCCGCGCTGTCAAAAAGGGCTGCTGTGCATTGGAACAGACTTGTCCTGTTTGGCTTGCGAAGGAAGATGTTCCTTCAAAGGCACGTTTATGTCTTACCTTTCTAAAAGCGGTTCTTATTTTTCACAACGCGCCTTTAAAGCCAACAAAAACCCAAAGCCAACCCGAACGCTGACTTCCTTGCCCAGGAGATGCAGGTTGCTGTCGAACCCCTCGTTGCACGGCAATACTGATCTGCATGGACTGTTAAAAGGAATGAGCATTAAAGCTGTTCCTGGCGCTGGGAATGGCATTGTAGTTGTGGGAAGGGGGGAAGCTGAAGGCTTAAGGACAGTTCAAGGCATTTGCATTAACAAACACTGCTGGGTTTGGATTTGATAATCTCAGAAAGTACATTTCACACTAGCATCTCTTACGATTGCAGCAGGATGAAGTAATACTTTGAGAAGTTTTTGTTGCATACGGTTTGAAGAATTGCTGTAGCAAAGATGGGGGATAAGCAGGGAAATGGGATGTGAAGGAGCTCAAGTAGCACTTAAAATCATGGGAATCCAGACAGTCAGGAGAGAGCTTTACCAGGTAGTTTTATAAGATCTCTAAAAGCATTAGTCACCTAAAGGCTGTGGAAGGACTGTGCAGCTGCGCCAGCGTGCCGGCTGCTGATGTAGGAGACAATTCCAAGGAATTTTTACACTTGATACCCAGGAAGGGAAGCTCTGCCCCACCACTCTCACACAGAGTATGGGGCTGGCTGCAGAGTGACTTTGACATCTCTCATCACAGAGCCGGTTGCTATTAAATGGTGACACGGAGCAAGGCGCGTGGTTCCTGCATTGCCATGGCTCAGGGCACGGCTGCTGCAGTGTCCGCCTGTGTCTGGGTAAACAACGGTTGATGCAGAGCTTAGCAGGTTGCAGCATTTTCTCCTTCAGAACAACAAATCCTTACAGTCGGTGTGGTTTTCCTCCCACTTCCCCAGCGCAAGCCCAGCATGGATGCTTGGAGACCCAAGAGCTTGCTTGGAATTCTCCCTTTTTTATCCTGCAGAGAGATCTGCCTGGTAGGCTCTGTGTCAGGCTGCTTGCGCTCCTGTTCCAGCGCGTGGCAGGATGCAATCTTTCCAGACTGTTCTGGCATTGGCGATTATGTCAGTCCCAATTGCTTTCCTTGGTTACTGCCTTGCAGCTGTTCACCGCTGTGTGCCTGGCTGCTGTGTGAGCATCGCTGGTCTCCCACGTGTGCACAGAGATAGGCTGTCAGAGGCTGCTTCACCCCCGTACACAGCTTTTTTCCCCCATTTTTTTTTCTCCTTCTTCCCCATAGAACTTTAATATCAGGCAGTGGCAGCTTGCTCTGACAAAGCCCAGTGAAGCATGAAGCAGAGTTGCTGAAGTTTGATAGCTAATTTGTTTAGTTCTTGCCTCTCTTTAATTACTGCAGACTGAAAGTCTGCTCCGCTTTTCTGGGAGCGGCTAAATACAAGCTGAACTCAGATCAGAGGGCAATAAATGCTTCTTGAAAATGGGGTAGGAGAAAAGTGCTAATTCCTGTAATCTCTTGGAAAAGGGACCAGAGGCTGATAGGAAAGACTTTGTGGTGGGGGCTCGGCACTTTCCTAGTTAAACTACTGACCTGGAGAGGATTGGCTGGATTTCTGTTATGCTGGGCTAAAAAATCCACGCTACACGTAGGATGCTAGGTCCTGAGGTTGGGCAAAAAGGTTGCATTGCATGATTGTATGAAATTGGTGTGGTTTTGTAACCAAAGTGTGATGGGTGGGCGTTACTGGTGAGCAGAGCTTTGTCTGTCGTGGTAAGAAGTGGGAAGCTGAGCAGAAATTAAAGATCTGTCCCCAGCTGTGTGCATCTGAAGCTGTCCCTGTGCTCTGCAGGTTTAGGAGGAATTCAAGGTCTTGCTTAATGTTGTTATTATTAGTTAGAACATCTAAATGCTGGGAAAATGTTCCTAGAATATTAATAAAATCACTATAATTTTTGCCAAGAAATATTCAAAACCTTTTAAGCAAATATGGTTGAAAAACATTTATTGGAAGAAGAAAAAAAAAAAGAAGTTTGACTTTCTGAAAAATGGGACTGCAAGTCCCTCCCTCCCCGACCCATGAAGAAACTTGAAGTTGTGCTTAGTCAGTAGTAGACCAAAAATGTGGTTCCAGTGACACAAATCCCTAAACAACAAATGTTGCTTGAATAATGGATGGACTTGCTTATGAGTGCTTTTCCCTAAGCAAACTTAGAGATCAATAACTAATTATTTGCAGGAATAATCTTGCAAATTTCCCATAATAAATAGATTCAAGAAAACTGTAAGTTGCTGCAACCCATTTGTGAACAGAAAGAGGTAAAACTAATTATTCTCTTGGCTCAGATACTAATAGGCAATTTCCACCCCCCCACCCCCAGTTTGTACTTGATGGAATAGCTGTACTTAACCCATGGCCTTGTTTATGCTAGGAAAAAACCTGATCCTTTAACTAAATCGGTTCAAAAGTTGAGCTAGTTCATTAACTAGTGTAGGTTCAAACTTAATTGCTTTTTACAAACCCATCGCATCTGTAGAAAAAATTTGCACGTGATAAATGAGTGACATGGACTGAACGAGCCATTCTGCCAGCAGAGGAGCGGCGAAGCCCAGCTTCTTGTGGTTTTCTGCTTCAGGGCAGGGTCTTTGGGCTTAATAAAATTTGCCTCTTGTGAAAGCCTTTTAAGCAAAAGGGGTGCTATTAGGATGATTTTGCCTCTGCCTGCCTGCTATTTCCACAAAACTGGGTAGAACTTAATTATCTTTGGGCCTTCTGCCTTCCAAAATGACGTCCTCCAACTAACTTTTGGATCTGGCTTTCTAGCTGATTTTTTTTTTTTTTTTTTTTTTTTTCGCCAGCATACGGCAGAATATGCTGAAGCTTAGAACTTGTTAGCTGCTCACGGCTCTGGGAGGTGCACTCTTCCTTTTACAGGATAAGACAGCATCTGTCTTGGATATTTATGTGTGTTTGCATTTGTTCTTTCACCAAATATAAATTAGCTCAAAGGGCCAAAACAAATCATGCATTCTGATCGGTTTCTGTCTGCAGCCAGGTTGCTCCTTATCTTATCTTGATAAAATTCCCTCCATAACATCTCTTTCCAGCTCAATGAATTGCTTCATAATATGTTCAATGTTTGCTATTGCTGCTGCAACGGCCTCGTATTGCAAACAGACCTGGAGAAATAAGCTTCTATGCGAGACAACGGGGATGCAGAAGCGTGTAAGGGGAAAGAGATGGGACCAGCATCTGCTGCTTCTGGAGCCGCCCTCCGGTGAGCCTCAAGGCTGACAATGAGCTGGTCCCAGCCCCAAACTGCCGCTGTCTGTCTGGTCCTGTATGACACCCTGCCGCCTCCTCCCTGCTTTGCACCTTTGCTCTTCCATTCATTGCTTTACTAGCACAGCGCAGTCTATTCAGCTCTTACATTTCCTCAAATGTCAGCCAGTAACTCCATCCCGGCTTGCTCCCGCGACGCTGATAACACAATTCCTATGGCTCAGTCCCTTGTCAAGCGCTTTCTCTCCAGGGGATTTTATTTTGCTCATTGTCAGCAGCAGTTTTCTCTGGAGAAATTAAATCCATCCTTCCCTCCCCCTTCTCCGCTGTCCTTCTGTTAAATAATCTGTCTGCACAGCCAAGCCAAAAATGGCTCTCGTAGAAAAACGGGCTGGAAGCCCAAACGTTGCCTGGTCGCTAACTCGGAGCAGCAAATCCAGAGCAATTGTTTAACCAGCTTGGCTCTGCTGTGGGTTCGGCTCACCTTCAAGGAGCGAGGCAGATCACTGACACTTCATCACAGAAGGAGCTGGAACTGTTCCCCAGCTTGTCTGATCTCACCACTCGTGGATGTTGGATCTGTACAGGCTGCCTCCAGTTCACCTGCTGGAGCTAGCTCAAGGAGGCTCTCCTATCCTCTTGCTTCAAGCTTGTTTAAACAGGAATACTTTGGGTGAAAATGAGTCCAAATTAACCAACAGCATTAATTGAAAGTGGATACACCACGCTGGCCGATGACAGGGCTGCTCTTATTCAGAATAAAAATGGCCTTAATTTGTTTACTTCAGAGCTACATTATATGAAGCCTGCTTCTAATTCTGGATAAATGTGTCCACACGGGGGTTTAATCCAGTTTACCTATGCAAATCATGTTCAAATTAACTGCCTTAATCATCCATGTGTCAACAAGTCTCTGAAAAGCAGGATATTCCAGAGAGTCTGGAAATGTGATCCGTGAATCGCTGATCATCAGCATGTGTGTTTATGCCATGCTTGCACCAAGGCTCGTTTCCCTGTGGGGGTCTCTGCCGATGACTGTATCCCCCTAAGGCCTGGCAGAGACCCCCATCCATGCGCTCCTGTCCTGGTATCTTTGCCCAGGACCTCAGAGTGGTTGGATAAGCACCAATTTCCTTGTCTAGAAAAGCTGAAGAAGGGAATGAAATAAACCCAATTTGCGTAAGTAATAGGGAAAACAATGCTGCTAGTATTAGTGTTACTTTTGTTTTAATAATTCTCTGATAAATCCCCAGGGTGTTTTTTTTGTTTTTTTTTTTTTTTTTTTTTTTCTCCGATCTAAAAATACTCCTCCAGCTTGGCAGCGCGTTGCAATTGTGATAATGGAAGTGCAGCGGGATGCGTGTGCCATAGCTCCTGCCCTTTCCTCCCTGGACCGGCAGCAGCTCTGCCGTTGCCTTAAGACAGACTAGAGGGCATATATATATTGAGATGTAAGGAAGCTATCATGACTTCTACCTTCTGAAAGGCCATAGCCTGGAAATGATCTCTCTTTCAGTGGAACCAAGTGTATTATGGAAATGTCACGTCCCTGAGCCAGTGAGAGCAGCAGAATAGAAAAGCAAAACAAGAATTGCACAAAATTTAAAAAGAAAAAGCTAATTTTGAACTGATCCAAGTAAAAAAATAAATGTCTGTATATATGTATGTGTGTGTATATATATATATAATGCCTAAGTGTGGAACTCCCTGCTAGAAATAATTTTGGAGCAAAAGGCACTCTGTATGCATTTAGACGTGAATATGCAGCGTGGTGGTGTCTTGGCTGAGAGGGGACCCTGTTGCTGTTGGTGCTGTACCTTTTATGTTGTGAAAAATTTTAGTCTTAAACTGATACTAAAAGCAGAAACTGTAGCACAAGCTTGAGGAGTTCCTGGCTCCCATTCGGCTCATACCAGAGAAGATACTTCTGCTGTCTTATGGCAAGTCCTGTGCTTAAACAGTATATTTTTGGGGTGTAGCTCTGAAAGCTGAGCCTGTTTGACTGGGGAATAGCTTCTGCAGGTTAAGTAGGTTTGAGGAAAGTACATGCTCTAATGGAGCAATTAGCTGCAAGCTTTAACTGGTGGAAAGGAAAATCTGGTCTGCGTTTTGGTGTCTGTTCGTGATGTTCGCTGCCTCACTGTGCATCTCTCTTTGAGTGTCTTCATGTGTGTGATTTTTGAAGAAAAATTCAACGCGCTGCAGAAAAGGAGTTCACTTGCTTTTAGTGAAAAGGGATAAAAGGGGAGACGTGGCAGATGTTCTGGGGGATACAGCGGCAAGGACCTGCAAAGGGCTCTGTGGTGCCATCCACCCAGTGTCCTCAAGCCCTAAGCTTTTGTTTTCTGGACTCAGGCTTTGAGCTGTAACAGTCCTTTATTAAATCCTGCATCAGGTGCTTGTTGCATTCCCACCCCTCTGAGCTGGCAGCCTTGCCCGCTGGGCGGTGAGTGAGGGGAGGGCGAGATTCTGCCCATAATGATGGATTCACTGTCATGTCGAGCCTTTGTCGGCCTTGAGCTCTACAAGGATGGTTGTGGGAACCTTTGCCCCATCCCTGTGAGACGCCTGAGCTGTTATCATTTAGCTGGGGCCACAAAGCTGTGGTCCCAGGCAGGATGGTGGGGTGGACTGGTGTGTGCATTCTGCACTTGCTCTGCTCCCTCTTCTTTTCCTGTTTTGGAGACTGAAGAAATGAGGCTATTTTATGTTTTATACAACTGCTGCCTGCGTGATGGTCAGAGAGCAGATTATCCTGTTAGCATCGGACATCCAAGCTGGGTTACTCTTATGGTCTCAGCAATCCCCTTGTAGGAAAGGGGAGTGAAAATGTGGTTCCTTTAATCTGCCTTGTCCTAGAAGCAAGGCACAGCTCATCCAGTCTGTGGCCTTAAAGGTGATGTAGAATTGGCTTGAAAGACAGCAGAAAGATTTATCACTGCTTAGAGAGACCTTGGAAGAGATGTCCTTTTCTTGCAGTTTTTCCTTGAAGTTCCAGAGGCGGATTGATAATTCAGTGTGCATCTAATGTGCAGTGCACTTATTTCATCGTAACTCAGTTTCAGAAGGCAGTTCATGACTTGCAATGAGACAGTCGGGCTCAGAAGAAAGAGTCACAGCAGAGGTCATGGCAGGGGGACCGGGCAGGATTTGATGTGACCAGAGTAGCTGGGGTGAAGGAAACTTAAAAGGCTACAAAAAGATAACGTCAGTTATTTCCCTGCACAGCCTCTCTCTTGTTCCCTTCCACAAGGACACCGAGTTGCCTTGCACTGCTTATATCCCGGGAAGTCTCCGCAATGGATTTTCCTTGGCAGAAAACATTTACCACCGACTTCATCCTTGAAAGAACAGAGCGGAAAGCCTGACTGAACCAGCGAGTCATTAATGGCTTGGTCTAGCAGGGAGAGCAGAAAGGCTGGGGAATCAGGGCTCCCGAGTTATTTTCCGAGTGGCTGGTGGCCCTGGGCCAGATGACTCCCGGTAAGAGTTGCTCGGCGAAGCCTTGGTGCTCAGCAATTTCACTTCTTGGTACTTGTTTCATGCGTGAGAGGTATGTGCAGCAGCACACAGGTGGTTTCCAGGCACCTTGTAGAAGTTTGTTTGCAGAAGAGGAGAGTGTTGCCTCATCTGTTGATTATGGTTGAGAGAAAACACTTTAATGATTGTTTAAATGGAAAATGTTTTTGTGTACACCGGAGACAACTCGGAGCCGTCACGTGGAGCTGGTTGCTGAAGAGCAAACAGGCTCCTGCATGGTCAGTAGGGTTTGTCTCTGTCTTACATCTGGCAAAACTGGGGTGCAAGCAGGGAATGTGACTGAAGAGGCTCAGCAGCTGCTTTTAAATTTTCTTTTTTTTTTTTTTTTTTTTTTAAGATAAAATACTTGTGTCATTCCATTGGAAAATGCCAGAAGAAATAACCCTGTATATTACAAAAAGATCAACGTTTTGATTTTTGAGTGGAAAATCTGGCAGTTTTGGAGGAGGCTCTTCTGTCCCATCTCTCTTGATTTTCACCTTTCCCCCTGTCCTTTAGGAAAAAATGAGGACTTTATATTGACAATTCTTTGTGGAAAAGCTTAGGTTGGGAAATGTTTCACAGCATTTGAATGAATGGAGAGAAAACAAACCTCTTCAAACTTAATTTCTTTGACATTTCCATTCCTGAAGTGCAGCTACAATTGTGGAGTATCGAGCCTGTGCTCAGGGTGCGTTAGTGTGCGTATGCTGGAGTGTCCAAAAGCAAACCTCCGAGGTGGGAGAGTCTGGGCATGCAGCTATCGCAGGTCGTTACAGCTCTCCTGTAGAAGAGTCCCACTCTTCTGCCTGCTAAAACAAACAAGAAATAAGTCTGGTTCATATTTCCAGCTAGCAATTAGAGGCTCAGCTTCTCAAAATTGATTAGCTGCCTAATTACCTCTGAAGATACTGCCTTAATAGTTCGTGCCACCTGAGCTAAGCTAACGCTCAGCCCCCTGAATCAGGCTTTCCAAAGGGTCTGTAGATTTGACCCGTTCCACATCAGCATGCAAGAATAAATCGTGGGACTAGCTGGAAGCCAGGAATATGAAATCAGTCGCTTGTGGTGTAGTGCCCTGGGGGACAGGGATGTCAAGGGTAGTAGCCGTGGAGTCCTGTTGTCA
This sequence comes from Falco punctatus, assembly GCF_963210335.1. NCBI lineage: Eukaryota > Metazoa > Chordata > Aves > Falconiformes > Falconidae > Falco > Falco punctatus. The sequence continues at coordinate 3,461,843 of NC_137596.1, forward strand.
TGTCCCACTTGCCATCTGACCATCTCGGATTCACTGAGCTTACCCCTCTGGTTTTTCTTCAGTAAAATAGGGACGGTACCTGCTTCCCAAGAGAGCCTGGATAATCAGGAACCGGAGTGTTTTGAAATCCATCAGCAGCAGTGCTTTGGTGAGCGGTGTGTTTGATGGATACTTTTTGTGTCCTTGTTGGGGCATTTATACTCAGGAACTGCTGGACCAGTTTTGTGGTGCTGGACCCCTTCTGTGTATAAATGATGAATGCTGGGAGTGTGGCTCGCTGCTTGCCAGTAATTAGTCTGTGGTAAGGTGAGTCCTGATGGGGGAAAGTCGCGACCCCCTCCTGCGGCTCCCAGAGGTGAGCATGGACCCCCCCTAGAAGGACTGTCTGTCTCAAGGGTGCCCCAGCGCAGGAGCCGGCGGGCTCCCCCAGCCCCGGGCAGGTGGGGGGCAGGCACCCCCTGTGCCGGTGCAGCCAGCGAGGCTTGGCAGGACCGTGCCGTGCTGTGCCAGGCGGCTGCCGAGGGCAAAGCCCTTCGCTGGTGCTCTCGGTGCTTCACCTGCACTCGGCATTTCTCCAGCTTTGGGTCTGCTGTACAGCCTGGAAACTGCAGTACCTGTAGGGAAAAAGACAACATGATCCCAATTCCTTGTTTTCTTTCTTCCCTTTCACCATGGGGGCTTTAAATCCGCCTTTGACAGAGCCTCTTCCACAGTGGCGGTGTCGTGGGTGGATGCCAATCAACAGGGCTTCCTTCTAATTTGGCCAGTTTGGGTTTGAAGCTTCTTGCTGTCTGGTCTGAAACTCCAAACAGGCATGTCTGCTCCTTTCTTTTCCTTACCGCTACTCCATTATTCATTCTGCAGGAGATGAGATGAAAGCAAGCCGGAACGTGGACATTTAGGCTGCTATATTTGAGGGTGGGAGCAGAGCCATGCTCTGTGGAAAAATGCTAATGTGTGTGCAGAAGCAGAGAGCAGAGGTTGCATCTATAATACAAACCCACAAAAAAAGCATACTCCTAAGGTTACAAAGTGATCTTCTTAAAAGCTGGGAATTGCCAGCAAAGAGATTTCTGGTGAATCTCAATTTGCACCTTTGTGTATCTGCATTCTGATGGTCTTTTACTGTGCAGTTACATTATTCTTTTCCAGAGCTCCTCATCTGTCTCACTTGGTGGGCAGAATGGATTGTGTTCACTTTCTCAGCCTCTATTCTATAATTTTTCTTCTGTGGTGTCATGTCTGGCCCTGTATTACTTATTCAAATCCTGGTCTGGAAAAAAGAATGATTAACTTAAAGCCTTGTGGGCTTTTACGGCACCGATGGCTATTGTATCTGCATGGTTTACAAGCAGTAAATAACCCCTCTGGCTCTGAAGAAGGGGGATTTCTCCATTTTGCTGATGGCTTATCTGTCCCTCACAACCTAATGTGAAAATTATTCAGTTAAACTGACCCCAAGTACGCAGCCTCAGCCCTTCAGGTGTTCCAAACGTGGCTCTCGCAGCCCTGGGGAGCAGCTCCGAGTGCTCGGCTGGTCTGTGGACCAGACCACAAAATCTCCTGTCAGGCACCCAGAAAGTGCATCTGAAAAAACGTCTGAGCACTTTCTCCTTGCCTGTTGCTCAGAGCAGTGGTGGTTTGAGGCGGCGCCCAGCTCTTGTGGAAGCTGGCTTGGCAGCCGGGATCAGCCAGGAGCGAGACCTCCGGCTCCCTCCCCCGCGGCAGAGCTTGCTGAGTGGGGATGCTGACCACTGTGCTCATCGCAGAGCTTAAAATAATTCTGGGGCTGGAAGGGAAAAGTCTGTGGATTGGGGGTTTTGTTACAGTGTGTTGGGTTTTGCTTCTGAAGTTGTGTTGGTGATGGAGGAAGATATTTTTCCACTTTAAAAAGCAGTCCTCCTTTAACTTTGTTTTCGTTTCCAAAAGAGCCTTTCATATAGGGGAAATATGAGAAAGTGTAGACCAGCTTCTTCCCTTGCTCTATTGCAGGAGTTAGTGACTGCTCTGCAGCTTGCTAATGTGCCTTCTGTACCCCTCAGCAAGCGTTAGTTGGGGCATTGTTGATGGTAATGCATTACTATCAATGAAATTCCACTTTTTCCAAATTGGTGAAACATTCATGGCTAGCACAGTGTGGCACTTGCGTTTGTGGTGGGATGCATTTGCATATTTTCCTTGTGAAGCCATCCCTCCTGGGCAATCCCGTCTCCTGCAGTAGAGGATGAGACTGGCCACGTTCTGGTTCCCGTCTTTCTGGGGCCAGAGAGAGAGAGGGATGCTGCGGAGCTCGGATGGGAGCTGGCAAGAGAAACTAAAGGTGTGAGATGGAGAAAACAGTCCTTTAAGTGAGGTGATTCAGATCTCCCGCAAAAAAGCAACCAGAGGAAATCTAAAGAAAAGTAGAAGGTGCTAATAAAGTAAGCGAAACCCGTGGAAAGCAAGCGTGGATCGAAGGGAGAGGGGCAGGGCAGATGCCTGCCCACCCTCAGAAGCAAGACCCGCTCTGTGGCTCCATTTCTGCTGGCTGAGAACCTGGCCCTGTCTGGCACTTTATTTTATTTTTTTTCCCCCAATTCTTGTGTTTGAATCCATAACTCAAAAGCGCAGCAGAATGAGGTTCTCCTAGAATGTTACTACTGACGAGACTGTCTGCCCTGGAGGGTGTGTTGATTTGGAAGAGAGGAGACGTGGTTTTTACTGGCATGTCTGTGGTGGGCTTGCTGCGTTACCTTCATTACTGCGCTTCGTTCTTCTGTGTTTCTGCTTTACTACAGCATCTCTGTGTTAGTTTGCTTCGAGTTATGGTTGGCACTTGGTGGGTCCAGAACCGTTTCACCCTAGATGTATCCTGGGCACATCTCACTGGGGTTTTCTGTGTAGTCTAGGGCTGGGGGGAGATGGGGCTGCTGTGTACGGCTGAGGTACAGCCCGTAGGGTGACGGCCACGTAAACCATCGCAGCCACCGCCTCCGCTGGGGTGACACAGATCACCCACACTTCTCCCTGGGAACGTGCCAGGTGACTTGTTCTCATTGAATGTTTCCAGGTCTCTGGTCTTCAAACGTTCATGCAGTTTGAATAATGCATGAAGTTCCAGCACTTGCTAGAGTCAAATATTCTTCTCTAGCATCTTAGATCTTAAAAAAAAAAAAAAAAAAAATGGATGAATACATTTTTAGTTGAAAACCTTCCCCTTGCACTCTGTGCAACCTGTTTCCCCTTTCTGACCTGTCACACTTTCTAAAAGCCATGCATCCTTCTAAATATAAAATTGCCAGAAGGGTTAACTGCCCTTTTGTACAAGGATCTCATTCTTTCCTGGTGCCTTTGATATTTAGAAGGGCGACTTTTCTTTGTCCAGGAAGGTGGCAGCCTCGTTGACTATATCCGTCAGCAATTAATAAATCCAGTCAAGCTGTAGCAGGATGCTGTGCTTCTGAGGAGATTCATCTTCCTTTTCCCCTTGTCCTCTGTTCATCAGACCAGTGAGGTCTCTTCTGCGATCTGGGGGGGCACTGGGTGGCAGAACAGGGAATGTGCTGGGCACACTACAAGGGGAGTGTCCCCCCCCCCTTTGGAGCGTAGGTGGCCTCTGCCCTGCTCCAGGACCCCCAGGCAGCTGCAGACAGGAGGGAACTGGGGTGTGGTGCTGTGTATGTGTCTGAGGAAAATGCTGGGGCTTCGAGGGGCAGAGCAGGAGTCTCTCGTCTGAATCTGGTGCTTGATGGGCTTCTCTTGTCACCAGCCAGGGAGAACTCTCGTCCCTTTGTAGCACAACGACCTCCTTGAACTAGGAGCTGAAGGTGCAGCATCGCTGGCGGGGGCCGGATAACTCTGAGCATTTGCAGAGGGGGAAATCCACGGTGAGAGATGTGAAGATGAGACGGGCTGGGTGCCAGCCCTGCGGGGAGGCTGGAGGAGGCTTGTGTTGGGCAGGGAGATCTTTCCGGGCGGGTGATTAAGGCAGGTTCTGTAAGAGCCTTCCCTGACTGCCAGTTTGAACCACAAAACGCAGACATAAAGTCGAGGGTGTCTGTCTGGGGGCTGATTGGCTTTGGCCCACTGGGGCAAGGAGGGACCAGGGGCTCTACCCTGCAGGATCAAGATGCTCATGACAGAGTTGAGGCATCTTTAATTTCGCTGGGCGTTGCATCTGCATCAGGCCTTCCTCTTCCTGCTCCAGCACAGCCCGTTCCTTACTTAACGGATACTTTCTACAGGTCGCACCTGCGCTTCGGGCTCTGTAGCCTGTACCACTGGTGACTTCGGAGATGGGCTGGGGGTGCAGGTAGGTCACACCGTAGGACAAAACAGTTGCAGCTGCCTGTCTGCAGAGCTGCAGCGATGGGGTGGCGCTCAGCAGCAGTGCTGGAGCCTGCAGCCCCCACGTTCAAGCAGGTGGTGGGGGATCCCTGGCAAGGTTTCCTCGGGACACCCCACCCCTTCCCAACAGCATTAAGGCAGAACTGTGCTGCTGGCTCCTCTTCCTCCCGAGCCGCTGGAGCGGTGAGATCCAGTGGGAGCCCAACCAGTAGATACTGGGCAACGTGCATCTTCAGGCTGTCCCGTGGGTGTGCCGAGGGCATGGATCTGCAGTGCGAGAAGCCTGCACAGATGCAGGCTGCAGTTGGGCTGTAAGGGATGGACTGCAGCAGGGCAGCGGATGGATAAACTGCAGCTGGGTGGGAAGATGGAGCTGGCTAATAGCAGGGAAAGTTGAATTGTTTGGGCTTGTCATGGGACTCCAAGAGCCAAAGGTGTCACCGGGAAGAAGAGCTGTGTTGCAGGCTAAAGAACCTTGTTTTAGCCAGTATCCTTTGGTGCCAGCTGTGCCCCTGCGCTGACCTGAGGGCTTTGTCCCACTGCATCCGTGCACCCCGCTGAGAGACCGGGCAAAACAAAAAATCTTCAGGAAAGGGAGATGAAGCGATTGCAGAGGGGTGGGTGAGTGATGTTGTGACAGCTCCTGATGCAGAGCTGGCTCGAAGCTTTTGCACACGTGAAGTGGCAGGATTGTGCCCTCCCTGTCCTTCCCGCAGGAGGTGTGGGAGGTGGCTGGACAGCAGTGGAGCAGGGACCTTGCTCCTGCTGTCCCCAGGAGGATGAGGAGCAGGGAAGATTGCGTTTTCCCATCCAGTGTGGTTGTTGCTGCCGGCCCCCACCGCCACAAGTGCTCCCTTAGAAGTGGCCGGTCTGGCTTTCCTGGGCTGTGACCCAGGCGATGGGCAGGATGCCTTGCCATCTGTGACAGCCTCTTGTCTGAGGTGATGGCAGGCTGTTCTTGCACCGAGCAGCGCTTTTGCACCAGGAATGCTAATCTAGGGGATTTGTGTGACCTCCCGTGTCCCTTCCTCGTTCTCGTGACGCTCTGCCAAACTTCTGTCAGGTCCTGCTGCAGAGGGGCACCAGAAGCCTCCCCATCTGGAGGGTTTGCTGCTGCAGGTCCCTCACGCAGGGAGGAGGGTATTGGGGGTCCTGCTGGGCCCCCGGGGGGAGGAGGCTGCCTGGAGCAGGTGCTCAGCCCCGGGTTGATGTGGAGGTGAGAAGCCAAATCCGGGCTGAAGCCCAGTCCTGTGCTGGGAAGGGGGGTTCAGCGCTGCTGGGGCTGTGCGTGTGGCTGGAGACGCCTGCATTCGCGTCAGCTTTGCTCTGACAGATGCCGGACTTGGTGCTTCTGGCTGGGGGGTCTTCTAGGTGCATAGTCTGATAATTAATCTTAGCAGGGCATCCTTGCTCATTGGAGGAAGACTAGGGGGGGACTGAGCAGCGCTGCGGCTTTTCCAGTATCAGTTGCTGCTTCTGTTTGACTTTTCTAGCGTTGAAGCAAACGTGTTGCAGTGTTCCTCTAGGGATGGAGCCCTCGAACAGCTGATAGCTTGTTTGAAAAGCAGCAGTGATCTGCCGAGGTCTGCAGTTTGCTTTTCGTTTTGGATGCTTCAGCGTTGCTGATAGTCAGCCTTTTCAGCTGGGCGCCCTGCGTGACACCTGCAGGCTGGCGGTGCTTCACCGAGACCAGCGGAGCTCCTTGGGAGACTCTGTGCAGGAGCACCGAGTACTCAGTTTTAATGAAAAATTCAAGACAAAAATCCCCCCCTCCGTATCAGGAGTTGGAAACCTGATCAGAAACTACTAGAACGGAGCCATAAGCCTTTTAAACAGCCTCCAAAGTTGACTTTGAGGCAAATGTGGTTTCACAGCGCGACCTGGTGGAGGCACTTCTGCAGGAGGGTCGGGTTTGTGCCTGGGGTCTTACCAGCCCCTGGGCACGCTACAGAGCAGCTGGGAGAGGGGAGAACAGTTTTAAGCTTTAATCTCAGCCATGAGCATGCTGCTCGGGACAGGCTGGCAGAGAAAACTTGAGTATTATCATTTTTATTTTTTTTTTCAAAGCAGTGGGCAAAGAAATAAGGATGGGAGTGTGGTCTGACCTCTGGAGGAAGGAGAAACAGCAGGGCCAGTAGAACCTGACCGACGGTAAAAGCCTTGTTGCAGCCAGCTAGTTAGTTTGTGCTGCAGCAGGTGGGCACTGTGAAATGCTCTTGGCATCACTTGTGCACGGAATCCTCTTTTGATGTGTGGCAAAACACCCACCTGGTAACTTCTGTGCTCGCTGCAGTCGTCAGCAGAGCGTTGCACGAGGCCACCACCGCTGTTGGAGCGGTTCAGGCCAAACCAAGCTGGGGAGGTGGCGTGTCAGCTCTTGGGAGTGCTCCCCTGGGGCAAAGGGTCCACAGCCCCGCTGTTCCCAACCATTGTCCCAAGACCTAACGCTGGCAAAAGGACAATGGTCAATTAACGTCCTGTGTGGATTCATGTCCTGTGCGGAAACTCTGCTGAACTGCCGCAAAGACTTCAGCAAAGATGTGAGTTTGTCTGTTGGGCTTCAGAAAAGTCGAGTTCCGTTTGCCGAGTCACCCTCGTTGTATTCCGCCGTTGGCCTCAAGGCCAGCTTTGGTGTCAGCATCGTTAACAGACGCCTTCACTGGGCAAGGATGAGTGGGGGTGGAAACCGAGCATGGGGGGCTCTGGGGGGGCTCCTACGTGGGCAATTGCTGCTCTGATTCGTATTGTCATCTGGATGTGGCAAGGGTGTCTCTGGTGGTGCTCAGCAGAGGAAAAGCTTGCTGCTTTTCATGCATCAACGCGATGGAGCTGCAATGTAGCGCGGGCACCTGGTTTGCATGGCGGCCCGTGCAAGGGCCCCCATCCTGCCTGTGCTGCTGTGGGGGCCACGCGGGGGTTCCCAAGAACGGAGCAGGGGTGGGCTGCTGGCCTTGCTGGGGGGGGCTCCCGTACAAGACACAAGTGTCCGGCGGGAGAGGCTGGATGTGTAGCAGCACGTACGTTGGATTAGTAAGCAGACCGGCATCGGAAAGTGAGGACTTGGGGCGGGCGAGGCAGAGGTTTCGCAGGTAGCCCCAATGTAAGGCAAGCTCGGCAGCCGCTCCGTGCTCATGCAGCCTCCCGGGCATGGGGGGTGATGCCCCCGCGCCGGCCGTGTCCTACGGGCTCAGTGGGGGGTTGGGGGGGGGCTGGCCTGGCCTCTGGGGAAAGGAGCGTCGGGTTTATTCCTGGCAGCAGTTCTAAAGGGCGTAACATTTACTGGATGAGAAGACTCTTGGAAGTCCTTCTCACAAAGTTAAACCCATATGAAATTAGCTTCCTTTATCATCCTTTCGCTGTTAATTAACTATGAACCATATTGCTGTGGTGCCTGGAATCCCTGCTGGGCAGCTCCGAGGGCCGAGGTGGCCCGCGCCATCTGTCAGGACCAACTTACTCTGCCTCGTGCCTTCTGTGCAAGCGCCAAGTTGTTCCTCCTTGCACTGTCACGCTGGGTGAGAGGAAAGGGAGACTAAAAATGCCCAGGCTGGGTCGTTTTTTGTTAGGAAGCCGTCATGGCCACAGGTGTAACTCAACAGATAAGCAGTGGCACGGGCTCAAGGTGAGCGATTTTGCAATAGCCTCGGTGTATGAATACAGTCACCTCCTCCAGAAACCTGCCGCATCCCCCCATGGCCCTAAACTGGCTTTTCCCGTGTTTTTTAAAATACGCTCTTGATTAACGAGGCAGAGGCAAGAACACACACAAACACAACAGGATAGTTTTTTTTTTTTAACCTGGCTTGATTAATGCTGTCCAGTTGCACATCTGAGTGTGAGCTCAGTGGGACTGTTGCTTTTGTTTAATACCACAAGACACCTCAGTCTGGATTGTTGCATTACAGTACAAATAAAAAACAGAAACAAAACCACATCTGCATCATACAAGGTGAGAAGAATATGAGAATTCTAAATATTTACAGAGAAGGGCAAGTGGGGAAACCACAAAAAATATTTACATAAAAATACATGAGCTTGTCGGCATATACATTTTACACCAGTTCACAAAAAAAGACACTATATAAATTAAAGTGAAGGGAACTCCAAAGGTAACCCAAGACTTTCTGGGATGTTTCTCTCATGCGGCTCAGGGAAAGAAAAATCAAGTCTTCTACAGCAGGAAAATGAACTGCAAAACAACCCTTTTCTCCCCCCTCCCCCCCCCCCCACCTCCCTCCCCCCCCAACTGGACGAGGCAAGACTCTGCACACAAAGGTATTAATTATGTTGTATGTCTGTTTAAACCAGACCATGCCTTTCAACATCGGGTCTCTGTAGCACAAGGCTCTGGGAAAAAAAAAAAAAAAAAGAGTTGCATGCCTAAGCCGCCTGTAACGAAAGTAAAACGGTTTCTCATCCAGATTTCCTGACACGTAACACATCACATCAGTCAATGCCCTGTCAATGCACGGATGAATGGCAGAGTACACGTGAGGTTCTGTCCCTGCCTGGGGTTAAAGAGGAACAGTGTGTTTTCAAGTTGGTTTTGGTTTTGTGTAGCAACTTACTACCACTGTGCAATCCTTACTGCCCCCGCCCTCCCCCCCCCCTCCCCCCTTCAAATGATGAGCACAAAATGAGGATCTCTGGAAAGACATAGGCACAAAGTTGTTTTGTCATATATGCATATAGATTTTACCTGATAAAGACTTCTTAAAAATCAGAAATTAATGCTTTACTTAAGACTTCGTAGGGGCTAGGTCCTCATTGCTCACCTGCCATCGGCACTCCCCCTCGCCGGGGAAGGTCTCCTGGGGGCGGCACACCACGCTCCAAAGCAGAGGTGAAAATCCAGAGTTGGCGCTACCCGTCCCTAACGCTTGCATGAGCCTCAGCTGAAACCTTCGGGAGCGGCAACTGAAGATGTAGCTAGCTGGCGGCAAGGACAGGGCAGCGATTTAAGAACACAGCTGCTTGTCTCGCTGGAGATAGTTAGGCGGTAAATTAATCTGAGCAGATCTGGGCTTGCAAGAGAGTATTACTTGCGTCGCCGTCCCCTTGCTCTCTCCCGTGTCTCTGCTAGGGTGCCAGGAACTGACCTACCGACTTACCTCAGACCATCCACCTCACCGAGACCCCTGGCGTAACCCCCCCCTCGCTCCGATGCACGACGCCCTTCTTAATTTCAGCTATGAATTTTGCAAAGGTACAGCTGGATGTTTGGGTTTATTGTGAACGTAAAGGATGTAAAACTCTTCCTAAGGACCATCAGATCAACTGGAGTGCAAGAGCAGAACTGCATAGTTCACTATATGGCTTTGCGCGGGGGGATGCGGGGGGACGGCCGGGTGGTACCAGATGTTTAAGCCGTGCGCGGTAGCGACACTAAAGACCGGAGCATACTCTGGGAAAAGCTGGTGCCCTAACCTTGCTTTGAGTTTTTGTACTTGTGGCTCAACACTGATGTACGGAAATTAGTTTGGGTTCTCCAAGAGCTTCCAGCCCGTGAAGCGCACACTGCTGTGGCTGCGTGCAGAGGGGTGGGGGGTGGCTGGGCGGTAAGTTTTCCGCTGTCTTTTTTTTTTTTTTTATTATTATTTTTTAATGGAGACCTCCTTGTTCTCAAGAGGAAGGCTGTTCAGAGCAGCCATCCAGGCGCATGGGTGTGCACTTCTAGAAGCCCTTTTGGAAAGGTGCCGAACGCTTTTGTTTCCCACGGATGAGAGGGTGCTCAGCACCTGGCACTTCATCAGTGCAGCGAGCTGTGGGGCCCAGGCTCGGGCAGGAGTAGCACAAGACTGTAAGGAACAGGAATTGTCCAGGGATGGCACTTGATCTCTAGAGGGAGACGGCGGCTTTGAGCAGGAAAATCCAGAGAGGCGTTTACCAGCAGTGGGAGCTGGGTTCAGCCCCCTCGGCAGGATAGTCCTGGTTAACGTAAGGCCAAAACGGAGGTGAGGGGAGCTGCGGCAGGAGAGGGGGAGTTAAGGCTTTCATGGAGAGAGAGGTCTGACCTACAGCTCTCGCTACCTGAATCCCAAAGAGCCTGAACCAAACGCGTTGTCCCTGCTTCAACTGGAGACCTCGGCAGGTAACTGGCAGCTGTGGGGAGACTGTGCTACAGCGGTGAGGACCAGCACCAGCCCTGACACAGCTCACACCGCCGCGGAGCGAGCACCGCCTGCATCTGGGCTGCCTTGGCGAGCTCGCACCAAGGCACCCGGGCAGCTCAGCCTTTCCTAGGGAGCCAGCTAGCAGTGGGGACAGGGCGGCCCGCAGCGTGGCTCACCTAATGGCCCCTTCCACGCGATTTTGTTAGTTTTTCCTAAGAGAAAACATTACAAAAACCATTCCCTCACAAAAAAAACCTAAACAACCCAACCCCTCTACCTGGTAATTACTCACAAGGAGACTGTGGGAACCTGGATCACAGTGCTGATTTTTTTTTCTTCTTTTTTTTTCTTTCTTTTTTTTTTTTTTTCTTTCTAACTGCCAGATTTATTTCCGTAACATGTAAGAACAACTCTTCTAAACAAAATGCTTAAAACAACAGCATTGCACAATAAAATAGGACCATAAGGTAGTGTTATCGAAAACAGCCCCAGACAAGGCTACAAGATTAAAAGAAGCAAATAGCTAAAGACTAGTTAGCTACTAGAAGCAGGTTTTCTTTATGCTTTAAAAGCCCCGAAATAGCTGTGAAAATTTTGTTCCAAACAACCATCTAAGCTCCCTTTAACAGCTGTGTGCTAACTGCAGGACCTCCAGGTTTTTAATAAAACATTATATAGAGATTCAAAACGGGTAGAGAAGTTCTTTAACCACACGGAACAGGAATGGCCTTGGAACTTAATCAGTGACCATTTAAAAACTCCTAAATCTCAAGTATTGCTTGCAAGCCCTGTCTAATGAAATGGATGTGCTTTATTTATAAGGTGGGGTTGTACCGAGTCCTGGGAAGTCTGAGATGCTGCCTGGCTTCTTTTAAAATATGGAAAGCTTTTAAATACCTAGGACAACGTTATTAGCGTATTAGAGAGTGCACTGGCCTTCTGTCCCTACTGCTAACTGAATACGGTAGGAGCTACACTTGCGGTACGGGAGGCAATAGTAAGTCACAGCGCACAGACAGCACGTAACTATTCTGTGTGTGCCACAACGTCACAGGGCTCCCCTGGCCAACACGGAACTTACAGGTTACAGAAAGCTGTGTCCTGTAGACCTCCGGTTTAAGGTCAACAGGAGCATTCCCTGATCTAAGAGCTGCAGGATCTGGCCCAGGGCAAATAATAGCTGGTCATGCAGATAACTCGGCACTTACACAGTCATTCCCAGCTGGTAAGTTAGGCTCCAATTTACAAGCTGGACATAATGCTATAGAGATCTTTTTCTGATTTTTATAGTGGTTTTTTGTTTGGTGTTTTTTTCTTTTTTTTTTTTTTCCTTTTTTTTTTTTTTTTTTTTTTTTTTTTGGTAGAGAGATGATACTGTCTGGCCAGCCACAATGTGGTATTAAATCATCTGGACTGTAGATAGCCTAGCAGTAAAGAGGAATTGGCATGAGATGGGTGTGCTGTTCCCAACGGTGTGTGCACGGTTTGGTGTGTTTTTGTGTTCATTTCTTTTGGTATGAGAAATGCAAACCTGCCCTACTTGGCTTCCACAGCTGGCCTCTGCTTACAATAGAGAAATTGAAAGTAATTTGATTTCTTGTAGTCAGAAGCACCCTTGTTAAACAAGCCATTTATAAAGCGTGTTGTATTTTGAACTTTGGCTTCAGAGCCTATTCCACAGGCTTGAAGTCACAACAGGCTCCCACCCGCTTCAAAGCGATTGAAGCGGCTCCGCTATGCCTAAGCAGTAATTTTCAAGGGAGGGGCAGGACCTCTGCATTTATCAAGAAGAAAATACTTGGGAAGTTCCACCCCCCCCCCCCCCCCCCCCCCCCGGCCTTTAGCCCACTCTTGCCGTGTAACCTCAGAGGGGGCAGAAGAGTGGTTCTCGCAAGGCGTGTCAGGGAGCCCCTTTCTTGGGAGCTAGCAGTGGGGAGGGCAGCTCACTACACACGGGGCTCGCGGGGAAACAGCTGCATGCACAGTCCGTCGTGCACAGGACCGTGGAGGCGCGGTGAGGAAGCGGTGGTAACTGCCAATGTCAAAATCCATGGAAGGAAAAGCTTTTCCTTCGCTCCCTGCCCCAACAGCATCTCTTTCAGCTCTGCCCGGCCTCTCTGGCAACGTCTGTGTGCCAACAGCCTGCCCTATCGTTCCAGTTGTCTCAAAACTACATGAAAAAGCTATATTTCTACTACATAAAAACAGTGAGTGGGAGGCTGGTCGGGGTGGGGCTGAAGGTGGGTTTGCTTTGCTCATCGGGGCAGGGGCGGGGGTATTTTTTTTTTTTTCCGTCACTGAAAAAATAAAACAGTCCGCTGTCCAGCAGAGGCTGCTTAGACTCTATCCCTCCTTCCCCCCACGCCAGCTCACTCAACATGGACCTCTGTTTCAGGCCTCTGCAAACACAGCTCCGTCGGGAGGAAGGCTCCCTGGCCGAGGGCCGTGGCGTAAGTTCTACTGTGCACATGGGTAAAACTGGGGGGCGCAAACCCCCCTCCTCCAACATAGCCCCCTCTTTGGTGCTGAGGCATGGTATGGTAATCCTCCAAATTATCGTACTGGGACACCACAGTCATAGTGCTTTGGCGTTTCCCCAGGGTTTGGTATGGGTAGAGGAGGGCAGAGTCCCTCTCCATGGTTTCGGGGTGCTGCATTCTGAGGCTGTGGCTCCGTTCGGGCTTGGGCGGCGGCGCCATGGGCGAGGTGGCGTGCTCCTCTTCCTTATAGCAGTCTCTGGAGTGTTTCTCCACGGATGTGCTCGGTCTGGCTCGAGACCTCTCCAAGTCTGGCCTGTCCTCCGCCAGCCTCACCTCCTTGTGGTTCAGTCTCAGGGTCTCCTGGTTCGCCGGGATGTACTTGCTGCCCGAGTGTTGGTAACCGATGGGCTCCGAGGGCTCTGGGCCACCTTTGGGCCTGTAGTCGGGATAAGGGGGCCCGTTTTTGGATTCGGAAGGCTGCCTATGGCTTGCTTCCTGCTGCAAGTGCGTCCTGTGTTCGCTCGTGTTGCAGCCGGGCTCGTGCATCTTCCTGTTCCGGACGCTGCTCTGCTTCTGGGGGAGGGACGGCTTCTCCGACTGCCCGTTCCCGTAGGCGCCGTGGTAGTGGGCTCTGTCCAGCTCTGCCTCAGGGTGCTGCATGTAGTAACGCTCGTCCCCCTCGGGCGTAGCCGCTTTGGCTGGGTACCTCCCCTCCTTCCCTTCTGCCACGGTGAGGAGGCCAGTTTTCCCAGGATCTGATTTGCTGCGCAAGTGAATTACATCCAGTCCTCCCAGTTCCTCCTGCAGCAGTGGGGCCACGTTATCGTACTGGGACATCACTGGCCCTTTCACTTTCTGGCGCGTGCGGCTCTCCCGGCGAATAGACTGCATGCGGTACTTCTCCATGTCCTCGAGGTCCCACGACACATACATGTGCTTGATGTCCGGTGCAGGAGGCACGTCTCTGCTGACGAAGCTGTGCTCTTTGCCTGCGAGGTGGCCGATGAGGCCACCCCGAGGGTAGGCGGACAAGCTGGGGTAGCGGTACAGGCCTTTGCTCTGCAGCCGCGAGGCGTAGGATGCAAAGTCTCGGCTGGGCAGGGGGTGGAAGGGCCTGACCCGCACGGTGCTGTAGGGGTCCAGGTCATAAAAGCTCCCATCGGCAGTGGTGTAGTAAGAGGAGCCAGAAGAGCTGGAGTAAGGACTGTAGCGGTAATGTACCCGCCCGTTCTCAAAGTAAGGCTGCAGCTGAGTTACGTGGTAGTCGGAGTGGGGCTGATATGGCTTGTACTGGTAGAGGGGCCGCGGGCAGTACACCGGCTCATCGTCTGGAGGTACCTCGGTCCGTGAAATGGGAACGGAGCGGATAGCGGAGGCGGCGGGGGTGGGGACGTGCAGCGACTGAACCCTTCGGATAGTGGGGTAGGGTGGAGCGTCCTCGGCATAGCTGGCGTTACGCAGGCCCGTTGGGCTCACGGAGGACACAAACTCTGTCCGGCTGCGAGGCTTGGAGTGGAGAGCCGAGGTGCTCTTCCCTTGGTTCGTGTAGGTGTTGTAGCGGGTGCCTGCAGAAGTGGGTGTCTCTGACCGAGGAGGGAAGGCTTGGTGCTGGTCGGGCTTGCCATGGTAGGAGATGTGAGGAGGAACGCTCTCAGGCCTGTACTGATGGATGGAAGCCGGCTTGTGATGCAGGTAGCCGTCCGGCCCAGGGGGCTCAGGGATGCTCTCTGGCTTGGGGTGCGGCACGTACACAGACTGCAGGGAAGCGTGCTTGGGTGGGGGAGGCGGTGGTGGTGGCAGCAGGGCTTCCTCCACGGAGGAGGCCAGCATGGAGGAGGACAGGAAGGTGTGATAATTGGAGTTGTTGATGGCATCCGTGTTGTTTGAGTGCATGGCGGCAGCAATTTTGCTCTCCAGTGTTCTCACAGGTGGGACAGGGGGTGTAAAGCTGTAGGAGGAGTGAGTAGGGACAGACTCGGACCGCAGGTGCAGTGGGGGGGCCCTCGTGGTCTCCCGAGGCTTCTCCAAATGGCTCTGGTGGCCCGCGGGCACAGAAGAAGAGCAGCGGGTGGTAGAACTGCTTTCTGAGACAAAACCAGGCGTGGGCTCAGGTGGCTTTTCAGGTGCGGTTGTGCCCCATACCTGTAGGGAAGAAACCAGCAGAAGTTAGAGGCAAGTGTCTTTTTGCCCCTCCTATTCTGCAGGTAAAATATCACCCACGGATCAGTTCAATTTCGGTTCTTCTGTGCCTGGTTTCTGCTTGCCGTGCAGAGCCACGGCTGCTCGCTGTAGACGAGATGTGAAGGTTCCCTTTCCCAGCAAGGGCAGCGCGGCGCCTCTGGGAGATTTCGGGACCCATCACAAAACGGGGCGCTCTGCAAATGTCAAACTAGGGACACGGGAGGAGGTGGCTGTCTCTATAGCAGCAGCTTAACGTTTTTACACAGCATCCACAGTGTTTTATGAGGTGGTCTGCTTATCAACATACTTCTCCTAATGAAAATGTACCTGGATTTAAGCTCCTCACACCCTGGTGAGCAGATCAAGTAGCGTAATACAGCAGAAATCCCTTCCTTAAGTGTGGCTACAGTGGTCGAGACAGCCTGCAGGTGTTTCATGGGTGGGTTGGATTTCTGAGTGAATGCTTCCATGTCTACCTGTCACACAAGGAACCTGACCTGCTTTATCAGAGAGGATGGTGGAAGAGAGTGTTGTCAGCCTCAGTGAAGAGAGGATGCAAAAATCCTTACCCGTTTCTGAGCACTTCTAAACTAGCATTCCCTGTATCGGTCACCCCAGCAGACAACTAACTCCTTAAAACTTCCCCCTTTAAAGCACGGGGAGCAGGTATACTGGGATGTTTCCCAACTTGCGTTCGCTTAGGAAACCGCGCCGATTTCCTGTAGGGCCGCGTCTGTGCAGTACACGGGTAATTCCCAGTAACCCGTGAATCCCCTGCCTCTTGCCACTGGGATTTGGAATGACTGTCCCAGCGCTCAGCCTCCTACAGTTACACGTCAGCTGTGCTTGCCGTACGTGCGAGGCTGGGGGACGTGTCCACGTACCTGACTGGAACTACTCGATGCTTTGGCGGAGGCCGCTGGCACCTGTCCCATTGCTGACTGGTGATCCTGCCTCTGCGCTGGGGCAGGCTGGCTGGTGGCGGGTGGGCGCTGCGCGGCTGTGACGGCGACGTCGGCCTGCGTCGTGGCTGGGCCCGCCGGCCCATGGCTCGGCTCGGCTGCTGTTGTCGGGATGGTTGTTAAATACGGCATTGAGGCCGGGGTGCTTTTCTCCCCAGCAGTTACGGCAGGAGGAGACTGAAGTTTGTCATCAGCTGTGCAGACAGGGATGTGGTGCCTGTCCCCAGCCATGCATGCACGGAGGTGGGGCTTATCTACAGACAGGTCTGTTGTGGGTGGTTCCCAGTCAGGCAGTGCACCTGGAGTAGGGTGGGGGGGGTGCTCCCAGTCCCCGGCATGGGAGGGGAAGTGATCTTTGTCCCCCAGTTTACCAGGATGGAAGCTGGACTGCTCCTGCTCTGCATCTCTGCTACCAGGCATGTCCCCAGGCATGCCAGTGTGGAGAGGTGGGGGGTCCTGGTTTCCAGGTGCACCTGGTGGGTGGTTCTGCTCCCCGGGTGTGCTGCTACCTTGGAAATCCTGCTCTACTGGTGCACCGGTCTGGAAGTGGAGTCGGCTCTCGGGCAGACCAGTGTACAGGTGGAGCTTGTCTGGAGCACCAGCAGAGAGATGGAGCTTTTCTAGAGCTGTGCCAGCTTCAGTCTCTCCATAATTTGTGCTTTCAGAATGAGCATCTCCTGGCCTTTTCTGAGACTGAGCGGATGCTTGCTGTGCGGACTCGGCTAACGCTAGGGCTAGCATGCGCGCTGCATTTTTCGGAGGAGGAGGAGGGATAAGAGACACAGAACTGACGGGAACAGGATCCTGGGGGGAGTCGAGGGCAACTGCTCCTAATGGGGGGAAAATCGAGAGAGAGAGTGATTTTATGTTACCCAATAAGGAGAGTGACCTAACCTTAATGACTATTATAGAAAAATAGATGCTCTCCACACTTTCACAGTGGCAGTTCCTTCTGATGTGAAACACTCTATCTTCTGTCTCACATGCAAACGCTGCTCAATAGCACAGCAGTTCATCACAAAAAGGAAAAAAACACAAGAGATTGTCTAAAGGCTCCTCTTGCATTTCTAGAGAGGTAGGAAGTAGGTAGCAGAGAATGAGATACCCTTACACAATTTTGATCATAAGGTTTTAGGCGAAAAGGTCCCTCCTTCAAGTGTTGGCAGATTTTTAATTTAAAAAAGAAAAGTCTTAGATGGTCTATTGGCTGAAATGATTTAGAAGAACATGCTATAGATTTTCACGTATGACAGGATGGGGGAAAAAAAAAAGTGGTATACAAGGTATTATGGAAAATTATCCGAGATTTGTGTGATGTAGGGAGAAGGCGGAGGTTAAGACCTTACTGATCTGCACAGCCCTGCAAGACACTTGTGACCAGAACTGACGGGCAATCCCCTCTCCTAAAAGGCACGCAGAGGAGGATGTTTCTGAGAGCAGGTCCCCTTTGGAACTTAAAGAAAGAATGGAGGAAAATGCACTGTACCTGGCTGTGTGTGTCCAGTGGGTACAGTCTTATTCTGACTGCTTGACATTGGTCTCTCCCCTTCTTCTGGCAACTCTGGTTTGCCAGCAGCCACTAGCTGGGCATGCTGTAGCTCTTGGTGGGCTCCTTCCCCTGCTCCTGTTTCACTGTTTTTCAGGGGCAAGGACATCTGGGTGGGGGACCTGTTTGGGATTTCAGTGGTGCCAACCCCTTTGCTCCAGTTGGAAGCAGAGGAGTTTCGGGACGTGATGGGCACTCCTCCAATCGCTTCCGACATGCGGCTGGGCAGTGCGAAGGAGACGGGTTCCGACACAGTCAGCGGCGGCGACTTGATGGGCTTTCGCCCCATCTTGGGTGAGAAGGCGTGGGGTTTGCAGGCCTTCTCCTCGGTTGGGCTCAGGTCCAGAGTAAAGAAGGGACTCATCTTCTCTTGGAAAGGGGAGACTGGCTCAGAGCTCGTGGCACTGCCTGGGGTCTGGGACTGGCTGCCTGATTCTAAATCCTTCTTTAGCAGGCTTGGCTTCTCCTTATTTATGCCAACTGACTCCAGCAGGGAGGTACTGCTGTCCAGGCACTCGGACTCTGCTTGGGGCGGGCTGCACTGGAAAGACATTGGGTCAAAATCCAAGCTGGCGACTCCGATATCCGGTGGGCTCAGGTCAACATCTTCAGCAGACCGAGGAGAAATCAGGGCAGGAACGTGAATGAGCCCCTCGTCCCCATCACTGTCATTGTCGTGGGGAAGGTTGTCGTAAGAATTGCAGCGGTTCATGTTTCCTAAGAGCTCTCCGTTGAAGGAAGCAGACAACGCATCACTACTGGACCTAGGTCTTCTGGGTCGAAACAGTTTAGACTCCCCTAGGAACGAGTAGATACACACGGGTTAGTGTCAAAATCTTCCTGTCTAGGGGGTGGTGGTTCAGTGCTGGGCTTAAAGTATCTTAAGGCAGTGCGCAAAACTCTCACCTGGTGAACTCTAAGCACAAAAGTATTGTAGTTAGTGGAAACGGTTTATTATGTTTGCTCAAACTCTTCTACAGCAGTTGTCAGGTCTGATTTAGTCTGAAACTAAGCCGCGTGCACAAGCAAAACTGGTTTAAGTGCGCTACAGACCTGAGGCTTTCTCAGAAAGCACGTTCCTTCCCGATGCTGGCTACACAAAAGCAAGGGGTTTGCTTTTTCTGCCTTGGAAGGAAAACAAAGACATGAAGAGCATTTCCATCTGTGCTGGACAGAAGTAAGCTGCTTCGTTAATTAGCAAGTCCAGCTTTTACTAGAGGGGTGAAAGACCTGCCCTGTTGAATGTCTGCAGTCAGTAACGTCAAACTGCCTTTTTGAATCCGTGCGCGTTACAAGTGCAGGCACAATTTTGTCTTACCATCAACAGCATGCAGAGAGGTAAGCGATTCTTCGCTTTTAGCTGAGCGAAGAGTCCCACTGTCTCCTCGTCCACCTAGGGGAATGCAAGCGAGACAGTGAAGAGCTGAGTTATAGAAATGGCTTGTATTTGGTTAGGTGGTGGCAGGAAAAACACAAAAGGGTTTCTAGCAACAGTACGACTGTCCTGAGAGTACCAGCTGTGCTTTTTGTGTCTTGAGGTTGGGTTTTTTTAGTTTGGCTTTTACTGTAAAGCCCTTAAAGAAAACCTTTATCTGGTTCCACTGTTTTGGACTCCGTTGCTGTCCAGGACAGGTGCCGTCCTGTTTTGTGCGGGAGACTGGCCTGCAGAGGTCCCCTTCGACCCATGAGCCTATGCTACCAGGCAAGAGGCAATTACGAGAGAGTGAGCTGGCTTTTGATGCTCATTTTACAGACTGGGGAAATGTAACCAACCAAAACAGTAACTGCTGCAGATGACAGGTCGGGAGACAACTTCCCACATCATCCTGCTACAGACTCTGTCTGGGTGTACCTGTGACAGTTGGTTGGCTCCTGCCAGCTAACAAAAACCCTTAAAAATGGCGAAGAAAGTAACATTTACACAACCTGTTTTACGAGCGCTAAACAAGTACGACTTAAGTGCTCCAGGGAGACAGTCTTAAAGGGCATTCACATAATGTGCTGGTTATACTGAAGACTATGAGGGTTATAATTTGAAAATGACACCAGTGAGAAGATGGGATAAAAGCCCTCACTGGCTCGTGTTTAGGGATGTGTGGTGTGCTTTACCGCAAAAAACCGTATTGTTGCCGTTTTAAAATTTGGAAAGAGACAGTAACCTATACAGGGCAAGGGCTGAGAAATCAGTCTACATGCACTGGATGCGGCTACAAATGGTTGTTGGACACCTCCTCTAGTTACACTAGTACAGCTTTTGGGGTGAATGTGTTTGTGGACAAGTGTCTTTACCTAGTTTAAGTGTGCATCTTTTGAGAACAGCAAAGGGATCCAGCACCATATTCTTATTTCACCAGAAGAATGTCAGAAGGAATTGCTGTCTTTCAAAAGCCACTCTGAGAAACACGTTAGTGGTGTGTGCTCTAGCCTGTTTGGTTCTCGAGCTAATGTGAGAGAGTTTCAGGAAAGACAGCAGTTAACTGAAGGTGCCATGCGTGGCTCGAACGCTAGAAGGCGGTAGAAGCACGCTGTAAACATGAATTCGGCACTGCCGAAACCCCAGGTTTTTGGAAGCTGGATTTGCACCCTTACCTGCCAGGGCTATGGCTTTCATTTCTGAGGGCTCACTGGGATTGCGCTGTAGTTTGCGTTTGGACACGGATGATGACTTTCCCAGGTTGAAGAAGGAACGCCAACTGCCAACTGGTGATTTCTTCATCTTGCTGGGCGGTCTTTTTCTGGAGTGAGAAAATAGAACAAATTATTGGAGGGGGAAGCTGGTTGTTATTAGCATTATCTGGCTATGCTGAAACAAGGCGTAGAAACTCTGTCTCTTCCAAATAGCTGGGGATGTCTTCATTCTTGTAGCTCAGCCCTGAAGTCTCGCTTGGTAAATTCCACCGAACTATGCAAAGCAGGTGCAATGCAGGTGAGCCAAGGCTCCGTACTTTACTGTACAGCAGTAAGGGAGGGCTTTTATGTACCTGGCAGATGCACCAGTGCTCTGAGGAACTGCGCAGCCATAAAAGGTATTCAAAAGCATCTCTTGCTCACGCTGTAAAAATCACATTCACCTCCTCCCACTACCAGATTTAATTCCTAGTGTCATTGAGTCTGCCCAACTGCTCCACTTCGAAGGGAACCTGGATTTGTTCCAGGCGCTTAAGTCCTGAAATCTGGAAAACCCCAATGTTTCCAGGTGTTCACCCTGTTGACATTTCTATGTACGTGACTAGTACAGGCATCTACATGCATCACACACAACATGGCTTTTTATACATTTAATGATAACCCTACTAAAAAGGAGGGAGTGGCACTGAAGTCTGGTGGACTTAGCTCAGCCATGTACCTGATGCAAGCTGAATCCTCACAGAGTCCAAAGCAGGTGGAAAATGGGCTACAATATTTTACGTAGGACCAGTGTCAGTCAGTATCGGCAAGTTTTTGCTGTAATCTAAAAAACCAAATGCAGTTCTGACACGTGCTGGAAAGGAAACTTGTCTCTACCTTTCAGATGGGAAGTCTATGACCGTGTGGAATTTCCCCTGTAAAGCTGCAGGGCCTTCTCCCACTTCTATGTATTTGCTGTCTGCCACGATGGGAGAGTTGATCTGGGCTTGTGTCCGTGCCTGCGCCTCCTCCAGCGTGAGCAGCTTTGTGGAAGGAGAGGACACCAGCAGAGACTTGGGCCGTGATAAAGAACTGTGCCCTGTAAGAAAAAACCATGGACAAGAGGGAGAATCAGAAAACAGCAGTACAGATCAAAGCTCTGGGTCTGTGTGTCTGTGTGTCTGTGCTGTGTTTTTCTAGATCTTTGTTATCCCAGCCACTGAAAGATGTCGTCAAAATAGCCATTTTGTCAGAGGTATATTTACAACAAAAAGACCCACGTTCTCATATTTGAGAGCAGCTTAGGGTACTAAAAAAGCAACAAAAAAAAAAAAAAAGGAAGCAGGCAGGTTAGAAATCTTCACTGACATACTTTACTTATGCTTCATCTGCATGCAAAAGTCTGAATCGAGCCGTGTGTCCTGCCCTTGGTCTTTCTACAGCCTGTGCTTGTTTTCGGAGCTGAACATGTAAATCTTTGTAAAAGTAGTTGATGTTGCCTCCTGCCGTTAGGATCTGTTAAGTCAGCTTTGCTGTGCAGAGGAGGCTGCTACAGAGGAGCACGAGGAGCCTGCTGGAAGAGCAGCTGTCTTTTGTTTGCCATCGCTTACAGTGCGAGTATTTATATGATTATTCTCACATGAGTCAAGGGGTGAGGGGGAAGCATGTCCTCGCAGCAACTTCCTGGTTGGTTCCATTCCTACTGCTCTCCTTTCAGCATCACAGCTCTTGTGCAGAGTGCGCAGCGCCTGGTGCGTGTCAGCTGCAAACGCTATCCGGGGTGACGTTTGGGTTCCAGCTGTCTTTGCAATAGCCTTGCCTGGGACGGCTTAAAGCAGGCGGGTACAGGTAACAAGGCACGCTCAGAAAGAGAGGCTCTTGGAAGCACGGAGGAGGATGCTGCCTTGCTGTGGCACAGTATTCCTGCGCTTAGCTATGAAATAGCCTGACCCTTCTCCCTGCCAGTTTTGTGTCAAAGCACATTGAATGCGAATGACCAAGTCATTAAACAATTAGCCGAATTTACATGGTCCATTCTAAGCCTGGATAATCGTTTGGCTGGGATTCTTAGCACGCTTATCTTCCCCTGGCAGAGCTCAGCCTGCTGCGGGCTATTACTGTTCAGCCAAGGTAACCTCTGGCTCCTATTGACTTAAACTCGTCTTCCAGTAGGAAGAAAAGCTGGACTTGGAGGAACTGTGCTAGCCTAAGTAGAGGCAGGACTTGTTCAGAAGCAGGGAGCAGCAAATATACTGGAAAACCAGCTATCTGTACTCCACAGGTGGTGGGAACTAGAAGGGCAGGTTGTCAAAGCAGACGGTACACGCTTAATGCTGCTTAGGAGTAATAATAGCTCGTGGTATCCACGACTGGTTGATCTAACATGCAGAGTAAACTTTCTTCCTGGTGCAACTCTACTTGTTTTCTGAGGAACAGGTATACTTATGGTCTTAGAAGTCTGTCCTCTAGGTTACAGTAAAAACATATTTTAAATGTCTCTGGGGAGGCTCAGATACCCATTAAGCACCTGCTACCTCTTTTGATCAAGGCAAAGCTAGTGGAGGAAGACACGCACCTGCTCCATCACGTATGACTGAGCTGAGTTTGGAACTGAAGAGGACGTCCACGTGGTTCAAGATGAATTCCACAACTACTGACTGGATTCGCACCTCCATGAAGGCAGCTGTTCCGCTGAAGCAGGCGGACTCTATCTGCTTTGATCTGAAGAAGAGGCAGATTAAACGAAACGCTGAAAGCCAGAACACCACGGGAAGGTGCGCTCCTTTGGGTAAGGCTGCGGCACGTGTTGAGCTATTGTGGCTGGTTGCTCACGCAGATGAGACTTTAGGGGCAATTAAGAGACTCTCATCAGCGTCACACAAACAATCACACTGACTGTAGCGACTTAGATCCAGATTTTGAGTTCAGGTTTGAGTCTTACGGAAATGGCAAGAGGAATGCTGGGTCGAGGAGGAGGAGGAGCGTGTGGCAGACCTGGATTGAGGTAAGCACGCTGCACACACAAAGTGGGGAGCTCTTTTGCCAGCCCATTTCCACTACTGTGAATGGTGGCAGTTTAATGCAGTGTCATTGTACAGAGCTCACGGTGGCCTTCTAATGTGATCTTTCCCTCTAGCAGTGAATATCTCCAACTGATCCTGCTCAGCAAGTACCCCAATATTCACAGAAGCAAACTCAAAGAAGAGATCGCTTGACTGCTCATGGGTGAAGTGCTAGAAAGGAGAAAAGGGCTTATACCCTCATTAACTGCACACAGGGGAGCCTGTGACTCGGATTTCTCAGGTTGGTAACAAAGAAGTCCAGAAATCAATACGATACAGGCCAGGGTGAGGTTTTTCTCCTTTTAAATCACACCATTAATTTTTAACTGTCCTATTACGCACATTCAAAACAAATTTTAGGCGACGGATTTATCCACGACCATTTTCATGTTTGAATTTTTGCAGCCAAAAGCTGTCACATGAGCCTCTAAAGACATCCGCTATGGGAAACTGGTGATGCCGCTGACTCAATTTTCCTGGATTATCAAGGGCACACTAGTCTCATCCTACTCAGGAGAGGGGAAATTATCATCTAGAGAAGAGGGGGAAGCCTTCCTTGCCACTACTGAACTGCTGTCAGTGGAACTGCATTGCAGTGAGACAATAATACCAGGGTGCCGCAGGTAACAGCGCGGGGCTATTTCACACCACAATTCAGGAGCTTGTCAGCTGGCCTCAAGCTCCGGCTTAGGAGGACTCCCCATTAGGAATTTTACAGCAGGAGAAGAGCACATTGGATGGGAGAAAGGAAGATTGCGTTCTCAGCTGCTGAAAGTTACGATTTTCTGGAGAACAGGTTCTGACTGTTTTTTATAAATGTAAAAACTTATCTTGTATTAAAATGGGAGGGGGGAAAAAAGTACCTTAGGAGGTTTGGAGCCCAGACGATTGCTAAGTTTTTAGTGTGCATATTTGTGATGGAGCAGTAATCAGCCAGACGAGCTAAGTGTCTCATTAGGAACTCCAGTGTCCTGGAAAACAGGAGATAGGCAAATGTTCAGCACCAATGAGCAAAGCCATGCTGCAATTTACAAAACAAACCCAAGTTCATTATTTTCTTTTGGTTTGACAGCTCACAGAAAAAGATGTTGAACTGTGTACGCTAAGACTGATGGTAAAGTTGCCTTTAGCAAATATAATCACTCTGGGGTGGAGTGAGGACTCAACAAGACGATGGTCAAAGCATCTGCACGCTCAGTCCAAGGGCTGGATCCAGCAAACACTGAGGTGGATGGGAATAATCTAAATGCCACCAGCACTGGATCCAGAAGCAGAGTGCCTGGGAAATTAATCTCTTGCCTACTTTACTGTAACACTGTGCAGCAGAAACACACCCTTTGTGCTGTACACGACAGCACGGCGGTGCTTGTTAGACCGAAGAGGGGAAGGATGTTAACCCTGGTAAGGGGGGAGTATTTATTTAGACACCCCAGGAATCAGCAAATTGTATCCATGTTCTACTTAGGAAATTAATGGCTAGAGGTTTCTAATGGCTAGAAGTTTACAAGGGTAAACTTCAGAGGCTTCTGTTCACAATTAAAAAAAAAAAAGTTTTCTACGTTGCACAGTGCTGTACACCCCCGAGGAAGAGGGAGCACAATGTGGTAACGCTGTATCCTCCTCAGGGCTATTGCCTGGCAGCAGCCCTGGCTGTGTCCACCTCACTGCGTACCCTTTTCTCGCCGGGGGAGGGGACAGGGGTGTGTTTTGGGGCTCAAAATTCCACAGGTGGGCAAGGCCTGAAGTTTCCAGATGGAAACTAAATGGACACCTGCACTTCCCTGCTCCAGCTTACACCACCAAAGGCCGGTTACCTGCAGGGAACCTCTCGTCACAGAGTAGCTGAAAAATAAAGTGTGTTTTCCTTTTCCAAGGAATCCTCAGGAAAGGGGGAGTGCAACAGTCCTGTCCATCTACATCATTTTGCAGCCAGGTATCTCCCACATCCCCTCTTTGGTCTAAGACTAAGACATATGCGGGCATCACAATCTCCAAGTTAAACACGTTTGTTTGCCCCCCAAAATAAGAGTGATTTTATGGAAAAGGTGGAATGCACCAGCAAAAAGTAAATGAAGGAGATAGATACAGTTCATTTTTGAGAAGGCCTTGCCCCCTTAAACAAAATATTACAATTAGTTAATACAAATCACCAGCTATTACACTGATTAATACTATTTAAATAGCAAGTAAGTAGCACACACTAGTTAACCATTATCATTAGTTAAGACTAATGGCTACACTCTAAGTTATTGATATTCAAATAATGTATATTATAATTAGTTATTTATACCACTCAGATATAGCATTGCAATTGTCCAGGTAATCACCAGCCATGATTACAATAAAATATTTATTAGCACAGGTTTTTATAAATAGTTATCAATATCCAGATGACAATCCTCATGTTTTACAAGTGGCCAGCTATACACCACTCGGGACACAGCATCACAACTGGTCCAGCTCATTACAATACTTATTGATATTTAATAACTTTCAACATGCATTGTAATTAGCTATTTATACCAACTGCAAAACATAATTGGTAAAGACTACTTACCATACATCATGATGATACTTAGTTATTAATGCTATTTAAAGAATTATTATAGTGCAGTATTACATTTAGTTATTAATACCAATCACCATACATATTGGTCTAATGCCTTTTTACTGTACCCTGCCGGAATTTTTAATAGTAAAGACCATTAATGTGGTGTTATACGTGGTCAAGACTCATTGCCATATATCATAAATTAGTATTAATAACGAATTAATTTGAATATATTATTATACTCGGTGATTTTTAAGCACCATATTATAATCAGTTATTCTACTAGAGCACTGTTACAATTTGCTAGTTACTATTATTGCTGGGCTGTGTGTGTGGAATTGGAGACAAAATGCACTTGACCAAATTATACTGAAGGGCTGACCCAACTTTTTTGCTACATTTCACTTTTTAAAATTGTTATTCCTAGAGCCGGTATTTTGCCCTCCCTGCTCCGCAATAAAACTGTTTTCTTAGTGGTATCAGCCACTTCTGACCTAACGAGCTTACATTTGCCTCCTATGCATAGTTTCCAAGGAAGTCAAATAGGACTATGCAAAGTTTATAGTGTTTGTCTGGTAAGGAGCTAATTAAAATATAAATCAACTTTATATAGCCACATCAACATTATATAGCCATAAGCCATTTTAATATCCAGAGGCACAGCGCGGCTGCCTTGAGAGGGAAAACTGGAATCAGATCATCTCACTCCTGAAACGCTATCAATAATAAACTGCTGAGCCAGAACCAGAGGAAAGGCTGCACTGACCTGTAGTGGGGAGGGGGCAGCTGCTGGATGACATCATGGATTTTAACCAGCCGTTCTTCGTCTGTAGCAGCAGAAACAGCATCCTGGAACAAGGCAGGGAGGGGTTTAGCTGCAAATAAGACTAGATACCTGCCACAGCATCTTGAACCACGTGGCCAATGTACTGTTTGTTCTTCAGTAGTGAGGTGGGTTGTGTTGCTCATCTCTATCTTCTGAGCGGTGCCTGTCTCTTGGGGACACACCGGCACACAGATAACGTGAGAAAGGCCAAATAAATCAAGATCGGGGCTGCTTTACCGCTTAATTGTACAGAGCTATTCCTTGCAGAGGGCGTTCAGCTCCAAGCAACATTTGCTTCTCACCCCACTCCCATTAGAAATCACTGGGGAATGGCAAGTGATCAGGGAATTATTCCAAAGCATTGTTAGCATCCCAGTCACCTTCTGCTGGGCCCCAGCAGCAGTATGGCGTGGCCCGGGGGGCAAAGGCATGCGCGGGGAAACAGAAAAGCGACCTCACCTCAGGCCTGGGGCCCCAAAAGGGCAGGATGCTACCAGCAGTGGGAATGTGGTGTGCGGGTAGCTGGATTGGGCTGGATTGCTGTTAGGCTGGTAATTTTGGAAACGGGCGCTTCTGATCTCTCTAAAAACCCCAACTCAAGCAGAAGTCAGACAAAGAAAGGTGCGTGGACGCCAGGTTCAGCTTGCTGCGCGATCCTTTTCAGTATTTCTCTGTTCAAACCGCGTCGATGAAGTCGATGAAGTGGAAAGTGAAAGGCATTGCCTTGTACTTACTGAGAACTTCTCGTAGAGTTGATAGGTCAGCAGAGGGTTCGGGAGTTCACGGAAGTACAGTTTGCAGAGGGAGCCCACGCAGTGAATGTCTTGGATGTAAATATCCTTTGTCAAGTCAGGAATCTGCTCGGAGTCAAACTCGTGGCTGGAAATGAGAACAGAAAAATGGGCAAAGGGCTCTGAAAAGGAGGAATGAAAACAAAACCCAACGTAAATTACAGTCAAGAAAAGCAAGGGTTTTGTGATTTACAGGAAAAAAATAAAATACTTAAGTCACCAAAGCCACATGGCCTATGTTTGTGGTGCTGCTAGAGTGGATTTTTCAAAAAAATACTTTTTTTTTTCTTTCTTTCTTTCTAATAAGGCATTTTCAGTTAGATTTACAACCGATTGGCTACTCTGCTACGCCTTTTGCTGCGACAGGGCTTTTCACAAAGTCTCCACAGAATATCTTCCAAGAGCACGAGGGCAATCTGAATACTGAACTCCCACAGGCGGTGACTGGGAGCTGCCTGGAGGAGGACTGCCCGCAGGTCTGAAGGAAAGCTGCCAGGCTCCTTTGCATTTCACAGGCCTGGAAACTGAAATACGATAAAGCAATGCCGAACAGCAGCGCCATCGGCAGCTGCTGCACATGGAAACTAGCGCGCCCAGAAATTCCTTGGGGACAGGCTGGTGAGCTGAGCATGTCTCTGCTACAGGGTGGAGAGAGCCAGGAACCACATGAAGAAGATCCCTGAGCGTTCTCTTGGTTTTCAGAGCGAGAAAAACCAAAATCACAAACATTTATGATAGAAAGGCTGAGCTTCGAAGGCCAAGGGCTGGCTCGCTGCTAGAATATGTGCATGGAAAGTGCTGTTTTATATTAGCAGGGCAGAGCTGCAGGGACCAGCGTGGTGAGTCAGGCCACGGGGAGCAGCAAGAACCTGGCTGCTCTAGCCAAAGCTCAGTTTCCCTACAAGGGGCTTGAAGCCCTAAACCAAACCTGTTTATCCTTGACACAGGGGGTTGTCCTGTCTCCACTACGACCACAACAACACCGGGGGCTCGGTGGCAACATCCCCGGCCTCTCCCCCGGCCAAGCCAGGCGATTCGTAACACAGAACTTCAAGCACGCCTTCAGCACAGCTCAAACGCTGAGCTCGCCGCTCTCTGCCTACAGAACAGCACCAGTTCGTAGCCGTGTCCGAGGCACCAGGCGTGCCCGTAACTGCAGCGGTCAGCCACATATCCCTGAGAGCAGGAAGGGACTCCTTCCCTCCCTGAGACACAAAGCCTGCCTGAGGGAAGCCAGTCACAGAGCAGACAAGGTCTCTACTTTTTCAGATGAGAGGGTGAACACTCCACCCCAGTTCCTCATCCCAAAAGCAGCACAGAAGGAAATAAAGGTTTCCCTTTCCCCCAGCGGACGGACTGCCCGTAGCTGAAACCCTCGTGTTCAGTGTGTACCGCTCCCACAGGCACGTTCTGACTCATCACTTACTCAGATCTGGGAGAGAAACTTGCTTCCTGCACTTGGTTCCGCAGAAGAAGGGAGATCAGGTGAAGGCACCAACCCACCCCACACAAACACACTCAGCCTTGGCTGAAATTCGCTGGCTGTATCCTGCCCTACTCTGGTACTCCAGTATATTTTCCTAGGAATAAATCTCACGACTTGTCAGAGACGTACCCCCACAAATGCAGAATATGGGGTGAAGGAAGGGAAGCCCTGCTACACTCAGCCTTTCTTCTCTCTGCACTGGCAGCTTTGAGACCTACAAGTCACTTCTTTTGACCCCAAAGGAAGATGCTGTTAGTAGAAGAACACAACTTCACAACCTCTCAATAAAAGCCGGAGCCAGAATCCAGGGATAACCAGACCAATTCAACACCCACTCAGTTTTGCCTACCAGCCAAAGAAAGGCGGCTAGGGCACTGCTAAAAGCCAACCTCTGTCCCATGTAAATCTCCCACGTGGAATAAATTCTTTAACTTTCTCTCCAACCAAAAAGCCCTTTAAATCTGGGAGATCCAGAAACTTCTATGTGAAACTTAAGAACAGTGACTCATTTATAAGGATACTGCAGCTCTAGCTTTGAAATAAGCCTAATGATCTGTTTATATAGCTGGAAACTACAGCAATGCAACATGTCCTACATTAACCAAACACTTATGAAAATCTGTAGTGATTTAGATGAAGAGGGACAGTGTCTACAAGTTATGCCATACTCTCCCCCTTCCTTTTGCTTTGGAACATCTCAGAGAACTGAAAAATAGGCTGTCACTTCATCCTCTGAACTGTAAGAGGGAATTACGCCATCGAAGTTTTAGAAAACCATTTTTAAAGCACATTTGGAAAACAGCGAAGGAGAAAATGGTCTTGGCAACACAAAGGGCAAAAATGGACTAGGGCAGCGATTAGAAAGATGGTCCCAGCGCAAGTCATAATAGGGAATTAAAGGGATGTGACTGAAGCAAGGGCAAACATTTTATTCAGCCAAGACTGCTGTGGGCAACAGCTACAATCAGAGTCTTTGGAGCCTGCATATCAAAGCCTCGGGAGCAGATTTTTAAAATGGAACTCACTGTGATGAGAAACAGGATTAAGCTGAACCAGAATAAGCCCATCCCTATGAGGGTTTGTACAGTAACTATACCGGCTCAAACCCGTCCAAAGAGCTTGGGAATAGCTGCTATGAAAAGGATATCCTTCACAGGAAAAATACCCCTTCGCTGCCTCTGTAAGGCCGTGGGCCTAGGATCAACATGGGAATTAGTCACATCCCACCAGGCTCTCTCAGCCCCTTCACAACAGAAAAATGCGTACCAACTGACGGGAGCGAAACCAGCCTCACAAAAGGGCGAGGGCCATTACTGCGAGGAGAACAGCTCCTAAAACACACCTAGCCTTTCCCAGCACGGTGATGCCCCCGTCAAGAACCACGCTTCGCGCGTTACCGATTAATTGCTAACATGCCAGGAGTCCAAAGCAGCGAGAAGGAAATATCAGCTGCTCAAAAGGGCTGCAGGAGCAAGAGAAAACAGGAACAAAACGTGACAGCACAGTGTCACCATGATCCCAGAGCCTGCCGATACCCCATCCTGAAGGAAGACTTCCTGCAAAATGAAGTCTACTGAACAATGCTGTGTCACTCCAGAACGGTGACAAACCCCACGTACTGCCCACTGAACACAGACGGCAACACATGCATCGGAGCTGCTGGAGCGGTCTGCCCCGCTGCAGGCTCCTGCAAACCCAGCCGCTGAACCTCACGCGCGCTTTCGCTCGTCCCCTGCCAACAGGTCAGCCAGACGCGGCGCCCTTACCGTAGTTTCTGGATGTTGGACGCAATCCCAGACAGACGATATATTCCATCCACAATGCCATGTTTCTCAATGAATTCAGTGCAGCTCTTGAGGACCTGGGGGACTAAAGAACAAGTGTTGTCGGTTAGTTGAACATGTTATTAAAGTCCTAGTTCAGGTTGTGGTCTTGTCAGATGCCATAAACTAAGCCCAGCTGGAATACTGCTGCAGTTCTTCCTTAGCGGAGAAGGCCTGTAAGAAATTTAACTTTAGGAGTTGGTGTGGGAACTGGTCAGAGATGTTCTTTGCTTTAAAGAAATGCCAGAATATGAATCAGGTTGAAAAAAGGAAATTCTGGTCAAGCAGAGACAGTGCAGGTGCCATCACAACTCCCACAAGAACTGTGGTGTTAAATTCCATTCCAGAAGAGCTACAAAATTGAGTAAATACTCTCTTTGGCCAAAGACGCCCTTTGTTTTCAAATCTATACAGGATTAACCTATACTGCTTGGTTTAAGCAAATATAAACATTAAGGGGATGCTACTTTCCGCACCAGGGCCAGGAGAAATTTTACAACTCAATGTCTACCGGAGCATGACTGGATTTAGATAGCTACAGGACATAACCACACTCACAGAAACTGCAGACAGACCGGGGTACGACAGAATGGAAAAAGTAAGCCCAGAGGATATAATTAGGTGTCAAGTTAATATTCAAGCTGCTTCACCAACCGATTCCTTCCAGTTGACTTCCCAGCCTCATGCAGCATCCACTGCTGGAGCTATCTGTCCATCCTTGTAAGCTTAAGGAGGAAAAATTACTTTTATAAAAGGGAGATAAAACTGCCCTGAACACAGAAAGCAAATTAGGATTGAGCTCTTGTGAGCATCAGCAATTCCTCACGGAAAAAATGCAGATCCTTGTGGATTCTCCTGTGAGCCACCTTTTTGCTACAGCTCCTATGATGATCTAGATTTATTCTTACATTAGATGCCAGGTCTGATCCATTTGCCATGCGACACAGATTCTGAATAGGTCATGTGGCAAATCCCCTTATATCAAGCAGCAAATGCCATCTGCCAGTCAGTTCTCCTAAGTGCTACTCAACTTAGCTGCTCTGTGCTTTCCCCTCCCCAGCTGCTTCACCGATTTTTTGCTGGCTTGCAGCAAATGTTTGCACGAAAAAGATTCATTTTAAATGGTTCCCTGGAAATCAGCAGGTGCATCCTGGGCTAAGGGCACATCTGCTCCGTGCTCGAGCACAGGACAGAACAAAACCTGTAAATCCACGTGGCACGTCAAGCACACAGGCTCAGCTATAGCAGATGATGCCCTGGATCTGCAATACTCGAAGATACCGAGAGATGGCCAAAGCAAAGCCAGTCAGACTGTGGTGCTACATCAGCAGGCATTTACAGCATCTCGCACCGTCTTCCAAAGCAAGGTGCACGCTCGGGGGCATGCAGAGCCCTCGTACGTTAAGCAATGACATAGGAAGAGCCTCGGGAACCACATGCTGCTTTTTTAGGGGAAGGAAAACCAGCAGAGGTGATCGCCGCCTGCTCTCCCCTGTGGGTGCAGTGGACATTTCAACTGCCATTAAACCAGCCAGAAAACATTGGCAGAAGGAAACGTCAGCATCCGCTCTGATGCTAAAGGCACCTCTCGCAGCCCTGCAAGCTCAGAGCAGCACCGCAACTGCTGGCATCAGGAATCAGCCAGGCACACACTGAGGCATCTGAGCCAGGATAAGCAACAACTTCTCACCGCTGAGTGAATACACATTTGGAGAGCATGTTGGCAAAATGTGCATCCGTCATCCGCAACACCGTCAGCTAAATGTCTGAGAACAGAGCAGGTGGAACAGATGGCCCTAAGCCGTTTCAAAAAACATTTTTGGAGGACAACACACCCCTTTACACAAAAAGATTCAACACCTCTCCAAGAAGAAAGTTTTTGGGGCTGCAAGCAGACAGGGAAGGGGTTTATACCATACTCAAGCAGTCGCCAAAAGGGACTAAAATGTTTTGCGCTGCGGTACAGTGTTAGAAGTGTGACCCAGGTGTAAACTGGTGTAGAAAAGCAGAGAGATGGGAACAGCACTGTCCACGGCAGCACAGGGCTTTTGATGCTGACACAGCTAGCGGTGCCTTCTCTTCTGTGAGGAAAGAGTGCCCTAGGTTGCAAGACATGCTGGACTCATGCTCATTTTAGTTTCACTGAGAACCAAGCAAGACTATGTGAGGTGCCCACGTGCATGCCTCTCCCCACCACCACCCATTACAATAGGTGGGAGGTCACAAATCTCACTGGGGAACTGAACGAGGACACTGGGCTCAGCGCTGCATTAGCAGCACTTCCTTCTGCCAACTGCCCGACTGCAAGAGTCGCAAAGGATGGGGTAAAAGGAGTTTACCCGAGTCTTAGAAGCGTTGTGGCATGATCTGCTAACGCTTAGCTGCAAAATCCCAAATACTGTAATGGTTCATACTGGAATCTCAGTAGGGGTCCCCTCGAAATTAGTAGTACCTGTTGCAATAAATAAATAAGCAAATAAATAAACGGCACATTCCCTGCCTGCCCAGTTCCTACCAGGGAGGTGGGTACCTTCTGAGAAGGGCGATGCACACGCCGCTGGGGAGCCTGCGCAGACAGCTCGCCTGTTTATCCACATACCACGAACGCAGCTGGGACACCCGCCTGCGCTTCCTAACTGAAGGCCTGTGCCACAGGGAGCGAGCGCCGCGTGTTTCCGAGGCCTTATCCTTCTGGGGTTTATCTAGCTGTGTAAACAAACAGCATGGTAAGAATGGTATTTACGTACCAGTTGGGCTGAGCAGCAACCTGTTGTGAGAATGTGAATCGGGTCAAGGGAGAACAGGGGGAAGGCGAGGTATGCAGCACCAACACCACGCTTCCTGAGGTACTTAGTTGTCATGGAAGGTCCTGGGCACAGTCAGAATAATTAACATACACTGAAAAATTCTAGCAGGCTTGTTCTATGCGCTTCCTAATCTGGTTACCAGGACAATCTGTTCTTTAAGCTAAATATATCATGCCAGCACCACAGATATTTTGGGGGAATTCTGCACGGTTGGAGAAGTGACTGAAATTCAGGCAGGGCTATAATTATCCTTGAGGCCCTTTGCTGGAATGGTGACTTGGTTCTTTTGATTTTTGAATGAAGATGAACTTGATAATTACATACGTGTTTAACCTCCCTCTGCCCTTTGAATCCCATGCCCGGTAGCTAAGTATACATTTATATACATATGTATATACACACACGTATGGGGGGAACAGTGTCTACTATCACCAGAATGAAAAGGCAGGATGACAGCACAAGCTAAGACTTAATTTTGTGAACGTGAAGTGTGCCAAGACCGTCACCTACGGTGGCTTTTGACATCACGTTGTGACTTTCTCTTGTCTATTGCATAGATCCCTTTCCTGCTGCAGAGGTGAACTCCTCAGGGTCCAGGTCCTGGTTTTGGCTTCTGCATCCCAACCCAATTACCAGATTTGAGTCAGAAAGGTACCTCAGCTGCATCACAGCAGGAAACTGATGGGAAGTTTCTTCTCGTAGGATGTAGTAGCATCTACGCCAGAATTCTATTAATGTTACAGTTAATTACTGAAGTTTCCTGCAATTACTGACAACCAGACTTGATGACGCATGTGGTTTTATTAACAGCCATAAAGGTACACCTAGCTCAGCACCCCTTTCTGACAACTGCCATGAGCAGGCCACTTTGGGAAGGGCACAAGGCGGGAACAAGCCCAGGGCAACACACAGTGTATTCCTCCAGCCCCAACAACCCTCTGCTCAGGAAACCTCTGTGCCCAGAACGTTTATTAAACCTGTCACACAGCCCTTTCCAGTTCCACATTCCCAGGCAAGTTACAAAAATGTACTAACACTCACTGTTGGGTTTATTCCTTTCCTGAGCAATATGGCCTTCAACCACTGGCTCCAGATAATCTCTTTGCAATGAAGTCAGCCTGCTAAAATCCCCTGGCAGGTGCTATATTTGAACACCCACCTCTTCACGGGAATCTAAGCACTGTACACGTCTCCCGTTCCAAAAATCAATCACCTTCCCTCATTCCCCCCCTCCCTTCGCTGTCTCAAGTAACAGGTAGTTCCAGGAAACACAGCGCAAAAGGCTGGAAATGTGGGCGCATCAACAAAGGAGACCCTAGCATATTTCATCACCGTAGCAGCTGAAGGAATTTATTCAACTCATTCCTGAGCATCTCTCAGCTGGTTTGAAAGGTTTATTGCATCTCCTAGGGCTCGTTAACTGGTTAATTCTTTGCCATTAAGAGGAAGCAGAAGTTTTATGGTTTTCATTCCAAAGCACATTTTGATTCATCTTGAAATCAGGCACATTTCCTTTCCTATCATCTTGGTTTTATTTTTTCCGTTTTAATCTTTTGTAACGTTCCCTCCCCGGGTTTTGGGAGGCTTACTTTTTTTTTTATTATTATTATTATTATTATTTTCTTAGTACGTTACTGGAATCAGAACTATTTGTTCAGCCTGGGGAACGAGGCCTCCCATCAAGCTCCCCTCTAGCACTGTCGTTTTCACAATATTACAGCAATAAGGTGAACTGTCACGCAAGCCAGGCCTTTTGGCTGGTTAATGGACCGGCGCACGCTGCAATGCAGCTGCTCAGCTGAATTCCACACATAGCAAACAACCGTGGAAAGCTAAACCTGCAGCCCTGCAGGACCAAGGGAAACAAAACAAAACATCCCGAGCGCCACTCCGAACCGCCTAAGCAAAGGTGATAACCATGGCTATCAAGTACATGTAACGATACTTAGGGACCAGACCAAAACAGAACCAAGCAAAGCAACGTAACAGAAGCTTAAGGGCTATGTTTTGAGCCACAAGAATAGAACTTGAAACAGTCACCCACAAGATGACATTTAGGCTGAGGCAGATCACTCTTTAATTGTCCAGGCTGCACTAAGCAGTGAGGAAGGAAGGGCACATGCAGAGGATAAAGCGCCCCGAGAACACCCAGTACAACAAAAAAGGTGCGAACTGCATCACGAATGTGTCCCCTTCTTGAAATTTTGTGCCTAGCTGAGGCTCCGACAACTTCTAGACAGCTGAAATTAGTCAAATAAATCCCGTCTCCCTTGCCATATTAATGCATGGTTACGTAAAAACCTAACAATTAATATCCTCACCTGAAGAAATACAGTTGCTTTTACCCCAATCATTCTTCCTATTTTTAGCTCCATTTCGCAAAAACTCATCCAAGTATTTCATAAAAAAAAAAAAAACAACCAACCAACAAACTAAAAACAGTAAAAACCACTGTAATAATTCAGACTAACTTCTACCGGAAACCTCTTTTCAAAGTACTCATTTCTGAAACTCCTTCCTCCACCTGGCAGTGACAGTTACACAGGAGGTGTAAACCAGCATGGGACAGAGGGGTTAAAGATTTCCTTTTTATCGCTCTATAGGAAGCTCCCTGCCACCCAGCCAGTCACCTGCACGTGTCATTTTCCAATCATGCAGACCCCACCATCCCCTGCACGTTCATAAAAAGACTCAAATGTTAAGAGATTCTCTTCTAAGGGCTTTTATCTCACTCCTAAATCCACATCCTCACATTCAAATCACCAGGAGCGAGAAAGAAGCCCAAGGCCAACCAAACAGCAAGCTTCCTTCCAGATGCTGTCTTCCCGATTTCCAAGTGACCCACATTAAATTTACTTATGCTGTTGATGAGTTGCATAAAGCCCGAGCCTGCTATCACAAGCTGCACTATTTCCTGGTAACATGCAACGTTTTTATCTGAAGTGTGACTTTTGCACTTGGGAAAGTGCAATAATGGAAGAGGGGCCATAAACCACGAGTTGGTTCCCAGCGCAGATACCACGCAGCGCCCGGCTGTGGGATCGGCCTCTGGCACCGGACTCTGCTTTTTAAGACCGGACTTTTTTGTTACGGCAGCTTATGCGTGAACTGTGTGAAAACAAAGTGCAAAGTTCAAGCCTGAGAAACATAAATTCCACTGTGTTGCATCAGGCTAGGAAGGTAGATAACCACGTTTTTCAAGCCCTGTGAGACCAGCAACATTCTCAGTGTTGTGGGTATGTCTGCACTAGGGCACTTTGGCACTCCAGGACTGCAAGTGGTACCTCCTACACCGGTACCACAGGCTGGAGCCTCTGCAGAATACATCCATCTCCTGGGCTCTACCCACCTAACTCTCGGGGGATGGCTTTGTTTTTAATACAAAATACTCACAAACGGAATAAAGATACTACTAGTGCATTCATATTTGGACTGTGTGCTAGTGCTTTCTGTTTAGATCAATCACACAACTTTTACAGTAAGATGAGCAGGGGGAAAAAAGCATCCCCCTTGTTAAGAGTGGAGGGATAAGAGCATGAGCAATTCCTGTATGGACTGCAACATTTTCTCTCATGTTTGTTCCCCCTACAGCTGTAGTGTTTCGAAATGCAAATTAATTTTCAACTCCCTGCTGTCCTCTGGGTCACTCAGGCACAAAGAATTTCTCTTCTCACAGCTGCAGGCAGGGTAAAAAAGAAGGGGAGAGAAGAAATGTCTCTTTTCTTAACTGCAAGCTTGTATTGCCTGCTCAGTGATCCCCTTCTGCAAGTACTTCCCCCAAACAAGTAATTCTCCACGGGGACCCCATGTACCTCTTTGTAATGCTAACCCCGTACCCCATAATCTTGAGTTCCAGCTATTCAGAGGGCAGATGGTGAAGCAATAACAGTGCCTGTTATGTTTGGAAATTTGCCCAAAATAGCTAAAAACTATTGGCCTTTGAAAGTATCAACTTGTGCTCAACTAGTTTGTGTAGCAGAGAACGCATCTGCACGAAGCAGAATATTCTCTGCTCATCTGCAATTTGGGTCAACTATCACTCTTTTTTTGAGGCCGCTGGATCCGTCTTTTATGTTACACGAGGCTGTGTGTGCAGAGGCACATACTACCAGGTCAGGAGAAACATTTAGGCACCTAAAACATGCAGGCTTTTCACCATTTACAGAAATGCACCAGTGAATTCGGCACCATTCAGTTTCTGCAATGTCTGACATGTTTAGATCTGCTGAAATTATGCAAACCCAACCAAGAACCAGAATAAATCCAGGGGAAACATACAGAGAGGTTTACTCATTTCCTACAGACATTCACAAAGCTACTCTGGATCTAGCATGCCACTCAAAGTTAACACTTGAGTAAATACTTTTTAATGTTTATACCACGCTCTTTATCTTCCAAGTACTTCACAAGTATTAGAAACTTACCCTTGTGGCACTTTGGGGGCAGATACAGATTATTAGTTTGATTTTACAAGCACGGAGATAGAACAGGAGATATCAAACAAGTTCCCC
Organism: Falco punctatus; assembly: GCF_963210335.1. Taxonomy (NCBI): domain Eukaryota; kingdom Metazoa; phylum Chordata; class Aves; order Falconiformes; family Falconidae; genus Falco; species Falco punctatus. The sequence goes on from NC_137596.1 coordinate 3,499,915, forward strand.
GAGGCCACGAAAAGCGTGTGAGAGATGGGGTTTGAGCTTGCGAGTGCCCAGCTCACTGGCCAGAACTTCTGACTACAGCTTAGGTCACTGATTGCCCAACCCCTTTGGAGATAGATTTTGATTTAAAAAAAAATTACTATATATTGTTAAGTACTGAAAGGCAACTGGTTTTGGCACGTCTGAGGCCGACTGGTTTCAATATATTGCCTGTCTCCTGAAAAAAGGGAGCCAAATGAAGTAACGGCCAGCAGGATGAATGGAAGCGAATGGCTAATATTATCCATGAGCTCAAAGGGGCTGTTAAATCACAGCAGCCCCACCGAGTTACTGCCCCAGAATGCAACTTTACAACTGTTCTTTCCCCCGTTCACACTGTGTGTGCGCCGAACTGTAGCAAACATGGACTCAGATGCAAGTGAAAATGCTGAGACAGACCAGTATTCCTTCACTGCGTAACATAAGCAGGAAATGATAACGGATTATAAGAATTGGGGACGGTCAGTTTGGGCTCCAACATGCAAGGCAAACCAGTAAGAGAATGTGCTAAATTCTCCCCTTTACTAATGACATCTCAAGCACAAAAATAAAACACTTGGGGAGCAGGAAAAGTTTAATATATCTCTATGGCATGCAGTTTATAAACAACTTTTAAAGTTTCAAGTACTGGGAAAAAAAATACTGATGGAAACCCATGTCCTCCCTATCTAAAGGCAGCTGTCTCCTGAACTCGTTCCTGGCCATGGACAGACCAGTTACATTTTCTTGTTAACCAAGTAAAATATTCCGGTGTAGGATTTGCCCTTTCACTACTGGCTGTGTACTACACAATTAAGTTTCAGTTTTCTCAACAGGACCATAGCACACAGAAAAATCCCATTAAGGGAGGCAGAACCTGAGGATTTCTGGTTTCCTCCATACCTGTGTTAGGTAGGCTTGCCAGAAAACATGATACAGCCACTGATTTGCGAGCAGTAGCCCTGTACATGAATCCTCCACTTGCCGTGTGTTTTATTTATGGCTCTCTCTCCCCACATATCAAGGAGAGCATTACAAAAAGTATTGGATAAGCAAGGATACATGATTTTTCCTGTTGTACCAATGGAGAAGTTAGTATCCACTTGTTTCTTTAAAAAAAACCCACCTATATTATGGCAGATGGAGTGAACCACCTTCCAGATATACCCATCTGCTTGGAGAACTGCTAGATGCCTAACAGTAAAGGAGATGAATCCTACTTTCAAGGACTTGCCCAAAGTCACACAAGAAATGTCTTGGCAGAAAAAAGAATTGCAAACAAATCCTTCAACACTCAGATTTATGCCCTAATCATTGACTCCTTTAGGCATCTAGATGCTTAAAAATAGAGACAAAAGTAAAAGCAGGATGCCAGATCTGAACCTACCTGGAGGTTTGAAACTTTTTAGTTCTCATTCCAACTTGTCAGCTTGGAATACTCCGAAAATACCTATTAAAGGTACAAAAACGCCCCAAGAGTTCATTCAGAGAATGACCCATCTAATATAAACCTTCAGCCTCACCCACAGCCAACACTCTCCTCAGCCCATTGTAACAACTATGGCCAATTTCATCATTCTGATCTAAATAGGACGGCTAACACACACAGCCTACCTTTTCCGTGCAGCAGTTCAATAAACCTTTGTGTAAGAACAAGAAGTTATTGCTTAAACAAATCTATTGATGTGGTTGCCAGCATTCAAGTCATAACAATTCCAAGCATACTTGGGGAACTACACTCGGGGGTTGCTGTACTGCCACGTAACTATTTGCTGCTTGAACTGCAGCGGGCGCAGGTAAAGCTTGAGGATCTACTTCTGATGGAAGCTCTGCAAATGCGAAAAAGTCTTTCTGAAGCAAAAATCTTGGGAGCAAAGCAGTTCCCTAGCACATGGCGAGCAGGGGTTTCACCTGGGCCTTTGGAACATAAGATGGAAGTGCTTGTATTTCAGGGGCTGCCTTGTTTTCCCAGTTAAAAATAGTATTTAAAGGAAGGAAGGGGAAAAGAAACAATTCTGTAAATATTTATTTGATTTTTCAGCAAAGTTTGCTTTATTTCTTGGTTTGTCATGTTCGATTTTGTTCTGCAGCAGTAAGAGAGGGAGTGGAAACTGGTTAGATTTACTCTCTAAGAGTTAAAATACCAAGAAAAACTAACATTAATAAGTATGTAAGACTCAGCTGCCCTGAATTCCAAATCAAGGCTTCCTTCACAGATGGCAAAGACCCAAAGCCAGCCAGGCAGGCTTTTATTATAACGAAAATTATTAGCTAGTAAAAGGGACTCCTCACATTAATATTAGGACTGAAGAGATGACATGTAGATTACCAAACTTATGCTTGAGCTAAGGAAAACCAGATTTTTACAGATCCCTGCCAAGACACTGCCCGAGATCTCACTCCTTGTGTTTCTCTGTGCTGGTTAACAGTGTTCTCCCTATACTCAAATCTGCAATAAATTAGCATCAAAGGCAACTACATCACCCAACTGCAGCCAGCGGATTGCTCGAAGGGAAGGATAGCACCAGAGGAACCCAAACAAGCCGTGATGTCACTAGAAATCCCAAGGTGCTGTTAAGGAGCTTATCTGAAGGGCATAATAACCAGCACAAGAGAATAAAACCATCCCTTGCAAACAGTTGTTGCTAGTGCCCAGTATGTAACAGGATCAGGTTCCCATATCTGCTATAGCATGACCTCGCATACAGTTCTGGAAAGTATCAGCTTTCATTTTATTTTTTCTTTAATCCTACCCAACTTGTTCAAAATACCTGTGAATAAATGTAGGGAACAGGGAAGAACATGAAGGACAGAGAGCAAGAATCAGGTACGTCAGTAAACTTTGTCTTTTGCAGGCATTTACTTTTTCAGCAACAAACCAATACCTTTCCCTGTTGATTACAGATCATTGGTATTTTGTAATAATTCAAAAATGAGGTATAGGTCCTTCGATATGGGAAACTTGTCAACTAAAAATCAGTGCCGTGTTTAAAACTATCTTTTCCGGTTATGGAAGTTTATGATGTATCAATGCAACAAACGCATAAAGAGGTACAAAACCCCCCATTTCCTTTAAGCCTACAAAATCCCCTGTTAATACAGCTGACACTATCGGGTGGATTACCTCATGAAACGAACACCCAACACCCGCATTTCAGGGGACGCCAGGTTAGCCTGCGCTCCGCTCAGCTGAGGGAGAAATGATCTCTCTCATCAAGTGCCAGGCAACGGGAACATTTTCAGCATGCAAAGAGAACCGCCAGTATTTTATACCCCATCCTCCGCAGCCCAAGCAATTCCAGTACATTATTCCCAGCAGCATTTGAATAAAAAGTACACTGAAATCTAATCCCTCATCTGCTGCAGCTCCCAACTCCTTTCCTCCCAGAAGAGCTACATGGCTTTTCCCCGGCGTGCCGACCACGCGAGAGCGCCGCCTGAGCGGTGGCCAACAGATCCCCACGACCAGCGAGCTCAGGAAGCCAGAGAGAAATGGCACCACCAAACCTGCGACCGCCCAGCTCCCCGTTGGCACTGCGGCTCCATCCAGCCCGCCCCAGCCCCTTGCACAAAGCCGGAACGCCGCGGCCACGTGCCCTGCCAGGGACAGCCAGGAACCTGCCCAGCGCTCCAGCCCCCCGGCCTCTCCATGCAGCCGGGCACAAACTCCCTGCTAACCACCTAACTGGGGGCTCCGACACTTGTCATAAAACCTCAGTTTCAGAATATTTTGAGGCACAAACGAGGACGTGGTACAGATGCTGCAATGCAGCATTTAACCAGCTCCCACAGTAAACAAACACATCCGCTGCGAGCACAATTCTTTCTAATTGGGGTCGAGCTAAATTTAAGTTGTATTTGGTTTCCTTTGAGAGAGAAAAAATTAGGTGGGGGGGAAAGTCTCTCTGCCTACAGAGGGAACAAGGCCTCTTCGCGAGTCAGGGATTATGCTGAATTTGCTGCACCTCACAGCTCTATAAAGCAAACTAGCATGGCAGGTGTCAACAGCACCAACCCAAGTGGGAACGTTTCTCAGAGCGATGAACAAACAGCTACTCCCTGCGAAGCTTGGTCTGCTTCCAAATGATGCTCCATTGGCAGGGGAAGTACTCGAAACCCAGGAGCCAACATATGAATAATGCACTAAAATTAAGTGGAGACGGGCCTCTTAAGGCAGGCTCCATTGGGTGACTAAAGCTGACTGCAGTAATATTGTGCAAACCAACATACTCGAAGGGAGCATCACCACAACTTTTGCCAGATTTGGACCCAACAGAGAAGTCAAAAATCGCTCATATCAAACCCGTTTTTACTTCTGCAGGTACCAGCCCACAATTCAGCACTGACATGTGACAGAGAAGAGGAACCAGAAGGACAGAGCGCTGTTACTTTCAGTGGAAGCAACACATCTATGTACACCTCAGCCCAGTGCTGAGGAGCACCGTGGCTCCCAATTCCCATTTTCCAAAGTCACTTGGAACACAGAGGACTTTGAAAAATAATCCTGTGATCTGCCCATGACTCAAACCCTCATCCAAGGAACTGGACAATGACGCTTCCTTCCCCTCACTGCTGTCTTGTCTACATGTGCCTTTGGGAAAGGACCGTTTCACACCACACGGAGGTGTAGCTCCTAACACAGAAGGGATCCATCATTGTTTAGAGCTCAAAGTGTCAGCATGTGACAAACTGGAATTAAAAAAAAAAACAACAAAAAAAGCCAACCCACAACCAAACCCAAACCCCAGGACACTGCCCGCCTCCAGCTGCCAGCCCAATAACGACTGCACACACACACACACACCCCCCCCATGAATCACCAAGCATACAGAAAGATTTTAAGGTGCAGTACTCATCCCTACTGCTGTTACTGTAAACATTTGTTAAAATCCTTATTACCTCCCTCCCTATAGCTGCTTACAGGGTCACTTCTCAGATCCATACACAACAATTAAAAAAATGAAAAACTGCACCCTCACCAAAAATGAAAAGGCAGCAGCAACACCAGCCTACGTGCTCCACTCATCCCATCTTACCTCGACACCCTCCCCTAAGGACAAACTCCGTATACGGATGTTTTATACCCTGAAGTTTAGCAGATGCAAGTTCGGACCCACCAACCTGAGAGGAACCTTTCGGAAGAAAGAGCACTCTGTCTTAGCACAAGACTAATCTCAAAACTCAGGTAAACTAAGGCGCATGTGTCACGAGCTCAGAATGTGGCCCACGCTGAACGTACAGCGTGTGTCCGCGGCTTTGCAGGATGGTACCGCCTGGGCTCTTGCTCCGTAACAGTGAAACAGGTCACATTTCTGTAGCACTTTCCTCTTACACATTCATGCCGGGCACAACGGATGCAGAACGAGAGTGATCACTTGCTGATCCCACAGAGAGACAACATACTGCAGTAGGCACAACATTTCTTCTCTGTAAATTCCCCTCTGGATATAGACACACGATAGCAAACACACTCTTCTCCTAGCTAAGCAATCTGAGCCAGCTGCCTCAACACAGTGTTTACTAAAAAAATACTCACCTATTTCAGTTTTTGTCCTTACCCTTTTTTATTATCTTGGTCTACCCCTCTCTCACCCTTTCCTTTCTAAAAGACAAGCAAAGCTTCCGATGGTCGTGACTGCAAAATTGGGAGAGCTCATGTTGTTACACAGTGAATGCTTGAGAATTTAGGCTCTGTCAGCTTCCCAAAGCTGTTCATTAATAAAGTTCTTAATGTAACTCCAGTTTGGTTCAATATTGCATTTCTGAGGCGCGCATCAATGCCTTGCCGTTCAAAGGCAGTGGATGGCATAATTTTCTCCTTCAGTCCCGCTAAATCTTTTTGGGTACTGGACAGCAACCCATCAAAACAAGCATTAACCTAAACAAATCTACGAATGTATTGGGTTCTTTTTTGTTTTTCTGAACTGAGATGTTCTGTGGTGTAATCCCAAAGCATTACCAGTAGGTACCACGCACAGACTTCAGCTACAGTACTCTGTGCTCCTATAAAAATACTTGTTTATGTTCTGGTTATGAGGTGAAGAGGCAGGACAGCATCTTTGCTCTGTCTGATTCAACTTTGCATCTCCTGTGATATCTTAGTCCCCTTTCAGTAGACCAGCACTGCAGTTGGCTCCAAGGCTGTGCAACATCAATGCTACAGCTTGGGAGAATCTTAAAATGCTGTGCATGCACAGAGCTTGATTCACAGGAATCCAGAAATGTCTCCAGAAAACCAATCCCAGGGATTATGTCACTTGGAATACAGGTCAGAGAGCTGAATCACACAGAAAAAAAACAATCCTGCTGTGTGAAATGGAGACATGCCCCTGTTAGCAACATTCAAATTCGATCTGCTTCACTCCAGGGAGTTAGGGAAGAGTTACCAAATCAAGGGTGAAAGCAACTGGCAACTTCTCAGATGAAGAGACCTCGTTAGCACAGCTCAGTCCCAGTCACTCTGCTGCACGTCATGGTAGAGGAGTGACCAGAACAAGAAGTGAGCTCCTAGAGACTGTCAAACAGGAGCCTCCAGAGGAGTTCAAACACTTTAGTTCTGCTTGGGATGTGTTTTTAATGTTAAATAAAGTAAAATGCATACCCCTCAAAGCCAGGGGAAGAAGTCAGTGCAGAGGGCAGGGAAAAGCTTTAATTATTGCTGACTTGTGCCTAACAAAAATGGACAGGAGGAGGGCTGGGGATAAAAGAGAACTCTCTCTTTCCCATTAATGAGCTCACTCTGCTGGCATGCCTCCTGCCCTCCAAGATTGCTCCCAGAGCATGAATATAAAATCAGCTCTCGAGCTACCCAGTGGTGTAAATTACCTACTCCTGATGTAGCTCTTACATGGGTTACTGTCTGTTTCTGTCTCCAAACCATCCAGTTTCTGGCTCTCTGATGCTTTTCAAGCCCCAGCAATAAAGATCTCTACTGGTTCCCATTAACAAGCCAATGAGCTTTGCCACAGTCCTGACTCCATAAGAACAAGCTCATATTATGCACCAGCTGGTAGTAAAACACTTCGTGTCAGGCAAGGGAGTGCACGTTGCTGTTACCAACTGAATCGGTTGGAAAAAGTGCAGGAAACAGCTCCCCACCCTTTACCATCCCTTTTCCAGACGGTGCTCATATGAACAAGGAGTGTGAAATACCACTGAAATCAAATTTAACAGAGAAACTCCTTTCCTACCCCACACGTCACATCACTTTTCCTTCAGCCTGCACGCAAAAGCTGGGAGACACCAGATTAACAACATAAGCATAAGAGGTCTGCTGAACAATCTACTGCGGTAGGCAAGAAGCAAAAATACGAAACAGATCAATGGGCTGACATAGCCAGACAGTGATGCTACACCCATGGCTGATTTCCTGATGGCTCTAACTCCTGGGCACACTGGCTGCAGCCCATGGCTGCTCCATGCTGCTTTTCTAAATGACCCTCAGTGTGGCCTATTTGTGGGAATGACCTTGGCTAGTGAACCGTGAAAGAATTCCCAGTCCTCTGTTTGCTACTTGTTAATGACTTCACAGCCTCGACTGGAGATGCCACAGCAAGGGGGTTGGAAAGAGCACGTGAACTTAAAATTTGTCCAAGGAAGAGTAGGAACAACTGTAATTTTTTCTTGGAATGGACAGCTCTTCTCCTACCTCCCTAAAGTGCCAATGGGAAGGCAAAAGGGACCAAGAAGAGCTACAGAAAACTCACCATAACAAGCTGAGAGAAAAGCTGTGGAAAAACATAACATCCAGTTACTTCCTGCTAACTTTGTGACATCAAAGGCAGGTGAAGGATTTATACTGCAAACTGTGCTAGAATCATACAAAGGTAGTGAGTTATAGAAATGTATGGATCTAACATACCAGTTAATTAATTCATTGACACTGACACATACATTTTATCCCCTGCAAGAAAATATTTAGTATTTATTCGAAGACTTCAGGAGGTTGAGAATTCATCTTCCATAGTTCCACCCATCTTCAGCACTCCCACGCTGAACCACGATGCTTGCTTCTTATTAGGATTAGCTTCAATTTATATTTCAGCCATCGATCTTTGTTCCACATTTCTCCACTAGCACCAACTAGCCCTTTGCTAGCTATGATCACCCTGAAATAAGATTCCTGATGGAGGAAGAACTCAGGAATGGATTGTTTCTTACCATCATGGCCAGAGTTGAGAAGATGCTCTCCCAGGTCACAGCCAAACACCCTTTCCTTCAGGATCCCCCGCTGTTTCAGTTTCTGTTTTGTTGGGCGCGACTTCATGAATGTACGAAGGAAGGTGATGAGCTTGCCGTGTTTTTTCGACACTGCACAAGAAAATTAAAAAAAAAAAAAAAAAAAAAAAAAGAGTTCACTTTAGATTTGGCCCAGTCAGGCAAGGCCAAGCATAACACATGCTACAGAGCACACAAGAACTGGATTAACATTCGTATCAATTATTAACAGAAACAGATTTTCCAAGGTCCGATACTAAACAGAGACTTGGCTTTTGTTCTAATTCTCGGCTAGTGCAGAAATAACAGGAGACAGCTGTAATGGAAGAATTTAACACAAAGACACGTTTATCTGCAAAGCAGCTTCAGGTGGGAGTGTACCGAAGTACCGTCAGGGCATATTGGACGGTGGGCAGCACCTGGGAGCTGCAGTTTTCATCTCTAGAAAAACAAACAAGGCTAAACTAACAATGGCAGTAATCTCACCTACACTGACAAACACAGTTTATAATCTACAAGCAGAGATAAGTGCTTTGTTACTGGCTCTCATTCTAGTAGTCTTAAGCGTCTCCAGAACAAACAAATGACTAATATTATGCAAACCTAGAGGACGTTTAGGTCTAAGTGCTACAGACTGCCCTTCCAGCACACCTGCAATTTTAATGAAAACCTCGTTGCAGCTGTGTAGGTACAGTCCTTCCCAGGGCATTATGAGCTCCCCGAGTCTTCTCAAGCCATTGCAAGACAAAAAGATTAGCGTCTTTGTTTTACTTAATAGAAAACTAAGGCAGCTGACATGAAAAAATGCAGTTTATCCTTTCCAGAATGAATACAAGAAGTCTACAAAGGAACGAGAAGATAGCTCACGAGCCATCCCTCCCTCCAAACCTCCCGCTCCATTTCTCTATGCAATATCGTTACGCTGCTGAAATCAGTCACTCTGTTAAAACCACCCAGTCCCGCATAATCCACAGTCAAGGAAACGGAGAGTCACACAGGGCAGAAGTGGGTGACACAAATAAACTCATGCAAATTGGAAGGAGGTTTGAATGGGAAGCAGAACAATGCCCTTGAATGTCAACTTTTCTTCCTGAGGCCCACTCTGAAAATGAGAGGGCTCTGGCCTTCCCAACAAAAGTGCCATTGTATACATGATTTAAAAGCAGTTTAAATTCAACAGAAGAGCTCTTTTGAAAAGAACAAATCACTAGGTATAAAAGGCTGTGCTTTGTGAGGAAGCCTTTACAGCTCCAGGAAGTTGTAAAGGCTCCTGCAGCACCACACGGCACTACCAGCAATTGCTCTCCCGGGCTCCTGCCTCGGATCCCAGAGAGGAAAGACAACCATGTATTGCACCTGCATTAAAACCCAAAGTACTGTGATCAAATTTCAGCGGAATAATGCCATTTCAAACAAATATCAAAAGCAATGAAGACCCCTGGTGACAACGGTGTATCTCCTCAGTGTCACTACTGCTCACCAACAAGCACAACTTGAAATTCTGTGAGCAGCTTTGGAAGCTGGGACTCAGCAAAATACAGATTTATGCAGTAATGCTTCATACAGGCAGACAGGGTATTCTTCAGCCAGACAACATGAAAAACCTTGTCCCCAGAACAAGGTTATACCACTCGATGCTTCATGATGTTTTAAGCCCTTTAAACAGCCAAGCATTTTCCCCTCTATTTTACCAGGTATCGATGAAGTCCCCCTATTTACATTAAACCTGATTCCAATGACTTTAGCGTATTTCTATCTGAGTGGCACAGAGTTCTGCTTTTGGATAAAGTCCCTTTTAGCAGCGTGACAGTGCACTGATCTGCAGCAGCCAAAATAATTCCGAATACCTGAAATCCTAAAATCTCCAAAACGCCCCATGTCTATATTCTCAACAAACAAACTCAATTTAACAAACCACAGAAGCACTGAGCATGACAAACTGTGGCTATGGGGGTTTTAATTAAAGGAATGTTTACAGTTTGACAGGGTTTTTTTTTAATTACATGCAATAAATGAACAGATTGTGCTGACACGCCAAACAAAGTTAGGATAGATTTCAGTTGCATCCATCATCACGGTAAAGTAACAGCTCATTTATCATGTCCTATCAGCCCCGCTCAAAAATACATGGAGACAGCCCCATCCTGACTGTGTGGAATTTCGAAGGGTTAGCACCCTCAGGCTCCTGTGATAAACCTATTGGAGGTGATAGACCGGAGACAGGTGCTTTTACAACAGTCAAGTAAACAGACAAATAAAGCAATAACTAATATGCAGGTATTCATTTGAATAATTTCACAGACTCTGTATACAGTTCTTCATGCAGTATCTTGCTTGACTTAATGAAAAATTAGTCCATCAGCTAACAAATGTAAAATGGAGAAAAACGCATCCAATTCCAGTACTGCAGAAATCCTACTAATGCTGGCGACCAGGTCAGGAAGTGACTTTGGAATGTCACCTCAGGCATGAAAACCAGAAATAGGTGCAGTGGATACATTTCTGTGGTCCAAAGATGACTTTGCTTGGCACTGATACTTGTTTACATCACTAACCAGAAAGGAGACCCAAGTTTTTAAAACACGATAAATCTGCTCTGCCTTCAAGCCACTCAGTACAGGTTAAAATAATTGTCTTGTTTTCCGCATCATTAAGTACAGTTCTACAAACACACTCTCACAGTGTACCCGTGCAGCAGTCCAACACACTGCCAGGGCAATGCCTGAGCAGGTTCAGTAACCAGAGAATCAGTTCCCAACAGCCTGTTGAAACATTTGCTCGTTTCCTTGATTAAAGTTTTCTCGCACCGCTCTTCTCTGAATCACTGCCCACTCTCGGTGAGAGTTTCTTGGGCTAAACGGGCTTCAGAGTTTTACACCCGTGCAAGAATGATTCACCGATAGGAGTTAGGCTGCTCCTGGGTGGGGAAGAAAAAGAGAACATCAAGAAAATCCAAGCAGTCATCTCTGTGCTGACAGGTAACAACAAACAACAAAAAAGCAAGTAGGTGTCTGATAAGGCTAAGCTACCCTTGTAAGCCCTAAGAGCTCAGGAGGCTGTCAGGGATGCTGTCTTTCTGCCAACAGCAATAAAAGCTGAAAGGCTTTCCATCCTGCTTCCCAGTCCTCTGGCATCACTTGACCCTCAAACCAGCAACGCATCCCGAGAGATATTTAATTTCTGGTGCGTTTCGCTCCAGGTGAAACTAGCACAGCAGTCCCAGTTTCTGCATAAGCACCAATGCCAAGGTTGCTACCAAGAATCCTGCAGAACAGATGTTTTCTGCTCCAAAACGCTGGTCCCCAACCATTGCTGTCCCACTGGTGACAGCACCAGCGATAGCAAGGGGTGCTCTCCTGCTGCAGTGCACGGAGTTGCCCTACACTCCTACACCCATTTGCTGATCTTGAAAAACCCAGAATCAGTGAATGCAAGGAAGTTATGGAATCAAGACACAGGGTTCTGGCCAGAAACCAATCTAAAATTGTTACAGGCTAAGGAGACGTGGGTAAAATCATCAGCCCTTTTCTAGCTCTACTGTCCCACCAATAAAGTGGAGACGTGATAAATCTGAACCATTCAGTTTGTGTCTCCATGTGAGGCGTTCAGGTGGACAAGCGTCATGGAAGTAAATTCAGACGATAAAGCAGTATTGCAACCGGACAATTCTAAATGGCTGCTACAGCCAGAGATGCTGCTGAGTTACCAACTGAAAGGCAGACAAAAGTAAACAACAATCCTAACATTTATCTGTATTGCTTTCCACCTCAGATTTAACTGCTATAGAACAAATTGTTTACCACGAAACGGAGGCTTTCCTAGAAGGAGCAGGGGCTGATTTTCCTCAGAAAGGCAGGTTTGGCTCAGTACCCTGGCCTGAACAAGCAAAGACAAATTCCCCATCCAGCACAGCGAGACTGGCTGCAAAAAACCCCATCAAAACCCAAACAAAAACCCCCACCTGAGGCTGGACTAGTCCTGAAGTTTTGCTGGCATGAATACGTCAATTAGGAGTGAGAAAAAATACCACACCCTTAGCTGACATAGCTGTGCTGGCCAAAGCCTTCATAGGGTGCGAAGGGAGGGGAGAAAAAGGAAGACTTGTGCCAGGTAGTTTATTGTGGGTTTGGGAAACTGCCATGGCCGGTACCTCCCCGAGGAACATTTATCAATCAAACCATGCCGCTGTTGCTATACCACCAAGCTTTTGTAGTACAAATGAGGCCCAAAATTCCCCTGACATTGATAAAAACCATTAAATTAAAATGAGTTCATTAAAAGCAGGGCTTGTTCACCCTGATGCCACGGACTGAAAAGGCACTTCAGGATATATTTTATGCAGCTTGTTTACTGGAGAAATGTGTCAGCCATCAGCTGATTCAAAGCAGCTTCATGGCTCTTGTTCAGCACAACATGCCCTTCCTGGGTTACTTCAGGAACCTGCTGAAAGCTCGTGGGGAGCTCTTGGGATATGCCAAGGACTCCTGCGTCTCCCTCCGACCTGCTGCCTTCAGGGCCATCATGGCACTTCTGTCATGTCCCTACACCTTTCTGTGAGGTTACACCACAAGCTAAATCACCGCAGCGACCCAGATTAAAAATAATCTGCTGAACCTGATGCTCTTACGGCAGAAGAACATGAGCAGTTGTGGCAGCCCAAGCGAGGGGGCGGCGGGAGCAAAGCACAGGAAACCCGACCTCCTGCGGCTGAGCTCCTGCCAAAGCCAACACCCTCCGAACTGCACCCTCAGCCCGCTGGCACACCAGCTCAGAACTCGCCGAGGCACCGGCAAGCCACGGAGTCCCAACCCCTGAGCCCTCCTGTGCCTGCAGAGATTTGGCAGGCAGGCAATTACGCTGGGTTTACACCCATACGATTACAGCACGGTCCAACGATGCGCATCTCGGCCCAGCCTGCAGAAGTATCATGTCTGGGCCATAAAGCCCTTCCTGAGACCACTTCTAAAATTTAGTATTTCATTACAATTGCCCATGTGTTGGCAACAGAAGGCAAGGTAGGATGGAAAAGAGCACTGGCTCCTGATTCCGTGGCTTTGAATGATGGCAACCAAACAGGAGAAGCCTTTTAGGAAATGCAGCCTTACTGTGTCCCCAAAATTATTTTCTGCATACATTTTCCTTCCCTTTTCAGTAAGAAAACCCCCATGATGCAAAGGCTCCGAGAACAAAAGACAACACAGTCAACCTTGCACCTCCCATCTTACACACCCTGCCTCTTTTCAAAGACCAGGGAAAGCAAACCAGAGAGAAGCGGGCATTAACAGATTTCAAGTCTTGCACATCTTTGTGGACAAAAGGCAAGTGCTCGCTCAGCAGACACCCAGGCGTACGGTGACCCAGCAACACATTTTGAAGGGGATAAAGGCAGCTTCCCACAGGACATCCTCAGAAACCCACTGCCTCTCCCCCTGTGACCTTATCAGACTTTGCCAAGGGAAAACAACCCCATGCTAAACAAATACAGAACACCTGCTTTATCTCCTGTTGCTATCACTAATATTTTGGGTTTGAACTAGCGCCTAGAGAAAATCCTCTTCATGGGACTGGTGACAGCAGCAGGTTTTCTAATACAGGATTAGAAAACTTTGACTTGAAGAGAAAATCTTGGAGGGTGTATGCTGACCCACATGCAGCTCATGGCCAGCGTGTTTGTTTCTCTTGTTGTTAACACAGACTTTACACGCTACAGAACCCAGCTGTCCCCTGCTGCGAGGAGAGCATGGTGCTAAAGGTCAAATGCAAGAACACGTGTGGCTGCATAATTTTAAATATATAAACAAACTGCAATATCCAGTCACAAAATCAAAGATGGAAGAAGGTGTGGGAATGTCATAAAAAAAGCACAGCTAGGTATTAGAAAACAAAAGCAAAATCCATCCTCTCTGAAGAGAGATTTACAGCAAGTCAAGCTACATTTTTTCCAGGCTATTAGTCCCACAAGACCCATTCTCCTCTAAAATTAAACTCTACCGCGGGGAGAGAGAGCAACAACACGCTCTTTTGAAGAACGAGCAGTACCAGGAATCGGGAGATGAGAAGCCGCGTTTGGTTTTGTCACATATTCCCTGTGCTCCTGACTCTGCAGACATTTAGGAATCCATTTAACTGTGAGTGGACTGAGTTCAACTGGTTTCCCACAGAGCATCCATCATCTCGGCCCCTCCTTAAAACCTCAGTAAATATTTTTAATATCCATCCCTTCACGCTTAGAAAGACATGCTCTGTGGACCCACATCTTGCTGAAGAGAAATTACACAAAGCCAAGAACTGAGTCACATCTCCCAGTTCTCTGTCATGTTCCTTAGCAACAAGACATTTTACTCCTTTCCTCCTGCCACAGCAGATTCTATTTTGGAAGCTAATTTATACAGCCCTAAAAACCCGACCAGAATCTGGAACCACACACCACCAAGCACCGTCCTTTAGTCCTTGAATAGGATGCTGGTTTTGACGAAGAACCAACAAACACCACATCAATAATTGCACTAATATCTATACTGGGCTCCCTCGCTGGTTATAAAGATTTTTCAGAAGGAGATCTTAAAATTCCATAATGTGAGAATTAAAAAGATATCCTTCTATCTCCAATAACCTTCATAAATGTGTACTTACTGATTTGCACTGTAAAAAAAAAACCCAAAATAAAAATGCTGTGTGCTTTTTGATGCTGCAGCATTTATCCTGTGCCAGGCTGACATCAGTTAAGGCTGGCCTCTGTGTTAAAAGAAGTCATGAAATACGTTAAAGGGGATTAATTTCAGTGTCATCAGATAAAAACCATTAAAATTAACTATGATGACAAGAACCAGCCAAGAATAAGCACATATTTTCAACAATCACAAGAGCACCATACCCACGGAGAGCAAAGTAGGTCATTAAAAGTGATAAGCAATGTCAGTGTCTTTCCACACAAAGTCTAGCAATAAGGAAGCCGCATTTGTTCGTATCTGCCCAGGCTTACCGGAGCCTTCCTTTGGGCAGCGTCTGTAGGCAATAATCTCAGCAAAACGGCAACTCCTCCTTATCCTTGCCAACACCAGCCTTTGGCTCCAGCTGGAGTACTGGCTTATTTTGGTTAGCGTAGGAACATCTGGCATCAGAGACTGACCAGCTTGGCAGCTCGCTCGGTGCTTTTTCATGCCCAGATTATACAATAACCTCTGTCAGCTTTGGCTGCTTTTGAGTCAAATTAGTCCCCTTCCAGGGACAGAAGATTGCAAATTCAAAAGCTAACAACATATCTGACCAGCAGAATTGACTGCTTTCAACAGTAATTATCTAACTAAAATCACGCATCAGTAATGATATGCACAAGCACTACCTACAGTTTGAACCTGGAAAAGGCTTCTGTTACGTCAATGAGAAAATGCATAGAGGAACCAGGAACCACTTTTTTAAGTTTTTTGGCAAGAACTCTCTCCATGCTCTTCATTGCCAAATTCTGCCAAATTTGTGGAGTATTTATAACTGGATAAGAATGATAACTGCAAGGTTAGCTAGATGCATAGGTATGTCACCTATGTAGAGACAGGAAAGTTTGATACCATGAAATATGCAACACTTTCCAGGTTAACAGATACATCTGACATTTCCATAGACTCTAAGGTCACAAGGGAGCCCTAAGATAATACGACCTGACCTCCTGAACAAACCGACCACAGGACATCTCTGAATTAATTCCATCAAGTACAGCATACCCACCCTGAGGGAAGCAATATATGGTAAGGAGATATAAATCAGTTAGCTGAAGGCTAACTGAGAAAGGAGAGGGGTTTCAAAGGTACAAGGACTGACAAGGTCAACCTATTAATTCCATTAACATGTTTGAATTGTACTTGGAATAAAAAGCAGCACTACAGCCTTAGTGACAATGCAGCAGGGATGGGCTTTGGTTAGGTGAGACAAGGGCCTCAAGGGCTTGGAACTGGAGGTGAAGGAATAATAATAATAATAGACGGGGCTGTAGTTCAAAGGAAATGAGTTATCAGAGGCCAAAACTGGAAAACAAGTGGGAGCTGAAAGCGAAACGATAGAGGTGAGGGCGTGCAGCACACAGGGCAGTAGCGTCAGCAGCTCAGGTGACACAGAGGTCACAAGGCCAGCAGTGGGACTGGGAAACAAGGGGAGCAAACTGGGAAATGCAGAGCTAGGAGAAAAAAATAGCAAAAGAGGCACCTGAAATACGTATTTTCTTATTCATACTAAATTTTGCTAAACCTCTCTATGTTTTAGCAGAGTTTAATGCAGTCCTGCTTATCCAGCTTACCTTGGAGATTAATGATCCTCCTGAAAAACAGTATTCTGAGCAGAATTAAACATCAGAACTACCTGTCAGGGAGACAGTGTTCTTTCACCCATGTTCACTTTGGGATATCATGATCATTTGACCTGGCATGCCCAAGCACACGCTACACCAATACGGATGTGAGATCTTGACATCAAAATGTACTGAAGTCTTTACGTCACACTAAATTTGCTGTAAAGAGAACATGATACTGTAACTTAAAAGCATGTCTAATACTTCCACGATTTGTATAGTTTGAGAAAAAATCCTATTTCAGAACAAGCCCAAAGGTGGTGGGTGCACCGTGTCCCATGGAAGGTGTCACCGGTTAGCAGATTTCTTATCTTGAACCTCAAGTGGGGCAGCAGCATTAAGGACAACCAGGTAAGCATCAGCATGGACAATCAAGTAAGCATCAAGACCAAGCTGCTAAGTGTGTATTACTCTCCCAATACTTGCAGATATGGAACAGAGAGGATAACACTCAAGAGCCAAGATGCCATCAGACGATACCAGCGCAGGTTCAACTGTACCTCAGCCATCTCTACCTGAAGTTTCTCCAAATCAACAGTCCCCACTGATGAAAATGCCACCCATTTTCTGTTGGTAATTACTTGAGCTGCTAGCCTAGCTATCCTTACAGATGGATCTTAATGGCTGACCTCAGCCTCCCTTTAATACAATCTAAACCAAATATTTATTGTCCTGTCTACAGTTGCCATACCTTCAGAGAAGTCAAGAATCGACTGTTCTCCAACTCATACTTTCGTGAAGGCAAACTGCCTTCGCCCTCCCTTATTCAAACACCAGCCATAGGCTGCATGCAGTATCCTTCCCTTGATCAAACGGCTTCGAAACAGTCTAAACGAAGTTGCAGCACGGCTGCTTGAGCCTCACCCACACTATTTCTACCTCTGCTACAAATGGCAGCAGTGCTGCAGGAGATTTTCCAAAAACTTGACAGTAACCCAAGCCAACCCTGAATAACATCAAGTACTTTGGACACACGCACGCAGCCCAGAGCTTTCACTAGTCACTCAAAGACAAATAACGCTTCAGCCCAATCCTGACATTAGCTAAACTAGGATAACCGGAGTGACTGCGGCAGTCAAGTTACTCCAGTTTTGCATGGCAGCACGCTCCAGCTTGGGTGGTGGGAGGAGGCAAGCAACGAAAAAAGATCTGACATGAATCAACAAACAGCAGAAGTTGAATAACGAGGAGTTTGGCAGATGGAGACCAATCCTGGAGGGAGCGGGTGTTTGCTCTTACGCAAGGCCTTAGGAAGACATTGGGAAGGAACCTTTTTATTCCATCAGGAAACAAACATAAGCAATCCACCTGGAATAAGGCGGACACTCGGGCCAAAGCACACTACCTCCCATTTCTTCAGCTACACGGCACAGACGTTACTTTAATCCTCAGCATACAGACTCTTCCAAAGCTCGCAGTACTCCCAGTATGACAAGTAACATTGCTGCTGCTGTCCCAATCCCTTCACAAAAGATGCCTATCTCCATTTTTACTAGCCAGAGGGCAGCTGTTACATCCCAGACCAGTTACTTTCAAATTACAGTGAGCTACTCTTCCAAGATTAGTATCATTCTGCTTCTTTCTCTATTTATAACCCCGACTTTCTAAACTGTTTAGCTACTAACACCTGCATTAAGCCTCAAGATGATTCTGCCTTTAGAAGCAAAATTTCCACTCACCTGGAGTGGAAACAATGTTGAAGACAACGGCCATGAGCCTCGTTCACACTGCAGTCACTTTATACAGCACGGGCAGGACACAATAGCTTTAAAGAGGATGGAAATGACATCTTCCTATATGTCCTCCTTACACAGCTCAAGAAGGGTAAAAAAGCTTTACTGAAAATGAAAATTGGGCCCAATACATTAGGGGATTTGAGGCGAACCAAATCTGCTTTCTAAGACTTAGGAATGCAGATATTGTATTGTTTTGCCTGCTTTATTCTTTCCCTTTATCTTACCAGTTCAGAGCTTTGATTTCAAATGAGACTCTTTTATCATGCCTGTGTGGTGCCCAGAACAAAGGAGGTTGAGGAAGAGTGGAAAGGGAAGGCATCCTGTCTTCTCTGTCATAAATAATAAGATCCCGCAGGGCATTTAGTCCTTAAAATGGACTATAGCTTCTAGGAGGTTTTCTGAACAAATATGAACAGACGAGCCATGGCTTCTTGCAAAGTGTCTACTGTGATCACGGTAACTACTCTCCCTGGGAATTTTATTTTTCAGAGTGTGCATTCACTGCCCCAGGGCTCCAGCACACAAAGGACTAGCATTTTTAAACAGGAAGCCCCCTTCTCCCCATCAACAGCATCAATAATATTAACGCTTAGGAATGCACCCTATGTCTTCCCAGTGCCAGTCTGGGGAGGGAGGGAAAACAAAAAGATAAAGTGATATGCAAAACCCTATTGAAATTCAAATTCTAGACATTCCCATCTGTCAGCTGCCTCTTTGGGAGCTAGGTATAAATCTGAGCAGAAAGCATCGCTCTCACATCTGCAACCCCAAGGACAGTGTATGTGCCGGAGGGGGCCCGCAGGCTGAAATTCCTCCTTCCCTGGGATGTGGGTGGGAATCCTCACACAAATCATCCCAGGCATGAAAGAGACTCCCTTTAACAGCCCCGGCTTGCTACACACCCATGACCCTAGACTAAGTCCAATAAAACAGTTTACAACTACAGACCTCGTGAGTCGAAAGGTGCAATAGAAACCCGAAGTCGGAGATGAGCAAAAGGGAACCAGAAGTAAAACAATTAGCAAGGCTGGGGGGGAAGTACGCGGCATTAATTTAATCAGTCTTTGGTTGGCAAGAGATGCCAACCGCCAAGCCAGGCAACCTGCCCACAGGAGCCGATCCCCGAGGGTCTCCCCTCACCGCAGGAACAAACAGCTCCGCAACCAGCAGCCAGGGTGTCAGATGAGAGGCCGTGGCTGCGAATTGTTCACGATCAGGTATTTTTTTCACCTGGCTCAAAGCACGGCCACGGGCTCCCGACCCACCGCGGCCCCACGCCGGGGCGGTGGTGGTCAGGGGGGTTCTGCCGGGCCCGGCACCTCGCCCAGCCCACCGCTACCAGGAAGGAAAAATCTTCATTTCGAAGGCGTTAATGCTCGAAAACCGCAAATTCAATAGCTGGCAAGTTACTAAGCAACAAGTGGGCGCAGGAACCTAAAAATACTCCTCAAGTCTTACATAAGAAAGACGCTAATGCGGGGGGGGGGGGGGGACACACACACGACATAAGGGGCCTCGCTTACCTTCCGCGCCCGGGCGCAGCCACAGCACCTCCCGCGCCGTCCGCGACTGGCTCCCCCGGCCCCAGCGCCGAGCCCGGGGGTCTCCGGCCCGGCTGGGCCCGCCCCTGCCCGAGGCGGGCTCAGCGGCAGGCGGGGCGGCTCCGCCGGGAGGTGCGGAGGGTGCCGGCCGCCTCTGCGGTGCCGCCAGGCCCCTCCCCGGCCGGCCCGGCCCCGCTCCACCTCCCGCAGGTGCCCGTGCCCCGCCGGCCCGCTGCCACCGCCTCCGTGTGTCCCGGAGCTCCGCCTCGGCCGCCCCCGCACCTCCCCGGCCCCGCCGCAGCCTGCCCGGAGCGGAGAGCGGCCGCCGGGACCCGCCGCACCTGCGGGCCGGGGGCTGGGGGGAGCCGCCGCGCCGGGCTGAGGGGAGGGGGACACGCACCGGTGGGCTGAGGGGGGACACGCACCGGGCGGAGGGGACCCGCCGGGCTGGGCAGAGGCGACGGGGACACACACCGGGCTGAGGGGAGGGGGGACGCCGGCCCCGGGCTCCCCACAGCCTCCCCAGTACGGGCGAGGGGCCGCAGAGGGAGGAGGCCGCACCGCTCAGCCGGGCAGGGTCGGCTGCGGTTTCCCTCAGCACAGCCCCGGCCTCGCCTCAGCCGCCGGTACCGGGCCGGAGCCGGGCCTGCGGTTCCTGGTTTTCCTCAAGGAAAACACGTGGGCGCGCAGAAGGGGCTCAGGACGGGTGCACTCGAGTTTATCCAGGGCTTTCTCATTCCTTGCGCGGCGCTACGCTGCACCGTCACGGCCGAACGCCACAGAGGAACGCCACAGTGGGGGCCACAGCCCCGTTTTCACAGTTTAGGGGCACGTCTGCCGGCCCCCCGCCACTCACCGCTGCACAGCCTTGTGCCCACCGTGCCAGCAGGCCCAAAGGAAGGGACAGACGCTGAGCACGCCTGCACGCCCCGGTGGAAGCACGGCCACACTGGACAGAGCCTGGGCCATGTGCACATGAGCCCATCTGTCCCCTCACTCTGCACCGAGAGTGCCCGTTCTGTCCATCTAATTACAGTGCTAAAGAAATTACACACACACACACCCCCCACGTGGCTGCTAACCAGCACAGTTCGTGGCCACATCGATCAGATCACCAGAAACAAACTCGATTAAAATTTCTCTAGGAGTTCTGCTCTTTAGAAACAAAGCAAAACGACACAGAGCATTTTAACAGCATCCTCGCTTACAGCTCAGCTCCAAAAATCACCTGTATCAGCAGCCCAGCACACCCCGGAGCAGAAAGCAGAACACGCCAGAACTCGAGCCTGCCACCAGCCGTGGCATCGTCCCCGCCGTGCCCACGCCAGCACCCAGCAGCGGGGACACAGGGCTCAGGAAACCTCAGCCAAGCCCTGCAGCCTTCTAGGGCCAGTAAAGCTGGTGCCGTTACCTGCGTTTATCGCAGGCTTGAGGGATAAATACTGGTGATGCTGTGTTTAACCAGCAAGCTCCGTTTGACCCCAAGCTCCTCAGTTCATATGAGGCTGCGCTGCAGTTTATCAATCTCAGTAATTGCTGTCACACACTTTAACATGCAGGCTCACTAGATAAGTTGGAGAACCTCAGGGTCAGAAGGATTAAAGAGGAATCTGCATCTATTTATGCAGACATCTTGCTGATCAGGAGGGTAAAACTCATTTCTTTTGGTGTGCACAATTTCTCCTCAAGGATATGTATTATTTTCAAAATTGTTTGCTGACTCATCTCTCCAAATAATGCTTCTTCTCCGGCTTGGTATTTATTACTGGAATTGTTTTGCTTGGACAATGATCATACCATCACATTACTTTTTTCCTTAGCAGCCAAGCATGACTCCTCAATTTGGTTCTGTATGTCCAATTCTGAATACAAAACCTTCTTCCTGATACCAGCTCCCTGTTCCAGGAGTGTTCTTCCTACCAAACCCACTGGCAAAACTCAGTAAAATCCCAACACAAATGGGAAGCAATGCTATCCAAAATGTACGCACAAAAATGCACATACGACAATTCAAAAGAGCAAAACAGCACACAGGACTGCAGAGCAGTAAGCTACCCAAACCCGTCAGGATGTGTTGGGTCCCTACATCACCTTGGTTAGGTTTTTTGCTTTTTAATGTAGGCCGGGCTGGGGCAGGCAGAATCCTACACAGCTGATTAACGGCGCTGTGACAGACTGTTGTGGTTCGCACACTTTGCCAGCGCAGAGTTTCCAACCAGGGCCAGAGATTGCACAATCCTCTTTTTGCTAATCAGAGCAGGAACACATGAGCTGCATCACCCGTGATACAGAGCTCCCTCAACAGCAGATTCGGGTATTACCTTTGAAAATTATTGCTCTGATATGATCTATAGTGCTCGAGGAGATATTTTACTACGTGGCATACAACGGCGCACCTTTCCCCCACCTGCACTTTGTTTTCTGTAAAGCAAAATACTTAATGCTTGTCACAAAGCACCTTTCTTTTAGGAATGAAACCTGAGCGAGCAGGGATGTGGTTCTGCTGCACCTGGAAACAAGAAGCCCGCATTTGGCACAGCACTGCATCACGGCTGAAGAGCTTGCTCATGTCACCACACGGAGGTAAGGCCTCTGGCTCTGGAGCTTATGGGCTCTGCCCTAGGCAGGGGATCTTTGCCCTCCACTGTACCCTACAGTGCTGGGATGTCCTCTTGCTTTTTCTGAATATTTCATTGAAAATAAAATCATCTTCACATGTGCGTCTCATTTTCTGTTCCTAATTTCTTTTGCCAGACAATTTTAAGGAACAAAAGCAAACAAAAGAGATGCATTTTCTGCTATTTATGTGTTCATCAGCTTGCAGTGGAGCAGAAGAGGTAGATGATGAATGTTTATCTTTTAAGCACAGCTAACAAGCCCAAGCATTTGAAATCATAGACAAAAAGGCTCCATCCACACGCTTCAATCCCTAAAGCATTCTGAACTTTATACTACATTCCAAAAGTTATTTCAGGTAGAAGTATTGGGAAGGCAGAGTAACCTAAAAAATTAGCATACCCTGTAGCTTCTTCCACTTTCTGGTTTTGCCAATTTAACCACTGAAGGAAGCTTCAAGTCATTATTAGAACTTAGCCAGCCAGTATTTTTCAGTGCTGCTTCTTACTCGGCTAGATGTATCCTGCAATCAAACGCTCTCAAAACACAAAAAAAGAACACCCCAAATAAACAAAAAACCCCTTTTTTAAAAAAAGGGTTTGGGGGAGAACTAAGATTATTGAAGAAAGCAGACCAGGAGATTGGAAAAACCCTAACAGAACAGCACACCATACAATAGACCGCCATGGGTATAACCTGAAAATTATTTAATTTGATTCACAGAACTCACAGAAACCAGGTTTGACATAAAGGTATCTCATGTCACACAGTACCTGGCCAATCATGTGGTGACCTGCTCTTTTGGTGGATGTAGCCATGGTCTGCCAAGGCTGTCCAGGTAGGTTTGCAAGAAAAATCTCCCAAGTATTCCATTTGCAAAGGTTAAAAAACAGTTAGGAATGTTGCAACACATAGCCAAGTGGGTAACAGAGGGCTTTCACTTGCCTTTCCTTTAGCAAAAGCAAGTTCCCATGAGAACAAGTCAAAGAATTTGATGCAAGCTTCCCACCGCAGTTACAGGATTAAACGCTGAAGAAGAATGAGCGCGGCACTGACACAAGCTCTTAAATGAAATCCGGCAGATGAAACTTCAGATCAGCAAAGGCTTCTGAATTAATCACAGACACAGGCTGATTCATGAGCTAGCAAAGCAAGTCCTAAAGGCCAGAGTAATGTTGCGATCTGCAGTTTGCAGCAGCTAAATTCACTACCAGGGAGAGGGGCAGAAAAGGAGGGAGGACAGAGAGGGATGGAGAGGCAGAGAGGGGCAGAGGAGTTCTCGCTTGTGGAGGATTTCTGGTGGAAAATGCTGCAGATCTTGCCCAAGCAGCAGACAAGATGCCTTTCTACGTGTTAACTCAAGGATCCTCCCAAACACACACCATAGCTGTGCCCAAACCAAGACCTCCCGAGAAAGCCAATCCCTACAGATCTGCCAGCATATATTCTCCACTTTTTACATTAATTTATAGTTTCACACAGACACTTTCTTGCAGATGTAGCAACGGCACTGATCCCTACGGGCATCGGAGCGATGGCCAGATGGAGTGAGAACCCGAGCACCCTCCTCCACATACAGAGAGATGCTGGTGGAGCTGCTCAGCCTTTGTGAACTTAACAGGGCCAGGTTTTAATTGGAGATCTGAGATAGGCACTGGCATGACCCTTGATAAACCCATATGCCTATGCAAGACGAGATCAGAGCTGTGTGCTATCAGCTAAAGTTAAAGCTCTCTGAAAATATTTCTAAGCCACAACTCTGCTCCCACACTAATTTACAGAATTATTCAGGAGAAAAGAAAAGGAAAAGCCGAGCAGAACAAACTACCTTTTCTCCATGATTTCAAAGCTCTTCACATAACTGCAGTTTTGCTCAAGCCAGCTATTATTAGAGTTAAGTCCCATTTTTTGACAGAGCTTGTGAGAAAGGAAAAAATATCTAGCTTAAAAATAATACACATACACACCCCCCCAACCTGAATAGGTGGAGAGCAGGCAGAGTGAGAAAGAAGCACAGAACATGTGAAAAGAAAGCTGGCGTTATTAATAGTGCATTGGTGCCTCCAACACCCCTGCCCTCAGCCAAGTTTTACTGTTTTACTTCACAAGTAGTCCTATTTTGGTGGATTCAACCTCCCCAAAAAGGTTAAGCATGCCAGCCCCAAACGCCATCCGTGTTTCTCTAACAGAAACACTAACACATCTCTTTCTTACCTACGTGATACACAGAAGTACGGAATTAGTTCTGCCGGGATGCATGCAGACTGTGCAGACATCCATACGCCATGCTTGTTCGTTTTCTTTTCCAATTAAAATTCCCCAGGAAACACAGCCAAAACTTGCCAGAAAAGTACCTGTCAAAATGCGGGAAGCCTGAAGCTACTGTCTATGGATTCAAATTCTTCAGAAAAGCCACAGAGGCTGTGAGTGACCACACACAAGGAAGAAATTGCACCATAGGGAATACGGAAATTAATCCGTCTCTTCCTCCTACCTGTGTTTCAGGCATTTCCCTGTGACTTCAGGAGGCTCAAGGCTGATTCCCAGCGCTGGAATTACACCCGCAGGACATGGTGATACGTGTCCCGCAGCTGGCAGAGCCCTGCTGCTCCCCTCGGGATAACCTAGGCTGAGAGAAGGGCTCTTCTGCCAGGACAGCTCTGCCTACACCCCAGCTGGGTGTTTAGGGGTGTTTTGTTGGTTTGGGGTTGTTGGGGGTCTTTTTGGCAGATAAGCTGCCTCAGCTCTGGGTGCAATCGTTTGCATAATGAAGAACAGACTCAGCTGCGCCAGGAAAAAACGTTAGTGCCAATCTGGCCTGGGGTTGGAGACAGAGGCCCCATTCACCGATGCCCTGCACCTGTGCTGCTACTGACACTGTACAAAGAAGCCAAAAGGGCATCAGGGAATCACCTGTCTCAGTGTGCACCTGTGCGACTGACTGCACAGGGTACCAGGCGATGCCCAGGTGCAATACCTTAGCCCTGTAAATGACTTGCTTGCGCACAGGTGGCACTTGGTTCTGAAATTACAGAGGTTCCCCCTTCTTGGGGGCTGGGAGGGCTTAGACCAGCAGGTGTCACAGATTAGAAAACTGTCTTCAGCTAAAAAAAAAAAAGAAAAGAAAAGAAAAAGGAAAATTTTTAAAAAAGCACACCAAAACCCTGCAGAACCAAAGTGTATCCTTCCCTTCATCCTGGGTCACTAGGTGCCCTTTTGGTTTAATCCAGGCTTCTACCCTTGTCTTCCCCCCAGCTATGGCATCTCCATCCCTGCCAAGCTTCCTCTGGCCCTGCTTCCCCCGGACCCTTCGGACACAGCAGTAATACCCACCTCCCTTCTCCTACAAGGAAAACTCCACACTTGCAAATCCAGGCGTCTTGAAGAAAAAACTCAACCAATTTACTCACAAATACCTGATTACCATCAAGACGTGTTTCCATAGCACCTAAGAAGTGTTACAAAAATAGCTATTTGTTCAGACTGCAAACACTGCATCAACTACAAACACCACCTAAAACTCCATAATAGAGTCTGTGGGTAAGAACACCGGTGCTTAAAAAATACTGCTGAAACACATGCTTGCTTCTTACTACTACTGTCAGAAAACATCTGCACTGTTAAAGGATTAAAGGATTAAGAAGGGAGAAAAAAAATGCATTGACTTTCTGATTCTATGTATCCTTAGGAACTTCCTTGAAATACTTAAAAAAATTCTTGCTCGTCTCTCACTTCGGAGCTAACCAAGAGGTATAGATCTTATTTAGGCAGACAGGAAAAGTATTTCAGATTTGCCACTGAAGGCTAAATTCAAAAGCAAGTTGCATATAAAAATATGTTCTCATAGTTAAGAGGTTCATTGCAGCATGCAGAAAAAAATATTTGACGCTTTTTAACTTTGAGAACTTTTTTTACTCCCCACGTAAACCCAGTACTTGTCCCAGTTTGGTAGAGGCCTCCCAAAACTGCTGTTCACTGGCATCTGCATCCATATGTACCTGCAACTCTCTTGCAGCTTCCTAAAATGACAGATTATGGAGTAACCTCGGTAATCCTCAGGAGGCTTTTCATGCAGCGTGAAATGAAAACATCAAAAACTCGCCCTCTTGCAAAAGGAACATGCATTTAGAAGAGAGTTTGCAGCTTCAGCTGCGCAAACTGGGCTGGAACTGCCGTGCCACAATGGCTGGCGGTGGGGAAAGCCATAGGGGCTGCTGTGCCCCATAGGGGCAGGGAGCATTGCAGCAGCAGGGCCAGGTCCAGGGGCCTGCCTGGTTGCTTCTCCCAAACTGCTGCTGAAAAAGCAGAACAAAACACACGGCTCGACGCTGCTTGGCTTGCTGAAGCAAAATTCTACTTTAGCCAAATTCACTCCCCCAGAGAGGGTTGAACGGTGACTCTTTGGTACCCAGGGCAGGACAGATGTCGCTGCTGTTGGGATGCCCATCGTCCACACCCACGCGCACTTGCCCAGTGACCACAGGATCTATCATTCAGAGTTTCTGTCGGTATCTGTTCCTAGCACACAGGCTTCTAGGGAGCTGTTCTCTCAAACTCGTTCTTTTCCAGCAGAATCACAGATTTTATGGTGTGACTTTCATAGAAGACCAGATGAATGCTGTATATAGCAGCATTTCCACAGGCCAGCCCACAGTTCTTGTCCCTTTCTATTTCTGCCAAAACACAGGAAGGAAAAAAAGAAGGGGGAAGAATCACTTGAAACAAAGGAGGGAGAGGAAGGAGAAAGGAAGACTCCAAGGAAATGAAAAACAGGAAAATGCCGCTGCAGTTCTGATTTAAACTACAATTCTGAACACATACTTTGACTTAGAAAGCTAACCACTGCAATAGCATGTCTTACAGCTGTATGTAGTCTGGGTGCTCACCGTGATAAATCCCCTTCTCCTAAAACCAGGTAATTACCAAAGCAATTCAGATTAAATAAGTACTTTATCGGAATTCACTGCACGAAAGCAAGCAATACAACACAATTATGGAAGACAAAAGTTTGGCATTCCTAATGTATCCTAGATGCAAACTACCAGCAAAATGATACCAATAATTATTTATTTCTTTCTTTTTTTAAAGCAAGCATCCAACACTTATTGCGAGAGTAAGACAGAAATGAATCCACCTTTGGTGACTTTACAGTCAATGGAACAAGGTAACAAGGGAAATACAGACAAGGATTTCAGCAGAGGCAGTGCTTTACACATAGGCAACCACAAGAAGATTTGGAATCAGTTGAAATATAATTAGAAAAGATGCCTGCCACTTACCAAGCACTTAAAATCACCAAATTGCATAAGCATTAACCTCCTTAATAAGCTGGAACATAATACCAGTGTTGTGTACAGCAGGACCCAAGTGAGCTCCGACTGGCTGTATTTATTAGCATCACTTCAATATCAAATAACCATCAACCTATTCATTTTACCCAAAGAATAGATTGGCACGATCTCTACGGAAGGTACAGTTACCCTGCAAATTCATTTCAACCTTGATACAAAAGGACGAGATGAAACAGGGATATAAGAGGACAACACGTAGTCTGAACACTTTGCAAGAAATACAGCGTCACCTGCCTTGCTGTAAAGCCCTGATCCAGCCTGCTGGAAAACAAAGCTCACACAGTTTGCTACTCTGTCTCTCCTGAAATTCCACTTGGATTTTCTTTCAAAGCACTTAGGAGATCCACAAAACCAAAAGTCCAAATATGATTTAACAAAGGAAAAACATGTTGAAATGTCTGTTGTCAAATAACTCTCAATAACTGACAATCAAATTGTTTAAGTACATAAAATGTACCCGAGATGGATCTCGGTTCCTTAGTTCCACTGGAACGCTTTAATTTTACCTAATGTTAGTTCTGAAAAGCTATAGCAACGTTGTCATGACAATGACAACACAACGCAGTTGTTTTCTGCTATCACCGTGCAACTGGGTACACATTTGGGTCATTTACATTGCCATAAAACTATAGTATTTAACCACATTTCTTTTCTCTCTTACTCAAGCAAGTTCTTTCCTCCAGAACATGGTCAAATAGGGTTTGGCACACTCTTTGGATATATCTGAGGCAAAAATTGAAAGCCTGGGAAAGGAAGAACACTTTAAATTTAGAAAGTCAGCGGGGAGGTGTGGGGGGAATCAGCCAGTTTATGATACACAACTAATAACCACGTAGCCACCGATCCTGCAAAGCATTCACGATGCAAGACCCAGTTCACGTTAAGCAGTGCTCTTAAGATTTGGACTCACTGAATGAAATCACTTGCAGAAAAATCTGCCTGTGAGAAGGCAGATTCTTAGCATCAGGCATCGGTTTTTCTAGCCAACAGATACTAATACATATAAAAAAAAGAATAATAAACAATTTTAACTACGCCTAGTGTCTGTAACCAAACCTAGGGTGTTAGTAAATGGTTATTGGTATCACGTACAGCGTTAGACTTGGTTAGGACACTGAGACACTAATTGTACGTAACGGGCTCTACCTGAGCTCAGCTGGGACTGGTTCAGAGCCTCTGTAACATATGCAGAACCTGGCTTTACACTATCCATCTCCAAATCTGCACGTAATTAAGGTCAGGTGGGAAGAGGGCAGAGGGACAGGCAGGAGGCAAGAGAAAGGACAAAGTTAAATTAAAATATCCCCTGGAACAAACTGCAGGAGACTAAAAATTTAATTTGCAGAGAGAGAAATGAGAGAAACAGTGCTAGAGAAATCCCGATGTCAATGTTCTGCATTCTAAGGTGTTGCTTCTCTGGCTTGGTCTAGACTCTTAACTAGCAATGTCTACGTGCAAAAAGAAGTCTAAGTGAAGTGACATGCCAAACTTGCAGGATGAATAGCAAAAAAGATGAGGTGAGATGAAACAAGATAAGTAAACACCCAAATCCTGAGAAAATTCGAGCTGCCGAGGAAGAAGGTGGATGCTTACTGCTACCTGAACAACTGGGGTTAAAGCTGGCTCAGGTGTGACCACAGTGTAGGCAGTCTAATTCTCAATTCCAGTGCAAACACACAGATTATGTGCATGTATTACTGTAAACGGAGTTTTCACTGTGAAGAGTTAAAAAAAATTGTAGAAAACAGATCTCATTTTAGGTTGCCAAATGCTAGTGGAAGAATCAGTAATTTTATAGCTGCAACTTGCACAGTAATGGTGTTCAGTACGGTTGGGAGACTAAAGATTTAGAGCTCACTTTCAGAGGCGCTCTGTCCCAGTTTCAAAAACATATTTCAGCCCGTGCCTCCTTATTTTGATCTCAGCTCGTTTCATCTGTGGAAGCTGAGGGCCAAAAAAGAACTTCAGTGTCTAAAAACTGCTTCGTGAGCCCAGAAGGTAACTTCCTCCTAACGCCAGCGAAGCCTGAACAGGACCTCGAGGATTCCCTACTTAAAAAATACAGAATGCATTTTCCTAAACTACTTATAATGTGCAACCATGATCTTTGGTACAGAGAGATACTATAAACAAGCTCCACCAGTGCAGACCACAGAGGAGTGCTCAGGCATGTGAGGGATGTGGCACACGATCTCTCCAGCGGTGCTCCGTGTGCCGCGACAGCCAAACTTCTAGTCTCTGTTGCAATTACATGACTCACAGAGGGGCATGGCTGTCAAAAGAAATTAATTTCACATGAAAAACAAGCAGAACCACTAATAAGCCTCATACCTTTGAGCAGAAACACTATAGCTGCTCTAGTGTGGAAGTCTTCCTTCTCACAAACAGCTCAAAAAGGAGAGTGACTGAATGTTAACCTTTCAGGTTGCATTAAGGAACCAGAAATGTTCTTTGTTTTCATGTCAGAAAGGGGCAAAACCCCCAACTCTGCCTTTATTATCTGATGTTAACTGCTACTGAGCCTTAGCAGGAATTGCATCTTTGAAGGGCTCATGGATTCAAGGAACTTGGATATAAAAGAGGGAAAAAACTAAGAAAAATCTTTTCTCCATACCTGTATGTCCAAATGAAACGCCTTGGATCTTACAAGCATTCCCAATTTCTCTGTTTGTGACAACTATTCTGACTCCTCCCAAACTTTTTGGCAGGTTGAATTATTTATCAGTGGGTATAGCCAGGCGTAGCAATAAATTTTTACCCTCCTTCTTAAAAACTCTACCCCAGTTTATATATTCCCTGGCTTTTGTCGTTGGTTTGGATACGTGCCGGGGAAGAAGCCTCACCTCACACCCTCTCCGTGATCACACCTGAGATACAAACCCCGTCCTCCCCTTCCTCTCCGCCTGGAGAGCGTTTGATAATGCTGCCACATGCTCAGGAAGGTGAGTCTTCACACAAGAAACCAGAATTTTGCTCTCAAACCACATTCTTCTCCTGGGGGAAGTAGCATGAATGGGAACGACGTGCCCGTTTCCCACGTTACGAGGGGATCGGCACACAGTCTCTATGCCAAGGGGCTGGAAGCGTGTACGTGCATGGGGAAAAAGAAAAATATATACGCACACATATTATGTATTTTGTTACATATATCTATCTACAGTATTTGCATATCCAGTTTTAAGACTGATTTATGAAATCAAAACAACATCCCAGGGGGAGTCGATATGTGTAAATGTGCTGTAAAAAATGTTAAATCTACAGAAACAGCCACCAGTTTTACTGATGCTCCGTTACTGCTATGAGTTTTAGAATAGCACTAGCAGGATCCAGAAAAGACCATGGCAACACAAAGCAGGACTCTGGATAATGAAGCTGCTCCCACACAGCTTGAAAGTTTTCACTTTGGGCATTGTGAGATGCTAAGCACAAACAGCATTTTCTGATTTAAGAAAAAAAGAAAAAAAAATAAAGGCATCTTTGCTTCTGCAGATTTTCAAATTCTAAAAAACTTTCAGAGCCATGTTTCATTCCTCTCCATCAACCATTTTTAACTTCTCTTTCTTTCAAGCTGACATTTGTATTCGCTTGTCTGGCACTTAATTTCTTTCAGTTATAGTTTTATTGATTCAAAATTGATTCGATCATCTCCAACAGAGTTTGAATCAGTTTCTTTGTTTCCCTGCTGTATTGCTTCATGTCCAAAGAGCTCTTAAAAAGGCACGTTAGACTGAAGGTTTGTTTTGGTTTCCCTGAACATCTTTCAAAGCATCAGTGCTACTGACTTGCAAGTGCAGAAGAAGAAACAAAAAAAAAAGAGACACACAGAGAGCAAGACAGGGATAGAAAGAGTAAAAGAATTAAAAAGGAATAAATGAAAACGTACAAGGGGGGAAGTAGCTCCAGGACGCTGGACGGGCTCCATGGGCAGGGGAGACTGGGAAGGTATAAAATTGAAAACAAGAAAAAAAAAAAAACAAACAAAAAGAAGTTGGTTAAAACATGCACCCATTGAAAAATGGGTTAATTTCATATAAAGCTCAGCTAGGCTATACACAGCGCAAAACAGGACCACAGACCCAATCCTTCAAGTTGTTTGGTGTTTTATTCCCTACACACTTTGGAAATTCATTAAGATCCAAGAATTCCCCACCCAGTGTGTCCCAGCTCAAAAAAAGCCCAAACATTTTGTACGTTTGAACTTTTAGCACAAGGCCCATCCCTGCTGAGCAACGCAGCGAAGCACTGGGTTTGTTTGCATTGCTTCCAGTGCCTGCTAAGCATGTGTTTATGGTTAAGCCCATGTTTAAGTACTTTGTTGAGTCAGGAACAGGGCTGGAAGATGTAACATTTCTTTACATAGATGGATAATGCCAACCACTGACAAAAGAAAACGACTCCCAGATTTGTGAATTTACATTTGGCGTAATTCGGTTCCATACACATTTAGCTTTCCTCTGTTTCGAATGGTGCTAAAGCAGACAACTGCTTTATCTTATTTTTTCTTTCTATGTAAAAAATAAAATAATTAAAAAAAAAAGTCTCAGAGCTATGTTTTCCTATTGACAAAAGGTTCTTCCTGAAAATCATTAACTGCGGAGAAAGCAGAGACTTAGCTCTTGCTGCCTCAGCCCCAAGTGTCAGCTTTTATTTTGGATGGAAAAGAGAAAACACGAAGTCTGGGCAATAACTTCCCCACAGATCAGCCCAGCTCGGAGCTGGGGTTCAAGCAAGTTGGCATCGTCCTGCTGAAGCCTCCAGCTGAGCACCCAGCCCACGAGCCTGCATCACGTCACGGTGGCCTTCAGAGCCCTGGAGGAATCTCTGCGGCACGTTCCAAAGCCAGGTGCAAGCCTCCTGAAGAAGCCGGTTTTACACTCACATTGTTGACCTTCCATCCCACACCCTTTGTCCGCTCACCGCTCTGCCCGAGCTCCACAGGAGCTACGAGAACGGGATTTCTTGAAGGATTGGCCCTGAGGTCTGTCGTATCTGAAAGCACGTTTTTTGTCTTCTACAGCGAGAACTGCGCTCGGCGGCCTGAGCGTGTTCGTGTTTGTGCCCTGCCTGCCTCCACACCGGCAATGGATACCTGCCTTGGCTCAATAAAATGTGCATTTAATTTAGCTTTAATGAGACAGTTGCACGTCGCATGCCAAACGACTGGTTCGTTTACATAAGATTAATGAAGACTGGTACCAATTATGCACACTTTGTGTTTCCATATTGTCTTTATAAAAACGCTAATAAAGACATCGTGCACTCACCAGCCTCAAATGGCTGTTCAACCCAGGCGTCTGCGGAATGAAAGTTCTATTTGCAGCTTACTCTTCCTGATTTTTATTTTTATTAAAAAAAACCAAAACACAAACCACAATCTTTTTTGTCCAGGCATTAGCCACCAGCCTGTTTCAAACAAGCATGACCTCTTAAGTTTCTGTTACGGCTGCAATAGCTCTAACACGATGAATGTAACTCAGTTTGCGTTTCTGCAGTTAAAATTAATTCATTCAGCACCGTACCAGAGTCTTCAGGAGGTCAGGACAGAGTCTGTTGCCCGATCCAGACCTAAATTTCTATCTTCCTGAAGTTCAGTGGATTATTTGTTGGGTGCATTGACCCAGATTAATCTGTTATTTATGTCTAATAAAAAATTAGTCATTTACAACAGCTTTTAATACCAATGTGTGCCCTTTAATGTGTCCTTAGTTGCATAATGTGAGTACGTATACCTGTTAAATCTAAATTAAATGAATGGATGAGACAGGAATTTGAGAAATCCTCTGTGAAGTCAGGCAGAGCTGCTGGGGTTATTCACGCTTTTGTCCTAAGTCAGACTGAAGAACTGGTGAGAATGAGCCCTGAAGTTTTAAAAATGCTCATTGCTTTGAAAAAAATGGAAGGGACACATTACCTTCTTATCCCCCATTCCTTCACTTAAGCTCTAACTGTCCCACGGCAAACTGCATCTTTATTCTTTGTTTTCCCGCTGAAACCAGATGTTCCCCAGCAGCAACCACATTTAGAAACCTTCAAACAAATTGTCATGCCAAGGCACACCGCAGTAAAGATTTGGTACCCAGCGAGATGCTATTTGTTAGCAAAAGACATGAAACAAATTGCACGTATGAGGTGAAGCGTGAGATGTGATTTCAAATATGGTTAAACTACAAATATTCAGAATTATGAGAAAGAAGGGACAGGAACAGATAGCTGAGACATGCTGCCTGTGACTGTTAACTATGCCCAAATGATGAGTGGGGACAAAATGAACACACACACACACATACACACAATTCCCAGAAAAGACCAGCCACGGATGGACAGAAGTGAATGACAAGAGTAAACACAGCCACAGTCTACAGGCAATTCCCAAATGTTCACTTAGAAGGAAAAAACAAAACAGCTCTTCACTTTTTTCTCCTAAGCAGCACAATGAATATTTAAACAATTCACTTCTCAATCAGTATCTGAAATTCAAATGCAACCTTTATCTGTATCTCTTTAAAAATCTTTATAAATATGAGCTGATGCCATCTATTGTAGTACTGAAATTCAGCTACATTGCCAGTAGATGGTATTAGCTATAAAATATTAGATGTTAATTCAACATAATAATTTAGGGTAAAAAGTTATCATTAGTTAGTTATCGATACAGGAAGAATTTAGGAAAAAAGGGAAATTGCTCAAGAAATCTGGGGTTTGATGAGCCCACCCTGGACCTGTACAGTGGTTTTTACATAAATAGAAACAGTTGGGATATCAGTTTGTATTCCAGCTGGAAAAAGAACATTTTCTTATAACACTGAACGTGAAAAAAATGGAGAGATGGGCTTAGTACAATACTGAAGGGAAAATGCTACTCAACGGGTCTGAGACCTCCCGAGCACCCCTTCTTCTCCTTGAATGACTTTCTCACGTAGACAAACTTTGAAAAAGGAAAATGCTAAACAATTTCATTAAGCAATAATGAAAGGGACTTAAATTTTCAGGTGATAGTTTTTTGTGCACACGCGTGCACCCACATCTATATCCATCTCTGCAAGCATACCTGTCCCCAGCAGTATCTGGGGAGATGACAGCTGTCGCAGTCCAAACTTCATTGTCAAATCTATTTCAGAGGTGACTCAAGGCAAAACCAATATTCTTTCTTATTACTTTGAATTTTCAGAATTTAATCAACGGACAGTTTTCCTGTATGGTCCATTTTCTTTTATTTATTTCAGGCAGCAGCTGCAGTGTCACTGGTGTAAGCGTGCACTTCCACAGTCAAAGAAAATACTGTTTCGAAGAGCAGAGTTTGCCCAGTTCTCCCATTCCCCGTGTTTCATTTGAACTTCAGTTGTTATTTGTACTTCATCATAGACCACTGCAATATTTTATGGTTCTATTAAAATGCTGTCCCCATTGCTTCTGCAAATCAAACCCTCTAATTATAAATAATAATAAAAACGCAGGGCAGGAAGTTCTTTGCTTTCCATCTGCTTTTCATTAGACTACTCAACCCAGCCAAATCTATGGACAATTAAACAACACAAGAAGTTCTGTCTTGGTAAATTCCTTCATGGCAAAGAGCTTTACGCTGCAGATACAAAATGTCCTAGATGCTCTCTACACATAGCATTTTGATTAAAGAAAACAAAGTTTGCATGTTGATAAGTATGTCTTATCAAAAGCCCAAATCTAAAGCTCCACATTAATTCTAGATGAAATACCCTACTAATGTTGAGTAGCGACAAAAGCTCCAAGTGGTTCCCTTTAAAAAAGTTTTTAATTCCTTGGGAAAAGCCAACCTGATGTTTCAAATACAGGTAAAAGGAGACACTGAACTGACGTGGATATTTAAGCATAGGAGAAATACCTTGTGTATGTTTAAGCCATACATTAGAACGCACTAAATGCACGGAATACAGGTGAGGAAAATGCAAGCTCTTCTGCATTATCCCAGCAATGCAACTCCCAGCGAGGCTCTAGAGGAACCACTTGGAAAGATCCAAAGTCACATTTCGCAGCAGTGCTATGTAAGCCGCCCAGGGTGCTCCAGCAGCTCATTGCGCCCCACGTGCCACCTTCCCGGACGGCGCTGCCCAGGCATTCAGCTTGCCCAGCGGCGTGGTAACCCAGCCCAGGAAACTGAACCCCCTTCCTCCCACTTCATCTTCTCAGGCCTTCTGTATTTCAGACGTCAGTTTTTCCTCCCAGCAGATAGGTTCCTTGAGTCCTCCAACACCACATTCAACACGCCCTAACTGTGGGAACCTCCTCCCTGACTCCTCCTAGCTCCCACCAAGTCACAACCTCCAGCAACCCAGGAAGAGTCTTCCAGACTTCTGCCTGCATCAGGCAAGTACTGTTACTTCCCAAGGCAGAAAAAACCAAAAAACCCACCGAAAACCTACAAAGAAACGGTATTGTAAATTCTGCGTGCACAGGAAGAGCAGGGAAGGATTACAGGAACAGCTGCAACATCCATTCTAGCAATCCTTACATCTGAAAGCTCATTAGTGATCTTCTGGAGGAGCCTTTGGCTTTAATTGTACGCCTAGAACAACTATCAGGGAAGGTCAAGAGGGACAGCCTCACGACTTGGCAGTATCTTTCAACTCACTACTTTTAATAGGACTTGGGCTTTTGCTATCAACTTTGTAACAAACATTTCCCAGGACTGAAAGAGGAAATCCATCCCCTAGTGTGTTGTTAAAGCCAAACCGAATCTATTAATCTATGCTGCTTCATTATCTCTCATTAAAGCATAGCAAGAAACTACTCACTAGCAGCTCATGACATTTAATTGCCTGAGCCATATTGAATAATAAACACTTGCTTATGATTCTATCTACCAGCCTGGCCTGTATTTAGAGTTAAAGCTGCCCCTGCCTGCGTGTTTTAGCTGGCAGAGGGCAGAGAAGGGGACTGCTCGCAGTTTTTCGAGATCCAACTTCAAACAACAAAAGGCAGACAGTGGATTTATGGAATGACCACCTGCTGCAGCGCTTTGAATTGCTAGTGATCTTCGTGATACCGATTCTAGCAAATACATTTGCATGTTCCCAGGAATAATAAAGGCTGCAGATACCAACGGCTGAGAAAATGATTCGCCTAAACCGCCGGCTCTTTGAAGCACGCAGATGAATGCAGTGCGCGATAACTTTGGGCGTTCGTGACTTTTTACCACTGAACCAAAAGTTCCAAGCTGTAGCACAAGATCTGATAAAATGCGGTTCCCTTAGTAAAAGTCAAACTTTTGAATCACATCTATTTGTTTTAAAGTATCAAGTCAGCAATCATATAAGATAAGGAATATCATTAAAATAGAGAAGACAGATGAAAAGAACACCAGTTAACCAGCTTTCCAACTCAACTTGCTGGCTGCATAACATTTTAAGAAAGATCAGCAATTTCAAACTGCGTCTCTTGACACAAAAGATACGCAGATATAACTTTATATATAGGAATATTCTTTTTTAAATCGGAAGAATTGAACAAAAGCTTCACCACCAGTACATTCTGCAGAGATCTCACTTATGCTAGCACATCTAACTGAAATCACTTCCAGTGTATACTATAATGACAACAGAATCAGATCCAACAATTAATCTTCTATTTACTTTTCCTTTCCTCAGCCAAGCTTGGTATTAATTTCCCTGTAGTTCATACAATACAGAACTGTCCAGAAGGCAGTAGGAAGTAGATGGAGTCATATATCCAGAGCAGAAGCAATCAGGATTCCAAGTTCTGTTATATCCGACTTTCTCCATCGATCCTCAAACAGAAAGCAGCTTCCAGTACCTAATTCATCTATTCCATCTAAGTCAGCATAAACATTTTTGGGTTGCCTGTATGTTCTGCATGAAAAAAACCTAACACACAACACTGTCTGGACACCAAGAACTGCGATGCTGCATGGAATCACTAGCTGCAGATTACTGAGGGTATCTTAAATTCTTAGAAGTTTAAAATCTCCCAAATCATGCAGGAGTTCAAAACATAGACATTGATATGAGTTCACAAAACACCGCAGATGAAAGACATTAAACAGTGGGAACTATTCAGAGAGAGGTAATGTGTGGATGATCAACACATAGACAGGATAACAGGGGATGTATAAAGGATGATCAACACAGAGTATAACACGGTACGTATAAAGGAGATATAAAACATGGAAACCCCAAATAACAACTCCATTTAACTTCAGTGCATCATAAAAATTTCACACACTTACCTGGTTTTGGCACAGAATTGGTCACGGACTGAGGAACTTTGTCGTTAATTAGTTCAACACACTCACTAGGAAAAAATCCAACCTGTAATAAAAAAAGAAAAGAGATGCAAAATATTGAACATAGTGGTTTTAGGATCTGAACTTTTAAACCAGCGACTGTTGAACATTTTCCTCAAACTCTGCTTGCCTGATGTTCCATAACATTATCCAACATAAAATGACCAGCATGAGAGAAATAATTTTTCAAAACAATGCAGCCAAAAAATCTACAAACCAAATAATTAGTTCTGCAAAGCACGGCTGTAAGTCTTGTTTCCTAGGCTTGGTACACGGGATGGAGATATTCAACTCGCAGCAGAGAGGAAAGAGGACAAGTGTGCTACACACTTAAATCTCAAGTGGAACTTGAGAGAGACAGCAAGGCTTCAGCTGGGTTTTCTGCACCTGGCTGCATGTAACGTGAAATTTAATGAAGAGAGCAAGATGTTTCAGCTCCTAGCATCTCGATTGTCTGTACTCAAATCTCACCAACACTTGACCTTTTTTTCCCTGTCAAAATACTATATGCACAAGCACCTTTAACATCTTATTCTTTTAGAAAACTGAAATCAAATGTGGGCCAGTGTATTTCCATGTCTGTATAGTCCCATTACAGGAAAAATGCATATTCTTGTACGGTAAGTTAGGAGAAGGCACAAAGCACTCCACTGTGTCCCAGCCTTATGGAGGGCGCTTGATCTGATGAGTGTGGGTAACAAGTGATACTCCTGAAGCATCCAAACTACGCGTGTTTAAAGACCTTGCTAAAAAAGTTCGATGTGGTTTTAGTTAAATTGAATTCAATCTAACCTCAGAACTGAGAACAGGTTTAATAAGATACACATAGAGTAAAACGAGTTCTACTTTTGTAAGGAAGAACACAGTAATTTGACTGGAAATAAACACAAGTGTTTTTAGAAGAAACAGCATGATGCAGCAAAAAAATCTCTGCAAGAGCCAGAACTCCTGGTGTGTACTCACGTATCTGCTTCTGAACGTGGACAAGCCAGTGCAACCATTGCGCCTCAGTTTCCCGATCAGCAAATGACACGGGAAAACAGTGCCACACACCCGTTACTTAATTCTTTTTTTGTGAGAACAGCTGGCAAACATGTTGCACAAGCCCTTTCACCACTGTGATTTACCCGTGTATCTGCTGATCAAGCTGAAACAGAAAGAATATTCCAGAAACAAACCCCAGAGGCAAGACTGTCCTTCGCAAATATTTGAAGACGCTTCCAAGGCAATGACCGACCCTGGGCTACCACACAGCATGCTATGCCAAAAATTTTGACAACCACGGAAAGCAGCTTCTCTGCTGCCAGCATCACTGACAGTGAAGGCAGCTCCAAGTGCCCAAGTCAGGGCAAGGTCTCATCGCTGATTACTTTCAAATGCTAATTTGCTGCCTTGCCACACTGACCTTTAACACAGCATCTTCCCCCACATCCCCTCTAACTCAGAACGCTGGAGAGACTGTCTAAACCAGTGTAAGGGTTAAAGACTGAAGTATGGGGACGATCTTAATGTTTTGCTGAAATAGGATGTGCCTGCAGAAATTCACATGCCACTCCAAAGCATCCGTATCTGGGAAGAAGTGAGATTTTTCCCCTTTCACTGTTTAAGGATTCAGACTACGATGTGACCAGACAGGAGCTTTTTACTTCCCAGCATCCCAACCTTCTCCCCACTTCGCAGCATCTTCCTTCTTACTCCTGTCCCGGGCAAAAGTTAAACCCAAGCTGAGCCCTTGGCAACTTTTATCCTTAGTCTGTATTTCCAGACCTTTTTCTCTCTCATATCCTTCCTCCTCACCCAACACAGCTTCTGTATTGTGACATGTAATTCAAGCACCACCACCCTTCCGAGCCACCCCGTCCACGCCAGCGGCAGGATTTCCCGTCCCCATGTCAGGCATGTGATTGGGACAGCTGAAAGCATCAAGTCACTTCAGCCAGCCACAGTTCGGTCAAGTGCTGCAACAATGCATGGCCAAGAGCCAGCGGATGGGCCCCAAGCTCATCTAAACATTCGAACCGAGCCAGGACTGCTGCCAGTCATGTTAGCACATCTCTGAAATTCGCTGGAGCCGCAAGGCAGTCAGCACTGGGAGTCTGGCAAACAGTCCCTTCTCTATTTATTCCTCTTACACAATTCCCTTTTGTCTCCAAGTTAAAAAAAAACAACCACAAACAACTCTTTCCTACTCCATGATTTTCACCCGTAAACCTCCAAGCAATTTAGTAGCAGCATCATGCGTGGTGTGTCCAGGTAAACACTCCAGGCTTTGAAACTCTTCCATATTCCATAAACGAAGCAACAGTTAATAGAAATGTCAGAGAACTTCTTCCCACACCCCCAAAATCCAGTCAGGCAACATTTTGTCCAAGAGGACAAACTGCAATCCATCAGACTGAATGTTAAAGACTTGGAATATGCTTTTTTTTTTTTTAAGAGTAGGACGGGAGCAGAACTGATAACAGCAGCACGAGGGATGAGCAGACCTTGCTCCTCCAACGTGTGGTTCCTGGCACCAGAGACCGGCCTGTGCATCACGCTCAGGTGGCTCACAGAACTGAAGAACCCATCCAAACCCCAAGATAACGTATGGCTCACTCAGCTGGGCGCACCAATTCTGCGAGGACGTGATACCCCAGACTTAGATAACACAGTGGTGAGTTCTGTGCAATTTACAGATAGAAATATGCTGATCAGCATGAAGAAAGCAGCACAAGTACCGGCATCCCATCGGGCAGCTCAGAGCTCAGTGATGCTGCTGTGCCAGGAGATGCTGAGAAACAGGCCGAGGGGTACACCCCCAAAAAGCACTGCTAGTTAAACAAAATACGTTATATGTTTTTTTAAATATTTTACTACTGCTAATAGTCCCTCTTGGACATTTCCAATTCCAGGAGACAATTTGTAAGTTGGGAAGAACATACACATGGAGTGAAAGTCCCATCCCATCCCACAAACGACACATTCGGGAGGCTCCACAGCTGAAGCGATACGGTTTCTTTCATTCTCAATACCCACAACATCTATGCCTGAGATGTTTAAAGAAATCTGAAGTCCTGGGACACCAACCTTCCATTAATCACACTGAAAACTGGTGGATATAAATCCAGCCCCAAATCCCATACTGTAATCAAAAGCTCATTTGCCTTTGATTGTTAACATCATGCTTCTCCTCTTTCTGGATGCAATTTACAGTGCTAAACATGAGTTTAGAAATTAAAGACGACCCGAGATGGTTATGTCGCTGCTTCTGGCTATCTCGGAACCTCTCCCAAATAAAACAACATCCCTGTTCTCAATCTATCATTTTTGCCATGTTCACAACCAATAATTATGATGGATTTTTTAGGGAAACAGAATCCTTACTTGTGCTAGTGTTGACAAGCTCTCTGATCTTAATTTACTGGTAGTAGTTCTGACGGCTCACTTTTTCCGACTTACTTATTCTAATGTTTCTTGCAAGATCTCCAAGAGATCATCTTCAGGGTCATAACCTATAACTTGTGCCTCATTCCCACCCACTTAAAAGATGCTGCTTTTCCTCCCATGGACAGTTTTCCATGATTTTGTATAAATAAATACATTTAGTCCCAGAGTTGATCTCAACAGATGTAGCAAGGCACTATTAGAGCTTGAGCCAGGATTAAAGGATTTGGCAATGTACAAAAATTAATAGCAAGGGTAGTATATATTTAGATAAATACAAGGTCATCTAAAGGTTAAAAAAATCACTACACACCTTAACCAAAGGAGGAAAGCACAGGCTACCGTTGCATGCAAACATTGCTGCAACAGCTACTATATCTTTTTTTCCCCACTTCTATGCCAGCGTCTGCTAAAACTGAAGATACAAGAGGCTTTGAGGGGAAAAGTCAAAGTCAAAGCAATAATTTCCAGTGTACGATGAGGGAATTCAAACAAATGAGAAAGCAGCAGCAACATAAACGGCAAACGAAACATGGAGACATTTGGATCCTTTTTTGGTTTTGACATAGGCTAAATTATGGGTTAAATTTCATTCAAAATTGTTTCCCTTTTAGTTTTAACTTAAGTTTTAAGCGAGCAAAACCTGAAAGTGGGAACACCTACTTTTTTCTTGCTTGTTTGGCTTTTATGAGCAGAACGGTCACCACGTTCTTTGCCAAGTAACTGTGTGGGACTCACCGGCTCCCCTTGGGAAGATACTCACACATTGTGGAGGGCCACCAGTCACCAGAGGAACAGGATTGTTAGTCCTCTTACCATACAATGGGTTGGGGTGGACGGGACCTTAAAGATCATCTGGCTCCAGCCCCATCTAGTTTAGTTCTCCTGAACTCTTGTAGAAGACAGCTGAACATCTTGGCCACAAAACTCTGCTCATCTCGACTTTATTCTCACACGCACACAAGTCTCTGTGGGACGATCTGTATTAATTATCCATTCCTGCCAGCTGGACTCTGGGAACCAGGGGAGGCTGGTGAAGGGCTCTGCCTTTAACACCCCCGCTGCCAGCGCGGCTGAGCTCGCAGGCAGCTGGACGCTGCACGTGGCCACCAAAGGTCACACACGCTCCTGCAGCGAGGTGTGAGGGACGCCGGTGAGAGGGACCTCAGCTGAAGAAAGGCACTCACTGCTGTGGTGCTCGCTGCCCGGGGATGGTGCGGCAACGGCCGAGCGCCTGTGCCCGTGCAAGCTGCTGCTGCTGCTGGGCGCCTGCAGAAGGAGGGCAGAGGGGATGCACGCAGAGCAGGGAACTCGTGGCGGGCCAGACAGAATTTTGCCCCATCTGTTCCTGCAGCCGGCACAGCTCTGCACGTGGCAGGGGCCATCAGGCTGCGAAAGGTCGTCACTGGTGACACGTCCACTGGGCTCTCGCACATCGCCTGTTCCGCAGGTGATACCACTCACCAGTGGCTGCCTCTCGCTCCCAGTTCCCAAATCGACACATGGGAACCAGAAACCAAACCGGCTTCTCCTTTAAGAAATGCCGTTTTCAAAGTGACACTAGCGACAAAAACGTGCTCTGCCTTCCCGGGCCATTTGTACTGATTGGTACCCTCTGCTCACATCACATACATGCGATTTATTTAAAAATGATGCACAAGATAAAAAAAATAAAATGCTCTCAACTAACAGCCTGGTTTACTCCTGACCAATCCAAGACAGAACAGGTCCCTTTTGGGGAAAACCATTCAGTCTTAAGGTTTGTGTTCCGGTTCAGCCTGGAACACAGTTTGAAAGCAAGGGCTTGCAGTTTCACAACGAGTTCAAGCTCACGTAAGCACAGCCTGCTTAAAAATAAATAAATAAATAAATTCCAGTCCACCCCTGGTTACAGACACTCCTGCGCATTGTTTTGTGTCCCCTCCAGCAGCTGTGCCGCTTGCTCTTGTGCAGCAGTGCAACTAATGAAACTATACCCAAAAGACCAAATTATTCAGAACATCAAAAGGCAGCTGTGCATCAAAAAAGGGCCTGTCCCTAATGATTCAGCTGTCTGAAACACAGTTACTGATTGAAAAGACAAAGCATGACGAAAAAGAAGAGAACAAAGAGGGCTGGAAGGCTGTTAATGTGGAGGTGGCTGTAATTTAGGTAACAATCTTATAATGAAAGCAGTGACTCACTAAGGGCATTTGAAAAGAAAAAGGCTTGAGGAAAAATGTCTTAAAAAATCATTTTACTTTTAACCAGAGAAAATGGTAAGAAGCCTGGTGGGTTGTTTTGTTCCGCACAAGATTAAGTGTCTTGCAATGCAGTCATTAGATCAGGTATTGGGAGAAAGGCAGTGCAAGTATAACACAGAAATGTGAAGGATAACAAAAACGGTGATTCATTCCTCAAGGACAGCTCTGGCTGGCGGAGAATAAATTGACATCCATGCTGAATCTAAGCTGCAGTTCAAACTGAACATGCTCACAACCTAGCAGATTTGCTTTTCTGCTGACATCTGTAGACTTGCCTCTTGTTCGTCTGCACTGCCTAGAGAAACCCTTTATTTATTCTAATCGATGGGGGACATGCAGAAATGAACGCACTTCTGCCCAGACATATACAAGTCACAGCTGGTTTAAATTCACAAAACTAAGTAAGTTCTTTAAAGCCAAGAAGTAATTTTTTTCCATGTTCAGCGAAACCTCGCTCTCCTCCTATCAAGACACGATTTACAACGTACGCCATGGTCCCTGTGATAAAAACTTGCTCCTTTCCTAGCACAAAGCAAAAAACCTGAGAAGGAACACGAGCAAACTGTGCAAAGAGTT
This sequence comes from Falco punctatus, assembly GCF_963210335.1. Lineage (NCBI taxonomy): Eukaryota > Metazoa > Chordata > Aves > Falconiformes > Falconidae > Falco > Falco punctatus. The sequence continues at coordinate 3,544,250 of NC_137596.1, forward strand.
GGTCTTTGGACCTCCTCCCTTTATCTGCTCTCAGAATCACAACTATCTGGCAAGACAGCCTTTGTTGATTTATTTTATTAATTAAAATTACTGGATCAACAGATTGCTATCACGTTTACAGCGGCTATTGTTCCTAAACAGGAACAGAACTGTTTGTCTATAATAAATGCTTTTAAGGCTGCACAGCTTCATCAGTACTATACATATTGTGGAGACCGGTGAGGAGTGGTGTTCCTCAGGGGTCGGTACTGGGACCAGCACCATTTAACATCGCTGCTGGTGACACAGAGCATGGGATCAAGTTTGCTGAGGACACGCCAGGCTGTGCGGTGCAGTCAACACGCTGGAGGGCAGAGGTGCTGCCCAGAGGGACCCTGACGGGCTTGAGAGGTGGGACCGTGTGAACCTCACGGAGTTCAACAAGGCCAAGTGCAAGGTGCTGCACAGGGGTTGGGGCGATGCCAAGCACAAACGCAGGCTGGGCAGGGAACGGATGGAGAGCAGCCCTGAGGAGAACAACTTGGGGGTGTTGGTAGACCAGAAGCTCAACACGACCTGGCAATGTGCGCTTTTTTTTTTTTTTTTTTTCCTCTTTCTATGAATTCTCTTCTCACTGCAGCAGTCAGTAAGGTCAAAAAATTCCATTACATCAGGAAATGTACTGTTTCTATACACTCACAGTTTATGGGCCTTAAGCTTGAAACACAGGTTAAAAAAACTTCCTCTTTACACAAGGGTAGAATTTGCATCTCTTGGTAGCTGGTGGTGTTTCATGGAAATGAAAAGTGCTGATAAGTGCATTTCAAAGGAATGACAAAACCTGTCAATTCACAGAAAAAAAACGCACCTCTGCAAATCAGAGCCATGGCTGTGTGAAGAGAGATGTTTATGCAGTAATAAATGAGTTAGCATAGCTCAAGAAATTACTGCCTGTCAACTGAGCTACAGCTGTTGAAAACCACCTCTGAGCTAACTAGCTTCACCCTGCAGTCAGCAGGAGCAGCGAGCGTACAGATGGTTTGTCACCCTCTTTCAGCTGACAGGCAGCAACTTCTTAAAACACACCAACTTCGTGTTCTGCATTTGTGCAAACGCATCCCGAGAGCTACCGAAACACAGATTCTAGCTGCTGCATTTCCAATAGCGCGGCTCGGTGACCACGATCTGATTCACGCTGCGAAAGACTTTTGCTTATAATATAAGACGCAAGGTAATTCCACCCCTAATTTTCTGTTAAGCCAGAATATGGTGCTGCATTTCTGCAGCTGTTCAGATCTGTCGTGTCAGTAGACTGACTGTGCACAGCTACAGACAAACCCCTTTTCAAGCAGTATGCTCATCGGTGTATCTTCACGCTGGGAAAGCACAATAGGATTGCTCTGAGAGACCGGAGGCAGCGACAAACTGCAGAAGAGCTCCCTCGCCTCTCGCGTCTTTAATCACCAGCGGCATTCCTCATATCTAGTCACAATTTCAGCCAGCCCGATGGCAAGCAGGGAGCTTGCACCGAAAAATGGCATCCACACCCTGCACGGGGACACCGTGCACTTGGAGTCAATCAGCTTTGTGCAAAGCGTCTGCACCCAGGCACAGAGCGCAAAGTAGTTTTGCTTTATTGATTCGCTGGGATGTTAAATGTGACGTAGCCTGATCATTCTAAGGAGCACTGAAACATGCAATTAATTTTTGATCGTATGGCAGATACAGCTTTAGGGCTTCCAAGATTAGAACCAAAGCCCCACAAAGACATAACATGGGCCAAAACCAGAACAGCCAAGTTTGTTCAAGATACATCACAGTGTTAAATCTAGAAAGAAATCTAATTTCAGAGCAGGTATCACATGTCCACGCTGCTCTGATTTTATAAATGAGATATTATCTGGAGTCCCACATGTGATATGAAGCCAACAAAAGCTGTATTTCACGTGCTCTGGCCAATCAGACAGAAATGTAATCGTATAACTAACACCCCATTCAGATGGGATTTGTAGTGTTTGGAGATCAGACTGCACACAGCCCTGGAATTAACGACAGCAGGACCACAACCTGGATCTGGCACAGAGAGGGCTGTCAGGGGAAATCTGAGGTCCTTTGAGAAGACTTTCCAGGCCAAAATATACAAGTGTCAGGTCAATTCTGATCCTGACCCTCTCCAGAGCAAACTCGTAATTCCATCTACTCACAGACAGCAACCGCAGTACGAAAATCCCTCCTACCTGAGAGGAACTGAAAGGTGAGACAGTGTGAGGAGGCAGAAAGGCAGTTACCCCACCTTCAGTACCTTTTCAGCTTTGTTTTGTAAAAAGAGATTTCATTTTTCTTTTTTTTTTTCATTTCCAAATCAGACAATCCAAGCTAGGATCTTTCGAAAATTGAGTCTAAATCTCTCTGCCATAACTTTTCATATATATATCTATATATAGTGATATTACTATAAAAGTACTATTAAAACCCCAGGAATATTAACAGTTCATAATAAATGCAGACACAAAAGCACAGGTTAGTTGGGTGGCTTGTCCAAGTCAGCAGCAGCGTCTCATCAAGTGGCTTCCTCCAGATCCTCTATGTGCTGCCTGATCCAGTTTTAGATAGTGGAAGGGATGGGATGATTTGAATAACAGTGTCAGCTGCCTTGGAGGAGGGGCAACAGAAGCTTCCAGCAACATCAAGCCAGCTATCAATCAAAGGGCCGTGGCTCTCCCTAGCTCGATAACCTCCTATGAAGACCACGTGTCTGCTCAAGCCCAAGTGCAGAGAGAAACACCAACGCAGGGACACAAGCAGTCCTGGGCAGGCACAGCAGTCGGTTAAACACGCTGCTGAGCTTCCTGCCTTTATTTAAGTTGCACTATCAGGTCTGATGCTCGTGCCTACCTGAAATCCATGTTTGCCTCTCCACCACGTGGTCAGCTCCTTTGGTGGCATATCAATCACAGACACTATGTCTCCCACCTGGAAAAGATTGGCAACATCAATCACGGCTTGCAATGCGGCTGGGAGGAAAGCACAATTCAAACAGCAGCGTTTTCCAGCACTGCAAAAAACTGTAAAACTTGTGAGCGACCGCACCAATGCCCATCTTGAGACATCTGCCTTTGAAAAACCAAACTGTCAAGGTAGAAGAGTTACTGCATTATACAATGTACAGGATACAGCTGTTCACAGGGAAATAATTCTCAAAAGCAGCAGGCTCTCTGCCAAAGGGTACAGCAGTGCTCCGATTAAACTGCAGATGTAAGTGAGCAGCGATGGTGTGAAACACTTTGGAAAATACTCTCAAGTAGCTGAGCTAACTTGTACTACATGCCCTATACGTGTGTGTGTAGGCATTGACATATATCTTCTTGTTTTCCTTCACAGCAAAAAGTTCAGAGCTCCCTTTGTAGTTCACAAATTGACCAAGAGACATGTTTTTCTTAAGTAGAAAATAAACAGAGGGTGGTGTGATGTTACAGGAACAGGAAAGAAAATGACCAAGGATACCAAACAGGTTTTCTGAAGCTTTGCTCATTCCCATAAAAAAAACCAAAACGTAATAGTGCAATAATTCAAAAGGAATCAGTACAATCAATACTAAACCTGGTTTGGTGGGAATCAGCATCTATGTGGCCTCTGTTATAGAAAATGAGCCGGGGCAGAGCAGAAGGGGTGGGACACCTCAATAAAGACTGTGGCTACAGCAAAAATTAACAGTAATGCCCAACTTCTACCGGATGTTTTACATTGATGGGTCTCAAAGTGCTTTACAAAGAAGGTAACACACCCCTGGTTCTTAGGTGGAGATAACCGAGACAGGGAAGGGATTTCCTCAAGGGAATAGCAAACCACCAGCAAAGCCAATTTCCATTAAGGAAACTGCTGTCACCACGAGGAGCTGGGTATTTTCCTCAGTATTGGGGAGCAAACACCAGCCAGCTGCTTTTGCAGTTGCCTATTAGAAACTAACAATAGCCGAAACATAAAGAGATAGTTTGGGTTAGGGAACAGAACGTGGCACTGTAAAACAACCGATCGTATTCCACTCCTGTTCTGCCAGGGCTTCTCACTGCGCAAACCTGGAAAGCCACACGTGCCTCGGTTTCCCCGCCGGTGTACTATGGCTCACAACAACCTGCTGGACTGCGTGGCAGTTGCAAGGCCAAGTTAGCCTGCTGGCACAGACCTGTAAGATTTACAAGCAGGGAGGGCGACCTTAGTGCTTTTATTAATACCGAGACACTGACAAACAGCCCGGCTCCTGCACTGCAGGCATTTCCACTTGGAAGGTGACATACCCACGTGTCTTTCTGGTTAGTGCAGTTCCTCGATGCACGCTAATAACTGCCTTGATTTTGAATATGAAGAAACCCGTGGCAGCACTAGACTATCACGATTATTTTCACCTTCTGTGCTGCATGCTAAGAGCGTGATCCCAAAATCTCCTTTGGGCGCTAACGGTTTGCCTTTACGCGTTTCTGTGTAACACCGTGAATACTCCATTGATAGTACCACAGCACATAAACAATCGCAGCATAAAACGCCGCTTTCTGGGTCGAACGGACCAGAGCCAAAGACTTCCAGGGTCTGACCTTCCAGATATTTGCTCTACGGCTCCTCCTGCTCTGTATCACGTAAGATTTTCCAAACAGTTTTAGATTATCACCTGCCCTTCAAGTAAGTTCTTCAGCAGTCTGGTTCTTTACTTTTCATGGGGGCAGCAGCTCTTAAAAATGGCTTTAGACACGGACTTGCGAACAGGAACACAGGTCGTGCAAACTGGCCAATGCATAATTAAACTGGTGCGTGCCCACATACACAGATACGTGGACAGCCTTCCGGAACAGCTACAACATACGTTAAATACACCGCACAGTACGGATTACACAGGGTCTGCTGTGCCTCACAGACCAGGCTAGAGCACTTGGCTGCCTGTTTAATCAGAAAATACCAATGCCAAGTAAAGCTGTATTTAAAAGATGACCGAACTCCTCCCTGTATTCAACCCACTGCAAACTGAGTATTTAATTGAATCTTCTAAGCTTCACCCCACAAAACATTCTGCAAGTGTCTGAATGTATTCCTGATGCGCACACCCGCACAGACACCCGCATTACACTCTTCTGTGACAACAAGGGTCATAAGCTCCCTTAATTATTTACCTCAAAGGACAGTTCATCTGCTGCTTGAGCAATATATCTCTTAATAACGTGGGCAGCAGCAATAGCAGGAACGTTAATGGACGATTCCTCGTGGACTAGCAGGTGGTTCCCCTTGTTATCAATCTGAAATAAAGCACAGGAGAGCGTGAGGCAGCTGAGGACAAGCGAGGAGGCACGTTACTGGTGCTCGGACGTGGCAGAGACTTCAAGCTGATTCAGGGAGACAGGACGGCTTGGGGGCCCCGAGGAGAGCAGCACCGAGAGCAGGGCGCAGCGCACACAGAAACGAAGAACAATTCCTAAAAAGTGTTTCAGAAGGTCGCGTGTCCCCATCTGACTAATGAGGAAAATGCTGTATTTGTGCGTCTTTGCGTACAAGCAGCAGCATGACAGTGAATGTTTACGCCTCCCTTTAACACCCAGTTGTATTGTGCTTCCTGAAGTACTTTAAATGGTAATACAAAAGTGACTACAAAAATTCTCTACGAGGTGGAATTAACACTCAAGAAGAGTCACTGAGGCAAGGAGGAAATGCTGTTAAACCAAAACCAAGTGATACTTTTGATTTCCTCCCACCCTTTTATTTCTCTTCCGAAGAAAACATGGCTCCCACCCCTTGCTGCAATCATCAGCCTGCTGTCAAAATTCCTGGATTTTTGTGCTCGTGTAAATTTTTCCAGGATTCTCAGTTAATGGGAAAGGTTCCTCTGTATTGCACTTGCAGTAGGTTTGCTGTAATCTCTAGGTCCACTTTATTGCTGTAAATTCTACAGCTGAATTTTTCTCTAGAGCTTCCTTCCTCCCTTCATGCTGAGAAGGTTTCCAAGATTTTTCTCATCCCAAAGGAGTTCGGGGTGAGGAGGATATCAGTGGGGAAAATCACAGGAAAATGCACTCCATCCTTATCACAAGCATTTAAGAATGAATTGCAACAGTCTAATAATAGCTGTTTCTATTCCTGGTGTGCAGCAGTATCATCAGGCGATGGAAAGCCACACATATCTCTACCCAGACTAATCAAGAGCCCCGCTGCCACGGACAGGTGGCCTCCATCATGTAGCCCCATTCCTCCCTGCACTCGTTGCCCAACAACATCAATTGTTGAAGATGGCAGAAGACCATCAGCAGAGAAACCAAAGCTGCAGCTGCAATTCCCAACGTTCACAATATACAAACCCCGCCACCGCAAGCACAACGCAGGCTCTGTTGAGCTGCCTAGCCAACAGCGATGGCAAACAGGGACAGAGAATATTTACTGTTTCTGTGGCTACCACAAGGGAAAAAAAAAAAAAAGAAGAAAGAAAAAAAGAAGGGAAAGAAAAAAGGAAAAAAAAAAAAGGGGAAAAAGGGGGGAAAAGGGGGGGGAAGGGGGAAAAGGGGGGAAAAGGGGAAGAAAAAGGGGGGGGAAAAGGGGGGAAAAGGGGGGAAAAGGGGGGAAAAGGGGGAAACCAAGGGGAAAATAGGGAAAAAAAAGGAAGAAAAAAAAAAAAGGAGGCAGGCGAACACTGTAATTGAGACAGCTCAAATATTTTTAGAAACTTGCCACACTTGTGGTATTGCCTTGCCAAAAAGGAGCGTAAGAGCGCGTGTCCTTCCCGCAACCCATCCCTCAGGCTTCAGCCACGCACCGGACTCTCCCAGGCGGCCCACGGACCCAGCCACTCCTTCACTAAAACTGCTGCCACCTCCTCTTATTTGTGGGCACCAGGAGGAAGATAGGCCCTTTGGGTGACAAAATCCAAGCGAGAGAGGGGGGGAAAAAAGCTCCTGTGTTCTTAACATTGGACCTGATTCTGTTTGTTCTGTACCATTTGTGACCACCTGTACGCTGGTAACGGGGGAATGCAGCTTTCAGGATAGCATGTCAGTGACACCAATAGGTCTGGAAGGATTATGCCGCTTTCTGGAAAGGCAAGAGAGCACATTCGTGGCTTGCTCTGCTGCCAAGGTCAGGAAACACGTCACAGTCTCAGCCTCATGCCGTACCTCCATCCACGTGAGAGCTGGCCCACAGTTTATCTTGTTGCCTGCGATGGCTGAGAGACGTGCCAGGTAAGCCATCAGCATCTGGGTGACAAGCTGGAAAAGAAAGAAACAGACATCCAGTTTTTCTTTTAGTACACCGTGGTTGGAGAGACTTCTGCAGACATGGAGAGACCATAAATTACCCGTTGCTATAGGTACGTGTTATAGAAATACACTCCCTTTTGCAAGGAAATCTGTCATTTGCAGAAGGGCAGCAAACTACAGTGTTAAAACGATTACACGCACACAAAAGAAGTGTGAAGAAGCAGCTCCTTGTGCAAGTAATAACGTTATTTTTATAAGATATGTAGATTTTCATTATTTCCCTTGTCAAGACACCTTAAATCTACAGCCTTCCTCTCATCGCAGATTTTACATACAAACAAATCATTTCTGTTACGGCCATCACACACATCTGAGAACTGTTTAGTGAAACAAAACGCTGGCTGTCATTTCCACCCGCTTGCAAACCCTTAAGAATGCGGCCACTCAGACCGACCCCTTAGTGAAAGAGTAATATTTCAAATAGTAGAAAAGGGTTTTGAAAATGCACTTAGCAATAACTTGGTTTTATTGAAGAGAAGCTAGCGAGGTCTTCCCAAAGCTTCGCAGCCACAGTCACAAAGCAGTATTGTAGGCCAGAGTTCGCAGGACTGTTTAAAACATTGTTCTCCTCAAACATCTGTTCAAATGTGGTCAGTTCAAAATAAAAAAATATAGTATGAGACACCAGACAGCTGCAGAATTACATTTCACAGAGCAGTCAACGTCTTTACATCTTCTGTGCTTACAGATATAATGCAGATTTTCAGGCTCAAGCTATAAAGTACATGTTAAATAAGCTGTACAAATAAAGATGTAAAGGAGAGGAATGCCTAAAATATAACCTAAAGCAGGAATTCATTTTGCTGCATCTGCTGAATTTAAGAGACCAGAAACTTTAAATTCTCTTCAGAAATAGCCTGCATTAAACCAAAGCAACTAATAAATCAGATTCTCTGATGAACAATGGGGCCACGTGATCAGCTTCCTATAGTTGATGGCAAAAGCCCTGTAGACTTCGGTGGGGTACTGATTTCAACCATTGTGCGTTGCTCAAAAGCAATCGATCCTCGCCTGCTCAGCACCCAAAGGGCACAGATTCTGATTGATAGTCCCTGGATGGATTCTTCTTTGGCTGCTTGGAACGGCCTCAATTTCCTCGTCGCCCATTTCAGCTACACACCTCGTCGGCAGGCAGCATCAGCTTTCTGACACAGCACGTCAAGATTTTTCCCTCCTTGTGCTTGATGGTAGGGGGCAAACATACAACTACAGGTCCCAGAGATAAGCGACCTGCGAAATGAAGCAACGGGCACCGTCCATCCCAGTGACACACAATCCTCCCGCAGACTGAGGCCAAACGGTTTTGTTATGCTCTACTGGCTCCAATATTATGTTGCCTCCCTCTGCACACCTCCTGAAACGATGCAGTCAAGATGCACCTGCTACGTTCCAGAAGATTCTTTTGGACAAGAGGCTGAAGGAATTCCACCTTCCCATATTCCAGGTGAAGACAGCAAGTCAAGAAAAGTATTTCTTACTCATTTAGGGAAAAAAAAAGCCCACTCTTTAAGCTTTTTAAAGACCATTTAAATAATGCACTAATGCCAACGCTCTTACAAACCAGCTTCGGTGATTTTCAATTAATAAATCTAAGTCTAATGTTGCAAATGATATTACTCTTGCAGTGCTGCAGCCTAGAACAGCACGATTGCCTAGGAATGTTAAGTTGCTAACATTCGGTCAGGAAATAGCCACATCATTGCAAAAGTTTCCAAAGACACAATACAACTCTTAGCTAAGGTACTAACGAGGACAGCTTTTTTTCTTGGAACTCTGAGCAACCATTCCACATTTAGCAGCACATTAATCCATGTGAACTTGCAGGGCATCTCCCTTTAGATCACTGAAATTAAGGGTAGAAAACACATGCTGATCTTATGAGTAGTCATCAGTTTCCAAACGTAACCCAGGTCGCGTTAAAACTACTTTGCACAGACTTGAAAACGTCTTCCAGCCCCTCGCTGGTGACGCTGCGGTACATGTTTGCAGGGCTGAGAATTTACCTCCGGACTGTCCTTCAGGGCATCGGAGCGGGGGAGCTCTGAGAGCTGGGAGAAGCGCCGGTCATAAATACATAGGTGAAGGTGTTTGTCGAGTACTCTGAAATCTTCATAACTCCGCTTCACGATCCAGCTCCTCCCCTGTGTAAACAGAGAGGAGAATCACACTGTTACAAGCTCCTTGCCAGTTTGGGTGAGATGGAAGAAAATGAAACTTTGTGCAGAAGATCTGGCCATCTTTCTTCTCCAAGCATCTGAAGGTATGATAGTACACCTTAGTAGTATTTTCATGTTTCATGAGCCATTCACGCTCAAACCAGCCGTTAGTGTTCCTGTTTTAATTATTTAACTGTGGGCTTGGATGTGGCCCAGCGTTCTGAGACCCATCCGAAGCTTTTAACTTCCACCTGCCTTGCAAGGATTTTGTAGCATTTCCGTGCACAAGGTGTCTGCGCAAATGTAAATTACACAATGGTTGTATAAATAGTGTGAAATTAGATTCTACATAGATAAGACAAATATACAATCAGGGATCTGAAGGCAGAAGCTTGCAAAACTTCTGTCAGACGCCCCAGGCAAATCTCCAGCTGAATTAAAAAAACAATCTAAGATGAATAACACTAGCTGAAGATTTACTCCTGAGTGCGTATCATTTCCCCAATTAAAATACTGACAAGATACACACTGCTTCAGGGGACAGGGAAGGGACAAAGGCAGCACAGCATAATCGGCTTCGCGAAGCTTTTAATATCTAAGGACTACTTCTAAATTCTTCATGGCCTATTATGATCAATAAAAATTGTAATAATGCAGCACTTTACAGGTCAAAGCGCTTTATGAACAGCCATCAATCCTCTCAACACTCCCATGCAGCCTCTAAAACGAGACTACTCCAGTTTTACAGATGTGGACGCTGACCCAGTGACCGTGGACCCCCAGCAAAGCTTCCCCACCTTCTATTTCCAGTGCAAAGCGCTTTTTTTTCAGCCTTTGTTTCCTAAAATCAACAGCATGGCCACATTTAAGGAAAAAAATCTCTGTTTGCGTTACAGACTCTGCTTCGCACTCCGCATGCAGTTGTCTCCCTTGGGAAAGGAGGAGAAGAACACGAAAGCAGCAGATGCCGGCAGCCCGGCCATGCCAGCGGTGCAAGGGCTCGGGGACGGCGGAGGCTGGGACTGCACTGCTCCAGGTTACGCGGCACCTCGAAGGCAGGGCCAAGGATTACCGGTGCCAAAGGGATGCCTGGCGACTGGTACGGAAAGCAGGGAAGTGCACGGTGTTAGAGGGGACATACCACCGGGGAAAGCCCTAAGCGCGATCCCGGCTCGGCTGGACGTGGCTGTCAGAACCTCACCTGATGCCCTCTTCACCTGGGATACAAACACCCATCGCCTGCTCCGACTTCCCAGACCCAACTCTGCTATATTCGTTTGTTTCTTGAGAAATGTATAAGCATCGCTTTTTTATTACTATCCAAAGCCTGCAAGGCAATCGTAAATGTAAAATCTATAACCCAGCGTACTAGCTATTTTCTGTCAAATTTATTTAAGACAACTCCAGACCGTGCGCTGTGCCCATAAACTCTGCTTTCACATCACAAGAAATCACTCGTATTTCACAAGCCTGCAAAGAGGGCATCTACACAGGACATAAATGCTTTGTATTTTCCGTAAGTTACGTCAGTTTACTTTTCGTCTAAAGGAGAAAAACAAAACCAGGAGTGCGAGCCTAATTATCTTCAAAAAGATGACAGCCCTTCCAATGTCTCCATCTTTTGCAATTAATGGGGTTCTTGCTCTCTTTGACGAGTTGCTGGTATGACCTTCAGCTGCACAAGGTTTAGTCACCAACGTAAGAAACGACAGACTGAGAAATCTTTTACCTGCTTCTGCCCACTGCACTTAACAGGACATTTCAATACGCCACCCACGCGAGTAACAAACCTATTTGTTGTAAATCCTCCATTAATTCCATGATATTTTAATTTTAAATATGGGACTGTGGATTTGCAGTCTCTTTTTATCACGAATGAAGACAGTAAGAGTTGACTTTACAAGACAGGAATAGTCGGGGTCAGCAAACTCCTGGTCCATGTGACAGGGTGTGCAGGATCCGCGGCGGAAAGGGCGGACCCGTGCGGACAGCATCCTCCGCGCTTCTGATGACACACGTCCCACATGATCACAGGAATGAGAGATGCAAAAGCATTGCGGGGTACCCGTGGGGATGGGACTGCCCGATCTTCAGCCACGTTCCCAATGACTGTGCACATGGCGTGTTAGTACAGAACACAGTTTCAGCAACAATCATCCCAATTTCCACCCAGGAGAAAGTTACTCCGTTTCAGCAACAATCATCCCGATTTCCACCCAGGAGCAAGTTGTTCCCACACTCTAAAATGTATTTCCTAAAACCCTACAGTTTTAATTTGGCCATACCTAAATTTAAAAAGCGTAAATGCTTTAGGTTGTTGTAGAAGTTGCGTTAAGCAAAGTTTTTGTGGATTTGCAGCCCGAGAGATGAATTTTTAAGCAAAACATGACAGCCATATCCACAAGGGGTGCGATTAACTTTGCAGGAAGGAATCACTGCAGCAATCTAGGAAGGAACTGGACAACATTTAGTGCTTCCCCTCAGATATGCAGTACAAATCACAAGAAAGTCAAGCCTAAACTCTCGCTGCTGGCTTTCCAGCCTTGCATGGCCAAAGCAGCAGAAACAACAGTGGTCTCGTTCAATATCACACATACCACAATGTTTCACTACATCAATACAAAAATTGTACATCTTGCTCCCATTTCCTGCGAATTCTGAAGCGCCAGAAGGGTTTTTCGAAAGGGTTCTTTTTTTTTAATTTAGAGAGTTAACAAAACAGTAGAAACAAGTAAGCGACTGTTAAGTTGGTCTCATGTTGTCAATTGTGTTTTACAGCAAAGCTAAAACATTACTGGTGTTCGGGACACATAATATCCATAAGGCAAAAATGCCTTCCCCACATTTTTAATGATTTCCATAAATTGTTGCTCAAATAAATTTTCAATCACCCTCTAATTTTCCAATTCAATAATTACTTTTCTATTCTTTAATTACTGATGGTCCTTATTTAGAGAAGCACGTACTTAAACCCCATTAATTTCAACAGGACATAAGAACAGAGGTGAAGTAAAGCACATAAATCACGTGGTTTCCCAGATTCAGACCTTGAATTACAAATCCGTGTATGATAAATTTCATTAAAATAAGAAAATCAAGCCTCAAGTGAAGATTTCAAGAATACCTTAAAATAGCTTCACGATGTTTAAAAGGGAAAATTGACCACTGACTAAAAAAAATAAATAAAAATCCCTCTTGAACAAAATCAAAGTGTGTTTTTTAGATTTAATTTTACAGAAACATTCACAATGAAAAGCATCGTGACAATTAGCCACAAAATGGAAAACCTGGGTTTGTTCCTACTTCTACTACAGTTTGATCTGTTCTCCCTTACTCTTGCATGCCGTGGAGGATTAACTGTATGATGAAAGACTGATGAGATTTCAGCACACTGCACAGAGCTGCTTTTTTTATTTCCCCACCAATTATTAAAGCAAGAAGAAACGTCATGCTAAAAAAAACCAACCAAACCAAACTATTAGAGATTACTGAATTGATAATTGAATTTCCACTGAGCCAGAGATTTGAACCTCCCATTAGTAAAAGCATTACACTGAGATCACAAAAAGCTACCCAGGCTTCACATGGCGTGAGACAAGATTCAGAGGGACAAGGCTTCAGAACCCCCTGCTCCACAGGCGGTATTTTTAGCTCTACTGGTCGAATGGCCTAAGGAGGATGACACGTAGCCGTAGCCAGGAGAAGTTTACGTCCTCCCCGAAGCACAGCTCGTCTGGGGATACTTGCAGCGAGCAGCGATACCGCTCCCTGCTCCCTTTCTTCCCAAGCCCAACACACAGCGTGACAGCTGCAGCTCAGGGACGGTTTGTTCCCTAAACGACAAAAAGATATTTCTTCTTGCAGCGCTGCTTGGCTACTGTTGGACTGGGAAAAGCAGATTTAAGAGGAGGGTATTTCAAGACAACCTTTGCGTTTTCATTCCCAGAGTTAAAAAAAAACCAAACCCACCCTTGCTCCATCATTTAAACCATTCAACAAACCAGTACAAAAAATTTAGACATTTCTAAGAGGGGCTTCTGTAAGCTCAAGGCCAGTTCCACACAGGAGTATTTTAATGTGGATTTAACTGGTTTCACTTGGGATCTGGCAAGAAGCAATTCTTCCCGCGTTGTATACTGAACGATCAACAGCTTACTCAGAGGCATCCCGCTAACACAAAAGAAGTTCGTCTGTTGTAAATGGATCGTATCGCAAATATTGACAAAACAGATATGCTGAAATTTTATAATAAAGGTTTACAGATCTCCTCTCCCAACTATGTAAGAAAAAGACCACGTTGAATCTGTCTACATCTGGGCAGACAGGAGTCCTTTTCGCCCACCAAAGCCTCTTCAAGACAGACAGGGTGCACAGCTTTCCTGTCCCACGGTCCGAGTATGTTTTCTCCATAGCACCTACGATTTATTTATTTTAAGCCAGGGATAGACCTTTCTTTTCTGGTTCAAATGCTTATTTCCTGAAAGAAATCACATGGATGCCTTCATGAACCTTACCAGTCCACATGGAGATCGAGACCAGAAAATGAGGTGAAAGTATATGGCAAAAGTCACTTCAGTTTGACCCTGTAGTAAGAAAACACCATGTATTAAATCGCTGGAAAAACGCCAGCATCCACCAGCAGAGTTTAACTCTGCCATGTGGGTGACTTTTACAGCTGTCTGGGTCTGGGGTTCTGTATGTTATTCCAGCGTGACCCTTCAGCCCTTTTTCTATTTCAAGTCACACTGGAAAATGGCTTCGAAATTTAGTCAAAACAGAAAACAAGGCTGATAAAATCCATCACTTCGTATTTACCCAGGAAGTGTTTTTAGCTGGTGCCGTAGGTGGCTTTATCTAAGCTGAAGTTTGTTTACCAAAATGTCCTGGACGATTTCATGACTTCTGGTGTATTATTATAACTTTAGGGAATTTATCAATCTCTAGAACTTAAAGGGAGTTTGCACTAAGGCAGCATAAAACTACTTTATATCTGAATGAAAGAAAGTGCATGCTCAGCAGCGTAAGGCTTTCTGGCTAGCGCATTTCCAGGTCTTGCCTTGAGGCCACCTCTCACTGCTCCTGGTAGTACCTGCCACCAGTTTACTCCTGCCCACCACAGCGCAGGGAGCGCTGGCATTATGGCTTGTCCTTAAGCTGGAAGACACTTGCATTAGCTCAACCCCACCGATGAACGCACAGATGTTACTCAGCAAACACAGCACTTGCTGGCAGGACCCTTCCAGCTGGCAGAGCTGGGCGGCGATGGGCGCTCAGTGCAGTAGTAGCTACACCAGGACGATGTCTGTCCACATCTGGAGTCGACCAGTCTATAGAAGACAGAGCATCAACATCTGGCAGCGCGATACCCGCCCTGCTGTCAGGCAGCTGCACGTACTTACCAGTAAAAAAAAATAAAATATGGGATTTTATTATTTTATTTTTATATATGTATTATTTTATTATTATATATTTATTTTATTATATGGAGGGAGCTTTAAATAAGGTGAAAATGATGGAAATGCTAAAATTTCAGCATTCCACCTGGAATCACAGGGAATGGACGCAGGAGAGCCCAGCTATCGCAAGACGAAGGGAACATACGTACGGACAGAACACAAGGCAGAAGTCAGAGGAGAAAGTTTAGTGTACTTCTGTGGTGAATCCTTAACAGCCTTCTTCCACAGAAGAAATTAATCTCTTTCAGCATTAATTATCAGTTTATTATCAATTAATTGCAATCAGCGGGGAAAAAACAGAGATTTTAATGGAAACCACTGTAGCTTTTCTCCCCTAAAAATTAGACTTCCTTGTGCTCCCTGATTGCAATTACAGATAGGAACACTAAAAGCACACGTGGGAACACAAGCTGCCCCAAGACCCGGCCTGAAGGACAGCAGTATTATCCCTGCTTGTGCTGATCAGTTTTGGAAACTGCCGCCCACCAGGTACTGGCGGCTCGCTGGGTGCCAAGCTGAAATAAGCCACGACTGTCCCGTGGCTCCTCCGTCGCGCAGCAGAGCAGCTTTGCCAGAAGCGCTCAGCTACAAAAACCTCACGCGAACGTACGGTGTGCACGGCATTTGAGATCGTCACAACCATTTTTTCCTCCCACAAGAAAGCGTATTTCTGAACAGCAGGCTGACAGACACCTAAGGAACTTGAAACAGGATTTACAACATTTAACATGTGAAAAAAGTCCCCTGCTCTCCCGACACGTTGTAATTTAAACAATTCAGTATCAATCATCTCTTTAGTCAAATTATACCGTAAGAGCAGCAGGTCACAGAGACGCACGGGGTGAAGGGGAGGGCGGCCGCAGCATAGGGGGCTGCTTTTCTACACCTCAGAAAATTAAACTAACCCCACATGAGCTTACAGCCACAAAAGAAATACTTCAAAGCCACTAATAGACCAACCGCTAAGGAACAGGAACTAAAATTCTGCCGTCCTACAGGTAGCGAGGCAATGAGTGAATGCACATATATTTACAAATTATTATAAGGACATGGCACTGATTTAAATACAACACCCTCTTTACCCTGTGCCCCCAATGTGCTATAATCCGCTCAGCAACTTAACCACAGAGAAGAAACAATGTCTCATCAAAGTAAGCAAACACCACTATCCTTTAAAACAAACCCAGCAAAAAAAACCTTTGAAAATTACTTGCCTGAGGTTAGTAAAGCAAAACAAAACAAACTTCCAAAATTACTTGCCTGAGGTTAGCCACAGCAACAGTAGCTTAGGCCGATATAGATCACAATTTTCTTAAGTCTGGTTTCTTGGGCACATCACTGAAAGCGAACGGCTGAATTTTTTCTTTAAATAATTGGTTTTTATGCAACCAAAGCACAGAAGCAAGTTTTTGTTAAAACTAACGGCCAGGGAGAAACGATTTTGTAGGTCCAAACCCAAGAAGCTTTGAAGAAACAACCCATAACCCCAGTTCGGCTGCTATGCAACAGAACAGACATCTACTGTATCATTTACAAAATAACAGAAACTTAGACGCATGGAAATAATTAAACCCATGCTGTATCTGAGGCTGCTTCCATTACAAACCCAAGATGTATCATGACACCCTGGAACGAAGCAAAAGATGTTAACGGTGTTTGGGAAGTATCACTAAGATGATAAGAAACGCGCTGCTGCGCCGGGGCAGTGGTCCACCCCCCCCACCCCGTACTCCGTCTTCGAGAGCCACAGGGAAGGATGCTCTTCTCCAAGGGTATATAAGAGCCTGGCTGCTCCTGCGGTCCATTCCCCTCCCATCCCCCCCAGATTCACCAGGGATGTCTGAGGGAACCTCCCTGCCTACTCCTACTCCTTTGAGTAGGGTTAGAGAGAGAAAATACACAAACAAGTCAAGGAAAAAGGCACCAAGCAGGTATGTTAAAGATGCAGCTGACCAAAACTCAGGGGAAGGGGTTAGAAGGGTGAAACTTTATTTAGAAAGCACAAGAACCAGGAGCAGCTTTGGAGGAGTTTCGTTAACGGAGCTGCAGCTGTAGCCAAAATGGGAAAATCGCTGCTTTTTTGGCAGCTGCACGCATCAGTTTTAAGAAGAAACAGTGAAAAGCCGTGCCAAGACCCAGCAGATGAAACATTTAAGATAGGCCATATTTAATACCTAATATCCCTAATGGGGTCTTTTAAAAAGGTAAACCACTACGTTTGAAAGAAATACAGTCTTCTCAGACCACAGACCAGTTTAAAAAGGCATCATTAGAAAAACAGAGAGTCAGTTCTTATCTGTCAAAGCCCGAGCCCTTGACTGCAAACTTGCTCCACAGTCTCTAACGATATCAGTTTGCAATTATGCTTAATGTCTCCATCCCACAGCCTGTCTGCACATTTGCAGCTTTTGAAGTTTGGAGGCTACCAGCCCCTGCCAAGGACGTGGAGAGCTCAGGAATTCGCAGCAGGTCCATGATGAACTGATTCTGAGTGGTTTCACACTTTGAGTGTAAATCTTGCTCAACCGGTTGGGACCTCGGCGTTCGCCAAACTGGGTCAGTTTGTCACAGGTTACACAACACCTAGTGACAAGAAACACCTGCTCAACAGTTTTTAACAAACTTGGGGCACAAACCTGCTCTGTAACTCTAGGAACGAATACAAAGATTTAAGGAACAAGCTCAATTCATGTTCCCCCTTAAGAATTCTGCCTCCAATTCCTCTAAAACAAAACTTATTTTTCATTTAACATACAGTCAGCTATGAACCCAGCTGGGCAAAGCACCTCTAGTTATTGAGGAAGGCAACGGCATTTTAACACTTCAGTGGTTTTATTACCAGAACAACTCAAATACCCGTTTTCCTTAGAATATCAGAGTTTAACTAAACATGGTGCCCTCAGTGTAACCGATAGGACAGAACTTTTGAAAACGTTCTGGTTGCCTATTTGGTCACTTCGCTCAGTGACAGTAAACATTTGCCACAGACAATGAAAACGATCCACCCCTGCCTTACTGCTAAAGCACCTTTACACACATGCTACGTATTTTGATGTGGTTCCTGTGCCTTGAGAGTGCCTTCTTGAAAATATTCTTTACTAAACTGCTTGTCCTACACCTTACGTCCCATGAATCTGTTGTTCAGAAACGCAGATGCTCTTCCAAGGCCTCTGAACTTTATCTTCATGCAAGTTGTGCAGGTTGGAGGCATCATAACTGCGCATCCTGTCCCTCTCCTGATGCTCGCGTAGCCATCTAATGTCTAACATTACTTGTTGATCAAAGTAACTTTGCAGCCTGCAGAGGATGATACTGGATGAAACTGCTTCAGACTATCTGTCCCAAAGGGCAGCCAACCTTCCTGTAATATTGCCATTAAAAATGCACGCATACTAAACTGCTCCATAAAGACTAAACATCAAGGCAGCTAAGAAAAACAGGAACATCCATCACAATCCTCCTCTTACTTTGGATGTGAACCAAGCCCAGCTCTTGGAGAAGTTGTAAAACAAGTAAAATTGCAGACAGACTGCTCCTCTGCAATGCATTTACACTTGCCTAGTTATGGGGCAGGATGCAGTGTCTCTTCAGAGTAAAGCCAACTGTCCTCTTCAATTTGTGGCCGGGCCCAGCCTCGTCTACAAAGCACCACATGACAATCAGAAGCCCTGCCAAAATGCATCACTTAAAGAAAGAAACCATAATCGCTATCCTGTCCTCTTAGATTTCAACAGTGATTTTCACTTTTGCTTCAGAGCTAAGTAGAATGCAATTTGGATACAAGAAGATTGATCTCTCTAATTCAGAGCTTGCTTGCTGAAGGCAAAATGCCCAAAGGACACAACATTAACAAACTACCATATAATTGTAAAAGCTTCTGTTGCTTTAAAAAAAAAATAAATTATGGCAGCACATTCATGTGATACTGCATTTTATGCTGAGAAATAATTTTCCTTCTTGCTCATCATCCCTTCCTAGAGCATTCACTTCAGCTGGTGGGTTTCCATCACAGAAAACCATCTGAAGAGCACATGAACGCAGCTGCTGCCGTATATCCCTCGCTGTTCCCTTCCACAAATAATAGCACGGCAGCTTGGTCCAGTGCAAGCCTGCCGACCTGCGAGGCTGCTGCCATGTGTGATCATTTTCAGATACTTCCTTCCCTCAAATAAATTCACCAGACCATTTCTCTCCTAGAGCTGAAGCTATTGACGCGGAGCACAGGAAGCCTCTGTCTTCAGTATCCTGACAGCTTCAAATGCACCTACATTTGCACCTGCTGAAGGAATGTGCTTTTAGCACAAACAGTTCCATGACGGTATCTATCTCTGCAGTCTCGCTCAATAAATAAATCATTCTATGCAAAATCCAGGTGCAGCTAGAACCCTATTATTGCATCTCAAGCATCCAGAGTCATGAACAAGAAAGAACGATGCTGACCCCGTTTCCCTCGCAGTACCTGATTATTAAAAAGAGAAAAAACCCAGAGCGTGCCATGAACGGAGAAATTAAATACCAAAGGACTACAGTCATTTTTCATCTCGTTAGCAGTGGATAGCTTTACACACAAGAGTACAGAATCTCCTCCACGGCTGGGAACGAAGGACGAGTCCCATCAGCAGAGCAATGAACCTCCAGAGCCCTGCTGGCACACGGCTGCTGCTGTAGGTCAGTGCGATGCTGCTCCCAAACGCCTAACAGCCTCCTGTGCAGCACAGGAGACCACAGCTAACTCGGGCATTTCCATTCCAGAGTCCCAAAGAGCACAAACATACTGCAAATGGCCAAAGCAAGCAAATGGCATAACGCTTGGAAGTCTCGCTGCTGGTGCGTCTCCTCGATCCCAATGCAGAACATCCTGCCGCCCGCCCGGCCGCTTCGGAATAAAAGGCAGCAAAGATAATGGGACACAAAAAAAATCCTCTTTACCTCAAAACTGCTACTTCTATTGTTACCTGTCTAAAGCGCTCGTGTGAATTAATGCTCACAGAGCTCCATAAAAATCCCATGATGAACAGAGGGTATGGCGCAATATGTTTTTAAAGCCGGCAAAGGACACAGCATACCGCAGCGGTAATCCTGTCTGATGTCAGTGCTGCCCTACCCAAATCGGAGTTCTGCGGCAAAACTCCAAAAAACAGTCAGTCATATCCCTGCCTTTAATGATTATTATCCCAATTACTGAATGAAATTATCCTTCGGTATTATCATAACAGCTACAGCATAATAGATGTTAATGATGAAGTTCTTAAAGGCTTCCAATGCAATCCAATACCTTCTCTCTCTCCCCCACGGATGCTAGTTTACTTTCAAAAAGCCTGGAACAGACCCAAGTATTTCAACGACGCTACACCTTGGCAGCGCTCTGGCATCGCCCCAGCTTTGAACACAGCCCAACAGCACTTTGCAGGCTGCTTGCCAGCTTCAGACATTCTTTATTAATCCACGTTACTATTGTCACTTCATTTTTATTTACCGCTGTTGCGAGCAGGAGGCGTGTAGCGTATGACCCAAGATCAACCACTTGAGCACAGAACATCAAGTTAGCATTGTGGAAACCAGGGGTTTAGTTGCTTTCTTTTTGACTAACGTAAACCAGCCCTCCTCATCCGAGAAAGGCTTCGGACAGAGGTTTCAACATTTGTGAACATCTGGAAGGACAGGCTAAAATATTCAATCCATAAAGGCCTACGGTCAGGTTTTTAAAAGTTTTGGGGGATTTACAAGTAAATACAGGTATCAACAACCGGGATCTTCAAACACTTGCAAGCACGTGAGGTACCTAACTCTCACCGGCAAACCTGCCAGTGGAAGTTACATTTCTCTAGGCATTTTGCTGCAGTCTACTTCAGGCAAGTGGTACCCAGTGTCAGACAAGAAGCTGGGGGTAAAGGCCATGACAGTGACCCAAATTTTAATGCATTTTCAACCAGAGTAACTTCCCTGAGCCCCTGTGAGCAGACAAAGCTTCAGGACATGCGGAGGGTCCCCTCCTCGCAGTCGGTACAAAGTAGCTCGGGCACTGTGAAATCAGAGTGCGCCCTTGCAGTTCTGTGCACGTTCATCTTACACCTCCTTCAGTTTAGCCGTGCCACCGCTGAAGTGTTCCACCACCCATGGGATGGGTTTGGTTGTCATTCCTGGTTGGACTCGCCCAGCAGCTACAGGGACACTAGACCTCGGGTGGGAGAGGTGGGTGAGAACGCATCAGTAGGGGCAGGAGACTGCAACAGGCATAACGTGAAAGGTTACCACAAGGTACTGTTCCGTAAAGGGACACAATAACTGCTTTAGTTTAGCAAAATCTCCTTTCAGCAAGCAGAAAATTCTACATTAAGAAAGGAGAAGCAGGTTAACACATATTCCAAAAACAGATTTTGTATTGGGTAGGATCCAGCTTCGATGCTCCACACAGATCTATCCCATTAACGATGACGAGACCAGATTTTCTCTCGGGTTGGTTTGGGTTTTTTGCCCTTTTTTTTTTTAATAAGTATACAAAACACACACAAGTATTCATGTGTGTGTTAGAAGCTGTCCCTTAGATTCATCTGTTTAAAGAACTAGTTTTTCAGAGGAGGAATGTAGTAGCACTTACTCAGTAACGGTTCAGGTGTTTGAGCTTCAATCACACAAGATGAAACTATAAATATATTGAAGAGCAAGTTGCTCTTGTATTTGTCTTAATATATTGAGACAAAACCCAATCGTCTAAAAAGTTTTCGAATGTTTGACTGAAAAAGTCCTACTGCAAGCGATTTGTGGGTTTTAGTCCGGACTATCACAGGCAGGCAGAACCAGCAAACCATACTTCAGCCGTTAGCAGCCTAAATAAGACATTTACTTCTGTGAAAACACATTCCACTCTCCTCTCCACACAAACCACCCAGGATGGGGAGTCCTGTCTGTTCTTCCTCCTTGGATCCCATTTTTTCCTGGCATTCTCTCCGTTGCCCTTGAAGCACTTATTATTGCAACCACGGTTCCAGCCATGGAACGCTGGATGGGGTTGCCTCCAGAGTTTTGCAAATACTGTTCTTCAAACAGAAGACACCCAGCTTGAATCTCCTGCAAGGCAGAGCTGGGAGATACAAGCAGCACATATATTCGCGTAAATGCCTTCATCTAGTACATCAGAGACCTTATTCTATCAATCAAAATGAGCACAGCAGAGACAGCAACGTCTGCCTCGGACAAAAAACAGGAACAGGGCAAAGCCCTGTGCATCCTGTGCAACAAAGGCACATGGCTCAGCTTACTGCCAGCGCGGGCTCTGCAAATGTGAGCAGAAAAATGGAGAAAACCCATGCTTGGACCACAAGAGCTTCCTGCTTTGAGAACAGCCTTAGAAATCCACCGAAGCTGGAGGAGAAAGAGGCTTCCTTTGCAGGGTGCTGGCATTATCCCACGAAAAGCTGGGAACAGAGGAGGTAGTGTGGCTCGCTTCTAAGATCACAACAGTCAGTCTGTGCTTATGGGTCTATCAGGAGATCCAGTCCTAAGATTTTTTCACATATCACTCCTGCTTGCATAGTCTGACATTTCTGCTTTCTAGTGCCTGTCATTTTTGTTTCAACAATCCACCTGTGACAACGAAAATGAACGACAAAACCCACACGAGACGGCTAGAGTTTAAGGCCTCCCTTAGAACTTGAACATTTTCACAACTAGTCTCTTGTTCTCTCCTTGCCATTCAAAATGTCACCAAAAAAACGATGTTTGAAGTGTTGAAATACTGCGAACCTCATGTTGTAATTAATACTGCATGCTTTTTATTTTCCTTTCATTTTTCACAACAAAAGCCTAGATTGGCCATTCTTTTACGCTGTAGTATCTCAATATGTATGCGGGCAGTTGCTGTTGTAATGTCACACAAACACACCCCAAAACATTAAAAGGGTTTTTATTAAAAAAGCTATTTTCAGCCTGCTTTACGACTCAACAAAAGGTGCTGGATGGATTAGCCTGTTTCAGGCTTTTTGCAGGCTCTTACTTTTGTTGATTTATTCTCAACACACACAGCAACCCCTTTTAAATGCGTTGCAGACCTTGTAAATTCTTTGCTTATCCCTGTGGAAGTGAGCAAGGATTGCAAACGCTGTCAACGGACCTTCACAGCCTACAGGTACAGCATCAACTCATAAAGGTCTCAGACATCCCCTGTGGTCTTTAAGGACCACGGTTATTGGAAAGGCTTGCAATTTCTGTCCACAGAGTTCAGAAGGTTCACAGGTACAGACCCCACACCACCCCTCCCAGGATTTTATCCTCCTCTGCTTTCTATACCAAAACCAGACTCTTAACACACTTTACGAGACATTTTCTCCCAAGCAAAAATGCACGTGACATACTGTCTGCACTGAGTGCAAACTCAAAACATCGTTTCTTTTCCCAAAAATCTTTTCTTAGATTCCCACCATTTGTAGATTGTTTTAAAAAGTCCTTTCCTTTCACCCTTCCATCCCTACTTTTATCATAAAAAGGGATTTTGTTTACATTTAATAATAGAATAGCAATCTTTCATGTCTTCACATGTCCTGAAAGCAATCTTCTAGAAATGAGAGAAAGTTCAACAGTGCAGTCTTACTTGGAAAAAAGGAAAATCCACCTACATTGCTGTTAAAAAACTAAGCAAACCAAATCCCGCTATCATGAGCTCTTTCCAGTAAGATTTAAAACCCTACCTTTGCCATTTGCTAGTTCTCATGTTTAAATTTGTGCAAAGAAATCAAAAGAAGATTCCTATCTTTACACTTTTCTGAAACACTTGGAACAGTTCTCTCTACATTCCCACTTCTTCTTAAGAGCTAATAAACTGGATTAATTTTTTGAGGTCTCTAAGTAGAAGAAAAGCTGAATAGAGACTTTAAAAAAAACCCTCTGAACCTCACACAAAGCTTGTATTTCCCAAGCTGACTTGCAGCTGAAATGTGTCACACATACAACTCCAAAGAAAATTTTTTCCAAACCTTATCTGGGAAGGTTTTGCAAGACAGGCATCAAACAATAATTCTCTTTACACCACTAAAATTATACTTACAGATGGGAAAGAGTGGGATAGAATTTCCTTAGTGTAAATGCCGAACTGCAGCTTGCCAAACACAGCTAAGACCGAGCTGGATGTTTTAAAAGTCTAATGTTCAAAAGCTTTGGTTTGTTGTCTGCTACAGAGCGAAATGACAAAATAAATGTCTTTTTATGGACCACACAACACACAGATTGTATCTGCACAGGCCAAACTGGGCAAGGCACAGCAACATGATGCATTCAACCTCAAAGCAAGGGTTTTTAGCTTATTTCTCTAAGGTCTGTAATCTAAAATTGCCAGGATGGCCAAATGCCCTTGTTCTTCCTCATGCTATCTGGTTTTGCAACAAATCACAAATTGCTGAAAGCTTTTAAATTTATATGAGTTTAGCTTTTAATTAATTGAATTTGTTTTCTCTGTGTCCATCTGAGAAATCAAGATTTTTGCAAGTTGCTGCAGGAGGCTGAACACCAATGCTAGTAGCATATCCAAAGGGCGAGCAAAGTGAAATTTGTTTTATAGGCTTTTTTCCTCCCTCCTTCAATACTTTTGGCCTGATACAGATGCATCCTGCCAAAATCTCTCCCCACTGCACTATCATTCCATGAGCTATTTCACACCTCCCATTCAATTCTAATGTGGAGCCAAATCCATCCAGACACTGCTGGTATCCAACGCGTGACAGAATGGAATCTTTCCCCGGACATTAGGAGAGGCCATGAGATGTCAGGGGTGAAGTATCTTCATGGTAGAAACGATGCTCAGCTGTGCAGTTCCTTCCATGCCTTTCTGTTCATTGAATCCAGATGCCATCAGTTTCTCAGCTTCGTAAGTAAACGAGGCAGGGACGTAGACTAACACGCAAGAGGTGAATCACAGACTTGGGGTGGGGAGAAACTCTAGCTAGCCAGAAGGATTACTTAAAAAGAAAAACAAGAGAAAGAGAAAGGTGACTGGATCTATGCCTATCCTTTACAGTGACGAGGCCAACTCCCAGGGTTTTCATTTTAGCTTAGTAAAACGCTGAGGAAGGCGGCAACAGAACTTCTCTGCAGCTGGGCATGCTTCGCAGCCTCCGTGGAGGACAGCAGCTCTGTTAAGGCTCGCTGCAAAGTAGCATCTTCCTTCACCAAGGCACAGAATTCACCACGCTGTCCCCACACAGAGCAAATCTCCCCACTGTACTCTCAGAAACATCCCTGCGAAGCACCTGAGGGTCTGACAGAAGCGTCAGACAGGCAGCTGGACAGCGGGGCTCACCTTGATCACCGCACCATCAGTGCCTCGCACGCTACGCGCTGGCTGTTCACTCCTCCTAGGACTTGCTCCTGCATCAATGTGTTCTGCGGGGTGTAAGGACACGATTCTACCTGAAGGTATCCTGTTAATCTTTAGAGATGTCAGTAAGGTAGATGGAAAGATCTGAAGTGGTATGCTTCAGGGTTAGAGAAAAGCTTTACAGAAAAGTATTATGTTCTAGAGGTTACAAACAGTCAGGAAATAATACAAGGTTCACCTCTCCATTAAGCACTACCAATGCAATCCTAAACGTGAAGACTCCAAACATAGCAAAATTCCCAATTTCCTGAAGTCCCCTGAAAAATCCCATTCTCAGTCACTGTACCGCTCTTGGCTGGGGCAGCGAGGTATGGCCACTGCTGAATTTCGTGGTGCTGCTTGTTAGCTTGGATTGCTTTCCTGGAAAGGGGTTCCCTCGTGTGAAACTGGCTGCTGCTGGGTTAGCACGGTACTAGCAAAATGCCCAAACACGGGCACTTTTGGGAGATGTTCACTTTCAGGCTCTCTTCCCTCTCCCACGAGCACTGTTTGTAAGTACATGTCTATACACACATGTGCTCGTGTGCACCTGCACTGTAAGAGCTGACAACAGCGAGGGCTTACTCTGTGTGTTCCTATCACACTCACTATGCTGCTGTAGCTCAGCGTGTGCCAAGCTCCACCTTCAGCACAGAGCAGGATGCTTTGCTGCTCAGCTCTCTCAGCACACCCTGCACCAGCACACACATAGTTAGGGCAGAAGAGCAAATTCTAACGGCGAATTCACTGCCCGCCTCTGTGTACTAACGCCACTATGCCAGTGCAATCTGACAGCACCTACTTCCCTGCCTCACGCAACTCAAATGCAGGCAAGACAGGTGTGCCTAATTCCATACACTTCCTTTTAGTACCTGAGAAATGCCAGCCAAATCACATAAAGAGCTCTACAAAGAGAGACAGACACCACAGGGATTCCCATAATGTTCAGCATAAATGGATAAAAGGGACGCTCAAGAAGCACCGAGATGGGTAACAGAAAGAACTGCTATGCCAAGACCAGAAAAATGACCAAACACAGGCATTAACTCCCAGTTGAATCTGTCAACAACAGCTTCATTCAAAACGTTAAAATACGATAACCTATTACGTAGCATTTTACAAAGTCCCTGTCCCCGTATTAGCAGTTAGGGAATCTGGTACAAAGCGGCGGATTTGTCTGCCCAAAGCATTTTGATGCCACAGTAGCAGAGGCAGCGAAAGAATTTCATACCAGATGTCTGGAGCCATAACTGGGAACAGATCAAGAATCCCCATCTCCCGGCTGCCAGCGGCACGCCGTGATCAACAACAACGCTGGCCAGCATTCTCCCCCGCGTGCTCCCTCTGTTTGTATAGCTGGCGCATCCCTGCGTGGATGTACGCTCCCCCCACAACTGACAGGCATACGTACATACACTCTGAGCATGCACGCTCGTGTCTCCAAGCTAATCGTTGTGCAGCCCCACACAAACTAGCGAGGATTATTTGCTTAACAGGCTCCTTTTGATCCTCTCGATGCTCCTTTTCTTAACAGTAGCTGGCCGCCGGACCACAGACAGCATCCTGGTGAGGGCTGAGCCAGGGAAGAAGTGGAAAAAACCCCGCACATGCCGCAGAAAAAGTGTCACAGCAAAATATTACGAGGTGTCTTGCCAAACGTAATGCAATCCAGTCTGCAAAACAAGGTTGGGGGAGAAAACATGGCATTTACCTGACAAGAGATCTGTACAAGGTAGACCAGTTCCTTGGATTCACAGCCATTCCTCGTCACTTCATTCTGTTCCTCCGGGAGCGAAAGCTACACCAAGGGAGCGGGGAGGGGGTGGAGAAAAGAGAGAGAAAGCCCAGGTCAGTGAGCAGGGATAAGCCAGGCATGTAATAATGCATGAAGCACAACGTTCACATCAACTTGCTCCAAGACATGCTGAGTATCAGGGAAACGGGGAAGTGCTTGTCTGTCTGGAGTTGTCAGAGAGAAAATATTCAGCATTCATGGCTCACACACAGACCCTGGAATGCCATTGGATTTTGGCATCTCACCTGACAGTTTAAAAATAAAAATATGGTTCAAAAATAAAATAATCATAGGAAGGGAAACTGTTCAAGCCAGGGATTAAACCTCAAGCTTAGAAGTCTGCAAAATTAATTGTTCACTGAAAATATCTCTATAAATATTCATGTATCAGATAACAGGGATATTCCCCCCTCCCCACATTTTATTCATTTTTAATTCTATATATTCAGGCAGACATTAGATAATAAAACATATCTCCTAATTTCAGTGTTGTCAAGCATTTTGCCCCAACAGAGAGCTTTATGGCACCATTCATCAGGTACAGAGTCATTACATACAACATCGGGGTGTGCTCTTTTTTCGGAGCAGTGAGGAGAGATTTAACCATGTCATTCCTGTACACGTACCAAGCGCCTTGACTAGTCCTACTGCTAGTCCTGCTACTCCCATTAGTCTTCAAATGGATTACATTTAATGATCATCTTTGAAAGCACAAATCACAAAGCGATCATAAGCAAATTAAGACTGCTTGCAAGGCAAATTAAAAAGGGAAATGTGTTCCAAAAAATTGTTTTATATAGAAAAAGAAATCTTTATCCAGTACAGAGCCCCGGGAACGGAAATCCGTGAAAGAATCCCCAAAACACAGAACAGGATGAGGCATCTCAACCTTTCTGCACACCCAGGGCCATCATTGCTACCTTTACTCCTTGTATGATGGACATTAAATTGTACAGTGAAAGCACCACCGTACTTGCCAGAAGAATTATTCGCTTTCTTTGTTAAGTAGAAATGATGCTAGCTTAAAAATAGAAAGCACTGAAGAAGAATCCAGGACTTTTTACACAAATCTCTCCTGGAAAAGCACACTTTCTCTCCTGGAAAATGTGTACATAAACATTTAAGTCTCTAAAAAATCATTAATTGCTACAACCAAAAAATCCCAACAACAAATAAAAGCAGAAATGAACAAAAGACAGAGGAGACAAATCACAAATTGCTACATTTTCATGAATGCAAGCAAGAGAAAATCAGAACCAGGTGATAAGATGCATGTATGTCCTGAGAAAGAGGGAGATGTAAGGCAAAGTTCTCTTCCATATAAATCACCACCAACACCCAGGATGAATTTACCTTTATTTTGCCGCTCTCTCTCTCCTCTTTGTAAGGAAGCTGCAGAGCACACAAATTCTGCGCTCTTCCTTCCCCAGATCTAACTTCCTGACCGCTGATCTCTCTTCTGATGGCCGTATACAGAATTGCAGATAATTAAAAAGATTTCTGGACCAAAGAAAGTCTTGGGATTTTCATAATTTATTATATTTTTACAGCATTACACATATGTAGAGGAAGAGAGCGTGTGCGTGCAAATGCTGGTTATGCAAGTAAGTTTCTCATGCTTTGTGGCAGTCCTTTTTGGCAAACAAATGCACATTTTTCACCAAAGGGTTTGTATCAGAAATCAAGTTTGCACCTTCAGTCTTCACCGTTGCCTAACAGTGTAGAGCAGTTAAAAAACCCAAACTTGTACCTAACTGGGGACACAGAAGAGCCTTTCACCGAGGCTGCTCTTTACGTTAACTCAAAGGACGTACAAAGGCAGCAAACACTGTGCAGGCTCTTGAGGACGGCATCCACTCGGTGTCACCTCCGTTGGATGCCACCTGTACTCCGCCAAGATCACCTCTCCAGAAAACCCATGAAATGTCTCCTCGGCCACTGCTGCAGCCCCTCCTGTACCGCTTTCTCAGCACACTCTCTCTTTCGGCTTCCAGCCAGCCTCTCGTCCCACCTATAAATCCTCCCTTCAAAGCGAGCTTTCTTCTGTAAAGCTTTCCAGCAAGAGCTTTAAAGATTTTTATGCATGTTCACATCCTCATAAGGTTGGTCTGCCACACAGTCCCAGAGATAAATCTTTCTAACTACTGCGGAGGATCTTTCACACGGTGAGCTTAATTCTGCTAAAAAAATTGCATTCCAGAAAGAAGCAATTTTTAAGATTTGTAAGAGTGGCTTTTCTATGTGTGTAACAGGGTGTACCCTGCTGCCGTTAATATGATTAAATACAACCATCATTTATTTCTGCATTGCACATTCCCCCTCCACTTTATCATCATTCTCTGCTATCAAATGTCACATTTAAAACGCTACAAAGTTTTGAAACTAACTCACAGACAAAAAAAACCCCAAAATAACAAAGCATGCCGTAAAGGAAAGCTAATACAGGGCTGGAGATATTTTCCACGTTTGTCCGGTAACAAGGAGCTCCAGTTGTATTAAACATGGGTTTCCTACTCAGGGAGAAAAGTTTCCACCCTTTAATCTTCCCTTTGCTTATTTAGGGTCTACGTGCCTACCCTACCAACCCCCAATGGAATTTCAGGTCCCGCCGTCCTGAAATCAAAGCTGAAGCACAACACTACAGGCTCCACTTGGCTCCGAGCCCTGCCGAACGGAGAAGCCAGCAGCCCGGCAGCGGGATGGCCAACACACAAGTACAGCAGCTCCCTCAAACACACTCAAGGTCAGGTACCGTGCAACACAACGTGAGGTAGAAAAGGGTACAGGTCAAGTTAAGACAAAGGTTGAATTGCATCACCTTTCCTTACACATATTGCAATTTACACCAGTTTGGAATTCAGCCAAGCGAAGTCTGTACACGACACTCCAGAAACAGCAAGTGACTCATCTGTAGGTGTGAGGTCCGTGTGTGTCGGATGACTAAGTTATAGCCAACTTTTCATTTGGAAGAGCATAGCTACCTGAGGATTAACCTACTGATTTATATTCATCAACTTTACCTCCATGTAGTTAGTTCCCACCTCAATGCTTCTGAACAGCTCATTTAGACAAACTCACTTTGTGAGAAGTGACATTTTAATTCTGTTGTATCGCCCGCCATATATGCAACTGCCTTATTTCAGAGTGAAGCTGTAAAAGCTGATTGAACAACCGCTCCTCTTCCTGCACCCAGCCTTGTGCCTCCTGAGAGAGAGGGGACAGAGACGTTTGCACAGGAAAATCCATTGGTTTCATCCTGCAATTGAACAGTCCTTGCAGCAAACCACCCTGGAAGATGAATATTCGCCTATGTTCCCGGTTCCCCATGTGGCATAACATGCATTAATGCCCTTCCAAAAATCAGGGCTGTCATGATGTTTCAAAGCCTTTCCTCTTTGCAGCATCCCTTAAAAGCAAAACATGCTAGAAAAATAAAGGTGTGCCTGAGCCTGATTTGAAATCCAGGGAGCACAAAGCAAAGGCCTCTCTAGACCTTAGTGGACCCTGACCACGACTCACAGGCAGAATTTGGTTGACTCCAAATTGGGAGATGGGTTTTCATCGTCTTAAAGGACAAAACACAGACAGCAGGGTCTCGAGGATACCCCTGTAACTGTTTCAATGTGTATCATCCCAGACAGCTGAAACAATCTGTAAATAGCATTTATGGTAAGGGATCAAAACTTTAAACAGCATACTTTGTATTTTATATATATATGTATGTATAGCTTGATATATAAAATGCTCATTTTTCACATTCAAAGTGCCTGTCAAACTTCCTGAATCTGATAAACAATTATGATGCATTAGGTTCTGTTAGGTTCATTTATTATCGGAATATGTATGCTTTGCTAGCACAAGTAGATATGACTGACTCCATAAATTACGTTTACGGTATCCCAAACTCTTTTGTGGTGGCACTTTATGACACAGAAAGAAAGCCTTTAAGACGGTCCCACGAATGCATCGCACTTTAACAGCTGTATGGCTAACACAGAGTGCTGCAAATGTTATGTCAAGGTATCGTCCAGATTTGTTTTTACACAGCTAGAGACAAGTTTGTGAGTCTCCACTCTGCCCTTCTGCACACACCCACAAAGAACTGATGAGCATGTTAAATCCTGGAGCAGGCAGGGAATTCTTCCTCTACCAGCACATGCACACTGTGTTGCCTCGTGCAGCTGACTAGTAAGGGCTGTAGCTCCTAATACAATGATCTGCCAGATGATGGGTAACTATAACAAACCAAATAGCAGCGAAGACTTCCAGGAGCAGGAGGCCAACCGAAGAAGCAATCAGGTTCTTGCATTATCAACAGTAATAGTTTCACCTTGCTATGTTGAAAGACTATAATACATCCTATATATACAAAATTAAGTCACATACCTTGCTCATATGCAATTTTGCCAAAAAGAGCAGAGCTGGCTAGCCAAGACTTCATGGATCATATATACAGGCAGGACTAACTTTAAAAGGCTTCTAGTGCACGCGGTCTTCCCACTGTCTGAGAAAAAGCAGCTCATCTCTAGTAATGAGCTCAGATCAATGTCTCAGATCAAGACAGCGATTACAAGAGTCTCCTGCAGAGGATAATTTTGTGGTTATTCCTCTTGCGGAGATAAACAGCAACCAAGAAAACAGGAGGGCAACTTATGATATGGCACATTCAGAAGTCTTATCCGAAAGCTCCGTAGTTTCACAGGGTACAATTCTGTGCATGTGCATTTATCTTCCAGAACGGGGGTTACCAAGAACAAAACAAACACTCTCTCCTCTCCAGCGTAGCTCTGGAAGCTCCCTTCTGCTCTCCATCCAACAATAATCCTCGCATCAAACCCTGGCAGGTCTGCGCTTGGAGCAAAGCAGCAGGCGTTTTAAAGACTCATTTGTTTGTCTGAAGCTCTGTAATTTCAAGCCTACTGTGAACCTGTCTGGAAGGCACATGGGACCTGCCACGTTCCCTGCACGGAGATCCAAAAAGCAGGGGCTGGTGACTGGGGAGAGGACTTTAACTGGAGCAGAGGCAGCTTTTAAGTGTCCCTGTTTCACAAGCAGGTTTCACTTGTCAGTATGACCACAGGCAGAAAAATTATTAAAATACAGCTTCTGAGATTCATGCAGTCAATTGTTTCACTTTACACCAGAGTCACATTCTTGCGTGCTCCTCGTACAGAGGACAAAACCTTCGAAAAAATCATTTCAAAGAAGAGCATGACAAATCTGCTGCCAAGACCAGGACTGTTGGCTACTGAATTAAAATGCCAGATCCTTGCCAGGTAAGGCTTTGCTTTGCAAGGTCAGTGGGGCTGTCTCTGCTCCTCCTACCTGTGCCTCTGACACCCAGATGTCAAAGTAAGCTCGTTTAGATAGTTTTGGCTTTAATTTCCTTCTTCCCCTTGTTTGCTGAGTGATTTTAACTCCATCATCCAGCTCTCCTGACGAAAGGATAATTTGTGAAAAGCTTGGGAAGCGTAGGTTTGACTCATCTATGAAACATTTATTTTAACTTCTGCTTCATAAAGCCATGAACACATCGATCTCGCTTGCACACACGAATCTCAGCAAGTGAGTGATGCAGAGCTGCTGGCGGAGAGCCGGCATGCAGAACAGCCCATACTTAAAGGTTACAAGAGCTTTGGCACAGCCTATGTGTTTGATAACTAATACCATGAACTTGCCTTGCTTCCAGTGACATAACACATTTTGCAGTGTGTTGTTATCTAAAGCCTAAAATCTTACCTGCTGCTAAAAACAATTTTAGAATTAAACAAAAAAATCCAACAAACCAAAAAAACACCAAACCAAAGTAAAAGAAAACAAAATTAAATTAAATAAAATAAATAAATCCCCCTCCCCAATGGAATTAGAGTTAAGGTTGGAATTTAAGTGGAAGGCATTAAATAAATAGATGATAATTAATTAAAGAAGGAAAACTGTAGGCTAGGAAAGTATGCTTGATACCTTCTTCCTTCAAATCTTCTCCCTGTATCCAAATAGAAGGAGCAGAATCATTCCTCCCAGACTCCCAACCTGCCTGTATTACTCGTGCTTTGAGGAAGCCAAGTCCACCGAGACACCATCTCACGTCCAAGGACCTGGGGCATGGCCAGGGAAGACCACTCTAGAGAGCAGCAAAAGCCTGTTGCGTAACTCTTACGACCTCTTGTAGCTGATTTCAGTATTCCACACAGCATCTCCCAAGTTCTTACCTAAATTCCTCTGAAACCCACGCACCGATTGACAGCTAGCAAAAAGCCAAAAGATCTGCAGCTTATGCATTACCGTATTTGCAGGCTGGCTCCTGCAAAAGGTTTTAGTGACACTATTAGTACGTAACTGACACAATATTAAGCCACAGGGAGCAATTACCAGCTATTCCAGCAAAATGTAAGCGCAGTCACACATATTCATCACCAAGCCTCAGCTGGCCAATACATTCCTGGCACCTCATACCAAGATTCTGACAGAAACAAGCCTGACTTTGACCCTGAACAGCGGGTGCATCTACTGAGGTGTTCTGGAACATACGGTCCCGCCTCTGATTTGGTCTGATCCGCATGCACGAAGTGCAATACGTGCGTTATCGCCATCAAACCCGCTGCGAAGCAACAGACAAACGGCACCTGCCTGTGCATAATGTAATGCAAATGTATGGTCCCATGTGAAAAGTGCCTTTCACGGCCAAAGTCGTTAAGCACATAAAATGAATACAGCTGCTCTCTACAGATTAAGAGAAACTGCAATGTTTCGTAATATTAAAATTATCAGAAGTATAACCAAGGTAAGCCTCGTTAGCAGGCCCACTCCTTCCACTTTATGCCACAACTGTCCATCCGTGAGCCCCCACAAATGACTGGCAGCAACTGGCACAGCGGTCCAGGCAGGATGGAGAGGTCATGGGAGACTTGAGCTCCCCAGCACGGGAGGATGCGATGGAGCAGATGGCAATGAATCAGCCTCACGGGCAAGCGTAAACTGCAACAGGTTTTATCTGAAACATAGCGCACATCTGTAGAAATCTTGAGGAGAGAAGAGATGGCAAGAATGCCGAAGAAGTCTTTCGCCAGGAGTTTGAAGTCAGTGGAAAGGCTGATGCTTTTCCTGGCAGGGGATGTGTCATTGTTCCAAGGAAACCTGGTAATCTTTTTACGCTTTTCCAAGTTGGAATTTAAGGTTAACTCCCTGGCAAAAGCAGCCAGACACATGCAACTGAAATTCCTGCCGCTCAAATGCAGCCATAGCAAAAGTTCATTAAGTTTCCAAACCACTATTACATCTGATAATTTTTTTCTGACAGTATTAAAAATGGACTTTTTTTTCCCCTTTCTAAACCACCACAGTTCCAATGTCTACTCGGTGTCTTTTCTCTTGTTAATTTACGATGTTTGCGCAATTTAGTAAATCAGATGAGGGAAAAACCACAGGACAAATGCCACCTTTATGCATCACTTTGGAATGTATGTATTGGGTGAAAAGTATGTCTGATGGCTAAAAGCAAGAAATATGAGGCTAACCTTCCTGTGAAATATTGCTATGTTTTACTTTTAAAAAAATTTTCTAGGTCCCAAATATACTCGGGACAAATCCTGAAGAAATTAAAGTCTTAACGCTGATCAGACTCAGAGGCAGACTCACAGAAAGGAAAAGCTTTCCTTACCTCTCTCAGCTCCAGTCCCTAACACTTTCGCTATCTCCTAAATTACCCTGGCGATTCAAATAGCACTTCATCTTCATTTAGCTGAGTCCATTACTTACATTAGTTTGTCTTGTAATGGGGCACCTTCAAGACCTGGTTTTTGATATATTTGAAGACACAGCTTTATTACATTTGAAGTTTTAGATCGGCAAATCTTGAAACAGGGAAACATTTTCTAACTAATTACGCTGACAGCATAAATGTATTTGTCTAGCCTATTTTTCCTCTCTCTAGATTTACCTTGCTAAATGTAAATGTAGTAATTATACTCCCACATGGTTCCCCATCTTCTCCTGCTTTCTCCTTTTCACACTGAACTGTGGCTTCAGAACAGGAAAAGAACATTTCCGAGAGTGGCTTCTTTACCCAAGCACAAATATCCTGAAGTAATGATGAAAGTAAAGACAAGACAGACATGTTTCAAGAATGTTTTTCTATACGAAACTCTACTTCTTCACTAACTGAAATCATCCGTTTGAAAAGTGGTACCCAAGAGCAGAAAAAAAAAAAAAAAAAAAAAAATGGAGCTCAACAAGACAAAAAATAAAACACATCTCCTGTAACGCCACAGAGATTACTACCCCCAGTTAACCGCAGCGTGACAAAATCACTCGCCGCACGGCCGGACTGCACGGTGTATTATGCATCATCCCCAGACAATCGATGAACACCGCAGGCCTGCCGCGCTCCCCTGGCATCAGCGCCAGGGCAAAAGACGGGCAAGCAACGCTCTCCCGGGGCGGTCGCGTTTTCATGTCACGTCTGTGAAGTGCGCATGATAGAATGGCGTAGAAGCGTCGCATAGATTAATTTTGAGCACATGCGTTTGCAGATATGGGCGTTGAGGTTCACTGCATAATTCAACACTCTATTTGGATGCTGGAATTACAACAAACGCACCTCTGTGGTAAAAATGCAAAATATTCCCATAAAAATATCCTGTTTTCCCCCCATGGACTGAGCAGAGCACAAGAGAAAGCATCACTGGAACATGTAAGGAGGATACTAGCGACAGAAGTGAAATTAAATGCTGGCTTAAAGTTTCTCCCTAGCCAACGCAAGTTCACATTAAATTGCAGGAGTACTCAGAAGGCTGAATTTGATGCATTGAGTAAATTTACAAGGCTGTGGGATATGTATTTTGCCTGTAGTTACTTTCAGAATTATTTTAAGCTTGCAAATCACATGAGACAATATTTTCCTATGGAAGCTTGATTATTCAGCAGTCAGCATCCTTTCAACTGAGCTTCACCTTCAAGACTAATAAATCCTACCATCGTTTATAAATATGCACAGCTAGAGAAAAGGGCAGATACTAACTTCACAGCAGGATCCTTGAGGTGCTTTTATCATACTGGATGCAATAATAGAATAATAGTTCGATATGTGCCTTACATGCTCAAGACCAGGTCTCCTTTGGGTGATTTTGTTCCTTTGTTTTTAATCTAAGCTTCCAATGAGGTCATGCATACGTGCTGCGCATCTTGGCACTTCTAAGAGAGGCCAGAACAGCTGTAATGCTCCTTGAGTTCCTCTGCAAATCAAAACAGTTGCAGAAGATGACTTTAAAGACAGAGGAGAGTGGGCTGGGCACCCATCCTGACTAGAACATGTGAAATACAGAGCTCCTGTGGTGTGACAAGCTGCTACAACTTCCTAAATACACACGCACCTGAACTCTTGCACAGAGAGCTGGCAAACGGCATCATTTTAAGATGGCAGTAAAGAAGGGCAGGCCATAAGATTTAATTACTCCTGGATTTGGCATCTTATTTAGAGCGTAATTCCAGACTGTCATGCTGGACAGAGGTTACTAAGGCTGTTCCCACTGCTGCTCGCAGGTTTTTGCTAGTGGCGTGCCTTCAGAGCAGGCAACTGCCCTTGCTCGAAGCAGAGGAATACCCCCAAGAGTCAGTGGAGAGAAAAAATACACGGCACCCACATGCAAGCAGTAGCCAGCTTCAGCCTGAAATTCAACAGCTTTTAGCATTGGCTAACGTTATCAGCATCGGTCTGATGGGTGTTGATTTCCATTACATCAGGCTAGCTGAGAACGATGATGTTGTTTTCCTGGTGATGAAGACCATCTTGGCTTACAAGATGTTGCTTACTAGGTGCTCGTGTATATGCAGATCCAGAAGCATCCCCCTGTCAGGAGGAATTTGCGTAGTTGCAACAATACATGGTACTGGGGACGGGGTGCTCGTGTAACTACACGCCAGGAAAGACTCCGCTGCAAATACAGCAGCTTCTGACCTGGTGGTTTTAAGTTTACCACAGTGACTGGTGCAGGACGGCTCCACTCTGGTCCATTAGAAAAATGGTTAAAGATAAGGCATGTTAAGGAGTATCAATCAACTAAGCCAGCAATAGAAAATAGACGTGAAACCAGGCAAAACGCTTGCCCAGTGCCACAATCCTGCTGCACACAGCAAGAGGAGAGGGAAGGCAGTTCCTCGTGACTTCCACCCCTTCCAATCCCACATGCTGTTTTGGAGAGGTGCATCCTCCCCGCGCCACGCTATCCACGCTAGGCTGCTATTGTAACGCCGCTCTCCGACACAAAGCACAGCGGGATCTAGTTTGTGCCTCTCTGAAGATGAAATCTGGGGCAACCTCGACAGAATTTGACTCTTCCTGCAGTCAGAAATGTGCAACTTGGAAAGACCTCACTTTCGATCCCTAATTCCAGGTTGAGCTGCCAACACAGGAAGCTTATGTACACGCTGCTGGAGTTTGTTTGTTTTAATTCTTAAGCCAAGTATATTTGATGTCTAAGCTTGTTAAGACATAAAATCTCAGAGTTGTATCAGAGATACTTTTCCCAGGTTTTCCTGTATTAAGTTGCGAATGTTTTCTCATGTGGTCTCACCCTTTTATTTCCTATAAATGTGTAAGAAGGTCAAACTTCATAAGCAATGAAATATTCATAAAAACTTCTTAGACGCAGCCATTAGGGACTCCATTAGGCAAAACCAACTTCTCAGAGTCTGAAAGCAGAATGTTTTCATGAAGTTAAAATATCTGATGTTATTAAAAACAAACTAACGAACACCCCCCACGCACGGCTGCATGCAGAGCAGTGCCTCGGGCACCTGATGATGTGCAAAGGGGACGTAACATCCTGGAACGCTCTCTAAGCTGAATTTGCCACCTCTTGGGTTTTCTGGTTGGAATTTAGTGCGTTTCTTTTTTGTCTTTAAAGCTCTATATGAACTGACCATTAAGAAACTTCCTCACTCCATGCATTCCAGGCTACAGAAATAATGGCCGTAAAATAAATTAGACCCAAAACACGGTTAGTGAGAGAGCTTTAAAGCCACTAGGCTGAAAACTGTTTTTCACCTTAGTTGGGTGAAACCTGGATTTCCTGGCTCCATCGCACAAAGGAGAATCTATCTCACTCGTAATGAAATTTGGGAAGACGTGGGAGAAATACAGAACTACCACCAGATTTGCTTCACAGATTTCTTTCCTGCATGTTTTTTTTGCTTCCACGATGACCTCATTTTCTTCTCCTCTTCTCATGGAGGAAACTACTTCCAGTCTCTGGGGTTTCAGAAAGCAACAATGAAACATGACGCTAAGCAGTGGCTCTCAAACAACTGTTTACTGTGGACACGGGTGGCTTTCCTTCTGCCAGACATACAACGGGGTAATGACTTACACATGGTGACAACATGGAAAGTCCCTGCGTTCAGTAACTGTGACCACAGCTGGGGGATCACTGCCAGAGCGTATCTCAAAGTATGGATGGCGCAGGCAATCGTGTTCCTTCTGCAAACTCATTCTCAAGGGAGCCTATCAGGCCATCCCCACCACCACGCCAGGCTCCATGGCTACAGCAGCCCTGACGCACAGGAGCAAACATCCGTGTACTCTGCTGCACAGACATGTGCTTTGGGCATTGAGAACTAGAAGATAAATGAACAGAATCTGTTACTCACTCCATCTATTACTTCAGACCACCAAAAGACATACCGTGGGATAAAACACAAAGGAAAAAGACAGTTTTCCTTGCACACCTACGATGGAAATCAAAACCACAGCTATTCCCAAGAAATCTTGTTGGGTAAGCCCAGCCCCAGAGACATGAACGCATCTGGTTTGAGTAAATACAGAGCCTCCATTATGGCTTGTTGTTGATTAAATGATTGTTTTGTTGTTCGGAGAAAACAGAGCATTGCACTTTGACAGGCACAGGAGGATGTGTGATGCCTTGCTCCACAGCCTCGCTGTTGTCACAGAGCACGACGAAGCACTGAGGCTCCATCCAAGCATACCTGGCCAACCCTGCTGGAAGAAAGCAACATAGCCTGTAGTGCCCGCGCGGCTTGCTGTACGGACGTCAGGGCTCACCAGGAAAGGAAAGAAAGCAGTAAGTGTAGCGCAGCCAAAAGGAAATTAAAGTAATCTTAAGGTACACAAGTTATCTCTTTCAAATTCGTTTTCCATAAAACAGTATCACATAAACGAAACATTTCCTTAATAAAAGCGATTGCAGGGATGTGTTAAATGACTAAGGGTATAGGCTCCCATTAATATTATATTACACTGCTGACAAAATATAATTACAAATATTGCAGCAACTCCTGGCCTAGACACCTCCAGGTACAATAAACCGGGCCCCAAGCAGAGACCCCTCTGGTTTCAATGTAAAAGAGTTTGAACACAAAAATGATTTGGTTTCAATGTAAAAGAGTTTGAACACATATTTGAGTGTCTTTACAGAAAGTGCCTTTTAGAGTGCATCGTGCAAACAGCATTTCTGGACCAGGCAGAGGATTCTGAACTTCTCGTTCTGTTTCAAACTTGAGATTTGACTCTTACTAATCTGCACAGTACTTGTTAGCACTTTGTTCCCTACATCTCCAGAGCATATTGGGATGTTCCCTGTGAACTCCCAGATTTTCAAATGTGAAAGATGAAAAAGAGAAAGAAAGAGAGAAAGAGAAACCCCAGCTACTCACAGAAGCACGTTGTAAGGAATCAGCATAAGAAAAAAAGCCACGAGTCAAACAGATTCCGAATAATTAATTTAAATCTCACATCTGCTGAATTTTGTGTGCGAGTAGCACTGCTATGCAGACTGTGTAGTATTTTGCAAGCAGCTAGTCCAAACAGTCCTCGTTATTCTACTCTGACTGCTCAGCCAAACACATAAATAAAACACAAGCTCTCAGTTTCTTTAACTTATGGCAAATATTAAGCTCAGATTTTTGAGTAACAGGTACTGTATCACCAGCAACGCTACACCAAAAACTCTCACTCAGCCTGACGCCACTAACAGCAGGGGAAAAAAAGTATGTGAAGAGATTCCCTTTATCCACATATGCAAATCTGGGTGCAAGGGATAAAAGGCTTAGTGGGCCATATGAAAAGCAACGAGCAAAGATAGGCAGGAAATAGGAAGTGGTTTAAGTCCAACTCTCCTACACAAAAGACAAGGAGAGCTGAGCCAGCACAAAGGGAGAAGTTACGACACATCCTACAAGCTTACAGTGACTTACGATTTCCAAATGAAGGAGCAGTGGTAATACTCATAATTAATTTGCAGGGGTCTTGTAGATGCTTTGTCCCGATTTGCACTGCTTATTGAGAGTTTGGAATGTCACCGAGCTGCCTGTGGCAGGAACTTCAGAGGTAGGCACGTGGATAAAGTCATTCCTAAAAAGCCCAGATGCTGATTTTATCCAGTTAATAATTTACTAGCTATGAATGAAAAAATGCATGTAATCTTGAAAAACTTAACTGTTTACTGTGTATTTTTCTATGGTTCCTGTCAGCATCACCTCTGAGTAATTATGTCACCTGATGAAAGATTTACCCAAATCTACATTTTGCATACGTACATATCTGCACCAGAGAAAATCTCAACAAGGTTTACAAAATTATCCAGATAAAAGTTCAGAGCCAATATGCATTCACTTTATCAATAGCTATTACTTTACATTCC
The DNA here is from genome assembly GCF_963210335.1 of Falco punctatus. Taxonomy (NCBI): domain Eukaryota; kingdom Metazoa; phylum Chordata; class Aves; order Falconiformes; family Falconidae; genus Falco; species Falco punctatus. The sequence goes on from NC_137596.1 coordinate 3,584,922, forward strand.
AAGATTTATTTTTAAAGAAAAATGAATGAAACATCAAAACAAAGGAAATAAATTATAAAATCTTCTCATTTGTAAAAAAACCTTTTCCCCTAAACCTACCTTTCATACCAAAGGAAGTGTTCTAGGCATTATTAGCAACAGTTTAGATCGCATCTAGCACCATAAAATGTAATACACTTCTTTTTTAACTGGCCCCTCATTTCCCTAATTAGTAGGAGATGCCCTAGAAGTTTAAAAATGTGTATCTGAACAGCCATTCACTTCTGCTGAGGTAGGAAACCACTACTGGGATGTTCCCCAGCCCCGCTCCCAGTTAATTCCTTGTACCTCATTAATATGGCTTTCAGACTGATATCCTCAGTGCAAAAAATCTTCCAAAAGGCCACAGGTTAATCTCTGGAAGGAGAGCCACAGTTTGCATTATCCCAAGCTTTAAAACCCGTAATGTAAGACAGTTTACGCAAAATGCAATAAACTCCCCCTTTAAACTACATCTGATCATTCTGCAAAGAAAATACTGCCTGTTAAATTGTAATCTGAATCATTCTTTATTGCCACATTAGCATTTGGTGCCATCCTTAAGGCGTTCCTCCAGCTGTTTTTACATTAGCATTATTACTATATTGTGCCAGTAAACAAAAAGGATCTTATATCAAGTATAGAGGATCTCTGAAAGGCTGTGCACTACTTACCCCTGCTACAATGATCTATTCTTTCCATGGATGGGATCCCTAGCCAAGGCCTAACAGTTCCAGGTCTCTCTGCAGCTTCCCAGCAGCTAATTGAAAAAACCTTCCAGGCATCAGCTCCGAAATGCAAGAACTCCAGGCTAGCAAAATCAAATTAAGCTCCCCACATTTGGTTCACTCGCTCTCCTCTCTTCCTGGTGCTGCTGCTGCTGCTTCTTCAGATGAACGTGCCTATGAATAGCGTTTAAGATCTGCCTCCATAGCCCTGTTAGCCGTTTCCACACTGCCCATTTCATGCTCAATTTGCACTGTAGAGAAATCAGTGGTGTTCCTTTCTCTCTCGCTCGCTCTCTCATTGGAAAGGTCCCACAAGACAAGCCGTAGAGTTTAACAAGAGCCAAGAGAAACAGAGAGGGAGGGAATGCATGCAGGGATTGTGTTCAGGCGCGGCATAGAAGTCTGCTGCTACAGCTCAAAAGAAAAAAAAAAAAAAAAAAATGACAGCAAACTGCCATCACATGCCTGAAACCCAGCACAGTTTAAGGCAAGCTGATTCCTCATTGTTCGTTCTTTTCCACTGGTATCAAACTGCTCAGAGGTAAAGCTCCATGAAATTCCTCTCCAGTCCCTGGTGCTGTGCAAACTGCAAATCAATGCAGGATGTGTGCCCTAATGCCTAGGTACAACGGTTCTCTGTTCACTCTACATATTCCCTAAAGAAAACAAGTATTTAAATGATGAAAAGTTTGCTGTCAAAATCTTCCCTGTTCAGTTAACAGCCTAAATATGTTGGTTTGTCCAAGGGGTCCGGACTATGGCTGAAGAACGAATGATACTCGGGCACTGCAAAATCAAATTTTGCAGATCATTATTCACTGGCAGGATTTTATCATTCGGCACCTGAGCACTGATGATCACTAACAAGATCATCACTCCTTCCCCTCAGCCCCAAAATTTGGGTACAATTTTGAGCGTGCATGGCAATTTAACCATTCAAAGAACTACTAGTTCTAACGAACACCATACCATGTGATACTGCTACTGCAATTTCACAGCACTTCTGCTAGTCCAGAATATCGAAGTCCAGTCATCTCTATCCAGAAAGAAGCATTTTGCTCATTACCGACCGTGTAAGTGGTTTTAATTATAGCCAGCCTACCCTTTCTTTCACCATTGAAAGGAGAGAATACAATTAGCTCCCTCTTCTCACATCTATGTTTCTGAACTCAAAGGTTAAAATGGAAATTTTAATATCTGACAGTTTCTTAGCACAACCTCATGCTTTTATTATAATGTTTGGTTAAAGAGCTTCCTGGCCAAATTCTTGTTTAGTTTTGCAGTCCAATTCGGGACAGTTGCAGAACGTGTAAGACAGAATTAAGTCAGCTCTCAGAAACTGCAGGTTACTGCCAGTGCCTTCATCTTTCAAGAGCCAGTAAGAGCTTTTACCCTATGTCAGAAGTCTGTCTTGTATTTAATTTCTTTATTATTTTACTCTAGACGGCGCTCTGTTTGAAGCAGCTGCTTTGCCTGGGATGCCACCATCAGTCTCAGAGAAGGGCTGACCAGCACAAAAAAAAATGACAACAAATTACCACGTAAGCATCTAACATTGCTAGCAGAGTGGCTTGTTCCGTGAACATCTCGCACGTCAGGAATTTCCCAAAAGTTCACATTTTAAGTCTGACTCTGCAGAGTACAGATTTTAAACACAGTCTCTTTTTGTAGACTTCTCATACCTATTTTTCTCTAACAAGTGGAGTCTAAGATGCAGTGAGGTGACCAAGAACTATGCTCATTCCAGTCCCGATACCCGTTCTCCTGCCCATGTGCAATTCTCCTGATTTTCCCTATTTGTTGCCTGCACTGACAACAAATATTAGTATATGTTACACACCCACTTGTCCATATCCTATGTGCTAGTGTAACATATACACCCTTGTGTATAAGTTACATATAAACTCATATATATATATACACATATACATATATATACTCATATATATATATACACTGAAAAGTATCTTCACGTGACAATTCATCAGGTTTCATTTCTCACATGTGCACAATATAGCACAGCACAGTATAGGAACATGCACTTTTAAAGCCCTCTTCATCAGCTGATAGCGATTTCCCCCTCTTAAAAGTTTCTCTTTGTTCTTTCAGCAGTGAAAATACCCTAGAGAATTCGTAATACTCAATGCAAGCTGTTTAAAAAATTGAAAATTAGCATTATTAAAAAAGAAACTCAGTTTCTTTCCCACCCAATACACTACTTCTCCCAAACCTTGGAAAATTCCCTTCCATTAGGGAGTCTTCTTGACTGTTACACCAAAAACTTAGCAGAAGGTGACACTGTGTGCTGCATTTTCAGGTGTGACAAGCTGGGGAAATTTAGAAGATTGCTTCTCATACATCTAAGTGACACTATGTGGTGCTGTAATGGCACAAAGAAAAAAAACGTATGGAATGAGGGAAGTCAGTGCCTTCAAATTATATAGCCTAAGCCACCCCAAGAGCAGCCTTATTTTCTGAAAACCAGGGTCGTAATCAGTAAGCAGCGGCCTTCCAAGTCCTGCTCTCTCTTTACCACCCCTCAAGCCCATCTGAAAGCCGATTCCCAATTTCCTCTTGCACCTGGTCTTCTCTGATAAAATTAGAAAGCAATTCGTGACACAGAATTGGTGACACTAATGATGTGTAGACTGGCCTGTCATGGGCACAAAGAGATTATAGAAAGTGACAATGATGAAAATCTCCTCTGAGGGGGGAAGCATATTTGCTAAGGCAAAAAGCATCCTGAAATGACCTGTAAACAGCAAGAGAACAATGTCTGAATGGTGGTCAGTACCATAGATTCACCTGTATTTTGCTGCTTAGTAGCATACATTATTCATAATTACACGGACCTGGAAAGGATCTTACCAGTGTAGTACAAGCCTGATTACTTGCTCACATTATTCCTAGCAAAGAGCTAATTTCCTTCTAAGAGGGAAAAGAAACACCAGCAAGTAACCAAAAAAACCCCTTACTATTTCAACTGACAAATCACATTTTAAACAGTTACAATTTTGACTGTTCTCTAAATTGATTTTATTAAATGAAACCATTGCTCGCATCCTTACAAACAACAACATTCAATTCTCATTTGTGCAAGTAGATAAGAAGTCTGGTTGAATTTCAAACTCTGAAACAATTTGCTGTTTTTATAAAAAACAGCAGCAGCATTTCACATACTTTTAATGTGTTTTTTTTAAATATACTTTTATTTCACATACTTTCAATGTTTTTTTTTAATGGAGAGTACTGATGCTGAAACTAACTCAACTACATCTTATGGTTATACGCATCTCTGGAAGAACTCTGAAAACCAGCTCCATACATACAACCTGCCTGGTGTATCGAGGCACGTGCACCCAAGAGGATGCAGAGTGCTCTATGCTGCGGCGCCACAGCTCTCCTCGTCCCCACCTGCTGCTCCTTTTAACAGGTTATTATGCTGGACCCGTCCGTTCCCCATCACAGCCCGAGCTGGGGATCTGTACGGCATCAGGAAAGCGCAAAACGCAAGGAGCAGTGACAGGGAGAAAGCGGCAAAGCGCAGGTACTATGTACAGTCAGTTCTCAGGATAGGGCCCTGCTCCTCCATTCCCTTTTTTATGTGGGTATTATGGAAATCAATGAGGAGCAACGGTCATACCTGAAGCAGTTTGGGAGGTGGGGGAAACTGTGAGCTGATTCTGCTGCTACTCCCACGGGCAGACGCGTTAGATGCCTGTTTTTATAAGCAGTGTTTCAAAAAAGGGTTAATGCGCTTCACTGCCAGAAGAAATGGTGCTTCTAAGAAAACCACTTTTTTCTTTTTACTGCACACCTATAATAAAAGAAATCTTCCTCCTGTTGTCATAGACAGAATCTCTATGCCTGGCACCAGGCAGGTGTAAATCTACTTTCTGGTGAGCAGAGCGGTCAACATGCCTCACAATCCATCACGTTCATCTCTGCATCATAAAGTCCTCTAGAGGAACAATGCAAAAGTTTCCTTCAAACTACCTCAACTCTTTCCTAAAGAAATCATCTTCCTCGTTCCAACAAACCCAATCCCCACGCAAGAGCATCAAAATCCCCAAGTTTCCCAGGAACCCCAATCAAATCACTGTGTGGAACAATAGAGAATTAGGCAGAAGTGACATAACGTGTTTTGCCAGAGACAAAACTCTTACCTCTATCTACAGCACAATCAAAATCAGGTATTGGTTCTCCCCCCTGCCCACCCCACCCCACTGAGCTGAATTAAACAGTGAACTAAAAAAATAAACTTTCTGGCTGCCAACCAAACCTTGCTTCCGACATAAATTCCCCTAAAATTGCGATGCCTACCATTTCAGAACCAGCAGCCAAAAAGAAAAACCCAGTCTGTCTCCAAAGGAAACCACCTTTAGTCACTAGTTAATTGACCCTGGTGAATATAACACCAGGCATTTGGAAATAGGCACTTTGATACACAAAGTACACATGCCCAGTCTTGTGTGCCATTTGTTACACCACAGGCTACGCTCAAAAAGGGCAAAGTAAATATCTTCCACGTTACTGTTCAAAGCAAAGCTAATTCGATGTAATGATGGGCTACCATAGCCACATTTAGTATTTCTGAAACACAGTAACTTCAGGGTTCTGATAGAATTCTGGCACGGTTGGTACTTTAATTTTTTTTCTTTTTTTTTTTTTTTTTTTTAAATGCTACTGACCTTCCACCTATCTACGAAGCAGCACATTTTTCAATGTTGCCAGCCAAACGTGGAGCATTTCAAACTCTATGAATGGCTCCAGTTTAATTTGTTGTTGTTTGGGTCTGTGTTGATTAACACATGTAAATAAAGGCATCTGGTGTTACCTCTCACTCTCTCTCTCTTTCCATTTCACACCCTATTGAAGTCTGATTTCACAATTAATTGAAAAGAAAACAAGATTATTCAGAAATGAATCCTTTCTGGCAGCCTTTGCCATGCTGAGGTCTAGTCACTACCTGGGGAGACAGAGCCCCCCTCCTGGCAGTATTTAAAATAAAGCATTTTGGATATCACACAACGGTACTAGACAGAGTGTTGGAAAAGGAAGCGAGCCAGCAACCAACTCACTCCTGTTACACACTTTTCAGGCCAAGAAGGGAAGGATTCTTCTGTCCCACAGACAGGAGAAACTGTATTCTTCCACGTGCAGAATTAAAACGAGACAGCTAAGAGATCGAAGTGCAAATGAAGACAGACAGCATAAGGGACGAACTAACGTTTCTCCTGCACCAGATCTATCCAACAACAGGTCCAAAGAACAGCAAAGTCAGACTCAAACAGCCTCCAGTTTGGTGAGGTCAGGGATTTGAACTCAGCATGGATCCATAACTGGATTTCCTAAGCCATGAAAGCACAACGGTAATAAGGAACTGGATGTAAACACCTACCAACCACCGGACACGCTCTAAACCCCAGAAACTGATTTCTGACACGCACAGAAATGACACAAAATCAGCCTGTGACCACAGAAAACTCCTCCTCAGGCTGGGCAAATCATCACTGTTTCTCCTGCCCTTTTTCTCTCCAAAAAATCCCAAGCAATCATCAAGAGGAGAATTTTGAAAACCAGACGTTCACGATGCTAAAATGTTCTTACAACCGTCCCCGCGGCAGACGCAGCTGGTTGAAGCAGCCCGGAATGAGATGCGCGGAGGAGACAGACCACGGCTGCCAGCGGTTTCCAGGGCAGGAGATGCCCGGCGGGGCTCAGCACACTAGAGGGCATTGCACCACCAGCCATCACACCGGCCTGGGAAAAACCCACCAGCAAAACCCTCTTCCTGCCCATGCAGCCCTGTTCCTCGGTGGAAGTAAGGCTCAGCACCGCTGTGTGAATATTCAGCGTCAAAACAACGGAGACGGCTCTGTAAGAGGAACCAGCCACTTCGTGGCTTCAGGCAAAAACAAAGAGGCAGTTAAATTAAAGGAGCTGGCTTCTTTCTTTCTTTCTTTATCTAAAAGAAAAGTGGCTTTGCCACAAAACAAAGCGCCCTTTCTTTCACCGTCTACCGCCGGACAAAACAGAACACTTACTTTGGCTGTTGCCAACCAACGTGCAGCGTACGAAAGGGACCGTTTTTATAGGAACCACTTACTCAGAAAAGCCACTTGAATGGGCCAAGAATGAGACTGCTTTACAGTCTTCGTCCATCATTTTTAAACAGGTTCGGTTTATATGCTGGCAACATATGTTAAGGATATAAACCACTTAGAACCTATAATATGTTATTGTTTGAGCTTATCGAGAAATGCATTCACCCATAGTCAAAAAAAGAGACTGAGCCAGTGAATATTTATTTTTTACAGCTTTATAAGATATATATACTTTTTATCTCCCTGCATACGGCATTTCATAAAAATGCTGACTTTCAAGGAAAGTGCATTAAAATCACCGAGTTAGTTATGACTGCCTTTTCTTCTCTGAGATCCAAAATCCATTAAATTCTGTGGGAGGTCAGTGACAGTTTTAGTCATAGTCTACTTTTCCATTTGCTGGAAACAAGCATATTATTCCTCTGAGAGAACTGAAAATTGATACAGTCCTGTCATTCCAGGCTATTAGTCTCTTACTCACTCACTTCTTCTGTTTTCTCGCCCACTAAATCAATATTAACTTTTTTTCCACACTGATAAGAATCAAAGTCACTGGAAAAAATGCCTTATATACCTGAAATACCAGTAGGAGTACCAAGGGGGGGAGAAAGAACAACAAAAAGACCCAGAAGCAACAGTTCTGATGTGGGAAGGAGTACAGTGGCAGTGAGAAGCTTAATTTACTTAAGGTAGTCGCTGATCCTGTCTCACTGTCACACCACCTGAGCACCTCTCCTTACACAGAGCGCCGAGAGGTTTATGCTGTGATTTCTCACCTTCATGTCACCCGAAGAGGGGTATTCATGTTATTTCTAATGCACGGGCCAAATCAAGAACTGTGCTGTGCTGAGTAACATTTCTTATCTGGCACTTATAGAGAGCCAGTAACAAGGAACCAAGCCCCTAGGAGCAAAGGCAGTAAACAAAACTTAATAATGCACACAAGGGAAAAACAAACATACCCTGAAGAGCCTTGAAGGCTCAGGATCAGCCTGGTTGCACCATATTTGGCGGTGCAGGAGATGAATAAATCTGAAATCTCATTAGGAACTGTACCTCCTGGCTTTTACGTAAACAGTTCTGTTGGCATGCAGCCCCAACTCCTACCTCTTTTAACAAGCAGGACCCGTTGCTCAGCGAGAAGGAAGGTTGGAGGAAGCAAACCCAGCATTCATCAAACCACAAACCCACCGGGCTCCTAGGTGACACACAATCTCTCCTCCTAGCATCGTCCTTTCCACAGACCCATCTCTCTAGTAATTCCATAGGCTCAGGAGAGTATTTCAGTTTATCCTGACGTGTTCCTGATTTCAAATCAGCCATTGTTACCTTTCAGGAGCACGGGAAAGTCTGGCCTTCGCTCCACGTTCCCCATTCCACCTCTGTCACCAAAGTACAGAGGGATCCATATTCTTCAGGCTGCTGCCTGCAGGTAGACAGCCCCCTGCTAGGCGCAGATAAAGAGAATAAGCTCAACAAGATGACAAAATCTACCTTTGCAAATTATGAAGCAGGCTCTATAAATGAGAATAAATAAAGCTGACCCAGTTTGCACAAGTATATGCTTCCACGGCGCCTCTGGTCTGCAGAGCCTTCAAAAGCCTTGTACAACAAAGATGAATGAACCTGTCAGCATTCAGTAGATAAGCAGCCACCATTAAAACTTTTTAAAAAGCTTCAGAAACAGACCCTAAGCAAAAGCAAACAAGCTCTGCACATGACATATAGGCAAACCACATCTTTTTGAGCATGAATTTGCAGGACTAGGCTCAAGACGGAAAGCAGTGAGGAGGGGAAATCTGTGTTTCTACAACCACATCTGAGAACTTCTTCCCCAGGAAAAGCATTATTTATTATCTGGCTAAATACCAACTTCTCTTGCTGACAAGAAGAGCAGCAAATGAAGGAAAATAATCTCCCCTTAGTTGGCAGGAGGAAGCGATAAAAGCTGAGGGGAAGCTTACTCCATTTCCTCCCATGACCCCAGAAGTGGGAAAGATCAACAACCACTCATCTTTACAAATCAGGCTGTGTGAAGCCCAGCGCTTCTGGCATTTAGCTATGCCTACAGCCCCCAGTTTTCCATAAAGGTTAGTCTATGACTAAACTGACCACTGAATGCATTTTAATATAACACAGACACAGCACAGAGATACAGGACTCCCAGTGCTTTCACATAAAGCCTATGACCTTTAGCTAGCTACTTGCTTATTACTTTGCCAAGCTTCAGCTGGGGGGGAAGGTACAAGCAGCGTTGTGTGCACGCATGCATGCGTGTGCATGCATGAGAAAGAACATGTAACAATTTCACATCTCAAATCCACACACACACACATTTCACATCTCAAATCCACACACACACACACGCATGCCTGCCCTATTTTTTTAAACAAAGAAAATGCAAGTCCATGTTGCACAGCTGGGTTCAGAGGAGCAGTGCAAAACTGACATATGTTTTATATCACCACATGCATTTTTATACAAAAACTTGAGCAAGTGCTAAAGCATGGAATAGACTAGATGGAAGCATTTCCCTTCAACTACTCCCTTCTGGGAAAGAGGGGCTGGAAAATGAGCAGGAGAGGTATATGGTCAAACTGATTTTTTTAAAAAGAAAAGTTTCTAGAGAGTAAAAACAAAAACTCCCCGAAGCCAGATGTTGCATAAAAACTTCAGCCAGACCAAGAATATCTGGCTTTAACACGAAACTCCAAGGGGATATCACAATGCTTGTATTTATTGCGTCTCTCCGACTCTTCCTGCGCACAGACACATGTATATGCATGGTTCATCTTCTACTACTCACGTACCCGGTCCTGTACTCTTACAGCTCCAGCTAGTGTCTTCCCACATCATGATTCACCAGCGAGTACGCTGGAGGACAATGCTGTGCCCTGTACAACTGCTCTACTCTTATCAGCTCCTTCTCCTTTGAAGAAAGGGGTGTCCCAAAGTACCTGCAGGCTTTGTGCTATATACAACTCACACTAGATTACAGAATTACTAGATTACAGAAAATACAGCTGGCAAGAAACTAAACAGTTGTAATAGGTCTAAGGCCTAAATATTTTCTGCATATTGAAAAAAACAGACTATATACTGCAGGTGCTTACCTGCTCTGAAAAGTAAATATTGCCCAAACCGAAGAGAAACATTTACACTAGTTACAGAAGGAGCATAAATCAGTGAAGACAAGGCACTGTAGAAGCCCTCCCTCCCGCACATACACACACTATGTCTTTATATGAGATATATATATAGATTTTATATTATGCTACAATTATACCATTACACGCTACTATTAGACCTTGTGTAGGAAGGACTGAGTGTATTTATGATGAAAACATTCAATGACTTTTGCAGGAGTTAAATGATTTAAAGAAATTATCCTCAACCCATGAAAGAAGTTTTCCAGAATACAACCACGTGGTTTTCCTCATACTCATTAGTGCATGTACAGCACCAACGATAATGCTCCATAATAACTGGGGGTGGGGGTACTGAAGAGGAGGAATACAAAGAAACGGGACAAGGCTCATTCCTGGCATGTCCTGGGAAACTTCAAGGATCTAGCAATTCTGATAGTCAAAGCAGGATTAATGTCTTTATCATTGATATTCTTACTACATAACAGAGATGCTAAAATCTCGACAGAGGACCGTACGGGTACCAGTATGTAGATACCATTAGCCCATGTCCAAAATAAATGAGCTGGGGAAAAAAAGATTGAAATAATCACGTTGAAACCTCAAGGCTTAAGCAATTATGTGAGAAACTTGAGTGCCTTTAAACAAGTTTCTTCACTCTTCTTGAAAAAGGCTTAAAGATACTTGTGCCCTTAATGGCTTGCACAGAAAAATCCCTAATGAAAAGCGAAACTTATTTTGAAATTCCAACAATTTTCATCTAATTCTATAATTCAGCGATATTATTTCTAGAAGACATTATCTTAGAAAGACTGGAGCTGTCAGCCCAGGAAAGTCAAACTCATTACATTGCACTGAAAGACACGCCATGCTCTTAAATATTAAATCCAACCTCAAGACCACCAAAAAAAACGAAGGAGGTGGGTTTCGTCAGAGCTTTTCTGGGCCTCATCAGTTGCAAGATGCTCAACATGAATTCCTGCTACATTCTGACTAAAGTGGAGCTCCTAGCTCACTAAGTAAGCACTAGTAAGGGCTTACAGCTAGTCAGTGAGGTCAAACAGACAATCTTCTTGAGCAAGGAGTGAGGTCCCAGGAAAATAAAAAGGTGCTGAGGCACCCCGGCGATCAGGCAGGTGGGAGAGGAATTGCACAGCACAGCACCAACTGGCAAACAGCGTATTTTGCAGTCGCATAAACAGAGAGTGTACCGTGCAGCACAACAGCAGCATGCCACCCAGCCTTCGACGTTTCGTGGCACTCGAGACCACGAGCACTTCATGAACAGTGGGGTTTTCCACCCGCTATATGCAAATGTACTGTAAACTCAGACACAGAAAGGCCAACTGGAAAACATGAAACTGTATTTTCCAGAACACAAGTACACACAGGAATTACCCCATTACTTGCCTGCCACAGATTATTTATGTCGTGTGGCAAAAGCAGTATCTCATTTATATTTCCAAAATCCCAGGGGAGGAAGAAAAATGCTTTCGCAGATAAAAGAATGCAGCTTCTGTATGTTCTCAGTGAAGAGCAGCAAGAACAGTAAAGCAAAATGCCTTAAATTCAGGGTATTAAAGAAATTATCTTGAAAAGGCTTAATAAATAGGATGACTTTTACTTTTGTGAAGCAGTTCATAAACGGTGTCATGTTTTTTTGATCCGTGTGTCAAAACTTTAATTGCTTGTCTCCAGAGCATGGACTTCAAGAGTGTAAAAAACGTAGGCAAACTGCATAAGGGGTCACACACAGATCTGAAACTCCGTTTTGGTTTTTAATTTAGAAAATTCTGCTAAGATGCCAGAGGCAGAATCAAAAATAGTGAATATATGAAAAGAATATTTTAACATTTAAATTTCCCAGGTGACTGTTCAGGGAAGGTGAGTTCTGAACAACTTGGGTCACACTGGAAACACATCTGCACCCTGAAGACTCTCCCCGAGAGCTTCTCGTTGGAATTACAGGGTTGGGCTTTTAGTTTTTAAGCATTTAATTGCAATCTTCAAAGAAAGCAGGGTTTGGTATAACCCGGCCACTGTGTAACATACTCTTAGGAAGCTCCTAAGAGCCTTGTTCCTCCGACACTTGTTCTCCACAGAGAGGCACGAACCTGCAGCCCTCACTCAGTGCACATTTCTGCAGACTTCAAGGGAAAGGGGTCTCTGATTCAACCCTTGCCAACATCTAAAACACAACCATGAGGATAAGAGTAACAGTATAAACCGATCTGGTGCAGTACCCTTGAAGTCACGCTGGCCTGACGCTGCTGTCACAGCAGTGAGTATGACTCAGTTCCTCTCTGGGCAGGCGAAACGATGCTGATTAACTCCAGCTAAATGGCCAAGTCCTTAAGTCACTAGGCAAGCAATTAGTGGTTGCAATGACAAGTTGGGGACCTCACGCTGGAAAGCACTGGTTTACAGGACAGCAAAAAGCAGCACACTTCCAGAAGAGGCCCCCAAGCAGCACCATATTGTGGACAAATGAAAAATTTACATTCTTTTTTTGCTTTCTTATATTGGCATCTCAATTAAGTTTTGTGCTAGTAACTCACTAGTGTCCAAAAGAAAACAACAACTCACCAACAATTCCTGGTGGAGAATAAACATTCCTCTACAGCAAGCACTGATGCAATAACTTGTCTAAACAAGCACACACGAGATTTACAATGGTGCGAGCCTTTCTATAGCTCAAACTCTTCAGCCAGGCTGGGCACCCACTAATGTGAATGAACTTCTGCTTGTGGAACACTGGAGTATGCACACACAGTGTACGTATGTCATAGCACAGGGCATATGTGAAACCTGTGCTGTAGCCTGGACCTTTTTTTTAATTCAAGGGCACATTATGGTAGCAGTAAGATCTAGCATTATTGCACTGTTGCAGATATAGTATTACAGTGGCTGTTTCATCCTTAATCTGATCATAGCAACTTGCAAGACACATACACACATAACCCTTACAGAAAACATAACACATCATCCCCATCTTAGTTGTTTTTCAATGGCAAAATAAAACATTCTTCAGTGTGATACACAACAAAGAATTCTAAGAGTACATGGAGATATTTTGTTGTTAAGAATCCAAGCCTTCCTTCTCTCCTTGTTTATCTTAAAATCACAAAAGAGAAAACTGGAATGTTATTTTCCAGCCCGTCTCGAAGCGAGTCGATGCATGGCCCAAGTTCTGCATCTTCACGACATTAGATAGGCACGGAAAGTTGAAGCCAGTTGCAGGAGGAAAGCAGTTAACTCCAGCACAAAAGCTCCACTGTGCCCTCTGATTCAGCATCAACACCAACCAGCTCTAAAAAGATCTTCTGCTTACTTTGAACTGCACTTAGTTTAAAGCAGCTAGAAATTGAGGAATACAGGGAGGCTTAAGAGAGTTCAAAGAAATGCAGGGACTGTGTACCAAGGGAAATAAAAACCAACACAGCTTATCTGGGGAGTATTCAAAGTGCACATCACAACTCTAGTGTTACTGCTAAAATGCAGTAATAATTCAAAACGCAGGCGCTAGCCTAAGAGCTCACTTCTCCAAAAAGAGTTTCCAAACTCAATCTAGCTTTTACTTAGTTTTAAAACAAATGGCAAACCTCGACACTAAATCAAACCTTGAGCCACAAGAGAGGCTGCATGTGAAGGGGACTCTGAAGAATCAGGCTCTGATGCTTCTCAAGTCTCACACCTCCGCTACGCCCAAATAATCCTGAGCTCCTCTCACCTTCGCAAGGCAGCACCCTTGTCCTGATATGACACGTCCCTTTCTTTTATGCAAATCCTTTCTACCCCAAGGCTCCAGCTCCCAGTGGGTTCCCTGCCCATTCCAGGATTGTTACACCTACAATTATTGCATGACTTAGCAGATAAAGAATTATTAAATAAGTTACCAGCGTTGCAAAGTAAATTCCTGGACTCACACTGTAAAAATAACAGAAGTTGTTTTGATTTTTTTAACTACTTCAAGCTGGCAAATGGGAACTTGGTCCAAAATCAGTTATTTTAAAGTCTGAATGTTTTGACATGTCATACTTGCAATAAATAAAGTTAACACTCAAGCACCATAAAGAGCAATTATACAGCTGCAATGAATTTCAGGGTAATATGTACGAATGTTTGCTAGTGATGAAACATAAACTGGCAGGACCAGACAATACCACCTACCCAAAAAGAGACTTTTTCTAGGCAAATTGTTTTATTGCCATATTTATAAGGTTCATCAGTCTTCCAATAGAACAGAATTAATTTTAAGGCAGGTTCATGGATCCTGAATATATATGAAGTATATGGCACTATCTATTCTAATTTTCCACTTGTTATAATACTGGACTTGCGGGTATCTATTAAGCAACAGTCTTCTCTCTAAATTATTACTGACATAATTCTGCATGTGATAGTGCCAAAAGCTCACTCCGCAGTTCGAGGTGTCAGATCTCACTGCAACTCGCAAACCAATCCCTGCCTGTCCAAAAAAACAGTTGATGGGGCTTTAAATGTATGTATGCAGACCTAACCAAGCTTCCCACAACAGCTTCTTATGGGAAATGAAATACTTGAAAGGAAGACATTTAGGATGGTGGTAAGGGATGTCTTGCACTGTAAAAATACGTCCCATTGCATGTAATTGCGTTTTTATTAATGTTTATTTCATTCATATGGCAGAGGGATGGGAAGAAGAACTGCTGAGCAGAATCAAAGTTTGTTCAGTTAGTTTCAAGAGAAATTTAAAAAGTTATACTTCAGGAGAGGGAGTCTTGAAGAGGCAGTGAGAGCATCATGTTCTTTCTCATGTATGTATTTTATTTAAAAAAAACCCACAACCGTATATCCACATGACATGTAGTGGAAGCATTCGGGTTTATACTGCTTTACCAGGAAAACAGCAACTTGAATTTGCAGGTTCTGTTGACAAAATGGCCAGAAATTAAACGCTAGAGGAAAAAAGAAATCCATATCTTTGGAATCCTCAGTGGAGATCAAAGAGCTTTTTGGTATGGATGCCCAGGAGAGCCAAAGGTCACAGCCTTGCCTGCAGGACACGGAAGCAGAAGCCTCCATCTTCTGCTCACACATCACGGCAAGCCATAAAATAACAAAACCATCAAAGTCTACAAACTTGCTCAATGCCTCCTAGACATTGTGATAGGATGTGTGGGTGAGAATATGTGCCTGTGCATATGCTTCCCCCTTTAAAATGAAAAATCTGTTTGAATTCAGACCCTTGGGAAAGTTTGTGTTCACAGGAAATCTTCTGCACAAATCTCTCTGTTGCAAGTAAAACAAACAAAACTTGGGGCTCAGCACATCTGGAAACATCCTATCCCATACACGTGCAGCTACACATATTGCAGCAAGAATCTTGCCACAGTACAGCAAACGTTTTCAAACGTAGTATCTAAACACCATTACTTCAAGTGCTTTCCTCTAAATTTTCTTGCCTTGCAGGATAGATTATCATAGTACAAGTGCAGTGACAAGCTTTTTCCTGAGTACTCAAAGACAACTCTTCCCTGATTCTGTAACGAGAGAACAATCTTGAGTTCACCCCACCACATGCCCTTGTGCGAGATTATGTTACTGAGTGAAGGAGACCGGGATGGAGCACTGATTTTCAAAGACTGGAAACTACCTGGAAACCAGATCACGCAACCATCACGAGTAAATGGTCTCTGCAGGGTTCCAGGGTACAGAGCAGACCGGGCAACACAGATGGAGCATATCTGGTCTACTCGAACCAACACACCTTAACCAGCAAAAGATCTCAAAGCCAAGACAGTCAGGAACAGAAATTTTGCAGGATCAGGTTGTATACATCTGTACTTCTCCATCAGGAAATGGCTGAAAACATTTATAAACACAGGACAAACGCACATGCATGCCGTTGGAAAGCTAAACTAATGAATGAACAGTTTAAAAATCTGTAGCCTAACTTGCTATCCCTGAGCTGCCAACTCTGTCATCAAACCTGAAAATTCTGGCACATAAGCACAACCCAAACAAACTACCCTTTTTGTAAGCAGGTACAGTAAACACAAAATGTAAATGTTCCCAACGATGTTTGGCTTAACAGCTCATACATCCACGGGCATGACAAACCTCCAGTGGAGAATAAAAACACATCCCTGCTTCTGTAAATCTCAGGGATCATATCAACATGAAGTTTGCTGGTTATTAAAATCACACCAGCCTGGCATGCTTGCAGATCTACGAGTACAATATTATGCGGCATTTTAACAACATTCCTAGTAACAGTATGGATTACTATATACGAAACCATAAGGGTTTTAATCCTCTTTTAAACTCTGAAACACTAGTGAAATAGGGGTTATTCTTCTGGAGCCCGCGGATTCTTTTCAAATTTTTAATATATTTTAATTATACCTATAATAAATCTTTCTGTTTTTTTCAGGTCATTAAACCTCAGGGAAGAAAAATTTTCCAACACAACACTGTTCCAGTTACTAATTAAAACAATTTTTATACATTTCTGTGACACATTGCTAAAGGTGATTTATGATGGTGGCAAACAGCAGGAGGTCAATGCCAAAGTTAACAGCTGGGCTTATTACAGTCACTTTTAAGATTTACTCATGCCATCAAATAGCCACTACGCACCAATAAAGGCTAAAAATCAACAAATATGTTTGCAATATTGTCGGTGGTAAATTCAGGGGAAGAAAAAAATAAGCTGGATTCCTACAAGAGGTCAACGCTTTCAAACTGGGAGTGCCGCAAGTCCCCAGTCGTAAAGAAGAGCCAAACATACACAGATTGCCCTGAAACCGTTTTGGCCCGCCAGTCCTCCGCACATGGGTAAGAGAAGATAACACCTATCTCAAGATATTCAAGTCTGAATAAATGCTTAGCCAAATTTGCACAGTGATCTCGCTCACGCTAATAAGGCAGAGAAGAAACGCGCGAAGCGGGGAATACTCAAACCCCTTTCATCAACAGAGTGCATCCCGGACCTGCCAACCTGTCCCAAACACAGAAACGTCGCACGGGGTTCTGTTGTCCCATGTCATGCACACAGCAGAGAAATTATTTGTTCTATATAAACTCATAAAAATCACCCAAAGGCAAAAGGAGAAGAAAAAAAAAGGCAGAAATACCTGTTCAGCTGAATCAGGAGGTAAAATCTCATTTGCTTTTAGCAGTTACTTGTGGGTTACGGTCTGCCCTTCTGTTTAGACACCTAGGTGATGGGCTTTAAATAAAGAATCAGACAGAGAGCTAACACAGTTGGACTTGATCTTAAAGGTCTTTTCCAACCAAAATGATTCTATGATTCTAACTTGGGATCAGGCAGAGAGCTAATCCAGATAAACACTAACAGGAAAAAACTTCCCTCCTTGTGACAGGCAATTCAATAACCAGCCGGGTGAGTGGTGTCAGCCAAATTACCTTTTACTGTATAAAAAAGGATAAACATGTATAAATTATTGATTTCAGTAATTGTCAGTCAAGGGGAGAAAGGTGAGACCAAAGGGTAGAACATACTTTAAGAACGACTTAGCCACTAAAGCCACAAGGGAACATCAGCGTCAGCCCAAAGCAGGCTGAAGCTGGCTGCTCACACGCGTTCGGGTACCAACCCCCCCGCACACAGCGAGACAGACGGCTCTGCCTTCCCAACGGGCTCCTCTGAGCGTGTCTCCCCCCACCTCACATGAACAATCCCTCCTCTTCCTTCAGGGGATCGCAAATGCCTTCAGCAAAATGATGAGCAGAAGGACCCGCTTAGCCTTGAAATTACGTCTTGCCGGTTTTTGGAGCAGGCTTTAAAAATGGGTAGAAATTCACATGAATGCTGCCCATTAAATCTGGACCACTAGTACGGCCATCAGCTTTCTCTACAGCAAGCAACAACTGTAAAACAAGTAGTAAATGTGTAAGCAGCAATAGTAAGGTTTCATGGAGAGGTACTCTCCATACTCAAAGTCATCCTTCCACTCTAAAACCCATGCTGGATCTCTCCCCATTTCACTGGAAGAAAACCAAGGAAGCTGGAATTTCACAGGTGTGATCTTGTTCCAGGGAAGAATTTTTCTGAGGAGTTAGTGGCAAGTTGGATGCAAGACAAGGAAACAGAAGAATCCAAAAACTGAGGTGAACTTACTTGAATACTTTCCTAACTTTTTTGGCATCAAGAAGCTTGGCCTGGAGACTCCACATTTTTAAAATCTGTTGATCTTGGCAGGAGACTGTGCCAGTTTCAGGGAGTTGTGGCTGGAATTATTAAGTTAATAGAAGCAGTTTCCACCTACACTATGAACAGAGTTGTTTTTATATACCCACATCCTTAAAGCAGCCCTTGCAACATTGCCCACCACCACTTCAGGAGGCAATAGTAAAGAAACCGTACGGAAAAGCTGGGGAATGGGAGGGAAAGGCCTTGGTCTAAAGATGGGGAACAGAACATACCAGGATACGGCAAAGTCATTTTGCGAGGAGATTAACAGCATCCAGAGATGAAAGGCTCAACGGGAGCACCGCTTCAGATGCAATAGGGGTGTGCGTGTCACCGCCGTTCGTATATTTGTACAGACAAAGCAAAACCCAGCAAAACTGTCTTTCGCAGCACCAATACACAGCAAAATTCAGGCCAGTTTTTGTGACTTTTGCTATATATTTCCATTTTTTAAAAGGGATCAGGGTATGGGGACTGCTGTTTCATGTTTTGCTTTTTAAAATAGCTATTTTTTTTTCTTTCGTTTTAAACACTTTGCAACTCAGTGGAATAAATGAAGACATTAGAGCCCGTAGCTGCTCATGACTGCCAAGATACTGAAAATTATCATGCCCACAGAAGAGCTGAGGGAACGAACAAGCCCTCCTACACCGAAGGCAGTGAACAGGCTTAGTTTGAAAATCACTGATGGAAGGAAATTCAAGCTAAGCTGTCCGACTTCACACCACACACAGATCAGGGAGCACTCCTCTGCGCCTGTTGTTGCTAGCTGATCTATGCAGACGACTGCTTTTAGCTGTGGCAGAAACATCTTAAACTACCCCAGTTAACTCCAGAGGAGGGCATCTGGGTCAGCCTTACCAACTTTGTTTCCTTTGCAACCCACCTCAGGCAAAAATTTTACCATACAATTAAGAGACACCTTCACAAGAACACTTCCCCTCTGCACCCATTCCCTGGAATATTATTAAATAAAAGAAAAAAGGCAAACCTAAAGAAGATGACCCCCAAAAGTACCTTCTCAACAGGCTTTGCTGAACAAAAGGCACGAGAAGAACCGAACCGCTCTTTGCAATGCTGCTCACTCTTATGACACAACAGGAAAATCCCATGACGGGCACACCGCGGCCACCGTGGAAGGGCAGCCCAGCAAACGGCCCAGGAGGCTGCAGCTTGCCAAAGGCATTCGACCAGCAACAATACGGCTGCTGCCTTCGTGACAGGAATTCCTGGCAGCTGATGCCTCCCAAGACGGAAGCGATTCTGCTTCAAATACTTCCTTTACCACCGATAACGTGCTCCTGCCACTCGCAATGCCAAAGCGTCACAGATAAGGAGAGGATCTTCCATGCACCGTAATCCAAACCCATCCTGACACGGGTTTATTTTTAGAAGGTGGCTCCATAAATGCAAACAGAGAGAGACAGAGCCCGTGCTGTTTGAAGGGGTAAATCTGTGTCAAATGCAAGATCGCTGAAGTGATATGCACATGCATTACAGCACCTCCTCTCCTTTAGCGTCGGGTTTTTCAGGGAGCAAAGAATGTTATCTGCCAAGCGCAGAGCTGATCAGCTCTCCATATTCCATTACTAATACCTACTCAACTGAAGATAATTTCTTCGTTCTTTCAAGTGAAGAACAAAGTCTTTATTTCTGGCAGGAAGTAAAGATATTTACAGAATACCTAATCACTGCTTCTCCTGTTTATACTAACAGCTTATAGCACTAAGTAAACTCACACTTGCACCACGTTGGAGGGGCACGGAATCATTCCGCTTTGTGTTACATAGTGACAGGGGGGTTGTTGAATTAGTTCAAGTCAATCAACAAGCCCTAAAGCCCACGCCAAGGCAGCGAGACTGTGTGACAACTGCTGTAGCGAGATACCCAAATTACAGGGGAAGGCATCAACTTGACCAGCTCCACGGGTAAACCACGAAACCTGGAACACGCAACACAATCAGCCTGGGCTGAGCACCACGCTCACGCACTGAACTTCGACTCAAACCAGTCTCCAGAAGATGCTGGAGTGCATACACATCACCTCTCCTCGTGTTAATTCAGCCATCAGCGGTGTACTGCGTGGTGCTGGAACACCTCGAGCCCCTTAGAAGGAAGCTTTGCCAACTAGCAGATCCTGAAATTGTGCTTAAATTTAATAAGCCTTAGAAACGGATTCTTATTTTAAGTTACACTGGGATGATTTAGGCACTTCTGAAGTGCCACTTCCGAACAGTAAGATGCCCTGTGCAGCAATATGTGTGCAAGCAATGCATGCTTTGCATATTAATGAATTGAATTTTGATGTTCTAGAGAAAGGAGAGGCATCACAGAGAGACGCTAGCCAAGAACCGTGGAAAGGCAGCAGAGCTTAAGCGAGAAGGAAGCCAGCAGAACCGACCTCACCGATGCTGAGTAATCACAATCTAGCCACGGCCTAATAACACCTCGTTTGGGAGACACAGACCACAGCAAGGCTGAACCGCACTTCTGCTCCTGCTAACAAGACTCCGAAACACTTATCCAATGTCAGACTAAAATGAATCTATTATGCAGAACCCAGCTTTCCGCTGTAAAATTAAAAATCTATGATGTAGCCTTAAAAAATAAATGCAGCACTAAATGTAAGGTATTTCAGCAAAATACCAGTGAATTTTTAGCACTGATGCAATCTGTAAAGCCTACCTCATGACTACAGCTTCGACATCAACTACCTTTGCTGGTAAACCAGCAATTTCCTGCTGATGCAACACGTGTCTTGCTGGCAGACGCAGATAAGGTTGAAACACATCACTGTCGAAAGCGGCAGAGCAGAAAATTTCTGAAGAGAAAAGGCACCCCGAAATGCACCTAGTTTTGTGAGCACGGCGCTAGGATAAGAAGAGAACAAATCCTTTTTTATACATCTCAGGAAGTTAATTTAAAACGATCTCATGAGGTGAAATGCCAAGATATTAATACCAATTGCACCATGAGACCACATTATAAGTGACATAAACGTTACAAAACAATCTGAAATTCGGCCAGGCTGTTAATAGACAGCATTACACAATTCCTGACACAGCCAGATAATACTGCATTTCTACTATGCAAATTTTTAACAGTGAATAGATTTCGAAAGGAGTTTACACCCACTACCTCTCAGATGCAACTTGGTAATTCGCTATTAGGTGCCAAGCTGTCATTTACAAGTCACTTCAGCCTACTGCTATTCTCCAGTCTACCTTGTTATCACAAAGGAGCCACCAATGAAAGCCACTTGATTAAAATGTATGAGCCCTACATGAACTTATTTTTAAATCTGTAAACTAATACTGCTGTTGCATTAACAGCTTTCATCATTTTTACCATTAATGCTGGTCTTCTGCTAAGGAATTACTGTAATGTCCTACCCTTTCGTATTTCAGGAGCAAAACTCTGTTCTTAAGGGGTTTTTGATCCATACAAAAAAAGTCATTACACCATGGGGATCTATCAGAAATCTTGCTCAGAGAAAGGAAGGGACAAGAGGCACAGAACTGGTACTTAGGGCCTGATAGACCTTATTTAAGTGTATTCTGCATCAACGGCACCACAAAAATGAGTGCTAGACAGCAACAACTCCTGCTGGAAGTGGAAACTTCCCACCAGAACATGCTTCAGGTTTGTTGGCAGGACAATGTGAAGAAGATCTGTAAAGACTGTATTATCTGATTTTATTTCTCCCTCACATGAACACAACAAACTCAACGTGTATGCTCTGCCATCCTTAAAACATGCCAAAAAATGCATAAAGCCACAAAAGAACTAAATTATTTGTCTGCAAAATGCTTTAAATAATAGTGCCATGCAAAGGTTGTAATCTCTCTCCAGCTTGCACATTGGGCTGAGTATCTCTGAATGATGGAAAGGAAAACTCAAGAGGACCTCGTGATGCAAAAAACATCTGTAACCTGCTCAACACCAACTCCAAAAGAAAACCTCTCTCCAAAATGACCAAACAAATCAGTGTTGTCAAATCAAAGAATCACCAGGAGACAAAAAATAAGGACACAGATTAGTCACACTATCCTACCCCCCAGAAATGGAAAATAAAGTAATACAGTTTCGCTTCAGAAGATTGTGGACTGCTCCCGTTTGCCTCGGCAGCCCATCTTCCAGAGACCTCATTAGGAACTGAGCTCTTTGCACTGGTGTCCTCTTAAGCCCACTATTTTGTCTCTGCGCCGATGCATATGCGCGTCTGTCAATGCACATACATCCCATCCTCAGCAGAACAAACCTCCTTAGAGCCACTGAGCGTGAGTAACAGATACAAGCCCTGAACAGGACCCAAACTCCTTCTCAGTCAGAATTTTACAGAGACAGAAAAAATGGATGCATAATTCTGCTTGCAAAACTGTCAAGTACGGAAACATGAAAGGCTGTGAATAATTCACTCTATATTACAGGAAATGTTTTACAAATGAAAAGGTTGTAACCTCTTTTTAGCTACAAGGCTGGCAGATGCTGGAGGCATTCCTGCTTCCCTAAGTGCAGAACAAGCTGTGCTCTGTTTATGAGCAACTAGCAGTGATTCTTGGTTCTCAGCCCTCCCCGGTACTGCTCAATGAAAAATGCTCCTGCCTGGATTTCTGATGGATGGATCACAAAGGAGTGAAGCCTGCACACTTCTAGAAATGCAACTCAGGCTGACTAGCAAGTTCCTGCGTTCTGATGATACAGCTGCCGCAATGCACAATGCAGAGCTAAGATAATACGAAGAGAATGGGTAAATTTGAACCGTTTCTATTTACATAAATCTGTTCACACAATTGTTTAAAGATACACAAACAGAAACTAAAAATATGCATGCAGTTGTTATGGATGACTCTATAATGAATGTTTGATGCAGTCTTAGAACAGCGATATCAGTCAAATCCAGTGGAAATAAAATCATCTCCAAACTCAAAGGGGTGGCCACATGGCTGAGTACAGATCCTGGCCCAGTACATGGAAGGAATTCCACATAAAGATATCCTATTGCTTGAACTTCTTATCACTAAACATTTTGCAATAAACTAAACAAACCTTAGTGGAGGTCCCTCTACCACCTTCCCCGCCAGTTAGTCAGCAGCTAAACACAGTGATGTTTTGTCTATAAAAGAAATCTGAGACTCACCTGTATGTTGCCAAAGTCCACGTTTTCATAATGGAAATGTGCACACTCAGCCATCTTCGGGAAATGACCCTTTGTAAAGGATAACCTGAAGCACATCAAAAGCACACCATAAGATAGCTGCAAATCACTGAAACAATGCTCAGCATCAAGTACTGCCATGAAATGCAGTTACTGATATAAAATAATAACAACTTTCTCATCCTAAAGCCAAGGGAACGGAGGGATTTGTTGATGTGATACACCAAAACAGTGGAGAAAGGAACTGAGTGAGAAAGGAAAACTAAACTGCAAAGTGGCTTTCACCATTGCATCCTTAAAGAATTGTTTGGCATTTCGTCAACACCAAAGCCCACATCTTTAAGAAACGGTGCAGGGAGAAGCCGCTCTATCTTTACAAATGCATTTTTGCAGTGAAAATAAACAGCCTTACACAAGACACATAGGAAAGTAGAACTTTACCTGTGAAAGGCATCACAGCCCATCAGTCCCGGGTTGATGTATCTAAGGGTGCAGAACAAACGCTATTTATCCTTTGCCTTTTTAAAATTCAAAAGTGAGGCATAATTATTCCCAAGTCTCTCCAGTTACAGTGATGGCTGATGGGGAGATCCTCTGGCTCTGCAACATGCTCTTGCTTCTGCTGAAGCTATTATAGACTCCTATAGATATTTCTGGTGGTGAGCCAATGAGATTGTCATTATCTAGCTCTCTCTTCCCACGGGAATATAAGTGGGAAGTGAGATGCAGCATCTGGCTGCTCAGCACTAGAACAAAGAGCCATTTCCCTTACAGCATCAGAGCACTACAGAGAGGTGATCTGAATGCACAGATGAATCAATATTGGGGAGCTCTGGTCCTCAAGTCAGCATTCTCAGCAAAGACAAGTCAAGTAATATTGATTACTTTTGATCCCCTTTGCAGGTCAGAGATTTGAAATCTTAGCTGCGAGCATAGTAAGTTGGGTTGCATTCTCTGGGAGAGAAGCAGGGGGCAGGGGGGAGAAAGATAATTTAATCCCACAGAAAAAAAAATAAAAATCTGGGTGAGCAGAGAAGAAAAAATACTCCTAAAAAAGAAAAATTGTGCAAGATCCATTCAAATGAAGACAAACAGGGCAGAATACAAAAAAAAAATATGAAAAGAGAAAAAATATCAAATAAAAAAAAAAATCTATCTAGGCCACCCACTTGTCCTGGTTTAGCTTCCCAGAGCATAGGGAGACAGAAAATTATCTCATTTACACATTGCCTGGGCTTCTCTTTAGGTTTTTTATACATATGTACATATGGTTCCTCTTTTTTTTTTTTTTTTTTTTTAATTAATCAGTTTCAGGAAGAAATCACAGAAATTTAAAAACACAGTTACAGTGAGGTCCAAAACTCTACCAAGCTTTGCTTCTATGGCCAGAAACAGGTGAGAGAGCCAACAAAACGTCTAATGTCCTCAGTTTTAGACTACATTAGCTGTAATTTACTATGTTTCACATGGATTTTGGATGCTCTGATGAAGATACTATTAAAAATCGTTGCCGAATGCCCTAGCTGCATTGCAGCACAATAGCTAAAACCCAAGATATTAAAATTAGAAGCCCAGCAAAGAGAGGAAAATCAAAGACCACTGCTCTTACTTTTTCACATTCTTCACTTTCATACTTGCTGTGCTGCCACAGGTCCGGAGCGGCAACTCCCCTGGAATGTCAGGAATATCTGCACCTCTTGCCTGCAAAAAAGAAGAAAGAAAAAAGAAAGGAGCTTAAAATTTGACTGCATGCTGTGGACTATTGCCTGCTAAGCAGTAGCCCCTATATTTTTACATAGATGTGCAAACAGTGGAAATCTCATATGTGCTCAGAGTTGTACTTCTGCCTTTTTAACGAGGAAAACTGAACCTCAGGATTACAATCTAGTATGTGATTATCTCTTCCTGAACCATGCTGCAGAGCCTTGCTAATTCTTAGCAATAACTGTGAGATCCAGTATTTTATTCATCACTACTTCTCATTTCTAAAGAGGAGATTTTCAGAGGCAGGAGACTAACATCCATTCCTAAACTCTGTACTTAGGCTCCTCATTAAGTACCTGATTTTCCAAAAATCTGTGCACTTAGATACTCAGGCAGAGGCATTGGCAGAAGCTGGATAGCTCGTACAGTGGAAAATCACGTTAATGACAGAGCTGCTCATATGTGGGAGGTGAACTTTTAAAAAAGATGTTTGCAGCTATTGGGGTAAGCGCGTGAACATATTAAAATTCCTTAATCACTGGAATTCATTTATTTTAGTGAAGCCAGAACACCGAACTCCTCCTTTTTGTTTGGTCAGTCATGCCTTCCCATCCTCTCCTTCCTCCAGCTGCTCTCCCATAAGCTGTGAGCTCAGCTGGGGGGACTCGGAAACGCTCGGCACTGTGTGTTTCTCTTGCTGTGCGGTACCAGGCCCTAAGCTCTAGAGGAAGGAGGGGGTTTAGGTGAGGCGTTTATGAAGAGAACAGTGATCAAACAGGAAGATCAACACAGAATGCACAGAGCAGAAGGAGAAAAACACGGTCCCTGATGCTGACAAGAGACAGCTCACCAGTGACCTGGGTGAGACCAGCTGAATGAGCTTTTTTCTGCTTTATACAATGCACTACAAAACATGAATAATGTCCAAAATAGCAAACGCTCAAGCAAGAGGAAGAAAGGCACTGCAATATTCCTTCTTAGACAGGCCTGGAACAAAAAAGTATGACATTAAATCCAATTCCTAACGACAGGAGTAAACGGATGACTTCCCTGATCCGGATCAGTACCAATGCTTCTAAGCTGGCCCACCAGAAGCTCTCTGAACAGGGTTGATAGGTCCAAAAGCTGCTACACATATAACAAATAACAGAATACCGCTGCAGTGTAAAATATGGAAACAACTTGGTTCTCACCCCCAAAACTTTTTTTTTTTTTTTCCCCAACAGACCATTACTATTGAAGCTAGCAGCCCACAGATGGGATGAACAATGGGGGAATCTTTCTTATCCCCGTCCCTGAAGCTCTCATTTTAGTTTGACACGGGTCAAATTTACATGTGCTTCATCACATCTTAAAGAGCTGCAGTAAATCAAAATCATTCACCATTCATTAACTAACAGCAACAGCGCTAGAGGGAGTGATTCATCTCATTCAACTCCAGACATGCACGAGGGATGCAGCTACAACCCTGTTATCTACCCAAGGCTACTTTTGTAGTCACCAGAGATAAACAGGCACTTTGGGTCTGGTTCACCTACTTCAGACAACTAGATCAGGACAAAAGCAGCCATGCTGCAGGAGCATCTACCTCTCCCTTGATGCAGGGGATGCAGGATGCCCCTGGCTCAGATACAGACATACACCGCAGGCAGCTGCATTCATCCAACCAACATCACAGTGGCGCATGTAGGACTTGAGCAGAGCACGTTCTCTGCACCCAAATTCCTGTTATTTCCAGCACTACCCTTGGAAAAGGGATGCTGCAACTATTACAAGTGAGTTTCCCTGCTTTCAACACTCCTGAATCAATTTTGAAGCCAGGACACTCTCCCAGTTGTGCCTTCCACAGCCCTGGACATAAGTGATGCTTTAACTCCGCTGTCCCACAGCTGTACAGAACATGTGCACCCACTCACTGAATTAAAACATGGACAATATTTATACCCTTAAATAAACCTATCCTTGGCTGACTGACTAAGTACACAATTACTTTAGTATGTAATGGGACACTTGAGCGTCTCACTCTGAATTTTAACACTAAGAGGATCACCAATTTAATAAACCTTACAGGTGTTTTACGTAAGAAATAACTAATTACAGTCATAAATGTGCCATTCCTGTAAGCTGCTTTTAGGCAAAGCTGGATGTCCTTGCCTTAATTTTCTACTAAGGAACAGAATTTCTGTAGGAAGAATAATAATTTTTCTCTTCCATCAGCAGTAGAAGCTGGTGGGACATAAAAATGGATAAACAAATCTGACAGAAAAATGTGGGCTTCAAGCCAGTTTGCAGCAGTGGGTAGAGACTACCCTGGATCTGACTCAAAGCGGCGTAGGCAAAACTCACACCTCCAGGAGACTTAAATGCCAGCATCTCTCTTTGAAAAAGTTGTATTATCCTCTTTTTCACAGTTGAGTTTTGTCCAAATCCTGCTGGAAGGAGATATCTGCCTCTCCCATTTCCAACAGCTTGTATTCATTTAAATGGACTACAATGAGACGAAATACAGTAATTAACTTCGGTTGCTTTTCCAATTAGATCCGAGCTCTTTGGACTCTGCTACAAACCAACAACCTCTCGTAAGTCTACAGTTGATGAAAAAGGGCAGAATGGTGATCTTGTGCAAGCTAAAATCTTAGTGTGAGGCAGTAACACCACAAAAAAACTTGGTGATTAGATAGATAAGCAAAAAAGGAGGTTATTACAATTTTAGAAACCATATTACTCCAAAATAAACTGCAACTACTTTCCATTTAAACCAAAGATACACAGCTACATAAAAGCAGGCTATTCACCACTAGTTTGTACCTGTTTTGATCCAAAACCTGGCATGCAAAACGTCACCCTAGATTACCCTCCTCTCAAAGTACAAATGAAACACTCCAAATGAGATTTGTCATCTTTTGTGCTTTGCGTCACAGTAATCTAATTTTTAAAGTAATTTTGAAACAGTTGGATTATTTACATCTGAAAATTAGCTAGCTAGCATCATCAGTTGCTTCTCACTTCCCTATTTTCTATGCATCACTGTTCTGTGGAAACCTAGTAATTGCATAGCAAATCTGTTTATGCAAATTGTTTCTTCCAGTTTTCACAGCTTAATGTCACTACAGCATCAATCTGCTTCGGTCCGAAACTTGGTAAACAAATTAGGAGTCAATGCAGAACGCAGGCAGTTGACTTTACCAGGATCCTCAGTACGCTTACATTTCAGCAGAAGACTTTTTTGAGCAACGCCACTTCCCCAGTCTCCCCTGAACTAAGAAGTTCTCCTGCCTACAGCTCACTGAAGACTACGCTTACGTTAGCAGCAGTTGGGACAATATTTGAGAGCTTCAGTATTTTATGACAGATACCTACATCGGTTGTGAGGCAGGTAGATCCCACCAAAACATTTGTTCTAAGCAATTTTGGGAGACCGCCTGCCTGTCTGTCCCACCCTCCATGGACGGTCACTCCATTTTTAAATCATCGCCGCTGTTTGCTTGGTGGCTACCAGGAGGACCCCTGAGGCACTTATATCATTTGTACAAGCAACACATTTTCAAGCATTGCAGCTAAACTCCCTGGGAATCTGAGAGCTCTCATGGATCAGGGTGTCTAGTTTTAAACATCCAAGTTGGAAATTTTTGGTCTTTATATTCATAGACATGATTTGGCAAACTTCAGCTTTGTGCTCTCTAGCACACAAAACTTTAGTCAGAAATAATATATGTCTAACTATTCCACTTCACAATACGAAAGGATTTTCTCCTAAAAAGTCTCATTGCATTTATCAGAAAACACGTCGACCCCTCTCTCATATCCAGAAACGTAACACAATCTGAAAATATATGTAAAATTGAAGAAAAAAGTCCACTGATAAAGTTACCACCTTGGTATCCTTGATAGGTGAGAATATCAAACTGATGCAAATCCCACAGCCCTCCTCCTACTGCCCCAGACTTAAACTGGCACACGCAAGAAGAGAAACCGTGGAATCCCACCAAGCTCCACTAATCCTATAACTGATAAACTGGTTTTTCCACAATACTACTAGAAAACCCTTGAGGAGGCAGCATAAACGGCACAGATGCAACGCAAGGCATGACAGGTCAGCAAGTACCCATGCTACTGAATACAAGTGGGGTTTCTGAAGATGCAAATTTATTCTTAATTCAAGGTTAAGAGAAAGCAAGAATAGCCACTAGACAGGCAGTAACATTAATGCCTCTTCCTACCCTCGCTCTCTCACCAAAACCTGTTTGGAGGGAGCAGATTGCTCTGGATTCTTTCTAAAAACAGCAGAGCTGATTCAAAATGCTAGTTGGTTTCCATGACAGTCTTCCCTTTACATCATCTTCATTTCCCCTCGATTTTCTTGGATGGGGAAAAAAAAAAAAAAGAAAAAAAAAGGAAAAACCCCAAAACCCACCATAAAACCCTCCAGAGCTTTCAAAAAAAAACAGGCTTTGTTAAGAGTTTTACTTCTTCACTGAAGAACAGCAGGAAACAGAATTGTTGTTTCAGTAAAAGCCATCATTCTGTGGTGACTAACAGTCAACCTGGGCGAGAGGATGAACCGAAGCGGGCAGTTTACACAGTTCAGTATTTGAAGTGGGTGTTTATGCACAAGGGCATCGACAGCTACACCAAATCTTGGCTACCAACTAGTTAGGCAAAGCTGGCTCAGCATCAACTTCTTCGCGGAGCTTACTTTGCAGCATGAAAAAGAAACTGCCCTACAAAAATGCCCTGACCGCTACGAGGTAAAAGATGACGGTTCCATCAGCACTGTCCTGCTTTCACCAATTACTGTAGGAGAGCTAGCCTGAAGCACAGTGAAAAAAAAAATATGGTTCATCTCAACTTCATACTACACAGCCACTAATATACTCCAGGGAAAGAAAGCTCTCTCTACTCTTACTTTATATGTTCTAACAACTATCCTGGTTCTCCAGAATAAAGAAATCAACGAAGCAAAGGAAAAACGCTTTCACTAAACTCAAAGTCACTGTGTCCAAGCTACTACAAATAACTACAAATGAAAGGTTTAATTCTGCCGCATTTATCTGTCCAAGTGCCACCCCTAAAAGGATTAAAATGTACCTGAGCACAGGAAGGCCATTGATGGGTCACTTTTTTGAATGGAAGAAACATACGGTAACTGATGGAGGAAGATACAACATTCATCCAAAAATGTCAGAGGTACGGGGGCAACATGACAGAAATTAAGTATTTGCCAAGTTCTTCATATCACCAGTTTCCATTAATTCATTTATTGGATGCAAATGAATTTCCAAAGTATTTTCATACAGGACGTCTGTGTCACTTTTAACACATTTCAGCTACATTTTTCAGAGCTGCTTTAAGATATTGGGACACATTTAAAAAGAAGAAGCAATTGCATCTGGTTTATGTATCCAGGTCCAACAATCTCAGCTTAAACAAAAATATCTGTTCGTTACACTGCAGCAGATTTACCAAAGAAGTGAAAAATAAACACCTGCCCTCCAACTCTGCATTTCCCAATGGACCATCCCAAGAATTCACATCCATGCTATCCACGGTCTGAGCAGCAGAGCGCAGCACCGGCACATTTAATAACCGCCCAGAGTGCATGCAAAGCTGCAGACCAAGGACAAGCTCCTGTTCTCATCATACCCAAGAGGCCTGTGTACCCATCTATATTTGCACAAGCTGGCTACGCACCCTCACTCTGAAAGGAGCAAGGCATCTGATAAATTTTACCTTTGAGAACACAAAAGGGTCAGCATACTCCAATTACAGCAATCCAAGCCACTGCGTGCAAAGAGACAGCTTTGAGATCCAACAGAAAGGCACAAAGATGTTTTTCAGAATGAGAAACAGTTGAACCTTTTCAATTTTGTGAAAGTACTTTAAAAAAAAAAAAAAATTCAAGTCATCACTTAGCTCCTTACCTAGCACAAATATCTTGATCCCTGGCGCAAAGATAAAAGAAACATCCTCTCCGAACTGCCTTATGCCCAGGCATAGCTCAAGGCCAGAACAGCTGGAATAATTAAGAGGCTGTACTGGCTTTTTAATTTAGCCCTCAGCTCGGGGATTGGGGGGAATGTGGGGAAAGAGTTACCCTGCCAGAGATGCCTTTAAAATCTCATGCTAAATGAGAAATGTGATAGAGGAAAGCCAGTGAAAACATGACAAGTCCTTCCAGTAGGGAAGCTCTGAGTACTGGCTACGCACATTCTCAATCCCATGCCTAAGAAATCTGCATTCAATAAAGAAGATACTTTAATGTGAATCATTTTTTGAGTTTAGGGCTTTTAATATCATTTTCCACATTCCCTGTCAATGCTGAATTGTTCTAGCCAGTACTTATTGCATGGCATGGTTAACAGCGAATTCTTCTCTTTCAGAAGACCACACAGGATGTGTTTTTTCTACTCCCAGCTTCTTCCCTTCCAAAGGGGGGAAAAATAAGAGAAGGGAAAAAAAACTTTTAAGCATTGCCATGAGCTGGCAAATTAAGGGAAACCTCTCATTCCTGAGACAGCATTATAGCGGAGTTAGTTCAGGGCATCCATTTACCATAGTTTGAAGGATCAGCCTGCAGTGAACAAAGAACAAATTCTTAAGTATTCATCTACTGTGTTTTCAAATGAAGCTCGCCAGCTCACAGATACGTGGGGAAAACCATCTCCAGCTCACGTGGAAAACAACTAATTTGGTAAGCGGAATCCGAGGCAGGGAGCGTAAGCAGCTTGGCAGCTGTATGAACCTACTTCGGCAGTATTCCTGTCACTGGGACCAAACTCCACCTCTGCAAAGCAGGTTGATTTTATGTCATGACAAGATTTCCTAAGTGAGGCTTAAAGAGATGCAGGGGCTTGCACCGATTCTCTGCAGATGAATCAAACGCACCCAAAGGATGGCGGTTATTCAGCAGCCCCACACTTGTATTTTCTTTCATAGCTATCATTTGTTCTAGAGACAAAAACGGATGCACCAAGCAAAAACGAATGGTTAGCGGCTGAGGACAACATTAGCATGAAAACTACCTGACAGCTTTATGTTCGGATTTGACATTGCTATAGTGAAGCAGCAGCGAGATCGCCTTATTACCATTCACAAAGATCTCGAGCCCAGGGAGCTGCAGCGGTACAGTACACAGCCTCACATAATAGCATACTGGCTAAGGAATGTACTTTCTTTAAGAACAAAAATCCCACATACAATACGCGTGGGAAAGGCAGCCAGGGTTAGAGTCCTTCTTCTGTACAGCCTACAAAATAAATTTAAGAAAAAAGCCACAGAAAATAGAACATCTAATGAGCACAATACTTCGATTCCAGTTCCTTGTTGGCTGAAAAAAAAGACCCTAAAAATCCCAGACACTGTTTGATGCACAATTTCTACAGTCTATTGTTTCACAGAGGGAGGAGGGGATCCTAATCATGCCTTAGTTACAAAAGGACAAGTGGAGCTTTGGGTTGTTATGGTAGAAAGAGATTTCTCATCACACAAAAAACTACAGAGATGAATTCAGCCTGAAACTAGCAAATACCACTCTGGCCAGTCAGTGATTATGCAAATCACAGTGTTCTGTTATGTTATAGGTATAAATCAGCTTAGAAACTAAAGAATTTTCCCAATGCAGTAGAAGAAAGATTGTGAAGGGGGGAAAAAACAACAGCCAGATATTTAACTCCAATATCTGAGTCAGTAGAGTTAACATTAATTTATATTTATGCATGTGAAGCCAACCTGGACTCAGCTTTTTGCTTATAAAGAGCTGTTTCCAATGGCATAAAATACAAATCCGATACATGATACACTCATTTTCCAAACCCTTATAATAACACAGTAATGTGAAGAATGTGTCTAGTTGTAACATGCAATTTATACCATAAGCTGTCCATAAACTTCTGAACAACAGAACAAAAGAGTCAGTTCAAGTGTTATCTGGGAAAAAGGCTTGGCCCGCGATCACACACCCTGCTCTGGCTGAGCCATGGAGCAGCCTCCAGCTGCTGGTCACGATATCTGGGCAGGGTTCCTTAAATCTGCTCCCTGACCAACCCTTCAAAAACCCTGCTCAGCCTCCGTGAGCTGCTTCTCTGAACCAGGTTAAGCACACGTTGGCAAATCTGAGGTGACACTGCTCCCCAGAAATGAGCTGATGTCCCTCAGGTGAAGTCCGAACAGGACACGATGCATGCTGCCAGAGCTGCAGAAAGGTCCTTCTGTGCTACTGGTCAGCAAAACTGGGAAGGTGAATGACAACCTCTCCCCCGCATCACCGAAAACATGAACACTGCAGAAACTGATGGTAAGAATCTTTATCCTCTAAGGAAGTTTTCTTGCATTCATAAAATTATTAGCTGAAACTGAGGGATTTTTTTTGCCCTGAAGGTCAATAGTTAAGGAAAAAAACAGAGACATAAAACCAAAACCGTATGCACAAAGAAAAAACCCCAGAACAATTAAAATTACATTCCAACACAGGCAAGCAACTGTAACACACTAGACCATCTACTCAGACGAAGAAAAGCAAGGGCACTCAGGTAGCCACATACAAATACAGGGAGACAAAGGCTGTGCCACAAAGCAAGAATCAACAGTTAAAACTTTGGATTCTGCAACCATACCAAAGAGAAACTTCAGATGTTTTCAAGCTGAAAATATTTGCTTGCAGTACAAGCCACAGAGCAAATCAAGAACACGCAGACCCTAAAACTTCTTTTCCACTCTTGGAAGCAGAAGGCGCATCAGGAGCACTGTTAGCTCGAGGGCATAGTTTCATGATAGCCTGGCTTGAAGAGGTAAAGTCAATTTTTTAAACTCCCACCCTAGTCCTTCCACCCCAGGCTACTCTCTCCTACTTCCTGGCGCTGCAGCTGCAACTGTTTTAGTGGCTGCAGTGCAAGTCCCCGAAACAATCCAGCTTAAAAAAGAAAGGAAAGCTGAAGTTCTTCTGGGGGATCATTTTTGAATGAGATCTGCTCAGTGATACACTTCTCAACTCTGCATCCCAGAAACTCTCTCACCGTAACTGCCCTGAAACAGTCCTCTGAAGCATGGCAAGTGGGAAGGAATAATCGAAGTCAGAAACTTCTTAAAGTAAGATTCCTGCAATAGAGAAGCCTGGCGTACTCTGAATCCCCAGAAGACACATCCAGTCCTGCGCGGATAACATGGAGTCGATAACCTTGCGATGTTCTAGAGGACAGCAGTGATTTTCAGTCTGAAACCATGCAAACCAACCCTGATACTCATAGGAGGTCAGACATCCTCGCATCATCAGGTCACAGTCACAATCCTGTGGATCCTACGCTAGCTGAAGAAAATGAGACACAGTACCTTCTAGGGTGAGAAACAATTTAAAACCTTACTCAGAAAAAGCACTTGTAGCAAGCCCCTACAGCACTCATCACAAATTTTCATGGAACAACCCTAAAGCAAAGATGAAGTCTTAAGACAAAAACATTGGGTTTTGCCATCAGCATCATCTCTGCCCTAGTAACCACAGCATTTGATCAAATATAAACAAGCATCATGCAGACCTACACTGGCACAGCAGTGACCAACATAAATGTAGCAAGGCAGAACTGTAGGAATATTTTAAATAATAAATAAAAAAAATTGGGCTACAAATTACCAACATTTTCAGGCAACAATTCATCACCTTATAATTACAAAGGTTGAATCCTTGTAAAAATAATGCCTACAACCTTCAGCAAGACAATATATTCTGACAAACTTTGTTTGTTTCTTGGGGTTAACTTAGGGGTGGGGAATGGAAGGGGATAGATGAGTATAAACTACTAACAATGCTTCAAAAATTATTCCATCCTTTTTTTGTGTTATGGTAACTAAGAAGCAATTAACATTGATTTAAAAAAAATCCCAAACCAACCACTTATAAATAAGAGAGTCCTTTCTTTTCCTGGATGCTCCATCTTATTTTTAAGCAGCTGGGAACAGAGATAAGCGATTGACAGATAAATGAATTATAAGTTTTATCTCCCAAATAAGTACATTTCAAACAATCGTGGGATTTCTTAGGACAACAAAACATCATAAAAAGAGATCATCTCTGGAACAGGGTGGGAGGAAAAGAGGCGGAGGGTCATGACAACATAACCCTGCCTTCAGAGCTCACCTCATACTGCCTCTCAGAACTTCCAATAGTGAATAACCTGGGCTAATTGCAAGAGCATTGCCAGCACCATCCTGCCACCAGAACAGCATCACCGTGCTGCCACCAGCAGGCGGATTGTCTGAGCCCTGGGTGACAGCTATAAAAGATACTGGGATATGGAACTGTCTGAAATGGACCAGGAAATTCTATAACCTAAAACACAAGAAATTCAGACTGGTCATTCCTGGACGAAGCAAGTGCCACACAGCTGCTACTGACATCACATACACCCCTGAGCCCAGTGGTTTACTCACGGTATGATAAACAGGGGCACTCAGGCTCCCCAAGGCCTTAGTAAAACCCAGGTTTGAGTGCCTGATGTACAATGCATGTGATGCCTACCTACACTTCTGTAATCCGGCAGGGAGCTACTGGGAGCACTCAAAAATCTTTGTCTTTTTAATTGCTGTTATCCTCGATGACCATAACAGAAGTAAATGTAAATACATGACCCAAACATTTCACTTAGCAAGACGCTGCATTTACTGATGTGCATCAGATTCACTTTGAAATAGGTAAGATATGCAAAATGCAAAATCAGGGTGCATTAAAACCAGTGATCATGGTGAACAACAAACTTTACTGATCCAGCCTTAGAAAATTCTAAACCATTCCTTTTTTGCTAAATCTTGCATATACACTGATTTTAAAACAGAAATTCTCTTCTCCTGGATCAACACGGTACTGTAAGACTGCCTACACTGTAAAGACAGTAAATGCAACTGGAAGCAATTGCTTCTATAGCATCATCAATGAAAACGAAATGAATATATAAATTAATACTTACTGCCAAAAATACAGTATCTATTCTGGTTTAATTGAACTCATTTAATTGGCAAACCCAAATGGAAGCCAACGTGCCAATTAAGTGATTGTCCCAATTTTCAAAGATTCTCAGGGACAAGTTTCATGCTGGGAGTTAGTCTGTGAAATAAAAATGACTCTCTAACCAAGCGGGAGAGGGAGAGAAAGAACTTTACACAACAATATAATACCTTGCCAAAAGCTTAACAAGGGAAAAAAATACTTAATTCATGCAGCAGTAACAAGGAAAACAAGTTATGTGAATTGAAAATAAAATATATGTAAAAAATTATGTGTAATGCCAGACCAGAACTGTTTTGACCAAAATATTACTAAAGTCCGACGACTGCTTGGTGCGCTGTGTGGAACATTAGTCTCCTATCAACGCCTATATTGTCCACACTATCCGAAATTCCATTTCTGTCCCATCGTTATCTTTGTGACCAACGGCGCCCTGTGACCCATCTGCTCCACAGCGGAAACTGCAGCAATTCACATAAAAATGCCGCTGATTGCTGGATAGAGAAGCCATGCCACAGCTTCTGCAAGAGTGACTGAAGACTTACGAACCCAGGCTAGTCCAAAGACTGACAGCCTTCCGCAGCACAAAACTAACCTCCAAACTTCAAAGGTGACATTTTCCATAGGACTTAAGAAATGCAATGGTTGTTAAGGCTTAGAGCCAAGAGCCAGCTGCTGGAGCATCTAGGTGAAGAAATATCTAAAGCCTGTTTACACTGAATTGTCCAAGTAGTTCAAAAAACAGAAAAAAACCCTAGAATTTCTGCTTCCTATCAACTAAAACTTTCCCTTGCACTTGAGAGCTTAAAACTTTGGACTTGTAAAAAGAACCTGCAGGTAGGCATTCAGAGCTCAAAAGCACTCTTCTTTTCCCTAAATAAGTCTATAATGTATAGACATTCAGATGCATATTACCCATCTGAAAACAGGATCACTCTAACAAAACTGTCAGCACAATTACTTAAGAGCTCACAATGAGATACTGTAACTCTGATGTCGGGTCATATGCATACAAAGCACTAAGAGCCTTAAGCCACAGGAACAAAAAATCCAAATGTCAATCTTTACACATTAAAGGATATTATATCTCTATATCTCAGTTGCTGAAATGAGATAACTTCAGTTCCTGGAAGTATTCATGTTAGCTTGGGTCAGGACTGACATACTCAGAAGCATGCCCAATGTTTTCTTGAATTAAAACACAACCCATCAAACAAAAATAATTTAAAATGAAACCCTACATACTCCTATTTTTTGCACCTATTCTTGCAGAAGCCACAATCAAGATCTGTGGCAGCACTGGGCTACGTGCTTTACAAAGAATGAGAAACAAGCCCTGCACTAAGGAGAGTGAAATCTTTCCTTAAACCTTTACAATTCACTAATGTCTACACACTTTTATAAATTGCATTTAAAAATAGTTTTCTCCTCAGCCATGTCCCAGATTTAACAGAGTGATATATTGAGGTCTCATTAAAGAGCCTTTATTACCTTCACAAGCCATGGTACCGTGCCTTATCTAGTCTCAAATGCTGAAAAAACTAGAGATCGCAAAATCCACCTGATAGAAGAACTAAGATTACTCCAGGGACTTCACAGGACAGGGTCTAACACCTGTGCCCATCTAAAACATTTGTACGCTTCCACTTTGCCTAAGAAAATTCCACCTGCATAGCCGAAAAGGATAATATGTCCCAACTGCCAACAGCCTGCCTTCTTGTTCCGTTATGCATTTGCCAAATTCAAGG
The DNA here is from genome assembly GCF_963210335.1 of Falco punctatus. Lineage (NCBI taxonomy): Eukaryota > Metazoa > Chordata > Aves > Falconiformes > Falconidae > Falco > Falco punctatus. Next base: position 3,622,718 of record NC_137596.1, read on the forward strand.
TTGCCTAATGGTTTCCCATCAGTAATTTAGAGGTTTCCACATCACACCTTTGCTAGGCAACCTAGCTATAAACTAGTAACCCTTGGGAATACTACGGCTATCATCTCAATAACCTCATTATGGGTAATCATACTTCTAGATCCCAAAAGCAACAGTTCAGAGGTGTACTAGGGTGGGAAAGGCTGATTTCCTCCAGGTGAAGAACTCCCGGGCGCATCCAGCCATGATCTACTCATGAATGAATCCCTGCAGATGTGACCAGGTGTCAGGATGATCACCTGTATTCTTGTGCTCAGGGTACTACAGAAAAAAAAAATCTCACAGTAAAGAAACCTCCCACAGCTTTAGGGCCTCGTTTTTAAAAGCTTCCAAAGCTGAAAGAAGTGGCAGACGCTGCAGAAAAAATGACCTTTTCAGAAATACATATATATACACACAAAAGAAATCCTATTTCTAGCTTTGGAGTGAGTATATCACTTATCTCCAGTGCCTATCAGCTTAATGTCGTTTCAGGTGGCATCTTTCAGCAGGGTGCATAAACAAAGATTTTTACATTGATCTCACTGTTTTAATCCTGCTTCCCCACAAAATTCAGACAAATGGAAGAAAAAAGGCAACAGGGATAGAGCACGCGTGCATGTCTGTAAGCACAGCAGCCTGCTGCGGGGAGAGGCTGCGAGCACACTGCTCTGAAAGCCCTGCAGCTTTGGTCAGTCAGATGGTCAGTAACATAAGGGAAACGTAATATTGAGCACAGGTATCAATTTATGCCACAGTTGATGACAAGCTGAGAACAACCGTTTTGTAGGGTTGTATGAGAAATATTATATAGAGGCTCTTTCACAGCTTCATTTCTCGTAACAGACACAGAGCACTCTTCAGGACCTTACAAGGAAAAGATACTCCTTTCCTTTAAAATAACATTACTACCTCAGAGAAATGTTAGAAAATCCATATACAGCAATATCACTTGCCTCAAATACCGTGTTTCCTCCCTAGAACTCAGAAGTGTTCTCCAAAGAAAGTCAGTATCATTAACTGCATTTTCCAAACTGGAGCAGAGAAAGAAAAAACGGGCATGTGCGAAGGTTACCCAGCAGGCCAGCCGCGCGGTGGGAATAGGAGGCTGAAGCAGTGAGAAAAACAGTGTATCTAATATGATCAAATTCTAAAAATACAGAACATGAGTCGGGGGGGAATACAAAATATAGCAGTCCTTGAGGACTACCCAGGCAGCTGTCTTATTATCTAACTCCGGTCAAGTCTGTCCACCTAGTGTTGCATCTCACTCAGCCTGGTTCTCAAAATCCACAACGCTGGATTTCGTAACTACTACGAGGTTTCAAGATCCACCAGAAGTGCCCAGGCAAACCAGGTCTCCAATACAAAATCATCTGCCTTTCTGCTAAACCACAAACAAGAAACAAGCAGTTTTAAGAAGTAGGTGAAAGTACAAATAGTACATGTATAGATGATAAAAATAGTATCAAAAAAAGGACTAAAGCTACTGAGTGCCCAGAATAAGCTGGCAATGGCAGAAATATTGAAAGTGGAGTTTCTGCCCTACCTTATATTTAACAGTATAAGAAGTCATTCAACCTCCCTACATTTAGAAAGACCTTTAGTTTACTTCTGTTAAGAAAAAGCTCTGCAAACAAAGCACTTATATAAATTAATAATAAGCACTTCAAAATATATTGCGGATAAAAGGGAAGCAGCGGAGCAGGGACTTGTATACGTTCATCTAACTGTGAACGCATAAATCGCCTTTTCCCAAAGTACAAAAACATGTACAACAGCAAAGTTCAGGAGACAAATGAATGAGTGTCACCGGTCTGTCAACTGTAGCGGAGTCTCCCAAGCTCTCCATAGTGTCGCTAGTCTCAGCATTTGCTCACCTGGCAGAACGTGAAATTCATGTAAAGTGACAAAGCCTCGCACCCCGTGGGGTCTCCAGCCGCCTGCCACAGGAAGCAATGGAGAGGAGAAAACAGCACAGCTACATCCAACTTCTCCCAGCCCCTGGCAGCCTCCCTTCCCCACAGGCTGACAAAGCAAGCAACAACAAAACCTGAAGTCTGCAACTTAACTGCTAACGAAAAATTAAATGTATTATGCCACTAGGAGAAACTCACATACCATGAAAGGAGCGTGCTCTGGGCAAAGGCTAAACCAGAGGCTGCTAAAAATGCAAAATGAAGGAAAAGAGCAAGGAAAAAAAATCTCGGGTTTTAAATGATCAAGAAAAATGATCAAGAATATAGTAGATGCACTGGCTAAACAGAGAATAGACAGTAACAGTGCTGAACACTGTTCTGTAAATATTTACATCTTGTAAATAGTACCTTCAGACTGGACATAAGGCAGAGGTTGAAAGTGAAAATCTGATTCACTCAACACAGCAAACATGAGCAAGTGAGGTTTTTCTACCCATCTACAATGCATTCAGAGGACCACGAGGTCAAAATGCTGTAAGCACAAATCCAAGCCGCTACAGATACAGGTGCAGTAGCTTTACATGCAGCCCTGTGCTCCATCATACCAAATCGTCGTGCAGCAAATCTTAGACGTGAATTTTCTTGTTTATCATCCTCTAAATCTCTTTTTTTATAGCCACCTGGACTGTTCAGTTTTTATATTGCCGGCGTAGAGCTGCACAAGAGGACATGTTCTAAAAAGTGAATTAATAGCACAGTGAGAGGAACATTATGCGTATGCGCAGGCTGCAGTATAGAGCTGAATACTGAACAACATCCATGAGCGCAACAGCCTGGATGAGAACAAGGAAAGTATCGAGCCAGAACAGACGAACCTTTCCTTCACTGTAAATCAACAATGCAAAAAAACCGAACAAAAAACAATGACAAATGAGCTATGCCAGCTAACTTGTGTTACAGGTGGAGAGACTGAATTACACTCGCATTCCTGAAACACACCTTGAGGTTACAGACAGCACAGTGGCAGGCAGTGATTTACACAAGGCTCCCGGCTGCAGGGTGTTAAGCAGCACCGTGCGCCGAGGCTGGGAGCACGCACCGCTGGCTGAATAACGCTGATTAGAACAGGCAGCGCTCTCAAACAGGCGGCACCAGCATGAACTGCTGGCCAAGGCGGAGAGAAGGAAAAAATATCCGCATAGGAGAAAAAACATTCTTAGGAAGTGACAATTGCAAAAAGTCAAAATTAACTGCGGATAAGCAAGGTGGCAAGCAGAGTAATAATCACAGAAAATACCAGCAGACAAAAATGCTGGTCAAGCCTATGCCTTGGTTTGGGTTTTTTGGCTTGAAAAAGAAGTGTGGAGCAAAATATTACCATTGTATTACATGGGATTTGATGATGTTTTTAGAAGAGTAAAACATAGTACTTAGCTTTGTTCCTCTGTTCAAAATTAAAATAAATGCCTGGCTTGTAGGGAGTTTATTACCTACACATCTTCTGAACATCATATAAAGAACAGTTAATCCAAAACCTGCTTCACATGACCCAGCTAGATATTAATGGTGCTTTAAACCTCCAATAATCCGCTGGGATGAGTACCCCTCAGCCCCATACATCAGATGAACCTGACTGTCCTGCAGTACAGCTAAATCTAGTCCACCTCTCATGCTGCTGCTGCTGCGCTGCTGGCAGTCCAGGAGCAGAGAACATATGGCTTTCCCAGGCTCAAGCCCTGCTGCATGATCCACTGAGAGGGAAAAACTGTCAGCGGTGCCACATCACAGTAAGTAATCTTCGCCATGCTGCTGGAATGCCCGTCCCTCTAGAGCATCACTGCCATCCTGGAAAACACTAACCTTCCCCCTACCCAAGGTCTGTTGCAGAAGGCAATTTCCTCTTCAGTTTAGTATGCTAATGAGGCAATTTAGAAAAATCTGAACATAACAAGCAAGATACAGCTTCCAGACTCGCCTACACTGAAACAAGGCAGGTCAAGCTTCTGTGAGGCAAGGTAAAAAAAATCAGATTGCCCTATTTGGCTGTTAATAAAGTAACATCTGACCTTCCAAACTCAGCAAATGCTAGAGGGAGTTGGTAAAGTGGAACTGCAGGTACTTTACTCACTTATTTAAAAAGAAAATAAACATATCAAGGTAATACAGTTGTCTGTGGCCCACTGCCCTCTTGTAGTGGCTTCTGTACGCATGAGAACAGCACCTTTGCAGTTGCTTTTCTGCAGTTCTGCTCCCTCTTGGATGGTAGGTTAGCTTTCAGGCTGAGGTTTTATTTCTGTAGACTTAGCAAGCATTTTGCTAAAAATATTATTCTTCCACAATGCTGCATGCTTCAAAGAGCATGTTTTTACAAGAAGTTCCCTTCATGCTCAAGAATCTTGCTGAAAAAGAGGTTAATGCAGACTGAAAATCGTTGTGACATTATGGACCTTCTAATTGGTTACTAGACCTGCTTTGGGGCACATATTAATAGGGCAGAAGCGTTATGCATGCTCCTTCTCTCTCTCCTTGACAAACTGCCAGAGGAAGGAAAGTATTTTGGTCTCATTGAAAGTACTATGCAATCCACTTACAAATCTGAAACTCGGGGAGCATAAATCAATGCGTAACTAGAATATATGAGCAGATTGCTCCGAAGCGAAAATAATGCATACAGAAAACACAACAAGGTGTTTTACCATAGCGCTGAGAGTCTCCTCCCAGTCTGGCCTCTCTCTGGGATGGATGCTTCTCTGAAGCTCTGGCACAAAGTCATCTTCTTCTGTATGCACAGAGGACTTCATCATTCTGGAAAAGAGGACAGAGAGGTTTGATACTCAATGGCAATTTCTCGGTACTTCCACGTACTGTCTGCTATGGTGCTCAGTTATGTGGCCCATACAACAATATAAATGCAGAAATCTTACAGACTTGTTTCTCATACTTCGTCACACAAGCGGGACAGGAGTGTAAACCTTGTGGAGAGAAACCTGCACTCCCTAACCAATGAATGGATAATTTTGTTTAATCACCATGCAACTGCAAGTCTTAAAACAGAAAAATGCAGAGGAGCAATTTTCAGTCCATTTCAGAAAAATTGCTTCTATCGCCTAGGCAAACAACATTAGCCTTATAAGAAGAAATGCACACATTTGTTTCCTCAGTTGTCACTGCATGTTTTGCCTAGAACTGAGACAGTGGTTTCTGTATTTTAGCCTGAATTCACATCCGCAGGCCTGAACCACCAGCTCTCATTGTTCTTACTAATCCTGTCTGAAGGGTGAGCACCTCCAACCACCCAACTCTGCGGGGATGCTCTCAAATCAGTCTCATTTTATCAAGGTAAACCTTTCTTCAGATAAGGAGCCATCTTTCCAACACCCTGTGAGAACATTGCAAGCTTGCAGAGAGATCAGAAGCTCAAAATCAAAATTTTAAAAGTATTAATAAAAGCTTCTCAGTCTATCCTTATGACAACTCTGCTGCTACAGCCAGGGAGCTGTTCCATACCGCACCTGCAGGCCACATCAGCGTGTCTTTGTGGAGATTAGGGTGAGGAACTGAATTACCAAAGGCCAGTTGAAATCGTCTTATCCGTTCTGGTTTCATTATATATGAGATTCGGGCAGGCTTTTATTTCATTAATAGATCACCATTTATCTATTTAGGATTACGATTTTGATAATCGACAGTGCATACACGTGAACCGAAAAGCAGGGCTGGTTTCGCTGAATGTTGGCTATGCTGATTTATGTCCCGTTCGATTAAAACAACTTGGTGAAAGCAGTTTAAGGAAACTCCTTTACTTCAGATCCAAGATTTGAAGTTCTGAAATCTCTGCATGCGGTTTGATGCGACAACATTAAGTGGCTGGGCCAAAGCATTTAACTCTCTTCTGTACTCTACATGAGGGTTAAGAATGAAGTACTTAACACTCACAGCAATAGCATGGCTAGGTTGCAAAATTATATCCCATATAATTTTATACCTAGCTTTGTGATCACATTTCTGCTCTAATAAAAAAAACACATCCCAGAGAATATGGGCCTGAAAACCAGAAGTCGCAGTGCCTCAGGCTAACGCTGCTAACTGGTTTCACGTGCCATTCGCATCGCAAACATCCCCAATCGAAAGTAGGCTGTCCCTAATGAGGCAAGAGAAAGTACACCTACACGGTGGAAGCTGTATGTATCAGGGAAAAAAATCTGCATGAAAATACCATGACGTAGAACACAGAGGTGCAATGCCGGCTCAGATGGGAGACTCACACCTTTCCAACATATTGTAATTCAAAATAATTTGATTTTTGTAAACCTGGAAATTTGATGCTAAAAGTGGCAGCTCTTTCATTTCTCCTTCTTTGCATATCAAGAGAAAGAAGATTTGGCCTATTTCTCACAACCCCAGCTCCACCACATGATAAGTTTGCCACTTATTTTAACTGAAAATAAATGCTGAAAGTCGCTGGTTGCTGAGAAAATCAGATCATGCAACTCAAAAAAAAAAAAAAGAGAAAAAACTAAATATAATAACAATAATAACAACAACAATGATGAGAACACTAACAATAACAACAACAATCTGTATTTTTTTAAATCAACCTCATGATTTTGAAAAAGGCTCAGTAAGGCTTGCCTCAGAATTTCTAGATGTTTGGGTTTGGCAATACTGCAGTTGTACAAAAAGATTCTAAACAAATCACCCCACAGCAGCTTTACTCAGTGCCATCAGACAGCATCCAGTCCAATACCACTGGGTGATGGAACAAAATGATGTGTAACATGATCGAGGATCCACCTTTCTACACCATGGTTAAAACAAACAGCTTTTCAAAATGCATGCTTTCTCCGTTTAAAGACTTTAAAATAATGAGATTGAATTTACAGCTTTGCCAGCGCTTTGGGTTACAAATTAATTTATTCCACAACTTCTCAAGCTTATGGCAACTGCTCCTGGATTTGTCATCAGAAATTTGGCTTCCTTTTGAGAAGGAAATACTCTGTGTGTCTCTAATGTTGCCAGTAACACAGGGCTGCCCAAGGACACAGCTCCTGCTGCCATCAGGTGACGTTCCCAAGATTTGACTAAGTCTCTTCAAAACTACTGACTTGCGTTCACACAAAGTCCCTGAGAAGCCATTTAGGTTCAGCGCAAGGCGGGCACTACTTTCTAGAAAGTTTGCCACAGAGAACCTACAAGACAGGAGAGGGCAGAGATCGGTAATGAAGATTATAAAATGGATGTACGCAAACACGCTGTATGTATTACACAAACTCTGCTCAGCCTGGTTATAGTGACATTATTTCAGTTACCCCTGGGAAGACGCTTCAAATATCAATGTTCTTTCCAACACAATTATGAACACTTGATAACCATCTGTGAACCCTTATGAATCTTTAATAGTAACTATTTAATTCCATGCCATCTGAGACAAGAGACCAAGGAAGGCTGAAGATGCTACAGGTAATAGGAGTCCCTTATATGTTAAGTTTAGTGGCTTTTTCCTCCCTATCCCTGATGGAGAGGAAGGAAAATAACTTTTGTGAATTAGCAGCAATGAAATACGGGCCAGAAAGGGGAAAGCAGAGGAAGAAAAGCAGCTACTCAAGATACTCCCCTTTTTACACAATTTGAACAGACTTTACTGTGTCCTCAAGGATGACACAGAGAATGAAACTGAAGCTCAAGGTCCCTGGAAAGCCGTCACGAAAAGACTCCGAGGACAGGCATCCTTCTGCAACAACACTTCCAAGCATTATTTCTTCGCACACCCTCGACTTCTGGACTTTCTGCAGGAACTCAGCCGTTCACTTTCAAAGACGCAGTCCTGTATTTTGTTGGGAGCCCCATTATAAGCCCCTAGATGAGAAACCGATGATGGTGTAAACTGGGAAAGAGCCAGTCTGCTTGCAGTCACTGAGAGGATCATCAAAGATGTCCCCTGGGCATGTAAAACCTTCGAGCCACACAGCTGGGGGAAGGAGCTTTCCTAGCAGTCAGACATGGTGATTTTTCCTGGCCTCACCCCAAGACAAGCTTGAAATATTACACATAGGTATAATCATATGCACGCATCTTTATATGCATGTGCATTATGCATGTTTGTCATTATTTTAATTTATAGGGCAAATAAATACAACAACATACATACGTCTGATTCACCACGCATGTCATGCCGTAACAGGACTGATTACCTGGTTTCTGCCATTCATTCTTTTTCACAGGAGGGGAAAATACCTACAGTCCCACTAGCATTTATAGAAAACACTGACACGTACATTTTGTAAACATTAACAGCCAAACAAATTAAAGAAGCTGTTGTGTTCTAGAAAGCCTACGTTTGGCTATTTCATGGGAGTTGTAAATGATTGGAAATCCACTACAGAATTTAATGCTAGCCATATAAGAACAGAAATTCAATTTTATTTAAAATGCCATTTCTTCAACTGCTTAGCAGCTCTGAATGTCCTTCAAATGAAATCTGACACCATTATATTAATAAAAGTTCTGGCTGTATAGAGGCCATTAAGCAATCTCTCTTCAGATGAATGAATCCTTCTTCATTGTAAATTGAGAACCAAATGTACTGGAACAAATGTTTACAGGACGTTTCACAAAAGCCACAGCCCACATTCACACCCAGTCTGTAAAGTTCTCCGGTAGGTCAAGTTGATGAATTTCAAGTCGATGAACTTTAAGTCAGAGCGTGTACATTTGTACCTGATACAGTTGTATCAAGGAAACATCCAATGCCCTTTTCCACCTTCTCAAATCCATCTTGCTGGTCCCACAATTTGTGGTATTTCCGTATCTGCTTATCAGGAATTAAAACACTTCGGTGCTGTTCTCCTGACCAGGCTCCCCTGTGGTCCCACGTTCTCGAGCATCAAGTCCTACCTGCACACGCTCAGGAGTATATACTGCAATGCCTCGCAAGGCAGAAGTACATAATACTCCTAGAATACGTAAGTACAGGTGCTTTATATGATAAGTAAACTAATATTAAGCTTGATATCCGTAAACTCTAGAGTTACTGTTTGTTTATAATATTGTAAATATTAAATACAACTTCCACTAGGTAATAACTTTCCCTATGGGTTTGAAGGAGTCTCACATCCACAAACCTGATGTGCTTCCACACTTCTGTTTGCACAAGAGAGAAAGAATCGTAAAAAGCAGGTTTATGGAAAGAGCTCCTTAAAACTGGGGAAGAGACAGAACAGAAACTTGTAAAACACTGTGGGATTCCCACCAGAATGTTTGTTCCCCTTACTTAGGTTCTCTGGCATGTCCCACGTCCCAGTGGTAGACCACAGCGGTACGAGTAACAGAATTGTCACGGACTTTGATGTAATCTGGATGCTGATGACACGGCAATTAATAGCTCTCCTCTGGGAGAACACGAGGGTGCTGACAAATTACTTCCAGAGGTGCCTGATGGTCTGAAAGCCACGTGCCAGCATGGAAGCATGAAGCATTTTGAATGTCAGACTCCTCATATCAGATAGTTAATTGTCTCCTTGACAGATACTCATTTTGGACTGGCTATATATTTTTAAAATTAAATGCCAAGTGTGATCTTTAGGTTGTGCTCCCCCATGGGGACATCAGGCATTTCAGCTTCCCTTGCTGCTTCTCCCACAGATCACTTTTCCTTCTGACCTCAATTTAAGAGGTGAGAGCCGATGATAACTGATTTATTAGTTTATTTATTATTTATATGACACTGTTGTCATGCCTGGAGATTTCTCAGCCAATGTAAAAGCACAGCTCTGCCCTATACAATCAACGATTCAACAGGATTTAGGGCTCCACAGAAACTGGTGTTTCCTGAGATATAAACATTACCCAAAAAGCCAAGTTTAAGTAAGGCCTGTGCTGACACAAATCTTTACTGAAAACCAACAGGCTTCAAACAGCGTCTGATGATAACTGGTATTTACGTCGCTCAAATAATTTGCACAGAAGGCCAAAATAACACAGCCTTTACCAGGGCACTGAAGAAGGAACTACAGATCACTCTTTGCATCGCTCGCAAATGCAATGTGCAGGGAACTGTACATCCACTCGGCTCATCCTCCTAGCAACCGTGTTTGTCTTCAGCAAGCGCCCTTCCCTTTGCCACTGCTAACAGATACTGCTCGAGACAGAGGAGAGCAGCAGAGACAGCAGAGAGCGATCAAAAGAGAACTGCGACGCAGTACTGCAAGTCCACGAGTCACAAACAGTGCTGCGGGGCACACACCACCACAAAAACGGACAAGATATTTTGAGACAAATGAGAATTGGGTTTACTTTAGGCTTCAGGACTTCACTACAGGTGAGCCACAGCTGCAGAAAACTCAAACTGATGCCGAGCGTATTAACCCTTCAGGGTATAGCGTATCAGCCTGGATGTATTCCAGTCTCTCCTGTCTCTCCGATGTAACCAGCAGAGAGTTTCCAGGATTCAATCCCACGACTCTCAATCAGAGCATGGAAAGCTAAGCCAAGGGTGATTTGACAGAGAGACACCTTGAAAACTCTGCTTTAGATGGTTTAAAAATAACATGATCAAGATGAGGATCACAATGCTACAAAGGAAAAAAAATATGTAAAGAACTGTGGATGTCACCATACAATATATGACAGCGGAATAAGACGGCTCTTCACATCATACAGGTAGCCCCTTACCACCACAAGGGAAGATAGAAAAACTTGGAAACAGGAGCAGAAATTTGACCCAAAGCTTATAAACACTTGGGAAAGAAGTTGGAATGAAGTGGGAAATATTGACACATCTTCATTTCTGATCCCAAACTTGTGTCACACACACACCACAGGGGGGAATAAATAAATAAATAAATAGGGGGGGGTGGGGGTGGGGGTGGGTGGGAAATGTCATGAGAGAGACTGGAAAAAACCTAAATGCACATACCCTCCTCCAACCCAATTTTCCAAGTAAACTCTGTGTCCATGAAATTAAAACTAATATGGTGGAAAGGAAGAAAATAATCATGCAATATGGAAAGCAGAGATAGCTCAAGAGCCCCAGGAAAAATGAAACAAGAGATGGGAATTGAAGGCTGCCAGTGCTGACCTGAAAGGATTTCATTCCCATGTTTTAAATCAGCTTTGTCAACACCTTACTGATTACGTTATGTCCATCTGTATTATATAAAACAAGATTTCTGAAGTCTGTCTCAAGGATCACACAATGTGAAGATAGAAAAGACCTACAAGGTCAGCTTAAAGCATAGCTCATAAATAAACAAATGGTAAATGGATTGTATTTAATTCTTGACCACAAAATTAAAACCTGGCATAACTAAATGGTTTACTGTGATTGATTCTACAAAGTTGAAAGCTGTAATTGCTACTTTTGATGGAAGTTCATAGTCAGGGAGCCAAAATTCAATCGTTTGGGAAGCCACTGCACAAGAAAAATTAATAAGAGTAGGCTACAACAAGAGAGTATTTTTTAAAAAGCATTTGAATGAAATATCATTCAAATATCAGTACGCACAAACCAACGTAAATTTCTCCAGATTCCTCTATGCACTACCTGTGCTAATAAGGATGTACTTACTACCTAGTTTTCAAAGTTTAGATCAGTGGTTCTCAGCTTGTGGTCCATGGATCTGTGAGGGTCTGAGAACTACAGGTATGTGTGAGCAGAAGTTGAAAAAGTTTGTTGCTGCTATGCAGCTATTTAGCAAATAGGCACCTTTCAAGGAACGTCATGATTCATGGGCAAATCTGGACATGTGCCCAAATAAAGGAGGCTGGAAATCACCAAGCTATGGGAACAGCGCTCTTAACAGGATCATCACTATTACAAAGACAGATTAATTCCACTTTACGGATTGTGATTGTTTTCAAAAATGAATCATGTAACTTACAGCTACAAAGACAGTTTTAAAATACTTTACAGTATCAGCTTTTCCAATTTCCTAATTCCAAATCCAGTCTGGTAAAACCATACCTGTGTTGGGAAGCACATTAGAGACCACCAATTTATTATGACACAAAGGAATTGTGTGATCCCCATTACTAATTGTGATTCAACTCTAGAAGGCAATTTACAAGATCACAAAAAACCAGTTAGCGCCTATTTTTAGTTCTGGGGTTCCTATTCCTACAAAATATTTTTTGAAGATAAAAATCACTTTCCCACTTGATGTGCATCACCACCTGTTAAATTAGATTCTCAGCTGTTTCTCAGGAGAGAAATCTTTTCCTCTGAGAAAGAGAAAAACCTCTCCTTTTTTTTTCGGGATTAACCTTTCATTTAAGAATATATGACATTAAAAATATTTTTTAAATGAAAGATAGCAAGTTTTAAATAAAGATCTTTTTAAAATCAGCAGTATCACTTGATTAATTTTTTAAAATGTCAGAATGGACATGTTCGTCCTCCCACTGTTAATATACATCTATAGAGGGAAGCAGAGAAGGCCCATAGTACTGCAGAGATTAATTAACATATTGATTTCTTGCCTCATTCCAACTCTCTGGACATGCTTTAATACAAGCTCCAGTACTGTCAGACAGTTAAGCTATCTTTGCTCAAGGGTATAACTGAGCTTTCAGACTTCAAAATAGACATCTTGTTTATTAATTTGCAAGAATATTTAAGCCACGTTTTCTGGGCTGCCAGACCACCTGGAATTTAAAACCTGTGGGCAAATGGGCAAGTCTGGGTGACAGTTGTCATTTTAGCAAAAAGATATCGTCAGGTACAACAGGCAGCCTTTCTAGTCTTGGTTATAGTCTTCCCCCCCCCCCCCCCCAACTGACTTCTCGGTATCCCTGACACAGCACATGCTGTGCATCACACACATCTTCTAACCCTCAGCTGCAAAAGCAAAAACCCCCAGGCTCATGGGCGAATATTCTAGTGCTTGAGGGCACTGCCTGGTTCTCACCAAGACCTCAGCTGTAGTTGGGCTGGCTGTCACCGGCTGTCACGGTGACCTACTCTCTTCAGCCAGCCATGGTAGTTCTACCACCAGGACCTTGGCACCACTGGTCAGGTTGCAGGTACCTTCAAGACGTCAAATGGCTCACCACTCCAGAGATGCTCTTCACATCCATTAAGGGGTAAGGAGGGATGCTGGGTGTCCTGGTTCTGGCTGGGATAGAGTTAATTTTCTTCCTAGTAGCTGGGACACTGGGATAGGAGAAGCCAACAGCATACTATAAAGCCAAAAACTGTTATTGTTTCCTTTCCTCAAAACACAGTTCTGTAGGTATGCTGCAAGGTCAACCCCAAACCACCTTCGGTAAATCTTCTCTAAATCTGAAAGCAACAAATGGCAATTGGGGGTGAACAGACCCACCTTCTTTTTATTCTGCTCTTCTGCCATAGTTTAGTAGCTCCGTTTATTGCTTCTTGTCTCACCCGGCTGTGTTTTATGTCTCAACTCAGTAATACCGATCTCAAAGTACATAAGTAAATAAATAAAGAGATATGTACTTCATGCTCTGGAAGGGACTGGAACATGTACCTAAAAGCTTTGTTGAACTGCGCTGTAATAATTTGCATTCAGGTTTTACATAACTGGAATTTCTTTAAACACTTTATGAAAAGAGTAAGTTCTTGGAATGTTCAGCTTTTACAAGCTCTGAGACATGTTCTTAGTTATTAAAGAGGTTTATAAAAATAATCACTGAATCCTCATGCTTTTGCATACATATATTACTGAACAAACCTGCTCTTTTATTTGGCAACACATAAAAGATGTTGTTTTAGTAGGTGCTCGGCATTTTCTTTCAGAAGAACACAGTGGCAGTCAATAAAATAAAATCCTCAGGAACAGGTTTTTCTTATCACTTTTGCCCAGTATTAGAAAAAGAATTAAGAAATCACTGAACAATCAGAATCACTGAGCCTTGACTTGGATTTCTCTTGTTTGATTCAGGAATAAATATAAAAGTATTAAAGAAAATTTCCTCTAGGGAAAAAGGGTACTAACCTTTCATTTACAGTTAATAGATCAATAAAAGCAGCTCTAAAGTTTCAACACGGAAGGGAGATGGGAAAGGATGGCAGGATGGCTGCTCCTGCCCTGCCTGCTCCCCAGAGAAGTCTTTGTGTTTCTCCTCCTCCCACTGGCCATGGTCTGAATGGTCTACGCTCCAACCCTGGCACGATGGGGCTCAGATGCCACCACTCCTTATCCAGAGGACAGCAAGACAGGAACCATCTCACCACGCTCTTGGTCAAAACCTGTTCCCTGCACTTCTTTGGCAATCTCCCGTATTTTGTCTGTCTTGTTTATTAAGATTATGCTTTCTTCCGGGCCAGCCCTTCACCTCATGTCTTCCCCGCTGCCCAGCAAAAGCAGTTCCGATCTTAACTGGAGGCTTCAAATATTACCATAACAGAAAGCAGTAATAAACCCCATCTGTTTGCAGCTAATCCAAATGCAGCAAAGATCAAAGCACACTCCAAAATTGTAATGACCTAAACCTAGATCTAAGGACACTCATCTGGGCTGATCTCCTGTTTGTTTGCAGTTCAGTGCCAATGTGAAGCCATGGTAAATCTAATCTTTTCTCATAGAAGCACATTCTGGAAAAATGATGCTTTCAGCACATGGAATGATCAAGTGCAATCAACTAATCAGTTACAATTAGCTTTGCATGCTATTAAGTGACAACTGTTCATAACATGAAACAACATGTAAAACTTGTCCAGTCAGCTAGCTTCTTAGTACGGAAATTCTTCCCCTAAATAAAACATTTCTATAGAGCTGCTCACCTACCTAGAGCTACTCGTTCTGTCTACCCAGGACACTGCAAAAATGATGCTCTATGTACTGTTTGCACTGCATGGTGATGGGGCACCCTGTGGAAGAAGCCAGGGGAAAAAAAAAAAAACACATCCAAAGTGGAGTTGCTAGTGAATACTCACAAGGAAAAGAATGGAAATTAAGTCTGGGATGACAGAACCTGATTAGCTGAACAAATAATAGAAGATAAGTATAAGCAAATAAATAAAGAGTAGCTCCAGCTGTCACTGTTCTGCCTTAAATTACTAGTCTTAAATGACTAGTAGCTCTAGCACCATAGCACTACAGCATTCCTCCTATCTGTGCTACTATCACTCAATTGCAATTATATCAACAGCAAATACGTGGTTACTCAGTCCTTTCTATGTCTAGAAATCACTACTAACATGTTTCACTATTATTATTCCTACTGGATTGCTCTTGACCAGCTAAATGGAATTAAATGGAGGCCTGTGACTACAGGAAGGCATCAGGGACAGATTGAACCAGATGGGGGTCATATGGGCATAATATGTGCAAAGCCACACTGTAATTATTTCTCGACAGCAGAGAGATGTGTATCACAAACAAACGGGTCATCCCGAGGCTAACACAATACTGGAAAAGCAAAGCACTAGCCAGGATAAATCTGCCCAGGCCACCCATCTGCTACTCGTGTTTCTGATGCACGAGAGAAGGAAATGGAAGTGGCAGCAGTGCAATAAGTAAGATACAGGGGTGACAAGTGGAAGCGGTACCTGAAAGCTGTACACAGACCAGAAGACAAAGGTGCTACAGGGGTCAAAATGTCTCGCAGCGGTTGAGAGTACATTTCCATTCTTACCTTGTGCAGAACCAGCACCAGCACTATAAACAGACCCACGCAGTCTTTAACAAACAAAAAAACCATGTACTCTGCCCTTTTGGAATAATCTGCAACTGCTAAATATCTTTTTCAGCGAATAATAAAAACCCCCAATATAGGGAGAAAAAAATTATTGATCTCCCTTGCCTCGAGTTCTCAAGGATACAGCTGCAACCACTACTGTCCCATCATTTTTACCTTCAACACCCATTCATTTTTGGTATAAAAGCATTTGAGCTGGCACGCATGTCTGCTGTGAATGGAAACCCTGCTGCCAGGTTTCCTGCTGCCACAGAGATAAATAGAAAAAGAACAATTAGCCAAGGCTTCAGTCTAATTTAGACTTATTTTTCTTTTTGGATAAGAGACTGAGAGATGGCACATCATAAAACAAAGACATTAACTCTAAAAGCTACTCAGAGGAGCACAATACTGAAATGCCACGTGTAACCTTTATTATAAGACTTCCGATAATAAGCGCTATTGTCTAGTGACCCCAATTATGCTAAATGCTGTACTTGAGTATGCCAGAGGACTACCAAATGTCAAGGCAAGGACTATCTACATTAAACCAGACAAGAGGTGAGCAAAGAGAGTATTTCCATCCATTTTCCAAAAACCCATGGTAACTGACAGCTCAAGGAACTTGTCCAGTATTGCAGGGGAAGACTGAGCCTAAAAAATAGGAAATAACATCAGTTTTACAGTTCCCAACCACCGAGACCATTCACCATAGCACAGCTTTTACCCTAAGGCACATAAAGACCAAACACCTTATCAGGACCTGGGGGGAAAAAAACCCAGGATGAGGGAGAACAGCAGCCTCCTGTGCAGACTAGACCACGCACACTGCCCTCACCCAATCCCCACCACAAAATGCTGTAGCCTGGCGAAAAGAACAAGTTACTGACAGATCATTAGGGTGCTCTCTCAGAGGATGCAGTTGCACAGGCTCAGGACAGCGTTTGAAGTCTCCTGTTTCCCAATCTGTGGCTCTGACCACTAAGGTTTTATGCAATACCTCCTCCTCTCCTACCCCCGTCACCTTCTGAACTTCTTTCAAAAGAGAGTGAGGGAGTGAAAGCAATAAGCTAAGTACAGACTTACTAGGAGCACCAAACACAGACGTACTGGGCTGCAGGGATCAGTATTATGGAAGTGCTTAGGCAGCACAGCTTCAAGACAGCACTTTTATCCAGCGACGAGGTTTCCGGAACATTCTAAGCAGCCATGCAAGGGCTCTGCTATTTCCGAAAGGGGTGGCTCCCCATCTCGCCCCAGCCATCTGATGACATATCTTCCCCGTGCCAGCCCATCTCTACAGATAGTGGCCTGGAGGAAAAATAAATAAATTTTAAGAAGGACTAGCTTTCCGCTGGATCAGCAGCGAAGCACACGGCTACGAGAGCTCCTGTGGGCCTTATGAAAGCGAGAGGGGCAGGAATGCCTTGTTCAGCCACAGCATCATTTCAGTTCACCTGCACCTGCGTGTAGCTTCACAAAGCAGGGATGAGCAAGATCCTAACACACCCCCCAGAGACCTTCTCCTGCCTTTGGCCACCTCCCATCCTGTAGAGCCCCATGTGGGCTTTTGCAGGCCCCATCCTGATGCCTACGTGTGTCTCTTCACAGCGAGTGAAGAGAAATGGACATTTACCTTTGCAAATGCTGGAGCTGAGGACCTGAGGTTGTAAGGATGCTGCAATGCTTCATCATGCAACATCACTCAAATCCTTTGGGAATGCCAAAGCTCAGGAAAAGGAATAGTTTTGTTGGTTATTATTTCTAATTAATTGGGAGGGAAGCGTATGAAAAAAACACTTGGGGGGGGCAGGGAAGGTCAAGCTTATGTTTATGTTTTTTCATTTGAAAAGCAAACTATGAGCAACAAAGTATAAGGATTAAAGAAAATAACCTGTGACTGAGACCAAGGACATTTTAAAACTGAAAAAAATGCCAGCCAGGAATAGTCACCCTTTTAAAACACAACATATTAATTGCACTGCTTCACAATTCTGTGGGTTTAAGTAATTTGATTTTACATCAGGCAGGCCAAGAAAGTCCCTGAAACACCAACCCAATTTTAAAAGCAGAAAGAGGGGGGTACAAAGAAAGAGGGAAAAAAAGTGAACTACATATTCACAGAAAAGCCAAGATCAAAAAGATTTTCAAAGAACAACAAAAAGAGGACTCTCTCTAATGCATTGTAGAGGATGAGAAATAGGAAACATGTTTAATTGCCTAAGCAGAGGCCAGCAGTGGAATATATGAAAAAGGAAAAGGAAACAAGGTTTTCTGTCCCCTCAGTTACAAGATAATACACCTGCATTTGACGGCTGCCTCTGTGTAAGGAAAATGAGTAATTTTCAAATGTTAACATTAGCACAGCAATAACAGCTTACTGAGCACAGGACAAATTCTGCCATTCATACATGCCTCACTCACCCTGATCACAGAGAGATACCATGGGACCATCTGACAGGGTTCCGCTCTGCAGAAGTGCTTGAAATAAGTGTGGTTATATTAAATGTAGGAGGAAAGAAGAGAGGTACGTGACAAACAGATTTAAGACTCCAGGAAGCAAGCCACACAAAAGACTGTTGAGTTGTGCAATGACTCAGCAGGAAAAAAAAAAAAGAAAAATAAAAAAAAGAAGAAGAAGAAAAAATACAGCAGCAGATAGGAAAGTCTTTTCTGTAAGAAATGAGCTACTTTAAAAAAATAAGTAAAATAAAGAGAAACAAGAAGAGTTCCCAGCCTGGAATTTTGCCTAGCCCCATAAGCTCTGTGCACAAAGTTGTTTCTGCTCATCAGCCATTCTTTACTGGACTTTGCAGCACACCTGAGCAAGCAGAGAAGCAGGAAACTGAGCTGGCTTTAACCCCTGCTTCACCGCGACCTCTGCCTAGGTAGGCTGGTAACCGGCTTTTCTCGGTGAGCCACATGACAGGAAGATAAAGCCAGGACAGAAGTCAGACAAGCACACGGCAGAAAGAAAATGCTAGCCTGGGGAATCCAGCACGAACTCAGAGAGGAGGAGGAGTGTGGCAAAGCAGGAGAGCCACCCCCTTCTGCTCCTGGCCTGTCGAGCCAAGGAGCGTGGTCAGGATGTAGAGATGACATGATATTTCTGCACCTCCGTTCTTGTTCTGAGAAACTAGCATGAAATCTAAGCTCCCATTTTACTTGCATAACTTCACAGGACAGCTCTCCCGTGTCTGTTGAGGCTCAACAGCTCTCCCTGAAATGGTAAGATTAAATGTAATCTGTTAAACATAGATAACGTAGTCCAACCAGATGGATGAGGCAAGTCAAGCTGTGCACATTTCACTGCTCAGTTTGAACACATTCTCACACTCATTCTCTCCTTTGCAAACCTTTATGCAAATAGCTTTTCAAGAACATTTAATCCTCTACCCTCCTAAATTACCACTGAAGCACTACTGTCCCTCCAGTCTGGAACCTAGCTGCAGGAGAAACGCCAAGGCATTCAGGTAGCTGTCTGGCTTGAACCACGTGGTGAAGTTCAGTGACATTTAAGCAGATGCTTACGTGAGTTACAAGGCTGGGGGAAAAAAAAAAAATGTCTCAGGTAACCATAATTCCTTTCCATCATTCTTCACTGGCAAATCAAATCACTTGAAAAATACCATGCCTTATCGCTTCCTCTCCTCTGCCTTCAAAATCGCTCCTGGCGTGGTTCCACCAGTATAAATTCTACACGGTATCTCCGCGACCATTTTGCTTATGCATCAGAGTAATAAAAGATGAGAGGATGCCAACACCTTCTCTGTGCAAACAGAATATATCTGTACAACTATGCTGGCTAAAGCAGGGAACTATGAAGTTGGAGGGGAGAAAAGGTCAGAAAAATCTCACTAGGGCAGCAGAGCAGGTCACAGTGCTTCGAGTGATTTTCTAAAATGCTTTCCTTTGCCATCGCACCACTCTTCACGGCTAACAGAAGACACGATCCAGTTCCACTATTGAGAAAATTAAACCCTGCAAAGCAAGGAAGGCTGGGGCTTTTCGGCTAGCACGTGAAAACACGTGGATTTGTATATATATGCGGGTTTGTATAGCTGGATGGCTGGCTGGCAATAAGGGGTCAAGATGGACCTTGGACTGTCGTGTCAAAATAAGTTGCAGTTAAACCCAGGAAGTCAAAGTGAGGAGAATCCCAACATCTGCAGCATCACCCTGACACCTGCATCAACATTCACCACTCACCAGCGCCTTGGGCTGAATTCCTATAATTCAAGGGGTTAGGAGGGAAAGTTAATAAACAAGGACAATCCTACTGAAAATTACAGCCAGCCACTAAATCCAGCTTTCAATCTTGTTTCAAAAGACCAACAGGAACAAAATAAAATTTTACCCTGAAGTAGTTTTTATACTTGAGCTGCACTCTTTGCAATTAAGTCAAAATATGCCTGTAAAATAGCTATTTTTGCTGTATGGGTAAAAATGGTGTAAATAATGCACAAGATAACTCCACACTGGCTGAGTCAGTGAAGCCTGATATAAAACCCAAGAGTCCTGGCTGCCTTCTCTCCCTCATAATAGCCTTCTCTTCACAAAACACAGCCGTGGACAACACACTTTTTTAACTCCATCCTGACAACCTGTTTGCACACACGCACAGAAGAACAATATTTCTCCTTACCAGGCTCTCTCCACACAACCACGTCCACTGGGGGGATGATGTTAGAGGGAAGAGATAACTGGTAGACATCTGCCTCGCAGGTAACACAGCATAGAGTGTGTTAATTGGGTTTGGGGTTTGGTTTTTTTTTTCAGTATGACTAAGGTAACATTTCATTCCAGTTCATATTGCATCACATCAGAAGCTGGAATATTTCACTGCAACCTGTAATTGTCCTGACTCATGCTGTCAGTACTAAAATGCCCTCTTGGGAAAATAAATAAATAGAGAAATAAAGCCTTAATGATTTGGTGAAGTACCTACCGGTGAAAGCACACTGTCCGATTAGTTTTAAGACATTAAAAAGGGTTGCAGGTGCAATATGCTAACCTAAAGGGACAGGTGATGAACAGATTTATAGCTTTTTTCAGTTTGACAGAAAAAAAAAAAGAAAGCGTGGCTCAGCTTTTGAAAGCATCTCAAGCACCCAAAGGGTAGTCTGGAAAATGAAAGCATTTCCATTACGTTGGCACTTGTGCAGAAAGGCAGGATAATGAAGTGACCGGGCTATTAGCCTTCCTAAAGAAATGAGATATTGTCGAAACCAGTGCACATTAATTTCAGTGCCCAGGAAAATGGCAGTAAACAGTACTCTTCGAGCTTCCTCCCCCTTCTCAGTAATCATGACTTTAGAACTGACACCTGCAAAAGACTTTTTAGTGCATAAGGAATCACTCGGCAAAAGAGAAGGCTGTGTGAGAACAGGTTAAAAAACTCAAAAAGCTAAGAATATGGAGAACAAAGGAATAAAATTCTAAGATCTAATACGACTTCCAGGGAACAGACCAGCCTGTCAGCACTTCCAAAAGGCTCCAGTTGAGGATCGGGCATATGGAGCAGCCGAACTGCTAACAAATGTCCCAGCGAGCTAGTCCCCCGCTCCTCACATCTCCTCCTCACCACTACAACGCTCAGAAAAGAAAGTTCATCTTGTCATCAGGCCAGGGAAAAAAACCCCAGTGCAACAGGAACGAGACCGGAGCCATCACTAAATCTCCTCGCCAAAGCAGAAAAACACACCTGGAGGGAGAGAGGGAAAGATGAAGGGTCTGAAATAGAAAAAAACGGAGGACGAAACAGCACTGAACTACCAGCCTGACGGAAAAGCTGAGGCCCCGTAGGAGCACGGTTTCAGGGCCTGCTTACCAAGCGGGTATGGAGGCTTCAGAAACCCGAAGTACTTAACACAACATCAGGGATTGCCTTACCCCAGCCGAGCCGTGCGTGCGAGCTGGGGCCGTGGCTCGCTGGGGGCGACATGCACCAGCCCAGCCTGCGCTGGTGGCCCAGCCTGCACCTGGCACCTCCTAAGGCCAAAGACCTGGCTCACCCCCAGGCCCAAGCGACCCCCCCACTTCTGTGTCACATTTTCATGGCATCTTTGGCAACGAGCGGGCATGATCTGAACTGCAAGGAAACCGGAATTTGGCTTCAGAGCCGCGTTTTTAAGCAGAACGTGGATTTCCTGTCACCATTTTTTGTGCTTTAGAAATCTTTCTGTCTGATACAGGAGCGGGATCGGAAGGTTCATTTCCAAGCCAGGCTCCTCTCCCTCCTCTCAGGCAGGAGGAGGCTGGTGGCTTCCCGAAGGGTTATGACATGGCTATCTGCATCTCCCCCAGCTCTGGTGTCATCCCCAGCCCGACGCTCCCAGGCAGGTCACAGCGCGCGACACTATTCCATGTGACAGCCCAAGCCGGGCTCCTTCCCTCCTCTTCTTCCTTCTCAGAGACAAGTGAGTTCACTGAAATGCTTTTTGTAAACTTTGTTCAGAATTTATTTATTTTTTTTAACATTCTTCCCTTGTTTGAGAAAACATTAGCGATAGCTACACAGCTTGTTCTTTATGTCAAACAGAATGTAAAAGAAGAATCACTGCTCTGTTCTTATGCTGAAATACATCAAATTAATCAGGTGATTAGCCAAAGCTTTTTACATTTAATATAAGACTCAGAAACACTTTTTGCAAGAAAACTCCTGGCACTCGTGTCCTAAGATCCTCATAGTTAACTGCAGGAGTCTGTCAAGCAAAATGTAAACTATCTCTAAACTATATTCGTCACTTCTTCCAGTTTGCTATGCTTTATTTTTCACGTAATAAATGAACAGGCAATATCATATCATCCAGACCTGATGCCTCCCATTACATTTTGGAAAATCTATGGGAGGGAACACCCTTTCTGTTCTTGGATGGAGATTGCTATCATCTTGTATTCCCATTAAATAATTAAAGCTTTCAACACACTCTCGTTTTATTCTAAACACAGCAGTAATTAAATATGTTTTCTAAAAATGACACAACTCTGTTTTCCCAGCACGTGCAAGCAGATCTAATGCACTGTCAGAACAGAGGAAGATTTCCCACCGCACACACAACGTGTTTGTGCGTGAAACTTCCTGCTGGAAACTTCCTGCGTGAAACCGTGACAAAACTTCCCACTTTGTTGGTTGCCGTAAACAGCTCGCACCCATCGTTTACACACAAAGCAACACCATCAGAAATGGTGACAGAAAACGTTGAACCAACCCCACCCTGAGATTTTCTGTCTTACCTTCCATCAGCATGCTGCCCCACACTCGCTATTGCATAAACAGCTGGTCAGGTTCGATTCATTTCTTTTAGCACACTCAAGATGCCTGCACAGGTAGTAAAAATCATTTTTTAAGTTCTGAGGTTCATGATAGTGGAAAGGTATCCCTTAACGTGCACGTTTTTCCTTCCTGTTCTGTTCATACATAGCATCCGAAAATGTCAAACATTAATGGGTACTGTTTCTCTGACTTAACCAAATTAAGGGTGCTTTAAGACAGCTGGGAAAGGGGGAATGTTTGCGCCAGGTTTGGGAAAGGATGTCTGAGAGACAAGCAAGCAGATAACTTATTTATGGAACCAGCAAAAGCAAGTGTATTTTACCTAGACAAGAGGTTACATCCGTACATATTCTAATGCGTTGTACATTAAACTCATCGGCTCCTGGCTTCCCTTGAATTCCTAATACCTGTTTTTCCAAAGATAGTTATATCACAATCTTTACGAAATACACATGCAAAGATAAAGTCATTATCGAGTGGGCACACAACAAGTAATCAGAATTACCTGCAGTTTCTGTTACAGTATGTCCCCTCTTCAAACAGGGCTGAAGATGATGAAAGTTATTTCCAAAACCAGTATTTCTTGTTTGCTACCTGTGCTGCACGCACTCCCTACTGATCAGCATTTCCATAACCTGATGGGTGATAATAAAACACCTTCAAAACCCCCAGAGAAGACAGTTCTCAGAGCACTCCACTGCCAGGAATCTCCACGCTCTGGCTGGAGCTCCCCACACGCGACTCGGTAGCCAAAGGGATGGGAAGGCCAGCCGAGAGCTCATCAACGTTAACTCGCAGTTCTGCGGCTCGCTGATGTGGCGCCCAGCAGTCACTCGCCCACTGCCTGGGAGTTTTCGATGCTTTGAACCTGCCAGTAGCTTCTTCCCTCTCCAAGGCTTGGCACTCTCCGTCCCCTAGCGCAGCGAGCCACGTGAGCAGCTCAGGATTACTGCAAACTCTCGCCTTTCATTAACGTGACAGGGTCTAAATAAATCTGTTCTCCAGAAAGTC
The DNA here is from genome assembly GCF_963210335.1 of Falco punctatus. Taxonomy (NCBI): domain Eukaryota; kingdom Metazoa; phylum Chordata; class Aves; order Falconiformes; family Falconidae; genus Falco; species Falco punctatus. Next base: position 3,646,580 of record NC_137596.1, read on the forward strand.
ACATCTGGTGCATTAACCTGGGCCCCCCTGACTACACTGCAGCTCTGAGTCAGTATTATTTAGTAACTAGCCTGTTTGTTTCAAGTTTTGGGGCTCATTTTAGAAAAACATGTACTGGAACTGTGTCTCCTGCAGTTTTACTGCATACTACTGTCTCTCGTTCAGGTCTCGGTGCTTTCAAATGGGCAGGCGCAGACAACAGCATCCCTGAGTGTGAAATGTTTGTTGCCTCTTTTAGAGCAAACACTCAAACAACCATCAGGATTTTTCTAGCAGGTAATGCCAGGGTAAGTCGCCAGACACATATTGTCCTCAAAACTCCATGCAATACCACATCATACCTTTTACCTATAACTGCACAAGTCCCTTTTTCCAGTAAGTAGCAGTCTGAAGTTCTTCCCTATGAGTCTTTCAATTTCTGTGCATCCAGGCTCCCTGGTAATACTTTTTCCTTAGCAGGCACCAAGAAAACTTTGTGCGTGCACAAGAAAGAATAGGCCAAAACAGTTATTTTCTGTTCTTTTGTGAGCCACTGGGAATTTGTCAAAATTTTTCCCTATACAGAGGCACACTTTGATTCAAAAAGAGGCCAGGTACTAATTAAAAAGCCTGTGTGGGGCCATCAGCTGGTGTTCAACAACATTTTTACATCTCAATGGGTATTTGTTACCAATGCCATATCCTATGTCAATAGATTGTTAGCTGTAATCAGATACGAAATCTCATTTGCAAAGACTGCTGCATCCCTGAGATCAATACCTTGTCTTCCCCTTGTTGCCGTGGAGCTGGAGTTCATGAAATGCATTATATACCCTGGAGGCAAAGCGGTATTTCAGAGTACTTCAACATAACGTACAAAAATAATTTCAAAATATACATACGTGTTGCTGTCATTTCCCTGTAGGAGACAAAGAACAACTCTACGAGGCGGACAAAATTACCTGAGTGCTTCTCCCAGTACCCAGAACTCCACCTTCCCAGTGAGAAGGGAGGACGAAGCTGGCTGCCTACCTTCTGCGGATATTTATAAAGCCCGGCCCAGAACAGGAGATGCTGCCACAGTAGAACACAGTTCTATGTCAAGCTGTACTTAAGATCCCCATCAGAGAGAACAAAAAGAGTGTGCGTATTTCTATACTCACATGCATAAAAAAGATCTTGCCTACTTTTTTAAAAAGAACCAAGGAGAAATGGGGAAATATTTTTGTTGCCAGACAAACTAGGACTTATATGACCTGCATAAATGTCGTTGAGACTGGCCATGACCATGAATTAGAAGCACATCAGAATACAATGCGCAAGACTCAATGTTAGAATTTTCTGTCGTTCCACTCCAAGTCTCTCAACATTCTGTATTTTCAAAGTTCCAGTCACAGAGTCAAACAGTGAAGAAATCTTCTCCGCTTTCACTATAATTATTGAACTGTCTCGCAGACGGAAGGTGAAAGAACTTGACCCATCTTGCACTTAAAAACTCAAACTGGAGGGCAAATTTTTTTAAAAAAAATAATTAAATTAATCAAAGCGCACCTCAGAAGGCATAATTTTTAAAGTCAATGTTGTGGTTTTTTCAGTAACTTGACAGCTGCTTTTTAAATGCTTGAGGGGTCAGCCATACCACAGACAATCCACTCTAGTAGATCAGCATTTCTTTAAAAAGAGTCTTTCAGTCTCCAGATTGACTGCATACACACAGCCTAATTTAGGTACGGTTGCCCTTAAAAACCCAAACAAATAAAAAAAAACAACCAAGAAAACCCACAAAGAATGGCAAAACCCACCATCTTTTGTATAAAACAGCACAGGCCAGCACTAGGATAAGCTACTGCCACATAATGGATGAGACAAATGGCTGGAAGAAGCCATCAGAGAGCCTGGAATTAAAAAGATGGAGAAATCCTTTTGGGAGCCCTGGTAATTTTATTCCGATCTCTCTAAATTAAGTGTTATACTCACTCTGTTCAAGCACAGGACTATGAGTCAGCGCTGGACCATACATTACTCTTCACTTCTCTCACTCATAAAGAGAAATGCGTCACGTATGAGCTCATCACGTGCCCTGGCCAGCCTCAAGCACAGGCAGAAGAAATGTAACATCAACAGGCAGGGAAAAAGTCAAACCCCTCTACGTGGGACAACGGTGAGATGTTTTGACCACACACATTTCAAATCAAATTGCAAACTTATAAAATATCAGCCTACTGCATTAGGACACCAAACAAGTACATAAAAAAAGATACTCAGGCTATTTCCACAAACTTATTTTCCATTCCCTTAAGAACGGGGGGGGGGGGGGGGGGGGGAGGTATAACACATTCACACACATATTACCTTTTTCACTCTACTACTAGACGTACACATAATTGTAATAACATCACTATCTCCCCAAGGTACCGCAGGCACCTAACACAGCTGCATGACAATTTTAAGACAGGCGTGTTTCATGCAACTTCATCTCATTCCTCAATCTAACATTTGCTCACAAAAAGCAAGTCAGGTCTGTCAGTAAAACAGTTATGAAGAAACAAAAATAGGAAATATAGTTATATACCTCATGGTACTGCAGATACTTTCCCCCTTCTCATTTAATCTGTGTCAGATGCCCGGTTGTGCCATTTGCCAGGAGAATAAATGTATCAGCCTCACCATACATAGACCCAAGGACTGAACACAAAAGGAAATGCAGAACTGAAAATAAACTGAAATTTTCTGTCGTTCCTTTCTGCCACAACAATTTATGAGGCATGAAAAGAGTCAAAGAGAAACCAGAATAATAGTTCACGGAATCAGCTTTAACTTTTTTCCTTTTAGTACTGTTTTTCTGAAATGCAGCATCAGTGCTACATTGTGTTAGCACCCAGATAGCAAGGATTTTTAACATCTTTACTACTGATCAAAAAAGCAGAAAGGACTGAAGAGGCCCAGGAGGAGGTTTCTGCCCTGTGAACTAGCATCATGTCCTTATGCTGTTGTTCTTGATGACACTGAAATTTACTTTTATGTAGCACTTTTCAGTAACCCACTGTGTCATTAAAGCTATCTCCACAAAATTCAGAGAAAAACTGTGTATTAAAATCACTACGTGGTACCCAATTCTCCTCAAGGATCATGCTCCAGGCTGTACGAGTCATTTTGGAGAGATCACCGATGGAGCACAGGCACCCATAATCTGTGGAACCACGAGACTTCTACATGGATACTTTATTTTTCTATATATTTGTTGTTGTTTTGGTGGCCCTAGATAACCCATTATGGCTTTCTGAACAAACACAAATTTCATCTTCAAAGTAGCAAGGCTGAAAGACTTGATTAGAGAGACCTAACAGCACTTCCCTCCGCCCTTGCAAGTCAAGTCTTCACTGATACTTTTTCTGTCTGCAAAACTACTGATCAGGATTCTTCAACATTATGTACTTTGACAGGACTCCACATTAGGTGCCAGATTTCAGGAGCAGCTGCATTCCAGCTGGCAGAGCTACAATGCTCTTCCCTGTACAGTGGGCAGCCAAGAAGGTTCAAGCAATTCCAGCCCTCCGCTTTCTGGTGGCTTTCCTGGCTGTTTTCTGTGTAAATGCGGTCAAGTACACATTCCGTTGTTCAACTGACTGCACGTTGACTCATCTGAAAATAATTTAGAGGATTTGTAATTATCTTTGCTCTGACATTTCCCCACCAAAAAAGAAAAAGAAATGAGAAATAAGGAAAATCACAGTCAAGAAACTGAATTCAATATTCCTTGATCTCCACAAGGTCCTGTGACCAAGAAGTTCAGATTTTCCCTTGCCACATCATATTAGCGTTTCTGACCTGGGCGTGTAACTGAGTAACCAGTTTTCAGGGGACTCATGTTCTCTCCTGAAGTTCATAAGCAGCAAAAACGAGACCAGTACTCGCTGCTTGCGCACCCAGGGGCTCCGCAGACCTGTTGTTAGAGGGACGATGACCACAGCAGCAAAGCACCTCCACTTTGCAGAACGCGGAGAAACCCCAAAGGCAGAAAGGAATAAAGCAATGAATAAAAGTAGTTTCAGATTTTGTATGTGACTTTTGAGGTTTAAGAGTATCTAGAAATTGTATTTTAAATGAGAAAAGAGGTAATCCTGAGCTTAAAAAGCAATAAAAGTGACTGGGAGAGGTCAGCGTAAACAGGGCCAATAACAGAACACAACATTGTATTCAGGGTCTGTCCGCATCTGGAATTATTTGTCAGCAGCTGTTCCTGAGAAGTTCCATGTGTGGTCAAGCCCTTGAAAGGGAGAATGTATTCAATACCAGAGACATTTGCTAGAGAAAAGGTTTCTGTGTGATTCGCGGGTCTCCAATGTTTGTTAACGTAGGTCAGAGCGTGGAGAAAAGAGGTATTATTCCTGCAAGTAATCAGTCCTATACACAAGCCAAAAAGCAACGTCTCCACCAAGCTAACTACTGCTCAAGAACTGGAGAAAAGCCATTTTTGTCAGTTGGAGAGACACCACTGGGAAATTGGGGAAAAACTAATTAAAAATCAGGCATGCACCTTATTACACAGTAGGGGCTGTGAGCTACGGAGGTGCACAGCGAGCTCCAACATGGAGGCTGGCGGAGATTTCCAAAAAATATGTACTGCAGCTGTTAACATCTCAACAATAATAAAGGCACTGGGTAAAGAAAGCACAGAATCACAACACTGCTTCAAAATTAATACTGAGTTGTGGTTTTGTTTGTTCATTTTTAAATAAGACTATGCAGCTTTCTCCATTCTGGTTTTAGAAAAAGCTCCTAATTTTGCACTCTAATCAATCAATCATGGATGCTTTTATAAGCAAGGGAAAATGTAATTCAGGTGTCAGTCGGCATTCCAAAATCAGACTGTGGGCTATGCCAGTCAAAACCAACAAACTTACTGCCGGTTAGCCTGAAGCAGGCGAAGAAAGCAAAGGCAAGGAGGCGAGTACCAAGTGCTTCAACACAATGCATACACACCATACCTAACCGGGGAAAAAGGGGAGAAACTGGTTTGTCTAACATGGCTTTTTCCCCACAAGAACTCCACTTGTGGTGCTGGGAGCTGTCACAGCAGTTTTTCCAGGAGCACAATTATCTCCCTGTGAAACTTGCTTCCCTCTTCAGTGTCGCAGGGGGGGAGGAGGGAGGTGTTTGTCTTTTCTTTCCAATAATGAACCCCCTGGCTGGCAGCCTCAGCATCTCTTCTCTGTTTCTTAAAATCACGCTGGCTCCAAGGCTACAGATTGAAGCTTCAGCTACTCCATCATCCCAGCAACCAAATCTATAACATCTCAGATAAAGAACAACTCTTAACTTTGCCAGCGCAGCCCCCGTACGAGAGCAACAGAGCTCTCACACTTTCACAGCTTCCCATGGGGATTTCGGTATCAGATATGGAAGCGATCAGAAGCTTGTTAATCTCATTATATTGCCCCTGCAAAAAGCTACGAGCAACCGTGGCAGTATTAAACAAATCAGTTTGTAGACGAAAAAAGTCAACACAGCTTTGGTTAACCTTCTGGGCACAGATTTAATGGCTCTCTGCAACCACAAATACTAGGATGCTGATATCTTACATTGGCCTTGTTTCCCTCCATCATTAATAGGGAACGGAGATTTTCAGTCTATGAAAACCTAAGTATTTTCATGTGTGCCCATAAGCAGTTCCCTTGGTAGTTTAAGAAGCTGGGAAAGTCCCCATTCAAAGGGAAGCTGTCAACACTGCATCAAATGAAACTGCAAAATTAAGACATCATCGTAGTTTCCTCCTCCTGTTTTACTTTTTGCAACCCGTGCCTTGTTTCTGGCTAGGAAAGCACTCCGTCTAGTCTGCTTTTCTTTCAGTGTACCGTATGAGATCAATTTAACTTTAGAGAATTTTCAAATCTGCTTCTAGGCTTTGGCTGTTCCCCAGGATGAACGCTACCAAGAGTTGGTTTCAAAGTAGGTTTTGCTTATGCAAAAGCACATTAAAGGTAGTCTTCGGGAGCTGGGACGGCTTATGGCATTATTCTCAAAGGAGAATGTCAACGTTTAAGTTTCAAACACATAAGGAAATGTGTTAGGCCACATGGCTGAGGTCAAAACTCTCTATTACTTCAAGTGCAGCAAGGGCCTTGCCGTGTGTTTGATGCCATACAAAGTTCCAGTTTTAATGTCGTATCGTTAATGGAAGACATGAAAATACTGCATCTCTCCCCATCGCTCTGAATTACAAGATTTTCTCAGAAACCACACAAAAAACGTAGTAGTAACTAGTTCAGTGCTCTTTTTATTTACCTTTTGACTCTTGATTTCACATTGTATTTTGATACGGTTCTCAAAATTTTTCTCCTAGCACATCTTTATTTAAAAAACAAACAGTTTTTCATGAGTCACTGTAGGCACATGCACTTAAAATAGCTGGATATTATATGTAAATAATGTTTAAAAGAGCATGATGTGCATTGGTCCAGCACACTTACACTCCTAAAATATAATTCAGCACACTGACAAGCTGCAAAGAGACAGAATATATGTTTACAAATTACATTTATCTAATACAGCAAGTAAAGCTATTCCATTAAAGTACCATTAAGAGAAAACAAAGTACAGAGAACAACAGAGTGAAGAGGCTTGGAAGTTCTGTATTTGTGTTACGTCTTGTTATGTTTCACTTTTTTAAAAGGACAAAACCTTCTGCAATACACACATGAAAAAGTGTGGCCAGAAATTAAAGCATGTTTGCATGGTTAAAATACCCCTTAAGGGATGTAATCTCATCTGCTACATTTCAATCCTGAACAAGGTTTGGAGCACTAATTTATAAACCCTGGGGGGAAAACGTTGAGAAATCCTTGACTATTCAATAGCATTGCAAATAGGAAAATTGCTGTATAATACATAATGAAAAGAAGAAAACACACATCGCTGGAGTTCATTAGTGTGTCACATTTGGTTTACAACAGGGAGCTACACCCAGAGACTCAGATTAAGTGGAGAGTCGTAACAACAGGACTGCCCCCTCCAAGAGTGGTTAAATCCCATCAGGACTACGCACTGCATTAAATTCATCTGCCAAGAGAAAACAAGCCATTACCACCGCCTGTGTATCAGCTCGATGTCCAACAAAGCCATCATCTTATTTCAGCAAAAGCAATAGGATGCTTGTGCTCACCCAGCTAAAATTGCCCCCAGCTTGAACTGTCTAAATTAAAAAACAAAGAGCTGTGTTAAACCCTTGGCATGCTAACATAACGAGGGCTTTCTAGTCTTTAGCATTATGAGAAGTGTCACGTTAAGAGTCCTTCCCCAAGTTTGACTAACCAGAGATTTCAGACCTCCACAGAGCTTCAACATGAACCCACAGTAACTGTAAATATGGAACCCAACAAGCGGTAACACACTGTCATCTTCTGGATGCTTCAGAAGTTTATTCAGCCATGGGACTTCCTGAAAGGGAACGCAAGGCTGGACAATCCTTTGTAAGTCAGAGTGGAGGCCATGAGGATTACCCAACACACAGAGGCTGCTTCTGGCCCAGGAAGCTGAAGGGGGGTCACGCCTGGCTCTGCCGAGCACGGTGCTGCCGTTACAACCACCGCCTCCTGGAAGTGAGCGTGGTCTTTGCCACCACAAAGCACCTCGGACCAGACACCGGCTGCTGTCAGCTTTGAAAAACTACTGTAACAGATCTTTTATGAGTATTGAGCTTATACTGCTGTTTTAGCCAAAGAAGGAAGAAAAGCAGATTAGATTAGGCATTGCGTAAGAAAAGGCAACTAACGGAAAAATAGGTATTGAGTCACCTTGAGGTATCTCCAGAGGTGCTGCAGTAACAAACTCCACGTTCAGTTTCAGAAGGAATGAACACAGGATTTAAGAAAAGCTAGAAAATACATGGCGCTCCAAAGCAAGGGTACTACGTTCAAATTCCTCCCCCTTTTCACCCCATCATCCCCACTCCAAACCATACTCTTGCCCCCACCATTAGGCCAGGACAAAGCAGCAGGCATGAGCATGAAATGGACAGAAGTGCTGAGGTTTATATTTTAATTTGCTTTCCAGATACACACTTCAAACATGTTTGCAGGCTCTTCTCAGCAAGCAGTACACAGAAAGCTCCTTCAACAAATAAACTAATAAGAACAACGAACAGTTAAGCAGGAACAGTATGTGGCCATTCTAGGAAAGTGAGGAGATGCCTACTGTAGTTCTCAGCCCTTCCAGGGCATCCTGTTACTATTTCCAATACACATTCATTCAAAAGAATGTACTAAAGGTGTACATCTGCCCCTTTTTTTGCTTTTTACATGAATACACATTGAAATCTACCCTGTTCTGCCTCTAACAGCTAAAGAGCTGCCTGCTTTGGTCTTTCTCCTCATGATTGTGAGGCTCAGACCCCGTCCCAGTTCTTCTGTTTCCTGTCCATCACATCCACCATTTCAAAGTCACCTTGTTTCTCCCTTCCACCAGGTATTCAGAGGGGGTTTTTTTCCACCTTTTCTCCAGACTGATAATGGAATGGAAGCTGGGAATAACATTCCTTTTTATGACATCGAACCGTTGGTGAAAAAATAGGGGGGTTACTTTCCTTTAATGATCACCGTCAGGAACAGAATATGGAAACATTCTGATCCCTGATATCAGGGCCTGAAGTTTTCATAAAGTATCAAACAATAAGAAGAAACACAGTTCAAAGAAAAAAAAAAAAGATTAAACCAGAAAGCTTGACAAAGGGGGATTAACCGATTATTTTTTTAATCTTCATATAAATAGTGAAGATGTCACACAGTATATGCGATATGCTGGCTGCTGCAAGAAGACCTGGGGGGGGGGCAAAGGACGTGCTCACTAGTGCTCTGATAAAATTGTCCCCTCCTTCCGTATGAACAGACACAGGGATTTTTTCCACAGAAAGCATCCTGGGGATGCTGGAGAGAGCCCACTGCTCGCCCCTGGAGCGTGGGAAGGCTGTGTACGAGAGGAGCCAGAGGTCAGGAATAAAGGAATAAAGGCAGTTCTGCAGTCCCCGGGCAGCTCTAGCAGAGGCAGCGCTATGACACGCCAAGTCACCCAGAACTGGTTATGCATAACATAAATCACCCAAGACTGGCCTGGAAGATGCTATCTATCCAAAGTAACATACACCGCTCTGCTGTTTGTGCTGTGACCCGGCTGTCCCTTAGAAGAGCTGCTTTTTCACAGGCTCTCAGGGAGTTGCTGTTTTCTTCCAAAAAGCTACTGCTACAGGTAGGGCAAGGATTCTCCAACCCTTAGATATTCCGCTCAGAACATTACTTTTTTCCTGAAGAACATATGCATCAGCAGTTTATTCTGTCTCGATTTACTTTTACATCAATAATCAGAAACTCCTCTGCAGTCCAAGTATCACTCAGGAGCACTGGACTGATAGTATGAAGTTAAAAGTACTTCTATAATCCTATTAAACACCAGTCTTGTTTCTAAGAAACAATACAATTTTTTATCTCTACACTGAAAAGCAAGACACTGAGGGAACATGAGTAAAAGGTCTCCCCTTTGGAGAGCCTAATAATAAGCTTCAGAGAACATAATAAGCTAATGTGAAGTTCTGTCATGCTCTGGACTACCTGCACAAGCAGAAAAAGGAAAGGGAAAAAAAAAAAAAAAAAGAAAAAGAAAAAGAAGGACTGTTGCTGCCAGAACTAGAACATACTTAGTCTGCAGACTGCACTAAAATACAAGATCCATTTGGAAGAAAAATGCATAGGTTGTATCAAATCATTACTAAACTTCATTTGCCTTTAGCCACAGACCTGATATTCCACACACTGACACTGCCACCTACTCACAAATGCCAGTTTTCATTCGGAGCAAGCTCCCCACATGCCCAAGAGAATTCACACCAAACAATCCTACAGTGCTCCTATTTACAAAGTGTTCTACAGCATGTGTATTCATGGGTGACAATATATTGCATATTGTGCTTTTTCTGTCACAAAGGAAGTCGGAGTGTAAAGGCTTAGCATTAGCACACCATACACATTTTTAAACACAGTTTTGTTTCTAACTCAAATCACTCAATAGCTTTCTCACAGTACCCGAGGCACTAGGTAGTACAACGAGAAGATACTCAGTAGCAGCTTTCCTAAGGATAAATACTTCAAGAAAGAAAGAAAATGCAGACAAATTCAGAGAGAATTTTGCACTGCTGGTGGGAGCTACGCTCCTTTGGCTTCTGGCAGTGTAAGCTGAAGTGGGTGGAGTTAGCATAAATTATCAAGATTTTGTTGATAATATATTATACAGTGAAATAAGCAGCCATGCCTCCAGCTTCCAGCAGCTATCCTCATAAATAACTTTTAGTTTAGCAGAAACAGCCTTGATCTGTAAACCAGGTAGGTGGAAAGCAGCATGCCCAAGACAGCAAGTTTTAAATTATACTGGTTCCCCAACTCCCTTACTTTTTTTTTTTTCCCCCCACCAGTAAATATTTATGCACTCTCAGCCCTGAAGTAGAAAATCTCAATTGAACCGCAACAGCACTAGGCTTATTTCATATCAGCCACAGCACAAATCCAAGCCTAGGGTGAAGGAGACGATTTGCCATGAAGATAATCAGCAGTGTCTCATTCCACAAGAATTTTAACTACATGATAACCTGGCCCTCCAGAACTATTGCTCCTAAACCCATACCATATCAACAGCACTTAGTTATCCATTAGAAAGGAAAAAAAAACCAAAACCATGGAAAAAAAACCACAACGATGCTCAGCACAGAACCCTTGTGACTACTGCTCTTTTCATGCAGCCAAAGTACAAGAGTCTGGTCTACTCGCTACGGACAGGTTCTATTACATTTTTTATTTTAAAAAAATGCACATTTCAGTCATGCTAATAACCACATTCTGCATACTTTACCCGAAAATGCCTCAAGGACCACTGTCACATGAACAACGGGATGCAAAATTACACTTTGTCTGCTTTCTACATGCCAGCGTAACCTACACGGTGTAATCTGATTGAAGGAGATAATTAACCCTTCTCCATTCAAATACTCAACCACTTAAAAGATACACCGTCATATCCATATGCTTAAAAATACACTAAAAATTAAAATGAAGTTGCATTTGCTACATGAAAATGACACGCTTGCCTTTTTTAAATCATGCTTTACATTGTTATTAGACATTGCTGGCTACGACCAACTGTGAAACAATTACATTCCTCTGAGATACGGTAGCGTTTTAATACTCCATTTATGAGAAAACCGGGTTAAAAAAAAAAAAGGGGGGGGGGGGTAAAGAAAAAAGGAAGAAAGCATCTCAGAGGAGCATTTACCTCTGGGTGATTTATTGATAGTACTGACCTTTCGGATTCATCAAGATTCCTCCCAGCTCCGAGGGCTCCCGCAGCCAAGTGCCGCGCAGACACCGCTGGAGGCGGCAGCAGCTCCGGTCCCTCCCTCCATGCTGCGCGCACACGCACACGCTCCGCACCGCGCCCCCCGCACCCCGGCTCTGCGCAGCCTGCCGGCGGGGAGCGGGGCAGGGGAGGGGGCTGAAGGCCGAGGCTGCCCCCCTTCCCTACCTCCCCACCTTCCCTACCTCCCTCCCCCCCGACCCGCTCACGGGCTGGCTCCAGCGCCAACTGCGCCCGGAGCGGCTGGAACGCCGGATTTACCCCCCCAGAAAAAAGGTAGGTATGTACGAACGAAAAGCACAAAACAGCTGGCGATTGTGGGTTCCCATCCCGCCTTCCCTCGCTAGCACCGGCTCGTGTTTTCCTGGAGGCATTTCAGCTGTAACCCTTTCCGAGCTGGACGAGGGGAGGGAAGGAAAAGGCATTTCTTTGTCCTGGGCACCTCCTACCCTGCCCCTCGGATCCAGGGATGTTCTCACCCCTACATAAAGCTTCAGCATCTCTGACGCCAGTGACCACTAGGAGTGATAAAAGCAGGAGCCTATTCCCAGTTCTGCCAACTGATAACCTTGGATATGCCTTGATAAGGTATTTGCAGTTCTGCTTCCTCCTTTTTGAAAACAGGGTAATACTGGGCTCCCACAGGAGACTTGCAAGGCTTAATTTATTGCTGTGTTTATGCAGCCAGTTTCAAAAGGAGCCGTGTAAAAAACAACACTACATTTTCCAGTTTCTATACAAAACCATAAATAGGAAATAAGTAGTATTACCCAACTTTCAAATCCCATTAAAAGCCTGAAATCTTTCATCAGACCACCACTGCAGCAGTCTAGATGATTAGATATCCGTAAGAGGCAATGAGGTCTAGCAAATAAAGAGGAGAGCTTGGATGATGGATGACTGGCTTTCAGTCCTGGCTTTGCCATTAGCTTGCTGTGTGACCTTGATCAAGTAGTTTTAATCTTTCTCTGTTGGTACAAAACGTAGAGAGGATTCACACTTCTGTACAACGGCCTAAGTTGTTGGGGTTATTACTGCTACTACTTGCTGAAGCTCTAGCTCCAACACGCAGGCTGTAATTTCTAACTAACAATATGAGATACTGCCCGGACACAGCCCATGGAAACTCAACATATAATCTAAAGGCACCTGAATTCTGCACATAGCTCCTTTCCACACAGTAGGACTGCTGAGGATGTTTGTGCTTATCAGCTGTAAGTGAAGATTCCAGGTATATAAAATACCATATGCTCTTCAGACTCAGTGAGGTACCAAGTTTAAAAAGACAAAAAGATTGGGGGGTGGGGGAGATCACCTTTTTTTGTTTAAAATTCCACAGAGGAGGCTACACAACCCCAACTTACACAAAACAGTTGTGCAACTTAGTTTTAAATGGTCAGATCAACGTTGTTCGCCAAATGCTGTACAACTGAGTGACAATAACCTCATTAATTAGACCTAACGCATAAGGACACAGTCACACCAAGCATTAGTTCAGCAGTTACAGAAGGGGAAGATGCAAGCTTGGCAAAGTGTGAGCAAAGTCAAACAGGTTATACCTGCTCTGTGCCTAGAAAGCCTAATGATTGCTTCTAAATCCCTTTCTCCCAGTGCTAATTTTTCTTTGTTTCACCAAAACAGACATGCAGGAATGGGACAAGCTAAAGATAGAAGAACTGAATGGGAAGCAACATGCCTGTTCAGAAGGAAACCATTCTGACTTTGCATCAGTAGCTGCCGGGCTTCGAGAATTATTACACTTTTCCTTCGCCCTCGGCCATCCCCACCTGCAGCTCTGCGGCAGAGACCAAAGCACACCGGATTCATCTCAGGGACTGTATCCCTCAGCTTGTGGTTTTGACCTTCTGACTTGAGCCAATAATTCAACCTGAGTCAAACTTCACAACAGGAGAAAACAGAAGCACACTGCAAAAGTGAAGGTGTTTGTGCAAGATGATGGGGACAAAGCCAGGGACAGAACTTTGCGGTGGTCCAGGACCCCAAAGCACTGGCATTAATGAGAACATGAGGTAAAAAAAACCTGTGGAAATTCACCACCCAGCTTCCTACAATAAAATACTGGGCTGCACCCCGAGGTAACCACAGACAGCAAAACTTAAGCCCGGCACCACAGCTCCTAGCCCCAGTGCTTCAATCCAAGCTGAAAGGAACAGTAAGGAACACAAAGCAAAAAACAAAGCTATAATAAAGTGATAAAGCATAAAAACTCAACAGATACTGTCCACACTGCATCTGTTCTAGCTTAAGGTCTACTACTGCGCTCAACAGCGCAGTGGAAGTAGCTGTAGGGAAAAATTTAAGCAAATGTATTTATTGTACAGCTGTGAAAGAGGCTCTTGCCAACTAACTGGAACCAATTACTATTACAGAGAACATTTACTAGCACACAGAAGTTCAGCATATCCACTACCAAAAGCATCCAGTTGTTTGGGGCACAGCACAAGATTAAACCCTACTGTTGCTTTTCATGCTTTTACAACAATATTGCTGCCAGCCATGCCAAGAGATTATCATCTCCAGCTCCTCCTTTCAGCTCTTTTGTCTTCATCCAATACTACCTGTTGTTTTTCATTCTGACTGTACATTCACCAAGGCCAGAGACTCTTTCTTGCTTTTTATTTATCCATTTTTCAGTACAGCACAGCTTTTTTTTCCAAGACCAGAGCTCTGGATTCTATGTTAAACAATAATAATAATTTTGTTTCACAGCTAACAAGTATTCACTAGTTATTAAAGAAACACTGCTGTGCACATTTAAGTGTCACATTTTGAAAAGGTCTTCAAGACATCTCTTAGAAGACCAGGCTCAAAACTGTGTTGTGGTTTGATGTAAACTAACACAGCTTTACTGCACATAAGCTTTATTATTTCTGCTGGAGACAAGTTCTGACACTAACGGATCATTTTTCTAATGCAGACAAGATCTGGCCTCCAGTCAGCTATACTTCATCCTTATTCAGGGCTTAAATTATCATGATAATAGCAAAACAAAATTAAAATTTTGACCCAAATTGTGCTTTGTTTTCTCTGTGTGTGGTTTGGTGGGTTTTTTTGTTGTTTTGGGTTTGGTTGTTTGTTTTTTTTTTTAATTAAGAGAAGAGAGCAGAATGCTATCACTAACTGCAAGCTCCAATTTGCTGTTAAATTAGCAATGGGCTTGGAAACATTTTATCTCTTAATCCTTGGGGTAACAGAGGGTAGTGTAGAATCAAATTTAAGAACAAATCTCCAATCTGGAAAGCTTCTTTATGACACAGTTGCGCTCATGACCAACTTACTAACTTCCAGGGTGATACAGCTCACAAGAATGATAATTAGATTTACATAATGATTCAGCTTTCTATACCTAAATAAACTTTGGGAAACTGCAACAAGAACTCCTGCTTCAGACAATTCTCCCCCAACAGAAACTTCTGTCAACCACTTAAAGAATAAGATTATCCAACTTGAATACCACTTGTCACCTCTGCCAATGCATTCCGTCCTGCTTTGATAGCTTCTCCTTTTAAACACCGTTCCATTCAAAATAATAAATACATTGAGCATGAGCTGATTTTAAATTTAACATCTTCAACTGCTTGAGGTTGTCTAGGTAAAAAAACAGCAAGGATGCTGCAAGACAGTCTTCCTCCCTTGCTCTTAGCATAACTTTTCATCATTAAATTAAAAATGGATCGCAGTTAATAATGTACGCACAACAAGATAATGTAGGACTGCTTTTGATTCCAGGAGCAAATGAATTCAATGGGAAAATATTTCAATGTTGAAATTTGTTTGTTTTTTTTTTTAATAAACAATTTGAAGCAACACCATTCACACAGTATATATTAAAACCACAGTCTGAGCTGAGGCATTGCTCAATAGGCACTGAAGCAAGTTTGGGAAACATGAAGACCAACTGGACAGCTGGGACCATGAAACTAAAATATTTAAAAGACAATCTTGCTGCCGGCCCAAGATGAGAACTATTTCATTGCTAATTGATGACATAGGTCACAAACTGCTCTCTACTGAAGCATACGACAGGACATTTGCCTTCTCTGAGCCACAGAGCACAGTCATTCACAGCCTGTTCAAATCTCATCTTCTATGAAAAATGTTTTGTGTTATTGTTTTTTTTTTTAATATACCGGAAAGACTTGGTGAATCATAACAGAAGAAAGAGACAACCAGACTGCAATTTGTGACTGACAAAACATATGTAAAAGCCTTTCAACTCTTCACCACATCAGATGCTCCTTTTGTATGGTTAAAGTTAAATGAATTTCTGAAAGGCTGGTTTAAGCCATGCCTTCTCCATGAGGACAACATAGATGCTGAGCAGCCTGCAGCAGAGACCTTCCAATCCCTGTCTAAAAGGGAGTTTGCATTCCTGCACATTCTCCCATACAAGAACTATGCTCAAGGCTCTACTTAAAATACAAAAGCCATTGCCACTACTGCACACCTCCACAATTAATCACCTTCAAAGGCCATTTATACAGCTATCTATTATTACACCTCCATGACAGCTATTGCCATGCTGAATTCCTCGGTGTAGACCTTGTTCTTTTGATGACCAAACTATAATCTACTGTGGGAATATTACCTATTTCTATTTCTCTAAAAATAAAGTGCAGGGTATACACGTATGTGGTATCAGGGGAAGGAGATGAGGAGAAACAATTTAGGATCTCAAGGAATACCTCTGATCAGGACTGCAAGAACAACCTCCTCTTGCACTGGGTACATAACATGGAACATCTTCAACTCTCAACCAAGGTTTGCTTTGTTTTGGTTTTTTTTTTAAGGTGTCAAATACAGTTTTCGTTACAGCACAGGATATCCAAGGAACATTCATCAGCACAGCTATTGCTAGAGATGCCAAGCAAGCATGTAGGATGGACAGTGTCCTGCCTTCTTTGTTGCAGAACAAACTAGTAGACTGCAACAGGGCTTTACCCTTGGTCAGATTCTACCATCTGTGCTGTATCTCCTTCCTCCAGAGGTCAGGCCACACTGCTGCTCCTCCATCTGACCCCCTCTCCCACCATCCTCAGGGCTATTTAACCACTTAGCGGGAACAAGCTACACCTGCACATCGTCCAGGTCAACCAACCCACCGCCTCTGAGGCAAGGCCACAGCTGCATGTTATCAGTGCTAATCAACCCACCGCAGTCACTCCTCTACACCTCCCCACCCCTAAGACCTTCCTGAGACCAGGTTGAGCCATCAGTCACAGCGCAGGTGCCGTACCTGTGCAAAGACCAGTAGCATCCAGACAGCACGACAGGTTTTATGACACTTTTTGCAGTAAAGACTGACATATCCAGAATCAAACCCACACTAAAACTTTTAAATCCTTTCTTATCTGAATTTTGTACCATGAAAGTACAAGTGTAAAACGACAATAGGACGCTTATACTTTAGCTTGACTAGCACCAACGTGAGAAGAGGAAGCTAAGGAGCAGGCACTTAGCTCTAAATCCTGCATGAGACACGTGGCATGTGTTTATAAGTCATGAACCATAATCTTCGCTGGTGGAATCCCTGCCAGGAGTAGAAGAAATAGGTAATCCCTGCAACTTATTGTTAGCGAAACCGTATTTCAAAGTAAAGAGGAACCAGCCTGGTGAAGCAGACACTAAACTAGATGACTAATTTCAGTATTCCCACACTGCTTTTCTTCCCCCGTCAAACTGTCTGAGCAAGCTGCCGCTCAGGACAAGTTTATGCTTGTGTAGATGCTTCGCAATGCTGTGTCTGAGGTGTGGCTGTGCAATCCACCTGCTCCTACTCAGCACCGTCAACACCTAAGCCACCTGCCCTCTAGGGAATGAGGAACACAGCAGGGGAGGGAGCGTGTACTTGAAACATATTCCCCTCAAATGGGTCTTGAACATGGAAAGAAAGAACTCAGCATTACAACAGAAACAGCAAGCTTCGTTAAATATTTACGTTTTCAGAAGTTAGCTATGTAGAAATGGACCATCAGACTCACAGCTGCTCAGGAGCAGTTCATGCCTTGTTTCCACTTCATTATTAGATCAAGACTTGAAAATCTGTCTCTCAAAGCCTACAGAAAACGCAAGATAAGCTAGTAGGATGAGAAAATGTCCTCACCGAGGCGTGGGGAACAGAGACATAAGAGGGGAAAGCAAGCATAGTAATTACCACATACAAGTTTTGGGTTCTGAGACGTGCAGAAAACAGAAGCAGGTTCAGTAGCAGAGAGAAGCAGAAGCAGGCTCAGGGAAAAGAGAAGGTGCTTGGGCACCTGACGCTACCATAAAGAACTCTGCCACCTTTAAAACTTGTGGTGAAGAGCGCAACGCTGTCTTTTCATTAAAGCTTGATGATGCAACTGGACTGCCTAGCAGGCGGAGGACAGCCACAGTCTGAGACATTCTGTGGTGGAAGGTGGCCAAGTCTGGAATCAAAGTTTGAGTAATAGGGGAACAGATCAAGTGGCAGTCGGCACAGGCACATTTCACTGCAACCAGGTCAAAGTCCTCAAAGAGAACAGCTTCTTGGCCCCCAAAGGACGGCACCTAAGGGAGCAACTTTTTCTCCAGTGCAAGAGGTTAGCAGTAACAAGGAAACAGAAAGAACATCCTGAAAGTGATTTGAGCATCCATGCATCTATAGCCAGAAAAGACTGCACAGTAGTTGAAAGATTTCAAATCCTTTTCACCCCATCTGTCCATCCCTCTTGTTTCCATCATTCCGCATTTCCACAAGTCCTTTTTCAAGCTGCTGCTCTTCACATATAAGTTGATCCTCTTCTGTCATATGAGCTGAAAAATGCGTGTCAACTGTTACTGCTGTTGGTAGTCCAGGCCATCAGACCAGTTCACCTAAAGGCTGCATAAAGATGGGATCGCACAATCCATCCTCTGCAGCAGGAGTGATCTAACCCCATGCTCGCACGCCAGCCAGCTCCCCATCTCAGAGAGGTGGGAATTCCATTAAGCACCTATCATGCAGCTGTCAGGCACCCAGGATCTAAATACAAAATCATACAAAGGACTCCAGATTCCTTTTTTTCCCCCCAGGCATAAAGCTAGCAATATGCTGCTCCATTTCTTATATTAGCCAACCATGATTTGACTCACAGGAATATACTGTAATAATTCTGGTAATAATTCTGCCTCTATCTCACCTCAGTACCCTTTTGGATGAAAGCTTTCAATTAAAATATCCCCCAAGACAGTTGATAGGAGGGAAAGAGAGGAGAATTTTTGTCTTCTCTATTGTTGCCTGTTCTTATCACAGTCATAATTCTCCTTTCACTCTGACTGATCCCTGAAACAGGCCTACAGTTCTGCCTGTTCAGACATTAAAGTTTGCAAATACTGTGGTTCAGATATTCCCATCTGTATGTTCTCTCTCTTCTACCCTTTCTAATCATGTGATGGTAGTTACACCTTTGTTGTCCACACTCGGCATCCAAGTACCTCATCCAAGCACTTCACGAGTAAAAAATGAAAAGCAGGGAAGTAAAAAATGAAAAGACAGCAGACAAACAATTACTCAAAAATTACCAAAGATGTCGGTGTAATCTGTCAGAGCTTAGATTAAGTACGTTCTTCATGTTTACCCAGAAAATAATGCATGCTACTTCTATAGAGATTAGTGATTAAGGGCTGATAATGAAGTCAGACCACCACATCTCGGATGGTGAGCCTCAGTGAAGCCTGCTTAAAGCTTCAATGGCTGAAGCTGGATTCTGCACAGACACTACTGCAACATGAAGGTATCTTTAAGTGACTCTTTGTTACCTCTCCCTTGCTCTTGTATTGTAAAAATTTTCAGAATCATCGCTCCTCCAGCAGTCAAAAGTCTGTCTTAAGCCACATCAAATGAGCCCCACCATGAAGCTCACCTAAATCCCACCTTACCCTGCTATTCACATCTCTCTCCATTGCTTTACTTTGCCAGGTTCTTCCTCCATGACATTCTCTTTTTCAACTTATTTCATGTTTTCTGCTCTCCACCTTATTACCCCCTGCTTTCCCACTCGCATCTGTTCACCACCCTGCTGATATGTCAGTACTTCCACAACCCCTTATCCATATTCTTCTTTCCATTCGTCTATTTCTTCATTATCATAAAATGTCCTGCTTCCCCATTCCCAAACATTGCTTTGTAAGAAACTCCTTTATTCTGATACACTTTAAAAAAAAAAAAAAAAAAACAACCAAACAAACAAAAAACCACCAAACAAAAACAAACACCCCAGTCTCTCCAAGTAAGTCTTGCAATTGTTAAACTCATGGAGAGGGACTGGAGAAAGTCGAGGAGCACTGTTTGGTTTTAGTTTACAGCGACATCCTTCTGCTGTCCCTAAATCAACATTTTATACCAACAGCTTTCACGGACAAGCAAAATGCTAACAAACTCCAGCCAAAATTAAATCAAGTATCCAGTAGTCTTAATACAAGCTTTCTTCCTTGATACCAGAACCTCACAAAGAATGCTTGAAAAAGCTGAGGACTTGCCCTCCCACCAGGCTGGCTGCTTACAGCAAGGGACTCAATCCAGCACCACCACCAGTAAGCATTTATCACTAAGAATCTTGCCAACTCACTTTTGCACCTGTGAGTGCAAACCACTTGCCAGTGTTAGCAAGACACAGCAATTAATCATGTGTCTGTTCACATAATAGGGGAGGAGTTAAATCAGATAATTTATCCAGACATGGGACATGTTATTATGCTGTCGAGAGACATTTTTTCTTTTCCGCCCCCCGGAAAAATAGCCGTGCTGAGCATTCCTCCTCCAGGCACAACACAGGTCACAGTCTCTCCCTGGCTTCACAGCATGTTTGGAAGCTTAAGAGGTGAAAGAGATCCAGTTACATCAACTGGGCCTGCTGAAGAGCAAACAGAGCATGGGGCTGTCCCAGTGCAAGAAACCAGCCCGGCTGCAGGAGGAAGAGGAGGAAGGAGTCGGCTGGAAGGCTCACACAAGCCAGAGAGTTCTGCACCACAGGGTAGGAGGCGCGAGGACTGGGACAGGAAACACTTCAGTAGTGCTGGAATTAAAATTGGATTTAAAACTTGTGAGTTAACCACCACGATGCAAGTCATCTCGAGTTGGGCACTCTCCTTTATACAAGGCTTTTTCCAACCGTGTACAGTAACACTGCTTTGAGCAGGTAAAAAAAAATTAAAGCAACGAAGGAGAGCTACGCTAGAAGCTCAAGAATGAGTTGGTACAGAGCTAGAGAGCCTGCCGACACCTAGCACATCACGATCACAGCCTTGTAAAGGGCTGGAGTTGCAAAGAAAAGTCAAGCAGCTAAGAAAAGCCAGGGGAAATGCCACGGTACGGACGGGAGTGCTCACCACCTTCTGGAACAGGCTGTGCTCTGCTCCCAGCACTGGCAGGACTCAATTACTTGCAAAAACAAAAACTCCAAATAAATCAGGTGTGGTACCAGCTGTGATAATATGGGCTGAATAAACTTCAGCCTGTACTTTGCAGAAGATGCCTCCTCAATAGAAAGGACACAAATAAAGGAACAACTTGAAAGAAACAGAATACACATAATCTTTCTGCTTTGAAAGGCTGAAACTTCTCATTACACGGGGACAGTGTCTCATCTTCGCCTGCAGGGAGATTATTTGATCAGTCCCAGTTCTCTATCTGCAACTTCTCCTACATGCCCACATTATAAACACATGAATATTCTGCCTTGTGACGCTTAAAGTAACAGTCAAGGAAATTGTCATTTGATGTCTTTCATTCTACACCTAGAAAGACAACATCACCTAGATGCCAGTGACAGAGAAACAGTGTGCTGTTGCTGGGGTTGGTTTTTAAACCTTGGAGAGGTGGATAAGGCAGGGAAACATACCTTTACATGCATAATGCAAATGTTGCAAAGCAAGAAATGCTACTCCCACTTCTACCCCCCAGGAAAAGCCACTGTAGCTCTAAGCTTTAGCTAGTCTTCTAATGTTCGAAGGTAAGGATTAATTCTGGCTACCATTGACAGAAGGATACACAAACCACAGTATACGTTTTTATGATAATCTTTTCATGAAAAAAATCATCAATTTTGGTAAAAAGTGGACATAAATGTTTTCTGTTTAAAAATACATTCTGTATTTTCTTAAAGTACAGCTTCTGGGATTATTTTTTTAAACACCACTGAAAGCTTTTTAACACGGAACACAGTTAATGAGAATAAAATGGCTGTTTTGAATATGAAGAACAGATTACACTTTTTTCTTTTTCTCAAATGGAAAGAAAAAAGATGAAAGACAAATCTAATTTTGTCTCATTACAATCCATTGATGCACAGATTTTTGTTAATTGCTTTCCTTATGGGTATAATCTAAACGTTTTAAACTACAATAAACCTATGAATCACCACAAGAAAATAAAAGTAGATTGAGAAAGAGCTCAGGGAATCTTTTAGCAATTTTTTCATTACATTTGCATGGAGAACAACATCCAAGAAGCTCGGGCGCGTGTTACATCAAGAAAACATAAAAATGCAATGGTCAGGGGAAAAGGACACACGGAAAAGGAAGAATATGATTGCCCTTGCTTTCCAGGCCCAACATCCACAACACTTAATGCACCATGGTATTGATTTGGTGGGAAAGGGAACATAAGAAGCTGTTAAACACATATATTAGAAAAATGAGCTGGAAGATGTACCAAAAATTCGCCGAGGGGGAGGAGGGAGGAAAAAAAAAAAAAGAAAAAAAAAAGAGGTGCATCTTGGAAGTAGTTCAGTGTTAATTTATCCCAGAGAATTATGAGACCACAGCCACCGATGTTCTGCACTTCAAGGCTCTAACGCCCCTGGCCACCCGGCCTCCACACCACCACTACTACAAACACAATAGTAAAGATTTAAACAGAAATGAACTGGAAATGCCCTCAACTAGGCTAAAAAGTTGCTTCCCCATTCAGTTTCAAGAATGTAATGAGCACACAAGGTGTAAAACCAGCAGTTAAAAAGTAAACAGACCCAGTCTCTCCCATCTCTACAAGATAACGTTTATAAATGTCCACAAATCCACAGTTACACTGGAAAATAAATTTAAAGCATTTTCTAAGTAATTGGAACAAAATGGGGATTTCACGTGCTTTTTGTCTTAATGCTCAAACTTCTGCAGCAGGGCTGTTTTTTTTACTTTAAGTACAGCCTTCTGTAGTACACATTCATAAAATGTGGCAGTTGATTATCTGGTTATGGTTACAAACAGTATTTGGCAAACATGCAATCCTTAAGACTCTTAACTTCATTCAGCAAAAAGGTGGGACGTACAATTACTACCACTCCTTTCTCCACCCAGATGTTTACTGCTGCAGATTTAACGGGTAACTGCTTAAACCAGGAGGTAGGTTCAACAACCTGAAGTTCACAAGAAGTTACAAGATGAAAAAACACATCAGGATGCTCCACTGTTGCCTACCTTGCTCCAGCTTAAGAGAGAAGTGGCTTTTTAAAAACACATCTCATTCACTGCTTGAAATTATAGGCTCGTTAACAGAGCTTGAAAGGATGCCACTTGGCGGGGTGGGGGAGAAGAAGAGGCTACAGACAGATTCAGCTAAAAGAGCAAAAGAGGACAACAGTACTGTTTACATCCTTTGTAACAACCTACATACGTATGGGAAAGCAACATTCTCCCTAAAGCCAACTCACTGGTTAGGCTGACCTTTCTTTTGGTTCACAAACTTGCTTTCATTATTTTGTGAAGTACTGCTGTTGGCGTAAATCGTATTTGTCCCAAATTAAAAGAGAAGGGACCCAACATAACCTAAACACAACATTTCCTGAAAAGCACTCTACCCATGCAACCCTGGCTCGAGGCTTTACACCCTAGTCCTTTGGGGTGGCAGGGACAGGATTTTAGGCATTCGCTGCAAGTTATTTTAAACAGATCTCCAGTCTGCCAGTGTCTATTCCATGGACGTGAGTGCACAACAGCTACAATATTTCAGCTGTGCTGCAACTGTCAAATGATATGTCAGTAAATCAGAAAAGAATACAAGAGAAGATTCTAGTGCTTGAGTTCTTGCTATCACTACAGACCACTTAACAAATAAACCCACTATTTTTCATTCAATGAAAGTTAGTTCCAATAGCACCTAGGAGTCCCAGCATAGGTCAAACTCCATAATGCCAGCAGAAACATTCACAAAACAGACGAGTTTGCACAGAAAAGCTGGAGGAGAAACAAAGGGATAGGGCATTAAATGACTTGTCTGAGCACACACAGTGAATTACTGTGGGATTCAGTCCAGGTCTGCTAAATCCCAGGTCTGCTTCCCCATCTCGCGCAGTCCACACTCGTTCACCAACACAGATTTCTCCTTCTCCCTCAATAAAACAGCAAGAAGAATAAAACATCATGTGGGGCCAGAAAGGAAGGAACACTGTGCAGTCTCCTGCACGTTTTGTTAAGCCAAAATAAGCCCTGTAGGCTCACCTCTGAACGCTAATATAAACCAAACAAGTAACAAGTCAATTTTTTCATAGACTATGAAAGGACATGAGTGTCTCACTCAAACCAAATATAACATAATTTAAAAAGTCTAGCAGGACAGCATGTTATGCATCATCGGAGAAACAGGTAGTCTTCTGCAGTAAACCCCAGGGCAGCTGAAGAGGAGACCTCAAACAGCAGATACTTGTATTGACATCAACCACAGCTGCATGAAACTCAGCTTGCCTTCAATTCCATTTTGAAGGGGACAACGGTGCAAGAATTGGACACTAAAACAAAACACAGCTCTTTCAGTGCAGCACTACGGGAATTTTGGTGGGAGACAAGGTAGCTGTACTACAAAAATAGCTTTGGGAGGGGAGGAAGAACAGAAGCCCCCACTGCAGGGCTCCCACGCTGAACAGCAGTGCTTGCTCCTGCAGGTCGGACATGATTTCCCACAGTGCCTGCACAGCACAGTAGGGCAGGGTAAGACCATGACCACATGAACCCAGATGTGTTCCCAGGGAAACAGGAAGGGCACCAGTAATTTAGAGCCATTGGTTGTGCCTATTTGTCCAGTCCCACAGGTGAATGAATGTTCAGACACAACACCTCTGCTTTCTTTCAAGGAGGAGCAGGCTGCCACTTTTAAGTCTCAACAATCCACATGTGGCTTTTGAGATGTCTTAGGTCTCACAATTTCTGTAAGGGGAATAGAGGAAAAAGAGAGAAGAAATCACTATGTTCAAGTCAAATCTATAAAAAGAAACACAAGTGCCAGACTCCTGGGTGACAACTGCCACGCAGCAGGAGGTGAATCATGCCCTGGCATAGGCAGGCTGTAATTTGGTGTAAAGAAGTTATCATAATCAATATTTACAGATGAGTATTTTTATAAAAAGAGCATACATTTGCTACAATAAGGATTTGGAGACTGCTCTTCGAATATAAATAAAATTAAACAGATGAAAAATGTCATACACCCCCCCTCAAAAATACATACATCTTAAAACTTGAACACGTAGATTGACATTTACTGTATGACATTGAAAGGCCAGGTGACAAAAACCTCAGAATAGAGGAGTCACATGCTCCTTTTCTGTTTGCTGCAGGACAAACTGAAGAAACAAAGTTGGAGAACCAAGTCCAATTATTTTACAATACCACTACAGAACTGGCTGGAAGCTCCAACTGTGCAAAGCTCCGTGCTGACACAAAGGCAGCCTCTGATGCAGAGAGCTGCGCATCAAAAGCCATCATTGGAATACAATGACTGTCACCAACACCCCCCAAGCAAGAGATGACCACTCCATCAGGGAAGCATTATGAAACTTGTTTATAAACATCTTTGAAACATGTGCTACACTATTATGCAACTGTTAAATATGTTCATATTTCCAGTGTGAAAACAAACACAGTGAAGGACTCCTAAGGGATGAACCTCTGGGAAGCACCAGACAGATTTCAAGCACACAAGTTTATTACTTGGATGTTTCTGACTATTTCATGCTTTAACAGCTGCGATAGTAAACCCGAGCTGGTGCCAAAGCTGGTGCCTCTGCAAGTGTCTCAGACTTGCAGCAGCACTGGCATGCTTTTTATCTGCACCCTACGTTTTGTTATCTGGAAAATGCAGAACGATTTTACAATAGGAATTTAAAAAAAAAATATTTTACAATAAGCTTTCTCAAAATCAAGATATTCTGAAATAAAGGAGATTTAAGCTCTACTGAAGCATTGCACCAGTTTCGCACGTAACTATTTTTCAGGCTTCTAATGCTCAGCTCTCCAGGTGATAAGCTTTTTGTTTATGGATTTGCTTTAAATATATAACCTGGGCTTACCTACAAGAAGGCCTGACATTTGCAAATTAAATCAAGACCATCCCCATAATTTTAAATCACTAAAGAAAAGCTTGCAGACATCTCTTTTACAGATCAAATAGGAGAACTCATAGCTGATTTAATTCAAATTCGGTTAGTGCCAAACACCCAGCACTCCAGAAGTTGTAAATTGTGTACCCAATTATCACTTGCATAGTTCAAGGGACTGCATTTAAATGAAGATTATGAAAATGAAATGCCTTTTTGACTAGAAAAATTAGTGTTGAAAGTGACAGTCGCTCAGGGAAAGTGCTTCTAAAAATATTAATGGGTTTACTATGAGTGGTTTTAATGAAGATTTAAAAGGACGTTATTGCTAAGTTTTCTTCTTGTTGCCACCACCGCCCCCCCATGACAAGGTAACACTCAAAAATATGAAAACACCAAACACTGAGAAACCAAGTTTTCAGTAAGAATGGCTTTGTGTTTGAACACAGCGGCTGTGTCCCTGGCTGCTGGACCTCCCACCGTTCCTTCACACGCACACAGACCAGAACATGGCAAACCACAATATTAAACCACAATATTCATGTCTTCTTGAGAAACCCTGTTCGGGCAAGTCTGCCACCAGGCTCTGCTGAACAACAGGCTATGCAAATCCCCAAGTGTTAGGAGAAGCAGCACGCTGGGGAAGGGAGACAAGAAAAAAAAAGAATTAAAAAAAAGGGGAAAAAAGAAAAAAAAAAAAGATGAAAGGTTATGAGAGGTTATGCAGGGTGGAGAACAGAGAGATAAAGGTCCACCTAGAACTCAGACTGGCTACTGCCATGAAAAATAAAAAATGTTTTTACAAATACATCAGAAAGAAAAGGAGGGCCAAGGATAACCTTCAGCCTGTACTGGATGTGGTGGGGAACATGACCACAAAGGATGAGGAAAAGGCTGAGTGAGGTACTTAATGTCTTCTTTGCCTCAGTCTTTAATAGTAAGACCTGCTTCCCTCCAGATACCCAGCCCCTTGAGCTGGGAGACAGGGCTGAGGAAGAGCAGAACGAAGTCCCCACAGCCCAGGAGGGAACAGTAGTGACCTGCATGCACAAGCCTATGGGCAGGGATCTCATCCTGCATTTGGCACTGGGGCGGCCCCACCTCAAACCCTGTGTTCAGGTTTGGGCCCCCCACTGCCAGAGGGATGTAGAGGTGATGGAGCGTGTCCAGAGACGGGCAATGGAGCTGGGGAAGGGTCTGCAGCACAAGCCTTCTGACAAGGAGCTGCTGAGGGAACTGGGGGTGTTTTGCCTGGAGAAAAGGAGGCTCAGGGAGGACCTCTTCACTCTCCACAGCTACCTGACAGCAGGGTGTAGTGAGGCGGGGGTAAGTCTCTTGTCCCAGGTAACAAGCGACAGGACAAGAGGAAACAGCCTTGAGTTGCGCCAGGGCAAGTTTAGGTCAGATATTAGGAAAAATGTCTTCACTGAAGGGGTGGTCAAGCACTAGAACAGGCTGCCCAGGGAGGCGGTGGAATCGTAAAAAGCATGTAGATGAGGTGCTTAGTGACATGGTGTAGAGTTGGATTTGGCAGTGCTGGGTTAACAGTGGGACTTGATGATCTCAGAGGTCTTTTCCAACCCAAATGATTCTATGATTCTACAGTGCAAGTTACAGACATAAGAGGGGAAAAAAAAAAAAACAAACCAAAACCAAACAACTTGCTTCTAAATGGGGAGCAGACTCTTCAGAAAGAAAAGTTTGGGCATGCTGAAACACTGTAATTTATGGAAAAATGCACCTGGACAGGTTCACTTAGTGCAAAACACCCACAATTTTCTGAACCAGTACATCCAGATGCCTTTTCCTTCCTCCTCACTTCTGTGCTAAGTTACCTCTCCCAGAATGTACACTGACCAACACAGGACCTTTTGTTTCAGTTACTCAATCGCCACCTGTTCCGTGGTGCCTCTCAGTTTAATAGAACAGTAAACCTGGTGATGCTTTGAGGCTTCATTTAGCCAGAAGCCTTCTTTTTCCTCTTCATAATCAACTCTAACTGTATAAAGCTTTAAAAAACTTCCCAGTGGCTGCAGCAGTAAGGCCAGTAGGAATGATTTCAACACCCCTGAGCAACCAGACCTCTGCTTTGTTTCAGCATGGCAACACAAGATCAAATATTAATCCTAAATGAACAACATGCTAGCAAACAGAAATACCATGTAGTAGCAGAACTTACATTTCAAGCTTAGAATACAATTTTGAAAAGGTGACATCAATTAAAAGGGATCCATTGGGCAAACTAGGGACAAAACCAATGTTTCCAAATAAATCTTTAGGCTGAAGTTTCAGGCAAGCAACAGCTGTGTTCCTCAGTAATCTCAATCCCAATTCCCGATTACCACGTCATTTCCCAATATATTACTTCCAAAGCAGAAAAAGCACATAACTATTTATTGCAAAGATGGTGAAATAAAAATCACTTGCAAAATTTTACTATCATTGACAGGAGGAAGCGAAGGAAAACAGCCGCAAATATCCCTGATCTAAATTCCCACACAGCACAAAAATCCAACAGATTTGATGCTTTTAGTATATAACCTGTCTGTAACAATGTCACCTCCGAGAATATTCCCAGGGCAACAAAAATAATGTCTGACACTGCTTCAGAGATTGAAAGACAGTTATTTTACTTCAAAGCCACTACCAGACTTTTATTCAAGTTTTGGCAGAAGTTGAACTATATGCCTGCTAGAACAATGCACAAAAGCACATTTCAGATCACAATAAAAGCACCGCATTCTTGGAGCTGGCAAGAAAACCTTTTTCACTCAAGTTGTGCCAGGCAGTGTTTTTCTTCAGGAAGAAATGCACAAAGAAGTGCACAAAATGCTATACAAGCTGAAACGATGCATCAGCCTTGATGATTTCATTCACAGTACAGACTCCATGCTACTGGCACGGATTTTTTTTTTATTGTAACTAAAGCTTTTAAAGCAGATCATTGCAAATGTTATTCTTGATGTGACTGCATTTCTGTGCATAGAATACAGAATAATTGCTGATTTACCCACAGATTTGTTCTCGTATTAAAACCTTTAAAGATTTCCTGCCAAGCAATTCAGTATTTAATTCGACCCTTTAAGGTGGGCTATGTATGAGACAATACTATAAGGCTCAGTAACATTCTGGAAATTTTTTTCTATCACATTTCTAGTCATAATCAAATAGATTGAATCCCTGCTCTGGTCCCCCAGGCTCTAATGCTACCATATAAACTTGGCCTCTCTGATTTTCATGCCAAACTTAACTCATGTCAAAAATAACAGCAAAACCCATATTTGATGCTGGAAGTGTTTACCTTTTCCTTGTGACTTCATCTATTTAGAATAAATATAAAAGATGCAAGGGGTTCGGAATTTATTTAAAAATCCTATTGAATTTTTTAAGTCAGCAATGATCTACTTAATTTCTCCTGAGTGTGTCACAATACACAAGTGAGAAACTTTACAAAAGAAGATAAAATTTTCAAATTAGTTTCTGTAAAAGTCCATGTATTTTTATCATTGTTGAGTATCATAACACTTCCACAGGAAAAAAACAAAAACAAAAACATACAAAAACCACAAAGAAGGAAGGTGCAGAAGAACACTGCTGCTTCAAAACAATAATCTTTAAGAACTTGCAAAAAGGAGAAAATACTGCTCTCCTAATACTTCTTTGCAGAATGGCTGATGAAATTAAGAAATATATAAACCCCATACATTCAAACAGAAGCTCAAAATGCCTTTTTAACACAAGCCAAGCAAAGAAAGAAAAATCCAATAAAGTTATACAGAAAAAACCCATTGCGTATTACTGAGAGACTGTAATTTCATTTTCATATTTGCCTTGCAGTCACGAGTTCTAGCATTACGTGGCATCTGAGTATACAGATATGTTTCAGTATTTTGCAACGTCCTTGGTAGCCTATGTTCCCCCACTTTCTCCTTTGCACATACTTCTTCAAACTTGCAGCTAATCAAAAGAAATTTCTGGGATCTTAATTTCCATTTTTAGTACCGGCCTACTTAAAAAAACAAAGAGAACCCAGCAATAGTAGCACAACAGCTTCTTTTTTTTTTTTTTTTTTTTTAAATTACTAAAAGGAAACAGTATCTCTGTTCCTCCCTTGATCAGATTACTGAGGCAAACAGGCTTGCAGACTCTTCAAGAGCTGTTAACAATTCACCCAGCCCGGTACAATATATGGAAGGAAAGCAGCTGGGGAGGAAAGAGGCAACCTGCAGCTACAATAAATTTGATGCAGCATCAAACCACATGCAAAGCCATGGCACTCTGTGGTAGCAGTGGTGGGACACCTTTCTTTTGACTAAACCTCAGGACTCCTGCCCAATTCTGTTTCATTGGATTCAGTTAAATTCTTCGCATGTGGCTTCCTGAACAAGCACGTATCTGTCAGATTCACACACTTTACTCACCAAGTCCACAAACTGCAACTTGCAAAAGGCAAGAGTGGGATTTCTCAGAGCCCTTAGTTACTCACATCACACCGATCAATTTTTCAAGCGATCAGGGATGAATGGCTGATAACAAAACCTTGACAGATCACGTGGAGGCAGCTGACTTTGAGCAAGTAAAGCCTCTGAGAAGTGTATATGCATCATCAGTACACACTGGGTATTTCTGCAAAACCTCTTTGCTAGGAAGCGAAGATCTAACTCCAGCCTACATTTCCCGCTGTCCTCAATCTTCCTTACTTTTTCTGTAAGACCTAGCTTTCTTCATGCCAATGTATGTCCAAGATGATCAAAATAAAGACTGAGTGATAAATTCAAAGAGAACACCAAAACTTAAGCATTACATCAAAAATTATACAGATTCCATCAACATGGGATTTCATCTGGCTGGATACCATAGTGGGCTCCAACTACACCACGTTAGGAATGATGCACACAAGGCAGCCTGCATCCTAATTTCTGGGCGAACTTTGTTTCACAATGATGACTAGGAGCTTCCTCTGTTCTGGAAAAGTCCATACTGAGGCCTCTAGAAAGCTGATCCAAATACTGTAAACTTCAGTGCAAGAGGAGAAGGTCTCTCTGCTCAAATAACCCCAAACTGAACTGACACCAAACGCTTCCAGGTGTCTGTTTTGAAGACAGCATTCCCAACGAAGTCAGGCATTGCTGTCATGTCCTACCTGTACTGCAAATCATTGGAAACATGAGAAAATAAAAACGTGGACTCTCAAATTTATCACGAGTGAAGGAGCAGGGGATAAACAAGGTTACAATCCCTGCACCAGTTCTGATGAGGAAAGGACACGCTCCCACTCACGGTACAGAAAAGCACATGTGCAGCAGCCACATCTGTATTGCAGCTGTCTCCACCCCTTCTGCTTTCTGCTGAAACTTCAGTGGTCTAACAAATGCATTAATTACAATTTTTAATGAACCTGCACTTGAAGTAGGGGCTGGGGGGAAGGAGAAATTGATGTGGCAGGTACCCTTGGCAGCATTCTTAAAGGACAGGCATTTACAATTATGTGATCATTTTAACAAGGCAGCTTTCCTTCCTCTGAAGCATTTTTGTCCTCTACACACTGCAGCTTATCCAATGTGCTCAGCAGTTCTATTTATATAGACGTGACTCACCTTAGAACAGCCTCAGACAATGTACCTCTTCAACACTCTCTCTCAAAAAAAAATAATAATTGACAAGACTGTAAAGACAATGAGATATTCAAGGTTCAGAATGTTTAAAAACAATGTCAGGGTCTCAGGTGAGCAGAGCAGGACCGCTAGACCAGATACCGTCATCCTGATTCCACTTGACACTGCCATATGCCTAGCACTGCAACAACACCAGGAACAAGAAGATCCAAGAGCTCATCTGCATGCAGAACATCATTTCAAAGGTATCTTCAATGGTCAGACAAGTTAAACAGCTATTTTTTTACTGTAGTCCCTTAAGTGAATTGCTATGTTCCTTTTATTCTTATATTGAGGACATATCTTTAAAATAGAAAAATAAGGAAGAAAGCAGTGAAGCTTGGCTGGGAAGTTAGGTAGACATGTCCCTAGAGGTCTCTCGT
Source organism: Falco punctatus (assembly GCF_963210335.1). Taxonomy (NCBI): domain Eukaryota; kingdom Metazoa; phylum Chordata; class Aves; order Falconiformes; family Falconidae; genus Falco; species Falco punctatus. The sequence goes on from NC_137596.1 coordinate 3,678,317, forward strand.
CTAAAGTCTGGGAAAAACCGGCTCTAATCTACTCTGGTACTTCATAGACTGTAAAAGAGAAATATTTTGCAGATGGTGTTCCTGAGGGGGTGTGGGAGGCAGGGAAAAATCCAGTTTCAGTCTTCCTACAGTGCCTAAAGGTAAAAAGGAATTGGATTTCTCTCACTACTTCTAATTCTACATTTTTGTTTCCTTTGTTTGGGTTTTCTGGTTGTTTGTTGTTGTTGTTACTTAGTTCCCTCCTGGTTGCTTCTTTCTCTCATACCCTGGAACCCCATCCACGTGCTGCTTCTCCGCTACACCTCATCCCCTTCATCTAAGCAAAACTGTTCCGAGGCTGCAGCCACCTCGTCACCGAAGTCACCCAGTCTCCACTCCCCAGCAGCTCCTTTCTCACAGGAGCTCCTCAACAACTCTGCCACAAGGCGGGGATTTTATCTCTTTTCTCATCTGTGCAACAGGGTCAGAACAGCCAGACAGATTCACAGGCACCAAAACGGACATTCCAGTTAAAGTCATCAATGCTTCTTGGGAACAGGTCCTTCCTTCCGCAGAAGATTGCTCATCTAGGGTTAGTTAAAAGTTACTTAAAAGCTCAGTTAAAAGGACCTACATTGAAACTGGGAGTCACAAAATGTTATAATGGCTTAGGAACAATTTACTGATTCATTATCATTACCAGCAATAAGATTGATTTGATAAACAGCATCACTTCCCACTAGAAAGCAGTAAGCGGTTCTGACAGAATAAAGCAGAAAACTCCTTTATCCTGTCCTCTATAGTGTCCCAGCTATTTCAGTTAACTGCAGATGATACATCATCTACAGCAATGTCTTTTGTTTAAAATTATATAGTGTCACCTGCATGCTCATAAAAATCCCCTGTTCTACTAAGAAAAAATGTTTTGCTTTTTTGTTTGTTTTAAAGCTCCATACAAAAAGATCAATTTCTTCCTTTGTGCAGAGACCTAATGCCCCAGTTGGCCAAACTTAACAGTAATAATCTTTGCTCAGAAAAGGCCGAGCTGTTCTTCCCAAATTCCTCAGCTGTAAATAATCTTATGTGAACCCCTGTGAAAGAAGTAAAATCCAGCTTGTCCTCATATTCAAACATGAACTGAAGTGTATCCTCAGTGAGGTCCAAAGTCAGAGAAAGCTGCTCAGCACATAACAAGTAGGTTTACATGCAGTCAAGTATGTGCTGAAGTGCTTCTGTGAAGTGAAGAGCCAAGACGTGTCCCCTAAATAGAAGCCATTTCTCCTGGTCTGTGTGTTATATCAGAAAACACAGTTTTCTCAGACCCTGAGACTCCACCATCAGCCTACTCTAGAAGAATCCAAGACAAGTTCTCCTGTTTCAACCCTGCCAGGTACTGTTGTTAAGCACTTTTTTTGTTATTTTTTTCAGGGTATTCAGCCACACTTACATCACAAGACCATCCAATATGGACACCAAAGCAGCCCAGATCTACAGGAACGGGAGGGAAAGGCTCTCCAGCTACTCCTTCATTCTTATCCTTTTCAGGAGGATGGAGCAGAATTTAAGTGCTCAAACCATCAGAGCTATTAAGAAACCAGGAGGTACTCCAGCTACCTGCAGACTCACACAGAACACAGGAAGGCTGTTTCGGTACAGACACTGCACAGGATGACCTTGAATTTCCTCCTCAGGTGCAGAACTCATTTAAGTATGCCTCACTTCACACTCGCTCTGACATTTCAAATGCCATCATAAGATATCCTTACTGCATTTGGCTTCAATGGGTAAGTCCTATGAATGGAAACTGAATCAGGGCAGAGTCGGTTAAACAAAATTTTTGCTTTGCTGCTGCCTAATTAGATGATGCTGACTAATCCTCTGCATTACTTTACAGTGAAAGGAACCCAGCAGGAGTGTTAAGATGGGTTTTTAAAGAGCTAAAAGCCATGAATGATCTCCTTTTACAGAGAGTATTTCTCTTGCACAAGTTGCTTCCATCAAAAGTTCTTTTCTAAGATTATATTCTCCACAAAATGTCTCTGTGGCCTACAGCGTTAGAAGTTCAGAGAACAGCAAAAGGAAACAGAAAAGATGAAGAGAAGAAAAAGCCGGACACAATCTCCTACAAAATTTTCCACATACAAGTGACTACAATGAGAAACGGTTTGCAGGACTGGCCTCTTGACCCACCATTAAGTAAACGGGGACTATAAATTTTTGCTCTCCCCTTGCAAAAATGTAGACATGCGGCAAACTGTAACCATAATGTAGACCCTTGCCAAATTCACCAAGAATTTCTCACGGGTTTACAGTGAGGCATGCACACTCAGCCCTTGCAAAGTTCAACCCCACGCTTTAAAGGCCTGTTGGATTCAGAGAACCTCAACTGACTTAACACCACTAGAAATTTAAATCTAAAGTGTTCTAATCACTTTTGTTTTCTCAGAGATTCTGTGAAACAGCTGCAAAATGCACAAGTTCAAAATAAAAACACCCCACACTGAACTATTCAAGGATGGGAAATCATTATCAATCTTTTTGGATTGGCATCGTCAACTATCTCATTACCTAACTGGTTCCTGGCAAGGAGAATTCAACTGCTCAGGCCTTCTTTTTCTCTCCAAGCTTAGCTTGTTAAGTTATGATCAATTAGGAAACATAATAGGCCTGCTGGAAAGACAAGGCAAACAACAATGGAAGCCCAATCAGCAGAGGTCATTAAAGTCTAAGACAGCACTGTTGAGAACTATCGCTCCATAGTTGCTTTGAGTATGTGTTTTCAGTGATGTCAGCCCAGGGAAAACAAACACACTTTGTAGTTGGTGAGTTTTCAGTAAAGTATGATGTAAAATGACCTCAATGCTTCAATGTTTTACTCTTCATAATGTAGATTTCCCAAAATAATGAAAAGGTACACAGTACTTTTAACTTACAGCCTAACCTGTTCTGTGACTTGAGATACAGAACAAAACCTGCTACACACCACTAGCCACGTATGTGCAAAACTAAACACGACTAAGAACACACTTAACAGTGACTGTAACTGGGAGAAGTTCAATCCTCTACAGCCAGGACGTTCAAAGCCTCATGTACCATCCCAGGTTCATGTCAGATGCAAGTAAAAGACCGAGTGCTACATCAGGTATATTTTTTCAGTTCCTGTATGTGCATCTTGAACAACATCAAGAAGTACTGCTTTAGGAAAAGACAATTTTTGAACCACAGCTTTAACCTTAAAAATAACTCAACATAAACAGCCTTCTGCTCAACAGTATAGCTCCTGAAAGCCATACAAGGTCAGATATGCCTCCTTATTTTAGTGACAAAACCAGGTCAACAGAACTGCCTACTTACTTCAATCACTTACCAACAGATAATCCACTGGGAGCGAGGCGAGGGCTGCAGCACTCACCGAGGACAGATTTTTAAGTCTCAGCCTTACCTAGATATGCAAGTTGGCTCAATGAGGCTCTGTTACCAATGATTACACAAAACCTGGGGTTAGTGACAGAGGAGAGGATGGGGGGGAAAGACAGTTGGGTTCACAGTGCTCCCAGGTTTGTGCAAGTTAAAAAAAAAATCCCTTCTACTTACACTGCAGATAGACTTGGTCAGCAATTGGAATGCATAAACACAAGTCCACATCGCTATTTTCAAACCACAGGTGCTTTCAAAACAATTCCTTAGGTATATCTGCAGGTAAGGCTCCACATGGCACATGGCTTTTTAGATCCCCTGCTTTTATTGGCAGACAATTTTACAAGCACCTACTGGGACAAGGCTTAAAAAAAAATGTAGGCACATACATATTCTTGCATACAATTAAAATAATAAGTAGTTCCCATAAAGGACATACATGCAGTTATGTGAAACAATAGTCGATGCAGAATAGCTGAACATGAGGAAGAGTGCAGGCATTAAGTCAGTACATCAATGCAGAAGATACACTGCTGGAAATAACTTTTGCTCAAGGTCACTGCTGAAGTTGTTTTAATGTAATTAATTCAACAGCATTTAGAATAATTTAATAAAATTGGCATAAAGCAGTATTTCCTATGAAGCACAACAAGAAGCCAAAGACTGTGCATCACCTATAAACAAACAAACACTATACCCCTCGCTGGCATTAGCTCTGCTGGGACAGGGTGAACCAGGTTCTGCTGACTCACCCAGGCAGCTCAGTCATTATCCCCTCCAAACAGGATGAAGAAAAATGTCCCTTGAATGTCAGGACCCAAAATACAACTCCAGGGGAAAAAAAAAGGAAGGAATGAAGTAGATTTAACGTTACCTGGTTTCTATGATAGTAAATAGCATAGAATCACAGAATCATTTGGGTTGGAAAAGACCTTTGAGATCATCAAGTCCAACCATTAACCCAGCACTGCCAAGCCCACCACTAAACCACGTCCCTAAGCACTGCATCCATGCATGTTGTAAACACCCCCAGGGATGGTGATCCCACCACCTCCCTGGGCAGCCCCTTCCAGTGCTTGACCAATCTTTCAGTGAAGAAATTTTTCCTAATATCCAACCTAAACCTGCCCTGGCATATCTCGAGCCCATTTCCTCTTGTCCTGAAATGCTGAAATGTCTTCCAGTTTGGTATTCAGGTGATGTGATTTGGTATTCAGGTAAGGGGATAACATTTAGAAAGTATTTCAGTTGGTTTCAAATAGATGAAGCAAAAAAATATTTCTGCCTCTCCTGTTAAAAACAGAGGACTCAACAATTTCATACCCCTTTTTTTTTTTCCCTTTACAAGGAACATCATCACTTGTATTATCCAGCTAGCAGGGCCACCATGGCAAATAAAAAAAAAATGGAAAACAGCAGCCAGGGGATGATGAAATGCCTCAGAACATACTTCAGGCCCAATAAAACAGATTTAATAATTTTTCAGTGTGTTTTATTCCAAACAGCATGTGACCTATTTTAGGCCTCACTGAGTTGACTATAGTTAACTGTAATTTGTACAGATTTCAATTTAATACATGAACTGGCTTGCTAAAAAAAAAAAAAGTTAAAAAGTTAAAGCAGGGCAATTTCTGAAGTTATAAAAGCCAGAAGCCCATTTTTAAAGGTAAAACATCAAGCAAAAATCAGGTCTATATAGTATTCTTTCCAACATAAGTCCAAGGTAAACATTTCAAGAGGCTTTTAGGCTGTCTCAAACGTTAGCACAAAGACAACATGTGATTTCATAGTCTGAAAAATTCTACTTCCCCTTCAATGAAAATGCATGTTTTTAAAAACGTTTAATTTTCATTGTTTTAACAATTATTTTTTTAAAAATTGTTTTCTTAGCAGCGAGACTGTTCTATTTCAGATTTTGTTTTGCTTTGTAAAGCATTCTTAAAAATCTTTTCCAGACATTACAAGCATAGATGCATTCAGCTACCTAAGGAATGGAGTAATAAAAAGAAGAAATTGAAACAAAACATTCATTGCCAAAACCCTGCATGGCTGCACACTTCATTGCTCTTCTAAGCTTCTTCATCTCCACAATCTCCCTACACTTACTCCCCTCAACACAGTGTCTCCAGCAGCTCTCCTTTTGCTACACACCAACACTTAAAAAAAAAAAAAAAAAAAAAAGGCACTTGACCGTAAGCCCATAATTTGATGTAAGGCCCATCAGTTTATTTAGCTAACCTTCTTCTTTCTAAGAAGAGATCTTCTCTTACCAAGGGTTGCTTGGTAACGGAGAAAAAAGTGAGCGGTGGGCTGAAAGATTCTGGGTACAGCAGCACACTCATGGCCACTAGCTCCAAGTTACTGTGACTACTACAGAGAAAAAAAAAAAAAAAAAAATAACATTAACTGAGCGTAGAGCTCATAAGCTTATCCCTGGGACAGAGACAGAAGATTCTGCCTGTAATCTTAACCGTCATTAAACCCTCACACGAAATCCAGCATGCCACTTTTTTTTTTCCCCTTTGTCCCCAGTTTATCTACAAAAAGGGCCAATTACAACTTCCCCACTTTACTTTCCCATCTTGGAAATCTTTAAACGACAAGCACATGATTAAAACAAGAATTCCACTGTTACATAAAACACAGGTTTGTTTAGGTTCAAATGAAATCCCCAACCCTGGTGAGACACGTACTTATTTTCCATCTCCTGTTCTCTCCTCTCCTATCTCCTCACTCAAGAAAACACAACCATTTCCAGCCTCCCCTTCCATGGCCACCCTCAGTGTCACACAAAATACCAGGAGTGAAGACAAATTAAAAAAAAAAAAGTTCTGTTTCAGAAACTCATGCAGGCCTTCCCCTAGGGAAAAAACCCAAACAAAAAACAAATAAACAAACAAAAAAACCAAACAAAACCCAAAAACCCACAAACCTCACAAGAATACCTTCTTAGTCATTTATATCCAGGCCTTCCTTTTTCCTCTCCCTCCCAGACACTCTTACTTACTCTACAAAATTGTCTCTGTCCATGAAGGCAAATTATCACAAAATCCCTCTCATAGCCAACATGCCAAAGAAAACCAGAAAAAACCTGCAAGGATTTTAATTAAGCTTGGCATACTGTTCATTTCCAAATGGATAAACCTATCTTCCCTATGCCTCCAATTTGTTACTTAAATAACATTTCTGTGCTTTGTATCTCTCTTGTCTGAAATTTTTATTCCTTTGGTAGCTTTTGAAGTAGACAGCATCTGTGGAGCAAAGAATAAGCCCATGAAATCTTTTGTGTAAGGAAAGAAAACAAAAAAAATTCCCAGTGCCCTTGTCCATATCAGCACCTGCATAAAAACACCCCCTGGATTTCACTCCAACACATCCCTTCAATGAAGATAGCCAAATCTGCTTCAAAATTCAGCGTCAGGCTTTTGCCAAAAGTTTTCCCAACTAATACTGCAAAGCCTGGCTGCAAACTAAGCTGTAATGACTTCAAACGGAAAGCAAGTCTGATAGCTCTGCAGTGCTGTCTGACAAGGCAGAAAAAGACATGAGGGATAGAAAGTGTTGAAAATGGAACCAGTAAGTAGTAGTAGATGAGGTGACATTCAACTAGAAGAGATACAATCAAAGCAGTAAGACAGCATTCTAACTTGACAAACTTCAGATAAAGTAGTTGCAAGTTGACAGGGCATAAATAGTCACTGATTGTGTAAAAACAGTTAGGAGTACTTGGAAGTATTAACCCTGGGTAGCCGTCATTCCTACAGCCCAGACTGAACTATTTTGCCTCTCTGCAATCTAAATTGTTTTGCATTTAGCTTCGAAGAAAATTTCGTTCTAGATCAGGAAAACAGTCTTTTTCATGGAAAGCGAGTTCCTAGCACCACGATGAATAAATACAGGAAAGGCAGATACAACTTCCAGCTTGCAGGGTGAAGTCAAAAAAAACATTCAATCAAAATAATCATGAAGCTAAGGAGAACATGAGACCACACAAATGCAGTCCACATAGCCATCAGTGAAGTATAAGGTACCAGCAGAAGAGCACTGCAGAACTGTAAGGGGCCTGGGCTCCAGAGCATCCACACTTACCCAGCTCTGGGCTGAGCTCCGTGCCAGCAGGACCACTAGGATGTGCCACAAAATGCCTGAGGATGCGCACGGAAAGGCACAAAGCTCTGCTAATTTACAGAATCGGTTAACTTCCAACACGCTGCAAGTGCAGGTGAGCCGAAAGAAGATTCAACTGAGAGATGACGCAGGGCAGGAACAGCTGTATGACCCCAGATGTGCCCTACTTCTCAGTCGACAACTACTTTGCCCCCTTGCAGCAACTTCTAACGCAGCCAGACTGCGAGAGTGGATCTTCCCTACAGTGCCGGGAGCTCTTGCAGCAGTTCACCATCTGGTTCTGTTTCTGCTCTTCGCTTCCATGTCAGGCCACTCAGACACAGTAGGCTACACGGTCTGGCTGAACGTGTCACTGAATCATCCACTTCTATCAAAAGTGTCATTCCAAAGAAATAAAAGCATGTGGACATCAGGGGAGCAGAGAGCAGTAACACAAAAACATCAAAGAAATACAGCACTGGAACAGAAAAAAAAAAAAATCAATCAAGGAAAGAAGATATAGAAATAGGAACCAAGGATTCAAAAAAATTAACAACAGAAGGGCAGCTCCCCGCTCACCCACTCTAAGAACTGTGCATCATAACATACTTTGTACAGTTGCTTGTAGAAGGTGGGGTAGGTCAGAATCATCCCTTCTGTGGAAAATGCTACTGATTGGGCTTTATCCAAAATGAAAAGCATCAATTGTTTACACCAGCGGTAGAAGAAGCAGCAGCAATTGCTGTCATCACCATCTTCTCCTCCTCCTCCTCTTTGGTTTTCAATTTTTGCTGCTGTGGTAGCAGCTATTCCTTAACTAGCACCCCTAAATGGTAAGAATTGCTCTTGTTTCAGGCTGTTTTCTTATTTGTGCACTTCCACCCACCACCCCCAAACACAGGACTTGTTGCGGGGTTTATTTAGTGAAGAATAAGGATGCTCAAAAAGGACCACCACTGAGAACGGACTGAACAGATTTTGGCCTTCCAGTAGCATCCACATCAGGATAAAGGTTTCTACTAAACATAGCAGCTATTGAAAACGAGCATCCCTAGCGTTCAGACGCCCAGCTCGTGTCACCATGCAGTGTTGCCTTTCTGACAGCTGACCAAACCAGTGCTGCCTGATTTGAATTATAGCTGTCCCCTTATCTCAACCAAGATCAGATTTTTATCTTGCCAGTCCTTAGAAATTCTCAACTGATAGGCACATTAACTGCCCTTTTGTCACAGTCAAATGAAGTTTTCGGCTATTTTTCTATGCTACAGAGGTTCATGTATCAGGCAACAGTAGATGCACTGCAGAACTCAGACAACCGACACAGAATCTTGAATCATTTGGGTTGGAAAAGACTTTGAGATAGAGTCCAACCATCAACCCATCACTACCAAGCCCATCACTAAACCATGTTCATACGCTCCGCATCTACACGGTTTTTTACACACCTCCAGGGACGGTGACTCCACCACCTCCCTGGGCAGCCTGTCCCAGCGCTTGACTAACCTTTCAGTAAAGAAATTTCTCCTAATGTCCAATCTAAACCTCCCCCGGTGCAACTTGAGGCAGTTTCCTCTTGCCCTGGCACCAGTTATCTGGAAGAATACACCACTCCTCATAAGACGACTTGTGCTCCAGACCCTCCACCAGCTCCGCTGCCCGTCTCTGGACACACTCCAGCACCTCTACATCCCTCTTGTAACTGAGGCACTCAAACTTGGACACAGGATTTGAGGTGCAGCCTCACCAGTGCTGAGCACAGGGGCACAGACAATCACTGCCCTGGTCCTGCTGGCCACGCTGTTTTGGATACAGGCCAGGATGCTGCTGGCCGCCTTGGCCACCTGGGCACACTGCTGGCTCGTGTTCACCCGGTTGTTGACCGGCACCTCCTGGTCCTTTCCTGCCACTCTGCTCCCAGCCCATAGCGCTGCCTGGGGCTGGTGTGACCCACGGGCAGGACCCAGCACTCAGCCTTGGTGAAACCTCATACAGTGGCCTCAGCCCATCGGTCCAGCCTGCCCAGACCCCTCTGCAGAGCCTGCCTGCTCCTCAGCAGATCAACACTCCCCCCCAGCTTGGTGCTGTCTGCAAACATACTGAGGGTGCACTCGATCCCCTCATCGACTGTTGATTAAAAAAAGAGCAAGTCAACTTACAAAAGAGCAGGTGCCATTAATTTGTAAACATACAGTAGGCCACCAGAAAGGCTTCCTTTCTATACATCACAGAAAAATGGTATGTTCTTCCGAACTGATCGCGTGGTTTTCAAGAAGCATCATGCTTCATATTTTGCCCAACCAAAATGCAAGCCACACTGACCGCATAACTGAAATTGTGGCTGGAAAATGGAAAACATTTGTACTCACAGGAAATAAATAATCATCCATTAAACAGACATAAACAATGCCAGTGCACTGTTCAGAACTGTTTTGACTTGTCTCAGCGTAGTTTCTTTCTTAATGAAATATATCAGCTGAACTCTCACTAACTACACGCGTATTCCCTGTTACATTTTTATTACCATACCTTCCCAATAACTAAAATGGCTGAAGTACTCCGAGGTGCTTATGCCTTTGAATGAAAGAAACTGTTTAGATGGAGGCTGCAAAACCAAAGGAAATTCCAGCATAGACATAGTAAAAGCAATGGAGTCAAACAGAGCAGAGATGCTGCTTGATGGGTGTGCATCACTTCAGTCCTCCTAGAGAATTCAGCTTCTCCAGCTTAATATACTAATAAACAAGACTAGCTCTCTCTCCCTGAGAAGTCTGACCTTACCTTGAATTTTGAGGGGGAAAACCCAAACACACTGATACTACAAATGCATCCCACCCCAGCATGGAAAATTAATAACAAGAAAATTTCAATCCTGTAATTCATCTTTGTTATATACTTGCCCAGTACTGAGCTGAAAGACAGTTATAAAGTCACCTTCGCTGAACTTTGGCTTCTCAGATAAAGTAAAATACATTAGAAATTATTGAACACTCGTAAATCACCAACTGCCTTTCATCTTCAGCTCTAGCTAAGCTTTGGATTAGGTTTCAAGGCAAAACAAGTTCTTGCCTCAACAGGCCCAGCACTTTCAGAGGAACCTCCGCTACATCTCTCTGTGATGGCTGCTTCGTGAGTATGTGGGATTCAAAGAAGTGAAAAGAACCAAGCACAGCCATTTTAAAAGCATTTAATCTGCCGGTCTCCAGCACAGCAAAGCCTGCCTGCTGACCTGCTGCTGCTCCTGCACAAGGGCTGACTTAGGCTGGCCACCTTCTCCTGCTCTCCTCTGCACACCCTTCAGCCAGATGATGCTCAGAGACACCGACTACCCCACAGGTAACACAGCACAAAGGTTACGAAAGGAAAACAGCACCTCTGCCCTCTGCTTGCTAGTTTGCTTTTGTTGCCATACTTCACCTATTAAATCGGGATTATAAACACAATTTCAGTTTACATGAGAGCAATTGCACCAACAATTTCAATCACATCGCAGTTCCCATAGTCACGCCAATTTTTCTCAAGAAGGGCAACAGAGACTTTCAGAGGTCAATATGAGGTAAAAGATCTCCTGAGAGACAGGGGAGAAAACTAAGCAATGATTAGCTATGAAATTCTATAGCCCTTCTAGAACTCATTTTTGTGCATTAAGGTTTTTTTTAAAAATATACCTATTTCACCTGCAAAGCGTGTTCAGAGATACAGGGATGCCTTTTTTTTTTTTTTTTTTTTTTTTTGAGCTACATATTTATTACTATTTGTGTCAGAAATCTAAGTGGAAGCTACTCAACCCTAGATTACATTTATAGTCAATGGGAAAAAAAAAAAAAAAACAACCAACAATCCTGACACGCTGTTTGGGGCAGGGGGATTAATCTTATCCTAAAGCTAGCATTAAAGACAGGTCAGCTTTATCACCTTTGGGAGGTGCTTATTTGTCTGCATCAGCTACAGATAAAGCTCAGAAACAGCCATCCAATTTTTAAATGCACAAGTTGGGGCAGATGTATCCTACCAAAAGAGGTGGTTTCTATCCCCGTTAATCTGATCCAGTGACTGGAATGTTGTTAGGAAAAACTTCAGGATTCAATATAAGGAAAAGGGTCACTTAAGTTCCCTGTGCAGATCTAGCTGAAATGAAGGTAGCAATTTAACCTAGAAATTTAATAGTACCATCAGGTCACAACCATCTCTAACCTACATTTCAGGGCTTTTTTTGGTGTTGCTTCAGCTTTATAAAAGTGAGTTTAAAAAGCTTCACATTTAGGGTCTGAACAGCTGAATCAGGTGGATTCCAAACACAGTGGCCTTAGAGACAAAGAAAAACAAAGCTTTGCAGATGAACTTGTCCGTATAAAGTTATTTCCAACACAACGGCTACGCTGTCAAATTTGGTTATCAAGGGATAGAAACCAGCTCATTCTGTGCCTTGAAATACTGTCCTTTATCCTAATTGTGAAATCAGATTGCTCTCTTCTAACCAGTGATGTCTTCTGCTGTTTGATAGTCTGTTTGAATGCAACAAGATATGTTAATGAAACACCTCCAAAGTTTTCAGGAAAGAACCAATAATTGCCATAATTTGCATCTCTTGTTTACTTTATATTCCAATTAATACTTCCATACTAAAAATATTTCTCAGTTCTGCTCCCACCTGACTAAAAGGCAAATAATAAAGTACACTTTATTGTTACTACTGCTTGCTACCCTGCCACTTCTCTCAAGAGCCAAAAGAGTACGCTGCTGTCCTTCAGACACATCCCCTAGCTGCTGTCAGGTACTCTGAGACCTAGCTATACACAGGCTTCTCAAACATTTTCTAGATAGGACAGGCATCCTTGTGAATTTGAGTAAAACAATAAAGCCACAGAACAGCGTTCGATGATGACTAAAATATCTACAATTAAATCCTTGCCATTGGTGACAGGTAGACGCTTACCACGGCAGCTATGAGACAGCAGTTTCACCAGGTGAGGCTGGAAGCACAGCAGTAAGTTATTTAGCAGCGACAGATGCCTTTGAGGAAGCATTACCTCATTCTCCTCCTCCACATTCATTCCCAATTGGAATGATGATATAAAATCCACACTATTCATAAAAGAGAACAGGCAAATGAAGTGCCAATATGCACACATGCACACACCACAGAAAACAGCAGGGAGACAGAGGGACCTCTCTCTAATTTTTCAAGACAATACACCAAATCCAGCTTCCTCCCCCCCCCCCCCCCCCCCCCCCCCCCAAGAGCCCAAGAGCATCTACACTAAAGCAAAATACTAAAAAAAGAAAACAACCAACCCAACTGAAAAAAACTCAAACAAAAATACCCCTATTAATTTAACAGAGGGTGGAAAAAAAATCCATGCAGAACAACTCAATTTAGAGAAAAAGCATTTTAGGGCACCTCAGAAATAGAGAGAGAAGCTTTTAAAGCACACAAGAGCCACAGAGGTTTACTCTTCCCCTCTCTCCCACACCTAATCTCTCTCAGTTGTATATGCTGTAAACATACAAGCCTTGGAATATAAAGAAACAGTTCTGATAAGGAACAAATTAGTTCTTTTGCTTTATTAAAACAAAAAGCCAGAAGCGGGAGGGTTTGAAGCAGATTCTGAGATGGGAAAGCAAACCAATATTTGGCCCCAACAAGTCCTCCTGAGAGCACGTTTTTGCTGCAATGTGTAACCAGTTTCTCCACACATTCTCAGTGCCGCCACACAGCTGGGTAGAAGATACACCCATGCTGAATCTTTTGCCCTGCTGAACCTGTGATGTCAACGTTCTCATTTATGCACAGCTGGAGAAGGGACTTAAAACTTCAAGAGTAGTATTACACCACGGGTGCGGAACTCACAGCAGCACTAAAAAACCTGTTACACACTTCCACAAGATAAACGATCTCAGCAGCAACTAACCCAGAGTGCCAGACATCAAAGCCTGCTGACTGACAAATACTCGGTGCAAGAACTACTCCAAGAATACAACATGGAAGTGAATTTGTAACATTCCTGACAGAAGGCAGAACCACAGCTCTAGCCACAAAATGGATTTTTTTTGATCATAGGAAAAAAGATACTCAGCAACTTGCGCAGCCCACTGAAACAAAAATGATTAAAGAAAAACTGATCACCTAAACTACAAAGTTGATGGCAAAAAAGTAGGAAGACATGGAGGAAGCGGTCACTCTGTGTATTGCTTCTAATAACAAAATTTAAACAGAAAAACAATCATAAAGAATATAGGCACTCATACTTGTAAAAGCTATTGAATTAGCTCACTTTTAAGTTACAGACAGGAACGATTCCTCATTAATTTATAAAGCACCCTAACTCAAAGACGGCGGACACAAGTTTTGATACACAAGGTTTTTTACAAAGCTTCAGTAAATGCATCTTATACCTAGCCAGTCCCACAAATCTGCGAGGGCCAGAAAACAGAGCAACACCATTCTTTGGCCAGACCTGCAGAAACTTAAAAATAAATAAAGAAACCAAAGCAGATCATCAGGAAGAGACTCTGTCACTTAACACAACCTAAAATATCTTCATTCATAATTGCTTTTCATTTTTCAGACTCCCGAAAACAGGTCTTCGGTGTGATTTTAGCCTCTCATTGCAAACTCATACTCAGTTCCAAAAACACCAAAGGGATCCAACACTTCCAAGAAGAATCATCCTTCTTACACTCATTCTCAGCAGCAGAAGTATCCAGAAGTACATGTGTGCATAACGTGGCCTTGCTGTTCACATCTACATTTTTGGGCACATGTCCGCTCACTGCGATTGCTTTTTATATATATAAAAATATAAACAAAACATAGGATTCAGTGTGGGCAGAAACAACATTTATAGAAATTGAGGTTGCATTTAGAAATGCTGATCTGCAATTATCGCATTCTCATGTCCTACACAGAGACCACACTCACACATACAGCACACAAACCTGTTCTCAAACTCATCCATAATTAAATCAAATTGCTACATTACAGAATTCAAGCTTACAGGTTTCATACTTTTTGAATTTAAAGCTAACCTAAAATGAAAAAAAGAAACTGATAAGTATTCACCACACAGAATTGTATTTACTGCTCAGATGTTGAGCATGTAGTTACAGAACATCCTTCCTATTTTGTAAAATGGTAGAAGTAAAAAAGGGTACGCAGAGAGGATGTTCAAAACACCTCCTAGGGAAAATAAAATAAAAATACAAACACAGATACTACTTCATTGATTCACCTGAGAATCAAAACTTATTTCATTTCCAGACACCCACAGTCAAACCATGAATCACCGTATTTTCTGGCTGAAAGCCAGTGCTGCAGTTCTAGTTACTATGACAACATTGATGCCTCAGTGCTCTATAGTCTTACAGATAAAGGTATTCATTGAGAAATAAACAAACAATTTGGGGTACGGGGATGGACACACACGTCTAGGCAAGATGATGATTAAAGAAAACACTTGTCAAAAAACACTCATACAAAATTCACAACTTGCTGAAAACACAACAAGGAAACAGTCAATCCATCACAGGAGCTATTTCTGCCACAGGACACATGCGAACTTCCCGAGTGCCTCTGCCTGTAGTAAAACTTTAATTCAGTAGGCTTCCCCTCCAAGTCCCCCAGGAGCCTTCCCCTCTTCTGATGGCAGCTAATGGAGAGGCAAGGGCATTTTTAATTTTCCTTTTTTATTTCTGCTTGAACATCTGTTTGCTTCTCTCTGAAAGGATACACTGTTGTCCACACATACATCCTGACCCAGCTACAAATCTTTCCCACAGTTTAAACTGTTTCCAAATCGAAAATCCTCCCCCTCACAGGAAGAGAAGGGACCAACTCCTACTCACTCAGATGAAAGTGTTTTCATAAAACACCATGCCTGGTATTCTGTTTCTCCCTTGATTTTACAAAAACTATAATAAGCTTAATGGACAACCGAAATACACAGTCACTGTACAGCCCTATGCAGAAAGCATCAGAATGACATTCCAAGGCTCAGATGCAATATATCAAGCCAGACCCCTGAGGAAACGGAAAGCTCTGGTTTTTCAGAGGGAATTTTCATCCACTATTAAAGGGCTTACAGACAGTCATACACCAGATCAGTTTTTTTTAAAAAGTTTCTGCTAACATCAGCAATGTTAAATCACATGATCGCTTATAAGATGAATCTCATTCAAAAGACAACTTTGACCTCTCCACAACCAGCAAATACACTAGGAAGTCTGCAACACACTCAAAAGCAGATCTCAGAGGATTTACATTCTGTATTAAAGTCGTGCTGATCTTGCACCAATGCAGAGATCCTCCCTCTCCCTGTAATCACAAACCTTCAGTCTCGCCTGAGCAACCTGGGTAAGTTTTCCATAAGCACAGTAGCAACAGTATCTCAAAAAGCAGAGTAGCAGAAGTAAAAGCATGCATCCTATGAGTACAGCGTGGTGGCAGGCAAATAGCCCACATACAAGCATGTGTAAAGAGTCAATGGGAACAATAAAAATTAAAGAGAGTAATCTGACAATTCCCACCATAGCCCATATCACCATGCTGCGTGGGAGTATCACAGCCTTTAAAATGTATTTATCCCAGTCAGACAACTATACGTTACCATCCCTGCTGTACAGAAATGTCCACAGAAGTGTAGTTTATTCTCTCAGCAACTAAGATAACTTGGGCAATGGAATAAACCAGGTTGAAAATTAAGGCCTCTTATCTGAACTACACTCTCCCAGTCCACCTCATCTTATGGCAGCACACAGCCTGGTAATTAAAAAATATTTCTGTCCATCTCCTTTGGCGTATTTTTAACAAGCCACTGAACAAAGCACAACAGCGTAAAGACTAATGGATCAAAATTACCTGTTAGTGTCTCACCTAATGATGGGGAAAAAGCACGCCACTCACCCATTTCCATGAGAACACACTGAGCTACACTGTCTGGGAACCGCAGGAGAAGGAACACCTCATTGTGGTATGTACCACTCAGCTGCATAGTGTTCATTTTGCCTGAAGCTTCTGAAATTAATTTCCGTTATGGCAGTAAACACCACTTAGATGACACAGATTGTTTACTTGCAATGTAATTGTTTTTAGACAGTTGCACTGTCACTTCTGCTAATTATAAAGGACTGTGCAGTTACCTCATTGGCACTATACAAATCAGCATTACCCATGATCTATCACCAATTGCCATACATTTCACCCCCCCTCCCCCTTATTAATAGAAGTTAATATCTTAACATCAAAAGATCTGCTCTTCTCTCCAGGCAAGGCACTTCTCTTGTGTTGCAAAGACCCTTTTTGCATTATGGCCTCAGTTTTGTAGCAGAGAAACACATCTGGCTCTCATTAGAAGTATAATAAGGTACTGGTGAATGTGTTTTCTCGAAAAAAAAAAAGGCATAAAATTTACACTAAATAATGAAATTGCCTTTTAAAAAGCAGGCTAGGTCATTCAGTTATTCTGAAAACCTGTCCAAAAAACATTAAAAGGCTTCCTGTAGCATTCTGGAGTTGTATTACGAACTCCAAAACTTTTCCTAAATACCCTCAAGCAACAGCACTGCAGGAAAGCCATGGCCATAAGAAACCAACAATTAGCACTAGTCTGTTTTTTTTTATTTTTTAAAGCTTCAGAGCTTGAAGACTACTTTGCCTAGAAACTTTCTCCTGTCAAAAACAAAGCCAATAATATCAGAGACACCCTTTAAGGCTTGGTAACTGAGAAAGCACCAGATCTACATGAGTACATGTGCTACCAGGAAAAACTAATCATCCCAATGATTTTAGCATCTCTGGTAGATTTAAAGATTAATGCTTTATATAATTTGATACAAGATATTTTAGAATTTCAGCAATGGATATCTCACAGCTAAAACTACATGAAAAACACCAAACCGGTGCAAAGCAGTTATCATAATCTTATAACTTTATGTCTTATGACTAGCAAAAGCTAGAAATACATTGGTTGGCTGGTCCAAGGCCTTTCAGGATTTGCAGCGACAGGGTTGGGGTTTGGTTGTTGGTTTTTATATATTTGATCGCTGTATCTTTCTTTTCCTTTTCTCTTTTTAAAAGGATATGCTCTAAACCTATATTCAGGAAGAAACAGAAGGTTTGCCTCCTGTATCTTCATATCTGATGGCACTTTGTGATAGTTAATGACTCCACAGAAGCCTCTAGCTAGTTGCTGAGAGTCATGTCGAATCTTAAGGACATCGCAACCGTAAACCCACTCTAACCACACAGATAGGCTTGACCAGTAAACACCAGGTTTGCTAAGAAAAATACAGAAACCTTGTGCCTCACGCATCATGTACACCTCTGTATCGCAACCAGAGTTCACTACCTACAGACACTGTCTGACACTGAAAACGTATGGAATAAAGATAATGCATTCCTACTGGTAACTAAATATTCTTGAGAGCCTACGAAGTCCAGCTGCACACTGGAAACACAGCTTGATCGAGGCTGTGAAAGGGCACAGGAGCAGTTACAGTTTCTTGAGGGCAACATACACACACACCTCCCTTATCTTCAGCAGGGAATTTGAAACATGTTCAGGCAAAATGTCTCTTGCCACGTCTCATCTTGCCTAACTTTCTAAGGCCTTCCAGGTGTGCTGCTATACCCGTCTTAAGCAATTGCCAAGTAAAAGGGAATTTTCTTTGTACTTCGTGAGCAATGCTTACACTGTGGAGTTCAAAATTGTTTTTTTCTATAGTTTGTCCCTTGTAGTATTAAAGGTCAATGACAGCAAGGAGCCAAAAATAGCTGTTCCCCTTTCCATCGAAAACAAATGGCTATTAAAGGCACTGAGTTGTCCACCCACATTTCGGGCAGTTTGAAAAAGATTTAGAGCATTACTTGGTGCTAATCTTGCCAAACCTTTTCAGAGCTGTCAGGAAACAGCAGCCAGCTGTCTGTCTCGGGGGCCAGATCTCCAGGACTGCTGAGCACCCTGAACTCCAGATAACACCCAGGACTCCAAAGGGACTCAGCGTCTTCAGTAAGAACCAGCAGGCAATCCACTCCCGTGGTACACTGGCTCCTTTTGCTTCACAAGTTGCATTTCTTCCTAATCATTAGGACAAGAAGCCTGCCCCTCCTCACTATACCCACCCTTCCCAGCTTTAAATGCCTTACTAATTTCACTCATCTCTCTCTCTCTCCTGATCCTACCCATACCCATCTCCTCAGTTATGATCAGACTTCACCCTGCATACCTTTCAGTCCCAAGCAGAGAGCTAAGAGGTAAACCTCACTGGGAATACAGGCTAGAGAGGCTCATCATGCAACAACCAAACACAAGTACTAGGACAGATCCAAAGACAAGCAGAGCTAAGGCAGGTTTCTCTTAGTCAGAAAACTGGTAAGTTAGCTGTAAAAATGAACCATTCAAAACAACAGCCTTCAAAGCACTTTCATTGGCTCCAATCATTAAAAAAAAAACAAACCAAAACAAAACAAAAAAAACAACCACAAACAAAAAAACCACACACACCAACCCAAAACCAAACCCAGACAAAAACCAAAATCCTGAAGTGCTGTAATGAAGGGTCAAAATCTGAACTTCCCAACACAACCAGATTAAAAAAAAAACAAAAAAAAAAAAACAGAATGTTTTGTTTGGAGTTGTTACTCAGAACTGAGAAAACTGGAAATCGCTGCAAAGCAAGAAATTAACATTTTCTGGTTCAATTTATTACCAACACTGTAATGACACCAACAGGATTCTTGCTAGAAAATGACAGTAACTTTGCAGCAGAGTGGTCTGCAAGTCAAGCATCCCTGTTATATTTCAAGCTCTAGACTATTTTTCTTTTTTTCATTTGACACAGGAAAGGCTTTGCTGAGCATCTCTGTTTCCCAATTACTTCAAATGCTTACAGTTTCCTCCCCTATGCTTTTGCCTTTCCACATCCAGAATGGAGACAGCTCCCTTATTATTTCAGAGTACTGATAACAGCTCAGTGATTATAAAACACTGAGTTCACCAAACATATACACACACTGTAAGTAACTGTGTGATCTTCCTGTAACACTTCAACCCTCTCAATACGTGGTTTTACTCCTTCCCCTGGCAGGCAAAACTGGCACGGACTGTGGTCCACCAAGAGAACAGCAAGAATTCGGCGCATCCTGCGCCTACCACACACAAATGCTGAATAGTCATCACATATAACAGAAGTGGGTGTTGAAAAAAGATTTCATTTTTAAATCCCTATCTGCAGTTTGGACTGGTTTAAATGATTTCCAAAGACAAATTCCCAACTCTTCAGAAATAGTTTTGCTTTATGATTATCAGGGAATAAAGCCAGCCTTAGCAGGAATGGTGTAACAACCCCAAGAAAAAGGACCACTTTGTCAGAGGCAAGGAAATTACTGCAACTTTACCTTCAGTTTACCGTCACCTTTAACAAGGTGCTTCTTGCACAAATCAGCTATTCAGCACTACGCTGGTTTATGGAGCAGAAAATAAAGAAGTGTCTAGGGATGAAATATGCTTCATACAAGTGAAACTGAGAAAGGAAAAAGCCAGTAATAATCTAAGGTGTTACTATTAATCATTTGTACAGCAGTGCTGTTTGAAATACATCATTTAATGAGACTTTCCTTTAAACAATGACAAAAATTTATTCCCAAGACTAACAAAGATGTTGCAGGCAAGATGATGGCTTGCCTTCCTCAGCTCAGATAAGACTAATCCTACAATGAAGTCCTTCAGCCTTATCCTTCAGGGCACATCTCAAACCACAGAAGCTTGCAAAATAAGGCTATTCCTGCAACCAGAAGTAGGCTATAAAGGACCCAGGTGTATTTCCCTCTCACATCCTATTGCAAGGCCTGTCCTGAAATGGTTATCAACAGTGCTTTATAGACCTGCCCATCTCTCCCCATAGGGTGTGATCATCAAATAGGACAGATAAGGTCCCACAATGCCTCTCACTTTGTTAGAGTAGACTTCTTCCACAAACTCCTGAGGATGGTAAGGATGTAATCCCTGTCTGGCAGTGACAGAGTACTCATTTTAAAACAAGCTCACAGCACATACTGGAGGCCCAAATTTAAATTCCTGGTATTCACAACTCTGCTCAGTTTTGGAGAACACATAAAAATCTGTTTTTCATTGCAGTTAATTCCTCTTCCACCCTGTTCCAATCACCATCTATTTCTACTCTCATGAAGCAACCTCAGGTATCGTATTTTCAATTACAGGCAGAAAAAGTAATACCAAAACACAAAGCAACAAAAAAAACCCCGTACCCAGCTCTGACAAGAGTTATGCCATATTGTTCTATCTTCTTAATTAGTGAAATCAAAACCTGAAAAGAGTCAATGCAGATGCAAGCTTTTTGAAGTGCCAACACCATCCCCAAAAGCACATCATGGCAGGATACCCTTTCAGGGTACACAAAGGTACTTTATTCTCTACAATTTGTATCTGCAGTAAACAAGGCACTTTTCTGCCTTCTGTAGCTTGTTCGATTCTTCCCCTAGCACTTCAGTATTAAAGAGGGAAGCACCAGCCACAGTATCAATAATATTCCTCTTACTAGCGCAGCTGAGGTTATGCTACTTTTTTTCTCTCCCTCAGTTTGGCCAAAATGCTCTTCCCACAAGGTCCTTCATCCACCTCTAACTTCTCTGGCAAAAACTCTTCCTCTTGCATTCTCATCTCTCCACTAAAATAAATTAAAAAAAAAAATTAAGAAGAACCCTATTGTCCCTCCTTCTAAACATCTTCCACTCCAACCATTTTCACTTCATCTTCTCATCTCACATTTCACTAGCTCTTGTGAACTCCTCCCTTCGCCTTTTCTGTCAAGTCTCATTCTTTCCCTCCAGCACTTCTGAAAACCCCGCATTGCTAAAAACTTCACAGCTGTGAAATTTACACTGTCTGGCAGCATTTACTGACAGTAAATAATCTGCTTACTAACTTCTGGAACCATTTCCATTACATGACATCCACAACCCTAAAGCTTCAGGTGAAGTTCGTCCAGAAAAGATCCTGTGCTCTGGAACTTTCCACTTTAACACAAACACTCCCACTGAAGCAGTAAATACAATTCTCTCTTGACGTTTCACAGAGAAGAACTTGAAATGACAAGTGCTCTTCTGAAGAGCTCAAAGAAATCACTCCATAATTCAGCATAACAGAAGTTTTGCCTGAATATATGGGGGGGGGGGGGGGGGGGGGGGCACAACTTTAAGTTTGGAAGTTAAAAAAATTAGGAGCCACTAACCAGCTGAGTACAGAATCAGGCTCATCATGTTTATCAAGGTCAAAGTATTACCTTAAACCAGGCACAGCGCAAGATGATATTCTGCAGTCTTTCCTACAAAACCCTCCCTTCATAACTCAATCCTGATTTATCACACGGCCTGCTATTCCAGCCAAGCTTCGAAGTGTATGAGAGGTGCTTTATACTAATGAAGGGTAAAAGAAAAAAAAAGCAAAGTCAAAACATTCACCATTTATCCTCTTAAGAAAGGGTGGGTTAAACACCTCTTTTTTCAGCCTAATAGGATGAAACAGGAAAGTGCACCTCTGCAGACCAAAACCTTGAAGGGAAATTGCCCACTGACTTTTCTTGGCAAGATCCAGCATCAGGAATGTCATTCAGGATTCCACTTAAGAAACAACCACGACAGCAATACCACCTTTACAAGCTACACAAAGGAGCTGATTCAAGGTGGAGGGGGAGCGTGAAAAAAATCTGAAAAAGATGCAGTCTAATTTACGGCTCCCCAAAGTTCCAGTCTGTCACTCTTCCTGTTCTAAATATAATCAACAAAATCTGATTTAAATAATTTGTAAATAAATGTGGAAGCCCTTCCCCATCTGTGGCTTAATTGGTGACTCATTTCACAGCCTTGCTAAAGGATCTGTGCTCTCTTCCCTTCTTCCTCCAGCTAAATTCATCACTACATTCTGCTGCTCTGCCATTAAGCTTTACCGAACAAGCACTGTCTCTCCCTCATCTGTTACCATAGCAGCCACAAGTAACAGAATGCAACGTTAACAAAAGATTACTTTCCCCCTCCCTTTAATTTATTTATATGCAAGCAACCCACTGAGAGTTGACAATAGCAATGGCTTCGCGTTCACACTACAGGAAGGCGGGGGTAATACATTCTTTTCCACACATGTGTTACCAAAAATAATTAAAATTCTTCTGAGGGGAAAAAAAAAAAAACCTGAACTTCTTAGGATTAAGAAAATGCAGTAGCAGATCTGGATAGGATGCTGATGTGGAATTAAAGCTGCGGGGGGAGCAAGAGGCTTAACACATAACGCTGCTTGAGTATCGCTCTCCAGAAAGCTTTTCGCTTTTTTTCAACAGAACCGTTAGAACCAGTGAGAGGCTAACTACAAAAAATACTCAATTACAAGCATTTACATTTAATTAAAAAGTCTAAGAAAACAGGAAAGCAAGTTAACCAGAGAGAATCTTAAGAAGTCTTTTGAAACATACCTGTTTCCAATATGTTGGTTTCCAATTTAACAAGCTGAATTCAGCTGTTAAATTGTCAAATTCCTGTAAGAACTACTTCTGTAAAATAAGCTTACTTATTTTACAAACAGTTAAAATAAGTTACATCCTGGCTTAGGTGCCTCTGGTCTTGTCAGAGAGCAGCAGGAGTGCATGGAAGGACCCAGCGTCACCGCACTTGAGCAAGGCGAGCAGGACTGTCCCAGAGGTGACAGCCAGGTCCAGCAAAAGTCTGGATCACAAGGAGGTATCCCAGTGTTGAGGCAGGTCTGAGGTCAAGCTGGGAAGTCAATCCCTAGTTCAAGGTTAGGGTCAGGTCCATAGTGCCTGGAGAGGACTGAGGCCAAGCCAGTCTGCAGGCCAAGGTCCAGAGCAAGGGGCTCTGGGGGCAGCCACAGGCACAGCTGAGGCCAAGCAGAACACCAAAATCATCCAGCCTAACCCAGGTGGAGACTGAGCAGGGGCTAAAAGCTGAGTATCTTGGGACTATGGGTGTAGGTAGAGGCCCCAGGTGAGGCTGGTCAGGGCTATTAAGGCTTATTAGTGCCCTAACAGTCCTGACAGCTTTTTGAACAGGTGTGTCATATTTGGAGGTTAAAAAAAAAATAAAATGTTTTCATCCCTCCCATTCCATTAATCATACTTAACAAACAGACTTAGCCCAGTAGCATTTACCACTTAAAGAGCAAATCTGACCTCTTGCACAGTGATTTACAAAGATGGATATGTATTTTAACCTCAGTCAATTCAGCTAGAAAACAGTCCTCTGTTTTGCAACATCCACACTGAGCTAAATACAGAATTTGAAACAGTTCTCGTCAACATATCATAGAATCATAGGATGGTTGGGGTTGGAAGGGACCTTAAAAATCACCTTTTTCCAACCCCCCCGCCATGAGCAGGGACACCTTCTGCTAGACCAGGTTGCTCAAAGCCACATCATCCAACCTGGCCTTGAACACTTCCAAGAACTGGGCATCCAAAGCTCTCCAGGCAACCTGTGCCACTGCCTCACTACCCTTAGGCTCACAGTAAGGAATTTCTTCCTTACATCTAATCCAAATCTACTCTCTTTCAGCTTAAAGCCCTTCCCCCTTGTCTGATCACTCCATGCCCTTGTAAAAAGTACCCTGCAGCTTTCTTGTCAGCCCCTTTAGGTACTGGAAGGTGCTCAAAGGTCTCCCTGGAACCATCTCTTCTCCAGGCTGAACCACCCCAACTCTCTCAGCCTGTCCTCAAAGGAGAAGTGCTCCAGCCCTCTGAGCATCTTCATGGCCTCCTCTAGACCTGCTCCAATAGGTCCATAACCATTTTATGTTGGGTTCAAGTTATGTTCCAGGTAACTTCCAATTTGTTGCCTCCCATCTCACAAACAGCTTCAAAGCATCTGCAGTAATTTCCAAAGCTTGGAATTTAATGCCTAAATAAGAAGTCCTAGTACTTTCAATGCATAATGGCCAGTTAAGACAAAACCTCTACTCAGTCGAATGATCTTATGCTACCTTTAATTTAAGCTGTTTTAGAACTCAATATATTAAACAATTTATAAATTCATCAGCACTCTAAAAATCAGAGTGGAATGTTTAACAGAAATCAGAGCAGAACATTTAACAATGCTTTATGTAAATCTGTTCGTAGCTTGTGGTTTGTGATTCTTCATAGACTACTATACACATATAAGCATACACGTACAGTCCTGTGCTATTGCAACACAATTCGTCCAAGAACACAAAGGACTAAATCCTCAACTGGCTTTAACTCTGCTAAAAAGCCATAAAGATACAACAGTTTAAGCTGACTGGCCTTTGAAATTCACTGGTTCAATCATCTTTAACAGACCGGGAGGAGGACCAGGCCTTCAGACACACTTAGTGTACATTAAATAATAACCTAGCTATGCTTTTTGGACGGCTGCCTCATCAGAGAGAGACACGGCGCCTCCAGCGCAGCGACTGGGAGGTACCAATTCACAATGCTATCATTTGAAAGCATCTGTTTCCTTTGGGTGTCCTTTCTACTCTGCTGTTATTCAATGTAAATCGAGGAAAATGAGACAGCACCAGGCTCAGCTAAATTCCATGTCACCTCTCCACTCCTATTACCACCTTTTAATCACATTGCATCCCACTCTTACCATGCTGCCCATTAGTGGGAAGATGCAACTCAATCACTGGGAAGCAATAAAGGAAGAAAAATGAAGCTAACTGTTCAATTACAAAAGAAAACAGTCCATCTGGATTCTAGATAAAAAACATGCTCAAGTAATACCTGTACCTTTAGGAAATATGCCAGCACGCTCGCAGCCTGATTCTACAGAGTTACTCCTGCAAACAGAGTTGCAGAGACCAGAAAACTGGGAACGAACTGCATCAACATGGTGAATATGCAATACTTCTTGAAACATGGTACAATAAATGCTGATTATTCTCAATACAATCTGCAGATCTCCTATTGCCTAACTACAGTGCCTCCCAAAGCCACAGTAATGACACAAAGGTAAGGAAATACAGGGAATCTTCATTCAAATTAAGATTGAATTAAGATTGAATTTTTGAGGCAAAATATCAACAAGTGCAGAGATGTTGCATGGCACTGCCAACGTATCTTTTACCGATGTACCTGGCACCAGTTATCAAAAAGAGTGGTAGCTTCAATTTAAGCTTCTCAGATTTCAGTTAAGAATGGCGCCTTCAACCCTACAAATTATATGGAGGCCTCAAAGCCGTATGTGAAAGTGATTTTGCGATGCTCCGTTTTCAGAAGCTCAGCATTATACTTCTATCTAAAGATCTTTCCAGTACCTTAGAGATTTTACACAACTGAACCTTACAATTCCTTTCCTGTTTCATTTTCCAGGTTTTTTTTTTTTTTTCCCAATCCCCCCATTACCCCATCCATGTTACAGATGAAGATAAAAACTCACAGAAGAACTGGCCAAAATCAAACAGCAATTCAACAGTAAATTCAGGACTATAACCAATATCTGGCTTCCAGCTCTGAGTTTCTGTTGAAAGTAGTATCTGTTTTTGAGACTAACTCTTGTTGGTATATTTTGTAGATTATGTTTTTGAGGCATAAAGCACTGTCATTTGTTTCTGTGTTTAAAAACAGATGGTCTTAGCGAAAGGAATACACATCTCACATAAAAAATTGCCTTGAGCTGTTACTTTTTATTAGTATTTCCTGAAGTTTAACAGCATGTTCAGGACAGAACCATCCATGAAACACAGGGATTCTCTGACAAAGACCTTGCAATTGAAACGAAAAAGGGAAGCCAAGCCACACTGGCTGTGAACCTTTCTACCCTGACCCCCTCCCCAAATCTCTGACTATCCTACTTATCCTATTTATTTTTTCAGCCATCACATACAAGGTGGTTACTTTCAGCGGGCTGATTCAAGGGAGGGCAATGGATTGAGACTTCACTAGGGAGAACCGTCTTTATATGAAAGATGGGAATGTGTTCCAATTCCTGCTCCAGTACTGAAGTCGTAACTACAAAGTTTTATCTATTTTGTGTATGTACTTTGCAAAAGAACAAGGTAAGGTGTAGGGAAAAAGAAGTCAGAATGTCAAACACTAGGTAAGAAACAATTTAAAACCAAATATGACAAAAAGACTTTGGAAAAAAGATTAGACACACGTGTCTTCTGCAGCTTAACCAACACAGACTTTGTTGTTGTTGTTAAATCGTCTTAAACTTGAAAGTTGCAGCACCCCATTAAGCAGCATTCAAATGATTTAAATCTGTCTTACAGTTAAATAGTTTTTCACTAATCTTCTTATACAGGTATGAAAGACTACTATTTAAGCCAAAGAACAAGGAGCTGAGGAAGAGACCATCAACTATTTTATGCTGGGGAGCAATTCTCTAACCTTTCTTTGGCAAAATCTCACTGAAACAGGTCTGTGTAATTTTCAGTACTTGACTTCAGTTAAATATCTATGTTTTAGATAAAAGTCAAAGCCAAGATAAATTAAGTCCTGACAGCACTTGGCAGACAATGCCTCAAAACAAGGATGATACTGCAAAGTTGAACAAATTCTAAATATCAATCTGGGAATAAAGAGCGGACTGATTTGCCAGCCCAGAATTTTATTTTTCAGGAGGGAAATTCCTATCCTTTGTTTATACTTCCCTTTGGAACAGTTTGCAGTTACTAGTCTCCCCATTACTTAATACCAAGTATCAAATATACAACATATGAATTAAAAAGACTCCCCAAAGAAAACTGATTTTATTATTTCCTGTTGCATATCTTTGGGCTAACCAAGGTCTTTAACAGCTCAATTAGAGAAAGCCTTGGAAAAGCCAAATAAATTTGCCTTGCTTAGCTTGCCAATACTGACAATGCTTTCCTATTTGCTGTAGCTTTTATAAACAGAAAGCATGCCATACAGAAATCATAAAAGATGAGCTGTTCAGACTTTAATATTTGAAGCAAAGTAGAGAAACATTTTATTTCTAAGCCTCCAGGCCTTATACACTTGCTTTCGTGAGCAGATGAGAGTCTGTATACTTCAACGCATTACTAACTCAATCAAACGCAGAGAAGGGCTTTCCTACACGTGTGTGCGTATGCACACACACACACACAAGCTAGAGAAGCAGAATGTGTGGAGACCTCATTTATAGCAAGTGCCAGAGATCAAGGAGGGAAAAGGCATTTCATACAATAAACAAAAATGATTGCAAGTCCCAGAACAAACAAATATTTGCAGCTGGAATAAGCATGTGATCAAACTCACAATCCCCTCTCTGCCCAAAAGGCAGTTTATTTTGATGTCACCAACAGCAGCTGGAGGAGAGCCAGGAAAGAAAGGAAATGCACAGATTTTTCTTTTTCCAAGCAATTATTTGAAATTATTTTCCTATTAGTTCTGTGTGCCCCATGCTTCTTTGTGGTCTTTGAAACCAAGTTTTCCTAAAACTTTCAGTGGACGCAGAAATGAATGGTAAACTTTGTAACAATAGTGAGAATTCTCCCCTCAATATATATTATTTTTATTTTTTTTCCTCTAATTGAGGACATCACTTTGCACTGGCACACCATAAACTGCCACCACTGGTTTGGTCTAACATCCCCCTTGCAGCATTTATAGGGAACACTGATCACGATTACAGCGTGGTAAACAGAGACAGTTCTCCAAAGTTAATCATAATAAATAGTTAATATTCCTAATGTATTTGCTTCAAGGCACAAATTATTCTACCTTA
Organism: Falco punctatus; assembly: GCF_963210335.1. NCBI lineage: Eukaryota > Metazoa > Chordata > Aves > Falconiformes > Falconidae > Falco > Falco punctatus. The sequence goes on from NC_137596.1 coordinate 3,706,533, forward strand.
CCAGAAGCCTTTTTATGCCATGATTTATCAAATGTGAATACAGGGTGAAAAATTCCGAATCATCAAAAACACTGAAATAAAATGGACTATTAAAAGCTACTTCCAATACACACAAACACACCTTTGACTAATTTAATGAAACCTAAAGACACACCATCTTCAGGATCTAGCACTAAGAAGCACAAGTACAATATTCTGGCTCTACTACCCATTTCCATTTGTGCTTGCCAAATGCACCGGGCCAATTCAAAACAGCAATACACATAATGTAGTGCTGTTCTCAAAGGAATTCAAAGGGACAAGTATGCTCTTTTGCAATTCAATAAACCACTTTTTCTCACGCTCAAGTGGTGACCTCCTCTTAAATACACAAGTCACTGAAAAGAAGGTGCAGCCAAAATCCAGGGTTTGTCAGATAAAATAATCTACATTTAAAGAGGCATGACCAGACAACGTAAACCTCAAAATTCTGTTCCTATAAAAGAAAAAAACAAAAAACCAAAAACAACAGGGGGTGGGGGGGAAGGAACTGGTGCTGTGGCCAAAACTTTGGTGCAGTTGAAGAACAAGGACAGACCAATGTCTGAGGCTCAGTCAACAGAAACTCAAAACAGGTTTTCAGCATCTCTTAATGAATACACTCAGATGCGTAACGCCGCACAGCAGCATATCAGGATGGTGGCCATATGTAGCCCCAGTTGCCTACCAGATGCATTCTTGAATAGCTGGAATAGGGTCTCATATCAAAAGTATTCCCCCAGATCTAACACTGATTACATGTGATTTTACAGAAGACCATCCTGCCTATCCATAAAATGGGACTAATTATACCTGTCACGTCTGCAAAGAGCTTCAAGTCCAAGTCTGAGCCACACAAGACTCAAGCACTGTCTACTACAGGGGTCATAACATGAGGCAATATACATCACAACTTTGCTGGGGAGGAAAGAAATTTCACCTGGTTCGGAACAGGAAAGTTTGTAGACAAGAGAATAAAGTCCAAGAACGTGGGGTTTTAACCTTGGGTGCCTGCTGCTGCAAAAGATGGGAGGAGAAAGCCAGCTTCAGTTTGCGGGCCAAGAGCAAAGGCCACAAAGTGGCAGATCAGACAGCGGAGTCACTCAAACATGGCATCTTTCTAACCTAAATTGTCTCTTAACTTAGCACACTAGGCATGGAGTTCTTCTGAGAGACGTTTTGCCTGCTCAGATCGCTTCCTAATAATTATTTTTTTCATATGTTTATCTTGCTGAAGTTATTTCTATGTAGTTCAACTATAGAGAGAGATGGGGAAGAACTACCAGGTTTCTAGGTTCCATTTTTAGGAGGAAAAAAGAAAAAATAATAATTTAAATCTTAAAAGACTAACAAAGAGGAATAACCAAGCTGCAAAACAACACGGAGAAAGTGCCCTTTTACTCCTAGAAGTACAGAGGATGGGTTAGAATTCACAAAATCCAATAATATTCTGTTCTACATCTCATTTCAGCTAGCACATGCTTTAAGTTAAATACATTAGTCCCCTTGATATCAATGGGGCTGCTTGTGTTGAAGGTTCCGCAACCATCAGAACACTGTCCTAAATCAAGTGCATCTGCAACTTCACTGAACAGCGTTTATGAAGAAAACTGCTGCTGAAATCTTTGGTTTTCTGCATCTCCAGAAGTGCGAAGGCTTGTAAATATAACTGTAGCAAAGCCTACTACACTTCAGAGCATTCACTTTCCCATGTAGTCATCGTAGCTCAGCAGAATCCATCCTCGCATCTGGCAACCGCAAGTCTGAGCCTGTAAACCCACACTGCGGCTGGCTTGCTTCACTTCTATTGCAGATAAACTACGCAAAGGACTTTTTCAAATGTATTTTAAAAACAAGATGCTCAAATATTTTGGCTTTGACACAAACCGGGTTATTAGCAAAGAAAAGGAAACAGAGCAAACAATAAAAAAACTCTTTAAACAAAACTGTCAGGAAGACTACCACTCTGAAGTCCTGTTGGACTCAAATGCAAAATTTTGATGTCAGGGATTATATTATTTTCTTCTGAAGTGCTGTTAAATACCTTGTTACCCCCCAGACATACATTTTAAAGTTAGTGAATGTACAAATTATGTTAAGGGAGTCACAGTGATCACTAAGGAAGGCTGAAGAAATTTCTAACCGATCTGTCACAAAATACAAGTGAATCACAAATAGCTCCACAATATGCACGCTTTAGTTTCAAGAGGCTATGTATTGATCAGATGTCCTCACAGCCACAAAATTATTCATTCAGCCAGTGCATTAAAAATGTCCTTCAGTGATTCAGGTTCATCATCTCAAATAATACTCTACAACACGTAGCAGATTCCTCCTGTCACCTGTCACTGTTATTTACTTACACAGGAACATAAAAACAATCATATCGGTGACTAAAACAGCCCGCAAACTGACAACTGCCTGATCCTTCTATCTCTGCACCCCACCCCCTTTTTTTTTTTCCTTAAAAAGCAGCAAAAAATCTTATTTAGGACATTTCAGCTACAAATGAAGTCACTGTGTTTCCAAGGCCACGGGTTAGCTGATAGTTCCTTGAAGCTTTCAAGAGAGTAACAAAAAGAGAAAAAAACCCCAAAACCAAAGCAACACATTAACATCAGAGGCACAGAAAATTAATTTGTTTTTAAAACTACCTTGAGCCAGCATGTTTTTTTCCACTGTACTGCTTCAAGCCCTGTCATGTTTGTTACATTAAGTTCTGCAAACCTCACATCACGAGCCATATAATGAAAGCTTTTTACTGAAAGGAAAAAATTAATTTAAAAGCAGTGTGCAAGAGCAGTGCTTTACCTGTTCAAAAAAGAAACACAACCCACTATCATCAACATCCATGAAAAATGAAAATTTCTTTTTAAGAATGATCTCTGAAAGGCAGAAAACGATAAAGTCCCCTGGGGGAAGATAAATAAATAAATAAAACTATTTGCAGAGTCTTGGTTAACATACCAAAGATTTGTGCAGTTAGCAGATCTCCATTTATAATGCCAGTGTTTTTCTCTGAGACTACAGGGATTGGAATTAGCTCTATAAGTTTTCCCATATTGACACCTATTACAGGACTTGGGAAACCTTGTAACCACTACACTGTTGCTGACTTCAGTGTTGGTTCTACCAGATGATGCCTGCTTCTTCCTAAATGCTGAACAATTTCAAATCCATTTTAAGTCAGCAGGAGCACAACTGCCAGTGCTGCAGGAAGATACACGGAAATTAAATGTAATTTTTGCTGAAATTAATACTAACACTCCTGCTATTACTGCTGGTCAGAGGTTAGAGTAGTAGCTGTGATTTCATCCCTGGCCTTCTCAAAGTTGTCTGGGTGTATTTCTAACCTAGAGCACTTTGGCAGAATTGGGTTAAGGAGCAACAACACGTGCAAAGGGACTGGCAGACAGGAGGGGACAGCAAGAGGCAGTGAGAAGATTATAATCTCGTGCTGTAGCTCAGTTGCAGCTGAAATAGCTTGATGGATCATAGCTTATTATAATAACCAAACACTACGGTGTTGACATAGTTACATACATGTCATTTACATGACAACAGACTCAAGTGTCAGCTACGTACAATTACAATTGAGTATTATATCAAACTCATTGGATGAAAGCGTTAAAAAATTCCCTCTGCTGGAAAAAAGCACCATGAGTCAAACAATCAATGTGCCTGTCAAAACGAAAAATGGAAAAGAAGGTCGCATAACAATAAGTGGCTTTTAAATTGCACTTGGATGGTGTGTAACAGTGCAATTATATTAAGTAATGAATTGATGATGGGCTTTTAAAAAAAACCAACAAACAAATACAACTACTAATCATCTACTACAGATTTTAAAAATAAGGATGAGTCTACCCAGAGGAAGAAAGAAAAGCCAAAACACTTTCCACAGATGCAGAAAAAAAATGGAACAGATGGTAACTCTTACAGAAGAGTGTATTTGTGCTGAACAAACATAAATGTTTTTGGTCAATAACATTTCAACTGTCAGAAACAAGATTTATAAAAATTACTTCCTCAAAGATTCAACCCTATCCCTAAAATTATGCCATTCAGAAACACTGTTGAGTTATTAAGATTAAGAAAATTAAGATTGCAGGTACCCTCTTCCTGGCAAATCACATTTAAAGTTAAACGCCACTCACCTCAGTAGGTGACTGCTCAGCAACAGAAATTTTTTAACACATTTCATACTTAACATACTGGATTCTATACCACACAGATGTCACACTACAGACCAGGTTTCAGGTGTGCCAGTCAATGTACAGGACTCCTGCACCCAAAGTATACGCTCCCATTTCAATCGCCCATATAAATACACTGGCCAGTTCTTCAAAGGACAGCCGCAACAAAAATACTCAATGGCAGTTTAACCAAAAGAACTTCAGAGATTTCCACGGGGGGGAGGGGAAACAAACCAACCCAAACCCTAGTTTTGGTTCTACAGTCAAATGAAGGAAGGGGTCGGGGGAAAAAAAAAATAAGAGGGAAAAAAAAAAAGCAAAAGAAAAGCAACTGCCAGGTGAAAAAAAAAATATACAGGTAACTGAATAAAGTGTTTTTCTTCCATTTTTTTATAACCTTTATCACTTCAATACAAAGGACATCTCAAAGATAAATTTTACTTTTTTAAAAAGCAAACACATTGGATTGGAACTATTTTTTTACTTCTATTTAGATGCCAATTCTAGTAGAGCCATAGGAAGCAGGCGACAAGTTCTCTTCACTGGGCTTGGCACCTCTAAAGCTCAACTGGATTCTAGATTTCTCCCTTACAGTGGAAGGATCACCACACTTTTGCTGTCAGTCAGAAAAAGATAAATCATCCTCCAAGGTTTTCTGAATATTAGGGTCTGTTCCCTGAAGTTCTGACAAATCAGGAATGAATTCGGTGACCCAGAAAACCATTCTGGAAACATGCCAGCCATATGCTTACTTAAAGTAAGTAGGAGGCAGCAAATTAATATGCAAGTGTTTTCACAATTATTGTCACAAGTAAGGCATATCCAAAGCATATAAGGAATCAAGGACGTGTTTCACACTGTTTTTGGTTGATCACTCAAGTTCATGAAAAATATATGTACTTTTTCTTTATATACGCATATACCCCACTTAGATTATACTTAGGTCATGAGAAAGAAACCAGCAACTTTTAGGTCATTTCCCAGACCCAAACTATTACCATGGCTAGGCTTGAAACGCAGTGCCATGCACTCACTAAAATACCGAAAGAGACCAGGTGACAATACTTGTCCTATCTTCAAGCTCTCCTTTGAGCGCAGTTTGGAAAATAAAACAGCAAACATCCCCTTCCGCTCTGTCGATATGCCCCCCAAAGCTGACATTATAATGTAACAGCCCTTTTTAAAAAAAAAATAAAAATTAATTGTTATAATACTGTTTCAACAAAAGTGCTTTAGAAATTTACATCAGTAACTTTATTACAAAAACACAGCCACAGGCATGTGATTTATTTGATCAGAAGCTGGTTCGGAGCATGCATACAGAAACACTTTGCGTGGGTCTTCTGTTGATCAGTCTTACTATAAATTAGGAATGCTAGATGAAAACAAGTTTTATCTTTTGGCTAAATGGGATGTTCTTAAGCAAATTTGTCTCATCAGTCATTCGCTTTTCCTGCTCATCTTGCTTCAAAGTAGTATTTGGGGCTATTTAAAGCAACGGTGATTTTGAAGAGATGTCAAACCCTCATACATCAAAGGAGGCGAAAACTTTAACTGCTCTGTCAACACTTCCTCCAAAGGATGGACATCACAACAACGAAGCAAGGTTTATTAAAGCTACTTCAGAGAGATTTATCCCCATTTCCAAAACATGGCTATTTAATCTCCCTCTTCTACATTAGGAAGAAAAAAGAAAAAAGCAACTTAAAAAAGGTTCTAATAACACAGGCTAAATAAATAAATAATTTCAAATTAAAAAACAATAATAATTTGACAACTACTTTTTAACCGTAATAAAGGTGAATTTCTAATGTTGTGGAAAATAAAAAGTTCAAATTCAACCTTCAGGTTCCACTAAAGAAAATTAGCCTATTCCGAGGTATACTCTTTGCAGTTTGACAAAGAAAGATATTCAGTGAAATTAATGAGACACCTCTGCCACACATCAGTAAAAGACACAGATTTGATAAATACTTCTAAGAAATGTAACGGCAATGAACGAAAGGCAGCCACAGAGAGATTCAGGGCTGAAATATCAAGTCTCACCACAGCCACGCGGAATACAACGGTCCCACTGGTAGGCACTGGGTACTGGGGTAACAGACACTGCAGACCCAGGAGAGCAGCTGTACCCCAGCTGCCCCTGTTCACTGTCCGGCATGGCAGGCTGCAACTGGTAAATCTGGGTTTGCCAGAAAGTACCAACTGGAACTGGATCTGATGAGGCTCAAATACGTTTCCTTTCTGCTGCCTCTTCTGCTTTATTAAAGTGACACCTTAAACTGACTTGTCCATTTCTTTGACGACAGCAGAGCCTTGATGGAATCACCTCCCCTTGATGAGCATACCCCAACGGAAAGCGATTTTCGGCACTTGCAGACCTGAACCTAGGTGTTTTAATGACCATGTTGCTGACCTCTGGAGAAAGCATCCCAGGGGTGGAACTCACTACAGAGGGTTAGCAGAGTCCAAGTAACATTTACATCACAAAGAAGTTGTTTCAACAAACTCTGAGCAGGGTTCACACAGCCCTTATGGCCACTGGCAGGTGGCTGTTCCGCTTCCTGTGCTATCCCTCTTGTAGAATGGCTGAGCTGCCATCACAAGGCACTGATACCCCGCCTGGTGTGTAGTTTTCCACCTCCACTAAATTCTAAGATCTTGTAAAGAACGTCTTTTATCCTACCACATATAGGAAAAGGAAGAGACTACCAAACCGATGATTTTGTAACAGTCCTCCAGGCAGTAAAAGCCTTGACACCATGCACAGTTTATTTTACTATGGCACCAGGTTTTTAAATCACATCACATTCAATGTGCATGTTGATACACAATGAAATTTACTTCAGAACGCTAACAATTCTCCTGAATACGATCAAAGTGGTGTCATTTGGTAAAATCGGGGAAGCACAAAGTTCTAGCAGGAGAGGAAGGGAAGAAAAAAAAAAAAAAAAAAAAAAGAGTGTTGCTTTATGTCTCCCCCAGAAGGCATGCAGTTGTGTTTACATTTAAAGCTTATTTGGCCTTTGTAACCAAAACCATCCCTCATTAAACACTTTCACAAGGCCATTTTACATAGTGAAGAAAGCCTCTTTAAGTCTACATTTTAAGAATCAGACTAGTCACCTAGATTGCCTCCCTATCTTGCACTATCCTGCAGTTCTGACATACTCAACCACTTCTCCATGTTCTAAAAACTAGTTTTAAGAAACAAATTTATTAATGGCAAGTCCACGCAGATTTTTCAGTTTTGAATCTCTTAATCTTCATAAAGCTTCATATAAATTGACAATATTTTTCTCTGTTGTGTGAAAGAACTTCACACCACGAAGAACTTAATAACCTCAGTAAAAAACCCTTTCCTTTACATGCTTCTTATCATTTGCACTAAATACATTACAAATACCAACATTTAGCATCCTGGAAGATTATCCAGCCATATATCTGGGATAGAGTGAAAACACAGGAAACTGGTAGAGGCTGAACATTCACTGCACATTTTTCTACCACCTATACATTTAAGCAGCAAATGTAGTAGTCTATACAAATTTATTGCTTAAAACTTTTAACACCATTTCCTTAGTAACTTGGAAAAAAAGGAAAGAAAAAGGCAGTATAGCAGAGAGGAAGAATGGGGGAGGAGAAACATTTATTGCTTTCTCTCTACATGAATGTTCATTCACAAGGTGACTGATTGTCATCGAGAGAAGTGGGACAGACAGCAAGAAATTCTGACATGCTGTTTTATTTAATGGGGATGTATATCCACATTTCAATCAGACTGTTCCCAATGAGACTGGAGAAGATGAAAGTAGAATCAGAGCAGAAGAAAAATTCTCACTGTTTGTATACATTCACAATTTTTCTTTCTGTAAAATTGCAGCATCTGCTAGACGAATGAGACTAATATAAGTTAGAAAGATGCAAACAAGCTTAGAAAAGGCAAGCCATTCTACATGCCCCCCCCCCCCCGCATATTTCAAGGGTTTTTTTCATTTCTCTTTTATATAAATCTACACTTGAGCATTTGTTTCACTTCAGATTTTTAAGATCTGCAGTTATACATATGCTTATGGGGAATACAAGTATTTGTTGAAAAAGCATTAATAACACAAATAAACAGAATGCTCATTGCAATCCCTACACAGGTCCACCTGGAAGACAGCAAATCCAACAGCAACTTCCACGGTATCAGGAGTCATGCCTGGAAAAGTCCAGCGCATTTTTTCTCCCTCTAAAGTCTTTTCATTTCAACATCTTCCACCAGTGCTGAAAGGCATGATGTACTCTTCCAGAAACTCCATCTTAAAGCTACTTTCGCCCAGGTTTAAGATAACAGTATGTTCCATGTTATTTCCCCACACACACCCTTCCACTACAAATCAGGTTTTCAACAAAACTATGGCACCTCTGACATCATTTCTTCATCCTCACTCACTAATTACTGTTTCAAAAGTTTGTTATTTCAGAGGAGAACTAGGACTTTGAAAGAAAATTTTACACTAGATTTTACTAGAGAGCAATTTTTCCAGCCCAGTAGTTGACCTGGCATGCATTTCCATCTCCTAGGAAGGTAAGAGAAACCTAACAGCTTGAAGGCTGCAGGTAAAAAGTTGAGAGAGATTTTCAAGTGCTAGTTGCTACTGAGACCTTCAGCCCCTGAAACATTAAAATCTCTTTATAACATAAAAAAGAAGGAAACAAACAGTCACAAAAAGGTGGGACAAACAGAAGAAAAGGAAAGTGTAAATCAGTTTGGCCAGGGCAATGCTGGAAGATGTATACAAGTGCTTAATAGAGTTAAATGTTCAAAAGAAGAAAATAATTTCCCTGTAAGTTCAGACACAGAGGTGGTAAACAGCACCGTATGTCATACCATATGTCAGTCAGCAAACAACCTTAACAAATCACCTTTCAAAAAGCATTCTCTAAAGCTACGTGTCATCCATATTTCCCCGCACAAATGGAAACTATCTTACTTTAAGCAGCAATACCAAGAAAATTCACACGGTGTTCAAACATTAATCCTTTCAAAGGTCAGGCAAATCAGCCCACAATGCCCGAGGGCAAAGAAACTAGTGCCACTGACAGATGCCAAGCTAGACTGCACACTTACTGAACTGACATACTACCCCCACTTAAAAAAAACATTGATTTGGGTGGTGGTTTTTTTGCCACTGTCTTAACTGACAAGAACAACCTGAGTTCTTAGGAGTTATTGATTTATTAGACTTGCTCAACTGAGGCCTGCTAAACCAACTGGAAAAAAAATAATCCATGCATTGCTTTCATGTGTTTTACAAGGTCTGTTGGTCCAAAAGGAAGGGTTAGTCTCTGAACACCACATAGATTAGTTGGATTTAGAATATGCAGCATTTGGGAAGAGAACCAATTGACTATGATGTTATTTTGGAAAATTAAATACAACAGCAAGATCCTTCAGATCTATCTTTCATACACAGTTACTGTCTAGTCCCTCAAACAGCACTTTGTTTAGCAACTTGCCAGCAAATTTCAGGCAAGAATTAAAAGACTTAAAAGCTAATACTTTAACTCATCTATCCATGCCCATGCATTAACATGTCAAATCCCACTATCTTAACTTCCAAATGTCCTTATGAATAGGTAAACTATCAGTAACGCTCATAATGCTAATTAGGGATGAGATTTTACTTTGTTTCAAGAAGATACTATAGTGTCTCCACTCTCAAAGAAGTTTGCTAGATGCAGCACGAAGGAGGCCTTCCAGGAAGGGGAAAAAAGCCCTCTGTCAGGGTATGTAGGAGCGCCACACACGTCTGCACACACTGAGGCCCAGAAATGAATTCCAGGCATTAAAAAAAAAACAAAAACAAACAAAACACCAACTTCAAAACACATAACAAACCTTTCCTGTATGTTGTTTTCACTTTTTTCACTTCACGTAATATATTTGTATATTTGTAAAAGTAGCACGAAAAACTCGTGAAAGGTATCCAAGTTCATACACCCCAGTGTTATTTTTAACCAGGAGCATTTTTGCAGTGTATCCTTCAGAAAGGCATCAGACCTCTGCCTCTCTGAAAGCTTATCCCATTGGATCTCACATATCAGTTATCAGATTATCAGACACAGATGGTCCAGAATCATGTGGTTACTGAATTACTGATACCTTTCCTTATTGCCAAAGTACCTGAGAAATTACAATACACTTACTGACTCGTTTGTTGATGTCCAATTTTTCACTCTGAACACTTGAGTAGCTTCCAGAAGCCCAGTAACACAATTCATAGCAGGGAGACCTATAGGTTTTATTCTTCACACGTTGTATAGGTTATGGGGCTGCAGTTCCCTGACTTGGAAATGTTCTGCCCTCTTTCAAATCAAGATTTACTGCTCTCATGTATCAAAAATGCAAGAGAACAGGATGCCTAAGCCCAGCATAGGAAAACACGTTACTTGCAAAATTTTGCTAATGCAAATCTCTACAGTATTTTGTACGTAACACTAGACTAAACAGTTCAGAACTCCAAAAACTTCTAACAACTTTCCCAAATGGACATTTTATTCACATTTTGTATTCAAAACAAATCACAGTATTCATATTGACCCCTGAGTCAGCCCAAGTCACTGCATTTCTAACAAATTAAAGACAGACATTTAAATCGCTTCACAGATTTCTCCTCTGAATGCATGTACCAAACAATTAGGAACTTTTAAACCACAGCAGGGAATGCTGAAAAGACCTTCACCCAAACAAAGCTGTAAGCACCATGCTGTCAGCAAGTTCTTCTGAGATGACAAGGTCACCAGGTTAAGTATAACAAGGTTTTCTGGCATTAGTTACAGGACTCTGCTGACTTAGCTGTTCGTACTGAAGAATTCTTCAAACCTGTTTAACAGGTTGTCAGTTTTCTACTTTGCAAGCTATTCCATGTTCATTCCTCATGCAAATCGGTGCAATCTCCAGCAGAAATTACAACACCTTACACCAAAGATGGAGTCTGTTATAAACACACCTGTCAGGGGCTACTCATTATTTTGAATCATCCCTGTTGGTGAACAACTATTTTGAGTTTACCAAGAGTATTAAACACTTTGACCTTGGGTCTGTTATGTCAGAATCTAACACAGACGTGAATGCTGTGATATATCGATGAGTTTCTCGTGACAGCTAGCATTTTGAGTCCCTTATCTTCAGCAGTAACAAGTTCGCATAGTTATATTTATTAATGAATACTCCTATTGTTTGTGAGAAAAATGCACGATTCACAAAGCTTCGCTGTTCTCCAGACTCTGCTCACAGTGGGTTGTTTAGAGATCGTCACCTTTAGATTACACCTCCTGCTGAACCGTTTTCCCAGATGAGTTGAACAGTCTCAGTTTTATCTTGCCACTTTTATTTTATTCTCCAAACGTAGGCTACAGGTTTTCAGACAGGAATGTACTCTCTAAACTTGTTTTAGAACTTAAATCAACATTTATCTACGAAAAACCTTGAAAATCAAACATCTACATAAATTCCTCTTTTCCTTATTTTAAATCTTATAAAGAATTAGGAATATTACAGAAGGCAGACAGAGAGACACTTTCTATTTATTGTGTGTTCTATAGACTGTAAAGTCATATGCTTTTATTTGCCTCCTCTAACACAAAAGCTGTGACCCAGGTTTTCTGATGTGCAATTTTGCATACCTGCTCCCACACACCACTCTGAGGCGCGCACACACACACAAACCTTTAGCACTTTGCACCTAGAGGAATATTCAAAAGGGAAATTCCAACATGCATATGTATAAGTTAACACTTACACATTATACAGGTTGAAAATCTGAAACTACACAAAGAATTTAGAACTACCTTTCTTTAAGTATGCACATTTTTAGAAATGTAAATGCATAAACTAGAAGCAACACAGCCTCCAGAACTAGCCAAAGCACGCAGGGCCAGGAATTTCTGAGCAACTGTCCCAGCAGTCACTGACAACATGGCCCTTAGCAAATCCTCTAACGTGTCCATGTTAAGGAGTTCCTCGTCCAAAAGGGTAGGGAATATTTTTAAGTTTAAGTCTTTCAAAGGACTATTATGAAGATTAATTAAGGTCTGAGCAGTGCTTTGAAGATCAAAACTGCTATGCTGTTATTTATTATTAAAGAACAACAAAGTACATTCTTGTTGTCTATAATTCAACTTCATAGAGAAAACAGTGAAATAGCACATGTGCTCAAGTACATAAATTAATTCTCCCTGCCCCAACAAGCTGCAATTTGCATAACTGCATTTTTAGTCACCAAAACCCCATCAGTAAATCTATACTCATCCCTTTGAAATATTTTAAAGGCCTTAAGGAATATAACCAATATAGTTTCTCTTCTGATTCTTTTCCAGGATAAGCTTTTCCTATCAGATATTTCTGCCTCTGTTCAGCAATGCCTTTTATCCCATACAGAGCCCTAGGATTACTCACATGCTCACATCAGACATACTCTAAAATGTTTTGCTAAATCAGAAATTCAATACCTATTTTGGATGTTTCCACTCAAAAAGAGGAGAGTGACAGCATGGCATGGTGGATAATTTTTTAATTTTTTTTTTTTTTTTTTTTGGGGGGGGGGGGCGCGGGGGAAGTCACAGTCATTTTGGAGCTCTGTGTTCCTCATGGGCTTTCCTCATCAGAAAGATTACTAATCTACATGGCCAAGTATTTCACAAAAATGTCCATTACTGGAATCTATGTAGAAATACTATGCCGCACAGGATATCACTAATTTTCACTCCCTTCAAATGCACACACACACACAACTGTAAGTCATTTACTAGAAATGATACTATATTTCAATTATATTTGTATTCTTAAAACGTGGAATCATCTGCATTTTGGCAGCATCTCCACAAAACCACAAAAAGTGAGTAGTATTAACAAATACTTAACAAAATAATTTAAAAAATTTCCAGAATAACTACTCCCAAGTCTTGCCACCACAAGCACATTTTCCTGATTCAGACGGTTACAGCAGAAGATAAGAGTTCCCCAGCATCCCAGCACCAGGATGTACCAGTGCAAATATTTAAAGAAAACAAGAATACAAGCTGTTGGACCTAGAGGGTAGGGAGCACTGAAAACTGACGTAACCTGGACAGCTACCACTGCCCTTACACTTTAAAGAAATTGCTAACAAAGGGTCCAGTATCTGCAAGATGATGACCATCTTTCCAGTGTGTCAGCCAGTATCACCTCTTTACAGGAAATACTTAAATTTTATTGGATTACTTGTTGGCTCTATTCCCATTACCTTAGTTTGCACTCCTAAGATTCTTAAAATCTGCAGCACATTCTTATTAAAAACACAGATACCAGATTGTGAACTTCTGTACTTTTTAGACTGCTTTCAGGAGAAAGTTGTGTTATATTTAGCAGCCATATGGCATCCCTCCTCCACACACATGTTTTCTAGCTATAAGAACTGACACATTAAGTTTTCTAAAACACTAATCTATATGTTTTCATTCCCAATTTTAATCTTAGAAGTTAACTGCAATTTAATTTTTAAACTCAGTATTTGACCAACAAGAAATGCAAAGGTACCTATAGCAAATTATGCAATCAAGGAAAAGTTTTCTTGTAATCTAGGTGAAAATGCTCAGAAAGCTACTATGCTGTACTCTAGACAGCTAAATTCCTCCTGAATTAATACAATATGGCTACATAACTAAATAGCCAAATGTATTCGCTTCCTTATGCAATTTGCAATTGCTCTGTGTATGGATGACTGAAAATATTAGGTAAAGAATACTTCCTATGGTGAAATCTTTTTAAAAAAATGATAGGTCACTGGCGTATTTCAAGCTGTTGTACATCTTAACAGTGGATGAAGCAAAAAGCACAGTGACAACCAACGAGTACACTGTAAAGAACTTCAGAAATACAAGGGCAACCACCATACAGTTTTCTCATGCTCCTGGGAGCCAGGTTTACATACTGCCTGGAAGACAGAAAGCTGAATTTCCCTGTAACACAGCCTAATTTCACAGAGACCGCAGCCAAAAGTTAGAAAGAGGACAACAGTTTTAAGAAGCAAGAGGAGACATTTGAGAGACACTGTCGTCTGGGCACGCTGAAAAGGCAGGCTGAACGTACAACACAAACAGTCTACATAAACTTTACCCTGCCGGTCAACCTGTCATGCATGTACCCCTTAGGAAAAAATGGGGGGGAAAGGGATTGAAGACTCCTAACAATTTAACACTCCAAAAAAAGAAATGGACTGTTTTCCTCTCCAACAGTGAGAGGAAATACTTATCTGTCAACTAAACCATGCCTGATTGCTACTCTGTTTTCTGGTATCTAGAGCTTTTTCACTTTCTTCTGTGCTCTTCTGAGACTGGGGACCAAAAGAATACCCCAAGTGATGCTCTGTGAGGCCAAGCTGGCTGCAGCCACCTGAACATCACGTCTCTGCCGACCGACGCGATGACCACCTTCTCTGACAGTGACTGAACAAAGCCCAGCAGAAGAACACCAGATGCCAGAACTCGTACCGTGCCCCTGCTTCAATGGCGCTGACCTCCTGCCAGCTTTCTCAAGAGTCACAGGTTGCAAGGCAGACCTGATCCAATTCCTGAGGGACTATGTGGGGCAACCCCCAGCCTTTCCCGTCTGTCAGACATGAACATTACATGCATGCCTGAACACACTTACGAGTTGCATGTACAGGCTGAGAAATATAAATGAACAACTGTGTTTTTTCCAGCTGGTGTGTTATGTTCATTAATGAAGGAAAAATAATAAACACTCAATACTGTGGTTTCTCTCCCTCCTCATGAAGCAATTTAGAGAATATGTTCTTTCAGTACAGCCCATCCTATCTTTAAGCCTTGTAAAATTCATGAAGGTGAATGATAAGGCACAAATTGCTGCCTGAAGCAGAACCTTCATGCTGGACAATCCACCAGAGACTGTAACCCTCAACGTGCCAGTCAACATATTTCGCAGAAAAGAAACAATTTCTTCAGAGGACTGATTATTCCCTCCCATCTTCCCTGAGACCAGCTATCACAGAATGAAAAATAATTGTGAAGTCAGAACACCACCAAGAAGCAGGGGAAACAAATGGCTTCATAGGCCAGAATGATTTGCACAGAACATTTGAGAGAGAACAGAATGTTTAAGGATGTAATCAATCATTAAGATTTCTTTAAAGAGAAAAAAAGACAAAAAGCACACACACTCATTTGCTTGAAGCTTACTCAGTGGGGGGAAAAAAAAAAAAAAGTGATAGACTAACCACTCCTGCATACTTGATTATCAAATCAGAGCTTGGTGGGAAGAACAAGTAAGGAAGTCTTCCAATTAACTAACTTTTTTTTTTTTCTTACTTTAAATGTGGTTGTTGAACATTGCTGTAGAAAGATGTAGGGAAAAGCAGATCTCTGGTCTTCTGGCAGTTTTTCCCATTCTTGAACAATTCCTCCTTCAGATGCACAGCCACAGAGGTTCAAAGGTCCCCGCAGCCTTTGTTCTCAGTTCCAGAGTAGTTACAAACAAACTTTTGTTCCTGTTTCTTCAATGAAACAGGCTGCAGCAGTTACCACTGATTGAACTTTACAGCTGAAGCCTGCCTTGTGCATCATTCAGCTGAAGGACTATGGAATCTCATTTACACTTCCAAGAATAAATTATCAGAACTTTTTCTGAAATAAACTACTGCTTACTGAATCAACTTCTAGCAAACATATTACACTTCCACAGATACGCAGAAGCGAGGAAGGATCAACACACTTTGGTATAAAGACTGTATAAAAGAATTTTTTTCCTTTTATCTGAATGTAATATTTATAGCTATTGCTCATTTATTTGTGAGTTTTATAATTAAATTGTACACATTTTACATTTTAGTGCAAAAGTGCCACCTGTCAGCAATTTTTAAAATAATACACTGACACATACATGTACTGCAAATAAACAATGATACCCAAACAGCAATTTTTATGGTTTACATCCCAGCCAGAGTGTAAGGGATGAGACTATGATGATCACATGGGCAAGCTATGGAAACCAACTACTAAAATATATTCATATTCCATCAAAAGCTGATATGGAAATGGTTAATAAAATTTGTAAAGATTCTATCAGATTGTATCAGCTGCTATTTAAATCTGGTAGAAAAAATAGCAAGGTGCATTACTGAGCAGGATAACAGGCTTTTTGAATTAAAAATAAATTGAAAAAAATACTGAAATTACCCTTTTAAAAGACTGATTGTTCCTAGCAGGTGGGAGCTGACTCTAGAAATACTTCTTGTAGAACACACAACACAAAAGGTATCAATCAGTACACTGACTGGCTATTATGAAATCTAATGAAGACATTCATGAATTGTAACAAGGAGTAAAAGGGTAAATAACAGCAAATATTCAAAGGCTCTTGCCATAATTAAAATTATCCTCAAACAGGAGTTGTCCAGCTACATTCTTCTTCATAATAGCCATGCTTATGCTCCTAGTGAAGTCAGTAAGAATACGTCCAAATTGTTACATTTGGATTTGGAAAACTAGTTTTCACACTGGCACCAAAAAAAGCCACCAAACTGCTTTCAAAACACCAAGCACCGTATCTTGTCATTTCCCCCATAGCCCTCACATGCACCTTGACCATTCTGAGTACTGAGACAAAAGGTCACCTCCCAAATGCCAGGAAACAGTTACTGAAATAAATATTTAAAAAAAATAAAAAATAAAAAAACAAACAAAAAACCCCCCACAGAAATCTTACCTTTGCCATTTTAATAGACAATTGTTTCGTCAGTGATAGATGTCTCAGATAACAAAATACACAGAGGATTATACGCTATTTTCTTAAAGAAGCAAGAATTTTCAAACCACCTGTAAGAACCTAACACCTTGCCATCAAAGTTATTTTTAGCAAAACGGATTACCTCAATCTGCCAGTAAGTGACAACAAAGCTTTTAGAATACCACCTTTCATCCTTGTATCTTAAAAGTAAGTTACCAGTAGTAATGAAATCGGCATCATTCTTCTCTACAACTGGATTTTGGGGCCATGGCTGGGGGACCACTACTATGTCCGCGTATTGCTGAACTACCCACTGACGTCAATTTGAAACACAGCATGTGATGTCACATGAGCAAACTTCTTCTGTAAAAAATTTCCACCTGTTTGTGACTTTAGGCTTGTTGTAAGGTAGAAAAGATGGAGCAAGACAAAATTAAAGTAACACAGGACTGACAACTTGTTCAACTAGCATAAAGCCTCTTAAAAAGTAGACTAGCACCCACAAGCACAATTTGAACTGTGACAGAACAGCGCTTAGCGTCGCCTGACCCTTATGTTACAGATCCACTACCTGGAGATCTAAGGCTGTAAACTCAGGCTGTGGCTGACCAAGTGTTCCTCCATCCAACAAATAACCTCAGGGATATTTAAACATTTAATTTGACCATGAAATCCATAGGACGCCAGGCTCCAAACTTCTTGTGGTCCTGGTTTAATGAATTAACTGCGGAAACCCCACTTTCTCCGATTCTTAAAAAGTTACGATGGATACAAAAATCAATGCTTTCGACCCACAAACACTGTAGGCTGAGATGTGGACAAGCAAAAGCACTGGGCACACCATGAAGGGAACGGAGGAGCAGCAACTGCAGCTTCTTCATCAGCAACTGAGATGACAAGAGGATGAATGATTCATTGAGCAGTAGTTTAGGCTGAACTATTGCTTCAACTAGTGACTTCAAGCCACATCAACAGGACATGCTCAAAATGTTGCAACTCAGCTGCAGAAACAAGACTAAAAGAAAATAAAGGTTCTTAAAACAATGATTTTAAAAGGTGGAGATTTAGGGGTACTTCATTTTCTAAACCACCAGTTAAAAGACAGGAGCCACCGAGCCATATTCTCACCTGTTACAAGATTCACAGATAACACTACGAACCCCAGAACTACACCCATGTAACTAAGCACAGAGCAAACGAACATCCAGCGAGTAATAACAGTCAGATGTCATAGTCATCACTTGACAATACCATCTAAATGTATTCACATAATTAGTATAATGATAGTTAATATTGTGTTTAATCAAAAAGCAAGACAATAACATAAGGAAGCGTATACATGGCACATTTACCAAACTGATTACAGTAAACCTGGTAGCATTGGTTTATCAGCTTAAACAATCAGTAGCTAATTAACTGTGCATTTAACAACTAGCTAGTAAAGTTTCTTCCCAGGGAAAATCAGATTGGAAAAGTCAACATCAGCTTAAATACGATTAACTTCCTGTCCCACTGCTGGTAAAGCAAATCCAATTTACTAAATAGTTTAAAGGGCAGGTTTTTAATTATTTTGCACACTGCCGAAGAACCTAACACCACATACACACAAATGTAATAAGGTGATCTACTCAAGTATATATAGACTCCAGCAACACAAAACACCACTTAAATAAAACACACAAAGGCTTCTTAACATGCTCAACAACGGCCCCAGCCTAGTAAATTGTACTGCAGAAGCCCCCAAGGATGTTAGCCAGAATCGTTACGGCAGGGAAACCACGTAGAGTTGCAGCATATATTATATGCAACAATACACTAACTTGCAGCGCTTCTTTCAGACTCTTCCATTACTTCATTACTTCCTTTTTCTAAAACAATCTCTAGGAAACAAATATACAGCAAAGAAATAAAGTCTTCCGAGTAAGATTTACATATTTTACACTGTTTCAACTGGCGTGCATACACACCTAGGCACATACACACACAGACTGCTTAACAATCTATAAAGTGTTTTACAGAGCAGAAATCGAGGCAATGCAGAAAAACAGTGTGCGAGAAACATAGCAAGTCACCAACAGAAGTAAAAGTAGGATTCAAATGAGCAGCTCATAGCTGTATCAGTGGAGTGACAGCTTTGCTGCCTTCCTACACTTTTTACCCAACACAGTAATTAAAAATTGAAAATTTAGGTTTTCCAACTTTAATTGTTCAGCACCAAACAATTTGTTTGCAGCTACAACATGGATTTAAAACAAAACAAAACCCCCACAGAATTAAAGTTGAAAAGAAAGTTTCAACCAAACCGGCTGAGAATTGCTAAATGACTGCTGACCTGCAGCATTATATCCTCAGGTTATGCGATTCTCCAAATGCTAGTTGGCTGGAAGACCTAATCTGCATAACAATAACTACAAAAAAATGGCTTCCCTTTAGCGTCCTCAGTATGCACATCCCTTCCCTCGCATTGGCTAACAGCACACAGCCAGCCTGCTCAAAGGATTAGCATAAGAATAGAAATCACTGTGAAAATCCACATGCTGACCAGACTTGTTGACCTGCTTCACCCCAGATGCCAAATTGACTTATTTTTCCAAGGAAAACACTTGTGGACTTTAGAAGTTGATAAACACTTCAATTTGTTTCTTTCATATCATGGTATTAGACACCCCGAGGGCAGCTACCAGACCCAAACAGTGAATCTGAACAACTTTCACTGTTGTAGGCACAGACATCAAATCCGTGCTCACATTCAAGTTCAAATTCTTGCCCAAGTCCTGTGGAGGAGAATGGGTTTGTCAAGACCCTTCTCAGCTCAGAGCTACCATGTCCAGCCCCTCACCAACAAGCTCACAGACTCTGCTGGTTCAAAATGCGCTGCTGCAGCCCACTAAAGGCTGAAACCTTAGAAGCTGCAGTTCAAGAGCACAGCTGGGAGAGGGAACTGGCCCCGCACCTGCACACGCTGCACCTGACAGAAGCCACCCATACTTACAGTCCCACGAGAGCAATTAGTCCAGGTTTTTGCAAGTATAATTTACAAATCTACCTACGTCTCTTTATATCTTCTTCCCTTTCTGCCCTCACCCTGGGCTCAGCCAAAATGGTATCGAGCCAACAACTGTGAAACAATAGCACTTGCCATGGTCGCAGCCACTGGAATCAGATACAACTGCTGCACGGATAAGAATATTTTGAGAGGAAGCACAAAGGAAAATAATCCCCCAGTTCACGAAGAGGCCAATGTGTTCCTCTCATTTGTGGAAAGAAGGACGTAAAAGCCAAGGGAACCCATACCAATTTTTCTCTCCTATACAAAATCTTCTAGCCACAATAAAGTATGAAAAACATAATTTATTTTTGTAAATAGGTATACTCGGTTCCTGCAAAACACTGAACTTTTGTATAAATGTATTACAATATTTGACGTGTTTGTTTTGAAATGGGGGAAGTTGACTGGAATCATCCTCGTAATGTGGTCTGACACTTCATGCAAAACAATGCATTCAAACAGCAAAATGACATTTCCTTTTCAGAAGTTCACAAAAGAAACAGAAGCCCAGGGGGAAATGGCTAAAGTAGCACTATTTCCCTTTCTGTTAGATGTCCTCCACTCCCTCTGGGATCTTCTCCCCAACCAGTATGTCACCACTGCAAACCTTCCCCCTTCAATTCAGCGACATCATCACTTCCCTCACTTTGCATTACAGAAAAATAGAGTACTAAGAGCTGGGACACTGATATTTCACAACCCATCGCCAAGTGGCACAAAAACACTGCACCATCCAGCTGCAAACCGTACACAAAACCTAAAAAGTAAAATAATTACCCAGCAGTACTTCTGCTGGCCTACCTCAGATGCTCTTTGTTTCTTAAAAAACTTGATAAATATACTTTAAACAAACAAATCCAAGATTAAGACCCCAAGCTGAAAGATTGAACAATAATTTGCTTCTGGCAATGAACTAATATTTCCGTACATTATGCACAGCATTAATACCACATTAACACTAGTAGTTCCGTTGTTTCCCCAAATAATCAGTTTTACAGAACGTATGTTGCCAGACTCATGCCATTCGCCCCTGCCCCTTCATCATGTCAATCACTATATGCCCTCAAAGGAATAAAATTTTGATTCTTCCAGATAGCTCCTATACATTCAAACATTACAAAACCATCAGCTACACAAGGGTACACACCCTGGTACAGCACAAGCAACCTCAGATAAGTTCTGTTAAAATATATCAGTCCAAGAACATGCACTCTTTGATTGCTCTTTTATCATGAGAAATATGTAATATTTTACTTACCAGTCAAAATAAATTGTTCACTCAAGGCTAATCTAATTTTGCAAAACGAGAAAAGACATCTGTGCAGCAGGAAAGAAACTGCATGGTTCTAAATAAATGCGTGCAGGACATTTGTCCCTGTTCTGTAGAAAATGGGATCTATCCCATGCACAAACCTCAAACACTGGAACTAGGTATTCTTTTAAGAGTCTTGGAAGCTTATTCATTCTTTTCCATGTCAAAGAGGAGTGTCCAGTCACCTCTGGATAACACACTTTAGGTTTATAGCTCTTTCTTGAAACAAAATAGCATGTTTTAAGCTGTGACCTTCTTGCCTTTTCCCTTCTTCCTCTAAATTGCATTCTTACCAATGACAGTATCAACCAACACAACAAACTGGACACCCATCCCCAGTGAAGGTTGTTCGAGCCTCTGTCCAAAGTGCTGTTTTCTGTACTATCTTGTGTGGAAAGTACAGAGATGTAACAACAAATTACTCATTCCTATCACCTTCTGACAATTCAACAGCCATTGGTCCGGTCTGGAGCAGCAGTTTGCGACACGAGCCAGGTTCTCAGGGGAGAAAGAGATGGGACGCATTGTTTGTGAAAGGAAAAACATAAGCGAGTACATAAATGCAAGTTTCAAAGGTTAATTTACCTTTTTCTCAAGCTGAAGCCCTCGCTCACTCCGAGGTCCAAATGTGCAATGGATCTTTCCTCTAAAGACCCTGCACCGCTACCCTTCGCTCATCTCCCCATTGCAATCTGGTGGGAAAGCTAGCCAAGGTCTTCCAGAAAAAACACCTCCAGGGTGCGGAACGCACGTGGGGCGCCCCTCCATGTCACACGGCTCCCCAGCGCCCAGATGTCACCGGCCGAGCACCCCGGGCGACCCCAGCAGAACCCGGGGGCGTTCGCTGCACCTGAAAAGGTCTAACAAGGCATTAAAAAAAGGCCCCATGAAACCCTCCACAAAGGCCAGCCCGCACAATGGAGGAGAGGGCCAAGCACAAAGCCGGGCTGGCCAGGGAGCGCACCGCCGGGTCTTCCCCGCGCCCGAGCAGCGGGGGGAACGGCACACGCAGGCTGGAATCCCAATTATCCCTTCTTGCCCAAATCCCAATTAATTATCCCTTCTTGCCCAACAAACGATTTTTCGGCGATAAGGCGAATCGATCCACCTCAGAGACCTGCCCTGGAGGACGGCGACGGAACGCGTGCTGTTAATCGCGGGCGGGGGAGGGGGGACATACAAACAACAGAAAAAGCCGCCAGAGAGAGCCAGGACTCGTTTTATTTGTTTGTTTTCCCCCGCTCCCTCACGGCGGGGCTGAAAGCACCGGCCGCCTCCGTTGGCGGCAACGGCCGAACCGCTGGCGGGGCTGCCGCGCGCGCCCCCTCCCCTCACCCACCCCCCGGCGCCGCCTATCGCGACGTGCGGGCCGCTATCGCGACAGGACCCCGTCCCCCCCACCTCAGCCCTTCCCCTCCCCGCCACTCACCTCGCTCCGCCACCGCGGGGGCCGAGCCCGGGCGCCCCTACCGCCGCCTACCAGCCGCGTCCCGCCGCCATGGCCGCCGCCGCCGCCGCAGGTGAGGAGACGACGGGGAACGAGCCGCGGGGAAGGGCCCGGGCGCCGCTGGGTGAGGGGGAACCGCGGCCGGCACACGCCCCCCTCGCACACGCTCCCCGGCTCAGAGAAAGGCTCCCCGGCCCATGCGCGGTGCCGCCGCTCGCTGGCTCCTCCCCGAAGCCGGGACAGGGCGGGCCGGGGCCGGGGCCGGGGCCGGGGCGGAGGGTGGGCAGCGGCGGGAAGGGCCGCCCACCTGCCCGGGGCTGGGCGCGAACCGGCGGCAGCGGGGCTGCGGTGGGGCGAGGCTCGGCGGGGGCTGCGCGGGAAGGGCGGGAGCGCGGCGGGCTGGGGCTGGGCCGGGGGCGGCCCACCGCACCTGGGCTCTGCTCAGGGGGAGGCCTCACCGTGCGCCCCGGGGGATGCCCGAGGCGTGGCGTCCGGCCGGGCTGGGGAAGTGTTCGCGTCGGTGCGAGGGGGGAGGCCGCAGCGGGGCTGTTGAGGGGGGAGGGCAGGTGGCGCTGGGCGGGGTGCTGGGCCTCAGGAGGGACGGGGACTGCGGTGTGCAGCAGCCGCTGCGTGTGCTGGGCGTGAGGCAGTGGCTGTTCGGGCAGTGTGCTGGAGGGAGCGTACCCAGAGTTTTGCCAGAGATCCTCAAGTTTGTTTCTTGTTGCGATTGTATTATTATTTCTATTATGGCCAGGCACTCTCCTTCTCTGAGGGATGGGTCCCAGCCAGGAGGGACATACGTCAGGCACCTGCCTGGACCAGAGCCCTCCCGCCTCCACTGGGTTAGTGCAAGAACGAAAGTCAAGAAGTTGGTCAAGAAAAACAGGCAAGAAGTTAGTCAAGAACTTAATCAAGAAAGACAGGCAAGAAATTAGTCAAGAAGGGCGCTTTACCTCAAAGGGCTTGTTTACCTACGAACAGGCTACTTGCACACCCTGTTCACAATACAGAGCCTTCCCATCTGGATTAGCTTCAAATGTATTAAACCTGGTCTTGAGGCAGTGTTGTTTTATCAGAAAAAGTTAATTGTAACTTAAATTAAATGAGGTTTAAGTGTTCACCGCAAACCCCTTCCTCCAGATAAGCACCTTGTTGAATGGAAGGTCCCGCAATGCTTTGGTAGAGATGTTACCCTGGTGTTGTGTTTCTGTTGCTGCCCCTAAACACTTTATGATTTGCCTTTATAGATGCTTTATTGTATCGCTGGCATTTTCAGAAACACGTGACTTGATTTTGCTAGCAGTAGGCAATGCTGAAAATCTGTTCTGGCCGTTAGGCCATTGGGTGACCACAGAGGTTAAAAATCTGTTTGCTAGTGTTTATTTATTCCTTCACTAGTGGCATTGCGAGGCAGTTACTCTGCGAGCGCTCTCTACCTTTGGCACAGGCCCAGCGGCACAGTTCTGAGGAATATGCAGCTATGGTGTGGATCACGCGTGTCACCGTGCACCTGGCAGTTCATGTGAGAGCTGTGGTATGTGCTTTGCCTTAGCCACAGGGTGACATTTGCATTGCAAAAGCAGATATGAAGTGGCCTACTTGATGCGCTTTCAGAAAATGAGAGGCATAGTTGAAACTATTCCACAAGCTGGTTTTGATGCTTTTTGGTTTTCGCTTCCATCTGTGAAACACTGTAAATATAGTATGTAATCTACACTAAGACTCTGACGATACTAGCTATCCAGAGTGTTTGGATAAATGATACCGCTGTTTGCTAATGTATTGGGCGACTAAGAAAAGCAAGCCATAAGCATGGAGAAGTTCTGAGTTGTGAACTTTAATTTAAAAGATTTGTAGAATTTTTAGTTGTTGTGATGAAAATTTTCAAAGCCCATCATGAGTAACTGGTGATAACTGTAACTGTGCAGAGTCTGGAACAATAGCTCTGAGACATGTGAACTGTTTCGTGTCAGCATATGCTGTGCCAGATGCCAACAAACAGAACAGTAGTTAAGAACACTGGTGGGTTTGGGGCTCCATGTGTAAGGAGGCAGCAAATCATGAAGACGTTGCACAGTACCCCCTAAAATGGGGAAGAGCATAATTGTGTGGGCTAATAAACAAAAGAGGCAAAAAATACATAAATTACAATGATGACAAGGCAAAATCATGTGGTTTACTGTGCTTGTGTGTGCTACAACCTACAACTGATCCTGTCAAACCTGACGAGTTAATTAGGATGCCAGGACCATACCCACATGGCTTACTGCTGATAAAACCTTGGGGCACCGGAACTGGGTTTGTTGGCTCCATATATAGGAGACAGAAGGTTTAGTAATATGTGAGGAGGTGATCCCTATCTGTCCATCACTGATTTGAGTGACTTTGAAATTCCTGGATGAAAGATACCCAAGAGCATCCCCGATGCAGCTGAGCCTTTCCCTCTTCATTAGATGCCATCATCTCTGTCATGGTTTTAGTTCTTCCTTATTTTGTCTGGGTGTCACTGCATGATTTTTGCAAGGCTTGTTTGTTGCTCTTCCCAAGCAGAGTATTTTTCATTATGTCTGTCTAATTAAAAACAAATGGTGGGCTGCATATGGGAATGCAGCTTGAGAAAACTGGAGATCAAAGAAAGGTCTTGACTCAGCGCTGAGGATCCCTGCTGCATTTCCCCTTTAACTGCCTCCCACCAAGCTTGTGGCTTGTGATTTGAAGCTTGCTGCCTTTTTGTCTGAACATCTTTGTTTGGTTTTTTTTTTTTTTTGAACAAAAAAAAGGGAGAATGTTTTCCAAACACAAACTTTCTCTGTTTCTTGTTCCTCAGTCCTTGGTCTTGCTAATCTTGTGGAAAACTTTCATGGCTCTTCCCAGTGTCAGGAAATGGTTCAACTTGAGTGAAAAGTACAGTGCCCAGTTCACCCAACCAGGAAAGGACTGATCTGAATTGCTGCAGTCCTTGCCAGTTATAGGTTGCTGTTGTGTGTCTGCAGGGCTCGTCTGCCCTTTTCGCATCAAATCTGAAGGTCACTCGGCCCTGATCACCTCATCAGCAAGTTAGCCAGTGCTTTCAGGAAAAAAAACTTACCCAAAGGATGAGAGGAAGGAATATGGCCAGGTATCTGTTCCTCCAGATATGATTTTTATTTTTAGTTGTAGCTTTTAAAAACTGGTGCACATTTATTTGTTATCAGGAGGACAAGTTTTTTGTTCTCTCGAGTTCTTGATCCATGTGGCTTGTTATATATGTGCCTTTTTTTCCCATTCTTCTATTTCTACTGAGAGACAAGATTAAGGAAATTGAAGAAGGAGATTTTGGCTGGCTTCGAACTGTTGGGCTTTTGGGGGTGGGTTTTTTTTGTGTCCAGGAATGTTACTGGAAAGATGCCTCTGCTGAGAGAAGCTCTAGAGAGCAGCTATGTTGATAGCTAGTTTGAAGTTCTGTTTTGTTTTCTATCAGCTGGCCTGGCTGCGCTTTGAAAAGATGTTTATATGGGATAACGCTGTATCTTTCCTTCCTTTACTTCATGTTCTACTTCTCTTAAATATTTTTCTTGGAGTGAAATGATAAATATTTAAGAGAATCAGTTGCATTTGGAGATTTCTTCTGAGCTTTATATGTTTGTTTTGAGAAGCTGCTGATGCCATTGCCAAACTGTACTAGACTGTTTACAAAATAAACTGGGACCACAACAAAGACTTTTGAAAGAAAAAAAGGTGGGAAAAGGAACAGTGAGAGACAATGTATTTCTGTTCCTGAAAGCTGCTTTGCATTTCTACAGCACCTTTCCTCCCAGTGTTTCAGGGCACATCACAAGCATTAGTCATGCCTCATACTAGATTTGGGAGGTGAGTGAGGCAATTCCTGCCACCATTTAGAGAACAGGTCTCCTGGATATGTATATATAACCCAGGGAGAAGGGCGAATCCTTGCTGGTGCAGGGTTGCAGGAGCCAGAGAGGTCACTATTGTAGTTTTAGAAAGCTTGTTGTATAGGGGTGCTGAATTTGGAGAGGAGCTTCTAGATAATAACTGCAGGGAGAGATTATCTAATTTGTCAGAATCCTTATGAAGGTAAACCAGCAAGTGTTTTGCCATCAAGAGAAAAGCATCAGCATAAAAGTACAACAGTGTCATTAACTTCAGTTTTAAACTAATCTTTGTTTCACTTGGTAAAGCTACTAATTCGGTTAGGATTGAGCTATCAAGTGTGAAATCTTGCCTCTGTTGAAGCCAATGGAGCATTGCTATTGACAGTTGACACCAGGCTTGTTTCCAAAAAGTAGATGTTAGTGATAAGAGACTTCATCCAAGTGACTTCAGTAGCAAATTTGGCATGTTTGAGAGGACTCTGGGGGAGCAGAGACAAAGACTTGTCTTTACCAATATTCCTACTCATGTTTTCAGAGAATAAATATATCTTTTCCTGACAGTGGCTATATTGACTCTGGCTGGCTGATTGCTCTGCTGGTCACTCTGCGACATGCTGTGCTCCATTCTTGAATGTTTTGTATTCAGACATCTCAGCTCCTATTTATCAGCGATAGGAGATATATTTTTTTTCCTACAGTATTTTATTGCCACTATATATATATATATATATATATTAAAAAAACTTTGATATCAGAGTCCCTCTGACTCATGCCAGCCAAAACTGCAAACATACCATGTATTTTTCAAGCTGCTTATCCTTGGCAAAGGAAAGGGTGTGGTGCATGTAAACTGCTCACTATACTGCATACACCTGGAACAGAGCCTTAGCTGTTGAGCAGTTGTCACTGGTGATGCCACAACTTGTTGCTGTTGCACGTTGTTTTCTAGAAGTGATAAACAGGAAGATAGCTAAATAATGAAGTCATGTCAGGGGTGACACTGGCCTATGTGCTGTGCATGGTTAGCGTCACAGGTAAGAAACTCTGATTTTATTGAGGGTTAAAAAGTTCTGGCAGGGATGAGCCCTGCTATCCCCAGGGTAAAACAACCCTCAAATACTGAAGCATAGATGATGCAGGTCGTTCAGTTGAGCACATTTCTGTACACATGCACAACACTGTGAATCCAAGTGAATTCTAGACTCACAAAGATAAGCATTCAGAATAACTGAGATCAGATTTTTAATGAACCATTCATTTGGACTATTTAGCAAAAAAAATTACCATCCGCTGAAATGGTTTGGCTGAAGTAGTCATTGAATACTCAAAATGCTTGCAAACAGCAGTATAAATGTGCAATATTCTGTAGCCTTTACCCAAAGAATCAGACATTTTACCACCCTTTTGAAATTATTACTGTTCTGTCACCCCTGTTGAAGAACATTGTGCTTGGTTATATGAGGCAGTGAGGGAGATTAGAAGTGTAAGTGAATAAATTGATTTTTTTTTTTAAACCCTGAACCTCTTAATGTTTACAAAATATGCTTAATGTACATGCATAGTCTCTGGGAGTATGCATATGTAAAGTTTAACTATGTGTAAATACAAGCAGAGCAGAATATAACTTTCTATTCCAGCTTGTCTCTTTGATGGTCAAATCCGCCCAGATGAGTGTGCAGGCTGCTGAATGGAATTCTTCCAGTTATTGGGCTTATTTCTCCTTGCATGCAATTGTGATGCTGTGCTTGGGATAGAGTGAAATTGCTGTTTTGACTGCTTGCTCTTTAATCCCCCCTTTATAGTCTCATAAAATGTTCCTGGAGCTATACTGCCATGAAGCATCTGTGAAGTCAAGTGACTAGTTGGGTCAATCACATGGCTGTTTCTCCAAGATCACAGACTTCAGGCAAGCGCGTTCCTGTGACCTTGGTGGGAAGGGAAGTGGGACTGTACTGCAACTGCTTGCCTGTTCACGCGATTTCTCTTTCAACCACTTGTGCCCAATTTTCTTGAAGTTTGCAGGCTTGCAGTTTTTTGGTATAATCTGAGACAAATACCCCAGCTGTCGGACAGGCATTGCACCATCAGCTTTCCGAGTGGTTACGGGGACTGGCGTGGGTGGAGAACTGCCTCAGCTTGCTCTGGTAATGAGAACAGAGATTGAGATGAGTTAATAAAGCATGTAAGCAGGGGCCCTGCAAAACCGAGGAGACTTAGCGCTTGCTGTGCATTCCTGTGACTAAGCAAGTGCTCAAGATCTGTGTTTAATAACTTGACACTTGGATAGTTTTCCTATGGAGAAATGATGCCGGATTTGGGAGGTTGGTGTGAATTAGGACATGCTAGCTTCATACCCACCCTGGGAGGAAAGAGCTGAGAGAGAATATGAACTTAAAACGTCATAGCACACCACTGAGTGAATAAAGATACCAGGCTGAGGGAAACCAGGCAATGTCCTGGAGCCTAGCACTGTTCCTTAGCTGAAAGAGTATCTGGGGTGCTGCAAACATGCAGGGTAGACCAGCCCCTGCCATGTTTTCACAGTGACTGATTCAGCGCTGCTCCCCATCATACTTAATGCAAATTATGTTGTGTAATAGTTTGTATATTTATGACTGTGTGGCCAGAGCTGCCTGTTTCTACTCATGTCTCTCTTGCCTGAAGTGAGTGAACAGAGCAGATTGGAACAGGCGTGAGGTCTAGCTACAGAAGTTGGACAAGTATCCTGTGAGAAGTGCACAGTATTCTGCATTTTTAACATTAGATTTTTTTTTCCATCTACATTGCAGAGTGGCTTAACCTCTGACACAGGAGCTGTAACATCCAGTTGTAATGATGACAACTGTGGCAATTCCTTATATCCAAATGTTGGATGTGGGTTGGCATGGAGCTGGGCTGCTGTAACCCTGAGCAGGCAGAATGAAGTTTAGAAACTCTTTAGTTTGGAAAAAGGATAAGAAGGTGAAGGATGGCTGCTAGATGAGTGTGTGGAAACACTAAGGGAGGGAATCTGGATTTGAACTGATGAGATGGGGAGAGCTTAAAACAAAGTGACGGGCTGTCAGGGTTGAAACTGGGATGAGATCTGAACTCTGCCTTTCCAGTCGTACCCACTGAATTGCAATCCTGCAAGAAGAGCAAGTGAAAGGAGGTAAAGTGAGGGGCTGCATGGTGCAGGTGCTAGAAATGGCCTCTGGTACCGGCTAGCAGAGCTGCTTTCTGGAGCTGTGATGGACGTATGGCAAATTCAAGGAGCCTCCAGGAAAGCCTGACAGAGCTGTCAGTTGTGGACCTGTCATACAAGATGCAGATGTTTGGCGGGCTCTGGCTTATGGAAACTTGGGGACACTTTTTCCCCTCACTAGACGTAGCCAAATACAGGAAAGTTGTATTTTGGGCAAGTACTGGTAAAGTGTGTAACAGAGGTAAAGGCTGTGCTGTCAAGAGGGCTCAAGAGCAAGCAAGACAGAGCAAGACCTTGTTGTTTCGCTCTGTCCCATATTATTTTTCCATCTATTCCTTTCTTTTTCGCTTTTCTGGAGCGCTTCATCTGATTGTTGTACCATTCATGTGCAGGAGTTCATCCCCTGCATTAGTGATCGTGTTGTATTTTGGGTGTGTTAATCAGCATAGGGAGAATCAGTGAAACTTTTGGTAAAACCTTCATCTACCTTAGAACTTGAGGGCTGAGGCAGCTTTTTTGCTGTTCTGTTGTTGTTCCAGAGAACTGATCCCACACCTAAGCATAAAGGACAGTTTATTTTTCAACCTTTTTTTAAATTAGATTTTTTTTTTCATGTTTACAAACATGCTGTGAAACTCAGGGATGGTAAAACTTCCCAACAGCTGGCTGTAAGAAAGGCCATGACTGAACCAAGTACTTTTATTTGGCTGTGAACTCTCCAAAAGCTCAAGGTGGCTACTTACATCAAATAAATAAGCTAAGAATTACTCTGTCTGAATAGGCTTACACCTAAAAGTAGGATTTTTATTTTCCTACACCTGTCTCGGAGCTGGGGGAAGCCAAATTTGATCCTGACTTCTGAGAACTGTATCGTTGCAAGCAGCAGCAGCTGCTGCCATAAAATACTGGTGCTCGGTGCTAAACAGGAATTAATGTTGCATATTTATCTGGAGGATGAAAATATCTACAAATATCTTACAAAATATATTGCAAAAAAATCTGTAAATATATTGATTTATTATTGGAAGAGGTATTTAAGTCTTCTATCGGTTGAGTGTCCCGGATATAAAATAATGGAAATGAGGGAATCCTCTTCTTGCAAATAAGTTATTTGGTAATGTTTCATCATAGGTTTTGCTGCTTTAGGTCAATTTTCCTGGGCAGGGCACTCATTTAAGCTCAACCATTCATCTGATCTTTGCAAAAGTTATTTCACAAGTGTACGCATTTGTGGCAGCTTGCCTGTGTTGTGTGCGCTTTACAGAATGAGAGAAAAGCTCAGGAAGCCTGCTTGTTTTAGGGCAGGTTCTGTAATAAGACTAATTGACTAATCTAGCACTCAACCAATGGTTATTTGCACTATTTTTAGCAAAACTTTTTTTGTTAACCCAAAATAGCGTATTTGTTTAAGCAAATAAATGATTCTGTTGGAATTTAATGATCTTACAAATAAATCTTGAGAGTCTTTTGAAGTATCACCTACTCTAAGCCCTCCTAGATTACCTGTAGCTAGTTTTGAGCCACACAAAGCTTAACACAGGCTACAGATTTATAAAGGTAAAACATTCAGAACAGTTTAAGGCTCAATACTTACCTTCACAGAATTTATTGCAGAAACTTAGTAAACTAGTTAATAATAATCTAAAACTTCCTACTGACTTGCTGCACTGA
Source organism: Falco punctatus (assembly GCF_963210335.1). NCBI lineage: Eukaryota > Metazoa > Chordata > Aves > Falconiformes > Falconidae > Falco > Falco punctatus. Next base: position 3,738,054 of record NC_137596.1, read on the forward strand.
AGGTCAATTTCTAGTATCGCTGCAGTAAAAACCAGAAATCACAGTAATTTTTAAGGGCAGGCAGGATTTCACCACGTAATTCTTTTAGGCTTGTATAGACATTATTTCACTTAAAGTACTGTATAAAAAGCTTAATCTGTAGATTTAAAAAAAAAAAAAAAAAAAGGTTAAAGCTGCAAAGTTTAACCTGAATGGGATAGAAGACATCAGATAGAAAGCAAGCTCAGGATATGAACACTGAATTTAACAGCTGTGCAATTTAGAGTTGATAATTAGCTGCAGAGCTGTGCAGATACCAGGACTACAATACTTTTTACTGGAAGCAAAAGGTGATTATTGCTGACATATGTCAGACTTCTGGCTGTTGGCATTAGCCACCCCAAAAGTCTGGAATAGGAGAGGGAGTGAAAGAAGTCCTGTGCACCAAGCCAGATTAAATCTCACGTGAGTTAGTAGAAAAGGTGAGAAGAACCGTGCACAGGATATGTGGCAAGGTCAACAGCAGATGTGATATACTGTTCCAACTTTTTCTACATACAGGGCATAGCAATAAAGGGGTCAATAAAGTTCTGTTGTAGAAAATGTCTGCAGGAATTGAGCTGATGCTGGGCTCACCCTGTGAACCAGCCTATTCAGGTGATTGCTGCAGACCTGTGCTGCAGCCAGCATGGGCTCCTCTGGCCCTTGGGCACTGGTTGAGAATCCCAGATAAGGGGAGGCAGCATCCAAGAGAGAGCCAGTTTGCTTATGAGGCTGTGGGAGTAGAGACAAGCTGGAGGAAAAAAAACGCTGGAGGGAAAGGAAAGGTTGAGGGTGGCTTTGGATGAGGGGTAGGAAAGAGAAAGTATGAGAAATAAACAGGGAATTTAGCTAAAAGGTTCCTTTGCTGATTGATTTAACTTACACTGGAGAGAAATTGGCCTTCAGTCAAGGCTTTTGCATTGCGATTTGCAATTCAGTGCTTTTACAGGATTGTTCTCCCTCTGGGCATCCTAGAATGACAGTTGGGCCAAGCTGTTTTGGCCTGTGGGTGTGTAAACAAGAAAGGCATAAGAAATGTCCCTTACAAGGACAGTTCCCCAATACATGCTTTACATACCAATGCAGAAGTTGTGGGTCTGTTTTATCCCTGTGCTCCTCTGTTAGGAGGTGGATAGAAAGTGCACCTTCTTGTATCTGGAAATCTGTTTAAAAATGCTGCATCATCAGTTGTGGCACTTTTTTGGGGCTCACTTACGATATGGAAACTCTCAGGCTGTCTTTGGAGCACAGCCACGTGCTCAGCCCCTTGAAAATACAAGTTGATTAAATATGTAGGTCAGAAACCAGAAAGCACATGTCAATTTGTTTAATAGATGAGACTTTTGTTGCCTAATGTTCTGTCACTGGTGCTGCTGATCATTTTTTGAAGGTAATATAACAATAGCTTTGTTCTCAGCTCAGAGATTAAGGAGGGTCACCAGGTAATGCTACCTAAAGGGCAGGTGCAGGTTTTTCAGAGGGATTAATAAATAATAATACCTGCCAGGGAATAAGGTTACATGTGAGGATTTCTGTGATAGAACAATAGCTTAACAAGGAGCAAAGTCTTCAGAGCAGAACCAATCTCTGTTCCGTAAATGGTCTGAACATAAACACACGTGTATCTCTACAGCACATCAAACCAAAAATTAAGCCAGGAATCCTACTGGTAGCCTCCACTGTAGCCCTGTTTCTTTCCTCCTCTTCCAGCCCCCAAGGAACTCACTGGGAGCTCCTCCTGTCTGGCAGTCTGGGCTGTATCACTCTGCTTTGCGCTGATTGTCCCCCCCGAGTTACCTTGCTACTGTCTGTAGTAGCCTCAGACCACACTGAGCGGTTTTGCACCTGAAATTAAAAAGATGCCTGGGTCTGTCTGAATCATTCTTCATTATCTCAGCGGGCAGCAGATTTAGGAGCTAGACTTGCAATGAACATTTATTAGATTGTGTGTCTTCTGGGGATAGCTCATTTTTTTAGATCATCAGATTCCATGTCTTAGCATCATAATTAGCTATAAGACAAATATACTCCAGTCAAGAGCTGCTTTTTTTTTTTTTTTTTTTTTTTTTTTTTTTTCCTAAAGCCTGCTTATTCCAGGAGTCTTTCTTTTCTCATTTATAGGGGAGTTTTGCACAGTTCTTCTGACAAGTACAAGATAGCCAGTGGGAATGAGACCTGTAATTAATCCACTGAACGCACAATGCAAGCGGAACAGCTCTTGGATGAAGCAGCTCTTCAGTCTCTGTAAGGTACCTGACAAGGTGGTGAACACTGTTAGAATGGTGGGGTTTGCAATGTTGGTGCCTGGGTATGGAACCCAGCAAATTCATTTAATGTAAGGTATTGAGGACAGGAGGGAGAAAATTATGTCTTTCAGCATTCCCCTGAATTCTGAACACGGTTGCATGTGCATGATTCTGCACTTTCTCATCAAGACCTGATTCACTGGGTATCTAGTAAAGAAAATAAAGTAAGCAGGAATGCAGTTTCCTACCCCTTCTTGTAGGTGTGCACGTGTTGAGGGAGGGGTGGGGGTGTTAAAAGGGAGTTCAGCACTGAGAACATTGGCCTGACTTGTGGGAGGTCCACATTCAGCTCTTGCATTGCCAGAGACAAACTGTGAATTTGGTCATGTATCCTCATTGTACTTTGGCTTGGCATCCCTAAAATAACATCAGAGATTCTGTGGTAAAGTAAGATCCCCTTGGATGCTGCAGGATTAAGGGGTCTTGTTGGTTTGTCACAAAAGTGTTAAAAGTGGTTGAAAGCAGCAAGTGGGGGTGGCTGTCCCTGTAAATTAAGTTCTTCTTTTATGTAATGCTACTTGGTTTATTACACAGGAAATATCTTTGTCTCTTAGCTCTCCAGCTACTATACTACCTGCCATTTATCGCAATTTACTTCTGAGACTGTTTTTCTAACTGCCTTGTGTTCTTGGATCAGATACAACACCCTTTCATTCTTGTTGTCCTTTTGTCTTTGCTTGTTTGGCTCTAAACATTTTGTTCTCTGAACATGGGCCCAGGTTCTCCTCTCTCCCATGCTGCAGCAAATCGGGAATACTGCTTCTGAAGCAATTAGTTAAGAAGCACTGACACACACGAGGGGAATTAGGACTGCTGATTATTTTTTTCAAGTTTTGTCAAGAATTCTGTACTGCTCTTCCCAAATCTTCTGGTATTAGTTCCAATGTACAGACCAGTTCCAAGACTGAGCGACTATACTTTGCCTGGTGATAATCCACACTGTATTTCCAGTTGCCTGATCCTCCTTCACTGGTTTGTAGTCACAATATGAGCTATACCACCAGCAGAGTTTGCATGTGCGGTTGTCTGACTCTTGCCTAGCTCAGCTGGATGGGTATCTCAAAAGCCAGGCATGTCCAGACAGTCATATTCTCAAGGCAGATGGCAAGCTCACTTACTTGGCCACAAGACACTCAAAACATCAAGTGAAGACTGAAGTGTCACTGACATAGAGTGGTGCAAAGTCTGCAGGAGTGCTGACTCTCAAATGAGAATCTGTGGGCAAGACCTCTGCTAATGGTTTCCTAGTGGAGTATTCCAGAAATGAGGAAAGAAATTACTTTCTTGATGTAAAAGCTTGCATTTTTATTACTGATCTCCAGGGAAGAGTGGAGTTGGTTAAAAAAAAAAAAAAAAAGTTTAAAAAATTAAGGTCTGAGCAGAAATACTAATTTTCCTGAGGTCTTCCATGTTATTCTGTCATAGCTGTCTGTCCTTAGACTCAGTCCCATCTTATTGCTACATGCTGTGTCAGGAGGTGCAGGCTAATGAACGGATTTGGTCTTAACTTCCCTGTGCTGCTGTTTTCGGTACCTCTGCGCCGTGACACTCCGGTCCACATCAGCACCTGCCTGTGTTTGGAAGTGGTTTGCCTGCAACCAGCTGCTCTTTCCTTGTTTGTATGACACCTAGTGCACCGGTGTCATCTCAGATAAAATACCAAAAAATCCTGGTTTTTATCTCAGATGAAACACCAAATAAAGAGGGGTAGCTACAGTAGAAACTTAGGTAGCTACTGAGTTTGAGATGTAAGAAGGCATTGCTCTTCTCTCCTGGGTTATAGCAGAGTTTACACATGAGTTGAAGTGTTTCCCTGCTCAGAATAGGGCCTGTTTAGGTCTGTGCAAAACTACAGCTACCCAGGATACTTCTGGGTTAATAAGAGTCTTGAATTAGCAGCTTCCAGCCATACATGGGTACTGGACAGAGGGGTTGTGGCTTTCAGTTTAAATGCCCATGAAGCTCCCATGTGAGGTGCTTAAGGTCTCATCCAAGAATTGTTTATTTTCGGTTGTATTTAGCCTTAACAGCCTGACAATGTTCAGTGTTGCTGGTCTCTTAATATTGCTGAGAAAAAAAATTGTTAACCCTGTTTTGTAAATGGCCAAAGCTGCACAGAGTGGCTGTAGTGGAGCAGGGACTCTAATCCCTAATTCTAAATTCTCTGTTAAAACCCTAATCCCTGGGCTATCCTTCTGCTTCAGACAGGGTTTGGGATGGATGGTGTATAATTTGTCTGGAGTGATGCACCTGCCACTATTTAAAGGTAGTTATTTTCCTTCTCTCCCTGTGGGTTTTTTTGATTGTTGGTGGTTTGTTTTGTTTCTTTTTCACTTGCCAAACACATTTTTTTTTTTCCTGGAGTGATTAAAAAAATAATTGCTTGCATTTTGTAGGTCTCTGTCAGAGTCTTGTGGTTCAAATACTTCAAAAATTCCATGTAAGCTAACAGTATCTTGCAACTGATAAAGGTTGATGCCTGGACTGGTTTAAGGGAAGAATCCTAGCACATGGTTTCCAGCGTTCACTGGATGGTGAGAATCAAAATATCTTCTGATTTACCTGAGGATCCTTAATATTTATATTTTTTTTAATTTAAATGAAAAAGCAGGGGGGGGAATACAGATACTGCACACAGAATGAGACAGAAAAGAACAGCAGGGTAAGGGGAACATGGAAGTAGGTCAGATGCATTGCAGACAAAAAAAATAATCATTATTATGATTAGGAGAGATTAAGGAAGGCAAGAGCAAACAGCATCAAAGAAATCCAATTTATCAAGCCATTTAAACAAGAGCATTCCTTGCAAGGCAAGTTCTCTGTACCATACACCAATTTGGAGCAAAAGGACAGAAAAATGTCCCATGCTATATATTTAATATCTAGTCCTCTATGTATTAGTCTATGAATTCTTGAAGAAACCTTTTTTTAATCGTCATGAGGAACAAACGCTACAGAAACTGTTACCTGCCCTTCCTTGCTTAAGTTCTTTTAGATTTTTCATTTCTAAAGCTATAATTATCCAGTCAGGTCTCTAGGTGAAGAATGCACCCAGTGTAATAGTAGTGCCTGCTGACAGCAGTCAATTACTGCTTCAGCACATTAGGTTCTTTACATAAAATAAGGAGATTCTCATCTCAAAGCTTTCACATAAAAGACAATTTATAAGTGTGAAGTTATTTTATTGGAGGACATTAAGAAACTTTGCACTGACAAGTAGGTTCTGTTGCTTTTCTTAACTTTTGGGCAACTAGAAGTCTGGGAGCTCAGGCCAGCATGCTGGGACTTATCAATCTCCTTTTCTTCCCTTTTTCTGTCTAGTTTTGACAAGCTTCTTTGTCCCATGTGCCATAACAGCAAGGAGATGGATTTTGATTTGGATGGGGTTTGCTTACTTCATTTGTATTGAGGCAGAAATGAATACTGAGAGCTTTAGCTCTGTAAAACAGAACATTCTTCTCCTCCAGCATGTTTTTTTTGATGTACCGAACAATGGACCTTAATGGTAAACATAGGCTATGCCTCTTGATTTGCAAGATGCTCACATCCTTTTGCAAGACAGACCCTATGCTGTATGAATTCTGTTATGACCTGAGAATCTGGACCCTGTTTCTCCACCACACTGCATGCATCTTTTGTTGAGGTGGATTACCTGCTGCTGCATTTTTGTTGACTTCACACCGAGTTAGAGTGCTACTTAATTGGCTTGGGTCCTCTAGACAGAAACCACAACCTCTGAGCTGTCTGACAGAGCTCTGCCATGTCAAATGTTTCTTAGCAGGAGCCAGCTGTCTGATAAATTTAAACAAGATGTGGATGTCTCTTAACAGCGGGTTAAATTCTGGCTGAACATCTTTCTAAATAGCTGAACAGTGCTGCCAGAGGCTGCAGGATGGTTTGCAGCCTAGACCAAGCCCTGTAGAACTGCTGACTTGAGCCGAAGCATGTAGAAGGTTTGGCGTTTTAGAAGCTTTTAATTAACAGCACATTTTATGGCACTCATTAGTTTCCTATTCAGGAGGAGCTGGTGTACGAAGCATGCTGAAACTTTAAAGTAGTGGTTACCCATACAGCTGAAGTTACAGCTGGTGCGTTCTCAGCCTTGGGAGCTGAGAAGTCATGATGCTTTTCTGCTGCCTTTGCAGGGATCCAGTGCAATACAAACCCAGACTTGGGTTAACGCTTTTATTGCTGACTGGCTGTCACACTGTCACTCTAACAATGTTGCCTTTCAGGTCCAAGCACTGCCAGAACTCACTCTGCTCTGTGTACAGCACGAGGCAGAGCTTTGATGGAAATAACCTGGCTCTCCTTTGTTTAGGCAATAGTGAGTGTGTGGGTAAAATCTCAACCCCAGTCTTGTTTTGGATCTTTTCCAAAGATTGGCTTAAATGTTAAAGCAAGATACTTATCTTTCTATTTTGATGAAACTCCAGATCTTGATGGTATTATGCATGTTAAATACTTCCTGTGAGACTTGCTAACACAGCTTTGACTGGTTTAAGTTGGTCTAGAGTTTCTGGGTTCAATAAAACTATGATGAATTATACCTTATTATAAGATTTTGGTCTCTTATTGCTGCAATACAAGGTAACTCAATAGCAGTAGTCTTCTATTGCTGTGGTCCAGCACCTGTGAAAATCTTGGGTATGACATCGCAAGGTTTAGCTGCTTTGGAGTAGTCTTGCAGTGTTGGGTATTGATCCAGTCTGATGGTGTGCGGGCTCAGAAGGAGAAAGAGAGAGAGAAAGAGCAGTGAGGCATGAAGTACAGCTGCTTCTTATAAACCAGCACACTAGAAACACTTTAAGTAGTGGAAAGGAAAAATTAGGCCTTGCCATTACTGCCTGGATATTTGGACTCTATTCCTAAATGTGTTACTGACTCCAGTGACACCCTGCAAGTCCTTTTAACCACTGTGTGCTTAAGACTTTCCATTTACAAAAACATTTAATTAATGTTGATGAAGAACACTGCATTGCTCTGAGAGCTGCTGGAAAAAATGGCAAGTCTTGCCATTATTATTATTATTATTGTTCCATCTTTAAGCTGTCAGATTATATAAATCTAAGAAGATGCCTTGAAGCGCTGTGTGCAGAGGAAAGCTCTCTAGAGGAACAAATTCCCTTTTCCTTCATCTTGGAATAAAATGTCATAATTGTACAGGAAGACAGGACAGCTGTTACTGAAAAGGAGGTATAAAAGGGTAGGAAAGAAGCTAATGCAGGACCAGAAAAATAAGGGATGGGAGACAGCTCTTTATCCAAACTGATAATGAAACACTAGGTATCCCCAAACAGACCTGTTGAGAGCACCTAATAAAAACTTTGACATTAAGGGGCCTTTATGGCTGTGAGATAATGGCTGCTGTCCGCTTAATGCCCTGGGCTGCGGAATGCAAATGCAGATAATACCCAGGAGTCTGAGATAATAGCACTCTACATGCTCAATGATGCTATTTCTTTTTTAACCTGAAAAACTCAAAGGTATTTTAAAGGCATCAGCTAAACCCCCAAACCCATTTGCCGCCTTTGTGGCAGTCTTGCCTAACTGATCAGAAACCTTTGTGCTCAGAAGTTGAAAACCTTGACTTGACTATTTCTATGGGAATTGTAGATCAAGGCTTCTGTGGGCATTCTACAGGGTACTTTTAATTTAACGTGAATGTGATGAACAAAATCATACTGGTGATTGATATATCTGTAAAAAAGAAATATTGAAGTGCTTTGTCCAGAAATCCTGTACCACTGGTGATTTACCTACGTGCATTCCCCTTTCCTGAATCCCTTTCCAGAGCGTAATATGGAACTTTTTAGAATCTTTCTAAAGCTGCTACTTTTTGTTGCATTTCACTGCTGTTGCGACATACCTGCTGCATTTTGATGAAATTACTGGAACCAGAATCACTGGTGGTGCAATTATTCCTCATATAGATGCTTTAATTACAGCAGTGAGATGTTACGGGGTTAATTAATTGTTGCTTATTAAGTGCTTTGAGACTCTTGAATGAAAGATGCTACATACGCGCAGGAGATGATTATTAGTTATTAACAGTGATGCTCCCAGCTATTTGCAGGGTAAAAAACAATTTAGTTTCATTGTGAAATACTGAATTTGCAGTCTAGTCGGATCCATGGAATGTTTCGGGTTGCAAGCCAAAATCCAAGCATATACTGAGGTAGCGATGCAGAATGCCAAATGTGGCTTGTGGGAGTGGTCCCATCAGTCTCGGCTGGAACAGAAAAGAGCCGCAGAAATGCAGCAGGTTATAGAAACTGGAGGAGGGGATTGTGTGGGAGGAGGTTCCTCAGCTTTCAGCAAAATCAGTAGGAAATGGAAGAGCTTGCAGGAATATTGAGATACAGGCTCTAATTTCATGATCTTTAAGCCACGGGTATTGAACAGCATCCATCGGCATGTGTGCAGCCATTGTGGTTCCATTACCTTCGGAGCCATCTTCTCCTTTTTAGGCTTTTTCCTAAACAGTTTCTCTATCAGCAGCAACTGTAGGCTTGCCTGTGGGCATGGACAACGTATCTGTGTTGAGAATCAAGCTGCCTAAGCTCTGGTATTTATCCTGGCACTAGGGAAGCGGTGCTATGTCTAGAGAGATATTTCATCAGTTCTCAAAATTTAATAACTCAGTGTGTCAAAATATGAGCTGTTCAATTACTGGAATTTCTTTACTTATTTCAGAGTGATCTCTGTTCCCTTTGCTCCATCTTGCCACACTCTTTCTTGTATGGAGGAATAAACATTTACTGATGAGAGAGGAGAGGGAGAGAGACTTTTGCTCTCTTGTTGCTTCCCGTAAATAAGCACAAAGTGCCTTATAAGGCTTTTTTTCATACCTGGATGTTCAGTATTCATCTCCATCCCAGAGATGAACCCACTTACTGTGGGAGTTTGTGTGAAGATTCTGCAACGCCTGTAAGTGGAAGGAGGGAAATACAAAGAAAGCTCCCTGAACCCTGTGCCAAGCCGAAAATTACTAATATTAACATCAGCTGAAAAGACTGGTCCTTTCTTTCCCTAGAAAATGATTATTGAAATGGATAACTGTAGCAGTTCTTCAGGGTATTGGCCCATCACAAAGGTGGGGATCAGTTGTGTCTACAGAAGCAAGTGTGACTACAGTTGCTGTTAAACTTCCACTAAGATGGAGAATCCAGAGAGTGTGGCTGGCAAGGGCAGTGTGTGAAGTTCTGCAAGGTGGTAAATGCCCACAGCTCCTGCTGACTCACACTGAAAAAGCTGCTCAGGCTGAGGGCTGTTGGATCTAGAAGAAAGCCAAAACAGCTGCCAAAGGGGGCACTGGAACCCATGCAGCATATTTCTAAATTTTTGGGGCTTGCCCCAGCATAGGGCAATAAAAGCCACCCAACAGAGGGGAGCTGGAGAATCTCAGCCCTAGAATAACGTGGCTGCTGGCTTCTGCACAGTTAATGTGCTTGGTTTCTACATGTATAGCCTTTTATCAAACTGCCTGTCACGATGACGGTGTTTGTCTTGCTGGAGGGGTGTGGGACTGCCATGTTTCTATTCAGGCATTCTGTGTTTGTACACCATGAACGCCATGGATTCACTCTGCATATGCAGATTGTCTGTGAGCTGCATGCTTAATAGCTCCAAATTTTCCCGGCAGTGTTAGTCTTGCTCTGCAGGTACTGTAGGGATAAGCTTTACATACCCAAAGGATATGTTCAGGAGTCCTGGACACAGAACAGTGTGATCGAAGCTGCTGCTGGATATTGAGAAACCCAGGAAAGTGTATGTGCTTTTCAGTTCCACTCAGATAAAGTTTCCTGGAAGGAGGAACAACAACAGAATCCCATGGATCTGAGAGCCCTAGGTAAAAGTATGGATTTTAGCAAGTTATTTTGGGGTTGGGGTTTTTTTGAATCACTGTGCTGTGCCGTGTCCAATTTAGGACTGAAGTGTGGCATCCAAATGACACAATTTTAAGAAGCGTCAAAGAATGTCTGAAAAATTGGAAAATTCCTCCCAATTAAGTGACATTATCCTCTGGGTAGTTTTCACCAATTGTAATGGACCTAAGCCTTTTCCTGTTCACAATGAGAAAAGGTCTAGGTCTGTTCTCCAGCTTGATGGTTTAGGGGAGCTTAATTTTGTATAAACTGGCTTTATTTCCAGAGAATGAAGATAACGGTAAACAGAAATCACTTTCTGAAGCTTAGGAGCTACCCACTTCGGGGTCATAAGGAGGATTCAGCAAGTCTGACCAGACAGACTTCCTTGAGGAAAGCCTGTTGCCATTTTCCTGTATGTGTACAGCAGCTGGTACTGCAGGGCCACGGCTGGCAATCCTAGATGCTTCTGCAAAACAGATGATGATAATAAAAATACCCCACACCTCATTAAGCAAGGCACGGAAAACTCCAATGAAGATGCAGTTAATTTTTTTTATAATCTGATGATGCAGGTAGGGATTTCTGGCTTCAAAAGCAGGACTGGGGAGGAAGTTAGGGCAAATTCCATTGAAAAGCCTGCATACCTTGAGCTGTTTTGTAGTATGAAATACTGCAAGTGTTGTGGCAGATAGAGAGAAGTGCATTTGTCTCAGGTACTGCTACAGCCCAGAAATGCAAACATTTTCTATGCTGCAATTGTTTTGACACAGAAGAATGATTCTTCTTTCTGTGTTCTGGCTTTCTTGGACTCTGATCACCTGTCAGGCAAGGTATGCCGCTAGGCAGAGGCAAAGTGAGAATGGCTTGGTGCCCATCTTTGTGGGCGAAAGACTATTTTATTAAATCTTTCTGGACAGTGCATTTCAATTTCTATTGCTCTAGGGGATATGGAATCTGAGCCAGTCAGTGAAACAGGCCTCCTGCTCTGAGAGGTGCCAGAAGCGATCTGCCTCTCTGCTGAGTGGAAATGATACAGTAACGGCCAAGATCTGTGTTCCAGGATTCAGCCCACGCCGTTGATTTTCCCATTGTGGTGGTGTTTAGAGACACAGCAATTCCACTGGGTAGACACTGTGTAGGTCATGTGAGACACCAAAAGAGCACGCATCTCCAAAAGGCAAGACAGAAAAGCAAATTGTTTTTCTATGGATGGGTTATCACATAGTGGCTTACTAATGATAGTATGTAAAATCTGCAGTGTCTGTTTTACTGATTTATCCATGAAACTATTCTTTCTCTTAATATTCAGCTCTTGCTCATGGGATTGAATTGATGGTAAAACCATCTGCAACATTATTAGCAGTCTCAGTATAAAAGAGATCCTTTAACAAGGTGTTAGGGTAGTCTGTTGTCTTCCTGCTTCAGCCAGCCCCCCACCCAGTCTCTCTATTTTCCCTGCTTAGTCAGCAGGTTAGAAAACAGATTCAAAGCAAGGATGAAAGAAAATGGCCCTAAAAATGCTGACTTCTCAAAGTACTGCACCCTGTCGTTCAAGCACCCAGGGACAGAAGTACTACCAACATCTTCCTAACAACAGACTTTAATCTCCTTCTGAAGGTAGACATGCATAAAAGGGAAAATAATTTACAAAGAGTGATGCTAAAAATAAAAGCTTAGAAGAAAGAATACCTTATTTAATCTAAAATAGGCAGTGTACGGAACAGAGAGGGAAAAAAGCAAAACCAGTCTTTTCTTCCCTTTCCTGAATATAATCTATTTTTTTAAAGCTTGGATAAGTCAACCTGGTATATTTAACCTCGCATGGTGGTGGAGGGAGTGTAATTTGCAACCTGCTTCTTGTGTCTTCCTCTGCTAGACAGCCATCTCCCTTTGCTCATAGGTAACATCTCTCACATTTTTGTATTCCTGAGCAGAACAAATATTGTCAGCCCTTTACAGCCAGACTGGGAATATATCCTGAGGAGTGGCTTCTGGTACTGTTTTCTCCAGGAATCCCATTGGCATTCCCAGTGACATACTGCTCCTGCTGGTTTACTTTCTGTTAGCTTCTTCATCCCCTTTGTCTGAGCTCTGTGCAGCCTGGCAGAATAATGTCACGCAGGTCAGCAGCGTGTCTGGGAGTAGAGCAGAGGTCTAATGCTGCACACTTGCAAACTGGCTTCCCAGCAGTGGTTAGAGTCTGTAGCTGTACGTGGGACACTCATTTTCTGTTGACTTGCTCCAGGTGAGAATCTTGCCAACTACAGAGAGGGACTCAGTTAATGTTGATTTAATGTCCACAGTTCGTGTGCCTTTTAGACAGCCACTTTCTGTATAACACAGCTCCCTCATTTCCCACCGTAATTTAATTTTAATTGAAGGCTTGGGGCCTCTGTACAGGTAATAGATTACTATTCAGTGAAAAGGAGCTTATCAAAGCAATACAGAGCAATATTGTGGGTGTGTTTTTCTTATTTGCTTTTGTTTTGCCAATTGGCTGAGGCATCAGGTAGTTCTAATTTTGCCTTTCTTGCTGCTGCCCTTCACCCTACCAGGGTCAGGGCTGTCTTGAACAGCTAACTGATGTGTAAAGAATACTCTTCCTCATCTCTCGTGCCTTCGGTGTGGACTTGCCCTTTGATGCGTCCTAGCTGAATAGGATAAAAGAACCCACATTCAGTCCATAACACCTACAGCTCAAGCCAGAAGAAGAGCCCAGTAAAAGACCAAACAACAACAAAACCCTCCTGCTTTGAAATTTACTGATGTTTCTTACTTTCACAGCTGCTTGAAGGACCAAAGCTTCTAAAATCTTAGAGAAGACACTGATAGCGTCTGATTCATCCAATAATGTTTCTTTAAACTGGTTTCATGTTTTCAACGTGAAATCTTGGGGGTCCTATATAAAGCAAGGTCAGCATTCTTCCCTGTTTCAGAACAGAGGAAACAGGTATAGAAAGGGTAGATGACTTGTTCAGTATCACACAAAGAGTGCTGAGAATGTCAAGAACTACAGGAAGATGTCCTGATTTTGAGCTAATCGATGCAATACTAAATTCACTGTATTTCCTGTAACTGTCCTGGTGTGGGAAGTCCAGTCCTTCATTAGTAGAATGTTTGATTTTTCCCTTTTTCACTGGGAAGATGTGTCTGGGAGATCCTGTGGGCCTGGGGGGATGCTAGTGAGTACTTTTTAAAAGAGTAAAGGCTTGTCTTTCTGATTCCCGTTCGTTTGACTGTGGCCTGTGAGGGACTCCACTCCGGAGCACCAGAAGAGAGATCATGAGACCATGACACATGGCTTAGGGTGCTATAAACCAGTCCTTGCTCTGGGCCTCTGCAAAAGTGCAGAGACACTGTTGGAAATGGAGGGGGGTGGGGGTGGGGGAGCAAGTAAGAAAGAGGGGGTTACAGTGGTGGGAGAGAATGAGAAGGGGAGGGCAAGAAAAATATGTGAACACAAGAGGTTCAAAGACATTCTTTGGCTTCTGCCTCTTGTGCCTGTGTTGGCTCAGCCCATGCTGGGGCCGTGAAGACCTCTCTTAATCTGTGTTTCCTTTTCCTCTTTCACTGGGAATGGGAGAGTCATGTGTAAGTGACCCTGCTCTCCCCCTCTTTCCCTCTCCATTTCCTTTCCCAGCAGCGTCTCTCTGGGATACGCAGCCATCTGGCTGTTTATTGCAGTATGAGCTGAACTTTTAGATGTATCTTTGGAATTTCGTCCTGGTTTAATGGTTTGTCTATCATTCGTTTGCATTTGTTGTATGTCTCATTTGTGCGCCTGGAACCGTTGTTGCGTGAGTGCACTGTGTCCTTTTGTATCTCATGTGCTTTCATGTTTCCTTTATTCCCCAGAACTTCTCAACATCCTTGTTTGGTTTCTATTATTTTTCTTCAATTTTTTCTCACATTTCTCTGCTTCCTGTTAGCACAGGGAGCACCCTCCCACTCCCAAACAGTTGACTGACCATAGGCATCAGCCTCCCTCCTGCTCTAATCCCATCCATCCTGGGTCAAGACACTGACCTCAGAGGCATTGCTGGAGGCGGAAAGGGAAGATGCAGACGATTCCAGAGGAAGTTCAGCCTTGAAGTTCAGCACTGGGATAATGAGCAAGAATCCTTAGCTTCTCTCCCTTTGTGCCCTGAGTGCAAAATGCACAGTACAGTCTGCTTAACTCCTTCGCTTCCAGGAGCAAGCTAAGATGCAAAGAGATAGGGAAACAAAAAGAAGCATCTTCCACGGAAGTCCATCTATTCTATATTGGTAAGAGAGCACGAGGTATTGAGAATATACTGGCAAAGTAGAAGTCTCTCCTGGATACTTTCACACTCTTTTCCTCTTCCAGGATATCTCGTAAAATAATGTTAACCATGCAGCTGCTGCAAATAGATTTCTTGATGGACTTCTCATGAAAGAATGGATTGTGGAATGAAATCTTCATTTGTGTCTGGTGATGAGATAAACTGTAAATATTACAAGGCTATTGTTCCAGGCTCCTTGAGTATTTGAGACTTTTTCCTTTTTATTTCATTCCTCTTGCTGCAGCAGTGAGCTTCCCTTAGCTGCTCTCTTGTGCTGGACACCATTAGGGCAGGGCTGAAGATGAAGTTGATGCTTTCTGCACCATCACAAGTGTTATGTGTGACGAGTAGCATGCAGGGATGGTGTGCTGGGATCTTGCCGAGGAGATTCAATGGCCACTGACAGCTTCACAGTGGCAAAGGATATGGACTCAGAATAATTAAACAACTGTGTCTCATTGCAGCTCATGACAGCTTCCAGATGCTGCTGTAAGTGATTCCAGACGTGTTTTTCAGAACCTCTGGTTGTTGAATGCATCCACGCATTGGGAGGGTGAGAGCTACATCCTATTCCAGAGATGCATGTGGCACCGTGTCTTTCTCCTTTGGACTTGAATGGTGGGGATGAGACCAGCAGCATTCAAGAGTACACCCAAAGGACAAAGCCTTTTGCATGTCCCTCCAGTAACTCTGTCCTTTTAAGAGCTCACAGATTTGCATAACCCTGCAGTTGACCAGGGCACAAAGGATTGTCTCTGTATATTGCCTGTAAAACCATTTCCTTCCTTATGCACAGTTACTTTCAGTGCCCACTGTCTCCCTCAGTGGAAGACGGGAGTGGGAGACATGCAGACCCAAAGGGACCTTAGTGATTATCCTGTCTAACAGCACGGAGCCGGGAATTTCTTTTGGTTACTCTCATGCCTGGCCTGATACCTCCCCCTGCTGTTACTTTCTGTTTGCAACTCAGCATCCAGCTCCATCCCCGCTCTCGCTTGCTCCTGCTGAATATTTTATAATTCCAGAGCTGAGGTCAGAGCCTGGCATGATGCAAGTGGCAAGAGAGCAGAGGTGGGACGGTGGGTTTACAGCATTAAGACTCCACAGAGCAGGAAGATGACTTTAAATGGAGATCGTGGCCTTGGCATCCTGGATGAGCTCTCTGTGTGGGGGAAGACTCAGAAGGCAGAGGGCTTCAGCTCTGGGAACCCGAGTTCAGGAGCCAGAAGGCCCTTCTGGTACTGACTGCAGGCACTTCTCTCGGTTTCCCCATCTTTAGGATAACAGCACCTCTCCATCTGCCTCCTAGGGCTGGGTTTTAAGAGATTGATTTGCTAAGCTCTGCATGGTTGATATTTTGGGGTTTTTTTTTCATGATAGTTTAAGTACTCAGTCTCAGTGTCATTAAAAGCCTTCTTTTGTCCTTCCCAGCATGAACACTTCTAGGCTGAGATTGGGTTATATTGCAGTGTTTTTGAAGTAACCAGTATAATGATACAATTATAGGAGAATACAGGAAGGAAGAAAAGTAACAGAAGTGTTATTCATCCTCATTCAAGCCCCTTCACTGTACCATGATACAAAACAGGCAGGCAGTTGGACCAAGGTGTGCAGAGACTAACTGTATTCCCTCTGGCTTGTGCGCAGGAGCTGCTAGGCTAGTAATGGTGTTACACTGTCCGTGGGGGTGTCCCAGAGAAACAGAGTAACACAGGAGTGTCAGATCTTGGTCAAAGGGACAGTTTTGATTGCATGGTGATCCAGCATCCAGCACAACGGGTGCCCATCCCAGCTGGCTGCCATCCTACGAAAAGTAACTATTGCTTTCCAAAATGAAAATAGCTATAATATAGTAATAACAGTAGAGAGGGAAAGACAGACAAATGAGAGGTAGAAGAGGGCATGCAGTGATGATTTGGTCCATTATGGTAGAGAAGTTCAGCCTGAATTCTTCAGCAAAGCTCAGAGGCATTTGGGTCTCTTATTTTCTCAGGTTTCCTCAGCTCTTGGCTCATGCTGCAGCAGTGAGAGGTTATGCTTGTGTGTTGGCTCCAAGGCTCTGCTCTGGAGGATTGCCATCTGGTGGTCTTCTGTTGGCAGGGTATGGCTGTAGTGAGTGGTGAACTGGCATTTTGCAGCCCTGCGTTGTTTTCCTGTGCGACTTGGCTCATCTGTGGTCCCTCTGGAACGCTGGCAGGGCAGAGGCACCTTTGCTAACTCCAGGCCAGGCAGGCTGCGGAGTGAAGCTGCACGTTTTTAAATGGTTTTCCAGTGGTACGTGTACTTTTTTACAGATGATGAATCCTGCTTTGTGTAAGAGTTTGCAAAATTATAACTTTTTTTAAAAAAAAACTTGTACAAATGCACTAAAAAGCAAAATAATTAGTAGAAGTTGAGGCGTTAGAAAGCAAATGCTGAACAGTCTTATTAAATCAGCACTTAGATGCTAAAGCTGAATGCATTCAAATGAGATGCAAAACTTTTATTTTGTAGCGGCACATCTCAGCAGATGGGTGAATTCTCTGTTTCAGGATGCTGTCAAATGAAGGCTTTGTGGATGTATTCCTGAGGATGCTGTTTCACCCCAAAATTACTAACCAGAGCAGTTCAAGGACATCTGCATTGAGCCATCCGGATAACTTTATGGTATGTGCTTTAACTCTATGAATGTGTTGCTGTTGCTTGGTGGGGAGGGTGACTTAAATAATGGGAAGAGAAGGTAGGGTTGGGGTTCAGATTACGCGGGTTATGCTTTTGTCCATGGGAGAAAGTGGAAGGCACTTCATAAGATGAGACTGGGTAGCCCTGTCTGTGTACATTTGTTTAGAAACATACTTACACTGATACAACAGTAGTGCAATTTCAGTTACCATGAAGTTGGCTACAGTGTTTTACTTTTTAGCTGTAAATGTACTGCTATAAACCGAGCCAGTCCACACAAAGAGTAAATCAGACTGCTTTACAGTGGGTTTAGGAAAATCATACTTTGAGTGATGGAAATCAAACAGAGCTGAGGAACTCTGTGGACTGAGTTGGAGTGAAGACTTCTAGGTTCTCTTTCTGGGACACATGGATGCGATTCATGAGCCTGTTCCTGTCTGTGATGAAGAACCATCCAAGAATATGGATATGCAGGATATTCTTGATAGGCAGGAACCAACTATAAGGCTGGCAGTGACTTAGAAACAGAAGAAAGGAGTGACCTAGAGTTAGGCAAGATGGTTTCTTTAACAAGCATTAAAGACTCATCCCAGGCTCATTCCCTAGTCTTCTGTTCCCCCATTTTATATGGCAAGCAGCAAAGTCTGTATCTGACACTGTTACTATGAGCCTATTGCACCTTCAGAGTTTTACTAACTTCTTTGAGCAGAAGGATGCAGACATTGGCTATGATTTTATTTGGTCCAGCTGGTGAACCTGTCCTTGGCTTGTCAGGAGACAAGGGAAAATGCTCTGTTTCGATGAGTAGAGATCCTGCAGGGAAAGACTATGACACAAGACATCTGGTTGCATTTGGAGTGCTGCCCTGAAAATCACTCTTATTTCCCTAGACGTATCTCATCCTTCATCTTTGCCTCCAATTCCCCCCATGTAAAGAAAATGATAGTGTTGCGTGATCCGTGGATGCTGTGAGAGTGAATCCACTAGTACTTGCAGGGCACTCAAATCCTGCGGTAACATACTCAAAGAAAAGCCAACCAATAAAGAAAGTGATGAATAACACAGGCCAATATAAACGATTTCTTGGATGTGGTACAACACAGTTTTAATGACTCATGGTCTCGTGTAGTGTAAAATAACACCATCACTTCTGACAGAACAATAGTTTCATATTGCGTCATGCATCAAGAGCTCACAGACTTATGCACAAGACAAACTTTTGTTTTATACCCGTATGCTTTGCAGCCTTCTGCCCCTCTGCTTCATAAAGATTTAAGTGGGGTTTATTCCAACTTTGCAGCAAAGCCGGTGTTTCTTCCTGAAGATTAGTAATTAGATCCTGTGGTAGCACTTAGATATTTTGATGATGGGTCCTTTAAAAGCATCTTAGATTAGATAGTCAGATAGGAATGCATGATAATAAACTGAGCAGACAGGGCCATGTGCTGAGTTACTCGTTATCACTTCAATCCATTTTGAATTGTGTGAACATGCCGACACTAGAAAGGGAAAAAAGTGGGCTTTTTAAAAATAATCTTCTTTTTTGCTCTCCATAATTGATTATATACATACGTTACTGTAGACAGATTCAGAAGAAAGGACAAGGAATAAGTCATTTTACCTTTGCCTGTCTTTTGCTGTCTTTGCTTAAAAAATGTAGAGTTTAAATAGATACAACAATCCTCTGAAAGTCTAAATTACATTCTATTAAAAACTTTATTAATGAGCCCTCTGTGAAATGCCAGCTCTGGGTGCAGGGAGGCAGGCTGGGTTTCAATGGATTTTGGTTGGAGCTGTGCTGCCTCCAAACACAGGATTGGGCATTTATAGAGGGGAACCTGATCCCAGAAAGGCACTGCGGGATGCCATTCACAGTTATGATTAGAAATGTCCCAGGAATGCATGGGGAAGGATGAGTGTACAGTCTGCCTTAAACAGTGCCAGCATGGCCTCTAGCTCTCTCAGAAGTAGCCAGATGGTATTGTCTTTTTTTCCCAGTTATTTTGATTCGACAAGGTTGTCTTTTCCATGTGTTCAATGGTAACAGCTCATTCACTCAGTCTGGCTGCAGAGGACCTGGGAGAGGGGCAACTGACTCAAATCTTTTCTGTGGGATCCTTTCAGGGTCTGCTGCCGTCCCCGTTCCCCAGTGCTGGCATGCAACAGCCTGCTGCGGTGCTCCGACAAGCAGGGAAAAACACAGGGACACCATCCAGTAACTTTTCAGCCTGACATCCAAATTTCCACAACCATC
This sequence comes from Falco punctatus, assembly GCF_963210335.1. NCBI lineage: Eukaryota > Metazoa > Chordata > Aves > Falconiformes > Falconidae > Falco > Falco punctatus. Next base: position 3,757,471 of record NC_137596.1, read on the forward strand.
TCTTTCCAGGCTCTGCAACCAGCAACTAAAGAACCTCTACAAGGGGCTTCCCCTTCTCTTGCCAGTGTGGTAAATTTAAAGTTTTGAGGTCATTGTGCAAAGACATAACACCACTGCAGCACTAATAACATCATTACTAGCTTTAAGCCTGCCAACAGGTTAGTGGTTGAGTTTAATTTCTTCAGCTATTTGTCAGTTATCTCCAGATAGGCTTTGATTATTTTTCCCCCCGACATGCAGACTTTGTGCTTTGTTGGGCATACTTAGCTTTGAGCTTTATTCACAAGGAGCCCTAACCCAGCTTTGCATCAATTGAATATCTAATTTTTAAAAAAATTTAAATCCCGTTTTTTAAAAAGGACTTGCAATTGCAAATTTTGCCAGAAGGGGGAATGGTAGCTCCATCTCCCAACAGCTGCTCTAGCCCAACTGGCAGGCATGTACTTCTTAAAAGCTTTGGATTCAGTTAGTCCTTTCACTCTTTCTCTTGAGGCAGCTGCTGGAAAGAACTCTTGGTAGCATTCAGAATAGATTAATTATTCTATTAGATCAGTTTTACCAAAACCCAATGATTCTAAAAAATCACATCAGGTCTGAAGTGATTCTAAGTACTTATTTAAAATCATGAAGCTTTTATTATTACAGATGCTGCTTGAAAGAAGCATCTTTTTCTTTTTTGTTCTATCTTTTGGTGGTTTAGCTTCTCAGCAGTCAGAGTTTATCTGACAGAGATGTGATTATATTTCTAGTAACACAACTCAGGAAGCCGGTACTTTAAGATGAATGTCAGCTACATTCTTGCAATGAATTATCGAGTCAGAAACACTTCAGACCTCAACAGTCTTGGCCACCTGAAGAGATTATTTGGTGAGGCTACATTTCAGAGGCATCGATCAAGATGCAGGCCCCACATGTAAAGTTGCTTCTTTTCAGGTGTACAGGCAACTCTCCAGAGAGCTGTCTGAGCAGAGAACAGCAACCAAAAAGGTAGAGGTACTTTGCAACTTTTCTGGGGTCACAGGGCTGGCAAGTGGCAGAGCCAGGAGTTGCATCCATCTCCTGAAACAGAGTTTGCAGAAAGGACCATGCCTTCCCAGGGCACAGCAATGATCGCTTATTAATTGTTCAGTTTAGCAACATTATCTGCCTCTCCTGTTTTTTACTTCTCCATGCCCTCCCTTCACCCAGAAATTCAAACCACAACAAATTCTGTACCTTTTTCTGGGGAAGAGAAGTCTTCAGAGAGACTCACAGCCTTAAATGTAATGGAAACATTTGCTAATGAATGAGCCCTCGTTATACATGTTACAAGGAAACACTTAATTGACAGTGGCCACCGGATAACAGGGTTTAATTAATAAATCTAGGTGGCGTCATGTACACCACAGGAAGGGATTACAGGGGTTAATGCGTCTGTCTGTTGGACTTTTATGGAAGAGTTGTGTTGCCTGTCTTTTAAGATGAATAACTCGCATGTCTGTGTCCCAGCACTTGCAAAAAGGAGAGTCAATTGGTTATGAGAACACAGCAACCCTGTCTGGATGTTTGAACATGAGTTGGATGGCATCTGAGGCTGAAGGAGACCAAAGGGACATTTGTTTTCTTGCCTCTTTAGCCAGCATCTGGGTTTCTATGGTTCTGTCTATTCTAACCACACACACCACCCTGTGTTTGACAAACATTCTTCTCAAACGTAGCATTTTAATGACTCGTTCATTAGTGCCTCAGACAGACCGTCAGCACCCACCACAACAATACTAGCAAGCTTTAGCAGCAAGCCATGCAAAACAGGGATTCTCAGCTGATGGATATTGATAACTATATTGAAAATGTAGTGAAGCTGTGCTGACCTACCTCCGCCTACCACTAATACAGTGACTCCATGGCCGCTGAAAGCAGGGCTCTGGAGATCCCACTGAAATCTGTCACAGAAGACAGGCTGCTGTTACTCTGACCTGCAAGCCGCTCTTCAAGTTTGCAGTGTAGTGCAAAAAGGTCAGAAAGAGTCCAGGACTTCTCATCAGTCTGTCTTTTGATAACATTGTCTTCCTCTTCTATTTGCATGTATTTATAATGGTTATAAGTGCTCATTTTAGAGCTGAGAGCATTTATTTGTTTGTAAATTACTGTGGGGTAACATTCACAAATATACCACCAGCCCAGGAACGCTTCACCTTTACCCACTCTGCAGATTGCTTGGGTGCTAGTCACCAAGACCTCAAAAATCCCCTTCAGAGGAGAAGGAAAGCAGCAGCTGACAACATGTACCTTTGCCCAAGAGACCTGTATCTCCTAATATGAGTTGGCTAAGCCCTGCGGAAGCAAACAGAACCAGCCTGATTTATCCCAGCCCACAACCCAGGCTGCACGTCTACTGTTACTTATGTGTACAAAGTGACAACTGGGCACTAGATGAACAAAACTGCTCTCTGCTCGAAGTAGTGCCCTGTATCAAGTGAGCCCTTTGGAACATGGCAGAGTTGTTTGTACTCCTGTAGGAAGAAGTACCTTGTAGCAATGTGGCCGTACCAGTTCTGCTTAAAACAATTAGGAACAGAAAACCCTTTAACCTGCTCTTTGCCTTTCCCAACAACCATTTGTGGCTTACCAGTACAACTGAAGTCATGTTCCTTCGCCTGATTAAGATTGTCATTGTCCTGCCTTTACTATATATATGTATAAAAATCACACTGGAAGTTTAAAGAAGGAACTTTTCACAAGGATGCTGCTCTAAGCTCACAGCAGGTTTTTATTGTTAAGCAGTTACTTATCCTGATTCAACTAAGAGAACAGCTGGACCATGGAGACCTAATTAGCTGGTAATTATTCTCATCTGGATCACAAGACAGATCATTATCCAGTATCAGTATAGTCCCATTGCAGGCAATGGAACAGGATTAATCTGTTAAACTGGATCCTGTTCACAGTCCTAATATTCTGGAAGACCCTGGGTGTTTTCCCACTCACATCTGCAGAAACATAGCAGCTAATGGTGAGTGGTAAGTGGAAGACTGAAGTGAAGGTAGTATTGCTGTAGATGACTGATTGGCCAATGCAGGTCAAAGCAGCAGCACACACAGAAAACACCAGAGGGACACAGAACAGCTCCTGAAGTCAGCCACCTGCCTCATCTTCCCTAACCAGCCCCCTCCACGCAGTCATTCAGATTCCTCTCCTTCCTAAGATCTCTGTTTGCTTCTTAGCTCTCACACCTCCTTTCACACTTCAATGTGTGAATGCCCTCAGCTCCCTCATCTCGCTTTGTTACAGCATCCACAAGCTGCTTTGATTATGGGTAAAGTTAAGACAGAAAGCTGTCACGCTGGAATGGACCAAGAGCTGCTGTAAGCTGGTTGGTGTACATGGAGTTGATAACTTGTTTTGCTCTACCCAGATCAGCAAGGTTAGCTCTACTTATTGGTGTCTAAATTACACCCTTGAGTTTGGAATTAGTTGTACATCAAATGTCCATGTTCAGGCAATTACACTGCAACAGAAACACCTGCTAGTTTACTGTCAAACTTTCCAGTTAGTGATGCTTTTGCCATTTATTGTCAGCCCCATCCTTCTCACCCCAGCTGCCCATCCATGTCTGCCCAGAAGCTTTTTTTCTGAAAGAATTGTAGCTGAGATGCTGCATGCTTCCTTTATATGCTATTTGTTATCCTGCTGTATTAGATAAGAAGAAAGCCTATTTCCATCATTCTAGGAGCAGACACATCACTGTAAAAAAAAAATAAATCAAGCTAAAGTAAGCTGGTTCATTGTTAATAATCACTAACAGGCTCTGAAGTGGTCAAGAGTTGAAAAGAAGCTTGTTTTACTACGAGAAGTTTTGTATCTTGGTTTGCTCTCTAGCTGCAGCTGAATCATTTCTTTCTGCTTACTTGATAGAAGACTTCCACGTGCCAATGTACATACCCACTTTAATGCTTCTGTTTTCCTAGGCATTTAGTATTCTTCTGGACTCTAGAGCTACAATGGTGGTAAATAATTACTTTAACTTAAAAAGACAGAATAGGATGCAAAGAAGAATTACTACCAAAGAGTCTCAGAGCGCTCCCTGACCCCTTTGTAGCTCATAGGGAACTATCTGATCTACAAGAGGGATCTATGGCTAATGAAAATAAAGTTCTATTAGCTCACATTAAGTCTTGGAATATTCTTCTTTTAGTGCTAGAAGATACAGTGGTTTTACATTCAGCATTAAGAAAAAAAAAAAAAAAAAAAACAACCCAAAAACAAAAAACAGAGAAAGAGCTCTGTATAGTAAAGCAGAGCCTAAAGATGTCCTTACCATACAGTCTCAGCCTTTTCATCTTCATGGTATCCTTTCAGGCTACTATTGTGCAATTGTAGTCTAAAGAGACTCATTTTATGTTGACTTTACCTATTCTACTAGCTAGAATGCTTTGTTTTCAACTTCCAAGACTAACATTGACTTATTACCACAGTATAACTAGCAACCATAACTATCACTTAGTTATGTTTCTCTAAAGCTGTCCTGTCCCCTTTTTATAGCGCAGAAGACACTTAGCACAATGACCTCTAATAATGACCTCTAATAATTAGTGCTTGCAGGTGAAAATGCAGGGGCGTGGGCACCCTTAAAGGGGAAAGATGAGCTTTCCTTCTGGATTTTTTTTTTAGCCAGAGTTCTTTTTTCTTTCTTTTCCTTACAGCAGGGAGATCTTCAGAGTAAAACGTGAGATGCTAAACAGGGAGGAAGGTACTGCCTCCACTCTGATAAGATAATAATGAGAAGATATTAGGAAAAGAGGGGCTACAATAGAGCTAAGCGATGAAGAATTTTAAATGTAAGACATTAGTGTGGGAAGAAATGTTAATGGTAGATTGGTGGCAAAGTAGTAGACAGGTAGCAGAAACAGGCTTTCAGGTTGAGTCTAGAAAGCTTTCTTTTCTGTGTTAGACATGCTCTTCAATTGCTGCTGTGTCTGTCTGCAGCAAGCTGGAGAGTGAAACTTTATTTACCCTAGGAAACCTTTGAAATAGGTGGAAGGCAAATGGGAACAGTTCTTCCTTGCAAACAGATGTGATCAAGGTCTGTGCAGTCTGAGTTAAGCCCTGAATAAAAGACACTGTGCCTATGATCGGTTAGTAGCTAGTACTAGGCTTGAGGCCCCCAGAAGTGGTAAGGTCCCTGGCAGTGGGGATTGAGGCGTTTCAGAATGCTGTTAGAAAAGGGCTGTTAAGGGTGTTTTAGAGAGCAGGCAAGGGAACAGGTAATGGTGGGAAGAGAAACAGCTCAGGGTCAAGCATAAAGCTGAGATTATAGGCAGAAAATTGGGACGTCTGAGTCAAGGAGCTTGGAGGTGCTCCTTAAATGCAAGGGGATCGGACACATGCACCAGTTGTTTGATGTCCTGCTCCCCCATTTCCATTGATAGCACAGGAAAAGCTCTATGGCTTAACCATTGGCACCAGGGGCTTAACAGCTATGGGTATTTTAACATCCTAATTATACTGAATGGCAATTGAATTATAGTTGATTTCTCTCTGTTCCTCATGGGTACTAGCTCTTTTGTCTGAACCCTAGGCTGGGGGCAGCGTTTGTCCCTGCGTGGAGCTGGGATCATCCAAACGGCTCCATCTGAAAACGTGCTGCAGCGGGCAGAAGGGAGGTGAGGCAGAGCTGGTCCCCGTGGAGGTGAGCAGTGGCACAACCTGACTGATTGCAGATTCCTCTGGGTGCCTCAGCTGCTGTTAAGCAATCCAGAGTGTGACAGATTTGCTTCCAGAACAGCATTGGTGCAGACAGGTCATTTTTCAGGGCCAAATCTTTTAGTCCAAGGCTACTCTGAGGGACTCAGTGTTATGAGTAGTTCTGACTGGGCTGGGGCTGATGAATCTGAGTGTACTGCAGGCAGCCCCGCTGCCTGTGCATAGTCCCCCAAATACCCTTAGAGCTGCGTGCTGGTTCCCAGCTGATGTTGAAATACCCAACTGCTGCAACCCAGGCAACAAATCCTTCTGGGAATGGCATTGTTCTTCAGCTGAAGGCCATGAAACTGATTCCTGAGCTGTTCCACAGGTAGGAGCTTTATGCAGACTTCGTGGCAGCTCAAGGAAGGACCCTGAGCATCACAGGTAGCCAAATTAGGCACTTATAATAGGAGGGAGAAACTCCTCTGTTTCAGACATCAAACACTGGCTTCCATGCATACAGCAAGCCCTTTGCCTGTGAGCAAGCTACCTCAGAAGAGTACATTTGGCCAGCACCTCTGAAAGGAGTTTTTCTCTCTAGCTGAGGTATTGCTCTTTCCTTGTTTGGAAGGAATGAATCTATTTATAGGCGTGATGAGGCTCTGCTTCTTGGAAATCTCTCTGCCCTTCTCTCAGCATTAGGCAATGAAAGTCCTAGCCTCACCTGTGAACCCTAGGGACCCAGCAGTGCTACGGTAAATTCTGGCATGCTGTTATTTATTGACTCCCAGAGCCTCTTGTCTCTCCTTGTTTGTCCTTGTATTAATTAAGTGCAAGTCTATCTGCTCCAGTGAATTGCAGCAGCACGGTGCCTGGGTAAGTGAAGAGCGAGACCTGAGCTCTTGTAGTCTGCTGTGATAGCTGTGCTCCTTGCAGGGAATTCCTGGCCCTGCAGCCTGCTTGGGAGGGGAAGGCAGAGCAGTTCACGTAGGACACAGCAGCTGGGCGCTCTCTGGGGATGGTGGTCTCGGTTTCTTTTGAATGCCTGTGCAAAGATCCATCTGCAGGTTTGGCTTTAGGGTCCTGCAGAGCCCAGAATGATGAAGGCTGTCTAGAAACCGTTTATAAAGATAAGTACTTGATGGCATCAATAACTCCCTCTGGGCTTCTTGCAGGCTGAGATAGTGGCAGATTGTCAAAATTACTTAACATCCTGGAACACCACCCATTCCAGTATGAATAGGCTTCTTGTGTACAACTCACATGATTATGGTGTTTTTCTGGTGTCTCTATGGAGACTGGAGACATTCTTGTGGTCTATTGGTTTGGGATACTTTTTCTTCTCTGCTTTCAGGTAAATTCTCTTGTAGGAAAAAAAAAGAAAACAAACAGATATAATCCTCGTGAATAATGGAGAAAGCATCAGTCACAGAACACCAAAACATTCTGGCCTCTTTTATAGAAGGAGTTTGAAATATTTTGATTTCTTCTTTTTTAACACACTACCATCCAGCTTGGCAAAGATTTAGCAAACCTTGTGCAAAAAAATAATTGGCCTTAGGCAAAGCTGGATGAAGCAGTGAGCATTCACATGTGGATCCTCATCCCAATTAGGCTAGAGTCTGGATTAAAGAGTGAAGCAGTGTTAGATTTGGGAAGCCTTCCATGCCAAAAATGGGGGGAGCTTTTTCAAGGTGTTCCAGTCCCTAACACCCGTTCTCATGAGATTGGATACTTCCCCTTACCGTTGGCTCCAGTCCCTCTAGGAAAGGGGGTTAAATGAGATTTTTGTTATCTCATCCACATTAAAATAGGGGTCTTGGGTTTTTTGGCATTGTGGAGAGGACAGCAACGTGGGTGGGATGATGAAGAGATGGTTATGCAGCGTGGAGTTCCCTGGTGAACTGGATGCATGGGGAAACCACTGTTTATTGTCCCAGTAATATTTGGAATTAATAGTAGGGGACCAGGCACATCTGTCTTGCCCAAACTGGACCCTCAGGTGTTGCGCTTAGGACCGTAGTGGGAACGGTGGCCTTCTGTGATATTCTCCAGGATTTTTTTCTTCCGCAGCCGTGGGCCTGTCCATGACTGGTATGATCTGCTACCTCTGTTCCACAGCAAGTCCCATGGCTGTGTCTTACTGCTCAGGATGACACAGAAAGCTCCTTTGCATTCCTGGTTGCCGCTCCCAAAATCCTTAGCCCTAGTTTACAAGTCCAGGTTCTAGCCTCTTAGCTATAGCATGAAAAAACAAATCCCCACTTGCTGAAAGATGGCATATGTTTCTTGGCGTAAACTCAGGTGTACGTGTATCTATACAACACCCAGAAAATCAGAGCCACCCCATAAATATCTCTCTAAATGCCTTCAGTTCTGCCAGTGAGTCTGTCTCAGGATTCATAATGATTTATTCTATCCGGTTTGGTGTGTTCTTTGGTGCGTAGTGGCAAGGCAACACCCCCAGTGAGCTCATGGAAACCACTCCAACCACCACCGCCAGTGGCAGGATCTGGTTTGATTTTGGTAGCAACAGAGCCTGGGAAAAAAAAAAAGAAGCTGCTCTGGTGTTCTGTGCCCCTGCAAAGAGGTAACTGGAAAAATGTTGAGGCACTGTCTCACAGCCCCCAGCGCCGCTGTGGGGAAAAAATGAGGTCACAGGAGGAAAATACAGAGATTTAGATTTAGATTATGCTCTCCAGAGAGTGCGTGTTGTTGAGTGAGGTCTAGCTTCTGTCCTGAGGGTTAACAGAGGGAGCCTCTGCCTCAGTTTCTCTGCATGTAGATCTGAAACCCTACCTAGGTCTCCTTTCTAATGGACTTTACAATCTGTGATGAGCTTTCTGCCTTGTGTGTTCTGAGCCTGCTATCAGCACTGATAAAAATTACTGTTAGCTGTACTAGTACTTTAAAGCAGAGCATCTTAGCTAATTTGGGGACTAGCCAAGGGCTTCATTAACATGATAAATACCATTATACTCTGTTTCTAGATGATTCAAAGTTGGCTCTGAGTCAAGGGAGAAGAGTTTTAGGGCTTGCAGCAGAGCAGCAAGAAATGAAACAAAGGCGTCCCAATTGATAGTTCAGCTTTCAGTATAGTTTTATTGAAGAAAGTAAGGCAAGACTTGGTTTATTTTGACCATGTCAAGGGCTACTTTGTAGTGCTGCTGCCACAAGCTCAGGTCAGTCCGTTAAGGGACAAAACCTGCTCACAGAGCCAGGGCTGGACCGTGCAAATGCTGCAGCATCACAGTGGGGTAGGAGGAATAGGAGGAGAATCACTTGGGCTTGGTGTGAGGTCTGTTGACACTTTAAGAAGTTGCAGACAGATTTAAAGGTGACATAAATAGTTTAACTGTGAGGTTTTGCGACAGGCTTCGTAGCTTTGGGAGCTGGAGAAAAAATTCCAATGAAACCGCTGGACTTGGAGCAGTCCTATTCCACAGTCACTTAGGCCAGGAGTGAAATCTGCTTGTAAAGATAAGCTGGAAGCAACAGCCTTCCTGAAGCCTGAGCATGGGCAATTCCCTTTCTGCTCTGTGACTGCTATTACATCACACACTTCGGTGCCCAGTGGTGTCATCGTGCCATCTGCAAAAGGGGCCAAGGTGAAGTTCAGAGTCAACAAACACTTCAGTTTCTCTTCCATGCTACGATGGGATCCTGCTTTTACAGAGGTCTTACAGGAGATGGGGGAGAGTCCCTGCACAGAGGTGTCTGTGTGTCTTTCTCTCAAAAAGCATGTCTGCCGGGGGAAGAGAGAGGACTAAAGGGACTCACTGGGTTTACCTTATGTGTGCTGGTTCAGCACATTCTTCCCGGTTATAAAAAAACATAAAACTTTCTGGGCAATGCCGTTTTCTCTGGCCCTGGACAGATACTAGAAACTTGCTTTACTTATGTGAGATGGATGCAGAGATCTTTTGCTCAAAGGGACTTTCATGCTGTGAGGTCTTTCACGCTGAGAGGACAAAGTCTCTGGATTCCCTTGAGCAAAACGCTGGCCCAAATCATGCCTCCCTGTTTCTAGTTACACCAGATTTTTCTATTCTGGATCGGGTATCAAGCCCAATATCATGCTGGAAAAGGCATACACTTAAGATCAGAGTGTTGGTGTTTAACAGGATTGGTTACGTCTGTATGTATTTTCAAAAGTAGCTGGATTGTACTGGAAAAGGGACTTTTTAAAACATGGTAATGTCAGGGGCTTGCAAAAGATATCTTGCCCTTTTGATAAGGAAGAAGGAGTTCAGAATATGAACCAATGCACTTCAAGTTTTCGCGCTTTTTTTTTTTTTGACAGGATGGACAGGAAAAAATTAGGGGGGTTGCATTTTAAATACTTGTTTGAACGTGGGAACTAATGAGCTGAAAACCCACCACACAGAATTCCTTTCCTTAGGCAAATGATCCCAACGTGCTAGGAAGTGTACAAATACAGAAACAGGTAATCACAGTGAGCTAACTCTTCCCTGAGCAGAGCCAGGTACTTGGGTACTGCCTAAATAACAAATATAGTAATACAGCAGCGGCTTAATTCCTATGGCCTTAATCACCATTTCATGATGATTGTGCTGGGACTAAACAAGTCTACTCTAAGGTGCTTAATCATTTTCCTGAGATGCACAGCACCAGTGGGGTTCCAGTATTGCACAAAAAGTGCCTGATAGCACAAATCGTCTCCACATTAACAACAAGTTGTCTCCAGAAACCCTAGTTCGGAAAGTCTCTTGCTGTATCTTCTCTGATTGAACACGAGTGCCCTCCTGGATGATCTGCTTTCAGTTCCTGGTGGAGGGCTGAGCTCCCTGCTCTTCAGTGTGAGCAGCACATTGCTGACTGCCCAGCTCCCGGCCCTGCTATTTTCCTCCTCAATTCTGATCCTGGTTTTACACACAAAACAGACGGCTTCAGTCAGTGCATTGCAGGATCGTGTCCCTTAGATTGATTCCCCCGTTCCTTTTGGCAGAAGGCGTTTGCAGAAATCCTGGTAACTTGCTGCCATTTGTGAAGTGCAGGTGCTGGGCTCACACACGCAGGCTGCGTCAAGTCTTCTGCCCTCCCAACCTTCCTGAACATGCCTTTTGCTTTCCACCCTCTACTACGGCCCCGTTTCTCAACCACCAGAGAAACCTTAGGGAGAAGTACTTATCAGCAAGGCTGTCCTACATGGGAAGAGTACTGGGGGCTCCAACAGCTGCTCGGGGTTTGAGTCCCCTTGGCAGATGTTTGCTATTCCAGCCACTTCATTAATTTTGGAAACAAAACCCCTGATTATTCCCGACCAAAGCACGCCCTTTTTGATTGACAGCCAGTGTGTGTTTCATAAGACATAACCCACTGTATTGCTCTGGCCACTTTTTTTTTGTCTTAAATTAATAAAAGAAAGAAAGTTTCTAGAGACACGCCAGGGTATGCTAATCCCACCCGCCAGTTCATCTCCCTGGGCTCTGGTGAGGGCACTGGTGCTCTGAGAGCACGGGCAGAGGTGCCAGCCCCACATCTCTGGATATCCAGCCCTTCGGATGTGAGAAAGAAACGTTTAAAGACAAGCAGAGACTCGTCCTGCGGTCAGTTGTGTGTGGGTTAGGCGAGCCGGCAGTTTTCTTCCTCTCTTGATTTCTGGGCTGGATCTAGTCAGGCTCATGCAAGACTCTTTGATTTCCAGTGCTTGTATTGTGCTCTTGATTTAGGAAACACTCCTCTGCTGCATCTTGTCGGGTTTTGTGAAGCCAGTAAATGCAAAATTAACTTGGAGTGGGGGTAGGAGGGCTGCAGCTACTGCCCAGACACCAAGAAAACACGGGGGAGGAAAATGCCGTACGCTGCTACTTCAGGATTTAAAACAGTAGCTTGCTCAGGACATTGCTTCTGAAATATTCTTTGCGAGAATTATCAGCAAGCACTAATTGCTTAAGTTAATGTTATTGGTAATTATTTTGTTTCAAAAAAAAAAAAAAAGTCTGAAAAAGAGGCAAAGATAATGTGCTCCTAAGATGTTTTATGTCTGAACTCAGAAGTGAATATCCATAAAGTCACATTCATAATGAAGTCAGCAAATCTCCTTAAATAACTGTGGTTTGTTTAGGAATTAAAGCAATGGTTTAAGTAATTCAAAAAGAGTTGTATCATCGGGGGAAAAAGTCCTTGAACTCCTTAGTTGTTTTTGTTATTCTAGTTAAATTCCTGCTTGTAAGATTGCTTTAGTTTCTCCAAACAAGAAATAAAACCATTCCCAACCAATTTATTTTAAATGAGAATGCCCTTCCAAGGGTTTAATGAGCAAAACGCTTTGTTTTATCTTTGTTTTAATGTAATTTGCTGTGCTGTGTTTTTTAAAACCATGTAACGAGTTTTTAAGAAAAAAGTTCAAAGGATATATCAGAAGTATTATGTTTCCTTGCATCTGCCTTCCAGTTTTGACAGTGCATGGACAACACGAGGATCTTTTTTTTGATTTTAGGGCTCTCCAAATCAGCAAATATATCTCTGAGGTTAAAGCCAAGTGATACTTGTAATTGAAAAAGAAAGTGCTTTTCCAAAAGAGATTAAAGATAGTTTAGAGATTCTTGGAGGGCTTTAAAAAATATAGATCAACATGATAAAAGCTGCTCAAGTAATTTGTGAGAGTTTGAGATGGTAGTTGCCTTCTGCAAAAACAGATTGAGTTTGCTTATAGTAAAGTAAGAGTTTGCTGCCATTTGGATCACCAAAGCATGAAAACTACAGGGTGGCTGATCGTGTTTTGCAGATTATACTTAAATCCTTGTATGAAGCCTGCAAATGATTTTTTTGGGGGGCAGCACATCTCCGTAACGAGCCTCTCTTTACCCGTTTGAAGTTTGCAGCCACAAGTAGTTGTGAGCCGGCTGCGGTTTCTGGAAAACCATGCAGCAACCGGTTAATCAAGAGGACTCCTCCTGAAACGCCTTCCCGTGGAGTGGATAAGGGCTGCGGGTGATTCCCGTGCTAAACCACAGTGACTCCAAACGGGGCGCGGTGCAATTTCTCAGCAAGCTAAAATCCCCATCTGGGAGCCATCCTCCCCGTGCATCGGGGAACCGCCGCAGAGAGGCCACGGAGCGGAGAAATAAAGCTCAGGGCTCAGCCGACCAGGAAAACCAGCTTCGGCAGAGCGGGGGAACCTCGGCACCCCATGCGCTGCCAGTGGGCTCTGTGCGCAAAGAAGGGGCTCAAAGCTCATCTTTGCAAAAACCCAGCAGAGATAAGCCGCGATGTGCCAGTAAATCATCTCAGCCTGGGGACTGAGTAATGCTGCTCCAGTGAAGGCAGCGTTTGCTTCAGCAAGGCACCTATAAATAGTATTATTTTTTCCCTGCTGCTCTCCAGCACTTCATGACTGGGGAATAGGTTTTATGCCGATGGGAGAAAGCTGTAGGGGTTTGGGAAGCAGTGCTCTCCCACCAGTGGTCTGCGTTTGCAGGATGTGCAGCCGTCTGCATTCACAGGATGTGCACTTTTAATTTTTTAAAGTGATTACAGGGTAGAGGGGGGGAAGAGAGAAGAAAGGAAAGAAAAAAAAAAAAAAAAAAGCCAGCCCCAATCTGGAACCTTTCCAGTTTTTTGCACCAAAAAAAAAAAAAAAAAAAAAAAAAAAAAAAAAGACAGGCACACACCCCAGTATCTTAAAATAGCGAGCAGGGAGGGGAGAGGAGCGGGATCCTCCCCGCCCGGCGCAGGGTAACAATGGTGCTCGGCGGGGAGCAGCGGGGCCCTGATTGACAGCCGGGGCGTCCCCAAAAGGACGCGCAGAGATGCTTATCGCCGGGTTTATATAGCGGGGAGCCGGCGCCGCCGCCAGCGCGGCGGGAGCGCAGCACCAGCGCAGCAGCAGCGCAGCGCAGCGGCCACCGGGGCGGCCGCGGGCAGGCTCGGAGGCGCCGGCCGCCCATGCGCAACCGTCCGCGGGCGGCGCAGCCCCGCGCAGCCCCGCGCAGCCCCGGGGCCGGCGGGCGGCCCCGCCATGCACTGCCAACCGCAGCCGCGGCTCGCCGCGCCCGGCCGGGCCAAGGCAGGCAGGCGGCGCTACAAGACCTTCATGATCGACGAGATCCTCTCCAAGGAGACCTGCGATTACTTCGAGAAACTTTCCCTCTACTCCGCCTGCCCGGCCCTCCTGGTCCGGCCCAAGCCGCTGCACTCCTGCGCCGGTAAGCCTGCTCGCCGCGCCCGGCCCGGGGGCTGCGGGGTGGGGGGCCGGGGTCCCCTTCGCAGTGTCCCCCGGGGCTCCTCCGAAGTCCCCAAGTCCCCGCCGCTACCCCCCGTTTCACACCCCCAGCCCGCCCGAAGGCATCGCGTTGGCTCCCCAGGGAAGGGGGATGCTGTTTGGTCCAGCTGCGGGGCACATCTGGGGGGGCGGCGGTGGGGTTCAGCTGGGATCCCCCTCGGGAAGGATCCCCGGGAGCAGGGATCCCTCGGAGAGCAGCCTGGAGCTGCTGCCGTCCGACCCCGGGGGTTGGATTTATCACTGCCAGCTGTGGGAGTACAAAGAAATTAACAGAAAAATGGAGGAAAGGAGAGAAAAAAAAATGCTCGATACGCAGTTTTCCTACTTTACATTCGCCTTTCCTTTGGAAGAAGTTAGGCTGTTTTCTAACAGCAAAGATCTGAAAAATATATTTGTCTGATGATTTTGCAGGCACAGACAGCACAAATAAGCATGTGCAGCTGGCTCTGCCCCGTACGGCTACCACTACTTTTAATCCAACGTGAGCAATTTGGTCTTGACCAAGGGAATTATTAAATTTCACAAACAGATTGGGCTAATGTGAGCTTTTAAAATCCCATGTTAAAAGGAAAAATATCATTCATACGATGCAATCCAGATTTTAAAAAAAGGGGGGAAAAATCCCTCTTTCTGGTGAAGCAGGCTTTTTTTCCAGATTTCTATTCTTCCCATACGGCCACATTTCCAATGGTGACACCTCATGCCTTAAGAGAACCAGATGATGAAACCAAAACTTAAAAATAAATTCTTCATAAAATCATAGTGGTTGAAAAATATTTGCAAAGGGCTAATTCCCAGTGAAATTTTATAAATTCCAAGGTCATAAAATTTATTTTTCCTTTCTTTTTCCTGGGAAAGTTCATTTCATGTTTGTTTTCAGTGGTGTTTAAAAATTGAAGGCCTGTGCTTTGGCTTGGGTTTGTTGGTTTGGTTTTGTATTGCTTGGCTGAATAGAAACCAGAAGGAACTTTTCAGGTCTTAGTAGAGCAGTGCTAGTAGCAAACTTGCTGTTCGGGTAGGCTAAGAGCCCAACAAGTAGAGTACACCCTTGGTCCAAGCGTAAGTCTTCCCCCAACCTCAATATTTATTTTGTAAAAAGTAATTTTTAGCCATCCAGAAGTGATGAGGAGGCCAGATCAGAATTAAGACTCGTGATGATCAGCTTTTGGGAAGAAGTTACATGCATAGCGTGATCCTCATTCAATGTGTATTTCTACTGATCGATTAGTGCGTGGCATTTCTCGCCTTCTCTAAATAATTGCTGACGTTTTTATACCAGAAGATCTGATTGTTAATCAAGATATTGCTGACAGGGGTATTTTTTAGAGCTGATCCTTTACTACCGCACAGACGGTGCAGTTCAGCGCTTGGCCGAAAATAGGCATGAGCATCCCAAATGGGTTTGATGCATGGCAGCTCGCAGTTAGCGTAGAGGGTCTGATTCTGCCTGCATCTGAGTCTGTGGTGTGACTCCAGAGTCGTCAGGCTGCCAGGGAGAGGAAGGAAATCCCTATCTCTGTACAGAAAGAGGAAGCATTTGGGAAAAAAAAAGTCCCTTTAGCACCCAAAAGGAATATTAACCTGAATATTTACCAGCAGCCAGAAGCACGTATGACTAACTCAGCATCGAAACCCCACGGTTTGAATGTCACCTTCAGGCTAAGGGGTCCTTGATGTCTTTGATGGGTGGGGTGCTCCCCGGCAGCTCTTCTGACTCTCATCACCCCCATGGGAAAAAAGAGAAAAATTATTTTAGTACATAGTTCTGCGTCAAGTATAGCAAACACTGACTTTGCAAGACTAATATATATTCATTAAATAATCATTAATAATCCTGTAATGATTCAGCAGTGGATTCTGAGTGATGCTAGCAAGGCTCTTGTGGTTACTGTTCAATTAAAGCCTTATTTCTCTTTGTGCCTGGGATCTTTAAGGAATTTGCCCTCAAGGTTGTGTTTCTAGCCCAAGCTCTGGCCTGTCCCTGTGTCAGGGTGGATTGTGAAGATCTGCTCCTGATGGTATAAGCTTGATGGAGTTTCTGTGCTTGAGACCTGAGGTACAGAGAGAGATTCGCTTGCGGGATTAAAACCA
The DNA here is from genome assembly GCF_963210335.1 of Falco punctatus. Classification (NCBI taxonomy): domain Eukaryota; kingdom Metazoa; phylum Chordata; class Aves; order Falconiformes; family Falconidae; genus Falco; species Falco punctatus. The sequence continues at coordinate 3,773,474 of NC_137596.1, forward strand.
TAGAAGAAACTGCTAAAAAAGACCACACTTCCAAATTGTAAGCCTTCTAAGGTTTATAGGTATAATTAAAGTCCTATATGTATTAGGTAATGGGAATTTTTTTTGATTACAAAAGAGAGGAAATTGTCACCACAAAAAAAAAAGTGAAATAATTTGAAAAATATCCAATACAAATCTGTTTTAAAAAAATGAATCGAAACAAAATGACAGAAAAACAACCAACCAACCTGAAAACCACTTAGGGACTAAAGACTGCAGAAACACAGCGCGGTGGCATTTAACTCCCAGCTTGTGTTTCTTTAGTCTCTTGAGTTCATCAGGAAGGGAGGGAGCACTTAGTCTGTCTCTTTGCGGTTTAAAAAAAATTAGTCTTAACCTAAATCACAGAAATTTACCTTGCCAGGATAGTTGTAGCTGGGACATGGGAGTGTTTGAAAGAGTAATGAGTAATTAGTTGCTTCAGCTGACATTCTCTTCAGCAGCACGGCTGTTTCTCGAGTCAGGAGTCAAATTTTGTAGGCATTTTCATGGGCTAAAGAGTTAATTTAGGTTCTTTCATCTTGGGTGAAGTCAAAGGAGTCTGATACGCCTTTGTAATTTATTTGGAGCTGAAAGATGTAAGATGTTGTAGTCGCGCAGCGGGTGTATTTAACAACATCCTTTGTTAAGTGATCTGAAAAACATCGGTAACCAAATGGAAAATATTTTTTTCTTTGCCTATGATCAAATGCTAAATATTTAAGCATGTGCAGCTGAACTGGGACAAAACAAATTTGTCAGGTAGAGGAGGATGAGGGGTGGAAGGAGCTTTTTGGACTTTTCCTGTCCCTCGTGAGGTCCAGTGCTGACATTTTAGTGGTACGGAGCATTCGGGAGGTCTAGCGCAAAGCTCACCGGTCTCACTGGGGAGACTCCTGTTGCGAAGAGCTTGGAACAAGCCCCAGCCAAAATTTTTCTTTGGAAAGAAAACTCCCTGTAAAAAGGATCCATCGTTAGCTTAAAATTTGGTGTATGAACATGTATTGTGGCAATTACTGAGCCAAATAAACAGGGCTGAAATCATACTGAATGTGTAACAAAACACCAGCCCAGGTTCAGAGCCACTGTGATTAAAAAAAATTAAATAGTAAAATAGAAATATCTTCAGATGGTGGTTAATACATCATTGATTTATGACTTTTTGGACTGTAATGACTTCATCAAAACATTATTTATTTTGTTTTGTGATAGTTACGACATAATACAAAAAGCCAATAAAAATATATCTAATTAATTTGTCTAAGTAATGATTACAGTGTTAATGTGTACTGTGCTTGGTTTGTTAAAGTGACTTCTGAAGGTTGCTTTCTGAGTCGCGTCCTATAGGAATCGCTTTTCACATCGGCTTTATGTAATTTTTCAGTTTTACATTTAAAAATATTTGTAGGCGAGTCTATACCAATTCTGGTTTCTTTCCTGGATTTTTTTAAAATCTTGGTTTAGCAATACCTTCAAAATCCAATCGCCGTATTTGTCGTTCCGGGCATGATAAGGAATCAAAGGATGTTGTCAGTGTACAGTGTTGTGAGGTCAGACTGGAAATGCTTCATATTTACCAAAGTAACTGAAATTGCTTGAAAAATAAAAGCCAGGGTGGTCGTGGCCGGGGGTGGGGGTAGGCTGTGTGCCATCCCTTGCGATAGTGGAATCCGTGACATTGCATATTAATAATCAACAGTATTGGTCTTGCATCTTCTAAACTATCCGCATGAATTGAGATGGCTGGATTAAAAAGAATTGCATTGTCTCTTTGGAGAGAGAGCTTTTAGAGTCTTTGGTTTATTTTAGCGAAGTTGCTAGTACTTAATATTTATTGTCTGTGCTGTGTCCTATTCCAGGGCTTGTAAAAAAAACCCAACAAACAAATAAAAAAAAAAAAAACCTCCTCAAATTTGGAAGTATCTTAGTGATTTAAATCCCAGTGAACATCAGTGCAATTTATTTCCATTTTACATCAAGTTTTTTTCCTAGTGCGTATCTCAGGTAGGACTGCGCTGCTTTCTCTTATATATATATATTTCTCTATAACTAGAAGGACACTTTGCAGGAACGTAGTTTTACAGGCACAAAGATGCCTTATTGCTGTGGCCTTACTTGTTTTCTACTTGGATACAAAAACATTGACACCTCCGTAAGGGGAGTTGTGCTAAAGGCAATTGTGCTGCTCTATGTATATTTAAAAGTGCCACAACTTTTGGAAGTGGGCATAACCTTCATTTCCTCAGCTCGGTTACATCTTCTTGAAAGTTTACTACTTGCTAGTTTGTGGAACAAATTGCCTTTGAAGAACACTAATAATTATGATTTGTTTCCTTGAAATTCTTATTGGGGGTTTTGGTTTGGTGGTTGGTGGGTTTTTTTGATTGTTTCAGTGATTTTTTGAGGATGAGACTTTGTTCAGTATTTGTGCAGTTGGGGTTTTAACGTAGGCGGGTGTCTAGTATAGAATTGTTCAAAATGTGAATTCTTTTTTTCCAGTTCTCTTGTCTGTCTTCTGTTGGTTTATCTTAGGATGAAACTGAGAACTGCTTACCCACAAGTTGTTGTTTTTTTTTTTTTTTGAGCTGTCATTTTCCTGGTGTATTTGGTATTTTCTGGACTGAACTAGGCGATAACCTGCAATCGCTGGGCCCTGTGGGGAATCCTTGCTTGTGCGATAAAGCGTGAGCTGTGGTATTTCTGGTCCTCAGTCAGTCTTGTCAGCCTGTTGTAGGAAGCCATGATGGGAAAGTAGATTTATTGCATCTTAAAACAGCTCATGTTTTATGCGTGACCTCACAACGCGATTCCTTTTGATTCCCTTCAAAAAGGCCTTGATGTAGGCAAGGTTTGGATTTGCTCTGGGATGTTACTTAAAAGTGGGCTGGAAGCTGTTTCTTTTGCTCAGATGCTTGCTGAACCTTTTTCCTTTAAATTGAAGGGATCCTGTTACAGAGATCCTGGGGGAAAGCGGGGCACTGTGGGAAAAGAAAGCGGAATCCATGTCGCGTCCATCCCAGCGCGGGGAAAAATGAGATGCCATCCATTCAAAGCACATTATCTGAAACGTAACAGCTGGATTAATCCCATTAAATAAAGCTAATACAAAGTTGGGGGTGTACCTTCTAGCAGGCTAACTGGAACCTGAGGGCACCCAGCCTCCCGTCACCCCTGGATGAATTGCAGATGTGAGGGTTTCTGCGGCATCCCCATCCTTATTACAAGGTGCTGGGAAGAGTTTTGGTCTTGTGGTGTATGAAGTGGGTGCTCCGGAGTCCTAGATGTCTTAAACAGGTGCCTGCAATGGCAGGAGCTGGGACTCGATGACTCACAAGGTCTGTTGAAGACCTGTGTCCCAAAATGTATCTGTTGAGGGAAGCGGGCCAAAATTAATATGCTTGTTTATACGGCAGCAGGGAGCGATAGGTGCCAACTTAAATTGCCAGGCTGAAAGTGTCTCTGTGTGGAAATCTACATTGCTGCAATGCTGTTGGGGATTTTTTTTTTCTGATTGTTTGTGCAAACATATGAAGAAAAAAAGAACTTTTGAAAACTGCCTACGTTTATTGAGTTTAGCTTACAAAGATAAGTATAATTGCATAGTTTTAATAGCAAAAAGTAATGTCAAAATGACAAAGGAAATCTATTAATCCTGAAAAATACAAAGTGTTGCTTCTGTAGATGTTTCTGCTCCAGTATTAGGAAAGCTGTTGAGTATTCCTAATAAATTTGAGATAATTCAGAGATTATGTTACTGCATACAGATAAAAGATGCAGTCACACTTACGCTGTTGTCTCGAAGCGCTCGTCTGAAGACCTAGAAAAGTCAGAATTTGCTGGCGGGACTCTCTCCCCGCTCCTATAGTGTGATTTATTCAGCTGCAACCTTAGGAAGGTCTGAGTTTTCTCGAAACGCTCAGCCAAATAACTCCCTGTCCATTTTAGCCCTACAAGAAAACGACTTTCTGGAGCAATCACGCTGAAGATCAGTTTATCAGCTGAGGTTAACTGAGCAAACGCTGTAGCTTTGAATGTGGATTCATCTGTAACTGCTGAATTCAGGGCGCAAAATTTCATTTTAAAGAGCTTGGTGTTTTTCAGGATGTCCACCTTAGTTTTTACATGTTGTGATGTCTTTAGCAGCAAACAGTTCAGAAATGCCAAAAAGCGGCATATGGGGGATAATAATGGGCTGGGTAATAATAACTATATACTCGGAGAAGTGTCTGTAAATTTTCTCCATCAGATTATATCCAGTATCAAAGGTGGTATTTCAGAAGCAAAGGCAGATCAGAATCTGGCCTCGGTTAGGATGATCAGGGAGATCTGGTTCTAAAGAAGTTTCAATGCTAGATACTAAAAAATTTGGAATCAAGACTGAATTTTGCGGTCTATATCTCAGTACAGTTAGTAGTGAGTAAAAGAAATTAATGAAAGGCAAAACTATGTGGAGCCAAACAGAAAATCACACCCCAGCAATTGCCATAGAACATACCGTGGAAAGTAATCGGGGTTGTGGTTAAGCACGAATAAGCACTGCGGAGGAATGCTATAATAGAGGTATTAATGAATGCGGGATTCCACTTGGAAAATTGACACCTACACCTTATTTTCTAAAGCCTCACGGCTTGCACTGAAGCACAATTTAAATCCCTCCGTGCTGATGTAGGTTTAAACGCTGTAGGTTTGTAAAATTGTCCTCAACGTGGACACTGCTGGTGGAGCCCAACTGCGCGATGCAGACCTGGTGCCGCAGCTCTCAAGTTGTTGCAATGGTTATTTTTATGACTTCTATTCAACTTGCTGCTGTGAAATGCAGGAAAAGACAGATTTGTCTGGTAGAGTAGAAGTCCTCCAGCATTGCTGCTTTCAGTACCAGCTGGGGAAGTTGGGGAAAAGAAGAAGTGAGGTCATTTTGAGCCAGCTTGTTGTGTGAAACTCCTGCTCGGCTCACCGGGCTATGGGGAACAGAGCAGTAGCTACGGACACTTTTTGTTTTTATTCTGTTTACTTGTGTTGAGCATTATATTTGTTTTCCAGTGAAGCAGCATGCTGGACATTTAGCTGTACCATAACCTTGGCGGTGCGTTGATGGGAGCGTTGATCCACCTTCAGAAAGGGGTCAGTGCCGGTAGGAGTGTTGGAAGCAGGTTTGGATGATTGAACGAAATCTCCAGCTTTCTGACTTGCAGTTGCTTCCATGCTCTCGGTGCAAGCCTGTGAGGAAGCAGATTTGCACGCAACTGCACGTGAGAGATGGCAGAGCTGGTCATCTGGAACTGATCTTCACATCAGGAACCGATCTCTGTGGATGCCTTGCTCCATACACTCACTAGAGTTGTTTCTTAATTAACCGCTGGCATTTACTGGGTTACATTTACTCCGCTCTTGCTCACTGTTGCTCAGTTGGTCTTAATTGCTTGATTCTGACGATCAATTCCTTACGCTTATTCCCTTGATACCTTGTCCAGTCAGAGAGGACTGTGCAGCCCTGCTTGGAGGAACTGGAAACTTGGGCTCTGCGTTTGCAGACGGTGTACAGAATTTCATCACATCAAAGTGAAAATGCTCGGAACCGTCAGAAAAATGGATGTTTTGGTTTGTTGGTAGATAGAAGAAATCACTCTGAACTGAAAAGGGCAGGTGATTGTTAAGTAAAATATTTTGGATTTATCTTGGCAAGTTAAAAGTTTAGAAAAGTGCGTGTGCGGGGAAAATCAGATCAGAGAAAATACTTGACCTGGAATAAAATATTCAAAACATATCTTCTGAAGGCTGAAACAAAACTTTCTAACACTTTCCCTTTTATGAGGCATTTGGCAGAGCAACGAAGTTACTTTCTGTATCGCAAAATATTCTCTTTTTTTCTTTTTTGATGAAAGGAAGTTACAACCAAACGTTTTCGGTCAGTTCTGTTGCTGCAGCTGGGGTGCAGAAGCCAGAACACGTTAACACGAGCTTCACATGCTAGCAAATACTGGTTCCTTGGAAAACTTAGGACCTGGTTTGTGATCTCAGCTGTATTTGTGTAAGTCAGGACAAAGTCCGTAACAGAACAAGATAATGGGAGCTGAGGAGTAGATGCCCTGTGGAGAGCGGAGCACAGCATTGCGTCACTCGGACGAGACAGACCAAGTTATGCCTCCTGCTGATGGGCATGACGCGTCCGCTCACGCTGACTTACAGAGGAAGGCATCCCCTCTTTGCATTGCTTGCATTTCTTGCCATGGTGTGTCTGATCGCTCCCACCATGGATTGCATGGGTGAGACGAATGTGAGAGGTTTCAGAGCAGCTTAGCAGCAATAAATCGTGAGGTCATACTAATATATTACCGTCCAGGGAAACATTGGGGATGGATTTCTCCCTCCCAAGTTACCTATTATTCCTTGTGTTCCTAGCTCTCTGGGACAATCTAGCTGAGAGGCTTCTAGCCCTTGTTGAGTGATGTGAAATTCCCAAAGCTACCCTTCAATGCCATTGTTAAAAATATAGAGAGATTTGGTGTTAGGACCTGGCTAACACAGTAAATACTTAATATTTGCCCATTTTCCTTTCATATGACTTAAAGTTTTGACTAATTCTTGGCATCTTCTCCCTCGTTTCTCTTGGCCAGAACCCAGCTCAGAACACACCAAGTGAACAGTTGGAGATATTGCGGTCAGGTGTGCAGGTGCTCAGTGCTGAGAGCCGTTTAAGTAACTGAAGGGAAGGATGAAGAACAGCCTTTCCCCAAAAAATCCTCCATCTTCCCATATGTGGACCCCTGCACTGGTGCTCAATCTCTCCCAACTGCAGTTAGCACGTCCTGGTGTTGCAAATAAAGTTATATCCTTGCTGCTTCTCGTGTGTCCTCTGAACATATCCTGGTACCCAGAGGGGGCTGGGTGATGCTGGCAGAACATGTGCCATGAGGATGCGAAAGGTGTGACTCTGCTCTTGGCTACCTGATGAGACTTAATGAGGGTGTTAGTGTTCTTGGGGTCAGTATCCATTAGTGGTCTGTGTAAATCTCTCTGAAGTGTGCTGCATGGCAAGGCAGTCCAGCATCTCTTCCTTATAAAGAAAATAAAACCCGCACTCCCCCCCCGCCCCCCCCCCCAATTAATTTCTTTTTTTGACTGGTCTGTACATACCTCTTCATAGTTGGCATTTTTGTAGATCATATATATATTATTATTTCAGTAAGAAGAAAATAATTTCAGTAAAAATAACAAGGCATTTTCTAGAAGAATATTCTGGCATACATGATGAGTGGGAAAATATAGTCTTTTTCCCTGTACAGGATTTTTATAAAACTATGGTTTTGGCAGTACTTATTTCCAGAATATTTGAGCTCTATCTAAAACACAAAACCTGAAAGAACGCTACCCTTAACAGCTCCCGGACAAAATCTCTGCTTTGTTTTTTCATTTTTCAATTTAAAAATCACTGTTTGGTGGTTGTTGTTTTTTGTTGTTTTTTTTTTTAAGGAAGGAGAAAAACCGTTTTCAAGAACTTCCTATATAACAAAAATAAAATTCCCTTTGAAAATGTGATGACAGAAAATTTGCAAATACATATGCTCTTTTTTTCTGTGAGATTCAGAGCAACAACCTTACAGTGACCTTAAAATGTGTTTGGATGTCTGAATTCAGGTCTTATCTTGTAAATTCTTTAACATGTCAGTGGGTTTTATTCATGTAGTTAGTTGGCTGACTTCAACAGGACTACTCATGCAAAGGATTTCAACTGGAAACTCTCGTATTTGCCCTGTAACTCTGATAATCTTGCTACTCATTTTGTGGATTTGCTTCAAAATAAGGGAGTTTTCAATGTAGTCATCAAGTCATCTTTAAACGCTTGGCTCACCATTTGACTTTGGGTATTTCTCCTAATGATTATCTTGCAAGTTACGGGATAGTTAATGGCTACTTTTCCTGCTGAAGCAAATTCTTTTTTAACTGGGATTTCACTTTACAGTAGTTGGATTTCATCGATGGTTTAATAGACATCCTCAGATCTAATGTTGAAGCAAGAACAAGTCCCTGTAGCTTCCAGTGGGGGGGGGACCTATTGCCACACCTGGTGTACAACTGCCTACATTTACACATTAAAAACCAAAACGCTGTTGTGTAAGCACAGAAGCGCTGAAACCTTAATAGGAGCATCTCCTTTTCTTTTACAAGACACAGAACCGTGTGTGATGTGTTTGTGGTTACTTAAATAGGGTATTATATGACAGACTAACCATTCATCTGAAGCAAAATTAGCAGCAGTGGTACTTTCTTATGGGAAATAATCTGCTTGCACATCGTCCGTGTCACGTACGTGTAATTGCATCACCTTATACGTCTTTAGGAAGACGTGGTGCTGTGGCTTGCGTTTACTCACGCGGCTCAAAGAAAAATATGAAAAGTCCCCCTGAAATAGAAATAAGTAACGTAATCGTTGATACAATATAATGGTAAGAAGTCTGAAGCAAATGGGGTTTTTTTGGCCACACAACATTTGCGTGAGTTTGTGAATGCCTTTTGCTTCACCCTTCTGTCTGTTTTGTTCAAAACCTCCTCTTGACAGCTTTGCTAACAGTTCATTTTGTTCCTGTGGTGACTAAATGGTGGAGGAGCTGATATTTGGAGGTTTCTGTATCAGCAGAGGACGGCACTAGGCAGTTTGGATATCTGCCATCTGCTCTTCGTTGTGCTCTTTTGCTTTTCTTACCCAGATTTGTTGTAGGTTGCTGGATAGCAGTTGAATTCTCTGCTGAGGGATAGGAAGCCACTCCAGAAGTTAGAAGGGTCGGTTTCACCTTGTTGGACTAAATTACAGAGCAATCATGAATGATGGGAAGGAGTCTGATGAAGTGGGTGAGGAGCAATTGATGGATTATTTTAGTTAAAATTACTTAGAGCCCAATCCAACTCCCACTGAAGTCAATTAAATCGTAGTTGGATCAGGGCCAAAATGAGTCAAATCCAATTATGCCTTAACTGTAAACATATTAAAGCGCGTTATTATAAGGCAGTTTAGCACTTAAATGACATTTAAAACAAAAGCATTCATGAAATCCCAGACTGACCGTGTTCTGTTTGCACGGTTCTACTGAAACCCTTTTCCTTGCGGACAGAGACCTCCGAGGCTGGTGCCTGACCCCTTTAGCGCCTGTCTGTTGTGAAGAGATGTCCCAGCCATTGATACTGCAGATGTATTTCTATCTATCAGAGACTCCTGGCTAGAGATGGCCTGAGAAGGGGCAGCAAAGATGGCTGAAAAGAGATTGTAGAAATCCTGGTGGTGTTTCATCTAATTGTCAGGATGTAGAGAGCTTGCTTGTGTAAGTATCAGCTCATAAACTTTTGCATGAGCTAATCTCAAAACTGTGAGGGTTATGGATATTCATCTTTTGTCTCAGCTGAACGAAGTACAGCATCCAAAATATTATTTAAAAAGAAAGAACCTATGTGATGAAAAGATGGATTTATAAATACGTTCAAGTTTAACAACATATGGTGGTGTTTTCAGAAAATCAGGGAGATGATCTTTTCAGTTGTGATTCATGAGCCTGCTTTAAGGCAATTTATGTATTCTTTTATAAATTCAGGATTGATCGTCTTTGTTCTGTCCTCAGAATTTCTTCTCACCATCCATTTTCCAGCAGGACAAAGGCATCTCCTGCTCTTTGGACCACTTCAAATTTGGCAGTCTAGGGTTTCCTGGCTGGTGTTTGCCTGACGGGGTACGCTGTCTCAGGAGGTTTTATTACTGCATCCTAAGTGCCATCCCTAAAGATCTGTCAAAATTTGGGGACGTGGCAAGCTGCGTATACAACAGCAAATAGCTATTGACCGGGGTCACTCCTGTCTCTCTGAGCAAACTAGATTTGTCCCCACAGACAGACAATCTCCCAGACCGATCCCGGACGATCAATGCCAAGCGCCAGGACCGCGGCAGGGTTTGAAATGGGTCTGATTTGCTTTCTGTCTGTGTAAGCAGCTGTGTTTCAAACGAAAGATGGGGCCTGATCCTTGTTGTAACGAAGGACACGGCATCGTGGTGGCTCTGTGGAAGGTCTTTGTGGCGGATGGAGGTGTCGGATGTTTGCAGAGCAGTGAGAGGACAGAAAACGGGCCATGGGTGGAGATGAGAGAGATCAATCTGATGGCATGCACAGCTAGCATGGGAGCGCTGGGGTGTCTTCAGAGCTGTTTAGCTGGCTAAATGGGCTTCATCTTTAGTCTGTCAAACTCAGTTTGGCAAATTATTTCCTATTCTTTTGTGCTGTCACAGTGTTCATGGTGATTTTTCCTTTTTTTGTGTCCTTCTCTGTTTTCCATGTTTCTATTAAAAGCAGGATCAATTAATAGTTTCCACTAACGCTTTCTAAAGAGCTTGCAACTATGAAATTTGAAATGTCTGTCTTTCAGAGAAGGGTAGAAGTGATACTTATCCAGCAGTGTTACCCAGGAAAAAGGGATACAACCATGATAAACATAGATATAGGGCTTGTATGGCATGTACTCAGAGGAAATAATACTGCCTGTTTTCTTCCCCGTCACTAAACAAAGATGCTGCCATGAGGGCAATAGAGGCAACTTGATAGCTATAGTTGATTCTCTGTGGCTTTAATATGTTTGAAAAAAACGATTTCTGTGATCCGTGCCTCATGTTACAACTTGTAAAAATGCATTAAAATCGGTTGACAGCTATTTAAAAATGGAGCGTTACTATTACCTGTTCACAGATACCGAGTGCTTGGTGCAGCCTAGGCGTGATTTGTTTGACTCACATTAACTCACCAGCGACGTTAACTTTGGTATTACCTTTCAAGAAGCAGAACCGATGATAATGTTTTTACCTGCTGATTGTGTTTATCTCCAAGTGATGCCTGCAACATGAAAACGGTACTTTCCCGTAGTAAATTACAGGATAGAAAATCCTTTTGGATGGTGGAATATATCATTCATCACGGTGTTTTGATGGCAACTTTGGTTGAAGAAAAACATTTCCTTTAGGGGAAATATCTTGGGAAAACTCCTGATATTTCTTAGGAAGCAGAGCTGGTGCTGAGTTTCTGAGTACCTCTGCAATGTTTTGAACTTCTTGCTGATGATGTGCCAGGACACAGCCAGCTTTACCCTGAAACCAGTCATGCCTACACGGCATTCACTGAGTATTTTTTACAAATGAAGAAAGTTACAATGGAATAGCTGCTGCTGCCTATTGCTGCTTTGTCAATTAACCATCCATCAAGAAGAAACTGGAGTGTTTGTTTCCAGTTCCTGCCATATAGCTTTAGCGTGGCTTAGAATGTGCTGGACTCTTTTCTTGTCTTTTCAAAATATTTGTTTTCCGCAAAGCCAATCATGGGTCATTTGCCTCCAGTAATTGATACCGACACTGGAAATGTTTGTCCAGTTGATGACAAAGTTAATTTTAAGTGTTTGAGAAGTTATTGCCTCTGGTTAAACTGGGACCAGTTTACCCATTGTGAGAAGATTCGAATACACAGCTCATCTAGTTTCTCTCCACAAGAATTTTCTTCATTCAGATGTGTCACTCTTCACAACAATCAGTAAATAGTGAGGCTTGTGTATTTTAAATTCTAATTTAATTGATTGCATGCTGCAGATTGTGTCCAAATACTGCTTTTCTCTGTACCTCTTGATTTTCCCCCTATCCCCACTTCTTATTTACTCCATGAAGTCAATAGAAGTTTTGGGTGTGTAGAAAAAGAAAAGGAATTGCATCAGACTGCAAATATACGAATGTTTTCTGCTGAGCATTCATTTAGCCGGCAGCCTGGGACATGCCACTGTTGGGAACAGGGACAACCGAACAGAGTTTGTGATTTTGCAGAGCCCGTGGAATAGCTGAGGACTTTGCAGTGGATGCGTGGTGGTTTGGTCGTCGTTACTTGGCGTTGGCCTTGACCACTACGTGATGGGGAGCTGCTCGCTGCATGCCTCATCTTTCCCATTATTTAAAGGAAAAGAGCAGTTCGCTACAGACTCGTGTAAAGGAGTGTCAAATCCTTTGCTAAGAAATGCAAGAGAAGCCCAAAGTCATATGGGTGGTGGGGATTGCGTATGTTTAACTGTGCTTTTCGTAAGGATTGATTAAGTACAAATAAAATCCTTATTTTTTTCCCCACCAGAGCAAAGTCTGTAGAAGGAAAGGGACTTCCCCACAAATCACATTAAGATAGGTGTTAAGGCAAAGCTGCATTTATTACTTTGTAGGGGTTTCAATTCATTTGTTAGCAATTTTTATCCATCCTTTGACCCTTTACTGGACTTTTTTCATTCTGTCGATGCCCTGCTGGGTTTCTCAATTTGCTCTTTCGCTGTCTTCCTTCCCTTTTCTCCCCTTGAGCTCTTTCTGGCCATCTCCCCTCAGCACAAACTGCAGCTGATAATGTTTGAGTTCAAGTCGAACTTTCGAACCCATGACGTCAGGTTGGTTTGGAATTAGGCAAAACCAGTTTGCCCATCCCTCGTTGTAAAAGGGTTAATCCTCTAAACTATTGAGAGACAAGGGCAGGGAATTATGAAAGCAGACCCTGTTTTATAAGCATTTGTATTGCCAGCGCTTGAATACCCGTAATAAGTAGGTTGCTTCTGTGATTAATGACTGTGTTTTACATGCTGACGATGGATGATGTGTCTTATTGTAGAAGCCATTTACTTTTATTTGGTCTCCTCACCCAAGCAGTACTGGAAATGAGTTGTTAATGTCTTGGTGGGAGTATGTTTTCTTCTCAACAATTTAATGAAAGGTGATCCACAAAGAGGAGAAAATAATTAAAATTATGCCCTTTTTTGCATCTCTGTAATGTGTGCAAAGACAGCTCATGTGGATTATTTTTTATAATACAGGATTTTTCTTTTTCAATAAAGAGATTCTTGCGTTGTTCCCCCCGAGTTGGAAAGGAGTAGGAATGTGTCGTCAGTCTGAATTTGGAAAAGGCAAACTATTCAAATGTCTTAAACGCAGCCTGTCTTTGTTTTATTAACTTATTTTTAATAAAGGACTAAAATAATTTGAAATCTTTAGTTATTTTGAGCCAATTCTTGTATCGGGCTATAAGTTTCTGATTTTGCTGTAGTTTCAGTTGCACTTCTTTCCCCCCCTACGTCATGTTGCGCATGTAAAGGAGGTGGCGAAGGAGTGTGTGTGGTGGCGTGAATACACGGGCCAGGCACAGAAGTAATCTTTTTACTAAACCTATATGCATTCCATGTTGCATCCATCTAACTTAAAGATTTTCATTTCTGTATAATGGCTTAATAAAGGAATGAGTAAAAAGACTGAAAAAAGCACTCGTGAATTAATTGGAGAAAATCTGTTTTAAGACAGCAAGATTGGTTGCGGCGCCCAAGCAAGTCTTTCTAAAGCTCTACATAAAGTGAAAGACCTTGGATCTGGCTTCCCAGCAGATCTCGAATGGAAACGGACAGCTCTGGGCATTTTGTTGATACTTGGAGAGAGAAAAAGATGAGTAGGATTTTAAAACAATAATTAGAATTGAAATGCTTTTTCATATTGGGTTCACCAAACGTAGCTTAAAGGCTCATTTAGCACTCAGAATTTCAAAGATCCCTCGTAACTATTGTGCCATTGATGAGCAAAGCAAACCAATTCAGCTTGATGGGTCAGTAGTGTTGGTTGTTTTTCATATATATATATATATATGAATAATATTTCATATATATATTTCATATAGCAGTTAAATGCCAATAATTGCCCAACTTCTCTGGACAGGTTATCTAACAATTCCAGGTGGGATATGGCCCTCATTTCCAGGCTTAATGAAGACACTGGCAATGTAAAGAATCTGTCACGTTTGTGGGGAGAGCATGGAAACGCCAAATCAAAGATGAGTTTCATCCCAGCAGTGCCACATAAAAGAGTCTGGTAATGATGGTGTTTGGGAAATATAAAAAATATTATCTGCAGACTTACTTAGATCACCATTGTGTGAAAATTGGCAGCCAAGGCTGATCTTTGGCAGAATATCTTTCCTGGTTTAAAAGAACTTTTTTTTTTTTTAAAAAAAAAAAAAAAAAAAAAAAGAGAGAAAAAAAGATGAAAAAGTTATTTTGGCTTGAAAAAAACCACACGCTGCATATGTGCCTTTTATTGGCTGAGTTCCCGTGGAAACATTGCTGGTTGCACAATAACAGGATACATACATTGCTTCAATATTAGCATATATATTAATGGCACATCAAGGAATTTCATAATCGTGTGACACAAGAGTTCTCCATGCAGTGCTCATGCAGTCTATTAATAGGAAATGTCTTCAGCAGGCTGTGAGATAACACCTCTGCCTCCCCTTGTGGCTTCCGATCGAGTCCTTCCAACATGCAACAACCCTGCGTGGTAGGTATGGTCACCCCCATTTTCCATGTGGGGGAAGCAGAAGTCCAGTGAGTTCCAGGGACTTGGCTGAGGTTGCACATTAAGGCAGCAGCAGGGTTGGAAACACGATGCCTCATGTCCTCTTTCGCCCAAAATCTACCTCTCGATGAACCAAACTTTGTTCATTTGGTCCTTTATGGGGCAAGTGAGAGTAAAGGAGACAATATTCCCATCAGCCTGGAGTTGTTGCTCGTGCTAGCAGGAGCTGTGCACCCACACAGGTGTGGAGGGGAGAAGGGGCTGCCTTGGCTTTTGTGTATCAACTTTGATGCTTGGTATTTAAATGACATTATCGAGTCACAGGTGTACCTGTGGAACACAGCGATGCTGCATTCCTCGGTGCCGTAGGAGAATGGGAGGTAAATAGATGTGCTGATGGAAACCAGAGATGGGTGATAACCAAAGCTTTGACTCAAAGCCCTCCAAACCGTGGGGCGAGGGAGGGTCTCCCATTTGGATCCCTGAATCTGAGCGTTTCTAGGGATGTATGTGTAGTTCTAGGTCGGAGCTGTCGGAAACAGGTGTCCTTCTAACATTTCTGTTCATAATGGCATTAATTCACAATGAAAGCCAGCAGAATTTCAGCACTGCAGAAACCTAATTCAGTTCTTTATGATTAATTAGGGCCTCTCTCCACCCTAAGTCTGATCTGTATTTGTCTGGAGCTGCGAAAACAGTGTCTCCTTGGCTGGCTGCCTATCAGAACAGAAAAAATCCCAGCACACTAATGTCTGACAGGAGTAAGGGCTCGTATTCTTTGGAGATCAGGACAGCTAGAGCTCACCAACTGGAATTTCTGGCTTATCCTTCTACCAGTGCTGTGGGACAGGCAGCCTGGTAGCTGGGAAAACTTGTCATCACTTTTCTGACACGTAAGTGGTTGCATGCCTCCAAAGTGCTTTGCAACTCTGAGGTTGACATTTTTGTCATGGAACCACTTGTTCTGGGTGTGTTCGTTTTGAGACCGCCCATCCTTGAGACGTTTTTCAGCTTGCTTTTTAAGATTAGGTGAATTTCAACAGGAGTGAAACTGTTTTGTGCTTCAGCTGAAAAAAAAACAGACCACCACCCACCCTGAAATGAATGGGCTGGGTCTCAGCTACTGTAGGTCAGTGGTGTTGATGTTGGGGGCTGTGCACGTTTGTACAGGCTGAAGATCTGGTGCAGATGGTACACCTTGGTGTAGGGTGGACTGAGCTGATGTTTGACATCTTTCTAGGTCCTTCTCCACCGAGAAGCTGGCTGTTCTGCTTGTTGCTTGCTTCTGTTTCCCTGCTACAGACCAGCCCCATAGCTGCCTTGTCTGCTCTGCTTGTGTTTTCACCCACTGGCTGTACACTGCAGTGCAAATACATGTGTAATGCTGCAGTCTGACATGTTCTTTCCATGATGTCTGTAGTAGTGAATGCAGCTTTCCGTGTCCTCGCTCACTCCTGGGCCACGGGGCAGGCTAATTAACTACAGATGTTGAAGTGAGTGGAATATCGGGTTTTGCCTGGAGACTGGGGGTGTAACAATGTGAGCATCCTGCCTCCCCACATCCATACTGGATCGTCACGGCTGCAGGTAGAGGCAGCGATGAAGCTGTATGACTGAGGGTTCTTGCGACATCTTCAGCTCATGACTAACCTTCTATCATGTAGACAGTCCTGAAGTCAAGGAAACTGCTTTGGGAATGAAGTTGCCAGCACTGATTTTTAGCAACGTTGCAGAATGGTTTGCAGTGAAAGGTTTCTATAAACTGGAATTTCAGCTGTTTGGTTTCCCCCACCCCCCCTTCCAAAAAGTAAAAGCTTAGCTGTCCTTGATTCATTCTGTTTGGGTTAAGACTCAATCCGTGGGGTGACATGGCTATGCTGTTACTTGATGTGGAGGGAATAAAAATAGCTGTGCCCAGTGCCAGTGGAAGCTGTGACATTGTCTTTGTCAGCTTACTCAACCAAAAAGGCCAGCTTTGGAGGAAACCCTTATTCCAGGGTGCTCCGCATTCTGATAACAGGGTTTCAGCTTCCTGGAGTAATCCTGTGATGTGCATTATGCTCTAGCTTTATTCCCTGTGTGTGTCTCTCCTCCTTACCCCAGCCGCAAGAGCTGGGTTAAGATTGCTGATCTAATTGGCAAACACAAAGGATAGACAGGCTGTGAACAAAACCTGCTCGTCTATCGTTTGCATCCTTCTAAATTGCATTGTTTGTGCAGCTGTTCAGACAAATCGTCCGGAGAGTTTATTTTTGTCCATAGAGGAAACAGAGATGAGTTTTCTTTCTGTTAAGGCAGATGCAATATCAAAGAATCAGATATGCAGCTCAGAGAGACCAACCTGTCTGCTAAACATGTCCCGATGGGGGCAAGATTATTAATAAAGCAACCCTTGAGATGATAAGTCACAATTAAAAGAGGCAAAGACTTTGCCGAGATGTGACAGGTCTCTTTCAAGTTAACACTGGTACTTGCTGAAGTCTCCCTTTCATTTCAGCGTGGAGGAAAAGAGGGGGATGTCTGTGTATTTTAAACACTGATCTACTATTCTCCCGAGAAGAAAAAAGCGTCTTCCAAAAGATCCATCAGGCAAAATTTACAGTCTGGTGTTCGGGAACAATTGAGCTCTCTCTCTTCCCATGTGTCACTCACCAGGGTGTTTTAGAGGCTCGAAGCAGGAAGAGGTGGTGATATTTATGGGAAGCTTTTTGCTGGAGCTCGCACAAGGGTGGGCTTGAGAAACCTGAAGAGTGCTTTTGTGTGCCTGGCTAGTCAGCTGTCCCAGGCTGGTGTTTGCTTATGGATGTTGTGATAATAATTAACAGAGCAGGAAGTAAAGGACTGATTGATTTATGCATGCATGGCATTATGTGTTTGAACTTGGACAGAAACTATGAAGTCCTGAGAGAAGGCAGATTTATTTATCAAATGTGTAAGGACATAAGAATGGTCATAATGTGTCAGTCTAAAAGTCCATATAGACTTGTATCTTGGACGGTGGCCAGTAAGAGATACTTAGGGAGCAGTGTAAAGAACAGAATGTGACTTATCCTTCCATTAAACTGTACCCTCTCAGTTCTGATGAGCTGTTTCTCGATCCAAGTCCAAATCTCACTCCTTGACCAGTGACACCATCTGGACGGAGGATGGGATTTGGCCTGCTGTGTTTCTCCCCCGCGTCCCAAGATGTCTGGTCATCTGGCTGTCAGCAGCAAAGCAGAAACTTGTTGCAACTTGAGGCTGGACACCCTGAGAGCTGTGTCATCTTGGTGCAGCGTTTCTCCTCCAGCCCCAATAGACAAGACCAGAGACTGCCTGAAAATCCACTCCTAGCTATTTGATTCTGTAATCTTTTTGGCAACTTTGCTTGCTAAGCCTGGGTCCAGTGGGTGATGAGCTCTAGAGCCGGGTCTTATCCTTGGTAATGGAGGAGACATTTGGCTGAAGTATCTAACATGACTTAGTTCAAAAGAAAGAGCTTCAAATTGAAGTTGGCTTAACGGAGCCAGCATCCCTTGACGCAGATGGGGTAAATGAGCTGGTGGCTTGTATCCCAGTAACTTCCCTGCACTGACTGAGTGCTGGCGTTTATGGAGATGTTTGTGTTTGTTTCCCTGGGACTAATGTGGCCTGATCTTAAAACTCCCTCCGAGTCCAAACAGCGAAGGGCCTGGAATGGAGCTTTGTGTCCCAACCCACCCTCCATGTGGAGCTCTTTCCAGTTGGGATGGCCTTGGGCCCACATATCCCCATAGAAGATATTAGATCTGCTTGGGTTCAGGGTGCCTCCTTTTCCCACTGAGCAGGATTTAAAGGGATCATCTGCTAAAGATGAGGCATCTTGGACAGGATCGCGTTTCTGTAGCCTCAGACAAAGAGCAGGAGCTCTCGGAGCCGTGCTCAGTTTGCCTGAAGACTGTGGATTTGGGTCGGGGGGGGGGGGGGGGGGGCTCCATTCCAAAACACAGGTTGCTGTTGGAATATGTGAAGCAGAATAATTCAGAATAGAAAAGTGGCGTGTGTTCTTCGGATTTGTTCTCCACTGGTCAAGCCAGAGTGCTGTTACATCTGCTACAAAGGGTTTCTTGAGCGCTGGCCAAATAGATCCTTTAAATGCTTCTTTAAAATAAATAAATTTAAAAAAAAATCTTCTTATAGAGAAATTTTCTCCTTCGCTGAGGATCTGACAAGGTCCTGGCATGCTCCCCTGTGTGACAGACAGCCTGGAAGAAAGACGGCTGCGTGCAAGGAGAACAGTCTATAGGTGCTTGCTTAAATCTTTCGGACAATTGAGAAGAAGCTGGGCAGCTCGGCGTTGCTGCCGGGTGACAGCAGGAGACCTCGGCAGGGTGACTAGCCCCGGGAGAGCAGCGCCACCAGCTCTTCCGACGCTGTGTTCAACGTGCATCCCCATCTCCTCCAACAAAGCCGGCTCGTTATAATGGTTAGCGCCAACCCTGCCAGAAGAACCCTGGTGCCATCCTGCAGGGATCTGGCACCCATGCAGACACTGATGCTGGAGGTGAATTTTTGGATTGTGTTTATAAGATTGGGCTGGATGTGGGGCAATTATCTGTCTAAGGCAGGGTATTACATGTCTGCCTGTGGCGGCGGGGAGGGAGACGAGTTCTCATTCAGGGAGGCTCTCGGGCTCATCATTTGTTCGAGAGCAATTACTTACGGTGTGTACGGTGCCTTAAACATGTAAAAAAGCACAACATAAATATCAAATGTCATTATTAAGTGAGGATTAATTATCTTTCTGGTTTGTTTTTGTGAAGGCCTCCGGCATGCGTGCCTCGGATGCATTCAAACTTATTAATTACTGTTATTATGTAGAAGTTATACTGAAACATTATGTTGATAAATTGCTAATGGGGACAGGCTTGAAACGGAAAACCGGAATCTCACAGCTCCAAGCGCTGAGGAAATTTCACTCATGGCTTTGAAATCAGGCTGAACTCACCTACAGCTCCAAGTGCCCCACGGCTTGAGAACCGCAGCTGAAGCTTGTGTCCAGCTCCGCTCACCCCTGGGTAGCTGGACAGGTAGCTGCATGATGAGGGTTGCTTTGAGAAAGAGTGCCTTTTAGCTACAATACTTTATATTCATTATTATAAATGTTAATGTTTACAGATGTCAGTGTTTGCCGCTGACTTAGCTGAAAACCCACTGCGTGAAAAAAAAAAAATTAATTGAAGAGGGGGACTTCAAGGTGCTGCTGCTGAAAAGCAAAAAATTTCAAAAAGAAAAGGGACTGTTCTCTAATAGGGAACGTAAAATAGGAATCCTGCGTGAGCCTTAATTTTCCCCACCTAAGAAGCTGCTGTCAAAAATTACCATTTGATGACACACCACTTTTTTTTTCCCCCCACTCACATTTGGCTTATCGCAGAAGGTAGAGACTCCTGAAGAACTGACCTTCAGTCAGAATGCCCAAAAAAAAGGATCGTTCTATCAGTGCTAAAATTAGCTGCGCTGATTTTCATTTTTTTTCTGTTTTCCTCCTGTGGACGCATGGAGGTGAGATCCTGGCCCCACTGAAGCCGATGGGCATTTCGCCGTGGGCAGCAGCTGAGTCTGGATTCTTCCATGAGGGAGAAGCCGTTTGCTCCCAAGTTGGCTTTTTGTTGCGTGGCTGAGTTGCATTTAATTTTGCAGGACTCGTGGTCCCTGTCAGGCTAATAGGGTTTGTTGAATTGAAGTGGAAATAGAATATGGTGTGAACTGTACCTGCAGTCTTTGACTGAGGAGTGGTTAGACTTTACTCCAAGAAACCTCGCTGCATGCTATTTTGGAGCACCACCAGTGTCTCTTCGTGATCCAGCTCTGCACTTAGATTTCAGGGTTGATTTTCAGGGTTGACTGCTCCGCTTTCCTGTAGCCTCTGTGACACTCACGATTCCCATGGAAGTTTTGGCTCTGTGCATTTGGGCTGAGTCTTAGGACTATTTTTGGAAGCTTTCAAAATGTCCCAGAAGTGCCCTTCAGCTCTGCTCGTCTGCAGAGGCTTTGGCTCTAGCTTAGCTACAACTGGTTTCCACACGTAACTGAAGAAAAAGAGAGCTAGCAGAAAAAGAAACAACAAAACCAACGTCCTTTCCCAGAACAGTGCTAACTTGCGGTTAAGTGACCGAGCTCTTAGGTGCTGAGGTTCTGGAGCAGAGCAATGGCATGGAAGAGCGTTCTCAAGCATTCCCAGTTCCAGAACTCCTATTTAATATGTAATAGCCACAGGAAGATGTGATTATAGGGGTGAGGTATAGCACTTCTAAAGGGTCCGAGGATCACATGAAGGTTTTCCAGCTGTTTCAGTACTCGGAGAGGGGGTAGGCTCTATAGGAGTAAGACTGGAAGGAATGAGAAGAGAATCAATGAACTGAGTGATACAAAGGGTTCCTGACAAATTACCGGTCAACACTTCTCTGGCCAAGCATTGTTTGACAGGAAAGCTATAAAATTTCAATTCATACATAGGTACCACCTCTGGGCTTGAGGCTCAGCTGACTCGTGCAGGGGACAGCTTGAGGAAGACTCTGCGGCTGTGCCTGGACTTCCAGCCCACTACGAGAGGACACGAGGGGCAGCTAGCCCTGAAAGACTGTCTGTGTCAGTGTGTGCAAGGGCTGCACTGTGCAAGTACACCGACTCCTCTCTTGAAAGCTGTCAAGCTGTCAACACAGCGTTCACAACCTAATTAGCCCACCTCTCTTCAGGCCATAATTAGCTCAGGTGCAGTCGTGCCCTGGCGTGGCTGTGCTGCTTGCCATTCTAGAGATGGCTGAGGGATCTGTGCGCAGCACCATGCTGCGTAGCATAAACATCACCCGGGTTGCTTTTTTAACTTGGGATTCATGTGTTTGTTAGTGACAGCACTCTAGTGGGCAGGGTGTCTAGGAAAGGACTGGCTCTTGGGCTGTTTGCAAGGGGGCCGGGGAGGACCTGGTTGTTTCCCTCCAACCTTCTCCGAAGCACTTGTTCCTAAGGGGAAATGAATTTGCCTGGTACATGCACAGACCCGTGATGGTTTTCTCTTTCCTTTTGCCTTTATGTCCTTATCAGGGTGCGTGGTGGAGCACAGTGTTGATCTTGGGAAGAACCTGATGCAAGCAGCCTTCTAAGAGTTAGTAATCATAAAGCCAGGCTTAAGGAAAACATGAAGAGTAGATGAGTGCAGTTTTTCTACTTATGCAGTGGCTTAGGTTTTTTGTGTGTTATTGGATAATATAATGCAATTGCAAATAAGTGAGGTATCTTGGTATGGTAGCGCCCGTAAGAACACGATGTAAGCATGAGGAGGAGACGAGAAGGAATCTCGCTGGGGAGGTGTTTGGTTGGTGGTAAACTTGGCAGCTCGAGGGTACAGCTCTGCTGGCAAGGGCATGCTCCTTGTCCCACTGCCTCTTGCCTGCTTGCCTTGCCTTGACCGACCACGCGATTGCTTTCATGACAGGTGCACTCAGCAAGAGAGCTGTCAGCATGGCTATGCAACAGTGCAGTGCTGGATGTAGGCTGAGACAAGCCCTGCCAGGTGAGGGAAGGTCGCCTTTCCAGGAAAGACAGGCAGCAGCGCCCAGGGAGACGCTGATCCCGTGCTTGCCAACGCTCAGGATGCTGGGGCGCAGCAAAGAGGAGGCAAGGACATGTCTGGGGGCTGCTCAGATGGAGCAGAGAAGGCCTAAATCCAACGTCAGCAAAAATAGATGGGGTAAGGTCTAACCTGACTTTTACCATCAGCAGGTTTCTGATGGGTGAGAGATGCTGCAGGTCCGTGCGGAGCATGCTGGCTGAGGAAGCTGAGCAGAAGGAGCACAGCCCTTGCGTGAGAGGCACGTTGGGTCCCTGCTCAGCCTGCAGCTGGCTCGAGCAACCAGGAGGCAAAGGAGCCCGTGCTGACCTCAGAGGGTTTCTGTGTCCTGGGGTACATGGTGGGTGTTTGGCTGTTGCCTTTAGCCATCTGGCTCCTGGGCCATGTTGAGTTTCTGGGTTGTACCAGGTCTGTGCTCAGCTCTGGCTCTAGTGGTAAGGTCCAGCCAAGATCCGTGGGAATGGCATGGCTGGCAAATCTCAGCTTTTGGGGGTCTGTGGTGGAAAAAGTAGATGTAACGCCCTCCCTGCTAATCGAACTGTGTATGGTTCAACTCATTCTCAACGCTTCCTTGCTTCTTTTGCCTTCTTTGCTTCGCTCAGGTCTTGCTTTTTCCTTTCAGTAGGCTGTCCACTCTTTTGGCAAAATGAAGTTCTTCCCTAACTGAACTGAGCTCCTTCTTGGTTCCCTTTTGTTTTGACACTTGGAAGACGACAGATTTATAGACCTTCCTGAGTCATAAGTTCATTTTCTTTTATTATTTACCTTTCACTGCAGCCCATTCTGAGTGAGATTTCATTCTGCCTCCGAGCAGGGCTGACCTGCCAAGAGGAGCTGATCCATAAATCTTTCCTTCCTTTTTCTTTCTTTCCAAAACAGAATTAGCTGAGTTTGCCTAGGAGGAAAACTGTTCTGCCATTGCCGGCAGTCAAACAGCGCGATTAATTAGTGCTTTCCCTTTTCTCTTCCTTCTAGTCTGTGTCTGCTGGGGTTGAAAGTAAGCCAGGGAGGAGAGGGGGAGGAGGAAAAAGAAGGGGAAAAGATGTGTTTGAAGTATTTGTTTTTAATTAGAGCTTTTGCAAGGTGATCTGGTGTAGTGGTGGTGTACCTACTGTGTCGCATCCAGTGGTCAGAAGTTTGGTAGAAACATCCCAGCGGATGAGCAGAGATGACTTGAGGCTGATGAAAAGCAAGCGTTCCCAATTCCGTGCGCATAGCCGGGAGCCAGGCTCTGCTGCTTTTCCCCTTGTGTTCACACCTGGGGTAGGAGGGAGCAGGAGTCTGACATGCTGCAGTTACGCCTGAGCTATCAGCTTGTTTTGGCTGGTAAAAAATGACATTCCTGACTGAAACCTTCTGGAGAAAACGGGGTGAATTCTCTGCCCTCCTTCTTGGTGCTGCTGCTGAAAAGCAAAACAAGGGAGGAAAAAAATAATCTTTGGATACATTGACTCATGATACATTCCTAGGACAAGTATTTTACATGGGATTAGGAAACAGGAGTCCAGGGTTCTTCTAGACCTGCGTGCCGTGAGTAAGGCGATTCATTTCAAGGTGGCGTGGTCAGAGCGTTGTGCACGTGGCCAATCAAATATTCACTGTATGGCGGATTTAAATAGCAAAACAAAATGATTTCAGATCCTTAGAAAACACTCTACAGATCCAATGTTCTTTTTATTTTTAGCTCGTGGTTAGTTTTAGCAACCGAGTGGCCAGATGTTAGCTTTGTGGAGATGGACAGAAATAAGCATTTTCTTGCTGCTTGAAATTGAGGCTATTCAAGTCCATTAAAAAAATAACTACAGGAAAACTTCTGGTGCTTAAGCACCACTCTCTCGGTTGTGTGTGGTATGAAGTATGGATTGGGCTCATGCTTCCCAAGTATTTGAGAAGTGTTCAGCAACAAAATGAGCCCGAGACTATCCTAGACTTTGGGGTGATTAGGATGACTCTAATAGATAAAATTGGGACTTTTCTGTATAAAACCACATAGTAAGAGACCGTTGTTCCTATGAAGAGCATTGAGACCTCCTGAGTCCTAACCCTGGTGGCTTTACTGTTGGACTGTGCCGCCTCTTGGCTGTTTTGGACAGAAACAGTGGAATGCTTGAGGTGTGTCAGCAGGGCAGCAAACTAATTCCTCGTTGTCTGGCTTATGTGGGCTGCTTTTTTTTTGGTGGGTCCTGATTGGAAAAGGTGCTCGGACAGCAATGCAGGAAAGCATGTGTTCAGCTGGAACTGTTCTGGAAGGCAGGTACGGGAAGGAGGAGTGCTTCACTTCCATTCCTTCCCGTTTGGGGAGGCAGAGCATGTCACAACAGTGCTGAGCAGACAAGAGCTGCTTGCCAGCATTTAATTTGTTGAAGATTAAGAAATTGTTCCATTCTTACAATACCATGTCAGTCTAGAAATACCTTTGAACTCTGGGGGATGTGAAATTTAGATCTAGCCTCAGATTTTATAGTGTTTGGAAGCCAAGGCTTTGTCAGGGTGAGGACTGTACAGATGCTTTAAGGGGAGTCATGTTAACAGTGTACCTAGAGACAATGGATTGGTTCAACTTCAGCTGCCTTTGAGCGCTGGGATAACTAGATCCAGAACAGGACACTGAACTTAGGCTTTTTAATTTGTGGTCTGGATGCTAGCTAGTACAATGTAGAGGCTAGCTATTCCTGGTTTATCTGCATTGACTGCTAAAGCATCGCCCCCTTTCTGGCCAGCAATTTCCCACCCCACCCCAAATGTCTGCAGCCTTGAACCCCATGTATTTCTGTAAATGCTGTCCTTACTCTATGCCCTAACCATCCTGTGTCCTCATCAGGCTGAGGGCGGAAAGCTGAGAAGTCTTGCATACGGCTGGGCTGAACATCAGCAGATGCTTTCGTTATTTACGATGGTTTCTAAAAGCACTGTGGCAACTGTTGGTGTCAAACCATAAGCAAAAGCTTCTCTTATGAGCAGAAATGATAAACAAATATAGGACACTTGGTGTCAACAGCCTCACAAATCTGTTCACCACCTGGAGCTCGAAGCAGCTCAGCAGTTGCAAACCACTACTCGCACAGAAGTAGAGCAGCGGTTTCAGAAGTGCCGTAAGTAAATAAGTGTCCTGACGTGGGCACCAAAAATAAGCATGTGCTGAGCTTTTCTGAGCATTTGGCCAGGTCACAGCTGCTGGCTGCTGAACATTTTGGAAAACGTATCCCCTCATTCAGGTGCTCAGCACTTGAAGACATGGACCTGAACATCTCCAATGTCATCTGCTTCTCTAATAAGCAACCACTGTTTTACCCTGCAAAAATAGCTAGGTTCTCGCTGCTGATCTTGGAAGGAGGAAATCAGTTCTTTTATTCCTGATCCTACCTGATTATTAGAAAAATAGCCTAAAGAGACTACTTTCCTCTGTTTGATGGAGGCAGATCTTAAGCTCTGGGACCATTGCACCTAGCTTCCCCCCACTCCAAGCAGTCCCACATGCTGCTACTGGGCCATATGGGAAAGCAAATATCCCTGATTGCTCTGATACCAAATACCTTTTGCTGACCTCCCTTGAAGAGAGTTCCTTGTAAAAATGCTTTTGTCCAGAGGTTTCAGTCACTTGGAGCCTTGCAGGGGTTTCTGAGCTCTGGTGATTTATGACTCCTTAAGTAATCTTGTGGTTTATGGAGAGGCCTGCTGGAAATATACAGGGGTGCAAGGGTAAAAGTATCAATTAACCAGTGATCTGGTGCCAAAAGCCATCCATGTGCAAGGCCAGGAATGGGGTTTCAGGCTATGAGATAAGGCTCCGAGAATGAACCTGCAGGGGAGCAGGAGCTCTGTGACAGGAAGGTTGGAACCAGGACCCCCTAACAGCAAGGCAGAGGTACGTGGGTCCACTCTTTACGGTGTGTAAACTGGGGGGGACAGTGTTTGGTCTCCTCATTTGGAGCATTGAATGGGATCCGCGAGATCTCTTAAAGCGTCTGTGGACGAGAGCTGTGATGTAGAGGAGCAGTTGTGTGGACGGATTAAGTGCCAGGACTGCTGCCAGGTGAGGACCGTCAGTGCACCTCATTGCTCTCCCAGGAGCATCTTCAGCGGTGGAGGTGGCTTCAGGGCTGCTGCGTAGGACTCTTGCAGTGGAGGTGCCCTTCAGGAAGGGAAGAGGGGCTGATTCTTTTGGGCAAATTAGGCTGGAACAGGGGAACTCGTAGGGTCCGTTGGTGGGCTGGCATTGCTTTGGCTGTCCCGTGGTAGCAGAAACTGTAGCGGGCACTGGTGAGGCAGATACAGGAGCAGGATCTGTTTTACCAGCTGCCTACTGTAGCTGTCTGGTGTCAGTGGGTGCATAAATATCAGTGAGGGCAGGATTAGTAGTGTACAGCAAAGGACAGTGCACTCTGTCCTAATTTATGGTCTTTGAATGGCCACTGAGGTTGTAAATCGAGGCAGGATTTCTGCCAGGTTACTCGGTGGTGCTGTAGATCAGCGTGGTTTTCAGCTGGAAGAAAATCCACGGAAAGAAAAGGTAGATAACGCTTTACACGAGCTAAAGGTTGGCTTGGCAATTCTGATCTCGTCTCTCAAGTATCTCCTTGGTGGCTGAAGTGGAATAATTTAAATTTAATGGAAGTATTTTGATTTTTAGTGTTGCAGAGATGCGGAGAAGAAAGCAAGGCTTAAGTTCCAGTCTGTCTAAACCCTGGTCTGTAGTCCCAGTCTTGCTTAAATCCCAGTCTGTTGAGATTTACGGTGGTTTGGCAATAGTTTTCCAAGCTTGCTGTGTAAGTGACTGGATTTTGCACAATTTGCAGTGGTTGTGGGGAGAAGTGACAATCAACGAGCTGCACCATTCTTTGGTGTACCCTGTGCGCTCCAGCTTACCTGGACCTGATGTATGTGATAGCAACCCTTTGCTCAGAGGAGGAGGGTAAGGAGTACAGGTCATCAGCAGGACAGGCTGGCAGCTCCTTTCTTCCACTGTGAGGAGTTACTCACCGAAATAGACTCATTGAAGTCTGCAGATCATTATTTTCATTAGCGGTGATTCATAAGAAGAGTTTCACAATCAGGCCTGCTGGTGTAATATGTTCCTTTCCATGGCACCATTTATCTAAAGATCTCGGAATACTTTATGTACATTAAACTTTAATCCATGTTTTACCACCAGTGAAGTAGGTAAGGAGGATTGTTTCAATTCTGCAAATGAGGTAAACTGAGGTACAGAGCAACAAAGTAATTTGTCCAAGTCCGTGCAGGTGGTTTGCAAAGTTGTAGAGAGTCTGTCTTGCAGCGAACATACGTTTCCCACGTGCGGTCCCATTTCCCTGCCCCGGAACGGCCTTGACTTGAAAGGACTGGAGCAGAGCTGCTGGTGTGTTTTTAAGGCTGGTACCAACTGATAGGTGTAAGATGTAGAGTTAAGAGTTGGTGGAGAACTCTGCTTCCAGTCTGTTCACCCTCGTCTGCCTGCACGGTCAGCGGAGGATGAAGGTGTGATTCATCTGGCTCAGTTACTTGCTAGAGGATGAGATGAATTGTGACTTGAATTCCGTTGTCTGTGGGTGACTCTGTCAGCTGAACCCTGTCCTAGTGTCCATAGCAAAGCAGAGTTGCACGAACGGGGACAGATTTCATCGTTTGCTTGGAGTCTAATCTAATTAGACCAATTATTTCAATGGTATGTGTTATAATGGCTCCTTAAAAGAAAAATAGTCAATGGAAATGCAGACCTTCCTTCCCCTGTGCTGGTGAAATGCGCATCAGGACTGCCAGCCCCAGGACAGCTATGCAGTTTGGTGGAGAAACTGGTCCAGAGAGGGGAGTTGACTTGCTGGTGGTCATTTAACAAGTGAATGGCAGAGCCAGGAAGGGTATTCCATCTCCCTGCTCTCTCCAGTGCTCCCATTACTTGACCTTATTGCCACTGAACTGGCCTTTATCCACCTCTGTTTCCTTCCCTGCCAGGGTCCCCTTCTCTGAGGGCATATCCTCTCATCTCCGTCATCACCAGGCAGCCCTCTGTGGTCCCTCACCTCATCCCAGCTGCCACCAGCTCCCGTGTGCTGCCAGCCCAGACTTCCTCGGGCCCTGCGAGCGCAGAGACGCCTGCCAGCGAGACCCATGCCAGCAGCGAGTCAGAGGCAGAGCAGCCCGCACCTCGGTTAAAAAAGCCCCGACGGAGTAGGACCATCTTCACTGAGCTGCAGCTGATGGGCTTGGAGAAGAAATTCCAGAAGCAGAAGTATCTCTCTACCCCTGACAGGTAGGTTGGTCTCTTGCGCTAGGAGGACTGATCAGACGGGCTGCTCTAGCCCCGCTCAGCCATTCCCGTACCAAACGCTCCCCGGCTGTAGGGTGCTGCCTTCTGGCTCCGCGGGGATGCCTCTGCTTTGGCCAAGGACACGGGCAGATGACCAGATTCGGTTTCAAGGCTAACTTTGCCTGGGATCAAAGGTGACCTGAACAGGTTACGTCAATGGAAACGCCACGTGTGTGCTAGCCGGCAGGCGTCCAGGCTCAGGGATAGGCAAGGTACAGAGCAGAAGGCGCTCTGTCGTTTTGCCATTCCTGCTGCATGCTCGAAAAAGGTGGAGCCTGTCTCCTCCTGGGATCTGGTGGCGGATGGCTGTGTCTCCGTGGCAGCTGAGAGGTTGGCTGTAGCTTCAGCTGGCTGCTGAACTAGCTTTCACCTAGCAAACTTGGGTAGCAGTTTGGTGGGAAGGTGGTGGCCGGTCCGTGAGCTGGGAAAACAGAACCAGGGCTGCAGAGAGCTGAAGGCTGCCTTGCCCTCGTGAGGGCACAGGTAAGGACCTTGTCTTTGTTGAAGGAAAAGGCAAGTTCTTAGGGACTACTTGGCATGGAATGGACAAACCAAACTAAGGAGAGGCTTTAGCTTTTTTTTTAACGGCTTTGAATCCTATTCTGCAAATTTAAATTACAGGGGAAAGACCTGTCCGGTTCCTGTGAAGTTTGTAAACCTAGAGAGGGTTTGAAAGGTACGCCAGACCCTGAAGCCCACAGATGCCAGTGTCCCAGTATTTAAATTAGTGTGCAAGATCGACATGCTCTGCTCGTGCTGCCTGTCACCAAAGCCAAGGATTGCAACTAGACCAAATTTCATGGACGTGGTCAGGCTGTCTCGTACAGTTTTAGAGTTCCTAACGCGCCCGTGCTGACTCCTCGCAGCTTCACATAACCAGATGGCTGACGCTGTTGATGAAGCACTTGAGGCTGTTAATTAATTTTATTGTATGACTGTTCCTTGGCTTTGTACATGTTAGAGGCTGAGCGATTCCTGTCCGTGTACCACTTCCCCTCTGTTTGTTTCCTCCAGTTTCCAGGCAATGCTGGTTACGCTGATGTGTGTGGCAAGAGATGGGAACTGGTTGCCGGTAATCAAAGTGTGGTAAGACATGTGTGCTACGGCACGAAGAGTTAGTCAAGCAGTGTTTCTCTCTGTCAGCTCATGGCTGGAAACGTGATGGCAAAGCAGTGGATTGTGATCTGCCTTTGCCTCTGCAGCTTTTGGCCTGGACAGAAGATTGTACCACCAGGAGGGCAACCAGGGAAGCACTTGGTTTGTTAGTAGCAAGAGAGTGCAGTACGACAGGATAATGCCTCTGCCAGGTTCTGCTTTTCAAATAACAGTGATGGTATCTTTAAGTCAGTGGGGTATCTCTCGGGCGTTATGTAGTGGCATAGGCAGCAGGCAGACCAAGCCTGCAGATTTAATGTGAATCCAAAGTGTGGGAAAAGCATGAATCCATGAGTGTCAGCTTGAGCACAAAGAGCTGGTGTGAGGTACATAGGTGTTTGTAAATGGAAGAGTGAGTCTGATTGCCCAGGAGCCCAGCTGAAACAAAAGTTTTTATTATGAAGAACTTGGCCTTGACAAATATGTTTCCCCATCCAAAGGCAGGGAAATATTTGCCAAAAAGTTCACACAAACCAGAACACCTTGGAATGTGACTCTGAGGTTGAGCTGTCCCACCTGCAGGACTTGTGTGACTCCGTGGGGCACTTGCCCAGCGTTGTTGAGGATTTCCAACTGTCCGTTGTGCAACTCCATTACAAAACTGCCAGATGCGTGGTGCTGTCACCTGTGGGGAAGGATAAAGAGTTACTCTGAGCTGCATTTGCTTCATATCCTGGGTTTTAATATAGAAATAATGAATGGTATCAGATGAACTTGCATAGGTTGGAGATTTGTGGAGGATGAATCAGGATTATGGGCTGTCTGCCACATATACCCTTAAGCTAAACACGCAAATAATAAATTCGTTTATAAGCCTAAATTGCCTATAATAGCAGAATGCATAAGAAATTAATAGATTTGGATGTACTACTACTCCATGAGAAATGGGGAAGTATTATTATTCCCATTATGTAGGTAGTGGAGATGAAATGCGATGCAAAGAGCAGCACTTTCAACTGGTGCTGGGTGTCTTGGTTCTAACGTGTTGGCTTCAGACCCCGTAGACCTGTTTTTCAGGGATGTGTCGTGCCAGTAGCTCCCTCCTTCATAGACAAACGTGGAGCATCAGCCGTCGGAGCGCAGCAGGCTTGTGTTTCAGAGGGGGCAGGCAAACTTCGGCAACTGCTAGGTCACAGAGGAGAAAAGAGAACAGATAGCCTGCAAACACTTAAATATCCTTTCTTCTTCCATAACAGCATATATCTTCACATCCTAAATTCATGGTATTTACCACTTTTGTCTGACCTTTTCTCAAAACAACCCGTTAGAGAGACAAATAGCCATCTTTTCTCACGGTTCCACTGTTGTATGCTCTTACAGTGTTACATTGACTGTGCCTGGCATCTGAGCGCTACTTGTCCTCTGTAAAATTATTTCAATGTCTGTTTGGTTTCCCAGGCTTGACTTAGCCCAGTCACTGGGGCTGACTCAGCTCCAGGTGAAGACATGGTACCAGAACCGTAGGATGAAGTGGAAGAAAATGGTAAGTGGGTTCGTTACCATTTCTCCGTGGTCCTTAAAAACTGATTTCAAAAGAACAGATTTGGAAGCGGAACGTAGTGTCAGTGACCTGTGACTATTTATACAACGTGGGTTTTTTTTGTTGTTTTATTCTGGATAACTTTTCATAGAGACGTATCTTTTTATAAAACGTTCATACTGCAGTGTGTGGTGGGCTAGAGGGGACCATAGGCAGTAGGAAGAATACAAAGCAAAGAGATGAAAGAAATGAGAACAGAACAGAGGGAAGAACCAAAATATCTCCCTCTGCGTTTTTGGCATTCCTGTGATCTTAATGCTTGTGGGATTAGTTATGTGCATAGACAAAAAAGGTTGTATCGCTCTATGGAAACCAATGCAGTTTTGAGAGCTAGCATCATTCATCCTTGCTTTTCATATCTTCCTTTCACCCCTTTAGCTTCATGGCCCTTTTCCAGTTAAAATGCTTTTAGAAGGGACAACTGTCCAGTAAATCCTGGTGGGAACCACGATGTTGTGACATTCTCCGGTGGAGATGTTTATGTATTCTGATCTGGGAGGTGAGATGCAGTTCTAGACTGTATCTTGGAATGCATGTGACAGCTGCAGAAGTTACTGCCACTTAAAACAAATTTGGGATTAGCTTGGATACCGGTCTTTGGTTGGAAGTAGCTTGTTGCTGCAGTGGTGGTGTGAAGGGAGAGGGAATTAAACACAGGAACAGACCTGTCTTGCTGACTCCCACCTACTCAGGTGGGAGGGGTCTCATGCATTTCAGTACCGGTGATACAAAAACCCCCACCGCAAGACAAAACAACCACCAAAACCAACACACTGACCAACCAAAAAGGCTATTCCAGAGGGCAAAGAGGCTGGAGGAAAGGCAGTCAGAGGGAATCTTAGCAAAGATTTATGACGGTTCTTACTTGGGCTTAGTTCCTATCCTGAGTGTTTGCTTTAGTCTGAATTCTGCATGGAATCTTCTCTGTAGTGTTGAGGACTGTGTGCCTGGCTTGCCCTTGGGCCTCCTGTAGGGACTGACTTAGGAGACCTCCGCAGCCCTGGGCGTCCTTGCTGCTAACGATGGCATTTAATTTCATTTACGTGATAAAATGGGTGAACGTGGATGTCCTCCGTGAATGCGGGGCATTTCTGTGAGGCTGAAATGGTGACCAGTGGCGACCAAGCTGAGGTCAAAGCCGAGTTTCATCCTTCTCTAAAGGATGTCTCACAGCAGCAGAGTTCGGATTGATCCTGATGGCTCGTCTCTTTGCTCCAGGTGCTCAAGGGTGGACAGGAAGCTCCAACAAAGCCCAAAGGCCGTCCAAAGAAAAACTCCATTCCCACCTCGGAGGAGATTGAAGCGGAAGAGAAAATGAACAGCCAGGCTCGGAGTCAGGAGCTGGAGGGATCTCAAGCCCCGGAGGAGCCTAAACTGACAGAGGAGAAGCCAGAAGTCACTTTGGAGACAGAGAAGTCTCCAGAACATATACCAGAGCCCTCCTCAGAGGAGACTACACCATTAAGTTAAAAGGGAAAGAAAGGAGGGAAAAAGAAAAGCAAAAAATAGATAAAAGAGAAAAACCAAAACCAAATATATATATATGTGTATATATATATTTAAATATGTATGTAATTGTGCGTGTGTACATATATATATAAATATATATATATATATGTAGACCTCGTGTATAAGTCTAAAGATTGGTCACTTTGTGCCTTTGGGAATCAGCCATCACGGGCCACGGTGGAACAAGGACATCCCGTGGGAGCGGTGACGACCCGTCCCTCCGGCGGTGTGCGAGCCTTCCCACGGATCGCGGCAGAGGCCTCAGCGTCTTTCCAGAGAAAACCGCGTCTGAAAACCCGCGGCAGCTCCTGGCAAGTGAAGGAGAAGTGCAGGGCTCCTTGCAGGCGGCGGGAGGCAGACGCGTAGCGATACGGCTGTGCCGGAGGGTTCAGTGTGCTCGCTTGGCTTTATCCTTGCCCTTAAAGTAGTGCACACGGACGGAGGGCTTGGTCCGGTCGCGGATCGGGGAGGGCTAAGAAATGGGGAGCTCCGACAGCACCGTTCCCTCCTGTAACCAGCACTTATTTCTGTTAGCGATGGGCCCAACCTAAAGAGCTTTAGGAAGGAGCTCAGACCCGCAGATTTGTTTTGGCCCAACGCAAAGATGAAAGCTGCTGAAGTGAGATTCCGTACCCGGCTCAGCGTTCAGATTTCATCTGTCTTGGTTGTTTGGGTGCCGTGTCTGTGAATTTGCAGTGATCCAGGATAAAACTTCATACGAGATGAGGGTTTGGATTTGAGTCTGCTCCAAAAGCTTTGGGATGCTTGGATCTGGGATTTTTTTTGCTTTGGGCCCACTTCTAATTTTGTAGGGTTTTTTTTAAAGAACACTTAAATGTTTTCAGGGTTTTGGGAGAATGATGGATTTAAGAAGTTGCTGCAGAAAGTTCACGTTTGTTTAAGATGTGTGCCAAGAATAGATGTGCATCATGTTTCATAAAGTCTTGTTAAGGGTGCATTTTGCCCAAAGGCTGCAAGAGATGTATTAAGATAACCTTTATTTTTTAATTAAAAATGAAATATATAAATAAAACACTTGTTGTTGTTGCTGTTTCAGAATGCTATTCTGGGCTAGGTTCTTCCATTCTAAGAAACCCTGGAGAAAATGGGAGTCCTCAGACTTTCCGTAACACCGCTGTGCAGCCAGCGCTGTGCAAACCTCCTCGCAGCACCTTGCTGGTGGCAGGGAGGGCTGCGGTTAATGCCCCTCTGCCACTGGGTGCAGGTGAAGGTGTCGGAGTGACAACGCTGGCGTTCCAGCTATTTTCTGTCACCTCCCCTCCTGCAGTTATGCCTGGACATCCAGCAAATGGCTCTTTGTGAGGCTGTGAAGATGATTTCTTAATATCCGTTTTATGGGGTGGCGGTAACAATTCGCAGGCATAAATCTCAAGTGACTTATCCAAGGAGTGTCGAGTGGGGAGAAAGGATTTCTTTTTTTCCCTGGTTTCTTGCTCAACAGGGTTTGGAGGACTAATTCCACCTTGGCGTTGGCTCTGCAATGGCACGTGCATCTGCATCAGGTAAGACTTCGATGGTGAAACTCCAGCCAGGGTGGGACGTTGCTGCACTGTGTCTTTAATACACAGGAATCAACTTTGAAAAGTCATCTGCATGTTTAAGTGCATCTACAGGTTTGCACCTAAACCAAATTCACCAGAGCTGGGCAATGGTTCCTTGCAACAAACTTTGAAATTCCCAGGCATTTGATGCCATTTAGCTATTTTGGTGGGGGTTTTTTTTGTGGCACAGAGGGATGGAAATGGGATAAAAGATTTCCCTTTTGCCTGTTGTGTTGCAAACGCAGGCTGTGAGTGACAAAATCTTTCCTCTGCCTTTAAAATGCATCAAAATTTGGGTTTGAACCACTTTGTCCTGCAGAGCCCTGACATCCTCGTGACGGGCACAGCGAGAGGCAGGGGTGGCGGGGCAGGATTTTGGCACTTGTCCGGGGTTATGATACACTATGTTGTTGCACATTCTTTATCTGTGGATGTCCTTTTTTTCTTTCCAGAGCTGTGCTTTAGTTGAACCGTATCTATTGGACTTGAAATGGCATTTAATTTTAAAAAGGCCTATGGCCTGTTTATCCAGGAATTAGATTAGATGGTCTATGAAATCTATAATCGTCCTCTGTTGTTCTTGGATACGAGCATCAGCACTGTTATCTCAAAATAAAATGTTTCCACAAGTCTTAAATGCAGCAGTACTTGGTGAGGGTGAAGAGAGCAATTTACTGGAAATAATTTGTCTAATGAATTTCACCATCAGATTGAAAAAAAAAAAAAAAAAAAGTCTGCAAGAATCTCTACTAGGTTCATTTGGAAGCCTGAATAGTTCATTAAATCAAATCGTGTGTGCAGATCGTTCCAGAAACTTAAAAAGCCATCCATCAGGGAAGGCATCAAAGATGCTTTAACTTCTCTGAGTTCCAAGTGGAAATGTCTTCTAGTGGATTTCTCAAAAAACTTTTTGAGGTGCATTTTAACTGTAGCATCTTGAAATTTCAGTATAGAGCCTTTCTTTCAACCAAAATGTGTTCCATAAAACGGATAATGCACGTGGGTTTGGGGGTTTGTTTTGGATTTGGGTTTGGGTTTTTTTTGCATTTGGCACCCACTGGATTTGTCTGATTGAGGAATTTTGATAGATGGACGTAGCAGGGGGAAAAGAAAAGTAGAAACAGGAACAAAAAATGGCCTTCTTGCCCTGAAAGAGGGACCGGTGTGTGGTGTTTCTGTGCTATCCAATGAGACGAATAAATAATGAAAATAGAAAATGTCAAAAAATTTTAAAGATACATTTCTAAACCACAAAGAAAGCCAAGCTGGTCATTTCCCAGCGAAAACTAAAGTAAGTTTTACAAAATGACATTTCCACTTCCCAGATGAAAATAATTGTTTCTGACTCAACCCCACTTTACAGTGGGAACAGTTCCAGTGATTTTTTAATTCGGGGTTTGGTTGGGTTTGGTGG
Source organism: Falco punctatus (assembly GCF_963210335.1). Taxonomy (NCBI): domain Eukaryota; kingdom Metazoa; phylum Chordata; class Aves; order Falconiformes; family Falconidae; genus Falco; species Falco punctatus. The sequence continues at coordinate 3,808,944 of NC_137596.1, forward strand.
TGGTTTTTTTTTTTTTTTTGTTAATCCCATTCTAATCACTTATGCGTCAGTCTGGGTAAAAATGCAATTCTCTAGCTGTCTGGGCTAGTTTTTAATGAGTCCCTATGACATTGAAGAGGTTTTTGTTCCTCTTTTGGATGAGTTGCAATCTTAGCATCATTATTTTTCGATGTGATCATTTAAGTGCAAAATTAGCCCTTGAAAAGCTGTCTGATACTTAGTCACTCTGCGTTACTTTCACTGGCTTTCCCGATAATCTCCTGAATGTTCACGGAAAGCACGTTCAGAATGTGTGTGTTTGGCTGGAGAGAAAACAGCAGGGGAGAAACGGTGAAACCATGGAACTATTTCTTGGCTAAACCTTCTCGTATTGTCTGTTTTGTGTTACATCTGCAGCTGGAGAAAAACATCTAAAATTCTAGTAGAACTGAACACAATGATCCCAGCTGTTGTTGGTAGGCAAGTGCTCCTTTTCTTGTTTTAAGATTTTCATCTGTTGGGCTTATTTTTGGTCTTGTGGCTGGAGTGGGAAGAATTGAGCAGCTCTTCCCCTTGGCTTTGGGCTGAGCTGAGCTGGGCTTCAAGGCTGGGCTGGAGAACGCCTGGCTGTTTGAGTTTGGCCTTTAAAGGGGGCTGCGGTGATGCCCGGCTCTTGTGGCTGCAAGTTGTGTTTGCTTTGTGCTCCTGAGACCCAGAAAGGGACTTGACAAACCTGGTTTTAGGCACCCTGGTCCGGTGTGCAGCCAAAGCGTACTGCTGCCTGCAGCCAGAATTGAGGAGCTCTGCACAAACAGGCTTCACCTTAACCCAGAGAGTGGCAGCGAAGCCTTTGCTCTGGTCTTTTTTTTTTTATATCATTTTTATTTCTCTAAAAGGTGATTGCCTGTTCTGTCTCCCAGGCACCGAGGTCTCCTGTCCTTAGGTGTGCTTGTCACCGGCGGAGTCTGATCAGAGACGTGTGCCCTTGGGGTTGAACCTTGCTGATGTTTCAGGGGTGTTGGACTTCCAGTTCTGACAGCAAGGAACAAGCCCCGATGTCGAAATCCCAACTCCCCTACAGGGATGGAAAGTGCTCATATCCGGAGTTCTGGCTGGGACCCACCTTTTATTGTACCCGCTGTTTAGATAATTTGGTAAAGCACTGAGCTCATCCTGCAAGGTGGTAAGTTCCCCCAGGTCCCAGCAAGGATGAATGGGCTTCCGTCCTGTTTTGCAAGGAAAAAAAAAAAAAAAAAAAAGCTATGTATTTGTTCAACTCCAGGCTGGTACAAAGGAATCTGTTGTTTGGGTGGGTTTTCAGTTCCCCCTTCTCTCCAGCATCTTTCTTCAGACACAAAACGGAAAAGGGCAGTAAGGGATGAGTGAAAAAAGAGGGGGGAGAGAGGAGGTGAAACAGCAAAGGTGAAAAGCTGGACTGCATCAGCTAAAACTGGGGAGAACAATAATCGTGTTGAAAAGTCAGTATTTTTTTTGGTAAATTTGGACAAAGCTCTGGTTTTGTAAAGAGAGATTTTCCTGGGGACTAGCTACATGTGCAGGAGTGGTGGATGACGGGGTTTCCATCAGTGTCCTCCTGTGCTGTGTAAGTCAGGATGCAGCAGAGTGAAGAACAGTTGGATTAGGCTTCGGCTGCAGGATCTGAGCCCAAATCTGTGTCTTCGCATGGCAGAGGTTTGGTGAAGCCTAGATCCTATGGAATCTTTAGATGCTGGGCATGAGCATCCTGGAAGAACCTCGCTCCTCTTTCTTCCCAAGGTCTGGTGCTGCCAGGTAGGATTTATCACGTTTTCCCGTAACCTGAAGGTGCTTTGGGGGCATAAATCTCTGGAGCACAGTAGCTTTATAAATCTCTGCAGCACAGTAGCTTTCCTTTTTTTTTTTTTTTTTTTTTTTTTTTTTTTTTTCACAAGAGTGGCACAGTGCAAACATACTTAGTTGCAATTCAAATCTCTTAAATTAGTGATACTTGGTTAAAATGACAATGAAAAACCCCATCAACTCCCATGTCAACTTGTGCTTTACTAGGTACCAGCTCAAAGACTTTGAACTCCTGGAGCTAAAGTTCACGAGGGTGATTTTCAATGGAGGGTTTTGAACCCTAAAATCTAAATACATATTTTGGCCTAGCAGAAATGATTAATTCTCTTTTTGTTTTTTTTTTTCCTCCTCATAACCAGAGACCCTGTGATTTCTAAGCTTTCCCCCCAATTCCAGTCCTCCCATGTTGCTTATCTCCTTGAACGTACTGTCCCTACACAACGGAGTAACTACGCCGTAGCATAAGAGCGGGGAAGGCACCTCTTGTCGCTGCTGGGATCTGTGGGTGCCAAAAGAGAGAGGGGCACGGCTCGGCGGTTGCTGACGGGGAGAGCGAGCCCCTCCAGGCTGTTCTGACATGTCAGTTAACTGCTGGGAACACCGAAGCTCTTGTTTTGTCAAACAATTGAGAGTAATAGAGACAGTTACACACTGAGAGAGGTTCCTGAAATCATCCCGGTCCTGGACAGCTTACCTTCCTGCATAAAACTGGGAGGGTGGTTTTTTTTTCTTCCCTGGAGATTAGTGAGAAACAAATTTATCAGAAAGAAATTTCATAAGCTAAAATTTCCTGGGGAAGAAGGCTGCTGAGCATGCCAGAGCACTAACGAAAGCAGAGGAAGCGATGGTTTCCCTTTGGGCAAATGCTTCTAATATTTGCATAAAACCAAAGGAACAAACCCCTTCTAGATAAACCCATAGTGAAATATTTCAGGCCTTCTAGGCTTCCGTAGGAGGCTGTTCGTGCCTCTTCCGAGCAGCAGCTGCCATTGTTAGCAGGTGGTGAATGTTACAAGGTCCTGGGCGCTGGAGACACTGTTCTCAGCACATCCATGGCCCAGCCCTTACCGATGCTACGGCGAACCCTCTGCACCAGACTGTGGTACCCATTGCTGGGGCCGATGCCTACAGACCTCCATGAGCTGGGGCAGGTTGCACTGGGGCAGACCCAGAGGCCAGAGATGCTACTGGAGCAGGCTGGGATAGCACAGACCTATGGACCAGAGATCCTGCTGGGGTGGGCTGGGCTGGGCTGGGCTGGGGGAGAACTATGGACCAGAGATGCTACTGGGATGGGCTGGGATAGCACAGACCTATGGACCAGAGATCCTGCTGGGGTGGGCTGGGCTGGGGCAGACCTACGAACCAGAGATGCTGCTGGGGTGGGTTGGGATAGCGCAGACCTGTGGACCAGAGATGCTGCTGGGGCGGGCTGGGATAATGCAGACCTATGGACCAGAGACCCTGCACCCCTGCAAGGCAGCAAAGGGGCCATTGCAGCAAGTGAATCCAATCAGAACAGGTCTGAGAGCTGCTTTAAGGCAGCCCGGTCCCAGTATTCATGCAAGGAGGAAACTGCTGGGAGAAAGCTTTCAGCAGCATCCTTCCCTGTCACAGCTAGGTGGCTTGGGTGGCTTTTCCAGCGGTGTCACCTCACAATTATGGTATTATGGTAGTACTTTTTGCAAAAGAGCAGGGAGGAAGAGGTGTAAACTGTCATGAAAACAGCAGGGCTTCTTCTCGAGACTGCTGGATGCAAACCCTGCAGGTTTTCGTGGCTCTTGAGTGCTTTTTAGCAAGCTAACGTTCAGGGGTGAAATTATTCTTAAAGCCAGATCACATAGCTGCTCTCTGGAGCTTTCCTGGGGCCTCTGGAGAATATAGACTCTCCTGGACACCTGGTGGCTAAAGGAGAAACAAACAAGCTAAAACGGTGAATTAAAAAGCGACAAATACACTGACAGGTCACAGGCTGGGGGCTTCTTGCTCACAGCTCTGCTGCTGGGAGGTTGCGGCACCAGCTCGGTGAGACGAGGGAAACTTTTCCTCCATCATCCATCCCCGTCCTTAGCGTGTACGCACACGTACCAGCCTTGGTGCTCTGGGCACCACGGTCCTGCCAGGAGAGATGGGAATTTCCCTCTTCATACTGCAAGCTTGGATTGCCTGTAATTCCGGCTCCTCTTCCAAACCCTCCGACATCTGCCCCTTCCCAGCCAGCTTTGCTCCCACAGGTCCTTCGGGCTTCGGCGGCTGGGGATTGCACCTTCTAGGATTCCCAGAGCTGGGATCCACCCGTGCTGGCAGGGCTTGAGCGGCAGACGCCCCAGTCTGCTCCCAAACCACAAGCTGCCACATCAGAACTGCTTTCCACCTCCGGAACAATTGCTCCCTTTTTTTCGGTGGCTGTACCCAGCCCCAGATCAATGTGGGATGATCAGAGGAGCACGGCTTTGGTTGGAGAGGACCGATCCCTTGCAAACAAGGGATGCACAGCATCAGCTCTCTGCGGACCTCAAAGAGAGCAAGTAGGTGGAATCCAGGCCACCTAAGTAGGGAGAGCTGGCTTTCTGTGCTGGGATTTGCTCGTAGGAACATTTTCCTGATGAAAATTAAGTGCAGTGAATCCATAACGTCATCTGCTTCTCCACACGGAGTTATTTCTATTATTTGGGTGGGGAGCATGACTCAGAGAAATTATTTCCTCTGTTGTCCATGCTTCTCGTTACTGGAAACACAATGGTTTTTTTTCCCCTGTGTTTCATTATTTAGGATAATGATGCTGAGGAGGTGTCTGATAATGGGATTAGAAGCCCAGACTGGGAGTTACCTGCCTTATTCTCTGCGTGCCCGAGTGAATATTTACCCCCGAGGTAATAATTAGATCCGTTTGTGCAGTGGAAAGTCACCCACCGTGGGCAGTAAGATGAAGACGTCAAAGAGTAGAGGATGGCTTGACGTTTGCCCTAAGCTTTTGCCAGGAGCGATGGGATAACTCCTCTGTGAACCTCAGCCAGGGCTGCCCCGCTAAATCTGAGGTTCCTTATTCCCCTTCCCAAGGACCAGCCCCTCTCCTCATCCCGTGTTGCCACCCAGGGAGAAGTGAAAGCCCATGAACTTGATCCTCCCCTTCGCAAAAGCTGTGGAGGGGTCCCTCTGAACCCCTTCCCGAAGAATGCTCTGCTCCTTGGCTCCCAGCCCCAGTCTGGATTAGGCCAAAGGCACTGACCTTTGGGATGCGGTACGGAACCCGTCATTTCCAGCAGCGATCCGCGGAGAGCCCGGAGGAGCAGTGGGACGTGGGCCCGGGAACAAGGGCCAAGATAAGTCTACAAAGTCTGAATCTGAGACTCCCAAGAGAGATCCTGGTTGTCAGGCAGCAGAGAATCCTGCCTCTGAAGATGGAGCTCTTTGGAGGGTGTCACGCATGCTCTCCCGCAGCAGTCGTTCTCCTAAGTCAGGAGTTACTGCAAGTCCAGCAACCGGATTGCAAAGGCAGGATGGGTGGTTTGGTTTGTGTTTTGTTTGTTTGTTTTTTTTCCCTTCAGAAAACAAAAGCTTTCTACCTTTTGCCTCTTTTCTGATGGCTCTTTGTAAGGATCTGCTGTCAGCACAGAAACTAAGCTCTAGTTCCGATAGACAAGTGGGCTCAAGGAAGTTTATTAACAGAATTGTTCAGGATTCAGACTGAGACTAATTTTATGTAAGTCTTTAATTAAAAACCTTACTCTAGAGCAGGTAAACAGGGGAGCACTGCCGATCCGTGATGTTCCCCGAGTGCTCCTCAGAGCCGTGCTCTCTTTTTCGGAGGATCCTATTTTTTATCAGTTTCATTTCCTGCTTGTGCTTTCCAAGAGCTTCGTTTGATTAAACTCGGTGTAGTTGCAATGGCAGCAGAGCAGGAGATGGATGCCTCTGAAATGGGATGCAGCTGTTGCCCTTTCCCCCGTGCATCGGGATTCTCCACTGTGTGTGCTGGGAGGTGCGTTCTCCAGGTGGGATCCTGTGTGACGGCAGGAGAGAAAAGTCGGGGTTAGCAGGGTCTCTTGGGGTTAGCAAGACCAGGTTGTTGCAGTTGCATGTGTTAGTTCATACTTTCATAAATATTTCTATCTCTGATTAAAAACCTTTCTGCTCCTCTCAGCAAGCCGTTTCAGAGGCAAACGCCTGTGGCCGTCCTTCATTAAAATTTCTGTCCACGCTTACATACGTCCCATGTGACTGGTTTGGATTTTTTTTTTTTTTCACTAGCATTGTCCGGTAGCGCAAACAGTCCTGCTCCCTCTCTGCTGCTTCTCTCCCTGGGTATTTATAGCTGGGGATCGTATCTCCGTGCAGCCCTCATCCTGCTGGGCGCTTGGAGGCTTGTCTCATGAGATAACCTCCTTCCCCTGATCACTCTCATATCCTTTAGCTGCTTCTGTTCCAGGCTGTATTTATCTTTCTTGAACACGGGTGATGAAAGCCGGACACATTGCTGCAGAGAAGGTCTCCCAGCAGTGAGACCTCCAGCACAAATACCTGATGTGGCTCACTTTGGAGTTATAATTGCATTATGTTTTAATATGTGCCACCTGATTTTGGTAGCCAGAAAGCTTGTTGAATCACTCACTGATTACCACACTCCTGGATTGCTCCTCCCATGTCTCGCTTCTCTGCTCCAGTCCTTCATCTCCCGGTTTTCCTGCGGGATGTGCAGCCCTTTTTGGTCATGGCAATTTGGCTCAGCTTTTTGTCGTCAGCAAACTTTGCTGGCTCAACTCTGCTTTTTCTGCCCAGGGTTTTAATTAAAGACTTACATAAAATTAGTCTCAGTCTGAACCCTGAACAATTCTGTTAATAAACTTCCTTGAGCCCACTTGTCTCCCTCCAAACACGTTTCCCTTTGATCTCTAGCCACCCTTGTACCCTCTCACACAAAACCCCACTTTTGTCAGTGAAGTTATTAATTCCCTATACAGAATTATACAGTCTGTACAAATAGCTGGTGTATTGTGTTTCCTTCATCTAGAAAATCCATTAATTCAAGACAGAGATTAGGCGCAGCAAACTTTCCACATTATCCCATTCCCCTGTATCTCCTCTCCATTTAGGGTTGCTTCCCCCCTCCCCCCCCAAGCCCCCTCCACTATTGAAGCCTGTGTTCAGTCTGCTTGTTTCCAATTTTCTTTCCAGTTCTTAAATATATGTGACATTTCTTCAGTGCCACCTTTGTCTGGATCGATTTATTGAAACTTTTGCTCTTGGAGTTTGCGGTTCTGTGGTAAGCATCTTGGTTGTGACACAAGAGCTCTCTGAGATTTGTTTCTTACTAGTTCCAGCTTTTCTGCCCTCATTTCCCCCTTCAATCTGCCTCCTGCTTTCAGCAATTGGAGTCTTTGCATTCATTTTTTTCTATATGGAATCAGAGTTACCATTTCAAAAACTCAAGTGTTGCTTTCCGTGAGAGCAGAGCTGCCCTTTTGCTAATTCAGAAGGTCCCAGTGGGAGCGGATACCTGCACCCAGGCACGGAGAGATGGAACCACACCATCGGCAGCAGATTTATCCCACCAAATGCAGAGTTCCCAGGTATCAGCCGAGCCCGTTTTCTGCTGAGAATTCAAAGGTCAGCCAGCCAGGGGTGGGAAATGGAAGCAATCCTGCACAATACCATTTCAAACAGTTTTAACAACAATATCCTTGCATACCTGCCAATGTTGTTTTTTTTTTAATATTTTTTTTTAGCTCTGGCATTGTTAATCTTTTTTTTCCTTATCCTCTCTGTTTATTTTTGTTGCAGATTTATTAGGTGTGCTGTTAAGTGCCATTTAGCTTTGCAGAACTGTCATCGCCAGCACTTTATGAATGGGATCATTCACTGACAGACTATTTAAACGCTAAAAAGGGGGAAAATTTACTGCTGCAGGTCAGTGAAGAAGCCAAGATCAACTGAAACTCAGCTTCGTTTCTCCTTGAATATAGGAATGTGACGAAGGCGCTCAGAGTTTTCTTTAACGTATCCTTATCCTTAATTTATCCTCACACGTCAAACTGAATGTCACTCTGTTTTGCAGTGGTATTTTAACTAAAATAATGCCTTTCTTTCTGACAGCTTGCAAGAGCCCGGAGATCTAAAAATGTGGCTAAACAGGCAGTCACACACCTGCTAATTAAGGCTATGAATAAGCTGTGACCAGTCATGCAGCCACTGGCAACCAGTTCCAGGCAGGGAAATTTTCAGGCAAAAAGCGAGCAGAGTTTTGCGCATGAAATGCAACCCTGGTTACAGCAGCCTGGGAGCAGTTCTGACCTTTTTCTCGTGATAATCTTGAAAAACACCTTAAACACCTTACCATCGTTTCCTGTTTCTGCCCCCTGCCTGGCAGAAGGGCAACGCTGTGTCCTTTCTGCTGCCACTGGATTCACAGGTTCGAGATTTGTTTCTTCCACCCGTGCAGCACGGCAGCAACTTCTAGCCCAGGAAGGATGTTGTAAGGGCTCCTCAATGCTCTTCTCCAGCTGAAACATCTCAGAAGCAAGGGAAGTCCTGCAGGAAGCGGTGCCTGCCTTATTTCAAATGTTCTTCCTGAAAGGGAATCGTCTCCTCGATTTTTAGTGTCAATCCTTATACGGAGCCTTCAAGAGATGGAGCAAGGCTGTCTGTTTGCTCCCTTTATCTTGTGTGTTGAGTCACGGCCTTCACCTCCTGATCTTTCATAGTTGTCTTTAATTGCTGGGGAGTGTGTAAATATATATATTTTATATATATATATATGTGCGTGTGACTCTAGATTTGAAGGAGGACTGGACGAGCTCCAGGAACGCAGCCGGTGGGGAGTGCTGGGTGCTGGGCGAGGGAGGTAGGTGGCCTCAGGTTTCCCATCTCTCATGTCTCTGATGCTCGACCCTGTGAATTCTGCTGTTTTTCCCAAGTGAAAGTTTTCTCTTCACCTGATCCTGGGATATTGCCAGGCTTACAGCTCATTATACATGGGGGATCAAGTTGTATTGTAAAGTTGACAAAAATGACTATTTTATATATTTTTCTCCAGCGATTCCACATTGCCGTTGCAAGGCTTCTTGACTAATCCGCTCCGATTCAGAGTTAATCCTCATGCACTCGGTATATTTGCGTGTAGGTATTTGAGAGATTTAAATGGACACCACTAACCCCTTTGGGGTCTCATTTCTTAACATACCTTCGACACTTAATCTGATGGAGGAAGATGAGACACAAAGGCTTCTTTTCTGTAGCAATCAGCTTTAGCTTTACTCTCCTTACAGGGTGAAATCAAGAAAACAAGAACTCCACGGCCACGGTTTTAAATGCTTTAGCAACATTAGTTGAGGCAAAACTTCTAAGCCAGGGTGAGACACCTATTTTTCAGATAGGGAAGCTGAAGGCACAAGGAGGTGAAGTCCAGTCCTCAAAATAACAAAGACAAGAGTAGCAAGAGTGCAAAACCCAGGGATGCTGTCGGAGAGCGGTAAGAGCGTGGACATGCATTCAGCCTCTTGTAAGAAATGTATTCGAATTCCTTTGAAAGGCTTTGGCTTGTGAACCAGGGTGTAAATCTTGAGGAGTTTCTCGTAAATTCTCCCAAATCCCTGTGAGCTTTTTTTTTTCTTAAAATATTTTTTATTATAACAGACTTTCAGGTAGTATTTTATCCCCCACAATCCCAGCCCCAGTCAGCAGGAGCAGAAGGATGCGAGAGGCAGGGGTGGGAGCAAGCTGTAGCGTTCGGGTCTGGAGCTGGGTTATGAAAACCCACAGCTGTGGTGGAGCTTGCGAGGGGCGGTGAATTCGTGGAGGCACCCAAAGCTGGCAGTCAGTAATCTCAGCGTGCAAATCATGTACGTGCTCCTGTGGGGCCGTGCAGCAGCTTTAGAGAGGTTCAGGTTGAAGCCACCAGCCCTTAATGTTTGAATGGGATCTTCACGCCCATCTCCAGTGGAGCCCCCATCAGCTTTACTGGCCAGGTTGGGGTCCGAGCCCTCTCAGGTCCCATCACTGTTTTGCTGTAGTGTAACTCCCACGCCCAAATTGCCTTATTCATTCCTGTTCTTAAGTCGAATAAGCTCATACCAGTGTGTTTCACCTGGATTTAATAGAAATGCTGCCACGGCTCCTCGGTGGAATTGCTGTCACTTACCCTCTTTTGCTGGCTCCTTCTCCAACATCCTCCTCCAGTTTCAGTTGGTAGTTGTATCACTTTATCATATTGCTATTGCTTTTATGGTATGCAAAAAATGAACCCTTTCAGGACTAACAGTGAAAAGATGAGGAAATAAACTTTGTACTACCTTGATTTTTTTTTTTTAAATTATAAAATTTTAAAATTCTGATGTTGAGAATCAGTCGGACAGTGCTACACAGCAGCGGCTTGAAACACTTCTCCCTTTGGGTGGGCTTCATCTCTCCTGCCTTTGACCATCTACAAGTTTGCTGGTTAGTCTGAGCTGACCATCTTCTTCCAGTATGGCCAGTGCAGAGAACGAGACAATTTATCCTGCCCCCCTGCAGAGGTGATGCTCTCCAGAGCCACCTCTGACTGTACAAGGACGTGAAGTTGGTTTCCCGAGCTGAGATTGCTGACGTTTAGATAACATCTGAAGCCACCAGACCTTGATTTGCATGGAAATTAATGATCCCCTGGTACCTCCAGCACAAGCAGGTGCCTTAGGTTTTGACTGCTGTGTTCTTAGCCAAACGCCCCCCGCCACATGGGGTGGAAGTGGAGAATACGGAGCAATTTAGCAGACGAGGTGTCCGAAGAGTAGGTTGAGGTTTGTCCCGTGTCAGCAGTGGGTGCCAGGGGCTCAGGGGGAAATACAAGGCACAGCAGCAGACAGATGCAGAGCAATCTTTCTTCCACAATGGCCCTTTTCCTAACCTCTAACAGCTGGCTTAACCCCGGTACATGACATGGTATATGCCTTCCAACTGCTTCTTTCTTCTGGCTATAATGACCCTAGGTATTATTATCCACATAAATTACACTTTGGCTCTTGGGTTTCAGAAGCATCGTGTGGCAGCGAGTCCTGCAGCCTCATTAAGCTCTCAAGTACGCCCTTCCTTCTCCTTCTGCACCGAGCCGCTTCTCGCTCGTCGGGGATGGGCGCGTGGACATGCCCCGTGCAACCCCTCACGTGCCTTCGGGTTCACAGACCTGCCCTCCCTCCCTCCCCTGGCATCGTGCCCTTGTGGTGGCTGTAGGCAAGAGCAGAATTGGGTCCATCAGCTCTGTAATTGCTGGTGATTATAATTAATAAAGTTCTATTTTTATCCAGCTTTTTTTTTTTTTTTTTTTCAGAAGCGATGGGGACTTTGGCGTAATAACAGATGTCGCATTAAAAATAGGTGATCTTTCTAAACAGGCTGTGAATAGTTACGCTCTGTTCAGCCTTTGTTTCTTAACTTGGGGAAGGAACAGAGAAATCTCTGCAGTTGCTTAATGGAGTAATAATAACTCGCTGTTACGGTTATTCCATTTGGCAAACGTGAAAATATTCCCCCGTGCTCAGGCACAATGTTTTTGAATGGAGACAGCATTAACGTGGCCGAGGCTGTACGAAACCTTCTATTCATAGGGCTCAGCTCCTTGCTGTGCCAAGTCCCCTTCCTTGCATGCTAGTTATGTTGTCAATGAGTTCATTAGCTCTTGGTCTAGAGTCAGAAGGAAAAAAGCTGTAATTGCAGCTTCTGGAAAATAATATCTTGTAGGGGAAGGTTGTTTTTTTTTAACTAACGTTATACTTTTTCTTTTTGTTTAGCATTAAGAAAAAATGATGTCGAAGCTGAAATGGCACGCATCTCATTTTAAAATCTACTGGATTTTCCCTAATGGACAGAATGGATGATGGAGACGGCAGGAGAGACGTTTTAACAGCGAGGCTAATTGACCATGGAGCAGTGCGCGTAGGTTACGGTGGATTTTCCATTACTGGAAATATTGATATCCAGAGAAAATTTCGCTTCTTAAGAAACTTCCTCTAGTTAAAATTAATTCTGTGCCTGTGTTATAAGGGAGATGAGAAAGGGGGGATCACACTGGTCCCCCAGCACCGTGTGGCATTACCTCCCAGCCCGGTGCTGGTGGGATCACCGTGGCCCTTTAGGAGAGGGACTGAAAAAACCCCCGGGAGCTGGTGGATGCTCTCCGCCGTGTCCGTGGGTTGGTACCAAGCCTCCGGCTGCACACAGCGGGGGGCACCGCGATTGCTTTTGCATGCAGAAGTGCTGGCTTGGCAGCGCCTGGAATTGCTGCAATGCAGTTAGGCTTAATCCTGCCTTGGCATCACGCGTTTACCCGGCGTGCCTCGCCTGGCAGTCCTGCTTTATAAATAGAGGGAGCAGAATGCAAAAATGACAAGCGAGGAGCATTTAGGGCCTGTGACATGATGTCATCGGACATGAATCTGCAGTGGATGGGGAATGGATGACACGGAGCTGCAGGATCTGCCTTGCCAGAAGCCCAGCACCAGGCTTTCTCCTCGGCTTTAGCCCCCCGTCCTGGTCAGCAGGCATCTCCAAAGGGGCCTTGGGGAAGCAGATGAAAGACAGGAGGAAAAGAGGGGAGAGACAGACAGACATCTGTAGGTTGGGTAGGAATGATGGAAAATGCAGAGAAGAGGGTGTCTGTAATTGCATAGGTTTTTGCATCTCGCCCATTCTATTTCTGTAGATGTTTCCTGAAAAAACAGAAATTAATTTACCATTTCTTGCAACACCCAGTTTCCAGCATCCCCAGCTTCCAAGGCCTGCAGTTTGCAACCAAAATACCGAAGGTTTCTTGAAGTTTCTTCATGCAAACATGACCCTTCTACCCAAGCGTAAGTCTCTTCCCTCCAACGCAAAGGCATTTCTGTGCTGGCCTGCAGGGATGCTGCTGCGGCCGCTGCCATCCTGCTGTGTGTAGTGGTGCCCATGCGGTGCCATCTGACGGCTGAGCATGGAAAACAAAAGCATAATACAGGATAAAAACCTTCAGGAACTTAGAAAAACAGCTGATGAAGGATTTCTTTCTGGTTTTTTGTTGGTTTCTGGGTTTTGGGTGGGTTTGTGGTGTTTTTTTAAGAAGCTGGTAAGATGTATTCTGTTGAGGCAGGAGAAGGAAACAGTCCCTCATTCTTTTCACCTGTTGCAGTAGCTTGAAATTTTTGCTTAGCTAAAATTACTGGGTTCAAGTGCAGCTCAGTGCAATGCTATACAGGAACCTAAAGACATAGTCGCGTCATATTTTCAGCTGACATAAATCAGTGGGGATCCATTTATACCCTCTGAGCATCTGGCTGGGTATTAGGTATTCCACCCTCTGCCCTCACTGCCAGCGGCTCGCCCCACGAACAAGGAATAGCTCTGACCCAAAGAAATGAGAAAGAAAGGTCAGGGTTACACACACCAGCTCCCCAGAAGTCAGGGAGGGTGGGAATTTGCAGCGGTGTCTGCTCTTAATGCCGCATGGGTGGGAAATTATTTACCTCTCCGTTCTGGAGAGGGAGGAGTGTGTGCCCCGGCGGCGGAGGCAGCAGTGCCGCGTTTCCCAGGCCAGGGCTGCAGGACTGGGATGGGGATCGTCGCGTGGAGAACATAACCTACGAGAAAGGCCAGTGCTGGGGAACAACGGGAGCCTTAATTGCAGATAAACACTGGGAAAGCCACGTGAATCACGAGCCTGTGCATTAAATTGTTACACATGTTTTGGAAATGGGAAAGAAGAGCCTCAGCCGGTGAAGCCTGGTGTTGGCAGAAGAAGCTGTTCCCACCTATTTTCTTTTGAGGCAGAGAAAAGGTGAAGAGAAAGGGAAGAGAAGGTAGAAGCCACACATAAACGTTAATTAATGCTCTCCAGGCTGCTGCTTCTTCTTGGTCATGTTAAACCTTTAATCCCTGGGATTGACGACTGTGGTGCTTTATTGGTTTCCAGATAATAAGTGCAGAAAGGGAGCGCTGCGGGAAAGCCTTCGCATCCGACCCCTCGCCCAGTGGGCGCGCAGCCTGCATCCCATGGGAATGCCAATGCTGAAATCCGCTCCGCTTGCGCTCACCTGCCCCGTGCTTTGCATTAACCCCTTTTATTTTCCATTTCCAGTAGGTTAAGAGAGTCGACAAGGTCAGTCACACCGCCAAAAGGTGCCAGTGTTGCACAATACGTTACATCCCCTTTGTTCACCGATATCCTCATGCTCTTCCAGAATGGGATTGTGCCCGGCCGTTACCGCTGGCCTCACGGCGCGGTGTGGAAGGAGCAGGGTGCCTCGCATGTGTCCCTGCCACGGGGGCTCAAGGCGATGGGTGGCTGCTGGCAGGGAGGTCTGGAACGGATTTCTTCTCCAGCGATTACTGCTGCTCCTTGGCAAGGGGAAATGCTCCCTCACTTGAACTCTTGAGGTTAAGCCGCATCATTCCTGAGTGTCATTCAGTGCTTAAAGGTGCTGTCAAGGAGATGACACAAGAATTTGTTAAGAAAGTAATGTTTCCCCTCATCCCCTGCTCTCCCTTAGGGCTCGCGGGCACCCTGGCTAAGGAAGCAGTAACGAGAGGGGAGGAATTAAATCGCACTGCAGCTGCCCCAGAGCCAACACAAGGGGCTGGCTCCAGCCCACGCCTGGGCTATGTGTCTTCAAGGGGGAGAGCAGGCAGGCAAAACAAGCTCTGCGCAGTTTTCCTGGAGGTATCGATGAGTTTAACCCCAATTATTATCCTTTCTGGGATGGCTGATTGGGGGTTTCATTAATGTTTGTTCCAAGTGAGTTGGTCTAACCCCATTTTGCAGGTGAGCGACTGAGACCTGGCCACCTAGCATCCTTTCCCAACCTGACTCGGTCTTTCAAGCACTTGATAATATCAAGGTAATATCTGTTTCAAGAAATAGAAAACAGACATTTTTTTTTTGTGGCTGTCTCTGGAAGCCGAATACGCAAGACACGCTCATCCCACCGACAAGTAGGAGCGAGCCCAAAACGCAGCCGGGGAGGCTGCCCAGCCCAAGAGGGTCTCCTCTTTCAGAAGCTGTGCTCTTTTTTTCATGTGTGGAGCAAACCCTTCATTTTCTCTGGCAAATAATGATAGTGTAGGGTGAAGATTTATGGCATGGCTGTTAGTTTCTTGATGGTAGATATGCAAGGCTATTTAACTATTGCCGAAGGTGAAAATCCATAAAGATGATGGAAGAGTCTCTCCCCAGACAGCACAAAAGGTCATTTGTTTTCTTCCTGAAGATCTCACCGAGTTGGTGATGCTGGCGGTTTTCATCTCCTCGGCACACATGGCACACATTGCTTTGCTCCTCTGGTTTTGTGGGCGAGAGGGCCACAGAAAAGGTGCTTCAATTTATTATCTGCCCCTCTCTATTTGCATTCCTCCCCTAACCTCTCTTGCTCAGGTTCTAAGCCCTTCCCAGGCTCCTTCCCATCCTGCTCACTTCACCCCGCTCTGAAAGTTTTAGGTGGTTTTTGCCCCGTTGCTTGCTTAGTTCATGAGTTCCCCTCAAAAGCAGACATCTCTCTGTTGGGAAAACAAGGTGAGGCAAAAGCAAGATCCTAACGTGTTTGTTGCTGGGTATTTCAGTAGAAGATAATAATAGTAATAATGGTAGTAGTAATAATAATGGTGATGATTATATTAACAACAACAACAATAATGCAACAGTTGCTGGGGCTGCTGAAGGAAAACAAGTGCCCTGTCAAAACAAAGTTTTAGCTGAATTTTTCCCACCGTTTTGGGTTGCAAGCGGAGCCTCGAGCAGGCAGAGCCGCATCCTGCATGTCCAGACCCTTCTCCCCGGTCCCGCACCTCCCGGCTGGCATAGCCCATCTCCAACCGCACCGGAGCAGAGACAAGCGTGGCGATAAACACTAAACAGAGGTGACGCGGCCAAGCAAAATGCAGGAGGTGAAAGCCCTGGTAATCATTTTTGTCTTGGAAAAAAAGAATTTGAGAACACACACTGGGGAGCGTGTAAGCGGGACGGAGCTGTGCTAATGCTTGGCACCCTCTGGCACGGCGACGGGGGCGTGCGTAGCCCTGGGCCCTCGGGGAGGTCTGTCTCTGCATGTCAGGTGGAATTTTTCTGCTCGTATCTTTCGTCAGTGAAGATGCATGTTGGCTTCCCCAAAACCTGAAAGATAGGTGGCCTCTAGGAAAGGGGCTTAGCCCCACACCTCGAGCGAACCTGCCCAGCATCCACCCAATTTCAGTAAGAGTAACATTTTCAGCAAGCATAATTAGAAAATTAGAAGTTCTCCCCTCCCAAACTCCTCCCCGTGGGGAGCAGCGGAGGGATGGTACAGCCAAGCCCCAGATGCCAGCAATGCCCCTCTGTGCCAAAACCTGCCAGTGACCCGCCAAATGCATCCAGCTGTGAAATACTCGTTTCCTCTCACCGCAGGTGCTCCTTGTGGCTTTCAGGCTCGTTTAGTCCATTAAATAATTGGAATTGCTTCATGGGTAGGCAAGAGAGAGCAAACTGGGCTTTCCCCCCCGCTCTTTTTCCACAACTCTTGGGTGTGATGTTGACTTAGCTGGACAGAAACCACATCAGCCCAGGAAGATGGGAAAGCAGTGCCATGTCAAGTGTGAGATCTGACAAAGAGCAGTTGGTGTTTGGCATGCAATCCCACCATCCCAAACCCCTAAATCCCCCAGGCAAGGCAAGCTGGGGACTGAACTTCTTGCCCAGTTTCTTGGAAATTGCAGCCAGAATGTGCCGCGGAAGAGCTTGGAGAAGACACTCAGCAACCCAAGAGCAACCCTTGGTGAGGCCCTTTTAAAGAGAATTATTTCAGGTTCTGGCCCCAGTGCTCCAAGTCTCATTTTAGAATGATCCTTAAAGAGAAATGGAAAAAATATGCACTTAGTGGGGTGGGGTGGGGTGGGTAAAGGATGGGTAAAACCATTTTCTATCAGATCCCTGAGCAATTTGTTTGACCTCCTGCGGAATGTAACCCTTAGACCTTTATGCATGGTGCCTGTGTCAGAGGATGGGATCATGGCACTAACTTTTGTACCAAGAAGTGATGGACCATTAGAGGCTTCTCTCATCCCGGGGGACTTGCAGTCTCAATGTGCAAAGCAGGAGGAGAGAAGGGGAAGCAAGGAAAAAAGACTTGTGTAAAGCTGTGCTCCAAAAGAAGGGTCTAAGACATGCCCACCACTGGATGTAGCTTGGGTGCCTGAAGCATGGGTGCAAGAGAAGACACAGCTCTTTGCTGTGCAGATGGTCACCAAATGGACAAGGAACAAAGTGAGTAATGGCATCAGCTGCCCACTCCGTGTCTTCTTGATCATGGCTCTCCTGCCAGGAGTGGGATGGAAAGAACCTCACGAAGGGTATCTCCTTTGCCTCGCCACTTACCTCTCTGGTGTGATGGACATTCATTTTCCCAGTAAACTCTTGGGGCAATCACGTTCTTCTGTCTTCTTCACCCAAGCCTGCATACCAAACCTCTGCTCATCAGAGGCCAGGCGAGAGCCAGGAAGAGCTTTGCTCTCCCTGAGGCATGGAAACCCTGAGTGGAGCACTAGCCCTGCCTGTTCCTGGATGCTTTCAGATAATGATGTTTTAATAAAAGATCTGTCACTCAAATATTTCCGAATCATTAAAGAAAAAGGGAATGAAAAGGAGTAATTGGAACCCTGAGCCCAAAGGGGTAATGCAAAAAAAGAAAAAAGCCAAAACAAAACACAACCCAACCGCAAAGTGGTTGAGAGACCCTAAACTTGAAGCTGAGCCTGAAAATCCCTCTGGGAATTACTTTCTTGTCCAAAATCCAGAGGGGTCTGTGATTCATAGCCCAGTCCTGCCCTGCAACGGCAGCTGCAGAGGACAGGAGGTGGATTCAGGTGTTAAATCCTGTCCTCTGCCCCTCACCGCTGGGTTTGAGCTGGGAATGGAGCAGTGGGAGGAGAGCCAGGAACTAGTGAAACATCTCGAGATGGAGCTGATGAGGGCCAGACCTCTCACTCCCGCTCGGGCAGTGCTCCCACCAATGTGAAGGCTTTGCCAGCTCCTGTGATTTATTTTCTTTTTTTTCTGTATGTCAAGGATAGGTGGTGTTTGTCAAAAAAACTCTGGCTTTAGGAGTCATGGGATCTCCTGAGAGCCTCTGTTCCTGGGAAAGGTGGAGATGGAAATAAACCAGGACATTTCCACCTCTCGGAGTAGGTGGGAAAAGCTGGAAAGGGTGCCTTCTATGAGTGAAGAACTTAGGAGGCAACCTTTATTGTATTCAAAATCTCGTCACTTTAAAGCTGATCTCATTATCCGTGGAAATGAGTCATGGGTTTTTGAATTCGTGTGGGTGGCAATATAAAAATTTCCTCTGAGTAAGGAGAGCGGGGTTTGGCGAGTGGGCAGCTGGTACTTTCTCCTATTCTCTCGCAACGAGGCAGCGCCGCTTCAAAAGGCAATGAGGTGAATCATTTCTTCTTCTTTTAACGGCAGTTCTGGCTGAGCTGCCCATGCCTAGCCCGGCCCTGCTTCATTATTGCTTAAAACTCATTTAACGCAGCTCTTCAAAAATTATCTCTATTTTCAAAGGGGGTTTTCAGCAAGAGAGGGCTTTGCAGGGTGGGAGCAGGGGCTCGTTGTCACCTTCCCCCTTGGCCAGGAGCATCTCCTCTGCCTGCTGTGTGTGGTTAATTCAGGGATATCTGGAGAGAAAGGTAAAACTATTCCAGGGTAATTAGCCAGAACTCATGGCTACGTAGGCACTCTATCGGCACTTGCTGCGCCTCGGGCTCATTTTGCTGTCACTTGGTAATGCGCCTCTTATCCTGTGAAATACAAACTTGGGTGGAGCTTCCCTTTTCACCCCTTTGATTGTTCATCTGGAATCCCAAGGGACTGGAAATGAAATAACATTGGCTTTAGTGACGTTCCCCAGATCAGCAACTGGATCCTGGGAGGATGCCCTGGGGCGCTTTTCCACCAGGTGGGAAGAGCGATGCGCCTCGCTGCTGTGCTGACCCCTGCTAAGGCAAGCACATGCTTGAGTCACCTACTTACTTTTATTTGTGTGATTTAGCGCAATAAATCACGCTCGTCTTTCCCAGGCTCCCCCGTGCAGCAGTCCGGATACTTGCCTGCCCCGTTTTCAAGCGTGGCGCTGAGCTCTCCATCACCCTGCACTGCCCGGGGACCCGTTTTACCTCTTGATAGGCACCTGCATCCGCAGCACTTGCCCCTGGCAGGTGAAGGCTGCACCTCCTGCCTTGCCAGAAGCTGCAAAGGGGAAACAACTTGTCCCTTGACAAAAAAAAAAAAAAAAAAATGACCCTACCCAGCTTCTTGGAGCATAGTTCCCATTGAGAAATGGAAACATTAAAGCAGGGAATTTATTCCTTGAAGAAAACAATATATTGGGTAAAAATCTCACTGTAAGGTTTTTATCATTAAAGATATCTTGGCCTTATCCTTCCAGCCCATTTTTCTGTGAATGAGAACTGAAATTAATCACTGCCATCTTATCCTCACAGATGTTACCGATAGTTCCGTCTGGCCCAGGTAGGTGGAAGCCCACCGTTTTAGGCACCATCTGGCAAACCAACAGCATGCCTAGAAATAATCCCTAAACATCACGAAATTCCTTCCTTCCAGTACACAGAAGCTGGATGCTTTGGGGTATTTATCAGATTAGCTATTCTGGAATAATTATTTTGGTAGGAATGTTTGTGTTCCATAATGAGTGTCTTTTTTTCCCTTTACACAACCTGGAAGGCAATTTCTCCATATCTGGTGTTAGGCAACTTCTCACCAAGACAGTTACACACCGTCATGCACAATAATATTAATTTCCCTCTCCAGCTGGATCTTACGCTGGATTTCCAGCATCTTTGATGGTTCGCAGCACCTTCAGCGAGGTGATTCACGGTTGTTTAATGTCCTCCACATAGACTGGCAGGACTTGGTGAAGCAGCTCAGGGTCTTGCTACAAGGGGACCCGAAACCATCGTGTTTGATCTGTTCTGAGCATGGCACCACGCTCCATCCTCTTGCACAGACCGGTGGGCTCCTGCAGACATACCCAGGGTCCGTTCAGGGTCTAAGGGTAGGAGGGGCAGGGGACACCAGCAATTTCCCACCCCCTCCCAGCACCTACGTGCCTTGCCGGGTGATCTCTCGCACGATGCCACATGCAACCACGCGCACATAAACAGACGGAGGAGGCTGCTTGATCTGCCTGGCCTGATTGAGAGCGCAGAGGTCTGTTGTGGTGCCTGTTGCTATAAACACGCTGGCAATTTGCACAAGTATGTGACATTGTAAAAGTTCCTGAAAGATTTTATCTGGTTGATTTTGGCTGAAAGCCCGTGATTCACATAGAAATGCAGGTAGAGAGACAATAAGTGTGTATTCATGTGTATATTTTCCACTTCCTAAAGGCCATCAAATTGGAAAGGGAGTGGGTTTACTTTGCTCAAACATCTCCTGAGTTGAAGACAAGGTAACCCAGGAAAAGCCTTTCCTTTAAAAAAAAATATTAAAAAACCCCACGTTGCTTCTCAGTGTTAACTCCCTGCACAGATTATCTGGGCAATCTTTAGCAATCTCTTGTACCTCTGAGTTATTTTGATTTTAAAATAGTAGTTCATAACAAATCTGAAGCTGTCAAAACTAAAGGATAGTACAAAATAGCTTCAAGGTTACATAAACAGAGTAGCTGGGAAACAATTCAGTAATGAGTATTCATCTCAAGAGTAGGAGATGTTTACTTTTTAAAGAATTTTTCCACCTGAATACTGGCCCTCTTTGTTTTGGGAAATGTTGCTTTAATGGCATTGAAAAGCTCTGTGTGAGGAGCAGGAGAGCACATGGCAGAAGGCAAACTGGGCAGAGGAGGGGAGAAGCGGAGCTGGGGCAGAACTTGCCCGAAGCATGTTCGATGAGCTTTTTGATGAGAAGCAACTGGGAAAGGGTGGGAGCTGGGGAGGGTAAGTGGTATAAATTAGAGCAGGCTGGTGCTGATGGGGGAAATAACTGGGGAAAATTGAGAAGATGAGGTAAGTGTGAGCTGCTGGGGAGGTCAGTGGGGCGAACTGTGGGAGTTTTGGATCTGAAGAAAGGTGAAATGAGAGATGCTCTGGGATTTTGTGCTGGAGGAGGGAACGGAGTAGTAGAGCATGGGGGGTCCTTTGGAGGCAACAGGTATCAGCTGTGCCTGCAGTGCTGAGGGGAACCCCCTGCTTCTGCCCTGGCTGGATGTAGGACACACCACCTTTGGAAAAGAAAAGGATCCTGGGGTTGGAAAGGGGGGAGTTATGAGCTGGCTGTGACCCACTTGCTCTGAGCAGCTCCTGAGGCTTCCAGGGAGGGAAAGAGGCGGGTGCAAATTAGTGGAGCAAATTGCAAATAGGGATTGAGATGGAGGAGGCTGGACTGGAAAGAGTCGACAGGGTCTGGGGTGGGAGAGAGAGCTCTGCACTTAAAATTGCCGCGGTGGGAGGGGAGGGCTGGGCTGGAGGTAGTAAGGGAAGCAGACAACAGCGACGGGGGAGGAAGTGACTGGGAGAACATGGAACCCGTGGTGGGGACAGGGTGGGAAAGGGGAAGGAGAGGGGCAAGGCTGACGTTACGGTGCAGAAGAGGGGTGTGATAGGACAAAGCTGGTAAGAGGACATCTGGCAAAATTCTCCATTCCTGAGCCCCCCTGCAACAGCCTTCCCTCCTGGGGCAGGAAATCTTACTGCAGCAGGGCAAAGTGCCAGCAGGAGCTGCCCCTCAACCCAAACGCATGTGTTATCCCACTGAAGTGTATAGGAGCAACAAAAGGAGGTGCCTGTCGCAGGGCTCAGTCTGCGCCAAGGCTCCAGCTGTTTTCTTTCCTCCTCTTACTTGTCCACATTATTTTTCGGGACATTTCTTCCCCAGCTGCAAATCTCTCTGGCCCACTCAGTTCATTAAATTAATATCAGTGCAGCTTCCGAGATGCTTACAAGAGATGTGTATTTATATTGACCCTAATTCAGCAAAACACTTAAGCACATGTCTGACTTGCAGCAGCTGAATGGGCCAACGCGACTACTGTGTAACTAAAGCTCAACATAACTTAATGTCTAGTTTATTGAGGGCCTGCTCAACTAATTAGTTAAATCTTCCACAAAAAGTCACTAGGATCCTTAATAAAGCAAGGCTCTATAAACAGCTGTTGTGTGACTCTGCCCAGGTCACATTATCTTGTTTGCAGTTTAGATGCCTGAAATACCTGACCTTTTTTTTTTTTTTTTTTTTGAGTGTGTGTGTGTCTGGGATTTAATTGTTCATGAGAAACTCTTCCTCCTTCCCCAGTAAGAGATACCAAAGCCACCAAACATTAATTGATTTAAAGACACACGGTACCTACTAGGTAGATGTGGTAAATCACAGTTGTCAGGTAATTAAATGCAACCCATAAATCAGATCAGAGCATGTGAACCAAGCATTCAGTGTCGATGCTTTTAATTAATGTTGTAAAACAATATTTCAGGCTTAGATCGAGTGTATGAGGCAGATAACATATCAAATTATGGCTAATAAAATACCAGCAGTGGATACGGCACTAATAACCAGTAGCTGCTGTGCTCCTAAATACCCAGGTTGCACCCCAACAGGTGGCCCGCTTTGAAACGCGGTATGCAATGTTATTGCAGGGGGATTAAGAGTGGTCATTAGACTCTCATTGCTCTTGTAACGCTGGATTAATTAACCAGCAAGCAGAATTATCTGCCCCCAGATCCATCACCTGCTAAAATGTACCAGCAGGTCATGAAAGATTAGACCTGGGGGGAGGCGCTGGTTCTGCCTGTCCTCGCAGCATCCGTGTGGTTGTGGGCTCCCCCACCCGGGGTTGTTTGCGCCCCTGGGAGGGGTGGTCTGTTAAAGGAAAAAATTATTTTCAAGCCATAAGGAAAAGGTCAGATTTTAAAGGAGTGTTAAGGAGTGTGATGCTGTGTTTGAAGAGGGCAAATTCTGGTGGGTTTGCAAATCCCATGTGTGTTTCCCTACTGGTCTTGGGTAGATGCTGATGGCTCTGAGCAACAGTTTGACTGAGAATGGTGGGGTGACCAACCCAGCTGGTGCAGCGCTGGTGATACTCAAGGTTTCGGATGCAGCGAGCCAAGCAAACCCCTTGCAGGGCCAGACCAGTGCCCAAGATGCTGAGGGTGAAGGTCCAGGTTGAGTGGTGCGTCTCACGTCCTGCAGACCACTTGGTGGTGTTCTGCCCAGGTGACAGTAAACCCCCTGCTGTGAAAAGGGACTTTGAGGCGGATTAATGAGTGGAAAACCTTTGCTCAGCCACATGGGTGTCTGCTGGGGCACACGGCCCATGATCATTTATGCTTCAGACATTCCATTTGGTACAGGAAGGCTGAGGGTCTGGAATAATCAAAATATGTTGCATTTGAGAATTGTTGATCAATTTAACCGGGGGAAGGAAAAAGAGGGAGAGAGAAAATGTCCTTTAAAAAAAAAATGCTCAGTGTTAACAACCCTTTTCGTTTTTACCAAAAGATTCCTTTTTCAAGCAGAAATCGTCATTGATAAATCAGTGTTTTGCTGGTAAAGCCACCAACTAGAACTTTTTAAAAGCCATTGAAATAAAAAAAGCCTCGAATTTTGAAGAAGGAGCAGTCCAAGCACTTCAAGATGCTCAACTTTCATATTACAATCTTTTTTTTTTTATTATTCCCACAAAAGGAAAAAACTTCATCTCTAAGCCAGTTCCTCGTTTCCTTCTGTCCACCTCCAACCTCTCCCATGCTTTAAAAAACTGTCCTCTTCCCACGGAGCATTTCAATTCCATCAGGCCAGCATCTCCCAAAATAAAATGAGCATTTCTAGGAGTTGCTAAGCTGGTCTTCTATTCAACTTTATTTCTAATTGGTCTTCTCATCAATCCTTTCCTCTTCTCTCAGCCATTTAGATATTGAAAGTATCCAGATAGTCTTTATAACCCCTTTACATGCAAATTATCTGTAATTTATTAAGGATTAAGGCTTACCTAAAAAACACTGCTTTAGTCACATATCCATTACGCCACCGTGAATTTGTCTTAAAAGTGCTTTTTGGCTCGCAGAGCTTCCCGTGGGAGGAAGTTTAAGTTCAGACCAAATTTATCGTGTCCTAAATGCATGGTTGGAAGGAGCCAACGTCGTCACTCACGATTTCTTGCAGATCTTTGCAATTTAACAGGGCTTAAAGTCCATCATTAAAAATACCCGGGAATTGGTTGTGCAAGCGAAATGCTTTCTTTCCCCCGTGATGTTTGTAGCCAAGTTGTAGTTGGTGGCTCGGGAGTGGGTTTTGAGCGCAATGTGGGTCCTTTTGGCTCGGGAGGGATCCTATCCTGTACCAAATTATAGGGGACTGGTGTGGAAGGGACGTGGAGCTGAGCGTCAGCTCCTTGCCCAAAGACAGAATTGGAGCCATTCCTGGCAGGCATGTGTCTAGCCTGGTTCCTGGGAGCTGAGATGGAAGCTCCCTGCCTCCCCAAAGAGCACAGAGGGATAAGTTGCCCTTTTAATGCCATTCCCAGGGCACAGACTCTGGGCTCTTCTCCTAATTCCTGGCTGTAAAACTCTCCTGCTTCCTCCCTTGCATGGATTTGGCCCCTCTGCCCTGCTCCGCACTGCTTTTCTTCTTCTTCCTTTTAAATAGTGGAGCCGAGTCCTTTGGTTTCACCCTCGTTCTTCAGAGCTGCTACTCTTGCCCGGGATGCGAATGGGAACAAATAGGCTTTGTGTGGTTTCTAGATGACTGTCAGAGCCCCATGGCTTGAATATTATTTGGCTGAAAGGTAAAAGGACTCGGGGGGGGGGGGGGGGGGGAGGGAAGGAAAAAAAAAGAAAAAGAGGCAAATAAATATTTTCTGTCTGTTGCACCTCTTGTTTTGTTTTGTGATATGTTGGTTAGTACAGAGCCTGGTGCTTGCTTACTGCTTGTCTTGCCAAGGGCACTCACAAAATTTTCCTCTTCCCTTGAATTTATTTGCTTATTCTTTTTGTATCCTTGAGTGAGGAAAAGGTGAACAATCCTCTGGCTTTTGAGATGCTCAGGCAGGAGGCTGGCCAAGAGCATCTTAAGTTTGAATGGAGCTTTTCTCTCGGGTTCACTGCGCACCTTGATTTATGATGCTGGAGCAAGATGCTGTAATCAGGATGCGTCGATTGAGGCTCAGTAGGTGCAGAGAATATAGGGCTTGGAGAAAGAAGCTTCAGGTTCTTCCCTGGATTCTCACTGCTCCCTGTGCTGTTCCAGACATGTTTCCTAAGTATTTTTTTTTCATGGGAGCGGAGGACTGGAAAATAATTGTAAGCAATAGGTGCCTCTTTCCTTTCATCTCTTTGCACCCTCTCTCCTCTTCTTGCATACGCAAAGGCTGCCCGCTCGGTACGTACTCGCTCTCTAAGAGAGGTTTGCTTGTTTGGGTTCATGTTGTTTCAGCGCTTGGCACAAGAGGGTCTGTGAGTCAGGCTTTATGGGTTCCATGATAAACATCATAAAGAACGATGCTGCTAATGCTCATGTAACCCCCGAAAGCGGGGCATGAAGAGAACCCCTTTCTGCTGTGAGCTGAGCACCGCTGGCACGAGCGCTGGCAGCACCGCTGCTGAAGCACAGGTAATTTTGTGGCAGAAATGTCATGCTGGGACCTCTACTCTCATTTGTATTCTCCTCCATTTTCCTGCTCTTTTCCCTTCCCTTTTTCTTGTTTGCTCCATGTCCCTTGCCAACAGAGCAGCAAAATAAATCAGATATAGTCTCGGTGGCTTTTCCCCCCTCCTTAGCAGGCAGGAGGGATGCTAAACCTCCTGCAATCTGGCAGCTCTGCTCAGGGGCAGCAGGAGCAGGCAGGAGTTGGGGTGCCACATGGCACCCCCCCCACCCCCCCCCCCCCTTTAGCAGTTAGCAACTCTTGAAATGCTCAACAACCGGTTGGCAATAACCTCCCGTGCAAATCACTGGGATGTTTTCAATATTGCATCAGAGCCTTTTGTCCCTTGAGTCGAAGCAATAACTTGGGGCTGTTGGAGGCAGCAGCCTGAGGTGCCCTCCTGGGTCGGGCACAACTTGTCCCCTGTGCGTGTGTCACTCCTCGCCTGCGCTTTCCAACTGAAATCTGGACGGAATAACACACAGAGCTTAATTGTTCTTCCACAGCTAAGTAATTTACACCCCAGGGCTTAATTGTTCCTTTGCACTGATTCCCAGGTTTGCACTCCAGGGCTTCCTGCGGATTTTGTGGGCACCGCTCATGGAAACAGAGGAGCAGGGACAAATAGGGCAGGAGTGAGTGACGTGCCCATGGCTGGCTTCCCCCCTCTCCCTTCCCACTTTCCAAGCCCTTCTCTCTCCAGGCACGCATGTTGAGACAGTTCGCAATGATCTAGGTGAGAAGCTGGCAGAGCAGAAGCTTAAATCTCAATTACCTTCCTTCTTGTCCGTTTGCACAGGATCCTTATCTCCCTCCATGTAACTCTCTGTATTTAATTATACGCAATGATAATCCTTCACACACTAAGCGCATTATTAAGCAATTCCCAAGATAAGTAGTTTTCTGGATCCCCTATTATGATCAGATATTGGCAATCAAGCTGTCTTCCACTCTCCCTCCTGGGGCTAGCCTGCCAAACCCAGCCTTGTTTGGGTAGGTGAGACACAAGACCCATGTGGGAAGCTGCCTTGCAAGGAGAAATTTAGACGAGAGACTCTTGGTGGGTAAAAGATAATACATGGCCGTGCAAGTCTCCATGAAGCCAGTTCAGATGTTGACTTGGGGATTGCTTTGCTGTCCCAGCAGACAGGCTGCCCAGAGGCAGCAGGAATCCTCCACCCGTGTGTTGCGCGTCCCGCTCCATCATTTGAGCCATGGGGGCCACGAAGCTGCTGAGGCTCTTGGGTTCTGCGGTTCCCTTTTCAGCCTGCACCACGGCAGCCAGAACGAGAGCCATCTCCTTCTGCAGCCACCCCCCAGCAGCCTGTGGCGTTGGGCTTGGTACAGCTTTGAGGTCTGAATCTGAAGATGAGTGGAAAGAAGTTTCTTCCGTCTTTGCATGGTTTGTGTTCCCGGGTCCTCTGACCGTTTCTGTGGAGCTCCTGTGCTCCCTCCTCTGCACGTCTGCCCACGTCCCACCTGCCCGGTGCTGGGAAGATGAACTAAAGGCTTTGCAACTTGGTAAAGGCTTTAGCAGCCCACCATGCTTCAGTTTAGCTAGGGGGTTCCTCCTTGCCTTCCTGCTTTCTCCCTCCCCCGTACCGGCATGCTTTGCAGAGCAGGGATGAAGGTCAGCAGGGCACCGTCAGGCTGGCACGTGGAGCTCCCAGTACCCAGCAAGGGGACACGGTCAGGCTCCGTGGGCAGCAGCATCACTTGCAGCAGTTTTCCCTCTTCTTCCCACGCGTGCTACGGCATTTCTGGTGCCATCTCGGGTTGTTTCCTCACGGTCCGCTTGAACAGGCAGCCCCCCACCCTGCACGTGTGTGACCTGCGGGATGCGCAGCGTATCATCACTGCACTGCAAGAGGCGAGGGATTACAGGGATCCCTCCTCGTTCTGTACGGGCAAATGCTGTTTGTAAGTGTAATTGAGAGGATGGCTTTGGAGTCAATGACTCTAAGCTTATGTTGTAGATGGATCATGTTTCACCTCCTTCAAAGCATTTAAGAGCTTACAGAAAAACAAATGTCATTGCTCAATCTGCAAAGTGTCTCTAATGCAGCTTGTTGTCTCTGTTCTTTCCCTCTGAGATACAGTGGAGTTGGATTTATTTCACTTTTCAAACTTCCCAAAGGTTACGGTTGTCCCCTCCTTCAGTGTCGACGCATACATGTGTATTTGTGTACATATGTAAAGTGTGCGTGCCTGTGTACTTGCTAAGGGTGTCTTCACCCGCTCTCCAAGTATTCCTGGTGAAAGAAATATTTAGTTATAGCTGTTTGTAGGAAATCTTTAATCTTTGAAATACATGCGCTCCTACAAATTGCAGGAGGACAGATTCTCTGGCAGTGTGAAGGAGTCGATGCTCAGCGCAGAGCATATTTTTTTCCCCCCACCTCGATATCCAGTCATCATTAGCTGAATCCTGATTATTTGCGCTGTAACACGCCAATGCGGGGGAGCAGCTTAGGTAACTCCCAGCTTGTAGAGTCTTCTGCCCTGTATTTAAGAATCGTCAGACCTCACGTCTGATCATGGGGCTGTCAAAACCGCAGAGACCTGCGTAAAAGACTTGAAACATTTGCAGCTTGCAAGCATGGAACAGGAATTCAGGGACAGGAGGGCCAAACCCATAAAGCTCGATGCTGAATTTGCTGCTTGAAGACCATTTGCAAAATCTGGAGGTGAAGACATCTCTAGCAAAGAGTAGCAATGCTCAGGTGCTCCCTGCTAAGGCATTTCTTGCTCTCCTGAGCACAGATCTTATAGTGGAAGAGCCTTGGTCTGACAGCATATTTCTCCTGCAGTCAAGGCTGATCCTGCCACGTGCCTGAGCTCGTGGATCTCCACTCTTACACACATTGCATCTGTATCCCAGGCGAGCTTTGCACACCCAGCGCGATGTGCAAGCTCCGTGCCCCAGCACCACCCTCCCTGCCCGGTGCCCTCACACAGCTCAGTCATTTACGTCCCTTAATCAGAGAGCAGTTTGCTGGCATGCAAATCATTGGGTTAACCACCCCACTTCCCTTCAGGAGGAATAACAATTGTGAAACAGCACGGAAGGTAAGCAGACAGCAAGCAAAGAGCTTTGCTAATGCTCCCTGGTGCGCCAACAATAATACATTTTCTGCAGTACTACCTCGCGTTTTGCTAGCACATTTCATCGTGCCTCTCACGGCGTTCTGCAAACGTTAATTAATTACAGTCTCATTACGTCTCTGTTAGATCCATTTATTTATTTATGAAGAACTTTCCATCCCCAAGCGCTCTGGAATCTGTTAATCACCTCAAGGCAAACAGCGTGCTCAGAGAGATGAGATCTGCTGCAAAAACGCTGGGGATAAACACAAAGACGCTCTTGTGCGCAGGGCTTCGGGCTGCGGTCGCAGTCAAGATCCCGCGTTTCTGCAACCCAGGCCACTTGGATCTGGCCATGCCGCACGCTGGCATGGTTTTTCAGAGCTAGGTGTAGGGGATGAAGATGCTCTGGTCCATCCGCTGTCCAAGGCACTGTGGGGTACCCTCCTAATCTGCTTTGGCACAAATTAAAACTGATTAGTTCAAACCACAGCCCAGAGAGTAACCGCCTGGGCATCTGCCTCCGGCTTAGCTCTGGCGTGGAGGTCAGTGCAAAAACATCATTTTTTCTCTCCATCTCTCGCTCCCCTATCCGCATTGCAAGACCTGTGGGACGGGAAGGGGACATTTCTTATTCTGTGCTTGCACAACGTGGAAAATAGGTTTGGTTTTGTTTCTCCACGGTGCCGTTTGCAGCTTTAATCTACCAGCTTTGAGCACTGGAGGCGGA
This sequence comes from Falco punctatus, assembly GCF_963210335.1. NCBI lineage: Eukaryota > Metazoa > Chordata > Aves > Falconiformes > Falconidae > Falco > Falco punctatus. The sequence continues at coordinate 3,838,194 of NC_137596.1, forward strand.
GAATACTAGAGGGAGAATTTTTGGCTGATGGTGAGCAACGAGGCAGGCAGAAATAACAGCAGGATTTCTGGGTTGACTTCGTGCCATCTCCTCACCATGGGAGTTTTAATACCCGTGTCAGCAGGCAGGAGCAGGGTTTGGCGAGCTGCACGGTGTAGCTCAACTCCAGTTTGTAGCTCAACTCCAGCTACAAAATACCCGCTGACTATCAGTCCAGGCATCACTCCTGACTTTGGGAAAATGCTTAGCGCCCTTTGCTTACCCACAGTAATCAGGTTTTGCCGGGAGGTAGCCAGGCTGGTATTGCCCCAAGACCTTGGCCGCCTGCTGCCCAAGGGATTGGATCGTTAGCCGGCCAAATGTCTCTGCTCCAGGCTCTGAATAAGTCCCTGGGGGGAAGAGCGAGCTGGGAGATGCTGGGATAAAGCCAGCTTCACACCTGGGAGCAGGTTTCCAGTTAGGGAAGGGTGGTACCCAGGGCTGCCCCGAGGACTTGGCAGCGCTGAGGGTCCGGCCGTGCCCATCACCCGCTCTCACCTCCAGCCGTGGTTCTCCTCCAGCTCCGGCAGGTCTCTGCTCAGCTGGATGGAAACACGCGAAGAGGCACCACACAGGAGCAATTAGCTCCCATGAAACATTCCACCATTAGGAACAATGGCTGGCTTAGTTCTCATCTGATTGAATTAATGATATTCTAACAAGTGACGGTTTTTTTCCTTTTAAATTTTCTCATTTGGAAGGAATTGCTCATCATAAATTACACTTATAAAAATTAGGCCGGTGTTTTGTATTGTTTACAACAAGCACTTCAGGGTTATGGATGTTACTCATTGATTTATAATGTTTAATTCCTCTCCCCCCCCTGGTTTAAGCTCTTCATAAATCAAGCGGAGATGTCAACCCTGTGTCAACATTTCACTCAGCCTGCAAGTTGCAGGCAAGTTGGGACAGCCGATCGTAAGGAGAAGGTTGACTCTTCTCCTTCACTGTCTTTCCCATTTTGATTAAACAATAAGAAGGTGAGGCTGGCACTTGTCAGTTATTTCTGAGTCACTTTTCATTAGGCCTTTTTCAAACACTCTGGAGAACAATGTTGGAGGCAAGTGATCCAAACAACTCATGTTCCCGCTTGTGCACTTGTGGGTTAGGGCAGCAGCTGCCATGGAATTACACTGGGAGGCTCAGCAGGTGTCTGATGGTCCTGGACTGGATCCGGATGATGTCAGGCAGCTCTCATCCTGGCAGGCTCCTCTTCCCCCCAAACCCATCGAGCTCCTGGGGTCATCATTTCGAAAGCCCAAAGAGGTGGTTGGGGTTTTTTTAAGGGGTTCTCCAAGAAGCGATGAAGCTTCCAGGAGTGTCCAAAGCAAGCTGGGTGCAGCTGGGTAGAGTCACTGAAGATCTGAGCATGACCCAGAGTTGTTGCTTGGGCAAAGTCCAAAAGAAGGAGGATTTAAAGGGTTTTGGTGAACAACATTGCACAAGTCTGCCATGTAAGGGGCTGAGACTTCAGTGAACTTAATGAGAATTAGGGACTGAAGGACCTCCGAGAGCCTCTGTCAGCACCTTTCTTAGCCATAGGGTAAATCAATCCCTTTAGAAAAGGGGAAGAAAAAGTTGCTTTCCCCAGAGATTTTGCTAAGAAACGCCATGGATCTAGCAAAGACTACCCAAAGCACATCAGGTCAAACCTGAGCATTTTTGGCCCTTGACTGAGGTCACGTTAGCAGGGAGCTGCTGAGCCCTCAACATTGCTCTGCCATCGCGAGGATGCCCCGTGTCTGACCTCCAGCGGTCACAAGACCGGTGGCGATGTCCGATGAAATCCATCCTACCAGGCTGAACATCCATCTTTCTGGAAATGAGGTCTCGGATTTAGCTTGGGTTGAACTTCAGATGAATGACTAAGCCACCAGGGATGGCAGTCCTCCATTTCTCCTGCCCATCTGCTCCGTACCTACATCATCATCAGGTGCTTTAGGAGGAGCCAGGCTTCACCTTAAAACCAAGTGCCTGGTAGGTGCAGGTATGTGTGTGTGGGGCTATCTCGTATAATTCCTGCCTACACCGTGCCTACACTAGGCGGTCTTATCGGCCTGCCACTTTCCTAAGCAATAGGGCTCGCCCAGTTGTAATAACAAAAGTAAATAAATACATTTTAATGATCTGATGCCAGTAATTAACAATGCTGAAAAACAGATGTCTCCCTGAAGAGCTCATAAGGCAGCCGATTGCATAAGCCGGCCCATTATGTGGCCATGAGTTGATTATTAAAAGAAAACATTTAGCAAATGCAGAACAGGATATTCATCTGCTATTACATAATGGTAATAAGCAATTGAATTTAGGCAGTGATACAGTCTTGCAGCCCTTACCGAATGCCGAGTGAAGTGTATTTATGGCCCCCGATGTGAAATAGTCCTCCTTGTTTTTCCGAGAGGAGGAGAGATCTTTCGAGAGATAACATATAAAATAGACTCTAGTTGCTTTAACATGAAGCAAGATGAGTCCTCCGGATTAGTTTGGATTAGTCTGTTGCTAGTGGCACGGAGGTTTGGCGCTTGGCCATTTATTCACCTAGAATACGTACAGCTAATTGGAAAAGCACCTGCGATGAGATGTAGCTCACCACCTGCACTTTGCTGAAATAAAATAAGCCTACATAATTGACTACATTACCTATTAATGTTACGAAATTGCCCCCAGGCATTTTTTTATTATTATTATTATTATTATTTTTATCATCTCCTCCCCCCCATCCCCCTTCATTCCCCAAGCTTTTATGAATCGAACTTTTGTCTCTTGCTTTTTCCTTGGAAGCTCCAGGATTGTGTCGCCGTATCAAGACGAGGACTGCTCTGACAGACTTGCTTCTCCCTGCAGGGGAAACCAAGGAAATTAATCCTTCTTGGTAGGGAGAAGCAACAGTTTGACATTTACCTCCTTCTCGGGGGACACAACCTCCTCCTGGTCTCTCCCCTTTCCCCAAAAGAAGTCCAGTAGGAGTCTTTCGACCGTCCTATGCGGCTGTTGACATAACCCAAAGCGTGATGATAAAAAAAACTTCTTGTTGGCTCTTTTTCTGGCCACAGCGAAGTGCACAGGGTGGACTTTGCCCGGACATCGTTAGCAGAAGGTGTTTTGAGCTTGGTGTGGTCAGTTGGTTTGGAGATGGGGGTGCTTTCTGCCTCATAATGGCCACATCTGGAAATAGGCGGGAGACGTCATCCCTTGCTGGAAGACTTTGGGCCATGAATTGCAATGGCCTCAGGGACCTGCACACTCAGGACAGCCCTGCTCCCAGCAGTGGCCGAGGCTTGGTGAGATTAAAGAACCTCAGAAACCTCTGCTGCTGCATAATTGCTGGGGAAATGAAGGCGTAGATAGGAAGGCTCATGGAGAAGAGCCATAGGAAATTCCTCCTGTTTCATCTTCTCCCCCTCCACCCCTCCTGGCAACTTTGCCACAAACTTGAACCAAGCTCAAACCGATCCACCTCTGTGTGGCTCAAAAAAAAAACCAACATCAAAACAAAAAACCAAACCCCCAAAAAACCCCCAGATTAAGATTTTCAAGGCATTTCCTTGGCTTCTGCACATCCTGATTGGAGAGGAAAGAAACCCTACGCTCTCGTGGTCAGAGACACCATGCCAAATGGGGGCTTGATTTCCAAAATGAGTGGCGGAATGGGGAATAAAATTCAGGAGCCAAGTTTGTTGCCAAGTTAGCCAAAGTGTTTAGCTTTCCTCTGACTGCCAAACCTTCACCATCAACTGGCAGCACTGTGGGCTTCAGCTTGAACAAGCAAACGCAGTTGTTCTTTGCCATTTCAAATCATGAGGGGAAAGTGGATAATTATTGCGCCTGGTTTATAATTACTGCTGCTCTGTATTGATAATTACCGACATGACTGCACAAATGATTGCGTCACTTTTGGATTAAACGACCCTGCTAAAAACTACTGATGTGCCAAAAATAATCAGAGTCAATGGGAGGATCGGTTAAGCCCTTTGAGGCGGTAAAAGAGCAGCAGCCAGAGAACCCCCCTGCCCATGTCAGGGGGTGTGGGCACGGCTGGGGACGGTGAGGTTGGCAACTGAAGGAGGATGCAGGGATTGGGGTTTTGGGTTGAAAACGTAGCAAACAGATCTCAGCAGAGAGACCTGAGCTCTTTCAAGCACTGACCTTGTTGAAGTGGCCTCATTGGGTGACCGGAAAATAAAATCTGAAATTTTTCCTCTCTTGCATTAGAAAAAAAAACAACAAACAGTTATCTGCAACTAAACCATTTATCTATAGACAGGTTGACCCTGGATGTTGAACTTGGTTGATGTACTGTTCTCCCATGGGACACGGTCACGCAGAGTCCCCCCTGCTGCCTTGCAGTTTGGGCCAAAGAGGTTGCCTCGTCTGCAGGGTTCGGCAAACATTTGTGATCAGGCTGCACTCCAAACACCTCCTAGTCCAAGGAGAAACTTGCAGCAAGAAATCATGAAGCTTGGCCTGAGGGCTGGGGGGAAAAGCCAGAGCTGTGCCGGCCGTGCGAAGCCGGAGGGTGTTGGGACTTGGGAATCTAGTGGAGCTGCGGATGGAGCCAGCTGTGAAATGCCATTGCCAATCAATCTGCGGGGCTGCACGTGTTGCAAGACATCCCTTTTCACTTCCCAGAAGCTTGGGAGCTGATTAGACCCAAGGGTTAAGTTCAGGCCCAGCTTTAAGGGACACAGCTGTGATTTCTCACTGGGGCGTCGTTTCCCATCCCATTCCTGTGTGGGGAAGAGCTCCAGCGGGGAAGAGCCTGCAAATCCACCAGTCACCTGGATAAAAGAGATCTTGCCACATAGCCTGAGAGGCCCTAATGGGTGAGGGCCCCTCTGCAGATGAAACGTGCTTGGGTGCGCTCGCTGGAGGCCTGTATGGGCTTGCTGTTCACCTCTGTCTTGTTCCCAGTCCCTGCCACGACAGTCCTGGCTTGGCTCCGCTGCTCAGTCTCCTCTGGCTGAAGGCTCCACCACCGATGGAGCATGGGGGTCCCCTCATCCCCTGGCATGTGTGCCTGAGGCCAGCTCCAGTCTGGAGCTGCATTAAAATATATTCTGCTTCTCAGGTCCCTCTGAGTTTGCATTTTGAGGATTGCACCTAGATATACTAGGCAAGGACACCAACAGGATCCCAAAGGATCTGCCTTGCACAGCTTGTCCTATCCCAGAAGTTTAGGCAGGAGTCATCCAGCAACCCAGGACCTTATTGCCAGGGGGATGAGAGACCAGGGCTGTAAGCTCAGGACCTGCCAGGCATCGTGCAGGGGACCAGGAGATCCCACTGCTCCCACAGCGAGAGCCTTGGTGTCCTCCACAAGTCCAGGTAAAGACTCACTCAGTTACAGCACTCCATTTCCAGCCTCTCTGCTTGTTCAAAATTGTTTTATTGTTTGGGGTTTTTTTCTGATTTCCAGGCAAAACAGGAAACAGTTGTTTTGGCTGAATGTCCTTGTGTTGAACACCAGCGAGGTGTGTGTCCATCCCTGTATGCCTGTGAGGGAAACGAGGTGCATCCCTCAAGAACGTTGAAGCCAAATACAAGTTTCATGTTTCCCACAATCCAAGACCACAAAAGATGCAAGTTCTTGCCCCGCTACGAGAAGCCCTTGCAGACCTCAGGCATCCCATGAACCGGAGCAGCCACCCCAGCACAGGGCTGTAGAAGGCACCAGCTGCAGAAGGTACATCCAGGCAGGGAATCACAGGTGATCAGGTCTTTGTGGTGCTTATGGCTCAGCACATTCCCAGCGGGAAGGTGGCTCCAGCAAAGACATTTAGTCCTGCCTTTGCATCCCATCTCTGGGATAGAGAGGTGCCCACGGGCACTGTCAGCGTTGCGGCTGGCCAACGGTTGCAGTTTGCTGAACTGCTGTAGCTTTTCCCCATCACGGATGCTTGGAGCTCGCCTGCATCCCAGGGCAGAGCCACAGCTAAAATGCACTCCCAGACACACAGAAGTACAGCAATTCCTACCAGGGAGACCAGCACCAGGCCTCTGTGCACCACGGGCTAAATATTCAATAACTCAAACCCCTGGCATAATTGTGATAGGGTTGGTTTTTTTCCTTCCTGAGGCTCCAAAATATTTTTGCTCTTATTATTTTAATTGACCCCTGAGAAAAGAGCAGCATCAAGACAGGAGCTCAGATTACTGAAGTTATTATCCTGTTGTGTACAATGAGTGATTATTTTATATATATATAGATATAGATACATATAAACTCTTTTTTTCTGCAAAGGCAGCAGTTCAATAAATAATTAATGTTTCTTAATCCTGTAGCTATTTCTCTCGCTGTAAAAAATTAATTGGTTTTCCATCATCTGTTTCCCTCTGACCTGGAGGTATCTGGCACGGCGTTCGTGCCCCTGCTTAAACACGCTCCTTGTAATCTTTGTCATGCCCATGGTACAGAATCTGAGGGATAAACAAACTAATCAGAGATATTAGAGGCACCTCCAGGAAGATTTAGTCATCGTAACACTTTGCGCTTATGCAGCATCCATTCGTCTGGGAATAATTAAGCCTCTCAACCCCTGATGAGGTAAATGCTGCGCTCGTTGGTGTGTAGACTGGTAAATAGAGTCACAGAGAGGTTACATGGTTTGCCCCAGACCACACAGTAAGTCAGTGGCACCACCGAAAAGGGACCATTTCCCCATTTTCTCTGCTGCTATGAGGCCACATCACGTCTGAGATGTGCTAAAAATTCAGCGATGAAAGCGAAAGGGGCTCCAAGGAAGCACCAGGCGAATATTAAATAGAAAAATCTTGGACTTGCTACATGCAGACTCAGCAAAAGGCAAAACAGTTCCTAGATTGAAATGCTTTTACACCACCAGCTTACAAAAAACAACTGAACTGTGGAGGGGGATAAGGCGAAATAACTCAGAGGTCCAAGGCAAAACTGCAATGAATTCAGGGCTTGCTCCTGCTCTGTTGGCTGGTCCTGCACCCATGACTGACACAACCTGTCACATAATCCTGCTCACAAGCCCCAGCTTGAACCTGGAGCCTATTTGGGCTTCACATGTGCAGCCCGTTGCTCCTTAATTGCCCCGCTCCTAGCCCCGGTCCTACACCGCTGCAACCCTACGCTGCCCTGATGCTGCCGGATCCATCACCAGGGAGGAACACTGGCAGGAAGGTAAAACTTACTTAACAATAAGCACATTTAAGATAGATGTTTAGAGAAAAAGGTATTTTAGGAGGAAAAGGGACTTGCTTTCATTGCCTGTCAACTTCTTTCAATGCTCTAGGGCTACTCCGGTCCCAGCCCACTCCACAAAGCATCTCTAGTCCCCGCTCTTCTTTTGGAAATGCTGTCATTCTTTTGATCTTCTGTATCCTCCAACTTTCCCCCTTTTTGCTCCGAACTTTGCAGGTTGGCGAGGGAAATGAGAAGCCCTTAAAGCTTCTCAGCGCTCTCTCTGACAACCCTCAAGTGTTTGCTGCAGGGTGTCTATGAGACATCATGTTTTCTCTCAGCTTATTTTTTTCCTCTCAGCCATGTGCAGGTGTGGAGCATCCCGCTCGCCAGGAGAGCACACGGCATTCACGAAGCATCCCCCAGTGCTCCTGCATCATGCTTCGCCTGAAGCTTCTGCCTTCCCCAGGTCCCGAGGAGGACAGCTTGCTGTAGCAAGGAGCTACTGCCCCCATTTAACTGAGGAAAATGTGGAACTGCACAGAGAAAATGTACCTGCTGGTAAGCTGGAAAATATGATTTTTGCACATAATAGTTCACGACCTGGCTGCGTTCCACGGTCTGCAGAGTTGGGCTTTTGGGGTCTAGTGTCTCCTGTATCTCAGCCACTGGTGGTGGCTGAAATGGCCGTGGCTGCTGTTGTTTTACTGGTGTCACGGAGATGAAAAGCTGTATTTCAGGCTCCTGTGGTCTCGCATTAACTGGTGCTGTTGCTCCCATTTTGTGTGGGAGACTGGCGGGGCGAGCTGGCTGCCCTGTCTGGGCTGAGGACAGCAGCTTGCTGTGCTTCGCTGGAGGAGGATTCAGTGGTTCATGAATGGATTGTGCCCGAAAGAGTTAACTGATGGGGAAATGAGAGCCAGTTCAGCCTAGGGGAGCTAGCAAGTACAAGCATTTTCCTAATATGAAGCTTTGTTTAATTATGTCTGATGAAGCTTCAGTGGGAGCCATCACTGCCATTGCATTTTCTGGAGTAAATTCCTTCCCTTTGATTTGTAATCTGCTACCATCCTTACCGGCCCATCTTGTACAAACAGCCCTACAGGCTGTAAAATCAAATGGAAAATGTGGGCTCACATGGCACAGCCAGAGTCTGAGCCCAAAGGGCGTGACGGGGAGGCCGGGAGGTTACAAGGTAAAGATTCATGCTCCCACCATCCCCGCACATGTCCGGACCGAACTCTCACGGATGTCTGGAGTGCAGATCCCAAAGCCCAGCATTCCCAAGAGGATTGCCACAAGTTCAGCTGGACGGTCCCAGCATCCCCCAGCCCCACAGGAGTCACGGACCAGTGCAGCCCCAGAACCAGGTGCCAAAGATGCTTCGTGTCAGCCCATGCAGCAAAGATGCTTCGTGTCAGCCTCGTCACGCCCCTGGCCCTGGAGCGGAGTTTCATCATGAGATGTTTCTGTAAAGCTGGCTCAGGAGGGGCTGAGGCTGCTTCAGAGCACAGGTGTGATGGCAGAAACGTCTGTCACATGGGGTGGGTGCAAGCACAGTCCTCATCCTACAGCAGGGACACGTTAGGGACATGCGTGCCTCTTGCCAGGGCCAGCCACTGCCCACCTGGGCTGGGTCACTCTCCCTCCTACAAACAGGGTACTCGGCGTAGGAGCAGGCATTTGGACCAGCAGGTTATAAACAAGGGAGTTACTTGGCCCACCAATCTATACATATTCCTTGGCCATCAGAAGTCAGACAGGCTTAAAGTCTGGAAAGCAAAAGTGCACAGATTTTTAAATTTTTTTTTCTAAGTGCATCGACCCCCCCAAATTGCCGATGACTGCAATCCAGCGTGCGGTAAGTGGTTAATATAGCCACATTGATTTTACAGCCAGAAGCAAATGTAATTATCATCTAGCCCAGCTTCTTGCTAAGCCCAGTCCAGCAAGAAAAAAATATTAATTCCTACATTAAGCCAATAGCTTTGGGTTCATTTATAATACCACATCTGAAGAGAAGACTTGTATGGGAAACTGGCAAAAATACCTTGCACTACATGAACTCTTGATCCAGTGGTTAATTACTTTATCTCTTACCCCTTACATCTTACTGTTAATCCTGCTTTCTTTTGTGTCCTCGAGAGACTGGGATCATGATCCTGCACCACAGAACACACCGAGATGGCAGCATTTCCCGGTAGGAGCTGAGAGATCACAGCATCATTCCCCATGGGAAAACAGGTCTAGGAAACTTCACCGAGACACAGACTTCATAAAATCATCCCAGATATATTTATATATTAAAACACAGCAGCAATGACATATGCTAGCATAAATAATTACATTTACTCATTACTCATACTTTGCCTTTGGAATTTTTTTTCTTCTTTTTTTGCTGTTTTACAATAGTAGCAATAGCAGTTAGAGCAGCAGCAGTAAAACTACAGAGCATCCATCTAATTACATCTCAATTTAATTATCGTCTTTCTTTGTGGCTCCATTCTAATGAGGTCTTCGGGTTGTTACGGTTGATGATGAACTGGCTGTAGAGGTGTTATCTGCTCTTCACCTGAATAAGCCATACAGGGCAGAGCCCGGAGAGGGCCCTTGGAAGGGTGCAGCCTCGCTCTTTCTGCCTTGCACACAAAACAATCCAGATTGTGAAATGCCTGTTGGAAAGGCAGATAAAAAAATTGAACAGCCACAGGGCACCCAGGTTGGTGGATGGGTTCCAGCAACATTAGGTCATAGATTAATTTTTATTTTTTTTTCCTCTCTCCCAAAATACACTCCGGCACTTTTCCAGCAATTATCAAAAGTCACTTTTTATAGCAAGGGTGTCTTCTACAGCACAGTTCTCCAGATTCTCTTCCATTGGCTTCATTCTCATCCAATTTCATAGCTTTTCTTTATTTATTTCCCATTAAGGTGGAATGATTCTAGAGACAGGAACTCGTATTTTGCTCCCGATCACCCCAGTGTAAGCCCAAAGGAACAACCCTAAGGTCAGTACGTCTCTACCAGAACAGACTGTCCTTCCTGGAAGCGGGGCAGAGACCTTGCTATGTTTGCTTGGCTTGTGCTATGGCCTCTGCCACTTGGGAGGGATGTGTTTTCTGTTGACATCCTAGAGGTTAAATAGCAAGTGGGGAGGATCCTGCTCCTTCTCCTTTAAGTGGTTATTCCCCTAGAAAAGTGCAGACCCAATTAACAGTCATTGCAACAAAATTGTGGAATTCACCCGTGGTGCATTACCACACTGAGCAAAAATCTATTGCAAATGCAGAGCAATGACATTACTTTCAGCCCAGATAGCGTTGCTGAAGTGCTGCCCGGCCCAGGAGCCAGTCATGCTGTCCTTTACAGCACGTCCCCAATCTGGAAAGTGAGAGAAGTGAAGCAGTTTAACAAGGGCCGTAGGAATCAGTGGCAGACTTTAGGGGAAACCCACCAAGAACAGAGTTGACGTTGACCTTGGACAGCAGAGGCGGCCTTTGGGTAGCACTGCGGGCTCAACGGTCTCATCTTGGTGCGTGGGAGCAGCAATCTCATCTTCTGGCTGCTCATAAAGCATCCCATCCCTAACGGGTGCGATGCAAATGGCAGGGTGACCTCATTCATCTCTGGTAAAGAATCTAGCTTACAGACCAAACGCGTCACCGTGTGTCTGTTGTTCTGGAAGCAAAATGACCTAAACGTCTAAGATCAAGTAAAGATTTGGGGGCAGAGCCAATGTAGCCAGTCTTAATCCTTGCTCTTACTTCTAGGCAGCGCTCCCACCACGTTATCCTGCTTTGATGAAAAGAAAGAGGAGAGCTGCTCTTATAGTATCTGCCATAGACTTTAGGACTGCAACACCTGCAGCCTGGTTAAGTACATGTCTAGCAAAGCCACTTCAGTCCCAATATTGGCAATGTTGTGCCTGACGGTTTTCTAGCAAGTCTAGAAAGCAGGGATGGAGAGTAACCTTGAAACACCACCTGGCCTACCTGCCCGCAAGGTGCAAAGGCAGAGACATCTCTCTTTCATCCATGCGTGACACTTTTGCCTATCCTGCCCTTAAAACCCACCAATGACTCCAATTCCATATTTCTGTCAGGAATCTCTCCTGGTTCTTCATTATATTCAGATGTTTCCTAAAGGTCAGTCTGAACCCCTTTGTTCTAGCTCCGCTCCATTCCTTACTTATCCTATGGAGAGTGCGCAGGGGCTATTTCACTGGCTCACTTAAATATTTTTGCATGGCTTTAATTACGCCTCCTTCTCCCCTTTTCTCGATGGAGCAACCCTGTCTTACTCAGTATTCTTCCAAATGTCATGTTTTCTAGACTGCTCATCAATCCTGCTGCTTGTTCTGTTGCATAAAACAGACAGATGATTGTCCTCAATCCACAAACTGAAATTCATTTAAATCTAAGTAGATAATTGAAGCTTGTTGGATCAATATCAGGCGATGATCTAATATATTGACTAGAGATCTCTATCTGAGTAGCAATGGATTACTCATCAATACGTGCATAAATGACAGGGCCTCTGTGGCCAGATTCAACCTGGGCTTACACCATCCACATCCAGGTCATCTGCGTACGTAATCTGGGCTGCCTCTGAGCCTGCAAGCCCTTGTCCAATGATGGGGGATGAACCAAAACCTGACAAACCCCCACGATCCTCCATGGCTTGAACTAGAGACCCAGTGGTGGAGCCATTACATGCTCGTGTCATCTCTCGTGGGAGACCGTCACAAGGAGATGAGACATAAAAGCTGTGGATTCTCCCACGTTTTATATAGGGCTCAGCCTTTAAAAGCTTTTTTTGCCACTCCATGAGATCACCAAAGAAAGACTGCTGTTGCCAAAGATGATCAGGATAGTTTGAATTACCTTCTATCTGATGCCTACAGAGAGCCTAAGCCCTGAGGTTAAGCAGGGTGGGATGAATCTGGGTACCGGAGAGTGCCATGGGATTTGGGCACTTTCATATCCATATCCAGCGAAAGTCTTCCCCAAAAGTCGCTGCTGCTTCCACCCTTAGTCCAGGCTCAGTGAAGTTCATTAAGCACCTTTCCGGGAAAGTTGCGTTGCGTGCTTAAAACATCAGATCCAGGAGCTCACAAGCCACAGGGTATCTTCTGCCACCTTAAGTAGATGGTGAGACATGGGAATCTGAACACGACCCAAATAGCCTGAGATATATCTTATATCGTGACGTGGGTTTAAAAGAAGAAGGGGGGGAAAAAAAAAAAAGGTATTAGCACACAAAATATTAAGTCATTCATATTTTCTGCAATTAATTTATCTGTCATCAATAGACTCATAAACTATTTGACTCTGTGACAGCTTGGAAAGAGAAGATGCCAACTTTTCCTGCAGGTGTGCATCTGGTTGGGAAGACATCAGCAATTGTACGTGCAGGGAAGGAGGGTGATAGGAGGGAGGCAGAGGGGTTGTGAAATAAGATGGGAGTGAAAGGGTTGGCAAAAATGCTCACTAGCTGCATTTGTCCTCCTTAGACATGGGAAGAAAGGTTTGCAAAGCACTGGCTTCAAGCAGCATTCCCCAAAGTAGGTTGAGAGCTCCTTACCGCACAGATGAACCCATACAAAGAGCCCAGGGCACTATAGAAATGCTTCAGCCCATGTCCTACATTCAGCGTGGTACTTAAAATATGTATTCGGGGCCAGATACCAGGCGCTTACATGCTAGTGCGATTGTAAATCCTACTGAGTTCACCAGGACGTAGGTTCCTTTATGTTTTTTGCATATTTACTCTTCGGAGCTTCTCCCTTGGCACTCGTGTGGGCAGCTCCGCGCTGAGCCGGTTTGACGGCCGGGATCTACAAGACTTCAGGGCTTGGGAGGTTTGGAAAATGATCCGAGTCAGGACAGATCTGATGGGTCCTGGTAAAGGTCAAGCAGGAGTGGGCAAGAGGGTGTTATTAAAAAGAAAAAAGATATAGCTATATCTATAACATATATTATGTGTTATGATGTAACACTATGTATGTTAATGTATATAGATAGGGTATATGTTACCCTGTGTCCTACGAGGCTGGACAAGTATGAAATCATCCTCAGCTATTTTAGCAGATCCTCAGGGGTTTCTCTGAGCCAGGACCGCAGGGTTTGGGGAGGATGGGAGATGCACGGCCAGGAAAGAGACCTGAGCATGGCCAATGGACCTTGGTGTTTCCAGGTACCTCCAGGTGAAACCCCTCTGTGGCAGCAGCTGATGAAGCGTGAGCCAGCAGCATCCTGCCCTTCCTGCTGCTGGGGAGAGATGAACTGTGGAGCTGAGAAAACCTGGTAGGCAGCTACTGGTGTCCCTGGGTGAAAGCTGCCTGGTGGGGTGATGGAGGAGGGGCTGGAAGAGGACCCCCAGTTGGCAGGGATGTGGTTCCTTTGCCCACCTCTTGCTTGGAGCTGATGTTTTGCAGATCTCGGTCAGCTGGAAGGTCACTCAGTGGCTCTGTACTGCTTTGTGGGATCTCTTGGGGCAAATGTTTCTCAACCTCCTGTTTTCCTTACGTTTAAGTTAATTAATTTTAATAATCAGAAAGGTTCTCCTTCTCACAATGGGTTCACATAGCTCCCTCATGCCTAGTTAGGCAAATTGTGGGGTTGTGGGAGTTTTGCCTGTCTGGTAATGCTGGCAGCGTGAAGTTCCAGATAAGCACCTACTAATTTCTATTTTTTTTTTTAAAATGAAACTGGTGTTTGTCTGAAGCTGATGCCCAAAAGATTGAAATGGTTTTGCATTCAAACGGTAAAAAGCTGTTCTCTGCTCGCTTTGTGCAAAAAAGGGAAAAACCAAAGCCCTTACAGCCACAGAAACAAATAACCCGGGTGGAAATCTGGAAAAGCCCTGAGCTGAAGGCTCTGTTAGAAAGAAAAGCGGGTAATGAGTCTCAAGGGCTAAGGGAAAACTAGTAGCGAGCAGAGTCCTGGCTACCTTTTTGCCTGCCTTTTGACTGAAAATTAAGGGGGAACATAAAAGCAAGGGATGATGCTGTGATGTGGGTACCAAAACGGGATGGCAGGGAAAATACGCAGTGAGAAACAAATTAAGATCTGGACTTGTCAGATAATGAGGATGCTTCGCTTCTCCTGAAGCCCAAGCAAAGCTGAGGATGCTTTAAACTGAAGCCTTCCAAGTATATGTTTGCCCAAAGAGCTGGCCCTGCCATACCCATATATATTGTATGTTTTATGCATTGCAGGCTTGTTGGGCCCCCACTGAAGCTTTAACGTTACATGTGACGGCAGTTCATGTCCTTCTGGACCAGAAGGGAGTCGGGGATGCAGCCAGCTGGACTCCTGCTCTGTCTCTGGTTGTTACCAGGTGCGATGCCACCCCAGCTCCTACCGCAGCGCACAGAGACATCTAAAGGCCCCATAAGATATGGCAGATGATGATGAGCGGTGGCCTGGAGGAGGCACCTTTGCAGAGGAGCTCCAGCAATGGCACCCTGCTGCCAGCATGTCTCGGGGACCACAGCCTTGCCAACGAGGCGTGTGCCTCGGTGCCGGCCGGAGCGATAGGCTCTGTGGTGGATAACGTGTTTGGCACCGATACACCCACCTCAAAACTCAAGAGAGAAACAGCTCCCAGGTTGCAGAGGCTCCAGATCAAACCCCTGGTAGATGTTGCCTCTTCGTTGTGATTTTCGCGCTGGGCTAAATCCAGCTCGTGCAATGGGCGGTGGATTGGAGAGGAGATGCGGAGGTGCCCACAGCGGAGCTGGAGGTGAATCCTTGGATGCTGTGGGCAAAACCCAAGTGGGATGCGGGAGCGTTTCCCCTTGACCACAGAAATCTGCAGCGAATGGCTGCTTCGTCCAGTCCGCTTGGCTCTGGCAGCGCATCCCACCCCTGAAAAAGAATTAAAGAAAAACAGGGGGAAAGGGGGAAAGTGAAGAACCAACTCAAGGAATTTCGCTCCACAAATAGGGAAGCGTCTTGAACGTGCCACTGGCGTGTTGCTGCAGACAGCTTAAGCCGAGAGAAAATTCTTTGGCAGTGACATCAATTCAGCAGTAAGTAATGCATTTTCTAGGGCTGAGATTCAATTTAAGGTCTCTCTCCAGTGAATGGAATGATTGAACGGTACTTAGAAAAAAAAAACAAAACCAAAAAAAACCCCAACAAATGAGACTCCTTTTGTTAAGCTCTCGTCAGCCCATAATTTAAGAGAGTTTTTTTCCCCCCTTTTTTCTGCTTGAACTGTGGTTTGTGTACTGAAGTCTGCTAGAACTGCCTTGAACTTGGCTTTCTGTAATCACACACACCCCCCCTCCACCAAATCTAGAAGCTGACAATAAAGTTTTTAAATGCCGAGTGACTCATACAGAGCTTTGAGGATCTTTAGTCCCTCCACGCTCAGCCCTTCTACCTACAAGCCGGGACCCAGCAGAAACCACAGATTCACTAAATGCCTGGGAAGGAGAGCAAGAAAAGGACAATTTTGAGCTGTGCATCCTTGAGAAGCATGGCACAGAATGTTCTTTTTTTTTTTCTCTTTTCCTGGTAAATTGTGCAGCTTTCAGCAGTCTGTTTTATAATCTCCCTAAACCGAAACCTGCCCCTAGACCACTGAGTTTAATAACCCCCAGCAAATCTCTCCTTCAGAAACTGCCACATTTTTTCCCTCTACAATAAAAAAAATAATTAGAAATTGCCGTAATTTTATAGGGAGCTCTCACTGCCTGTGAATTTAAAACTAGCTTGTATAATGCGGCGGTGAAAAGGCAGTAAAGAATCATTTTGTACCAGCAAGGGAAGAGCTTAAAAGTTTATTTTCTTGCTGAGTGACTGGAGTTAGGCAAAACCCATCCCCAAAGGTTTCATTGCTGGTGATGCAGCTGCAGGGATTGCCAAACACATACTCAACAGAGGACTAGTTTTCTAAAAATAGTGATTAGATCGCTAACTCTGTCTCTCTCCCTTGATCCAGATCAAGTCTGAGGACAGACCTGGAGCTGGTGTGAGGGGAAGGGAGGGTGCCACTGAGCGTGGCTTCGTCCACCAGCTCTGTCACCTCATCTCCTGCAGATCAGGGCTAGGGGGAAACCTGCGGTGACCAGTGTGTTGACACCACCAGATCTCCATCTTTGAATACAGTGTGGTTTAGGCTAAGACACTGTCTAATGTTGGGGGGGTGGGGTGGGAAATGAGGACAACCTCACACTTGGGCTGTTTTGAGGTGAACACGTGTATGTGATTTTGATGTTGGGTTTGCAGGGTCTGCTGTGCCTGGCCACATGGGTGACCAGAGTCTGCCTCTGGCTGGGAAAAGGGCTTTCAGCTCAGGGGGCTGTTTGGAAATGAGATTTCAATCAAAGCTGGCTGTCTTGACTCTGCAGTGAAGGGAGAGAGAGGGAGGTCAAGGCAGCAGCTCACCCTAGCTGTTACAGACACGTCTCTCCAGCCATGGTGAGCTCACCCCCAGTGACGCTCACTGGGTTTCATCCCTCTCTGGGTGTCTGTGGGTGGGTTGAGATCGTTTTCAGGTAGTCTGCGAGGGGGTTGAGAGGTTTTGAGGTGGTCTGTGGTGGGGTTGAGATGGTTTTGAGGTGGTCTGCAGGGGGATCAAGATGTTTTCAGGTGGTCCATGGGGGGGTGAGAGGTTTTGAGGTGGTCTGAGGGGGAGTTGATATGGGTTTGAGGTGGTCTGCAGGTGGGTTTAGATGTTTTGAGGTGGTCTGCGGGGGGCTTGAGAGGTTTTGAGGTGGTCTGCAAGGGTGTTGAGGTGTTTTGAGGTGGTCTGCGGGGGATTGAGATGGTTTTGAGGTGGTCTGAAGGGGGTTGAGATGGTTTTGAGGTGGTCTGCAGGGGGGTTGAGATGGTTTTGAGGTGGCTGAAGGGGGTTGAGATGGTTTTGAGGTGGTCTGCGGGGGATTGAGATGGTTTTGAGGTGGTCTGAAGGGGGTTGAGATGGTTTTGAGGTGGTCTGCAGGGGGATTGAGATGTTTTGAGGTGGTCTGCAGGTGGGTTGAGAGGTTTTGAGGTGGTCTGCGGGGGAGTTGATATGGTTTTGAGGTGGTCTGCAGGTGGGTTGAGATGTTTTGAGGTGGTCTGTGGGGGGCTTGAGAGGTTTTGAGGTGGTCTGCAAGGGTGTTGAGAGGTTTTGAGGTGGTCTGCAAGGGTGTTGAGATGGTTTTGAGGTGGTCTGTGGGGGGGGTTGAGATGGTTTTGAGGTGGTCTTCAGGGGGGTTGAGAGGTTTTGAAGCGGTCCGTGAGTGGCTACTGAAAGCTTCTGACTTGGCAAACGATGCCAGAAAAAGCTGTAATCTGTGTCCCAGTGGAGCCAACGGTTTTGCAGAAAGGTTTCGGGAGCGACCGCTCAGCGGCGGCGCAGCATCTGCCTTTGGGGAGGGGACGTGTGGGGCACAGCCGGGGTGATCTCTCCCAGACATGATCCTTCAGGTGGAGGTTGGAGCACTCCGTGGGACAAGACGCAGAAGCAGTTTCCACAGCTGAGCTGCAACCCACTCCCGAGGCGCCTTATCTTCATCTCTACTCGTATCTACTCACGTGCAATCAAAAGCCGAGGGGTCTGGGATGAGACCTGCTTTGGCATTACCCCGGGCCAAACAGCAGCTGGGCGTAGAGGGTTTGGTTTGGGCGTTTGTGCCACGGCAGAGGAAGAAGAGGCTGCAACGTGAAGAGGCTGCAAGGTGAAGCACACCCCAGCTTCATGCTGTGGCTCAGCTTCGCTTGACGCGTCACCTCTCCTGCTTCCTTGCAGTGATGCTACGACTGCTGTGAGCTTAACTCAATAGATGGAAACGCTGGGGAAAAAAAATTATAATAAAATATATTTTATTATAAAATAAAATAGGAAAACCCCATTTAGAAATCAGCTGCCAGTAAGTAATTCCTCTCTCCCGTAGACCCCGTTTCCCCTGTGCTTCAATAACTTTCTGGTTTGTGGAGTAGTTTGGATAAAAAAGGAGCTGGCGGGGGGGGGGGGGGGGGGGGGGGGAGAGAAGTTGCTGAAAAAGTAAGTCAAAGGCTCCAACATGTGTTCTGGGCCGGTTGAATTCAAGATGAGGGGTTTAGGCTTCCCGTGGGAGCTCCCTTTCACAGCTCTCCCCTAATCCTCTGGAAATCGCCTGTTCCCTACAGCTGTTGGTTCACCAGATCAACTATTTGTTCAATTATTCTTGGCCGAGATGGCGCGGGCTGCCTCAAAGGCTGCCGGCTCCATCCCTCAGCCCACTTCAATCGCCTTTGGAGGAGCCCCAGCCCGTTTGAAGCCCACCGTCCTCCTCGCAAGAGCGTCTCCCCTCCCACGCCCGCATCCTTTTTTTATCCTGCTATGACATCCCCAAGCGTGGCCGATGATGCTCCGGTGCGGCTGCAGGGGTGGGTTGGGAGGGCGGCTCTGGTGTCGGAGCGCCTGGGCAAGAAAATAATTACAAATGAAAGAGAGATTAGCAGAAGCTGTTGCGACAAATGCTGCTGAAACGGTTTCTGAAGCGCCGGCGGTCCCTTCTAACGGGAGAAATCAGCTGCAGCTGCCATCCCTATGGTGAGCCAGAGAAACACGGGTCCCACGGGGACCCCGGCATGAAAGCCTGAGACCCGACAAACCACGGCTCCAGGGGACGAGATGACGGACCGGGGCAGCTTCGTGTCATACAAATGGACCGGTAATTAACACAATATATATTTTTTTTCTTTCACATTTGCCTGCCCCCTTCACCTCCATCCCCCAGGCTCGGCTTTTGCAGAAGTGTTCAAACACGTCTAATAAATGGCTCGCAGCTGCTGAAAGATGGCTCTTGCCTGGTGCTGGGAATCACTCTGGGTTCACCTTGCGAGGGCTCTGAGCCTTTGACCTCTCCGAAACGGGCATGCAATTCCTAAATGGCTCCTTCTAGTTTCAGGTAAAGCCCCATTTTGGTTTGCCAAACCTCCCCTCATTTAACCCAAAGGTCAGAATACCCCATAGCGGTTATCCAGGGATGCCTGTGGTATAGGACACACAGGAAAAACCTTGATGTTCTTTACAAGGGACCTGAAATAGTTGATTATTCATGGAAGGAGGAGAGATGGCTTTGGGAAATCATTCCTGCTGGGTGCAAGGCTGAAAGCGTCCACATGTCTGCCCAAGCATGGCTTGGCGCAGCCAGGTGGGGGTATCTGATGGATCCGAGGTGTGGGGTGGTTGGTGTCTGTGCTGCAAGAGAAGGTGTGATGACATACCACCTTCCTTAATCACGCTTTCCTTAATCATGTGGCTGTGGAGGAGCAGGCTCAGTCCTCGTGTGTAACCTCTGCCGCACGCAGGCAGGAGGCGAGTGATGAGTGAGAGCTGTGAACAGTGGTGATGCCCAACTCATCAGCATCTTAATTATGGCTTCTTCCCCCCCAAAAAAAATCAAAGGTCAGGGCTGACTAGTGCCTGGCGTTTCTGGGAAAGGGAGCGGAGGGTTACTTGGAGGAGCAAGGAGCGTATGTTAGCGTATGTTAGCATAACAAGCAGGTCTGTTAGATATTAGGCTGTTCATTTCCTGGGGTGGTTGGCTCAGGGGGGGTAAAATCCTGATGGGCCAAGGCAGTGGGTGAACGGGCAGGTCACTGGGATGGAAATGCTGCTGGCATTCCCTGGAAAGCTAATTGTGGGAAGCGTGCAGGCAATGTGCTTTAGCGGCTTGCAGAGAAATGATGCAAAATAAAGCAGAGAGACAGGTCGTAAGTCTGGAAGAGTCACCCCAGCTGAGCATCCCCTTTTCACCAGGCTCAGCAGTAGGTGACCATCAGGAGGGAGGGCAATCCAGCTCGCATGCAGGCAGATTAAGGGTGCAAGCAAGAGGCCAAGATGAAGACAGCATCCTTGTCTTCTCCCAGCCATCCAGCCTCACGCTAACCACAGGGAATGACAGGCTGGTTTTTGCTTAGGGCTGACAAGCACCAATAATGCTTTAATCATTATCTGTCTGTTATAGACAGCATATATATAATAATGTCTGTTATAGACACTATTAAAAGCATTGTCTTTTGGCCTGGACCTATGGGGAAGTCCTGCCTTGATGACCAAAGCATGTCCAAAGCTTGGTAGTCCCATGGAATTATGAGATGTTAGCGTTTCTTTTTTCCTTCAGACTCTGAGTTTTGCCCCAGCAAGAGCAGATACTGGCCGTGTTGCTGTCAGAAGTGGTACAGGACAAGGAGAAACATTTCGGTGAGGTGCTTCCCTTTGGGTTCACGTCTTTGTGTCCTCCATCCAGGGCTTGCAGCACCTGAGCAGAGGCGCTGCAGCATCCCTCTGTTTTGGGTCTTTTCCCTAATTTCTCAAGTCAAATGGGATGCGCAACCTCCCTGTGTCTGCATCCCTCCCCCAACTTCCCTCTTACCCCCTCCCACCTCTGACCCATCCTCCCTCCATCACCCCCAGGTCTCTTCCAGCTGCTCCCCGCGTCTCGCAAGCCCCAGCAATTGCTTTTGAAACAACACGTCAAAACACCATTAGCCTGGTCCCCGGCCAGCCTGGCTGCCTTCCCCAGCCGAGCAGCGAGGACAGGCTGGCGCTGAAGCATCCCGCCTGGTACTTTGAAGCACCCGCCTGCGCTCGGCGGGGACAGCTGGGCCATGCCACAATCCCCTCGGCCCTTTGGGCTAAGCTGGGCATTTTAAAATAGTCCCCCCCCCACCTCCCCTGCCCGATGGTGACAACTGCACAATTATTTTAGACGCTGTTTACGGACCCGTGGGGTAACCGGAGCCTGCGGGTGGCGGGGAGGAATGGGAGGCGGTGGGCAAAGGGAGCTGGGGGGGCAGCCCTGCGTGGGTTTCACCCTAATTAGCAGCCCCCTCATTTCTCAAAGGGTGTTGGAAAACTCGTCCGTGCATGCAAAGCTACAGCACCAAAGAGATTGGTGGCAGAAAACAGGCACTTTGCTGCAATCCTTATTTTTTTTAGGTTTTTGAACCCCTTCACATTTGTTTTAGGGTTCGCCAAAAGGCAGTGCTACCTCCTCGCTGGAAAAGTGATGCTGCCAGGTGGATTGGGACAGCAGGTGGGGATGAGAACTGTGCTGGGTGATGCTTTGCCTTGTGCCTCAATTTCCCCGTTGGTAAAACAGGGATGTGATGTCTGGGACCACCCCAGAAAAGGAGGGGAAGGGACCAGGTTAGAGCTGGTCTTCCCAAAACCAGTGCCGCACCCCGGCGAAGCGCCTTTAGCAGAGGGAAGGCTGTGACAAAGTGACACACGGAGCTTCTCGCCGGCAGCGTGGGGCTGGCTGGGAGCTGGGCTCCACTCGTGGAAAGCCAACCCCGAAATGGGGATGCAGACTCCTGTCGGGTCCCCTGGGCCTGCGCCCCTGAGCATCCCTTGGCGGTGCGGGAGCCTTTCGGTGAGCCCTCAGCACCACCTAGTGTTCCCAAATTTTTCTGGGGTTCATTTCTGCACACTGGAGACCTGTCCAGCCACGACTTGCGTGTGATGGCTTGTCCCCAAGGCCAGAGCAGCAGCAGCATCCCGCAACCCTTGTCCCTGCATCCACAAGGACCACCCCTGCCCCCCTCCCAGTTACTGCTCTTCTCCCATTTCACACCACAAATCCCTCGTGCAAGCTCTCGGGTGGAAAGGCTGCTCCCAAAAAGCCCAGCACCCGCTTCCCACAGCCCTCCCAACGCTTTCTCCTTTGTGGCCGTGGGTTTACAGGGCAGGCTGAAATGCTTCACCCTCCAAGGTCACTCCAGGGGAGCTTGTGGGGACCCGGCTTTGTAGTACGTCACAGCTGTATTTCCATCACTAAAACTCGGTAAGTTTCAATTTCTGGATTTGCTCTTGGCCCCTGGCCCTGGGTATGTTTTATTTTGATGAAATGCAACTTTTTAGGGTTGATCGGGATGCTGACAATTAGCAGAAATTATAAATGTTTGCTGAGGAAAGAGAGTTGGAGCTGGAGTGCTGGGGAGGAGGGAGAAAATTTTAAGGATGATAAATTAGGGGAAGGAGAAAAAGCAAATGGCAGTCTTAACAACGACACTTTCCAAATTTAATTTTAAAAGCAAAGGGTTCAGCGTTAAGGTGTCAAGATGATGCACTAATTTTCCCTCTCTTTTCAGATGGAATTACCCACCGCGTCTGATCCTGCCGGTCCCTCACAGCTTCACTTCCCCAGTAACCTCACCCTCAGGCAAAGGCATTTCTTCCAGCTCCAGGTCAGGATGCCAAATAAATCCACTAGTTTTAACAGGTGACATGAACAGCAGCAAGGGGCTGGGGAGGTGACATTCCTCCCTCTGCCACCGAGATGTGCCCTTGCTCCACTCACTGCTGAATGCAGCTTGAAGGAGGGGAAAAAACCCCAAATAATAATAATAAAAAATAAAATCATTTTTATGATAAAAAAAAAAAAAAAGATCATGATGCTCAGCATCAGCTGGGAGTTATTTTTTCACCCTGCTCGCCCCTGTTCAAGTTTTGCCCACTTTGTGCTCCCTTTTCATGGCAATTGCTTTAAATTTTAACCTTCACCACCTCTCCCTGCATCCCCCTCTCTGCTGCCTTGCGCTGTTCCCTTGCTCTCCACCTTCACTGTCTGTTACATTTCTTTTATCTGGCTGCACAATTTTCTTTTTAATGACCTTCTGTCCCCTATTAACACTTTTGCTTTCTGCAGGCATGCTGCGGTGCTGGCAGCCAGCTGGGACTGATGCAGTTTGAATCACACCAGGGCTGAGCTGTCCCCACCTTGATTTAATTCTGGTCCCCTCTGGCTGTTTTTATCCATCTGGGGTCTCGGATCTGTTCATGGTGAGGGGGTATAACGGAAAACTTTGGGTTTTTATTTTGCTTGTTCTGCCCCAGAGCGATTCCTTTTTGGTCTGGCCATGCATGGATGCTGTTTGCTCTGCGCAGCTGCAGAGGTGCCATATCGGATTTATTAATCTTCTCCTTTTGATGTCTGGCAAACACCTTCCTAGACATCTCTGCGAGGGAACAGGGTGTTTGCAAGAATTAGGTCACGTTTTGAGCAGAGGTCAACCAGTCCCTCGCTATCTCCTTTGCTAAATGCTCAGCTTGCACCTCCCTGGGGCTCTTTTCACCACCCGCATCGAGGAGTAAATTCTGCTGATGGTGGTTTGGAGGCAGCTGCAGGTCTCTGCCCCTTCTCCTCTTGCAAAGCACTTTGGCATCGCTGCAGACCTGGGTTGCGTGCGGTGGGTAAGTGCTCAGCTGGCAAATAGCCCTGAGACGGGAGGATGCTGTGAAGGGATCCTTCCCTGGGTACCACAGGACAGAGCTGCTCCCTGTTGCCTCCATAGGAGATGCATTTCAGAATGGGAGGGTATAGGTATGCAACCGTTTTCCTGCAGATATTGCCATCGGTGGGTGCTATGTTTCACAGCACCCGGTCATTTAGGCAGGTTTCATATGCACCCGTGCATGGGTGCAGGGGGCTGGGGGCAAGGAAAACAAGATGTGATTGTCTTGGTTGGAAAACACATCAATATCCCAGCGAGGGACCACATAAATATTTGTGCCTGGGCGAGTATGCCAGCTTGCTTTCCAATTTCCCTGCATCTTAAAGTTGCAGGCAACCCGCGCAGCTCCCCTCTCCGGATGCGCATCCACGTGGCAGATGGCTCTTTCACCCGTCCCCTCTGCCAGCACAGGAAAATGAGGGAACTAATTTCCTCCGTCATTTCCCCCATTTCTCTGAGCAATTAATTCTGAGCTCTTCCCAAGCAAATTTACGCATGGCTCCCTCCTCTTCCTACCGCGTGCTCCAGCCTGTATCTAACGCTGCATCCTTGGAGACGGCAGGTGCCAAAGAGCCTGTTACCTTCCCAGAGGGAAGATGTTTCCCAGGGCAGCAGGCTCCTGTTTTCCTGGTTAGTCCCTGCAGGTTTGTTTGCATGTCAGTGTGAAGAGACTGGCGGGCTGCTGTTTGCTGCCAGAGGTCCTATGGATATGTTTAGGGGCTGTACTTCTGTGTGGGGTAGGCAGGGAGAGGACAGAAGTCAGGGGGTGGAAAATTAGAGATGAGCAGGACACAAAACACCATTTCGAGGCCTCAAAAATTCCTAGGACAGGAATTGTGATTATTATTTTGTTGTTGTTGCCAGGACTGATTTCACGGGAAGGCAATAAGATTTAGAAAAGCTGCTAATCCGGACTTGAGCCCTGGGGTTTTTTTTGGCTGGGGTGCAACATGGTGACCAGGACTCCCACCTCCATGGACCGTGGCTGGTGAGGGGCCGAATCCTGGATACAGGTGAGATGAGTTACACCCTTTACACGTGATTTCAAGGCCGTTTAAGGGGGTTAAGAGGTGGGTTTAAGAGGGGGTTAAGGGGTGGCTGAGCTCTAGTGAAGGTGTAGCTATAAATTAGAGGTGACTTTGGGTTTTGATGTGTTTTATTGGGAAACGGTTGCTCAGGACCACGGGGAAGCGAGAGGTTTTGCTGAGGTGGGGTCCTGTTCAACCCCCAGCTCAGGGATGGTCTTTACTACAATAAATACACACAGAGAGGTTATTTGTTTCCTTATAGTAAGATCCACCTCCCCCCACCCCCTGTGGTTTCGTTCTGCAAATATTTGACGGTGCAAATTTCCTGGTAGCTAAGAAACACTGAACGGCTCAGCAGTGTCGGGTAGGGGCAAACTTCCATTTCAGAGTCAGGTTTAGCTAAAAGTTTAGCTGAATTTGGCCTTCCAGGATGGGAGGAGCTGTGGGATTTATGCACCAGGTCCAGCAACTTCAGCGCTACAAGCAGGATTTTTGCATGATGTTTTGGGGGCGTTGGTTTTGGACATCCCCTGCCTTGTTTTTCATGAGCTTGCACAGAGAGGCAGCAACTCCCCAGCCAAATAATCCTCTCTGTTTCCAGGATCTCCCTCTCATCACTTTGTTTTCCTCCCATTTATTCCTCAACCTCAGTTTCAGGCGTAGTTTTCTGGGGGTAAAGCTCCCCATGCGCCTGCAGCAGGGCTGGTGTAAACACCCTGATTTATTCTGATTTATTCCAGGGCTTGTGGGACACAGGTTAGAATGGCAGCAGGCTCCTGGGACATTGAGGAAAGGATTTAACGGAGGAGCTGCCTAACCAGAGGAAAGAAATGCCTGCAGCTTGGCTTTTTGCCTCTGGAAAATTTGAATCGCCTCACCTGAAAAAACAAGCACGGTTTGGGCATCCAACCCCACCGCCGATAAAATCAGCGGCGAGAGGATGCCTGCGGGATGCTTCCCCCCATCCAGCAGCACCCACCCCTCGGAGCGGTGAGAAAGGATGAATAAATGGATAATTATTTTTCGGGGAAGTCACCTGTTTAAACAACGCTGTGGGACGGAGTGAGGGAATAATTTGATTTGACTGAATCAAAATAATAATAATAAAAAATACAGGGGATTGCCAGGCAGCACTTCTAACCATGAAGTAATTTATGAAAAGGGGGTGGGTGGGGGTGTGTGTGTATGTATTTAAAACATGAAAATTCAGCTTTCTTCCTACAAATTCCCTGTGGCAGGTGTATTTGCTCTCAGTGATGTAAGTAGCTGCACTGCTCCATGGAAGTGCGTTAAAACCAGGGCTATTGCACAGAAGGCTGTCAGGGCTTCTCTTACAAATAGCGATAATAACGCTTACCTCTCTCCCAAGGGCGTCGTGGGGGTTAATTATTTAACATTTGTAAAGCACTTGCAGGGCTGGAGATGAAAGTGGAAAGTATTATTAAGAATAAACTACGTTTTATAGGAGGCCTGGTCAGAAAATTGCATTCGGAGTTGAAATATGGGTTATGAGCAGGGATCCCTGGAGGAGCATCCATCACGACCTGGGAAGCACGGAAAATGAAGTGCCTTAAAGAAATTAATCCGTTCTGCAATGTTTCATGGCCGGGGCTGCGCCGAGGGATGCGGGGAGCTGGGGTGGGGGGTAATGCCCCATAGGGCCCCCCTGTCCCCACGTGAGGTGGGCAATGGTGGAGCCCAAGAGGAAGAAATTTAATCATTGCAATGAAATGGGAGAAAATAAAGATTTTTTTTTATATTTTTTTTTTTGGTGGTGGGGGGGGAAACCTGGAGAGAGCGAGTTTCTCAAGTCAGGAATTTTGTGGGGGGAAACTGCAAATTAAAGCACTCGGTGTGCACAGGGGTGGGTTTTTTTCGTGTGTCCAGGGTTATCTTTCCCCTCTGGCCGGGGTTCGGGGAGGCCGACAGCACCCAGGGCTGGTGGGGAGGAGGCAGGGGAGGAGCACGGCTCACCTGGGCGCAGGTGCGGCAGCGGGATCACCGGGACAGGTAAGGCTCTGCTGGCTGGGGAGGGGGATCGTGTTGGGAAAGGGCTAGGGAAGGGGCGGGGGGAAATCACCCTGAGCCGTGGGGCTCACCCCCCGTAGCTCAGAGGGGAAGGGACCCCACCTGCCCACCCTTTGGGTAGGGATGGATGTGGGGACCCCTGAATCTGGCACCCAAACCAGCCCCAGAGGGAGGGAGGAGAGGGTTCAGGGTGACCCCAGACCCATTCCCCTTGGGAAAGAAAATCATGGAGGATGCGGGGGTGTGGGCTCTGCCCACCTCACCTCTTTGGGGTGTCCCACCGCCCAGCGGGATGGGGCAGGGAGGAATTTGCTGCTGTCCCCACCAGGCTGGGGTGGGACGCGTGGGGCAGCCTGGCAAACGTTTTCCAAGGAGGAAACTGAAAAACAAACACGCTACGTGGGGCCCAGCAGCAGGCAGGGGTGAGCGCCACCCCCCCCACCCCCCCCCACCCCCCGACCATAAAAGCTCAAACAGCTTCGACCCACGTCGAACAGCTTTGACCCACGTCGCTGCTGCCTGCGTCCAACCAGAAACCCCCTCCCCACCCTCCTCTCCCCACAGAATCACCCACAAAACTCTCTTTAAGTGTCCCAAAATGTGCAGATCGGGAGGAAAACCAGAGTCTGGGGGACTGCCCTGCTTGGGGGACAGTGCCCCCCTAGCAGGGCACTGCAGGGAGGGGTTCTTCCTTCTTCCAGCTTCCTTCCACCAGCTTGTCGTTAAAAAACAAGCAACATCCCGCTTTTGCAGCAGGGTGCCATCGCCCAGGCGCAGGGCGCTAGCGGAGGTTTATGTCGGGCAGCCACGGCGATCTATTAGATCATTAAACCGGTGCTCAACAGCCTCAGGTTTGTGTGTTTAAGGGGGATGAGGGGGTGTATCGGGGATATGTTGCAATGGAAATGGTTTCTTTAGTAGCTGGTCTTGGACAGTTTTCCTCGTGGGATGTGGAAGGCGGCTGGGAGACATGCTTAGCCTGGGTTGCGTCGTGGGGCAATCGGGACTGTTTGATGCTGAGCAATTTTCTCATCTGCAGAAAAAATACCGATCTTTGCGGCGTTTCTGGTGGTGGTAATGCTGGTTTTGAGTGGCTGTTTGGGTCGGTGCTTGTGAGGAGTAGGGGTTGGGGGTGTCGGGGCTGTCCCACCGTGGCACGTGGTAGAGCTGGGGAGGCAGTTCAGCACACAGACCTTGGCTCGCCAAGTCCCATGGCAACCACCACCTTTAAAAAACACTTAAATCTCTTTGGTGTCATGCAGAGGCAAAGAAAAATGCCTTCTAAGATGGTAACACGCATTTCCCAAAACAAATCATTTTGAAAGTTGCCTTAAAACCACAAATAAACAACTGTAGGTCATAAAGAGAAGCAAAAGGATGACGAAGCTCCCACTCTGAGCCCCTGTAATTAAGAAGGCTTTGGCTAATTTATTTCTTATATTTCTCTGCTTGGCTGTAACTTTGAGCTGCTGCTTGCTGCTTGCCTGATGGTGGGGCTCAGCACAAGGGGTAGGGATGGAGAATCCAAAGCCGGGACTTAAGAAAAGGAAGGCAGAAAGAGCGGTAGCAGGCAGAGCGCAGTATAACCTCTCCATCGCCAGCTTTTCGGTCCATCTCTCCCCCAGTGTCTCTCTTTAGGTGAGTCCGTTGTGTCTATTAAATAGAGCTGGGGTCCAGCATCCTAAATTTGAAGCTTTCATCTCAGTTTGAACTTCCACATTGATTTTTCCCGTTGCAGCGGGCCTTTGTTTTCAGATTAGCCCGGTCTACCTCGTGTGCCTGCCTGCACAAGCTCCGGCAGCACCTGATGGTCCTTCAGATATTCCCCGGCAATTAAGCCTAAGAGGCCCCGATGCTGATGACAATTTTTAACCCAAGTCTAAACCCACTAAGGATCCTTTAGAGACAGAAAAGTTGCTTTCCCCGTTTTGCAGACGCAGCTGGTCTCGTGAGTATTAGTAACAAGTAACGTGATTGCTCAGTGTCACCGTTAATGCTCCCCAGTGCAGATGGAGGCAGAGATAGAAGAAAACCTGATGATAATGGGATGAAATGGTTCAGAGTAGGGTTTTAGTCTGACATTAATGCATTAGGGATCCAACTCCTAGGGGAGCTAATGGAAGTGCTGCTATGATTAGGAGTGCCTCTGCAGACAAGTAAGACAGCGCTGGTAATGGAGCGAGGCGGTGCAGGCAGGCAGCGGGCAGCAGGAAAGCTCGTATTTGTAGGGGATGCTTCTCCCGGCATCTCTTGGGTGTCTCCTCTGCCCTCTTTCTGTCTGTAGGGTTATCCCACCCTCATGTCGTCTTCTCCAGCGGTGGGCTGCTGCCGGCCCTCCCAGGCGGAGAAGTTGGGCTGTGGGATTACGCCGCACTCAGAGCAGGGAGGCACCGGGCTGCCCGAGGATGCTCCTTCAGCCAAAGCGCTCCGCTGCTCTCAGGCTGGAGGTCTGGGCTTGATGCTGTCCTGAAGCCTCAGGGTCGGCAGGAGGAGACCCAAACCACCTCTAGAAGGTTGGAAATAGCTTTGTTATTTCCAGGGATACACCTCGGCGGCATTCCCCAGCTCAGCCTGAGCTCAGCCTTTTCCTTTTCTTTTCTTTTTTTTTTTTTTTTTTTTTTTATGCTAAGACATTTCTTCACTGAGACTCTTCTTCACTGAGTCAGCCTTTTCCCGGGGAGTGTCCCTGTAACCCAGGACACTCCAAGAGCCAAGCAGCAGGTCCCACGGTGAGCAAACCAGTTCTGGTGTGACTGAACTGCCTGATTTGCAGAGGTCGAAGGGCACAGTTAATTGCAGGGGGGACGGCTGTGAGCTGTTTCCAATGGCAAACTTTAGACTGTAACTTCCAAGCTGGGGAAAATGGGAGCGATGCCCTGACTGAGACATTATTGATGCACTAATAAAACCTTTACAAAAACAAAAAAAACAAAACCAAAAACAAACCAAACCAAAACAAAAAAAAACACCCTTGGTAAAGCAAATGAGACCTTTGGAAAACTCGAAAGTTTTGGCTGAAAAGGGATTATCTGTGGCTGCCAGGGTAGAGCGAGAAGAAGAGGTGAAAGCCTCGTTGGGCTCCTCGCCATCCTCCCTGCTGCTCCAGACGCCTCCCCGGGTGGCTGGGCACATTAGCTCTGAACCAAGAGAAACCAGCTCCTTTGAGAGGTGGTAAGAGCAGATGAAACAGTAAATCATTAAGCCGGCGCAGCGCACGGCATTGTAATAAACAGGGGGCAAAGTGCACTAATTACAAGCCAGCAGGGATGTGGATGCATTATCGAACGCGCAGGTTGGGCGACGAGGGAACAAGGCAAAGCCACACTTTGCAGGGATGTCCTGTGATGGTGCTTGTTGCTACCAGCCCCACCATCAGCTGGACCCTGAGCTTTTCCTTTTCCCCAACGTAGCTGATAGCAGGCAAAGTCTCGCTGCTTTTGGAGCTGGAGGGATAAACAAGAGCTGTTTGCTCCAGGGCACTCGCAGTTGAAAACAGAATTGTTTGGGGTTTGTTGGTTTTTTTTCCCCCACTGTGTTCACCTTTTGCATATTTTCAGAGGAGGAAGAGAAGCAGGAGAAATAGTTTTGCTGGTCACGCGTCCCACGTAAGCTGCCCTGCTTCCTGCTACGAGCCGTCGGGTGGGTACAGACGGCAGCAACCCCAAAACAGCCCCGCCGCCCTGCCGAGCTCAGCCCATCTCACGTAAGCGCCCCAAGGTTTCAAACATTTAAGTTTCCCCACTTTGATTGACTAATGTATCCTTTCGGTCATCCCACTCTGACTGCACCAATCTCCCGTGGGAAACTATCAGGTCCCGTTAAATCTCTGCCTTTAAAACGTCACTGCTGGAGCTAGGTCGCGGAGTTATTGACTATATATTTGACTATATATTCCTGCGGGAGTGTTATAATTATAGCATGAATGCGGTGTGATATGGCTGCACTACTTCTTGTTGTGGTATTCCGGGCTCGGGTTAGTTCTGCTTTCGGTCGTTATCCTGGTATTAGAGTTTCATGTATGTGATGGGATTCTCTGCTCACCCAGAAAACAGGGATTTTTCAGCCACCTCCCCGGCTCAGGTATGCTGCTCCCTTAATCACAGGGATACAGGTGGATGCTCTGATTCCCTGATTGTCTCTTTCAAAGAGACTATTGTATTAACCCACTGGACTGTGCTCGCATTCCTGGTCAATGGCGTCCTGCTTTGATTTTGTGTTTAATTACCCAGTGCCCCCTCTGTCAATAAATCTCTCCTTTTAAGTCACAAAATAAGGCAGAGCCTTGCAGCGCTGCTAACAACTGCCTGCAAAGCTGCTAGCCAATACAGTAGAAAATAATATTTCTATGCACAGTTTTTCCACTCTGGGATTAAATCCCTTCCTAAATCTGTTCGCATGAAACCCACCGTGATAGCTCCCCGGTGCGTGGTGGAGGCAGGACCAGCCTGGTGCAAGCCACAAGGACCTCAGCCGTGTTTGCTGCTGCATGTGCCTGCCTGCACCGGGGTGGTGTTTGCACGAGGAGGCAATGTTTGCTCACCTCCAGGTGTTGGATTAGCTGGTTTGGTTAAACCAGTTCGCATTGGGCAGGTTGGCAACAGGGCTTGAGCAGGTCTGATCTAACGCGGCGGATTTGCCTGCCTCTGGGAGGTGGTATCTGCACCCTGCTGATAGCGCGGGCAGGGACTTGAAGGGGCGAAACAAGGCGTTCCTGGGACAAACCGACCTGAAATTAGGTATTAATAAAGCCAAAGCAACCGCTCGCCTCTCTCAAAGGCTGGCAGCAGCAGCAAGCCTTGTCCAACCTCACACCCAGATCACCCTTTATGCAGCAAGCAGGCAACAGGAGAGTAAGAGCATTTTTTAATTTATAATTCCAGCCGGTGGGGACTGAAGCCCAAAACACAGCTGGGGAAGGTGGTTGAAGGATAACGGGGTCGTGGGCATCTGGGATGGGGAGGTCAGGTCCAGCACCAAACGATGCAGATGGATGGCACCCACTCCACGAGAGAGCTGGTTTCTGCCCAGCGCTAAGCGGAGCTCGGAGCGGAGAGGAGCATCACTCAGTGGAGAAGGAAGCCCTGGGTGCCAGCAACACAGCCTTTGCTATCAATTAAAAAAGATCCTAATTGACCAGCCTGCCACAACCGACCTGTGATCGCACCGAGGCAGGCCTCCAAACATATGCTCGAGCCCACATGAAAGAGCTAATCGTTTCTTCACCCAATTAAGCAAACCAGCAAATGGCAAACAGGAGCCGGCTGGGGTTTAATTGCTGTAATTCTCCTAGGAAACGGGTCCCCCGGCTCTGCTACAAACCGCCCGCGTGTGCCCCGGCACCAAGGGGCACGGGGGCTCGAGCAGCTCGGTTGGGTTCCCGGGGCTCCGCGCAGTGCAAATCCGGGCTGAGTGATGCTCCAGAGAGAATAAGGGGTGGGAGGCGGCGGGGATGCTGGTAGCACGTTGGTTTGTTTACCCAAACCCAAAATGTTTTGTTTCCAGCAGCTTTTATTTCTGAAACTACCTTTTTAACAAAATGCTTTGGCTTTGCGAAATAGATGTGGGGTAGCTTTGTGGGTTGGTTTGGGGTTTTTTCCTTCACCCTCCACGGGCTAAATAATTCCAGGAATTTTTTAAAAAAAGTTGGACATAGCACACGATTTCTGTGGCTGTTCAAGGAGCTGCAGAAACCCACGGACATTTACCCCTAGACCTTACTCTTTTCCCTGCGTGTTATCTCTCCTCCCTGGTCCCCAAAAGCCCACCCTGCCCTGGTTGGCAGCAGATGCTCTCACTCATACCTGCAGAAGGGTAGGAGAAGCAGAGACCACTGCTGGGAGAGATCCTGGGGGATGCAAGGTTCAGACTGGGATGTGTCAGAGACCACAGCAGATATGAGGCCTCTGCTAAACTGGTCTGGGCTCTGGCTTTTGTGGATATTTCCCAGTCTTGGGGCAAGGACCCCAGAGAGGTCCCAGATGTTCCCACCTCTCCCCCTTGGAGGCTTTCCCCATGCTCCTTCCTATTCCTATGTGCCTGGTCAAGCCTTTCCCAGTCCTTCCTGAAGGGAAAATCCCATTATTTTTTTTCCCCAGTGTTATGTCAAATAACTGGTGTATGTCGTATAATGACGTTTTTCTTTGCCTTGTAGTGAGAGGAGGTTGTCAGGATGGCAAACTTCAAGGGTCACGCGCTCCCAGGCAGTTTCTTCCTGCTCTTTGGGCTCTGGTGGTCTGTGAAATACCCGCTGCAGTATCTCAGCCAGAAAGTAAATAAGAAATACCACAGGATTTATTGCTTCCAGCGCGTGGATGCCATCGAAGGGGGAATCAAAATCATCTTTGCCCTGATAGGTAAGGGTTATATTTGACTAGCAGTGCTGGTAACTTCCCGGCCAGTAGCAATGACCGTACTGGAGCCTTTGCTCCAGAGGAACCTGTCCAGACGTGGTAGGATGCATCTTAGATATTCATCTTGTCTTGATCTGTAATAGAGTTTGATGTGATAAGACCAAGTCTCATACCCCTTCCCCAAGCTGAGCAACCACTAGTACGGGCAGCCCTGATTTTTGCACCCAGTCTTTTCTCCCTAGCGTAAACCCATCAGCTCTTGCTTCAGACCCCCCTGCAGCAATGAGTAGCACCAACCACCATGGCAAATAAACCATCAGGAATGCCATGGTCTCGTGTGTGTCCATGCAGGGATGCTGGCAGAGCAGTTCGTCCCCGATGGCCCCCACTTGTACCTCTACAGCGGGGGGAACCGTGACTGGGTGAAGCTGATGAACTGGCAGCACACCACCATGTACCTCTTCTACGGCCTCTCCGGGGTGGTGGACGTCTTCACTTACACCTCCCAGGTGGTGCCGCGGGGTCTGGATCGCCTCATGCTCTCCGTGGCTGTGTTCGTTGAAGGTCGGTAGAAGGTGGCCCGTGACTCGCGGCAGGGGGGGGATGTTGGAGGGTGAGTCAGAAAGGGACCAAAATTTGCCAGACTGAGGTAGTGCTCTGAATGCCCCTGAAGATAAAACACGTTGTAGGTGATATATTATCAAAGGGTGGTCTGTAGCAAGGTGGGAAATACAGGCATCGATAAGTCCTGGCTTTGCCTGGTTTGGGATTTCTGGGGTGGCAGCGGTACAAAGCAGTGGGCTGAGTTTCCTCATTATGATAAATGGTTGGTGGATGCTGCATTTATCCTACATCTACAGAGCTGCTCGCATGCCCCGCGTTCCCCCCCCGAGAGCCATTAATTGCACTGCAGGCAGCGTCATCCTCATCTGCTTGCGTTGCACGTGGCAAATTCGACTGACTTATTCCAGCTTCAGTACATCATGAATATCATTTTGTCTTCAGGCTGTCTCGCAAGTCATGAGCCAGGATTTCAGACCCCTCTTGGATCACACGGGGAAAAGGCACTAGGAAATGAAGGTCTTGCTTATATAAAAAAGCCCTTAAGGAAGGCGTATCTGTTGTTATTTTCCCTTCCCTGATCCCAGTGGTTTCTGAAGCAGAGCAGGGGCGGCTCAACAGGCGCAGTCTGGCATGTAAGAAAAAGAAATCTATCATTTACAGCTCCCGAGAAAATGGTGATGTTCAGCAATAGAAAGGCAGGACACAGCAGGAACCCGGCTGCGAGGGGGGGGTGATCAGAAGAGGTGATGGCACCCACACGGGAAGACCCCCCCCGTCAGCTGTCCTCTTCGGTCCCCGTATTGCTCAGACCCTCCTGCCCCACAGCTGGGCATCTCATCCCTCCAGGCTGGTGGGATGCCAGGAGACCTAGAGGGATGGTGCTATGTGGAGTCCCTTGTTCTCATGGTGACCCGTCTCAGTTTGCCAACCGGGTGGGTGATTTACTCTGCCGCGCCTCTGTGGTCACGGTGTTGCTAACACTACTCTAAGCACGGTACGTCCTTTGGCAGGTTGTCTCTTTTATTACCATGTCCTTCACCGCCCCATGTTGGATCAGCATATCCACTCCCTGCTGCTCATCGCCATCTTTTCAGGGGCCTTCAGTATCATGCTGGAGGTCTTCCTCCGTGACAACATTGTCCTGGAGATGTTCAGAGCTGGTGTCACCATCGTCCAGGGAACGTGGTTCTGGCAGGTCAGTTCTGCCTTCTCATGTGGAGCAGAGCACCGAGGTGGGAGAGCAATGGCAAAAGAGGAGAATTAGCCATACATCACGTATCAATCGCACGTCTCTGAAGGATAATTTTGCCAGGCTCGCTTCATAAATAGATCATCACCCAGAATGAAAATTTACTTATCGCAGGTCATCGCTGATGACTGCTGCTGCTGAAATAGCTGTTTGTCTTGGCTTATTGCTTCTCTGGGGGGAACAGCAAAAGCGAGCACTTGCAGTGAGCGAGCAACATTTTACAGTATCTAACAACCAAGGACTAATTGCTTAATGTGTCTAATGCACCCTGCAGCACTCCCTCTGGTTTAGTGGAGAGATGCAAACCCCATCAAGCAATAAAATGGCTGAGTAAAAATACAACCAGCTGCTCGCTTTGGTAGTAGTTGGAGCTAACTGCTCCCAAAACCAAGCTGCCACCAAGAAATGCGAGTTCCCCTCCTCTTTCTCAGCCCCAGGTCTGCTGCGCTATCTCAAACCAGCCTTTATTCAGAGGTTAAAACTGGGCTGAGCTTGTAAAATACTGAATTTGGAGTTTTTAAAGGATGGCTAGGAGCCTGCAATGCAGAGGGACAGACCATTGTGTGGGGTTATTGTACAGAAAAAGAGACCGCAGGCACAGACCTTGCTTGGTGTGGCCTCTCGTTGCAAGGCTGGACCTCAGTAAGGCCGGTACAAATGAGGATCCCAGTCAGGGCTCAAATCCCTTGGTCACCATGGTGGGGACCGAGATGGACAGAGGGCTGCTGGAGGTACATTGATTCCCCAAGGTAATAAATCGCTTGTATCCACCCAGATCGGTGTCGTGCTCTTCCAGCCATGGGGAGGCCCCACGTGGGATGAGAAGGACCACAGCAACATCATGTTCCTCACCATGTGCTTCTTCTGGCACTGGGCAGCCGCTGTGGCCATCCTGGCTATCAACTACACCCTCGCTTACTGGTATGGCTGGGGCGTGAAGGTGGGCAGGGGCGGGGGTGGCTGCGATGAGCTGCGGATGCGCTCCAGCCGATCCCAACGTACAAAGTCACAGCTGAATAAGCAGCCCCTGACTACTGCAAGTTTTAGGGCATGGCGACAATTTGTCGAGTGCACGGAATGCAAAATAGTGTCAGCAAGAGGCACGGGTGTTGAACGCGGAGAAGCAAATGGCTGAGCCCCTGGAGCTGCTCCTGGAAGTCACGCTGGTTTTGGGTTTTTTTTGTTTTTTTTTCTCTGCACCCAGTGCTGGAAGTAAAACTTTAATTCGATAGAAAAATCAAAGCATTACCAGGATGCCCTGACATTTAGTCCCCTCCCTTGCAAGGGTTTCAGAGCGGTTGACAGTCACTGAGTCGTTAGAGGTACAACAGCACTGTGATGGCTAAAACATCACCAGCCCCCAGCATGGCTTTTCCAAGGGGATGGGAAGGGGATGTATCCCACTTTCGAGGGTGCTCCTACCACCTGTGAGCCTCTAAGGGACGCTGCATGGCTTGCTGAGACACAGGCTACAGAAGGATCAGTCCAGTCTATGCAAGCAAATAGACTCTAGAGAATAAAAAAACCCAATCCTCCCCTCAACCAGCATTTGAGGACCTCTATAATAGTTCCTGCCCCTCTGTGTATTCACCACAAGCGCACTTTGCTCCCCTGAGCATCCTGGCATTTGTCTGGAGGTTTTGCTAACAGCGGTTTATCGCTCGTGTGTTCCAGCTGCATCCAGAGGAGCAGGAGAGGCAGCGCGGAGCCCTACATCGGTCTGGGAGTCCGGCAGCAAAAGTGTGACACGAGCTCCCAAGCTGCCTTCTTAAATGGATCTGATGAAGAGTGAAGAGGGATGCAATCTCCTTCTCCAAATACATGAAGAATCTGTTTTCTAGAAGGAATCAAAAAAATCTAATTACATATTTATGGTTTGGAAGGGTGAAGAGAGGTGCCACCTCTCTGCTGCTGGGAGGCACATGGAGCACACCGCGGGCAGCTGCCCTCCATGCCTCCCTGAACATCACCCTCTCTGAAATGAGCACAATTTGGGGTGATTTTTAGCAGCCAAAATAAGCACAGAAACTTAATGTGATGAGATGGCTTCATCCGATGGGTTCCCATGTGTGTTTCCGTAGTGATGGAGGGCATCCTTGGGCCAGCTGACTTTTCCAAGAGCCTGGAGGCTTTGACGTGCCGTGATTGAAGCCAGGGAAACCTCCAGGCTGAGGTCAGGTACCTCTGGACCAAAGCATCATCTCAAGGAGGAAGAGTAGAGGAGTGCTGAATGTGAGATTGTGTCAAATTTGCACCGCCACAGCTTGATTGTATGCAGTACTGATTTTATTACCGAAGCTTTGAACTAAAGAGAGGTTTTGTTAATAGTTTTCTCATTCGCTTAAAGGCTGAAAGAGCGAATAAATGTGAAATAAAAAAATCCGTAGTGAGCTGATATCCTTAAATTTAAGACTGATAAATTATAGAGTGTGTAATAATAGCTTAGACAAATCCATCCCTCAGACCTGTAAAGCCTGAAGGACTGTAAGATACACAGCTTAGCAGCAGGGATTCGTAAAACGTCCCAGTTTCCCATTGAAAATAAACCTCTCAGCTTGGAAAGTGAGATGAAACAGGCACACGTTTTGTTTTTAGCCTGCCTTTGCCACCTAATCTCTTGTAAAAAGTGACTGGAAATGTCACCTCCTAGATAGGAGGAAAATACACCAGTAGTGAGTATAGGGATTAAAAAAATCTCTATCTATATTCATATATAAAAAATAAACACCAGCGCAAACGGAATTGCAACTCTTCATGTCTCGAACCCTGGGGCTGGAAGGATGCTCTGCAGTGAAGTCTTCTCACTGCTGCGTAACGGTGGGGGGATGGATGGCAGCTGGGTTTGTGCTCATGCTCATGCTCGTGATGGAACAGAAAAGCAGCTACTGGCAGGTCCAAGCGCTCGCAACCCCACGCTTACCCCCAGGAAAGGCAAAGCTCGTCCTTGAACACCCTCTCCCCTTGTGCAAAGAGCCTGTTGCAGACTAAGGGGGCTGCAGCAGGGATTTTATTGCTTATTAACGCGCTGTAAGGGCTAACTAGCTTTCTTTGAATGCCAGCTTTCCTATCTATCCACCACTGAGCCGGTTTATTTTGCACGGCTGGATGTCGGGAGGTGCACACAGGCTCGGCGTGCAGAGGATTAAGCAGCAGAGCCATACGTCTCCATAAATCCACTTGATAAAGGCCGTGCCATGAAGTCTCGTGAGTTGTAACCGCTGACCACGACGAGCGTTTTGCAGATACTTTTTTTTCCGCCAAGTTTTGCTGAACTGCACCGATTCCTCTCGCCGCCGCGATGCTGGGCCGAGCGTTTTGCAGGGCGCCGCCTCGGAGCGCGCAGAGAAAACCCATTTGCAAGGTGACAAACCCAGCCACCGAGAGTGCTGCCGGACAGAAATCAGCCCGATCGAAGAGCGAAAAGGCTTTCCGTGGCGCTCTGAATTATTTCTGGTCCCCTCTGAACGATTTGCTGTCAGAAAACAGCCCAAACATCCCATAATCAGCGTTAAAGAGCCGCGTGAGGGCAGCAGCAGATGGCAGAGCTGGGGCTGGGCGCAGGCGCGTAGCCCAGGCTGGCCGAGGTCCCAGTCACCTTGCAGCCACCCTCCTCCTGGCTACCCCCAAAAATCAGGGGCTGTTTCCACCCGAGGACATGCGGCTGAAAGCTGATCTCGTTTTTTTAAAGCACTCCTTGCTTTCGAAGGTGGGAGAGGATTTATTTAATTCTTCTCGGCTCTCTTTGCCCCCCTTGATCTTGCTGTCCCCTTTCACCCCCAGGTTTTCTTTGTCCCTTGTGACTGTTTGGCCACAAAATACCTTTCCCCTCTGTAGCACCCGGTGTCTGGAATAGTTTCTGTCTGCCTCATTAACTCCCGGCTCCTACAAACATCCCAGGACTGTCAGTATAGCACTCGTTAATTTGTTTTCCAACTCTGGAGCACATTCTTTCCCGAGGTATGAAGGTCAGTGAAGGAGGAGAGATACAGCCTGTGATTAAGTCAGAAAATACAGGTGGTGGTCATTTGGGGATGAGAATTAAGGGGTTTCATTTCAGCTAAAACCCACATTTGTAAAGAGCTTAGGTACCCAGCCAAGGGCAGGAAGGATGCTGGGCGCACAGAGCGGTCCAGGGATGGTTTATCACATCACGAGGTGCAACCACAAGCCATCCTCACGTTTATTTCTTACACGATAGACACACCAGCGCAGTCCTAAGGGGACTATTGCTTTTAACACAACCTTAATGTCACCCACTTGTCCTGGATCGTGTTTTTCACCATATAAACTGAGTTATCAGCCTAGTGCCTTTGTATGGGACCCCCTGGCCCCGCAGCTGGAGTGGCCCGGGGGTGGGTATAGCTGTGTATTTGTAGCCATATCCACAGCTTTAAAAGGACTGTGATGCCCTGGGAGACGTCTCAGCGTGGGTGTTGTCTTGTGTAACTGCAGCTTGATGTTCTTGGATGGTTGTCACGCAAGTGACCTGCTTGTCCGAGGCAGCAGGGAGCTGCCGATCCTCCCGACGGCAATATCTAACCTGCCTTAGAAAGGGACCCGGACAAGACCCCCCCAAAGCAGCCACATATCTCGGCAGCCGGCTTTTCCTCCAGCTGGAAAGCCAAGCCCTTGGTCAGGAACCCCAGCACAGCCCGTCCACGAGCCACTCATTTCTCAGGCAGAGATAGCATCTCCCGCTGCCAGCCTTTACGGCCACGTTTATGTAAGGCTGAAACGATGGTGTAGGCAGCAGAACAAGCCCTGCCTATGCTTTTACCACCTGCTTCACCTCCTCTGTTGCCTGTTTATGAAAGCTGGTGTTAGTGTTCGTCATAATAATAATAATAATACTTTGCACTTCCCGAACAACCATCCATCTGCAGCACTCGAGCTGCTGGCAAACCTTTAATTAGATTGTGCCTCCCACCACCCCCAGGAAGCAGGCAAACATTATCACATTTTTTCATTAGCACCGAGGCTGATGATGAACCTTCAGGGAGAGGATGTTGCAGTTACAGCTGAGAAAAAAAGTAAAAGAAAAAAAACAGAATCGAATTCAGCTCCGTCTTAGGCTTGCAAATATTAGGGGGGGGTGGGGGGGGTGGGCACAGATCTGCCTCCCCCGGTCTCTCCCAGGGAGGAAGAGGAGGGTAGGCACATGCTGGTACAATCCCATAATACTCCTCCATGCCTCAGCAGTTTGCAGCTAAGGAACTGTAATGGACTTGCATCCGTCCATGCCCGCAGTGATTTTCACACGCACGGCGCGCGAGCGACCCGCTCCGTGACTCGGAGGGGGTTTGCCATCCTTCCTCCGCGTACCCCCTCCTCCGGCTGCTCTTCCCAACCACTGCTCACAGTTTCAGCCTCATGTTTACCACGGGGAGCGTTTGAACGGCTAGAAACCCCCTCTCCCCAGCCGCTCCACATCTGTATGACTCTTTGCACTGTCTGAACTGCAGGTACTTTAACACAAGCCACCCTTTTCATAGGAACCCTCCTCTGTGGGCTTCGCTCTTTGCCAGCCCTTCAAACTCCATGGCAAAAGGCACCTTCATCCCCTCAGCAGATGGTTTTCAGCTGGGCCTCGTTCCCCACCTCTCCCTCCAGCTGCTGCCCTCCCAGCTTGCATTTCCCCCCTTTCTCCAAGGACTTGACTCATCCTGGGTGGGCAGTGGCTTTGTGCTCAGCTGCCCCTTGGGGTCTGTAGGGCTGGGTGGCTGCAGGAGGGGATGCTGAGCTGCACAGAGGTCCCCAGCGGTGCTGCTGCTTTTTTTCCAGTGAGAAAGGTAGGCTTTCTCTGGCTGTATTGGTTTTAGGGGTGGGACTCTAAGGATGGAGCTCCTACGGGGGCTGCTTTTCTCTCTGTGCTTGGGCTCAGTGTGCCAGCAAGCTGCTGAAGCTTAAGCTTGGGTGAAGCTGCGTGTGTTTGTAGAAGCCCCTCGGCTGCTGTGGGCTCCCCCTGTGCTGCAGGACCCTTTGGCACGTGTGCTCAGCCCTTTGCAATGTGTCTTGCTCCCTGAGCACCATCGGAGTCAAGCAGCCGCGGGCGCACGGCACGGCTGCATGCCAGCACCACCGCCAGCTTCTTGTTTTCCTTCCACCTACTTGCTGCCCCTGATACGGAGATAATGGGTAGGAAAGAGCTCCTGGCTATGGCTTGGTGGCTTTTACAGCCGTGCCGGAGGGCAGCCCATCACCCTGCGGAGGGTTGTGCAGGCTGGTTTGCTTCCGTGCTATTCCAGCCATGGGGCTTCCCTGGAGCGATGGCTCACGTGTGGCTCTTGGCAGGGCTGGGCATGGCTTACCCTGCAGTCTCACTCAGGGTTTGTTTGGTTGGTTTTTTTTCAGGTGCACGAGGAGTTATGTGCAGGGTTGCAATCCGGAGAAATGCTGGGTTGGGAGCTGAGCGGTCACTAGCGGCTGCGGTCACTCCTCGGGTGGTGGGAGGCTCGGCAGCGCTCCGGAGCAGCACGGTTTCTTCACCATCAGCTCAGTGTTTTGGAGGGAGGTGGGGATGCTGGGGTGGCCCGTGGTATTTAGTTGCCTCGAGGCACTTGTGTTGCTCATCTCTGCAGCCAGTGAGGTGCTACGGCTGGGCGTGCAGCCACCGGTGATGTGATGTGCAGCGGATGGGTAGTGGCTTGTGTCGGTGGGGGCTTGGCGTTGGGCACTGTTGAGTATCAGATAAGTAAAAAGGAATGGAAACAGGCTGCTGTGTCCTGCCAGCCCATCTCTGGGGGGAGAGAGGGCTGTCGGACCCTCCTCTTGGCTGCTGTGGGCTGGGAGATGGAGCTCACAAGGGCTCTGCTCCGGTTTGGAGCTCCTGGCCCGAAAACCTCCTGTCTACAGGCACCTTTTATAAGGTCAGACACCCCTAAAAGAGTTATGGTGTACCTGGTAGCCTAGCTGTGAGACTTCAGAGCCCCTCCAGCAGAACCTGGCCATGCTGGGAGATGCTGCAGCCTTATCTTTTCTTGGGTCCTTCCCCAGACATCCAAAAAAACCCAGCATAACAACTGAATATACGTGGTTGCCATGGGAACGGGAATTGGCTGCTCATCCTGATTTTTGTGGCAAACTCCAGAAGCCTTTTTTTTTTTTTTTTTTTTTGTTATTAATAGCAGACACGAGGTGTTCCAGGTTGTGAAAGCCAGTTGACTCAGCGTGCTTTGAACTGTCCTGCAGGATGTTCGGCTCTAAACATCCTGTCTGAGGGCCACCTCCCCTTGGTGGCTTCTCCCTTTATCTGCCTCTTCTGAGTAATAACCGCTCCTCACTGCCACATCTGGAGTGGGAGAAGGACAGGCAGGAGTCACAGGTAAATTCTTTTACCCGTAGAGAGAAATATGTTGGCGAGCAGCTGTGCCATGGGATGGAGGTGGCTGCCTGAACTTGGGAAGAAGGGATGTGGGGAGAGTCCGTTTCTGCAAGGCAAAGGTTTAGTGTGGTGATGCCACCGATGAGGCTGATGAAGACAGTTTGCTGGCAGTCCGTGGCTTTAGCCCTTTTTTGTGGGGGTTGTCATGTTTTGGGGTGGTATTGTGGCAGAGGATCAGCAGAAGGAGCTTGTGCCTCTTCCATTGGGTGAGGGCTGTCAGCACAAGAGAGATGTGCCTGGGTAGCAAGGATGGAGGAGGATCCACAAAGAGAAGACTCTCCATGGCCAGGCACTGAGCTTGCCCTCTGCCTACAGGTTGGCTGTCCTAGGATGCTGCCTGTCAGGCTTGGTGCTTGCACCCGTGGGTGCTTGTAGGGGCTGCTCACATGCCCACAGGGACAGCATCCTCCTAGCAGCATCGATCCCCCCTGCGTCAGCTTGAGCAAGTCCCCACGTGGGGCCAAAATTACTGATGGCGATGGACCTGGAGCTGCGTTGGCTCCACAGGGAGAGCTTGGAAATGGGGCAGAAATGCCGTCCTTCTGGAGCCGAGCCCGGGGAGGCAGTGAGCAGTCAGCGCGAGGCACCGTAAGGAGAGCAGGCAGCTCCCGTATGGCCATTAAGCAAAAGCATCGCAGCCTGGAAGCTGCGGAGGGAGAAGGGCAGCTCAGGTAATAACTTCTGACTGCAGCCATATTTCAAGTCCTCTGGCAGACAAACTAGCTCACAGGAAAAATAAATAACCCGGGTGCTTCTCCTCTTCCCCGGCTGTGGCTCCCTCGGTGCTTAATCAGCGTTTATGTGAGCATGGACTCAAACACCGGGGCCGGGGGAAGCCAGTGGGTGGGAGGTGTCAGGTTGGGGCTCGGTGGGCTGGTCGAGGGGCTGCGTGGGTGGTGGGGGGTTGTTTTTCTGCACCTCCAAGATGTGAGCTGTGCGAGTGGACTGTTGCTTGGAAACGTGTCTGCTTTCTCTGCAAAATCGTGGCTGTTGTAGAAAAGAAGGTTGGGGTTGTTGGTTTTTTTTTTTTGAGTGGGCGATGTGCAAGCTTCTGCTTGACCAAAGGGATGGGTTTGGGACATCTCTAAGTGAGAGATGCTCCAGAATATGTGGTGGCTGCCCCAGGGCTGTGCCCAGGTGGTGGGAGGCAAAGAGGGCTTGTGGCACCTACTGAAAGCCTTGCTGGAGGGGTCTGCTGAGAGGCTGCAAAGCAAAGTGCTCCCTGGCCCTGTAAAGCAGAGCAAGGCTGCTCCACTGAGGAGAGGGATAGTTGGAGTAGGAGATCCCATGAACAGCTCTGAAACAGCGTGGTTTGGGTCTGCTGGTAACTAAGGTAAAGGGGGGATGTGGAGGGATAAATCCCTGGGCTAAAGCTGGATGCCGGTGTGGCTTGGAGCAGCCTCTGGAGCTGCAGGTGAGACGTGTCATTTCTGATGTCCGGGCACTGGGACTTCTCTGCTCTCCTCCAATTAAGCATGTCAAATTAATGTTCCTGCTATGTATCTTAATCAGGGTACGCTCCTGACTCCAGCTTCAGGCTGTTGCCTTTGCAGTCACGGTCCCTGTAGGACAAAGGGAAAATTTGGTTATATATTGTGCAGTTGTGCGCTGCTTAAAAGCGCTTTAATAGTGTTTGGGTTCAGTCGCTTTAGCATG
The DNA here is from genome assembly GCF_963210335.1 of Falco punctatus. Classification (NCBI taxonomy): domain Eukaryota; kingdom Metazoa; phylum Chordata; class Aves; order Falconiformes; family Falconidae; genus Falco; species Falco punctatus. Next base: position 3,881,859 of record NC_137596.1, read on the forward strand.
TAGGCATCTGTGCAGGGAAGATGCGTGCCCTGGACTGGGTGTCCAGGCTGTAATCAGGAAAGATATGGGACTTGAGCAGTCTCTGCGTAACGAAGGCATCTGAATTAGAGCAGGAAGCCATCGCCGATCCCCAAACCAGCTCCTGGCATGGGGCGTTGCTCATCTACCTGAAAGGCTGTTTAGTAACTTCCCTCCTGAAAGGAAACCTGAACACGGTGCAAACAGTTCTGAGCCTTTCCCAGGTCACCTGTGTCCGGAGGTGCAACGGATGACAACAGTCTCTACACCCAAACACCGCGCTCGCCCACGCAGGGCTGAGCCAGTTTGACCAACTCCAGCTCTGCAAAACCCGACTGGGGACGTCTTGCAGAGCTCTCCCCCACCTAGGGCACTTGCCACGCCACATCCTACCCTTCTTTTGCAGTGCCTAATTACTTTCTAGTGTGGGAGGACTTGGAGAACGTGCTGGAGTTGTTCATCCAGCCTCTGCAATTCACTTTGGTATTTATAAACACGGCGAGGATGTGATTTGTGATGCAAGGGCAGGTCGGTGTGGCAGCTTAGGGGTGAGTAATGCCTTCTTCCCTGCACATCCGACCTGTAGAAAAGGACCGGGAAGCCCGTGGGGAGGCTGAGAGTGAGACCTCCTTAGGTGGTAGATGCGTACAGAGAGCAAGGAGAGAGGTCTTGCTGGAGGGAACGAGACCATCCTAAGGTAATATCAAAAGCTCATTGCTATAAGCATTTAGATAGTTACTTACTCCCTTCTGTGCTTGCTGCTCTGGGATTTTTTTCAACAATTTGAGTATGGGCTTGAATAGTTTGCAGGCTATAACTTCGCCGGTCACGCTGCTGTGCCTTTGCTCCCCTGCATCCCTGCCGGTACTCAGTGGTGCCGGTACTCAGTGGTACCAGTACGTTGGTCGAGCTTAGTGGAAGGCAATTTTCATGCCTTTATTCTTCCAGCTCTTCCTATTGGAGGTGCAAACTCTTTCCCTGGTGTTAAATCACCGCTGGTGTGCGACACGAAGGTTGTGTGGGATATGCGTGAGGCTTCTGTTGGAAATGGTAATGGTGCTTGGGTTGCCTCCTCCAGTAGCACCCTGCAAAGCCTTAGCTTGCTGGAGCTGCTGAATACACTGGCTGGATTCACGCCCTGGTAATTACCTAGTTTGGAGGCAGTTTATGTTCTAAGGAAATAATTGTCATGTTGCTTTTTTATTAGCAAAAACTTTGTTATGGTTCCTCTTCTAATAGCGTGTAGCTGTTGTGCTTTCTTGGGTGTTAATGTATTTTTCTCTGGCATGATGAAGTCCTGCTGATTATGTGCATCCAACCACATACACATATATATATATAAACACAAATATATGCATATATACAGTGGTGCGCAGCGGCAGCTTCTTCTTGGTGATGTCACATCTCTGGTACAACCTGTTTGCAGCTGATGGCAGAGCCACACACACCCGCTCTGTTGGGATGCAGATCCCTGGGGATGCTGAGCAAGTGAGCAGCCCGATATCTCTCTTGGGGTTGCTTTGGGTCGGTCCTCAGGCACTGTTTGTCCTTGTAGGTCCAGCAAGCAAGCCCAATGCCAACGAGTTTCCTTGGCAGCGCCCTCCGGGGCACCTTCTTCCTCATTTTTGGTCTCTGGTGGTCTGTGCGATACCCCTTGAAGTATCTCAGGCAGAGAGGCAGTGCCGAGAGCCAGCCAAGCTATGGGGTCCGGCGTGTGGAAGTCTTTGAAGGGGCGGTCAAAGCTTTCTTTGCTCTAGCAGGTAAGAGGTGATGATGATCTCTGCCCTGATACCTGCTGGCATTGCAGCCACGCTCTGCCACGAGACTGGGGCCGTTTGTAGTGGGAAACAGCTGCGGCTGGTGTGGGGGGGCTTGGGGACGTGCTTGTGGCATGCTCCGTGATGGGACCTTACTACCGTTCTGGGCAAATACCGCTACGTGTTCATCATTGCAAAGAAAAGTTGTCTGCGAGCTTGTTCTTTTCCCTGTGTAAAAGGAAAAAAAAGGTGACTTCTCTGCTCTCTGCCCAGGGATACTGGCCGAGCAGTTTGTTCCCACTGGCCCCCACCTGCAGCTGTACAGCTCCACGACGCACAGCTGGACAGACCTCACCCACTGGCACTACACCACCATCTACCTCTTCTTCCTCCTCTCCGGCATCGTGGACGTTGTCTCGCACTCCCCGCTCAAGTTGCCGCTGGGCTTGGATCGGCTCTCGCTGGCCGTGGCTCTGTTCATCGAAGGTGAATCGCCCGCAGTGGGGGGTACGGGGTGGGGGAGGTGCCGCAAGGGTCACGGGTGTGCAACAGCTCCAAAGCCCCCGGTTTTTCGAGGCTCTGAGCAGGCGGCCAGGGCTGTGGGGTGTGCAGGTATGTGGTGGTGCTGGCTGCATGCCAAAGTTGCCCCTTCCCAGTTTCTCTCCAAACATGAATCTGGCCAGGGCTGGATCCCCCAAGTTCATGGGTTGTGCACGAGGACCCAGGGATGTGTGCTGCTCCTGGTGGTAAGCAGCTGGCGTGCTCTGGAATTGCAGAAAGGTGGTGTCCCCCCCACCTCGGTTGGATGCAGAGAGGGATGAACCCTGATACAAAAGTCACTGCCACCTTCTGAGCTGAAGGTCCCCATCGCCGTGCTCCTCCTGATGGCCCTAGGGTCCTGTGGGCACGGGGAGCCCCACAGATCTGTGGGCAGAGCAGACCCTGGCACTGCCGAGGGAGATGATGGCAGGAGCCTGTTTGCTGCCTGGCTCTTCCCACCAGGCAGATCACAGCAAGACCTGGAGCACAGTCTGATTTTTCAGATATTTTTTTTTTTCCCCTCCAGAAAACAAATCCCAAAGCATCCTTTTCTAATGCCGTGTGAATCTCGGCAGGTTTGCTCTTCTGTTTCCGTGACTACAGCGATGCTGCGCTGGACCAGCACGTCCATTCCCTGCTGGCCATGGCTATCTTTGCTGGAGCCCTCTGTGCCCTCCTAGAGGTGTTCCTCCGAGACCACATCATCCTGCAGACCTTCAGGACCAGCTCCTTCCTTCTCCAGGGCTCTTGGCTTTGGCAGGTCAGTGTGTATCCAGCGCTCGCCTCTGAGCCGGGGGCTTCATGCTGAGGGAGGCACGGGGAGGGGGCTCCTCTGCCCGTTACAGCGCATCTGTTGGAGTCAGACTTGCAGGCTGGTTGAAATATTTTGATAAATAAGAGGAGGAAAGGAGGCAGAGTGCCATCATGGAGATACACACGTGTCATGTGTGCAGCAGGGGCAACCCTGCATGCTAATTGGAAATTAGACCCCACCAGGGTGGGAAACTACAATCATGAGGTTTTGTCCTTTTTATTAAATCTAATTTCTGCCTCTATGTGTTCCAAATAGCTGAAAATATCTGCAAACCTCTGACACAGTCACCCAGTTTTGGGTCTAGGGAGAAATGCACAGGCTGGCAATGCAGCCTTTGGGTCGTTGCCCTTCTCTGGGGATGCTGGGCTGCGTTGCGAGCATCCAGATGCAGAGCATCCCTCTCCTCCCGAGGCGCACCCTGTGTCAGTCAGGGGGGACAAGCGTGCCTGGGGGTGCTGAGGGCAGCGGTCCAGGTGTTACTTGGGATTATTGTGCCTCGAGTCCATGGTCAGCTGCAACAGCTTGGTGGGGATCAGGAGGAAAAGGGATGTACTAAAGCCTGGCACATGCTGATGCCTAACGTCTCTTCCGTCTGTGACCAGATTGGGTTTGTGCTGTCCCCTCCGTGGGGAGGACCCGGCTGGGACCAGACCGACCGCAGCAACCTGACGTTCCTCACCATGTGCTTCTGCTGGCACTACGCCGGCGCTCTCGCCATCCTGGCAGCAAACTCTGCTGCGTCTCGCTGGTACGTGGGGGAGAGGGGTCCATCCCAGCACAGTGCTGGGATGGCCAAGAACAATACCCAGACCTAATACTGCTCAGGGAAATCCAGCCACCAGTGCTGGGATAAGAAAAGTGGGTGTCGATGCACATCCAAGCATGGACCAGTCCGTGGCTTGGCTGGAAAGGATGGGCCAATGCTGCTGCAGAGCAGATGGTCCTTCACAGCCTTCCCCAGTGGGCTGGGGCGAGCCGATGGCTCTTGCTGCCCACAAATACCTGACTGGTGTCACTGTCCCTCCTGCAGCTGCAACGAGTCCTGCCAGCTGAAATTCGGGGACATCGACGTGGAGCTGGACTGCGGCATGTGCATCCACAAAGGCAACAAGAGCTCCGGCGGCGCCCTGCTGCCCGAGAGCAGCTCAGATGACAAGTGAGGCAGAGACGGGCATGGAAACATCTTCCCCGCTGGCTTAGAGCTCTTGAGATGACATTTTTAATTAGTCTTGATAAACTACAGTGGCACTTGATGGCAGAGCATCAGAAGCGGGAGGCAGGACCCCGAAGGCGGAGCGTGGCAGGAGATGCAGAGCCTTTCCCGTGCATTCCTTTGGTGGCAGCAAGAGCAAACCAGGCTCGTCTGGGAGCGAATTTTTAATTTTCTGTGCCGCAGGACTGGTTTACTGCTGGAGCCCAACTGGTGTGGCCAATTTGGCTATTTTTTTTTTTTTACATGCTTTTTGCTTCTGCTTCTGCAGAAGGGAGGCAAACCAGCGTTCAAAGCTCCTGGTGGCTGCCGCTCGCTCTGGTGGTGATGGAGGGGGGTTTTGTACAAAGCTTAACGCGCACAGAGTACACGTGATCACCAATAAAGTACTTTAACGAACCGCCTCCGTGCATCTCTTGAAAAAGATGCCTTGAGATGGAAGGCATGGTTAAGGTGATGTCTGGCCTCAAAACGGTTTGGGGGGTGGGTGAAGTGCCAGAAGGATGGGACTGCGTGTGAATTAATGTGGCCAAATGTGCCAAAGAAAGGGGTGGGTGGCCAGTGGATGGCGAGGCTGGAGGCTGCTGGGAGCCCTGGCACGTAGCTGCTCTCCTGCTGGTTTTGAATCTGGAGCGGAGAGGATGAGGCAGGTAGGGGAGGCAGGCTGTGATGGATATTAGCGTGCCTGGGAGATGGGTGTTTGCTGGGCAGGGCTCAGCTTGGAGAGAGACCCTCGAAGCAAGGTGATGGCTCCAGCCGGTCCGTGTCGAGCATATGGATGCTCCTGGTAAGTCTCTGAGAGCCGGGCTGCACAGCGATCTCAGCGTGAGTATGGCTTTTCTCCGACAGCTTTATTCCCTCCCTGGAGCTGGTCGCATCCAAAGAAAACCTTTCCATTCCATTCTAGGTGTCTGCCCTGCACTCGGTGTCTGGGCGTGGGTGGGTGCTTTTCCCTTAGGTCCTTTGTTTGGTTTGCAGCAGAAGATGCTTCCTGCCATCAAGATCAAATGTACAAGACGTTGCTAAGCGGGATTAGTGAAAGAACAGAAAGTGCATCGTCAACATTTAAAACGCTTGCGCCACGTCTGTCGCTGAGGGCTGGGCGAACTGGGGAGCACGAGCAGCGTGGTGGTTGTTATCTTTTAATACCTTTGCTGCGCTCCCCTAAGACGCACAGGAGATGGCTTAGTCTGAACGCATCACTGTCGGTCTGCGCGACGCCAAAAACTCAAGCGAGCTTTGGAAGGAAAGAAAAACCCTTCCCGGCTCAAAGCAGTTGCTATTCCCAGCCCCGCGGGAGGTCCCTGGAAGAGTAAGCGCTGCACATTTTTATTTTGTTTTGTTTTCTCCTCTTGGAGCAGGGCTGGAAGGAGGCCAATGCTTGGCGCTGCTGGCAGCTGTCAAGAAAAGGACCTCGAGGACCAAAGAAACCAAGGCGAGCGCGGCGTTTGGGGCTCCCACGTTTGGCACCCACATACAGAGGGCTATTTTGGGGGGTTGTACCCTAAGTTCTGGTGGGGAGGCTTGCCTTTAACTACAGATGGTGTGGCTCACCCGTGTAAGAGCGAGAGCTTCAAATGTGCTGCGTCGAGGTCATGTGCTCCGTTTGTTAATAATCCTCATGGGACTATTGCAGGGTCATCTGGTCAACTTGTTATAGACTAGCTGCCATTAACGGGGAGCTCAGTGCATAGGTTAGAACCCTATGTACTGCACTTTGATTGAAAAGAAAGGAGGAAAAAAACCCTCTTTCCCCTTTGATCAACTAATGTTACTCTTTTCTCTTTCCTGCTTTTTCTTGCATCCCTCTCTTAGTGAGGTTTTGGCTGTGTAAAATGTAGGTGTTCAGTGGGGGTGTATCTTCTTGCCTTGCATAAATGCAAATAAGAGCAAATAGTTATGATCATCCAGCTGTGCATTCTAACAAGCTTGGCAGCATCGTGCTCCAAGTCTAACACTGACGCACGAGGGTGTCTTAAATCCGGGCTCGCAAAATTACCTGCCATCTAGTCGGGTGATAGAGGTGCCCCATATGTGAGATACGACTCACGTTCTTTGGGTCGATAGAGTAGGAAGAAGCAATGAGGTTGTTGTGGCCGTAATTGCATTTGTCGAGCAGTCCCTAGCTACCTGTGTGGGATCGGGATCTTCTGTAACAAGCCTTTAGCCCATACTGCTCTTTCCCCTGGATGCTGGAAGGTGATAATGCTCACCCAGCGGGTGATGCACAGGTGTTAGGGGTGAGGAACGCCTGCGCTGCCCACCCACAGCTGCTGCTGCCCATGCTGGTAGCGTGCTACGGACACGAGGGACCCTGAAATAGGGGGAAGTATGGAGCTGTGACATCCCGCTCCACTGCAATCCCTGCCTCCCCGAGGCAGGTTACGATGCTGGGGTGGGTTTAATTACTGGGGATCTCATTATTATACACAAACCCAATGGCTGCTGTTCCCCTGCTGATGCAGTGTTATTTTCTGGAAGAACTCTGGATGCCTTGTGATGCTCCCACAGTCCGTCTGTGCTGTGGGTACCTGGGGAGACGGCAGCGATGCAGATGTCCCCTCCAGCGCTGATCCTTCTTGGTGGGCTGTGATCTACTCCTGGAGATACCTTGGCCAGCCCGTGATGCCGTCTCTCAGAGACTTACCAGGAGCATCCATATGCTCGACACGGACCGGCTGAGCCACACGTCAGCAAGCTGTTAATGTTTAACTGAACGATACCGCGCAAGCCAGGAGCAAAGGTACCACTCACCTGTGTTTTATCTCAGTTTCCTCTTTCCTGTTAGCACACGGAAACACAAAGGGAAAAATTTCTTCGTGGCAAATATTCTCTGCTGCACAGTCAGGCTTGGGGAATAGATTGATCCACCCAGAGCCTGAGCCCGCTGGAGCGTTTGGAGGGGATAGGGACCCTTGTGCTTCCAGACATCGGAAGGGGCTGTGAGAAGGCCACTGAAAGGGGGAGATGAAAGTTTCCCCCTTTCCACAACTCAGAATCATTTAGGTTGGAAAAGACCTTTAAGATCATTGAGTCCAACCGTTAACCCAGCACCACCAAGCCCACCCCTAACCCATGTCCCTGAGCGCCACATCAACTTTTTTGCTGCTGGCAGATGTCGGGGCCAGGCTTTTCACCTGGAAGGGCCCTGGAAGCCTTGGGTGGAACGGCTGGGAAGGCGAGGGGTGGTTTAGGGTCTCCCCTTGCTGCAGCTGGAGGGAGGAGAAGCTTCTTGAGACCATCTGGGAAGGTGCTGCTGGAAGAGCCGAAGTGCTCTGCAGGCTCTCAGTACCTGGCAGCTGCGCGCAAAGCTTTTTATGGTTATTACTGAGAGCTTTGCTGGAGATTCACGGTTTAAAGAGGAGTTGAAATTAGCACTTTAAGCACCACTAAAATCTACTGTTTCAGTTTAATTAGTAAACTTCATTTCCAAACTTAGTGCCGTTGCCGCTCAGAGGATAACCGAATTTTCTAGGTCACTTTTCTCTTGCAGAACTTTTTTTTTTTTTTTTTTTTTTTTTTTTAATGCATTTCTTGCCTATTAACTCAAGTGATCTCAATAACAGTAAGCAGTATGTGCTTACGCATCCTCTGCAAGCATGCACAACTCTAACCTCATCCAAACCTCACAGGTAGGCTGCATACGATACCAGCAAGCTGTAATTAACAGTTTAGCAGCTTTAGTAACGCCGTAGCTGGGTCGTGCCTGCCTCTGCCCGGCATCACTAGAGAAGGGGCCGCCCTCTCGCTGCCCCCTTCTCCCAGCTTGGGACACTTCGGTTGCAAACCAGAACCCGGCAGGGCCAGGGCATCCATGGCAAGCAGTGCAGCAATGTCTGGCCGTTTTCACCCCTGCCAAAGGCCGAGTGGCCGCTGGCTGTCGTCTTGTCAGTGCCAGCCAGCACAGCAGAGGGATGCTGGTTCAGGGAAGGTGCGTTGCAGCCGCAAACGGGATATGCTGGTGCCCGGTGAGCTGTGCCTGCAGCAGCGCCCGCGTCGAGCTTCTCGTTGCAGCCACTGGAAGAGCATCCCGAGAGGGATGAACGAGGTTGAGAACCCAAAGGCCGACGCGTGTGCCTGCCCTGCCCTCCCCGCTGGCCGCTGGGAATGATGTGCATGAGGCATCACGGCTTTATCCCTGCAGAGTAAGAGGTATTTTTATAAGAAGCAGGTTGGGGTTAGGGTTTAGTGAGTCTGTACGTGATGCCTCTGGGGGGGGGGTGGAAGTCTGATATTTGTCCTGGGGATGGCAGCGAGTCAGGCTGTGAAGTCCTCCTGCATTAATCGTGTTAGAGCTCTTCAGATCAAGTGCAAATCCTCCCCTCCGGTAACGACCAAACGGAGTGTTTGGCTGCACACAGAGGGTGCAGGCTCTCACAGGGTATCGAGGGACACTGGTAAGTGCTGCCAAGGAGGGGAAAGGGCTTTTGCAGCTTTGGCTGGGGGAGTTTTTCCTGGTGAGACCGCAGGGCCGTTCATCCAGCGACGCTGTATTTGCTAACGGATGGCGTGGGTGAAACTCGGTGAGCGGGTCCAGTGCTGGCGCGGCCGCTGGCACGAGGGCTGGATGCCTGGTGGCTCGGGCTGTGGGATGTTATTTCTGAGCATTTGCTTGCAGGTGTGTTGGCCCATCTATCACGATAGCCGCAGCCTCCCTTCTAGGGCCCTTTTTTGCAAAGGGCTAAGCGCTCCATCCCCATCCAGCTACATGCGTCGCCCTGCGATGCTGGCGGCGATGTTGATCTTAAACCTGGGCACGTGCTCTAGCCTGGGTCAGGCAGGAGTTACAGAGTGTGATAAAGATGATAAACTATGGGTTATTTGTTAATGTATTTCTATTAAAATCTATGGGACTCCAGACCAGCGAATGCTTTGCTGAATGCATAACATGAAGCTCAAAAATCATGCATTTTGAGTCTCGGTGCCGCTTGTGTTAGGGTGGCATTATTGAAATAAGGTGCAATTTTCCCCTTGATCCATCATCTGTGGAGTCAAACCTGCCTCATACTGCTCACATCACTCGTTTCTTGCCTAACATTTGGACAGATACATGAATTTCTGGTAGGTGTTTTTGTTTTTCCAGCTCTGCTTTGAAAATTGATAGGAGTGACAATTTTGCAGTGGGGGGGTGGGGATAAAATAAAAAACCAGGTGTGCCAACGCGTTTCACAAAACAAATTGCTGTGCTCGTAGGGCATCCTTTGGTATTATACAGCAACGCTGTAGATTTATGGCTGTTCAGCACGCAAGCAGGGTGTTAATGCTTGTTACTGTAGATAACGAGCAGCTGCTTTCTAAAACAGACGCGTGTTGGCAGCTCCAGGTGAGCTAAACACCCTGGGTGGAGTGGAGGTATTTCAAAATACACTAAAAATCAGCCAAACAATTATAATCTGTGTTTTATACTTAACTTGGTAATACTTATTTCCCTTACAGGATGTGGGGACGTTCATGCATGGTGTCTAGCTCTGAAGACGGGTCTTGGGCTACCTCATTGCAGTGGGATTTTGAAGCTCAATGAGAGCATCCTTCTCCTGACAGCGCCAGTACACCACCAGTACACCACCCGTACAGCACTGCTGCTCGCCCAAGAAGCTCCCCGGCCGAGGTGTTGCTGAGGGAAGGGCATGTTCCTCGGTGCCTTTGCGTCTCCTGGACAGAGCTCAGCTGCCCAGGGATGGGTGTAGGAGGAACGTCGGCGAGCCGGAGCCGGAGCCCCGCCAGCTTTCCCCAGCTACTGCTCAGCGGTGGGTGCGTTGATGCTGACGCTGTTACAGATCAAGGCAATGAAGCACAGTAGGCAGCCAGGGAACAGATGCGTGCACCAAGAGCCGTGGTAAGTGCTCTCAACGTTTCCATATAGCAAAGCGCAGTGCAATGAGTTTGTAATTACCCGCCCTACTGTTTTCTTTAAAGAACTATGAAAACATCTTGCGTGCAACTGCTGAAGGCTGGTAAACCTTTTGTCCTCAGCAAACCTGAGGTCGTCCTTGGAACCTCCAACTGCAATAGCAGTCAGGCTTATCCCTGCGGCTCCTCTCAGCTGTACTTCTGGCTTGTTGCACGTGCCAAGATGTTGGGGATAAATATACACAAAGGTTTTTTTCTACTGCTCAGTATTATTGTCAGCATTATTGTCAGTGTTATTTCCTTCTCCAGCATCTGGCCCGATTGCATGTGCTGGGTAGAAATACCCATGTGTGGTGACATTGTGCTGGGGGGCGTCAGCACGAGATACCTGGATTACGTTGTAAACGCAGCTCAAGCCATTAATACTGAATCAAAACTTGGAAGAGCTGAGCTCTGTAACTGGTGCTGCAGTGACGAAGAGCAGCAGTGCCTCTTACCTCCTAGCTTCCCTCCCCTGGTGACTTGAACTGCCCCATGTCTCTCAGGAGTGAGGCTGGCAACGCCGGAATAGAAAACGCCTGTAGCGCCCGCTTTGATGTGTGAGCTCAGTAGAAAGATGCTTTTATTTTAACCTATTTGCTACCCTACCATTTTTGATTTGCAGCTTATTTGTGACACATCTCACTCACAGACCTCATGGCCTACGATGTGCAACCACGGCTCCCCATGTCCCTTCACCCGCTCCATCACCTGGTGAGCACCGTCATAGAGACGCAAGGGTGGAAAAATCTGTTTGTTGTGTTGGGTTTGGGTTTTTTTTTCCTGAGGGCTAGTGGCATCGGATGGAAATGGTGCAGCTCTGTTTCCTCCTTGCTGGCAGACTCTGTTTGTGACCCAATGCAGAAAACCCACCCCCTTTCCTAAATCTGTCAGAAAAAGTTACCGGGGCAAGCTGCAGCACGGCTTGCAGGGGATGTCTGGGGCTTAACTGCACCTACAGAGAACATTTTATTCTTAAAATCTCTTATTACAATGACACTGATTTTATCATGTCTTTTTTCTTTGCACGATCTAAGACCAGTATTTTGAATTTAGTGTTCTACATAGGGCTGGGAGTTGTGTTTGGGTTAGGTTTGAGCTGCCATGGCACTGTAGTTCTGCTTTAAATTAATGCTGCATCCAAACTTTCTGTTACAAAAGCCCTTGGAAGATGCAACACCACAACAGCAGAGCTGGCCTAAGTCGTGCATCTGCCTTGCCTTGCCCAGGGGATCGGATGAAGAAGGGGAAGAGCGCTGCTGCTGGGTTTGCTTGGCTTTTCTTCAGTTAATAAGTTTTTGTGTGTGTGGGTAGAGCTCAAGCTTGCAGATGTTGTGCTGTAGCAAAGCACAGGTGAACTTCACACTTAAGTGGCAAAAAGACAAAGGTCTGGAAACATACATCATGGCTGAGTTCCTGGAGCAATCTGCTTAATTAACTGATTGATTAATTATCACTTGAGCTGAGGGCTTGAGACTTTAGTGAGCTCATGTATTACAGCCTACAGGAGATGAATCAACTGATTTATATTTTGGACCAGGCTTAAGTGCAGCACTGGAGCCTGCATGGGATGTATAAACGTGATGGTGAAGCTGTTCCGTGAGCTCTCCGGGGGCAGAGAGCGAGCCAGGAGAACTCCACAGCTGTTCTTGTGTTGACAGAGAGAATAAAACATAAAACACAAAATAAAGGCTAAGTGCTCTATGCTTTCCCTGGGGCATGAGAGTCAGCAGGTAGTAGGTGTAAGGGGAGATGCTTCAAAATAAAAGATGACTGATACCAGTGGCGTGATTATCTTTTATTGGGTACAGTTCAGGTAAAGAGCTCCCTGCGGATGGAGGCAGACACACCCACCTCCTCCCAGTCTAAGTCAAACACAGCAGCCCTCACCTAACAATGAAAAAATCCCAAGTGGATGAGATGCAGCCCCCCCTTTAGAGTTTATACAAGGAAAACAAATGACTGTGGCCCCTCAGCCACAGGTCCCTAACAGCCCAGAAGACTGACATCTCAAATGTAAAGTGCTCGATGGGCCCAGTCCAGCCCTACATCCCTTACTGACTACATATAGTCTATAGAAATAGAAAACACTTGATCATCTCCAGGTGTAGCTCATGGCCTAAGCCCCTTGTAAAAATAGGAACTGACAGCACAGGAAAAAACCACACCACTGGACACCAAAAGTGATGTGGGGCCACAGGAAATTCAAATGTTCTCTGTCATTTTGCAAATAGGCCCGACACATAAAATGCAAGGACTTTTCCCATCTGTGGCTTCCAGTTCTTGACGTGCCATCCTAAAAAAAGAAGGGTGCAGCAGCAGCCTCGGGGATGCTCTTGGAATTCACCCTTCAAAACAAGGAGACAGCAGTAAGAAAAACAACCTCCCAGGACTATGAGGAAGGCACAAAATACATGTAAGCTGTACAAAAGGGACTTACTCCATTAAAGAGCTTGGATCTGTGCCCCAGCAGAGCCACAGTGGTACCCAAGGGCTTGGTCCAAATGCCACCCTGGGACAGCACCTGCACTGAGCTCCAAGGGCTCGCTCCAAGCTTGGGTCACCAGCAAGAACACATTTCAGCTCAGAAAAAACACAAGTTACCAGAGATGCATCCCAGCAGACAACAGCTGGACTATCGCTGTGCCTGCAGGCTCCTTCCCTTCCAGCGCTCACGTGGCAATGAGCCACTCGCTCTCCAAAGATGCTGTGTGAGGAGCGTTGCCTTCCTCACGCCTGCTGAAAAGTCTTGTCTGCATCTTCCCAGGATAAGACGAAATCTCAAAGGCTGTAAAGCAGATTACTCCATTACATCAAAAGAATAGACACTAAAAAGCAACACCCAGGACCCTTCCCTCTGCAGAAAAATAGGGTTGAGCACCCCAAGGACTGTATCCCCAGAAAACTGCTGCACAGAAATAACTACATTTGCCCAGGGGAGGAAAAAAAGGATGCAATTTTCCTGCAGCCTGCTGTTAAAAAAGGAGTAGGAATTCACCTTTAGACTTTACTAATCTCCTATAATAATTCACACAGGTTTTCGTGCCCCAGAACCCAGGGACGGGGGAAGGAGAGCCGCTGCGGAAAAAGCAGCGTTCTGGCCGACCACACAGCACCTGATCTGACTCCAGAGGCGGCGGGAGTCAGGCGAGATGCCCTCCAGGAGTCCCTTCCAACCTACATTTCTCCATGAGCCTGCACCAGCTGCAGGATTATTCCCTGCCAAGCTGCCAGCCCCGAGAACACAATTATTCCTCACCTTGGATTTGATCGCACGGTGCCAGCCCCGAGAGAATCGGCTCCGCTCTGTTCCTGTGCCAGCCTCCGCCGCAGAAACCGGGGACCCCGGGAAACATGCAAAACAACGCCCCCTCCCCAAACACGCACCAGCAGCAATGGAAAAAGCCCACCTTGTAAGGGCTCTTTTCGACTGGGTTGCTTGCAGGGCTGCCTCTCTTCGCTCCCTGTTCAAAGGCAGGTCCTGGGGGCACCCAGCCCAGCTCCCAGAACGGTAGGTGGGTGCTGGGTCCCCTTCCCCGCTCCTCCTCGGGGAACACCAACACAAAGCAGCCACCCGGGGAGCAGGCGAGGGAACCAGTCCCTCCCTCCCTCCACTCAGAAAGTCTTTGCACTGCTTTCTCCCTGCAGGTATTTTCTCTGAAGCAGCTGTGCTTTCTACAAACAAACGACCCATCCTGGCACCATCCCACAGAGCAGATTTTTCCTATATTTCGAGCCTGCCATTGCTAGGCAGACCCCCTCATCTCAGGCACCGTGCAGGAGGACGCACCTCTTACCTTAACCGCTGCCTTATCGTAGCAAGAACATATGCTACGATACAACCCAGAAGGGGTATTCCATCCGACTCGGTCACAACTGCACCTTCCTTACCCCTCGCCTAAGCTGTCCGGAGTGAGCAGCACCCTCAGCCTCTTAGACATTAGAGCAGTAAGTTTTACAGGGAGAGAATTTCCGGATAATTTAACTCCTGCTTGTTTCTCCCAGGAGAAAGGCACGCAGCCTGCAGGACCTCGGCTAATCGGCGGAGCAACGCTTCCTGCAGGACACCCAGCCTCCCTCATGGCATCGCCTCCCCAGAAACCGAGGATGCAGAACTCGGCCCCCGCTGCAGAAAGCGCTCGGCAGAGCCCCAGCAAGCCCGCAGGGTTTGCTGCCATGGGCAGCACCAAGCAGCAGCAGTGCCCAACGCACCTGCAAGGCAACGGGTGGCATCGCAGCAGTGTGGGGCACGGTCACAACGGGACCTTCCCGAGGCTATGGCACCGGAGACACCTCGCATCACTTTGGTAGCTACGTGCAGATTGCTAGAGTCACTGCAGCTTCTGCGCTAAGTACCTTTCATCCTCCTGATGACCAGTGTCCTTTCTGGCAGTGAAAGCACCTTCTGCTTCCTCGGACGGACGAAACCCCGCTGCTCCCAATAAAACCGGTGGCACACTGCAGTCCCGAAGTCACCAGGCTTCCCATCGGAGGTGGCCTCCGTGGTACAGGGGGAAATGGCATCCTTCTGCCGCTTCCCCAGCACGGACACCTGGAAGGAACAGTAACGCACACACAGCCGGCCTCAGCAGAAGCTGCAAAGCAGCAAGCAAACGCGTGCAAAGCCTCGGGTGCTTCACTTACTGCGATGCAGTCGGGCGGAGGAAAGGCGCAGTCCAGGGGGCTGCACTCTCCCCCCCGGCCCCAGCATTTGCAGGGGGCAGGTGAGGAGGTGGAGGGGCCGAGGGTCCCTTCCAGGGGAACCTGTGCTCTGGCATGAAAGCAGGCGAGAGGCTCCCGGCCCCGGGGAGCCAGCCCTGGAGAGGTTTCTGGCTCCGGAGTGGCCTCCAGCCCAGGCTCAGAGGAAGGATCTGGACCAGCTCGTGTTGCCATGGAGACCGCAGGGCCTTGAGAGGATGCTCGGAGGAAAATTCAGAGGTCAGCCTGGCTGCCCCTGCCCCTTCTGCTCTCACATCCAGAGATCAAAGGGACCATCCAGGGAAGCCCAAGGCATGGCAAACAGAAAACTGGCGAAGTCGCCCACCTCCCCCCAGGAAACACAGCCAGGCTGTAGTACCCACAGCTCCACAAAGCTGTACGGAGGGAAGATGAGGAAGCCTCTGGAAAACGGGAATATTCCCAAGCTGTTCCAGTTACAGCCAGCAATTTTTGGGAGAGGACATTAAGCTTCACGGCCCATGGCCCATCACCTCCTCCCCTTCCCTCTGCCATTGCAGGGTCTTTACCCACTCCCACCGACATACACCACCGCAACCTTTTGGGGAGAACGACCCCCTTCCCCCAGGTCCCAGCCTGAAATAAACCAGGCTGCCTTACACCGTCCCGGCAGCCCGCACGGACAGCCTACAGGCCAGGGGTTAAGTGCTCCTGCAACGAAGCACAGGCTCCCCATGGGTCACCCGTACATACAGCAAAAGCCTCACGTTTTTAACGTGCTCGTTCCTGCAGAATCAAGTCTACATGCATTACTGCCTTGGCTCTTAGCGCAGCTCCCACCTCACCTGCAGCCAAGCTACTGGTGCCTGCTGGGATCCACGGGCAAATCCGGGGAGCGGTGCCCGGCACGGGTTGAGGATGCCTCAATTCCTGCACCGGAGAACCAGCTTTGAAGCCCACTGCCTTACAGCTCCCCAAGGCTTCCAGCCCGGGCTAAGAACTGCAGCCAGGTGATTCGCACGGGGTCCCACCGAGACCCCAGAGCACAAACAGCTTTTGACAGCGGCCAAGAACCCCCCACAGAGGCGGCACAACCCGGAGCCGGCACAGACGGAATTATTACACCGACTTCATTTGCTGTCCTGCTTACAGCATACAGATCAATGCTCATTCCCAGCAGCTTGCTGTGTTTTCAAAGGCTTGACCGAGAGATTTTCCCACTTCCCCAAGTACTTAACATCAGCACGTGCTCGCCCTCCCCTGCCCTGCCTTACTCTTTTATTACTCTGCTTGCCAGTTACCTGCTACTGTGTCCTATAAAACCAATCCTTCTATGGCTCATCACACTTTGGCCCTTGCTGTGCACATCTAAAAGCCTCTGTCATCCCAACGGAGCCACGAGCGAAGCACCAATGCAGACTACCGAGCTGCAACCACTCTGGAGACCCGCACAAAGAACCCCCCCTTGCAATGACACCCGATTCAGGAGCTGCACTAGAGCCGGACAGAAGGACGCAGGACACCCAGCCTCGAGATCTGCGGCTTGCTCTCCGAAACAGCGATGCTCAGGGCTAAACCCCCCACGTCTGAGGATGAGGAGGTCTGATGCGCTCCCTCAGGTTAACGTCACCTTTCGATGGAGCAGCCCAGGGAAAGGCACCGCATCACCGCGTTCAGTCGGGCTCCTCTCGATCAAAACCACGCTCCACATGCCTCCGGGTGTTGCTTTCCACATGAAAGACAAGCCAGGCTAGGAAAAGAAATCCACCCACATTGCATCCACCCAGCGGTGGGCACAGAAGGGTTTCAATGCACGTTACCCCGCTGCACCCTCCGAGAAGCGGCACCAACACGCAGCTTTACAGGGAGGAGACCGAGGGATCCAGCACTCCCTCCTCCGCTCAGCGCTCCCGGTTACCAAATCCCTGCAAACCTCCTTTTTCCTTCACCGAGAGCTACGCTGCTCCTCTTAGAAGGAACAGAGAGGACTACTTGGTTTGTTAAATCATAGTTTTCTCCAAAACGCAGCTCTCCACCACTCTCTGAGTCTTTCACCAACCAACTACTCCACCACGCTTCAGATCATCTCATTTTTAAGTGTTTTATCGCAATAAAACCTTTGACACATCCCCCCCGACGGGCTCCCTGCTGGGACAGCGGCCCCTTACTTGCCGTGCGGCCGGCAGCAGTAACATCTGGGTCACATCTTAGCACTGATCTTCAAGTGACTACTTCTAAAACATCGCTTTTCAGAAGCTGCGGTCAAAATCCATCATAAAGAATCGATCCCGAGCACTTGGCGGTCTGCGCCAAAGCAGGTAGCTAATAGACTTTGATCCCAGCCTGACGTATTTATTTTGTAGGACTAATAGAATTTATCGAAGGAAAAAAAATCTAATACCCAAATTCAATTCTGGAATTCAATCCACAGCCTCTAATTTGTTTCTCTTTCAGGTCACCCCACCTGAGGGTGCAGTCCAAGAACCAGCTTTGGACTGAAGATCTGCTTCCCCATCATTTCAATTGACTTTACAGTTTAAAATCAGAACTCTTTCCCAAGCAGTTATGACAAGGCAACAGACGGCACTTTCTAGGGCAGCATCTGTTCCTTCCTGCAGAGCCTGAATAATTTAACCAGAACATGGAAGTTCCAGTGGAACCAAGGAGCCCATGTTTAAGGAGAAACGGGACACGCCATCGTTTCCTCTTCAAAACCGCCGAGCCCCTGCGGTTCCTCCGCCCTCCTCCCCCGCTCTCCATCCAGACCCACCGGGAACCGCTCCGGTCAGTGCGATGGAAGATCAGTTCTGTGTCCTGGCCCCCTACAACAGCGTTCGAACAGCGATGACTCTTCGGTCATTTCACCGAGACGTGATCGAGGAGGAATGTGCATTCGAGGTCACACTTCAAAGAAGGAAAAGAGAAACAGAATGACATACGGGAGCAGAGACAGCTGTGGGCTGCACAGGCTGCCAGTTAGAGGTGTTCTGCAAGAGAGAGTTAAACCAAACAGTCATTTCCCTTCGCAAAGCAAAAACAAGAGAAGCGATACAGCAAACACCAACCGAAGTTTGCCAATTACTGCCCCGGGCTCTTCCCGTCTTCGAAGCGTCTCAGCTCCTTGAATGCTGCCGGTTGTGGATGGCCGGAAACTGTGTCGCTGCTGGAGGCTCATCTTTTTCTACGCCCTCTTATCTACGAATTCCAAGATCTTCCGCAGCCCCCCTTCCTCTGCCCTGTTTCTAAGGCCTGCAGGCAACACAGGCCCCCAGCACACCACCAGCAGTCACCAGTGCTCCCCAGATCCCCCTCCCCACCGCCTGGAACGGTTCCTACAGCCGGCTGGGAAGGGCAGGTGGACGGGAGCGGCAGGAACAGCTCGGCGCTTTGGCTCCGCTCGCTCCCAGAAGCTGTGCCAGCGGCCGCCTTCATCCAGGGAGCAGTTTGGGCACATTTAGCACCGCAGAACCATCGGCAGCGTCTTCTACAAACCAGCAGAGGACAAACCGCAGCCACAGCTCTAACTGACCTGCGCTCCAAGGGCTGCAGTGTGCGAGGGCACAGAGCTATTCAGGAGTCCCGGGCGCTGGCGTAGCATCGTGCCTCCTCCTCTCCGCAAAGGTCAGCAGGATCTGGGAATACCACAAAAGCCTCCGGGCACGGCTATATGTTCTCACCACCAGCACGTTCCTTCTGGCCGAAGCAGAGGTGGACAAAAAGGTCTCCGCAGGTTTGGCAAGGACACGGCGGGAGGAGCGAGAAACGAAGCCAGGCCGTGAATAAAGAGAAGAAACGCTCTGGAAGTTAAAGTGTTTATTGATGTGTTTAAACTTTGTACATTCCCCACAGACCACACTAAGGAGTTTGCAGGTAAATCTGTGCATAGTGGGAAGAGACACGGAAGGGGGAAGAAAAAAATAAAGTCACAGGAAAAATAGAAAAAATACACCACAGGTTACCAGAACCTCCAGATTTAAAAAAGCCGTGAGCATTAACACCAACTATACAAGCATTACAAAGACATGATGGTGAGTGGAACAATACCCCTTTTGTTCTTCTGGGGGGCCTATGCATCCAAATTCCCTTAAAGCCGGCAGTATCCCTTTCCCAACTCATCCCTCTCTTCCCTCCCCAGTTCAAGCGAGCTCCGCGCTCACCAGCCACCAAGGTACTGATTATTGCAGTGATTTGTCATTTCTGGGCAACCACCCAAAGCCGTGCCTGTGGCCCTACATCACCGAAAAAGAGATGCAAAGGCTCAAAAATCTGCCTCTCTTAACTACTTACCACGTTGGTGAGGCAGGAGAGCTGGGGAAAATTAGAAAGTAGTAGTAGCAAGAGGGGGCTGTTAATGCCAGGTGAGTACTGAAGGAAACCGGTTCAGAACGGAAGAATTAAATTCAATACCAGGAATTTCCAACTCTAGAGCAGAACTGAATCTGGAAGGGGAATGTGCAGACCCCAGTATGCACAAACCATGTTCTAACATTCCACTAGAATAACTATAAACAGAGATGCTAGAAGCCTTTTAACTCCTTGCCTCCAGGGAGTCTTGATTCCTAGAGCCCAAACTGCTAAGCAGCAGGGTGCACACCACTGGCATATGAGGATGGGTTTTTTTCTTTTTTTTTTTTTTTTTTTTTCCCCTCTTTTTTTTTTTTTCTCTTTTTCTTTTTTTTTCTCATTATAAGGACTTTTGTTAGTTACCATTCCCAATTGCTTCCTTGCTTATGCTGTCACAGATCCTATCCCTAAATTAATCTCTTTGCAACTCCCAGCGAAATTCACTTAATTAAAAAAAAAAAAAAAAAAAAAGAAAAAAAGGAAAAAAAGAATACTGCTTTATATATAAAAGCCAAAATGACTGAAGAGCCACAACTGTCTCCTTTTTACAAGGTGGGCTGGTACAAATGACCCTCAATATACAGGTGGTCTATCAGAAATAAAAATCAACATTTCCCATTTTATATATATAGAGCTTGTATCAGACAACAGTACAACAGAACTGGTATTTTTCAGATTATTTAAAAAAAAAAACCTACATCTCAGTCAAATATCTGCAATAGATCCATTTTTCCCATTTAAGGAGATTTATATATCATATTGTTATATTATCATTTCTTCACCCATTTAAAAGAATGGAAATTGCAACTCTACAGTAGTAATTATAGTCTTAATGATCCAGGAGTTCTGAATGTAAGATGAAGTCCTCTCGAAGCAACTGTTGGTCAGTAGTTGATCCAAACCGCTGGACCACTTTGGCCCTCCGCCCTGCGCCTCTTCCCCGTCAGGGCTGTCGTATCTTCATCTCTTCTATATCTGCATCTGCTCCAGGTATTTGTAAGTGGGGTTCTCATAGCCATGGTTTTGCATCTTGCTCAGATGCCGCTCTTCTGGGGTAAGCATCGGGTCAACCTTTAGAAAGACCAGACCGTTACTGGTCAATGGAGGTACTCTGGCCTTGTTTCACAGTAACAAGTGCCAACAGACAAACACTGGACAGATACCGTGGCAAGCAGTAAACAGGGAAAAAAAGGTAAGCCACAAAAAATAGTTTGCTTAACAGAGTTCCTCACCTGGGTGCTAACGCCTCCTGCCCGCCCCTGCCTCTTTGGGGACGTTCTCCACAAATCTCTAATTAAAGTTCACTAACGTTATAAATTTGGGACCTGCTTCTCTCATGACAGAGGTCGCTCTGCTTTCCCGCATCGGTCGGGCAAAGGGGAAGAGCAGCTTTCTCTGGACTCCACTGAGTCATCATTAGAAATGTGCGTGTTGGGAGCACAAGGAAGAAGGAGGAACCGCTCTTCAGCGTTCAGCCGACCGCACGGCCCTAACGGTTGTTATATTACTCAGGAGGACAAACTGCTGAAGACTGACTGACTGACTCCCCCGCTAAGGATACCGCCTGAAAAGCTCATTCTCTGCTAAATCCTGCCCTGAGCCAGACAGGGAAGCCTAACTGAATTCCTGGTGATAAGCAAATACAACTGCGAAGTGACAGGTCCCAGCACGTCACGCCAATGATCGATGCCTGCATACTAATAAACCAGGAATGAAGATGGCAGCATCTGCAGAGTTAAGTCCCACCTAGCTAAGAGCAGAGCCACTGATGGCTTGGCAGCTACTGCCATCTTCACCCCCTACACACACCATGTGATTCGATGCTGACTATTTTCATCCTCTGTTATGGAGCAGGAGTTGTTTCTCACCTCCACAATTCCATGGCTGATGGTCCCATACTGCCTCTTCCTCAGCATCACCAAGCTGATGACTATAACAGTAGCTATGGCAACAGCAATCACCAACAGACCAATAAGGGCGCTGCTGCTGAAACTGAAGTCATCGCGAAGGGAGTTGTCATTATCCTGGAGGGAAGAAAACAACGGAGCAGGTAGAGGAAGAGCGATGCGGGAGATGCGCTGCGAAATGCAAACCTAAAAGGTGGCCACCACTAAGGTCTTCAGCCATCTGTGGTATCGAGACGTGACTGATTACACTTAGCGTAAGTATTTCACCTCCAAGTCTTTCACCAAAGGGTAACAAACACAAAATTCTTTTCCCTACTTAGGCATTCTGGACAGGCACCGACCCCACACCGCTTTCCTAAACTGCAAAACACCTCTGCAACGGAAGAGCGCGGGTAGAATCTAACGCGTGTTTTCTGTTTACATCTTTATGCAGAGAGGCCCTGACACGTTGCGCTCCCCAGGACCTCCCAGAGCAGCGTCAAGGCACCAACCCCCCAATTCAGTAACAGACAGGAACCGAATGCCAGCTTTAGGACTTTGCTGATCACCAGACTCAGTAGCCACATACGTACCGGCTCGTCCACCAGCCCACCAACACGCTCCGCATTGAAAATCATTTCCTTCACATCAAGGGTTTCATCAATTACCTGAAAACAGTCACAAAAGCGTTTTATGAAAGGAGCCATACAAAACAGGTGGGAGAAGGAATACGAAGAACGACAGGAGACCTTTAACAAATGCTAGCAAAGCCTCAGAACCACCCACCATCTCTCCCCTGCTCTCAACAGCGTGGGATGTTCTCTGACTTTGAAAGCCATCTGAGTTAGTACCACAACCATTTGGATGTCGAGCCTACCTCGAACTAAAGACCCAAGTGACACCCTAGGCCCTAGCCTCGGACACAGCATTTCTGGCATGTAAGATCCAACCTGTGGCTTTAAAACAGTTTTGAAAGGAAACTCTCAGAAGTCCACTTTTTTTTAAAAAAAAACGAACAGGGAACTGAGGCAAGGCGGCTGCCACTACAACCTAGTGAATTATTTACACCGTAGGCAAAGCTAATACCTGCTGGGTCACCTTTGGAAGAAGGCAAGGCCCTTCTGGCTACAAAAAATAGGTGGGGAGACAGATGGAACACACCAGCATTCGCCGTGTTCAGCTGGCAAGCTACCTTGCTAAAATAAAGGTGTATCAAAGGGGTCTCCACTTGGGAATGCAGTTGCTAAATCAGACAGCTCTCCAGCTCAGGCCGCCGAAGATCTAGCTCTCCCTCCTTCCCTCACCCTCCCACCCTTCTGATGCTCATCAGTATTAAGAGCCTACAACAGTCAGAAAACTGACTCCCCCACACCATATGGATAATGAATACACCGACATTCCGTAAGCAGGAATGAGACACGGAAATAAGCCACTGCTGTTAATTAGTGTCCACAGCGGGCTTTGCTTTACAACGTAAAGGTGGAGAGCTCACCACATTTTCATCCACTTTGTTCTTGCTGTTAATCACTTTTTCTTCCGCACCAATCAGCCCATCCAACTCCGTCATGCCAGAACCTGCACCAAAAGAGCAAGGCAGGGACCGTCAGCCAGCCCTCAGCAACGTTTAGGAAGGGTTACTACTCTTTGTAGAGCTGCCACGGCTAGCGTGTTTAACCGCACAGACCGCTGGTTATTAATCTGTCTTCATGCTGTTGTGTCAGAAGGGGAGCTCGTAAGCTACGCTACAGCGACAAGTGATCGGGGGCAGGGGGGGTCTGTTAATGAGGGGAAATGAGGTGGCAATGAGAGGAGCAGACAAGACTCACCAAAACCGGGCTGAGTGTAAATCCAGAAATACCATACTGTTAAGCGCTGCTGTTAGAAGGTCCAAGGCAACGTGTAATGCAAATTGTGAGCGCACAGTTCCTTTCTGCAAATGTCACCCCGGGTCACCAGCACCTCAGCGTGACCCCCACGACAGAACCGGCACGCGGGGAACGCTTTCAGCCGCACGGTCAGCATCACCCATTCTGCCGAAAGCAAGCGCATCAGCAAGTGCCTCGGGAATGAGAATTTCAAGGTCACCCAGCGTGGCTCTGTAATGAGCTGCTGTCCCGTATCTGGCACGAGCCCAGAAACAATAAATCCCAGGGCAAGGGAGGAGCAAAGAACTACGCTCGCCTTTGTACCACATCACTCATTTCTAAGCTGAAACTACCATAGGCTCAAGAGAAGAATATCAATTCACAGAAGGCGGCTGCTCTGCATAAACTGTTTTGAGTTGAAGCGTTTATAAATAGATCAGATCAATAAGAGAAGAGTCTGATGCAAGATGCTCAGACCTAACACAACAGAGCCAGTCAGGAGAACGCCAGCTTTCCATTAGCAGCAGGGACAGCATAACGCCCTTCACAACACCTATGCCTCCCGAACGCGAGAGCAGGGGGACAGCAAAGCCCCAAACCGACAGCGGGGTCTCTCCAACGAGGAGCACAAGGCGGGGGAAATAGTACTACAGCGCTTAACACTTTGCCGGTGACTGCACACACCTCTCTGCAAGCTGCTGAGCTTGCAGGTTGCCTAAGACATTATATGCCAACGGCTGCTGAAATTGGCAGCACGTTCTTCGACGAGATGCAAGGAGAGGCTATAGCTGGCTCCAAGGCAAGTTTTTTACAGTGACAAGCTTTTACTGCCTGAAAATGCCAAGGAAACTAACGTTTCACTCCAGCTCCTCCCAAAAGAAGCATCTTGGGTTTTAGTGCATCCCCTTTTCCTGTACGGTTCTTTGGAGACAGTAATCATATTCCAGGCACGGCCAAGACTGCCAGCCTGACTTCTCACGGCTGCCGAAGCAGGTCATGTTATTGTGAAAGTCAATGATTGGGATTTTCTGGAGAGCCTAGCCACAAATGGTTTTTAGAGAACTACCGTGTCAGCTTTTGGCCTATGGCTGCTTTATTCGATTCTCAGGAGCTAACGTAGCATACTCTCCAGGGCTGGGAGTTCAGCTGCTGCACTGAGCTTTGCTACTTATCACAGAGTGCTGTACCAAATAACAGACCCAGTTCTATGTAGCTCAAAGGCACGCTTCAGTTTATATACTTCCCAGAGGAAAAAAACTACACACATACACAAAAAATCCTCCCGAACTTCCTAGCAGCCCTCATGAAGTTCAAGGAAAAGGGAAGGGAGGGAGCAAGTGCAGGATATAAGCTTTGTCTCCAAGTCACCAGCCACTCTTCCATTTAGCCAAAAGGGGAGAACCAGCTTATATTTACTGCCTGTAAGCCAACAAAGCAGTTGTCCAATTAAAACCAAACCAAAATCAAACCAAATGCTGTCCCAATTCTTTCCAGAGCAGCCAGTACGCTGAATTAGCTGTACGCTCTTCCACAAGAGGGATGAAGGTGACTTGCATTAGCAGAGAAACACCGATAGTGAGAATCATTTCAATCTATCCGATCTTCACCACGTTACAAAACTATTTGTGTTCATATTGAATGGTTATTAGCAAAATGCTCTCCTTTGAGATTCCACACGATGTGTTTGGAACCAAAGGCACAAGATTAAAATGCCAGCTTTACTCCCCACCCACAGCACTTGCTCCGCAGGTCTGCTCTCTCACTTTCAGAATTAGCCTTCCATTTCTACTTTGGGAACTGGATCTGCAGTAGCAGGTCACCCAGGCCCAATTTTTATCTGAGACCATATCATTAACAAAGAAGTTAATTTAATGCCAGTATTTCCATGTCGCTCTAGAAGCCCAGGCAGCCCCTTTTTAGCCAGGCACTGAGTTACTGCAGAGTTAATAATGACCTAAAGGAGAACTGGACAATCACACAGGCTTTGCTAGTATGGAGTGATGCTACGTGTGAAAAGGTGATGCCGAGGAGACCACAGCCACAAAGACAAAATCTCCTAATTTATCTGTCCCAGACTAGCTACACTCCGTAATATCTGCGAGGACATTTAGCCGGGAAACACAGCCCCCGTCCGCTGCGGTGCTCTCGTTCCTAGTTTAGGGCAGTGAGGACAGATCCCACAGCAGGCAGAAGAGCCTCTAGACTATTCACCATCAGCACCACGAGGTTTATTTTGAGGAGCGTCGAACGTGAGTACGCGTGGAGAGATGCAAAGGACCACACAGCTGCAGACAGACTGCCAGCCCCCATTTCTTGAGGTCGAAGCTACTCCGTGCACCCTCAGACACCACGCCAGCCCATCAGGGAGGAACACACACAATCAACTAGATGCTCAGACTAGATCGTTTCTTCAACACTAGGTCTAAACAAGCAAAATCAGAAGTTACTGAACTAAATGAGAGCAGGGAAATGAAAATCAAGGTGAGTGTGAAACTAAAATGAAGCTATCAAACACACTGAGAAGGTAGGAGAGTGATCAAAAGCACTGTGAGGGAGCAGCTTAGAACCAACCTTTTTTCATTGGATGGTACAAATCCGGCTGAGGATCTAGCAGGAGGGAAAACAAAAACAAAAATAGCAGAGAAAGGAGATTAAGAGAGAAAGGAAAAAAGGCTTGCGCATGATTTCTGACTCAGACCCTGGGAAAAGCTTTTAGTCTACAGCTTTCTTTAAGCTCAGACTCTGTTCAAGCATTTTTAAAATTAATACACACACACACACACACACACCAGCTGTCAACACCCAATGATACCAAAAAATATGGATATATATTTTTTTAAAAATAAAGAGAATTCCTGCATCCCTTCAGCAGGTCACAGCACAAAGCCTTAACATCTCACATGAGAGCGTTTTGGTTAAAGACTGAAAATTAATTCCAGAGTCAAGCCACACAGCAAAAATTTAACGCTCCCTGTAAGATGGAGAGAGATAAAACAATTTTGCAAAGAGAAGAATTGGGGAAGTCAAGACAGCAGCCCAGTGCAAATTACCGGCTGCACCACCTCTTTCCAGCGTACTGAGGGATACTGCTGGGGTGATGGCTTTACTCTTAGATCACCCAAAGGGACGGAGCTTTACGTTCCACTGCGCTGAGCCTACGGGCTAAAGAAAAGCGCCTCTGTTGTGTAAAGCCGGTGAACCCAATTTTCAGTTCCACATACCTTCGCTTTCAGGCAAGGCTGGGAAGGTTTTCACCTGGAACGGACGGAAAGGTTTGCCCTCCAGGGGAATTTCTTCACTCTCCTCAGAGCTCACTCTGACATCCACCTGGGATTCAGAAATGGAGGATGTGAACTGATCCATATCTGCACGCTGCTCCTGAAGCAGCTCATCTGAAAGGAGTAAGAGGAAATATTACACAAACTGCATGAAGCCTGGCAGGGACAGAAAGGGGCAGATGGCTTGAACCTAGCTGAGGCAGGGCTGCAGGGGAACACTGCTCAGGGCTGCCAGGTTATCTTATCTTGCATGCTCTGAAGTCTCATCTTGAATTCTCAGTAAAGGCGTTGGCTAGAAATAGGTACAAATAAGGGCCAAGAGGTTTGATGTGGCAAGAGGTTTTGGCAAGATGGGATTAAATGATAAAGCGGGAAAGCATCTGCTTATTTTTAAGGATCTTTTTCACCTCCCCCTGAGAGACAGCTTCACTACTCAGAATACTGATGACTTTTTTTAAAGGGACAGTGGAAGTTCTTAAGAACAAACTCTTCAACTGGCTACATTGCAAAACCCCAAGACTATCTGCGCTGCTGTACCCAAGCACTTGTCGTTGAGGACATCCCCTCCAAGGAGCTAGCAAACCCTCTGGAACCCACTTCACTCGATATAAAAGCTTGTGCTCCAACACGGTGGCATGGGAGCTGGCACACAGAGACACTCACCAATCTCATCTTGGATTTCTTCAGCCACATATGGCACCTTGTAGAGGAGAGACAAGCTTTGATTCATCCGCTCCTCGATCACACGGAGATGTGTCATCACCTGCGAATGTACAAGAGTGTGTGACTGCTACCAGTACTTCCCTCGTTTAATAAAATGTCTACTCCTGCTGGATCTGCCGTGATAGACAACAGAATGGGACATGGGTCCACCTCGTCCAGTTCTCTGACCGATGCTCTCCAACATATCGCGCTTCACTGGAACTGGCCATTTGTACATGGCGCTCTCAGTATTTTGGGAAAGGCTGGGGGCGAGAGAGAGGATTCAGCTGACTCGTGCTGTATCCAGCTCTCCACGGGAAACACTGAAGCTGGTATTTCCCATTTGCCAGATACGGTCATAATTCATTTCCTGCAGCAGCTACAAGCAAGTGCTTTATTAAACGGATTATCATTCCTGACTACTAGAAAAGGTACACGCAAAGGGAGGGAACACCATTATTTATCAACTCTGGTTTTGGAACAAAGGTGCCTTTCAGAGCGAGGGTGGCATTACATTTGTCTTACACCCACTACACCCACTCACTGGCAACAGCATTCTCCCTTCGCTTCAGAAATAATTTCAAACTCGATGCAACCTCAGATCGCCCTTCCCTAGCGGATTAAATTCACCGGTGAAGTGAAGCCTGACCTGAAGAGGGTGCTGCATAATCAGGGATCACGCAGACCCAGAAAAACATTTACACAGATGGCCAAATATTGAAAAAAGCTAAGGAGTTTGAATGGACCTGTTTTACAGCCTGACGTGTACCTGACCTTTAAGAGCACGGATGAAAGCAATTTAATTTCACATGTGGCAGCTTGTCAATCAAAGGAATCGATTGACGAGCTTGAAGTGCATCTGAAAACTAAAGGGAATGGAAATTGAACTGTACCACCCACATCCCTCGCATGTCAATTTGTTGACACTGCAGCCTTCAGAATGAATTAAGGACTGTTTAGGTTTTAGCTTAAGAATACAGTTCACACACTCCCTCCTGGGCTTTGGCAGCATCAGAACAAAGGGTCAGGGTAGACTGTGCTTGATATGCTAAGCCGTCTCTGAAAATGCTATCACATATTCCACATGGCAAGCCAGACATCAGCTTGTAAACACCACAGTTGTGACGGCTCTTCCTGAGGATGCGCAGCTTAACAAGAATCATAGAAAGCACTGGCAGAAAGACAGGAGTTGAAGGTACAACTGCTAGCACGCAGAACCACCACGAAATCCATGCGACCAGGCACTTCCAAGCATGAGGTTTGCTTCTGGAAAATCACTGCAGCACTACTCTGCACCCTCACCAGAGGCGACTGTAACAGACCCCAGTCCCTGTCTGACTCAAACCATGGTATTTCCATCTACTGGTTATACACAGCCAAGAAATAAAGCATTTATTCTTGGTGCCTATTTCTTTTTTTAATTGTTGATCTAACAATTATGATCAAGTTGCTTGGCAAAGGTTACGTATTACGCTTTGGAAACAAGGCAGCAACTGTAGAGGCACAAGAGAATTCCCACAAACCCGAAATGGAGGCATCGTGAAGAACCAGCCTAAAGCAAGGAACATAGAGAAGACGAGGTCCTGGAAGAAGCGAGGAAGTCTGATCCAAGGATCACAGAATCCCCAGCAAATAACTTCACGGGTGTCGGACAAAAGGAAACACAAAAATGATCCCAAACTACTTCTAAACCTCTAGACTCATCATTCTGACCAACAGTGACTCATGTATAAACCAGAGCTCCAATTTTTAACGCTAAGTACCAAGGAGAATGGTACAGACAGTTATCTGGTCACAGGCAATACGCACACAGAACGGGAGACCCCTGCGCACGTACAAGAAGTTGCTATGGCACCCAGCAAACGAGTGCAAGGACTCGATGCATGGCTTGTAGAGTCTCCGACAGCCAGGACTGGGTAACAATGCCTCCCTTGATAGAAACATACTTATACCTGAGATTTCATCTGTGCAGCCTTTTCTGGGTCAACTGCCAGGACGTGCTGGTAATGGCGGATGGTGTGCAGACGGTCCTTGTTCTCAGCACGAACATAGCGCTTCAGAGCTTGCAGGATGCGGTGAGGCTGCGGGGTTTGAGAGGGGAAAGAGTTCAAGTCCATTTGAAACAAATAAAATTCACAGCTGAAGTTCAGCACTTCAGAAGTGAGCCTGCTTTGTTACTGGCCAGATCAATCGCTGCGTTAACCTCTTAGATACCTTCTTTTTAAATTAAGGTTGTTTGACTCACAACACTGTGCCTTAGGAATGCTAAACAAAGCGGAGGGGTGTTTTTAAGCAGGCAGAGAGTGAGTCAATTAGGACACCCACTGCTAGGTCTGCAGCACAAACTGCTGTGATGGAGAAAGCTTTACTGGGAACCTATTCCCAGCTTCTGCCCCAGCACGTCACAGGGAGTCTTCTCACGAGCCATTCCCACCTTCCACCCTGCCCAGTGCTACCCTACTGTAAAAATCCGTTGCAAAAATCCCTTGCAGAGAAACCCACCCGCGGTGGGTCAGCCTGGAGGGCAGCCAGGTAGTTCTCCAGAGCAATGCGACGGCGATCATTCAGCATGGCTTCCACACGAGCCAGGTGAGTTTCCACAAGCTGCTGCTTCTCACTTGCTGCTTCTTTCTCCAGAGATTTCACCATCGCCTGGAAGTGCTAGAACAAAGAAAGTACTCTGCATGAAATGCGCTGTATGCATCAGAGTCACCTATTCTCACTCACATATCTCCTCAGAACAAATGCAGCCTGTCACACTGCATGTCCTAGGCATTTACAGTAGGAGAGAAGGGCACTGAGAAGTGTTGACACAGATTTTATCTTTGCAAATTCCACAGCGACAATTTGCCTTCCAAACTTCCTTCACAAGCCATTTTAAAGGTCTGAAGAGGGTAAATGGCCTGGCAGATAAATCACCCTGGGGTTAGGAGATCCAGACCAACACAGTATTAATTCTTCCGCTCAACCCTGCAATATGGAAAGAGGATTGATCCCTTCAGCCCAGAGCCACTAATCTGAATTTGCAGAAGTTTACCATGGTATTGCATAGGGGACTTTCATCGGCGCGCCTTTGTATCAAATCTCTGTACATTCTATTAGAAAGGTCATAACCTACATCTCCAAGAGAACCAGAGAAGACCATTCAGCGTTATTACGTTTCAACAGAGATGATGACAAACTCTTTTGGACTCGCACATATTTCCAAACAGTGGCTTACATTAGAAAAATGTAGAGAGAAAACTGTTCCAGGACAAAATCCAACCCAGGCTTAAAAGCTGGAGTCATTCACTTAGCTGTACATCGGTTTGAGGGACCTTCATATAGTTGTCTCTGTCAGAAGAGCCTGCCCCTAAACAATCCCATACTGAGAATATCCCTGATTAACTCCACAGTCTAACTGAACTCTCCTCATAAGGCAGAAGATTGGCATTTTGGCAGCAAACCAGTTTTATCTGCTGTCTAAGTGGTTTTCACAACGTCTGCCCAAAGAGGAACTGTGTGTCCAGAGTCAGGGCCAATCTGAACTGGGCTGCAAGGCCACTGGTTAGCGCAAAACAGGCCAAAGGTCTGCAGTTACCATTTGGCTCTGCTGTCGCTATGCTTGAGGGGTGAGATCTCTTCCTACTACTGGGTTTAGGAAAGGACCTGGCCCAGTATCGGATCATCTCCAGCTTTAAGAACAAAGCACGCGCTTGAATCAAATCTCCTCTAAAAAGGCAGCTGTTGACAGAACAGGAAAGCTGTTCTTTCATCTCAGTCATCTTTTGGCTTGGAATATTACAATCTTTCATTTAGTTTACTGGGAAGAAGGCAGCCAAGCACCAGTAACTTTCCTCTTTAGGTCCTTCAACTCGTACCTGAATGAGAGTCTGCCTTTCTGCCTTGGGGAGATTTACAGCTTGGTGTTCTGCTTCCTCCCATTCCTTTTTCACCTGGACAAGAAAAGGACAGAACACGTCAACACAAGACAAATTTACATCTAATTTTTGCAAGCCCGTCTGCCTTCACAGGCAGATCCTCGCACAGCCTGTCTACAATTTGAAGGCACAACAGACCTGCTGTAGGGTTTAAACCTAGCACTTAAGCCCTCTGAGCAGCAAGCCAAGTGTCCCCAGGGATTCCTCCCTCCCAACACTCCAAAGAAATGAAATCTAATTGCCAAGAGCGTGGTCTTGTTGCAAGAAACACACAGAAGGCTGGCGACTGGAAAGGAAGTCAGTGCACCATCAATTTGTCCACAGAAACACGGGCAGCAGCCACACAGCGCGGCACAAAAGGCTAAAGCTAGATGCTCACCCGGTCCATGCGGTTGTGGTGTCGGACCTCCAGCTGCTCCTTCGCCTTCTGGAAGCGGGCATGTTCGTTATCATCAGCAGGGGTTTCGAAGTAGACATCCACATCATCAGTTGGCACTGCAAAGAGAGGGTAAGGATAAGCGGAGGTTCGGAAACCTGTGGTCGCGGATTGCAAAGGGCAGGTAAGGAGAGGAACCTCCACGCCTGCATAATTAACAATCTGGCAGGCTGAGCCTGCTGAACAGCCACCTACCAAGAGTCCATTTTGGTATCTTTGAGCTGCCAATTTACTGCACAACATCAGTTAGTTACATCATCCCCAAAACACAGTAATGCACTGCGGCAACCAGCACCTGTTCGGTCTCCTCATTAGTTCTGAGATGAGCACTATTTGGCTCCAGCAGCAGAATTACTTGAATCGCAGAATAAAGAACTGGTTTTCTCTTCCCTTTCACATTGGCTTTGGATAGCTTAAATGACATTTTGTGCATTAGCTGTTCACTGACAAGCCGGCTCCAGACATCATTAATATGATTAGGGAGCTTGACAATAAAACTGCACAAAATGCTGCCCAATATTTTAAACTTCAAACCTACCTTCCCTACCAGATGTACCATGCAGGACTACCAAGCAGCGATATAAGACAAGACAGCAACAGAAGGGCGCTCAGTGTGACAAACTGACTCATCCAATGAGCTGGACAGTTTGTATCTTTAAGACATTCAGATTCGACAAGGGGAGAAATAACATTTCAGAACTGATTTTTTTCCAAGCACCTGCAAAATCCGCAACAGGGGCTCTGTACTCCATACACCGCAGTTCAGGGAACATTGAACCAAGTTTCTGTGCTACAGTTTTAGAAGCTACACATCCCAGAGCCCTTTCTGAAACAATCTAGGGCAAGGAGGATGCACTCTGTCATTGCCCTTCAGCAAAGGGAGAGCAGAAAGGGAACGTTAAGGCAACCTTTCAACCATGAGTGATTTGGGTGGGAAGACCTCTCAGAGGCCACTGAAAGACAGCACGCTTCAGAAAAAAAAATTTACCTGGCGCTTCAGAATGAATACAGGGCGAGAGTTTAGCACACACCTGAATCCACCAACCCTCGCCCTAAGTAGGGAAGGAGGAATGAAGATGGGGAAAGGATTACTGCATGAAATAACGGCAACATACAATACAGGCGTTACTCTTGTGTGCAAGGGGCAACGTCCAACCAGTACTGTATTCTGGGCCTGCTGATGGCATTTCTGAACCAGGCTTGGGACACAGAGAACTCTCTTTCCAGCCCCAAATCCCCCTGTAAGAGGACAAACTTTTGAACAAAAAGCTCCTGACATCCGCATCTTTTATTTCCCCACTTCAGTTAGATCAGCCCAACCTAAAGCACTTGCATGAAGCCCATTTTGTAAACAGGATTATGGCTGCATAGTCAGACTGCCAAGCCCCAGATAACACAAAAAGCCTTTCAAAAGGCTTTAATGGTAGCTGAAGTGGAAGTGCTGGAGTTCAACAATAAGATTAATAAGGAGGTTAAAATGTTTTTGGTAGTTTTATCATCTGACATAAAAGCCAGTTGAAATTGGTGCCAAAAACCTCAAGCTCTCAAAAACACAGGGATTGAATCATGATTCATATTTCAAACCCAGCTGAAAGCGGCAATCTGAATTCTATACTACTTCTCTGATAATTGCCCCAAACTAAAATAGCAAGAAAATGCCTACTGCCAGGAGAAGGGTGAGTAGCAGCTGACTTTTCAGGACCGACTGGTCAAACATATGCACGGTAACACGACTGGGGAAGAGCAAGTCTTTCTTCCATGTATTTGGGAACAAACCCACATACGCAAACAGGCAAGCTATGTGTTTTCCCAGGCGGTTAGAGACAGCCCCCGGTCCCTGCTACAGGTCTGGAAGAGGATAACTACACCCTTAGCAAGAGCTGCAAGCCAACGGTGAGCACAGACAGCATACGCCGAGAGCCACTTTCCCCAGGAAAGTTCCCCCTGAAGACCTAGAGAAGCGGAGACAAGAGGAGACTGCTGCAAAAGGACAGACAGAACTGCTGCAGACACCAGAACCAAAAGGAGAAGCTACACACGTACCCTCTCTTCACCTAGGCAAGGAGGACGAGACACCAAACGCCAGACAGACAGTGGCTAGCTGCAAAAGGGCCAGCGGGAGGGCAGGACTTACTCATCTTTTTACACACAGCCATACAATACTCCTCTGACTCAAAATTGTTCCTGTTGCCTCCGCAGCCTCCATATATAAAGCGAATGCATTTTCTCTTGTTAGGATCGAAGTACCAACGAGGCATCACAGCCCGGCAGGGCCCTGTCATCGCCTCCTGCGAGCAGACAGCTGTGTGGAGACGGGTTAGAACATAAGCTAGTGAGGAGCACAGGCCTTGCAGAGCAACTTACACAACGCAGCGGCGGCGGCTCTAGTTCTTCTTCTAGGGCACCAGCGCTGGCCTCAGCATCGCTACTTCACCAGCCAATGGGCTTTTGTCAGTTTGGGGGGGGGGGGGGGGGTTATTACATTGCAAAAGCACTGGTCACAAGGCTTGCCAGCGCTATTCACAGAGACTGAATATTCACGTGGTGTTCTGGAGCAAACGTGCAGCAGCGGGCTACCTGAGCAGTTGCCTCAACACAGAGCTCTCATCTGCAAGAGCCCTTTCTCCTTAGCTAGAGGCTGAAGCAGCAAGGATCTACTTTGCTGATGCCACAGCGCTATGCCTCGGGTGCCCCAGTGGTAGAGCCTCTGCTGTGTAAAACCAACATGATGCAAAGAAAGCCCATTAGTGCTGCTTAAAGCGTTCAAAGATGTCCTGCTCTCTGCACTCGGCCTGGATAGACGCTTCCCATCTTAAAGGTGAGGTACAAAAGCAAGTGAAAAGGCAGGCTAAGCAAGAAGAACATGATCGCCATGGCAATCTCAGCCGCTAGGTTTTTAAGTTTTGAAACATCGGTACACCAAATATTGAAACTGCAGGCAGCCACGGTTGTGGCCTGCTTCACAATAAGTGGGCAATACAAGCAGCTGCCTTATTCCGAGGCAAGAGAACACATACAGTGTATAGGGTAGCAACTGTTCGTGGTACTGCAGGGAAGAAAAGACTGCATACCCCCAAAACAGACACCCCAGTCACATTGTTCCCAGTCTGATTCAATACCTGCAGTCCTGGAACAGTCCCGTACATATATGAGCTAAGCCTTGTTTCAGCAAGTAAAAAATTATCTGCAGCATGCTGGCATTTTACCAAAAAGATGCAAGTACTGCTGGCAATGATTCAGTGATCTGTAGCTAATTGAATTTCATTCCCTCTCCCCTCCTCTGCAGACACTTCTACATGCAAAGTACAGGACATCACATAACGCTGAGCCACCGCACCATCAGCGGATGCCCTCCACAATGGCACCTACCGCTTAACAAAAGCTACCGCAAGCATAGTATATATTACTATTGCAGAAAAGATGTATAACTCACATAATAACGTTGGGCCAACCGTGCCGGCTGACTTTATTTCATGAAAGAGAAGTGTTTACGCAAAGGCAGCGCTAAGTATGTTCCTCACTCTGAAATGGTCGGATGGCACCTTCACGCCACCTCTGCAGAGTACAGCCCACCACTTTTAGCTTCCTTTTTGTACGCTGGTATAAAACACCAAATCCAAGATAACCACCCCAAGCCAGGATTTTAAATTCCTAGCGTACCCCAAATGCTTCCTTAAGGTCTTCCAAAATTAGCCTATGCAGATACGGCTTTCCTGACTCAACACCGCACCTTCACGGAGGCTCTCGTTCAACATGCCAAACACCGGGCTTTCTGCCAGCAGAACTGCTGTTTATCTGGAAGCATACGGCCCATGCTCTACAGAGTTAATTTCAACACTTGAAACACAAGCATCATCAGCTCTCCTCTGTTTGCTAACTTATCTGGCAAATAAAACTTCCAAGTGGCATTTATTGACTTGATCTAAACCCCATCGCCAACCGACAGGCAACAAGAATACTCTCCAGGAAGCAAGCAAGGTCTGTAGGCTAGAATGTGTCTTACATTTCATATCGCTGCTGACTTCTTTTTCGGAAACAGCCTTATCATTGCTAGGCTCTGTGGGGGTCTCTTCGTTGTAATCATCAGCTTTGTAGCTATCATAATAGTAATCACGGTCTTCCACCACGTCCTCCTCCTCTTCCCCTTCATCGTCTTCATCCTCATCTTCCTCCACAGCTGTTCCTGTGAAGTCTTCTACACCTGCCTCTGTGGGGAACTCACTGAAGGGATAACAGTTAAGTTAGGGGGTAAAGTTAAGGTTAATCACATTGCAGCCAACCTTTGATGTACCAGAATAATGATTCTTTCTTCACCTGCTCTAGAAACACAAGCTGTGGGGAAAATAAACGTACCAACTACTGATCAGCCCATCAACCAGCGCAATGGGACTTCCCTTGTTACAGCCACACCTGCTACTGCAGGCAGAGCTTCTCCGTGGCTGTGGCTTAATGGGGTTTCCTTGCGTTTTCTCATCAGCTTCTTTTCAGGAAGTGAAAGTCTGTCATTGGGGGAGCTTCCTACTGTAGCAATCAGACAGTCTTTTTGACTAAGGATGAAGGGAGGGGAGCTGTTTGGCTCCTCCGGTAAGAGGAGCACTGCAAAGTCATCTGTCCTTCTGCAAGGCTTTCTCAGGCTCAGGACAGCCCTTTGGGAAATTCAAAAGCACAGGAATTCTCCTCTCAGTCTTCTCACCACACGGGAATTGCTGCGTGAAATATTCACGAACAGCAATTGCACGTACAGAGCTGTTAACATCTATGCCAGTAAGAAACCCACCTTTTATAAAGGTCATAGTCTTCATCCTCGTCTTCGTCCTCCTCTTCTTTGGACACAGCCTCATCCACAACCTTTGCCTGAGGACAACACACGTATTCTGTTCCATGGAACTGGTCTACTCCACAGGGCAGCAGCATGCCGTAACGGTGCAGGATCATCCCTTCTGTCAGACAGGCCTGAAAGAGGAGCCCACTCACGTCAGTTTAGCACCCTGCTCTTGCTTTGGATAAAGCTGAAATTGGTCTAGCACACATCCCAAGAACACTACCAATGGTCTAAATTCTACAGCAAAAAGACAACAGTGACATAAGACCCAAGTCTGAACATCAAAGGAAAATGGATTTGAAACTTGTAGCTTAAGTGAAACCTCCGGGTGGTTCTCAGACTCAGAGCCATGCAGTGCTTCCTGGTGTTAACGTATCAAAAGAAAATGGATTTGAAACCTGTAGCTTAAGCAAAACCCCCAGAAAAGTCTCAGATTCAGAGCCATCCAGTGCTTCCTCGTATTAACATATCAAACACCCCTCAGCCCCTAACAACTCCTGATTTGTCAGCCTGGCTACTCTGTCCAGGAAAAATAACTATAGACATTTTGTGCCAACTCAATGGAGAGAGCACTTGAAAGAAACAGAACTGGTGTTTGCTTTCCTGGGCTGGCCGTTTCATTAAACTTTATCTATTAAACTTTACACTGGAGTAAGTGAGTAATCGCTCAAATGGACTTTGCGTCAAGATTATTTTAACATGCTGTAGATGAAAATCAACCAGAAAATTCAAGAAAAAGCCAAATGCAAACTGTAATCAGGCATTATGCCTATACACTTCTCTTAAACTAAGGGAATACATGGCTTTGTGGCGCCCCAGAAAATTATGAAGAAAGGCTTTATTATGTACCTCGGAATCCTTCTGTGCTTTGCTTTGTTACAGCACAGATGTAAAATAAAAGCCAAGTATTTCTGGAAAAGTGCTGCAACTATCTTGAAAGCCAGTGATGTTTAAATCTGCTAGACATTAACAAGTTTATCCTCAATTAAAAGGTGATTCCTCTAGCACAGCTTTATTTAGATGTGTTTTTGCTCTCAGGATTTTAGAGAAGTAGGAAGTTGTAACTGGTGCATCCTTGAGCTCACCTTTACTAGCACCATTACAACTAATCACTGTGTTGCTGTTTCTGTAATTGCAGTTTCTACAAAATGGAAAACATGTACATTTCATCACGATCTTGTTTTCACTTCCTCCAGGTCGAATGGGCGTGCAGAGTATTTGCAACATTTTTGCTACTCCGATTAAAAAAAAAAAAGAAGAAAAAAAAAAGAAAAAACCCACAACACAAAAAACCCCCCACAGGCTAGATTTATTCTGAGAAGATAATCCATCTCTTATGTAAAACCTCCACTAATCAGTCACAATGAAACTCAGGCTGCCCCCAAGCAAACATTCCCAACCAAATCCCCAGCAGCACCAGCAGGTACACAAATGCAAAACATGCAAGGGAAGTAGCGAGCATCCCATGACCTGTAGATCTCCACCCTGGAAAGAAGGATGAGCCACTGGACTGAAACATCCCAGAGACCTCATTTCAATTCCTAGCTCCATCCTAGGGTATGATTTTGGGCAAGCTACTTAGGACAGCTTTCCACAAGTGAAGAATAATTCAGCTAGCTACACAGGTTTTTTAAGTCACTTGACTACTTTTAATTATCTTTTTTTTTCCCATTTGCTCTCTGCCTCAACCTGTATGGATAAATGCTGTATTGCTCCGACACTACACAGCCAAATGGACGGATCCAGAATACAGATTCCTGCCACAGCAGCTCAATTACCTCTTTCGCCACAGTGTGCCAGTGCTGATGGCTTTCACACACATCCATCCACTCCTTATGGAAGAATTGGCACTTCTCTGGAACCAGCAAGACATCGCTTACAAACTCACCCACTGAAAAAAAAACCAAAATGTCCACAGTTCACACATGTCCGACTTCCAACAGAAAACAAAGCCAATATCAGAACTCCCCCAAAGTACACTTTCGTTGCAACTGCCTTAAAGTTTTGATATATTTTTAACAGGGACAGGTCAGATCAGCAGCTATCCCTGGCGAATTAACAGAAAAAGAGAGCCTCAGTTTCCAAGGTAAAAACAATGCGAACCCTAAGGCTGAACTGAAAGCAAAGTTTACAGCCCTTGTTAATAAATAGTTGTTCATGGAACAGACAGGATTGACTGAAGAGATTTCACTCAAATCTCTGAGAAGATTGCATCTGCATAAGGAAGTTTTCAAACCATCTAATCACCAATTTCTAAATGAGTTGCATCGTACCAAAGTTAGTTCATGCTGTCTGGTGCCGTAACAGCCTGGAGATTTTTATATGCCACCAGCATTATCTATGTTTTCAGTATCTGGGTATCTGAGCAAGTCGTGTTTGGTTTTGTTTTGTTTTGTTTCCAGATGGTTTAATTCAGGATCAACTGCAGCACATTCCCTGACTGGGACAGTCCTAACCAAAACACAGAGAGCTGGAAAAATAAAAACTATACAGCCCAAAAACCAGAGTACAATCACAGTCAGCAAATACACTGCATTCCACCATTCAGACAGCCACCACCTCACCAGCATGATGAAGTTTTGGCACAATCTTAAACCCAGACTCTTTGCTTTTGAGGAAGGTCAGAGAGAGAAAGAGAGAACTGGTGTGCTCTATGGACTCTGTAATAGTTGGATTTAAAAACTATTTAGCCTGAATTTCCACCACAACTCGGTTTGGCACCACATATGAAACAAGTATCAGAACCGTATCAGTGTTACTTTCTGTTCTTAGCCCAGAAGTCCTACCAAACACTGCCACTGGAACCCAAAACGTGAAATTTTCCCA
Source organism: Falco punctatus (assembly GCF_963210335.1). Classification (NCBI taxonomy): domain Eukaryota; kingdom Metazoa; phylum Chordata; class Aves; order Falconiformes; family Falconidae; genus Falco; species Falco punctatus. The sequence goes on from NC_137596.1 coordinate 3,920,843, forward strand.
AAGTTGAGATTTTTCTTTCTTTCTTGCAGATTTAAATGTCACATCCAGCAATTTTAAAAAAGCAGAGTCCAAGTGTTTCAAAGCAACACCTTGCACACATGACCGGCAGCTTTAGGAATCATTTATTAACATTGGAGAAAAGGGTTTTAAATCAAAGGCCTTCTCTCACAGTCTTCAGGGAGTAGAATTATTTGTCCAACTAACCTTCAACACCACCTTTTCAACAGAAATTTTAACGTTTTGGGCAAGCATTCTCTTTTTCAGCCCCCCAGGATTGACACCAAAGGCTCACGGACACATCTCCTATGCATTATACACAAGCTGAGTTTACAGACAGATTATCTGATGACAACTGCAAGATAATGAAATCAAGTAGCATTCATCATCCTTTTTCAATTTGTTTTTCTGTTAGTTAAATTTTAAACTAGTAAGACACAACAGGCCAGTGAGAATTTTGAGATGAAAGGTTTAAATGCTTCTGATAAGCAAGCTAAAACTGACCAGAGTTTAAAATGAAGAGACAGTGTTTCTGGGGAAGGCAGAGGGATCAAACTGATCGGATACAATAATCATTAACAAAGAGCAGCCGTTAAGCAGCTACTTTGAAAAACACCGAGTCTTAGCCCCGTCGCCTAAGACACATGGAAGATTCTCTCAGTTCACATCGGAACTGGAAAACCCTTACACGCTACACATTGATGGACACCTTCCCCATTCACGGCCACTGGTGTCAAAAAAGAAAAATCCTCAGCCTTTCCAGCTCGGAGGAGGTCTGAGAGGGGTTTCCATGCCACCTAGCAGCCAGAACTGTCAGCAGTTTGTCTTTTCACACCTCGCCAGGCTCGGCCCTGCTCCCATCATCCTATTGTTACCTTTATTTTACAGTTCAGTGAGAGTGCTAATGGGTTCTCCTCTTCTCCCCTCTTTACTTTTGAAATACAAAAGAGCTTTCATCGCTGGGGGGGGGAGGAGGCAGGAGAAAGGTAAACACTGCACACAGCAAGAGCCAACCTCAGGAGAGTCTGTGCATTAATGTAGCACAGAAGACACAAGCTGGAACAGGAACAAAAAAAACCACAGTTTGACTGTAACCAAAAAGTCACAGGCACCCGAGAGAAACACACCCTCCATTTACAACCAGCGATCTGAGCACTGCTGTAGAGGAGAAGGTATTTTATACACACATGGGCTACCGACTTGCAACTCAAATCTGAAATCCAAAGCTTGGGCCGTACAAGTCAAGAACACTGTGAAAGACACTAATTAAAACTTTGACAGACAGTTTAACGCTTATCAAATTTCAGGGCGCTGTCACTAAAATCAGCTTATTTTGCAGCTGGAGAATAGGCTTGGGGGAGGATTACTTCTAAAAGAGATGACCCTTATGAAACCAGAGATCTGGCTTTCATCCTTATTTCCATTAAAAGTTCTCAGTAGAATGGGTTTGGTTGCTTCTCAAACCTGAATTTTCACATCTATAAAGGCAAATATCTTTCTCCCAGGACGTGTCCACATCAAATTCCATTTTTTATGAAGTGCTTTACGACGACCTAGTGGAAGCTGTTCATACAGGACAAAGCACCCATACAGTTCTGCAGTTTCACCTGCGTTCTCCTACATCAAACCACGTGCTAACCTGAGATACGAATACAAGTTATGAACACTGGTTCCTGCCGAATGCTCCCAGCAATCAAAACTCTCCAAGATCGCACAAGACTTCGTACAAAAGAAGTCTTTCCCAGCGGATAACTGAGAAGAGATCCAGCCAGCTGAGACTAAGCTTACTACTAAGAACGCATGCAGTGCAGCGCAGCGTCAGGCACAACCTACGGGTCAAAAGCACAAGATAAACATGTTGCCTGCTTCAAGAGGGTGGATAGATTCTGGAAAGCACCATGAAACCCATCACCGTTTCTCTCTTATTCTTTCACAATTCAAAGTGGGGACATGGGATACAGCTGCAAGAAGCAGGGCCTCTTTGAACTAGCAAAGTTTAAATATAGTCATTGAAACAGAATAGAGATCTCTTGCCAAGACCAAAGCAGGAAGCCTAAACACACTGAGCATTCGAGTCTCCAAGGCAACAAAATATTAAAGCTCCACAAAAATAGGATCACAGTATTAAATCCCAATGTCTTTGTGATACTCAAATACAATAGCCTTCAGGTTTTTATGGCAGTTGCAGAGAGAATGGGGATTTCTTTTTCGCGCCAGGCACCATTATTCCACCACAGCTGTTATCAAGCTGTTGATCTGTTTGAGAAAGGCAGAGTTCCATCTTGTGGAAATAAAAATGTTTAAGCAGAAGCTGGATGCAGAAATGGCAAGCTGATCTAAGTGAAGCCTTATAAACTCTGTTGTTCCCCCTGTGAGAAGCCAGGAGGCAATTCTTTGCTCCTCCCACAAGAATGCACAAACACATCATACCACACACTCACCCAGGCACTTGTAGGGCACGACAATGTGAGTGTGGTCCTTGCACTGTTTCTTCCCCCTCTTGCACCAGCTGTCGATGCTGACAGGTTGGTTGGCTTCCACAACGTTCGTAACCTGAAGGTCTGGGTACATCTGTTTAACAAGACGCACAGGGAGGTTTCTCTCCAGAAAGGACAAAGAACATGCAAAGTGGCTCCTAACCAGGAGCAGTGAGGCTGGTGCTCTACATAAAAACAAGTTCAAATTTGCACATTGACACAGATTCTCCTCTGGGCCAAGCTTACAACAGCTGGAGACATAAAGCTGCCAGCTGTTTGTCACACTGGGCTTGAGAAATGGAACTGGTCATCACTTTGTGGCAGGAGAAAGCCAGGTCAGGGCAAGAGCCTTCACTGGCACTAAGCTGAGGTGTCTGGCTTTGCACGGTAGCAGAGGAGGAGTATTTGGGTTTGGAGGAGACTTACCTGTTCCATTCTGCCTGGTGCAGTGCGATACCCTCTGGAACATGGCAACAAATAGAGCTCAGTAATCTCTTCAGACTCTCTCCTCACTTGTCAAGCCAACATGCACCCACCTCCTCAGGTTTCCTTATCCCTGCTCCATTTATGGTGTATTAATAAAATCCTGATGTCCTGCTCCGGTTCTCAAGTCCAGACACTGACTTACACGTAGAATCCTACTACGGGAACCAAGCGTAGCCCCAGTTGTATCAGCCTGGTAAAACAGTTCTAAAAGTTTTCCAGTCCAGATGTGTATTCTATCACTTTCCCATTAAAAAAATAACACATTCCTTGTGGTATTTTACATAAATTGCTCCTCTGAGGTGACAAGTAAGACACGGATCAAGGCCAATACGTTACTCTGGAGCATGCTGAAAGGAGATTACATCTTTTACAATAAAGCATAAAGAGCCTAAAGACACTGGCTACATTTTGGTGAGAATATTTTTCTAATAGTCCAGCTGATCTGAACATGTCACCAAGAACAACAAGGCCACGTACTAATTAGAATAGGCGTCAGGTTCCATTTTGCACAACATGGAGCAGATGCTGGTTAACCAGCTCAGAGGCTGAACGTTTGAGGAAACCCCTGCACACACAGACACGGGCACCTCTCTGACTTACAGACCGAGGACCTTCTGTGGCGGCATAATTGATCTAAATCAGAGGTAGCTCCTACAGCCCACTGCAGTGTCCTGCCTGCTCCTCCTGGGCTGTAAACCACCAACACAATTCAGGGAAGTGAACTAGTCAACAGCAGGTTAGTCTCCTGAAGGGTGAATTTGCTACCGACCAGCTAAGCTGGAATTCAATTCCTTAGCAGCAGTGACGATTCAGGATCTCACAGATCAACTCACCTCCTGGCAGTACTGCAGAATATCTTCCTTTTTTCCAAAGCAGCTCTTGGTCCCGGACGTGTCAGGTTCCCATTTCCCAGTCTGGATGTTCACATGCATGTTTAGCTTCCCACAGAACATGGCAATTTGAGGCTCTGCCACTGCAAACCCTGTCCCAGCATTGGCTGCAAGTGCCTGTGAAGACAAACAAAACCAAAACATGCTGATTGCATTATCCGATCAAAAGCAGAACACATAAACCCTCTGGCATCTTCTCAGAGAGCTCCTGCTTAATCCAGAATATCGGCGGCATCTTGCAAACTATTTCATAACAGCATCCCTTAAAGCTCATGAGCCCACATCAGCAAGGTGTTTTGTTTGTCCAAACTCTGTTTTTATTATTGCAACAGCTTACCAAAACCAAGAGTAATTCACACTTAAAGGTTGCGCTCACAAAGGCTAAAACAGATGTCTGAAAAACTTTAACTGATATTTGAAGACAAATAATACTAACAACTTTTGGTGGAGCTAACACTCCATGAGCTTACATGCAAAGCGGGTATTGCTACTACTAATTAACTGCTTCCCACTGCAAGAATGCTGCTCAGACTTTGAAGCCATATGTTTCTCCCAAAATCTTCAAATATTAGAGACAGAAAGACCTAAGCTTCTGGCTCAAACACCAAGTAAAGATGACTTCTGCTGAATCAGAAAAAACTAGCTGTTGCAACCAGCCCCTCAAAGCCCCCTGCCTCTCATTCTGCACACTCCTGTGGGTGTTTGTACTGCCTGGTTTCTGATGTGTATTCTGTGCACTTCCCACCCTGCACCAACAGACAAAAACCCGACAACCCAGAGCCACATTTGGGTCAAACTGCAGACTGATCAATGAAAACAAGGTCAGGTTTTCTTTCTGAAATCTTGCTGCCTGACCAAAAGAAAGAAAGAGATTAAATTAAACTGCAGACGGGTTTTTTCTGAAAAGCCTGACTGGATGCTGGGAGCTGAACATCCTCTCCCTACATAACTACTAGCTGTTGTGAAAGAATTAGAAGAAAAAAAAAAGAAAAGAAGAGGTATGAGGCAACAAACAGATGAACTCCTAAATCGAAAGCTCTTTAAGGTGTTTAGGGGAAGGAAATCCATTTCAACTACTCCAGACGAGGCAGATTAGAAACTGCAATGCAGAGAGGCTTCACGGCACCGCTGCCCCTAAAGCTGCTTTTTTCCTGGCAGGCAGCACTACCCTAGGCCACCAGTCCTGCCTTCACATTTAACTTTTCATGCACTCAAACATGCAGACGTTATTGTGGGCACCGTTCATCCCCTACTGCCTACAGATCCCCATCATCTCATATTATCAATACATGTATGCTTAATGCAAATAAAGGAGAGCAAAGCAAAGAATTCAGCTGGACAACCCCTGCGTGCAGCTCCTAGTTGCTGGATATTAGGAAAAAATTAACTCCATTATAATTAGTTCATTTCTCCCTCTCCCAATTACACACAAAACCACTGCCTGGAGAGAAGACACTTCAACACTAAGGGAGAGTAAACGATTGTTTAGTGCTGAACACATAGCTAGTGCTTGGGGGATAAGACCAACTTGAGGCACAAAAGCATAAATTCACATGTCAGCTTCAGAAAAATTACCCCTTGAGTTTTACGAACTATTCAGCTGCACATCACTTAAGGGAAACAGTCCTATACAAGCAGCTTCTAGGTACTCTAACCCTTTCACCCAACAGACACTCATGACAGCAAGTTTTAGCGCAGTTGACAAAGCAAAGAAATACTGAACTATATATAATAGATACCAACATTGATGTGACCCTAACAAAACGCTTCCAAGTTCACATATACTTTCAAGTTTAGTGTAGATACATTTCTCATACTCTCCATCCTAATGAAAACATGAGAGTTACGTACTTCAGGTACAGGAGGACTTCTGATGAATACACTGAGGCTGGGTAACAGGGTGCAGTCACTTTGTTCCTTCAGAAATCAAACCACTTAATAAACACGTGCTTCTAACAAGTGCCAACTGATACCAGGCAGCAACACCTATGCTCTTGCACTGCCTCCCTCCCTGCTGTATCATAGAATCGTAGCATCGTTTAGGGCGGAAAAGACCTTTAGACCATCAAGTTCAACTTTTCACCCAGCCCTGCCAAGCCTACCGCTAAACCACGTCCCTAAGTCCCACATCAATGCATCTTTTAAATCCCTTCAGGGATGGCGAGTTAACCGCTTCCCTGGGCAGCCAACACAGAACGATCCTTCATAACACACACATACAAACTTTGTCAGAGGGCCTTTTATCTCTCTCCAAACACACAGCCCTTTGGTACCAACAACCACCTTCCAGAGAGCACAAGACTTGACATGTTCAAGGAAACAATCCACAACACAATTCTATTTTATGACAACACTGCAACTACATCCAAGATTCAAGCTGAATTCTGAAAAGAAAAAAAAAAAAAAGGCAAGATCAAGTATGCAGAAAGCATTAACCCTCCTAAGAAGAACACAGTGCATCAAAAGAGAATAAATTGTACGTGTTATGAACGGTTTGGAGATCATTAGCACTGCCTATGCATGAGATCTTTGTACTTCAAAGCAAACCTAACAAGTATGCAGCAAAATAAGGTAACTGCATAAGCAGGAGAGGTGCAGGCTCCAGCTGGAGAGGCAGAAACCGCCATAAGCACGCCATTCATAACAGCTCTTGCATGAGCAAAACTCCTGTTCAAACACATACCAACCTCCTGAAATCATGCCCACCCCCTGTTTACATACCGATGTGAGCCGGTGGGGGGTTTTGCCATCTCTCTCTGGCCTGACACCTCTGCACTGTGGCAAAGGTATCATTCCTCCTCCCTGGATTGCTCACATAGTTTACATATCAGTCGAGTGCTGTTGCTGTAGCTACCAGAACATGCTAAGCCCCAATTCACAGCTGAACAAACAAGACTAATTACTTGCTTGATTTCATCAGTTTTAATCAAATGGAATAAATCTTTTCTTTAATTGCTTTGTTGAGTAAGTTAATGAACTTTGATATACTTTGAATCTTTAACCTCGTGACCTGCAAGATAAGATTTTTGAGGAAGGGACTTCCATTTGTCACCACTGGTGATCCACTCCAGCCACCTATCACAGCAGTTATTTAATTTTGCATTTTAATCTCATTCTACCTGTTCTGAAAGAATACAGCACAGCGAAATTCATTAGTACCAGGTGGCCACACCATTAATGCTGCTACCGAAGTAGTGAAGAAAGTCACCTCCAAGATTTTTTGGGGGGACAAAGTCATTTTCTGTTGCTCCCCACAATGGCCTTTGATGTGTCAAAAATAAAAGCAGATCGCTTGGGCTGACGATGCCTCAGGTCAGCTAGTCTACATTTAAGCATCGTTTTGCAAAAGGAGGTTTGGGGAACACATAAACCAGCACAAAGCTTGGGATAAGGCCATGTCCTTAGCTAAGCTCTTCAGCACTTCAGAGAATTCATCCATACCACACTGCAGAGGGATGAACAAACTGACAGCACATTCTTCTTTGTGAATTTCCCAGCCATAAATGGAAGCAGTCGCCTCTTTTCGTGCTGGAGAGCAACTATTCAATCCCTTAAACAAGCAGAGTGACAGCTCGAGAGGTGCAACATGCACAAAATGGAAGAGAGTTCATCCAGTTCTGTATGTCCTTGGGAAACACTATTTTAGTAGTTATCCTATTAATAGATACCCATAACATGAGAGCTAGACAAACGTTATCTGGGGAAAGACCGTCAGAAACCATTACTTTCCTCACTGGCACTTGCATTTACAAGATGTTTCACGATAAATCCCATTCTGCCTTTTGGTGTAATTCTGTAATCCAGTTTGCTTTCCAAGACCAAAGAAACCATGATTCCATAAACACAAAAATCTCTGGCCAGGTCATGCCACTTAAATTCCTCACCCTGTCATGCAGTGCCTGATTTACGGTCCCAAAACATTGGAATTCAAACCTCTAAATCACTATCACTGATGGTCGTGTCTCTGCCCAAGTATCCTGTTTTCCATTTACTACCAGACTCCTCAGCTTGTGACAGTGGGTTTGATGGGTGAGCTTGCTTTATCCATCCAGAGGCCTGGGCTCTACGTGATAACAAGGGTCATGTCTTTCCTTCTTACCAGTATCTACCCATCGCAAAGGAGGGATGCCAGGCTAGAGGGCTTTGCATGGCACAGTGACGTTCTTTCAGGAGGGTTTTTTTGTGAGTTTAAACCGCTTCTGCTCTCTGGTGTGCCTCTACTTCAACTTCAGTTTCTATTTCAGCTGGGAACAATATCCAGAAATTCCTATCAGCTTAGGTAAAATAAGGAATATTTTACACCTACCCCTAGAAATGTACAGCGATACATTGCAGCTCTGATTCAGAAAGATGTAAACATGAAAACCGCCCCCTTGTTCCTTGCCTCTGATTTCCAGGATCTGTTAAACCTCATCGCAACATACCTTATTTAGCATGTTGCCTATACAGCTATCGAATGTTATTCGGGAAAGCCTTCTGGCATGCGGCTGGGGACTTCAGGACTGAAGGGGGATTGGAGTTTCTTTCTTTTGTAAAGACAAGTTGATCATTATGGTGCACAGGAACGAGTTCCTCAGAGCTTTCCGTAATAGCACAAAGGTATCTACAAAATGTCACATTTAACTACATTCTGAATTTTCTGTGAGGTCAAACATTACAGTGACCTCACCCACCTGATCAGATTAGCCAGCATACGAGCCTTTATTCCAGCAAAATCGGTGTGGACGGGAGCTTAGCAGGAGATCTTAAGATTGCCTTTTCATTTATGCAGAAGAGCTGCTCTCACAGCATATGGTTTCTAAAGAAAATCTAGGAATATGCATTATAGAAAATCTGGCTACAGGGTGGAAGGACTGCAAGGCTTGAGAAGTACGGAGAGCCTGCTAGGAAAACTCATGCTGCCCGTGCTTTCCATCAGGCTTCTGCTGCAGCAATACATGAGCAGCCCTGGCCGGATAAAGGCACGGAAGATTAAGTTGGTTTAAAACTGAAACTCCAGCCTCTAGAATTTATAAGCTGCTAGGAAAAAAAAAAAAAAAAAAAGCAGCTCCAGTCGTGAATTGCATTGACTTGGCCAGAGAACACAGATTAATAGCAGCTGAGGGCATTCCCTGCCCCAAGAGAAAATGCAGAGCCTTTTGCAGGATTGTCTGCAGGTCGGATCAGATTTCCCACTCAGAAGAGTTACAGGTATTCCGCAACTATTTGCTGCTACAGTGACCAAAAAATGCCAGGCAGTACTCTGAAAGATCACTTGTGCTGTTTGTTTTTAATTAAGCGAAGCCTCTGAAAGTAATACTGCTTATTAAATCAGAATGCACATGAACCACCACCTGAGGGACTTCAGAACATGCTGTTCAGCACAGTCCCTACCCAGACAAATTATGCCCCCCACCTTTACTTAATTAAAGAAAAAAAAAAAAAAGCTTTTCTGGCTTTAAAAAAACCAACCCAGAACATTTCCTACTCTATGAGGAGGCTGACACTGTGACTCTGCCTATGTCTGTGTAATATCCATAGATACGGAGGACACAAACGGAACTCTTCCGAGTCCACTGAGGAATTCTAACAGTTTCTTTGATAGAAAAATGAGCCTTGTTCCCTTATCAGCCTTCTTGTGAGCATAACCCTTGAAGGCTGGTGGCTTTTAAATGCGCGAGTGTTCTAACTTTTCACCCTTTCCTTGGCTGAAAAAATCGCTAGTGGGCATTTCTCTTTCCATCAGGAGAGGCCAGCCCTTGGCAAAATAGAAATAAAAATCAAAGAGAGATGTTGCAGGCACCCGACTCTACGTCTGACAGGAGGCGTGAAGCTGAAGCTTTTGGAAGGGTAACAGCTGGGCTGGCATCATAAAGCTGAGCCGTCCCAGGTCTTGACGTGCCGCACAGCCCTGAAATCTAATGTTCGTTACCGTGAATCTCACCTGTGAGGGAATTAATGGTTTATGGCAACCCAATATTCAGGAATGCTAAACTTCAATTAAAAAGCAGGAGAAGTTGGCAGACTGACTTTACGCACAAGAACTCAGAGCAGAACACTTAAAATTCCCCTGGTTTGGGATTTATAACTTGTAAACAGGAGCAGAGCTTTCAATTTGTGCTTCAAATTGTTTCACGCTTTGTTTTCCTTAGCTTCTCTTCCTGCTTTTATTCAGCAGATAGGTGGCTTGAACCCAGGAAGTCTAATGAATGCCTGACACAGCAGGCAGTAAATCTACAGACTAGCAGCTCATCCTAGCTTTATTGCTTTATTTTTTTTTAAATTGCTGATAATTACAATAATGCACATGGGCAGGGGTCCAAGACAGGAAGAATTATTGTCTGCAGGCAGATCTGCTGTGAGCTGATAATACCAGCCTGTGTTTGCTTTTGAATTTAAATGGCAGAAATCTCAGTAAAGTAGTCTTTGGCTTACTTTAACTTGCTGGAAGGGGCGGAGTTCTCATCTGCTCGTCCTTTATTGACTTTTGTGGTAGAGGATTCTGCACCAGCAGAAAACTGGAAACCACCGCAGGAGCTGCAGCGCTAGCTCGGGTGCAGTTTCTACCTAGATCGCTGCTGTTGATGGCCAACATGCAGCCTTGCACGGTCGGAAGTTCGGTGACAATAATCTACGTGCTTTCATACGTGCCGACAGCAACCGTAGCGTTCCAAAGACCAAAACGCTGCTGAAGCCTGAAGCATTCCTTACCGTTTTGGCACGCTCCTCTGCCTTTCTACGGAGAGAAGGGGAGATTTCCAAGTACCTTTCCAAGCAGCCTTTCTGCCCTTGGAATTTGTACTAATGAGGTAACAGATTATTTCCCCCTCCTCCCCTAGTTCACCATGCTCCATAAACCAAGCCTACATGAGTCACTGGGCAGATAATCTGCCTGTCAGACATTTGCACTCGGGAACAGCCACGGTCAGATAGAGAAAGCAGCACTGCAGGCAGTACTGGTGCATAGCTACGCTCAGGGAGCAGCAACCAAATTCGGTAAAGCCACGATTCAGCATCCTCATGGCTTCCTGCAGTTGTTTGTGTAACACGGTTGCCTTTGGCATCCTCTTTTCTACCCTGGGGAGAGACAAAGTTCAGAACAACTCAGTTGGAACCTTCCCTGAATAAACGTTACTGTACCCAGAACGGTGTCCTTTAAGAAAGATTAATGGATAGGCCTCCAGCTTTCAAAACTAAAGCTTGTGTGTCACGGCTAGGACGGGAACAGTGCACCACAAAAGCCACCCTAAAAAAATAAGGGCAGGAAAAGCGGCAGGCAGTACTAGTATGCCATTAATAATCCTTCCACAGTGCGCAGGTAGGTCCCAAGATGCTTAATCAGTCAGGGCACCTTCCGCTCATCGGAGGAACATCAGGAACGATTTTCATGCGAAGAATCAGACGTCTGCACTTACAGCCACTTCCCCTTTTCAGCAAAACACTGCAACGGTGCTATTTAAAGTACCTTTTTTATGGAGCGATTCTAAGACATATTACAGCACGTGGAGCTAGACCTATTTATTACTGGGCTAAACTAAGGCACAAAGTCAAGTGACTTGCCTAAGGTCACCCGTCAGTGGGCTCAGCCCGGTTTAATCCTCAACTCCTCGGCGCTCCAATCTGTGTCATCATTCTGTCTTGCACAGCAAGACTAATTACTGTTGTCCCACCTGAATTATTTGGGCATCTGAACCACGGAGAGTCAAGATGTCTCATTAGTTAGCCAGCAACTGAACACTTCAGCACAAGTTAATGTTTTCACATGTGCTAAGAATCGACTGAAGAAAATTGCCAAGGGGCAATTTTGCCTTCCTGGACAACTGGAAGGGAGATCCAAAACAAAACGTAAGAAAAGCAGCTATGATTTAACAGCGTTTCACTTTGACTCTCCTTTCAGATCTACTTGCATCACTGAGCTGACTGTTAATAGGATCTACCACCGTCCAGGACACGACACCAGCACTCAGACAGAAGGACTGCTGAGACACGCTATTTTATAAGTAACTTCTCCACATGGCTCGATAGCAAGTCCTTTCCATCTTAAGGCACATTAGGCTACATGAGAGTTAGTGCCTATAACCACTGTGTGGTTACCAGGATACAGAGATTCCATGATACACAGGAAAGTTACATTTACAAAATCTTTCATCACTTCAAAACAATTTGTTCGAAGCAAAAATAACTTCTGGACTAAAACTCATCACAACTCACACACACACACGATTTGTCCGCTAGCCTTCCTCATGGACAAAACCGGCAGAAAGGAGCCTGAGAGGATAATTTATCAGCATCAGGCAGGCAAAAAACAAACCCTTGCTACCAATTCCAAGTAATTTAGCATTCCAGGGGGGAACGAACCAAAACCAACCCCCAAAACCTGCCTCAAAACAGTGTGAAAATTTGTTTTAGAGATCTCGTGAGGGTCACTGGGAGCTTCACAAAAAAGCCTGCAGTGGAGAGACCACTGTAGGAACCTGCGGTTACTCAGTCTAACCACGTGTCTAACCACTCCAGCGACTTGAGATAAAAAGGTTGCACAGACTTTTTACCCAACACACAACCATCCAAAAAGCAAGCAGGAAACTGAAGGGCATCTTTTAACAGAGCATCAAGAATTTGAAGGGGCAAAGAAAATACCTGCGGGGGGGGGGGGCGGGAAGCAAGATAAAGGGAAGATAACAAGCAGGAATGCAGTTTGCAATGCAGTTTGGGTTTGGTTTCAACCATTTGTGAGCTCAGGTACCCCTCCTTTTAGAGATGTTGTTCAGTATCACAGATTGGCTATTTACACAGATTGCAATTGGTTTGGAACATGAGAAAATACTCATTTGGTATCTTAAAGTCCTGCAATTAGGCTAATACAGGAACCTCCCTGCAGCGCACAGGAATAATTCACCAGGTATTGCTCTAACCACGCTGAAGCTCAATAGGTCACACTGATGGCTTTCCACCCCCAAATTCACAATCTTCTGGAAAAAAAACAAAACTAAACCCAAATTAGTCAGTAATTGGGCCCTCCAAACAGTCCAGATGAAACTGCAAATCTGGAAGAGGAAACCATGGGGGCTTTAAGTCTTCACTTTCCAAACCATGCTAATGACCATCTTTTGGAAAATAGGAAACCCACAACTACAATACACGGCTGCTTTCATCTTTGCTGCTGCTCCCTGAGCTTTGCCAAGCATATGCTGGCCCAAACCAAAATTAACAACTTGCCAAAAAAATTATGGCATGGCCTTGCTGTTTTCAGTGTCCACACCGAGGATATGTTTACACTTAGAACTTGTAAAGTTCTGTCAAAAGCACAAGTGACTTCTGTAGATTACAGGTCTATTAAAATAGTCTGCAGTTAGTTCGTATTACTGAGAATGGGTAACTTAGCTCTGGCTCTTTAACACACTTAGGAAATAATGCAAATTGGGATTTTCAACCAAAAACATCCCCCACACCTTCCCACACACCACCTCCTGTTATTTATTCTGAGAACTGCTCGTGGCTTGTTATGGACCATCTTTCAGACAGCACCTGACATGGTCGCATGCAAACCAAAATCTTTTAAGAACCTTTAATGTCTAGGGGCACAAAACCCAGTGCTTTAAAACAAAAAATAAATCTTTGTATTTGCTCTTTAAAGATTCCCATTCTGATATGCTAAGTTTATTCAGTAAATGGTGGGGGTTTTTTCTTAAATAGAAAACTTCAGTGGGACCATCACCCCAAGAAAGTTTGGTTTTCAGCTAGGTGCACATTAGGAAAAGTTCCTAGCACTTATAGCTAAAAAAACAAATGCAAAAGAATTCACTTAGCAAAACCATCTCAAATTCTCACCAAAAAATGTTTTTTTCATTCTCCTGCCTGCAGCTATTTTTGATCCCAGTAAAGACTAATAAAACAAGTGAAAGGCTGCCAGTCTCCTTCCACTAACACTGGCAACCCAGAGGCAAGCGAGCAAGCACACTAGCAAGTGGGAGAACGATGAAGAACGACAAGCACAAGCTTACTTAAGCAGCAAAGAGGCTGAAGTGCGCGAAGATGTCTGGGAGCAACACTTCTCACTTCCAAGAGTCGAATGGCAAAAGCTTTATTGGTTTATTTTTAAGCTTGTCACCCAGCAGCCAAACATCTCGCAGAAGGATCCTGGTACCTAGCAGAATTCAGGCTCAAACCTCACAACATACTTCCTTCTTCCAAAGCAGAAGATAGAAGGTGGACCTCTACGTATCCCTCAGAGCTTTATTTATTTATTAAACCTGGATTTAGCAGTCTGACACATGTGTGAAGCCAAATGACAAAAAGCATTTTGAAGTAGCCCTAAAGTTTTGTCAGCAGCAGGGTCACAGAAAGCGAAGGACCTCAGTAACTGCTTAATAGATCGCAATTTTTTTGCTCTTAAAAAGCAATCCTGACTCATTTAGTCGCATTTTACTTCTGAAGCATTAATTTATCAGCTGGGGTTTAATAGTCACAGCATCATATCGTAGCTAAGCTAGCATACTGAAACTCTAATGGATGTATTAAACAGTTCTTTCAAGGGAAGCAACAGATCTCTACTTAGGATAACTGCTTAATGCTATTAGAAAATTAAGTGGTAATTTATAGCACAGACTAAAGCTGGCTAGGTTGAGATCCCCTTTACTGATTTTGCTGATCCAGAAAGTAAAACTAGTTTAACGGAAGCAAGCCTAGAACCTCAAATATTTCAGGGCTAACACAACATTTGCATAACATAACACTGCATAACATTTAATTGCCTTTGGATGTTATACAAACACACCCAATTTTCACATGCCGAGTTTTATAGCGCTTCAGTCTATTGAGCTGTGTCAGACAGCGTAGCATCGCGTGGAAATAAACAAAATGGGAGAACCGATTTTTGCCTTTGATAAAATGAGATTTCAACTTGTTAGCAATTTCTTCTGGGTTTCAGTGGGAAGAATGAACCCTGTGTACGTCGATAGCCATTTCCTTGAGGTTTCCTTAAGCATTTTCCGGACACTTTCAAGGTAAGGTATAGAAAGTAGTGGGTTTTTTCTTTTCTGTCTACTTAGCTGAACTACAATTGAACATTAGGCTGGTAGAAGTTATATACTGCAGCTGCACACACCTGATGGTCAGTTCTCTGATGAGTTTTAAGAAATGTGACACTTCAGTGAGGGTTTTGAAGCACAAAACCATCACAAGCTGAAAGCTTTATTATAAACGTGGAAGCAAAAACTACCTGTTCTGCAACAGCGAGGGAAATAGCTCTTTGAAAGAGAGCAGGCAGAACAGCTTTAGACAATCTAGTTATGCCTTAAAGAGGCAGAGAACTTCCATCGCCTCAACGGAAACTCCTCTCTGAGGTCTCCAAAAGGTACTACTATTTTATTATTTTTTTTCAACCCTTTGTACAGGCTGCCCATCTTAGCAGCAAATTATTATTTTTTTCCTTCTTTTTTTTTTCGTAAAGGCTTAGTATTCTCCAGCTGGAGGAAGAGTAAAGAAAAACTTCCAAGACATGTTATTTTCAACACCAGGATTCCAAACAATTCTTTATTTTCCTGCTTGGAAAAGGCTATCAGACAGGAGAAGAGAATTATTTACTTTTTCTTGAAGAGGCTTTTTTGCCTGCTCAGATGCTCTTGTCCCATGTGATAGACCCTTGAGTGAGAACAAAACCACCGGCCAGCTCTCACAAACTGGTTTTACTTTCCTTGACCCTACAAGCAGACACGGGCACAGGAATGGACATGCTGACTTAACATGCAAATCCCATCACTAGGGTGGCGACTGAGGGAGTAGATTGATTCGTGTATTGATGCAATAGGCCACTCACCATTTTCCTAGCCATAGGCTGAGTAGTTTCAATAGAGCTTTCACAAAGTCAAAAGATGAAAATATTGCATCAAATTCTAACCCCGGGGAGCGGTGGTTTTGTTTTTCCACTAGTTGACTTGAGACATGGCCCACTAAGGAGGCTTTTTTAATGGGCCATTGGCACCCAAAAAAGCTACACCGAAATTATAGCTCGACAATACAACAGCATGAGAGAGTCAGAAACATTCCGCAGTCTCACATCCTTATTTTGGACGTAATTTTTTAAAAACACAAACAACAACAAAAAATAACCACCAAAAACCAACACCCCACAAAAACCCTTGAAAACCCAAATGAGCTCCTTAACAGACTATGTCTTAATTATCTTTGAGGCTGCCTCTCCCTGCAGAATCCCCAGCTAGCCTAGACAGCAGCGATACCAGTACTAAATGAATGCGTGTTATGAGGCGAGGAACATTCAGAAGACTGTGAATATTGCATTGAGAATTTTTGTATCTGATTGTAATACCAGTTTGAGGAGGAAAACAGGTTAGGTAACTGGTAGAAAATGAATTCATGTGTGTCAAGGCTGTGGGGCAATTCTAAATCCTGGACAGCAAAGACAAATGAACTAGCTACCCACATGCACAATTCCATTAGAGGTTGCCTGTATTTTCATAGTTATACCTATCAATACAAGGGGTGTGACTGTAAGCCTAGAGAGGCAGGAATAATAAGAACAGCCTTCTGCTTTGGGGCTGCTATTTGTTCCCAGAGTTAATTCTCACCACTACAGGAAGCATCCTCACAAATACTGCTATGCACACGATTTTAGGTTTCACTCCTGAGCCAAGGTGTTGCAGAGGGGACCAACTATCCATTCATATGCAGGAGAAAAAATGAAAGCAAGAAAGTCTGTCTGCAGACAACAATAGGCCGAGTGTTTCCACATGCAAACTAAGCCCCAGTTTCATCTTTCTGCAATATGAGCATTTGAAATTTGGCTTGAATTAAAGATGTTCACATCCTGATGCATTCCAACAGACTGTACCACTCCAGCATGTTCAGCCTGTCTGTATCTTTATTTTGTACTTTACATGACATGTGGTGTATTTTGCAGCTTAATGGCTATTTTAATCCTCTTCATCACTGAAGAACGTCATCCTAGCTGTGATGTAGATACATAGTGTTAGATGGATGCTGCTCAGAGATGTATTTGAAGAGATATTCCAAAGCACAGAAGTCATTCCAAGGCAAATATTACAGAACAGAAATCTCAGCTTTACTTGATCTGGAGTATTTAAAGCTAGCTGCTATAAACAGTAAGAGTCTACCAGCCCCCTGTTACAGCACAAGCAGCAGCTTACAGGCAGGTCAGCAGCATCCTCTTAAAAAAATATATATTAATAACTATGTACATGGCAATGCATCTCCAAGTCAACACCAGGGGAACAGCAGCTGAAAGTTTCGCTACAAACCGCCATGCACGTTAAGCCCATCGTAGTTAACTTTGCTGCCAGCTGTGGCTAAATGTTTCTTCTGCCTCAGTTATATGATGAAAATAAATCTAATCATCACAGGCTATTAAATAAAACACCAGAATAGCGTGAGTAAAGCTATCAGCCACTTACATAATGGGGACTAATGATTTAACTTCTTGCAAAAACATTAAAATTTTTGTTAAACTGTTAAAACTGTAAAGACAGTGACAGGAAATATAAAAAGCCAAACTGAAACCAAGGGCAGCAAGGCAAATGAAGTCAACTCATCTTTCCTTCTGCCTGAAGCAAAAGGCCGTTTAGAGTCTTAAAAAGCAGCGCTCCTGGCTTCTCTTCTACGGTACAGAGGAATCTCACAGCCCAAAGTTTCGTGGGTGTCTTCACAGCACTCTTTTTTGGAGCGACCAGTTTAGCTGTCTGCATACACACGCCTCGAGTATGACACTGGCATTTCAGAACAGTAATGCTCTTGAAATACATCAGCATCTATTACAAAAGGACTACAATGATGCATTCTAGTCAGTGCCCTGCAATGAAAGAGGGAATTAACATGCTATAGATGCCCTGTGGAAAAGCTCCCATACGGTTATACTTTGAAAAGTATTCTTCTCATCACGCTAATTCCCATGTGAAGCAAGTTGCAGAAGCTTGCTCAAAACAACTGAGCACAACGAATCCATCCAAACCTAGGAATTTCAGCCTCAACTTCAAAATGCCTTTTGTCTGTATTGTGGGTTTTACATTTAAGCAAATTTGAAAGAAGATTTCCTGCCATCTTAACAGCCCTGCTACATTAGGAATCCAGCTCTACTCGCTAGTCTTCCTTGAGGCCACACTGCTGAGTGAAGGACCTGGTGGACAAAAGGACTTTGAGGTGATCAGCTGGTTGATGTTTATTTCTTTGCAGCTCAGCCTGAGAAACGAAGACACTCTGAAGCGAGATGCAAGCAGTTGAAACGAAGCATTAATGCACCTAAAATATAATGCTATGGATTCAAACGTATGTAATGATTTCAGCTCTTGTGGTAAGTTCTTACAAACTCGAATGTATCTTGTACATGCATGCAGTGAAAGAACCAATAAAAACAAAAGCATAAGCACGTAGCCAGAAGGTGAGGGACCCAAGCAAATCACAAGCCGTGATTCAGGCCATAAAGCCAGCTGCAGGGATACAGCAGTGCAAAATATTACATTGCAGCAAGCCTGCACTCTGGCAGGCCATTCATCTCCTGCCTTTGTTATTGGTAAATTGCTTCCGAGAAAGCGGCTGTTGCCCTAAACAGAATATCCACATACTGACTAGCTTTGTTGCAGAGCAAGTATTGATGCAATTTGAACAAGACAGCATTTATCAGGAGTGACAAGGGCAGGAGCACTTTTCTTTTTTTCCTCCCCTTCCTGTTTTTAAAGCCTCCAGCGAGTCTCTCTCTCTCTTGGCTGTGGCACGATGCTCTGCCCCAGGCCCAAGCTTCACACATCCTCAGGAATACCTTAACTGCATTCCTTGACCCTCGTCAAGAATTCACTCAGCCTTTTCTGGGGTCTGGCTCTTGCCCAGGTAAGCCCGCAGCACCGCGTACATTCGTGTCTGAAGGCTGAGCTCTAATACACTAATACGTCACAAACACAAAATCCCAACTTCTTTGGCTGGCTACCAAGAAAAGAAAAAAAAAAAACAACAAACCCAAAACCAAACCATTCTCCGCTGCTCAACATTTCCAGTGCTCAGGCTACAAGGCTCTACTTAAAGACACTGGAAATTAAGTAGTTACTTGAAACCCTGCAACAAAAACTACTTAGAGGCACTTAATCTTATTGCAGCAGTCCAAATGGGAGCTGCAAGCATCCTGCTCCACTCAGGAGTAATAACGGGTTTCAACGATAACATGCACCCTCAACCATTTCTCAGTCTCCCTTTCTTCCCGACAGGCAGCAACGTTTAAGTACACGCATGAGCACTGCCATACCCTGCACTTCAGGTCTAATCTTTGACCAAGACCGCTAACACAGGCTAACGTGCTTAGCTTGGATCCCGACACCATTTCATTCTTCAGGGTTTCTAAACGTGTATGTGATCTTGCTGCATAAAACAAAACAGACATCAAATTCAGTTTTTTCAGCAAGAGCTTTGATAAATTATGCAGAGAAAGACTCACGTTCAAATGCAGATATACTCACTGGGAACTCAAACCACAGGTTTGAATCAACATTTTGCATTTAATCTTTTGAGAGGAATACTTAGCAGATTAAAGCAAATCTGCCCCTCTCTATTTCAGGCCACAATTATTGTAAGGCTACCAGCATAAGTAGTCAACCAGCGTTTGGTATTAGTGAATTATACTAATTCATGCAGATTCCTCTAGGACCACTTTTGGCAAGTTACTGGTCCCAATATGAATGGGAAAAGATTAAACACCGATAAAAAAACCCCTACTACTAAACTCAAGACCTGGCAACACGTCATGCCAAGTCCAAAACCATACAGAGAATTTGGTGATTAAAAGCTTTATGCTGGAGGTTACCATACATCTAAGCAGAGACCAGCTTCTGTTGTGAATATGCAATCCAAATCCGCTTGAAACCTAACATGAGTGCATAATGTTTATTGCAACAGATGGCATAGGCAAGATTTCTCCTTTTGTTGCTGTCACTTCACACTACGCAATGACATCATAACTAGCGGGATTCATCAACCCAAAATCCAGAAGAAAAGGGACAAAGCTTTCAGCAGGGAGCTGGAGCTAAAAATAACATAAGAGCCTTTAAAGGAAAAGGCTCAAAGATTAAAAATGCAAATGTTTGACTTTTGATTTAAGCATCTCAGTAATGACGTTCGCACAGGGCAGCTCCTGGAAAACACCAAGTAGTTTTCCAAACCTGTTTCATCTTTGCAACATCATCATCAGAAGATGATTTTTGAGGTCTCCTCACTGACTATTTTAGTGCTTTGAGGTGGCAGATTAAAGAACCCAAGCACAGCATCTGCGTGAGAAAATGCAAGCTGCTGCTGTAGTAGAGAGTTAACAGAATAATAAAACTCTAATGCAAGCATTAAAAAAACCCCAAAATAGCGACCAGAACACGTCAGGCATTTGAAAAGATGACCCAGGCAGCAAACATTTGTTGGAGGAAAAGACCTAAATGAGTAAGGGAACTTTCAAGGTTAAACATGACTTTTATTTAAACATGAAGTCGTCACCAAGATGATGATAATTAGCCACTCTTAAATGGAAACTTTACTAAATATCCACCTACTGTTCCAGCAAGGAGGAACCACAGCCCCAGACATCTGTGTGCTTGTGTGCGCTTGTCTCCCTCTCTCCGTCCTTGACCTGAATCAAAATACACTTTTGACTGCTGTAATTTTGTTAAAGAGAAGCTTACTGTATGAAATTACTTAAATGCATCCCTGTCACTAAGCCAAAGCCTGGAACCTGAGTGCTGAAGCATGTTTATCATCCACACCGCACCTCTGCACGATGCCACATATTAGCCACACTGTCGATAGCCGAGGTGAACCGTAACGCTACCGATGACTCGATGCCTTACCCCGGAGCAAAGACACACGGAGCTTTACCGAGACAACCAGGAAAGAAGAGTCAGCTCCCACCTTCTGTGGTTTTGGGTGGGTTTTTTTTTCAGGTTGCATCCAAGTTGTGCCAGCAATTTTTAAGCCCTCCATACATGGAGACTTGTAAAACTTGAACTCAAAGTCGTCATTTCATAGTGATTTTTGGTTAGTCTCAAAGCTCAGAAAAGCCATCCCAGCCAAACAATTATTGATTTTGTCTCCTCTGTAAACTTCTCTGACTCTCACACACTGCACAGAATAATGTCAGACCCCACTTCATCAGCTGAAGGGCTTGTTTAGCCACAACAACCTGCCGTACTGCTCACCTGTGCAGCAAATCCTGGCAGTTGAAGTAACCGATGAAACTTTCCAAGATTAAGAAGAGGAATCCCCCAAAAGGCACCATCAAAGATGACTAAATTAAACTCTATAGCCAGACACTGCTCAGCAAGCTTGAGAGCTAAGACTTCCCCTAAAACCACTGCTAAAAGATGTTACGGCAAGGCCTAACACAGTCACCTTTAAAACAAAAAAAATCCACAGGGGGAAAAAAAAACAAAACCACACACACAAACCCCAAACCCAACAACCTCAAGCAAAGCCATCATCCTGGCAGTCAGCACATCAACATTGTGGTAGCCCAAGAACAGCAGCAGCAGCAATCGTCCTCACAGGCTATCGTGCCAGTTCGGCCAGAAATAAGTCTTGATCTCCAAAACAGATGCAGAAATGTACACGTTCAGGAACCAGGTCTGCCTGTAACTGAAAACAAGACTTTCTGGACCATGCCTCCTCGCCCATCAGTCCTCTCCCTGACGAAACACAGAGAACCAACACGTGACTGGACTTTCCACTGTCACCAATGAAAAGGGAAAGTGAAATAAAACACTGGGTGCCAAGGAGAGTGCAAAGTTGGACTCCACGCACGAGTTATGAGTGATTGGCACGCTGCAAAAGACATAAACCAAAATAAAGGCCTGCAACGTGTAAATTCGTACAAGAACATGATCACAGCTGACAGCAGGAAATATGATAACAAAGCCTTATAACCAAATTCAATATGTGTATATATATATATATAGAGAGAGAGAGTTGATTTTTAAAAAAATAACAAATGCATTTGTTTCCCCACTGGCTAGATACAAAACATCCACTGTAATACTTCAAAATAAAGTGCTGGTAAGCAGCTTAACCGCGTGTGTTTCTGATCAGCCGGACACTTGATTACATAGAGCCAACCAGGCCACATTTTGCTGCTAGGAAGATTAGTTCAACACCATTGGCAGAACATTAGTATTTTGATCATTCACCTCAAGCTGGAACTTAAAACTTTTATAAATGCACACAGAGACAAAATCTTGCATGTTAAACATCAACCCAATCAGACTGCGGAGCAAGCATCAGGACTTACTGACCATTTAAAAGCCACACCAGAAGGTGAATTTGACTTCTGTCGTCTTTTCTGTGTGGATTTTCCGTTTTCCCATTTCTCGCATAAGGTAGTATAGCTTAGAGAAAGCGCAGTCAGAAATACGTATTTTAACTCCAACTGAGAAGGCAGATGGGGGTGAAGGTAGTAAATCTAGCGTGGAACAAGTTGGGGGTTTTTAAAAAAGCATTAACCACATGCAAGTTCTACATGTGCAGTATATCCCTGCTTACAGTTGCAGGAATTAATAAATTAAAAGTACCACCAATGCAATTTGAGGAAACCCCTCTTAAAAAAAAACCCAGCCACAAACCTGACAGTTTACTCTGCTTACATCTTCCTTCTTACTGCTTTATAATTTACACCAATATGCATACAATAAATACGTATGTGTATATGGAAGTGCTGCTTTTAGACTTTGCGCAAGGTTGTCAATCCGCCTCCCTCTGCCTCACCCCACAAACTTTGGACTTACTGGCACCTACAGCAAAAAGCCGAAAAAGAAAATATTAGAAAATTAATATAGTCAAAGTGCCCTAAGGACTCCATTCACGGTAAGCAGTAAGGTAAAACCTGTGATAGGATATGCCATTCACCTGTGCCAAACTTGCTGCTAGTAGAGGAAGCAAAGCATGCCCATTACGGGTGTAGACAACACTTTCGGAGAAGAAAAAGGGACAATCTTGCAAGTTCAAGTACAGTTCTGAATTAGAAGCCTTACCAGAACGGTTTCTAGGCCACTGCAAGTATCTGAAGCATTCCAATTAAGAGCAAGCACCATCTTAAATTAACAACGTGTTTCAGAGGTGCTGACTGCATGAACTAAAAATCAATGACACTAAGTTTTACTGCACAGAAGTAGCATGAGAGCAAGCATCTGAAGGATTACGTCAATTTAGAAAACCTAAGCAGTTAATGAGAAGAGTCTGAAATGCCAAAGTGTAGAAACAGAGGTAAAGGGTTTGTTGTTCTAACAAGAAAGAGATAGCTGGGGACAGTCTATTTCTCCTCTATTTTCAACCCAAGAATAAGGTTATGGTTTAAGCACATTTGTAGAAGCAGATGCTACAGACAGAATGACTTCTGTTTACAAGATTGACTCTGTACGCCTCCAAAAGACATGTATATAGGAAACAAGCAAGGGCAAAATTTTTTTTACAAGCAACATCTAGAGAGAAGCCTAACCAGTATATAGAACACAGACGCTGCATTAATCCCTCCTTGCACTCTCAGGTGCCAAAGCAGTAGCAGTATGTAATTATAATACTCTCGGGCAATGCGACGAAGACGTTCACCAAAAAAATCCCTGGTAGAGATAGTAATGCCTAAATAACATTTAAGAGAGGTCATAAATATTTCACGGGCGAAACAAGGAGAGCTGAAGGCCTTCTCCAAAGAGCAGAGCTTACCTTCATGTGGCATTCTACAACGCAGCAGAAATTCCAGAGCCTCTCTGCAATATCAGATGTCCATCTGATTTGCTTTATTTCCTTACACGTATCTCCACTTCACAGAAGCTTTGTTGAGGCTCAGAGGAGGCACTGCATATAATCACTTTCACGTGAAAGCGTGCATTTCCTAACACTAGGAAGTGAAGTTTTAGGAACTGAAAGCAAACTGAAGGCCACACACTGAAGACTGGAATTTTACTGAGCCGTTTCTACTCACGACTCCAACACAGAAGTGGAAATTTCCCCTAGGTGGAGTTCTTTGTTCAATGCAGCAGGCAATTAGGAGTCCCTAAGGTCTGCAGAAATGGCACAAGACTGGTATTTTTGTCAGTGAGAATTTAAGCATACAATACAAAAACAACAACATGATAACACATAATTCTGCTGTAAAACGTGCAGTTGGGGTTTTTTCCCCTCACCCCAAATCCTGGTAATTTGAAACAGAGAGGTAACAGACATAAGGATTCAAGATAAATTTGGAGAAAGACCACTAAAACCAAACGCGATTAAAAAAAAAAAAGCAGTACTGAGTCCGCATCAACTCAGATTTCATTATACAAAAAGGTCAAGTGATAAAAAAGAAACTTTGCATCTTTAAAGGCCTTAAGGGCACAGCTGAAGTAGTTTATCATTGGAATACAGATCAGATCAGAATAGATCCATTTTCTTTTTCCAGTTGGCATCAGCGTCCTATTTGAAGTTCTGGGGGATGTCATAAGCAAAACACAGCAGTCAGTGACTTCAGACGCAACCCTAGGACACACAGTACCATGGAAAGAAAAACATTAGCGGCTGGGTATCAACGATTTCCCTAAGCTCTTCTATTCAAATTCATTTGGAAGAGAGACGGTCAAAGGTTATCTGCCATCAACACAGGATGATCTGAAAGGGAGACCCACTGTCACCACCAACACGCCCTATTCAAAGGTTCACATACCAATAATCTAAAAAAAATAAAATAAAATCTGCCACTCCCATTCCTCTGTGCAGGAAAGAAAGAAAAAACAAATTGTAGTTGCTAAGAAGATTACCGGGTGTTCTAGGGACAGGTAGCTAAGATAATCAAGCGAAAGAAAATCCACCTAATGGGACCGTGCCAACCCAACTAAACTAATAATTGCAGACATTGCTACGCATTTTCCTTAACTCCAGTACGCTTCCAAACATCATCTTTATTGCTGGGGAGAGGGAATCAATCTCTTGCCTATTTTTCATCACATTACCTGACAGCACCCGGTAAGCACCACAGTATAAAACCCAAGAACAGTAACCATTTCGTTTCCTAAGCTCTGCACCAAGATAATTATTCTTGAGACAATCAGGCAGCAATAAAGACTCAGAGCTGCAGTCCCCCACAGACAAGACAATGGGAGAGGACGCAGCAAAACTAAGAATTAAAATGTCACAGTTGACATTTTGTGTCAGCAGATTAAGGCGGCCGTCGTGTCTTTGGAGGATGCAAATTCTGCTGCAGGAATGGCTGAACAGATTGAAGAGGCGGTGAGGACAGCCTGGTGCACTGACATAACCCCACGCAAGCACCGATTCGTGTCAGTGAAGACCAGGATGCTGCAGGCCAGGAGTGAACCCACACGCCTGGAAAACCAACCCTATTGCAGGTATCGCGAGCCTCTAAAAAAAGAACGATCTTTAATCCTTTTCCAAGAGGTTGACACCCCCGTTCTCCAGGGCTGCCAGCCCCTCGTGGGGTGCCGAGGTGCGACACTGCTGCTCTCCCCTCCGTGCCAAACCCTTTGCCAGTCCTGTGACTGGCAAATCCTGGGATCTGCTTCATCAGATGGACACCAGGCGTCGGAATAAAATTACAGCCCCATTTGTTTTCCAAGCTGGCATTTTGTATTTTGTAGCACACATCCACAAGCAGCAGCAGCAGCTTCCAGAAGGGATGCGCATAGCAGCCGAATTTGTCTCGGATATGACAGAGGAAGTGACCTACAGCTGGAGGAGTTTCCAAACAGGTGCAAGAGATTAGATTTAACACGGCAGCCACCGCAGAGCAGCCAGGACAGTCCCCTACCACCAAGGTAATGCCAAGTAACTGATCTTGGCATTCACTAAAGACCCTCAGCGCAGCTCTACCGAGTCTGAAGTTATCTTTCCTGCCAGATAACCACCGCGCAAGTTTTGCCAAAGACAATTATTGCCACGTTCCCCTGATTTATAGAAATTTAACGAAAGGACTGGTACAACATAGGTGGAATACTAGCAGCCAAATAAGGCAAAGTCATTGACTAGACTAATTTCACACGACACATATTAACGATATTAAAGAACCGTGCTTATTGCCAGTTAGCAATTACCGCCAGCTTAGGGCTTCAGATTTCTGCATCGCACCGAGGTAGATGTTCTGCTTAACCAAGCTTGTTAAATTTCACTGTAAACGATCAAATCAAGCCATTCACAAGCAGCCCGTTCTCTACCCATCCCTAAATAACCCAGAACATATACAAGACTGATACAACTGTTTTGCATTTCCAAACAACATTCAGTCATAGATTATTAAACTCTATTTACATGCCGCGTTTGAAGCTCAGCATATACTTCGCTCTTTGTTTTGTTGTTTCACTTTTATAGATAGCGTATAGTGTGAAGTTTTTAAATCAACAAGATTTTTTCCTATCCACCTCGTTGTGTAGGTAGCTAGATTACACAAACTTTTTGGTTTGGGGGATGAAGTTCGAATCCCCCCCCCCTCCAATTACTTTCACATATGGAGGTGCAAACGCAATATATGGTCATATATATACACGTGTATGCATATGTATGTGCATGTATATGTACCTATATGCATATACATGTATATATGTGTGTGTATACATATATATGTCCGTGTGTGTATATTTGTGTGGCATCCAATCCGTTTCTATATTAAATGCATACTCTTTACAGTCGGTTTAAGCTCCCCCTCCAAAAGATAAGGCAACAGTTCAAACCCGAGGATTTATTCGGGATCTATCAAGCAGATAGCAACCCAATGGATTCCTTCAAGGCTTTTTCCTACGAAATCGCCCTCTAACACTCTTCTCAGCTTCTAGACCAATCTGTAGCTCACAGCTCTTGCCACCGTGCCAAGAATGCAGAGGTCACTTCTCAGAACACCCCCAACCCCCAAGGCAGCACACGCCAGCGGAGCCCCCAGCCCCCCAGGGACGGGGAGAGGCCCGCGGCCCGGCTGCAGCGCCCTGCGGACCGGGGGGGCCACACGCCCCCGCCGCCCGCCTCAGGAGGCCGGGCAGAGCCCCCTCAGCCCCCGGGGCCCTCCACATGGCCGCAGGCACCCCGCAGCCGCCGCTTACCC
This sequence comes from Falco punctatus, assembly GCF_963210335.1. Classification (NCBI taxonomy): domain Eukaryota; kingdom Metazoa; phylum Chordata; class Aves; order Falconiformes; family Falconidae; genus Falco; species Falco punctatus. The sequence continues at coordinate 3,947,737 of NC_137596.1, forward strand.
CCCCCCCGCTGCACCGCAGCCCAGCTGCGGGCTGACCGCGGGCGATAACGCGCCCCCCCACACCCCGCCAGCTCGCCGCCCAGGGACGGAAACACCCCGGGAAGACGGCGAGAAAGTCCCACCTCGGCCGCGCTGAAGCCCGGCTCCCCCGCGGCCACCCCTCCACCCGCGGCCGCCGCCAGACAATGCCCGGCCCCCTCCACCCTCAGGGACCCCCCGAGGGAGCGCAGGGAGCGCGGCCGCCCCCGCTGCCCCAGCCGCCCGAGGAGACGGGCAGCGGCGCGCAGCCCCCAAGGGCCGCCCCCGCCCTTACCCACCTCAATGTAGCCGGCGAGGGTGGCCGCAGGGCCGGCGAGCGCCAGGAGGAGCAGGAGGGGGAAGCGCAGCCCCGAGCCCATTTCGCCGCCGCCGCCGCCCAAGCGCTACTGCGGCCTCAGCGCCCCCCTCAGCGGCGCGTCGGGAGCCGCCTCGCAATGCCCCGCCCATCCGCCCTACCCTGCCCTATGGCGGAGGTGCTGAGCGGTGACGTAGCGCAGCCCCCCGGCTAGCCGCCAATCGCCGCGCCGCCAGGGCACGCTGACCCCGCCCCCGGGTGAGTAAGGGTGGCTGGGCGAGTGAGCCACGCCCCCCTGCCCGCTCCCAGCCAATAAGAGGCGGCGCCGGGAAGGCTGCCCCGCCGGCGGGGGGCGAACTCCTCCCCTGCCCCGGAGAAAAATGGCGGCGGCGCTGAGAGAAACGCGGCTCCGGGCGGGGGTAGTTCTCCATCCCGCTTATTTTTAGGCTGCTATAGAAATTAAGGGCCCGTTAGAAATACTTTACATGGCGAAGCCTAAAAGGCAGTATGGCTGTGGGCTAAAAGCCCTCCAGCCTTGCTGCTTCTCCCCACCGCTGCGTTGAGGAGCAGGCTGCCTGGGGTCATGAAGGGAAAATGAGGTGGTTTCCTCATCTAAAAGGAAAAAGAAAAAATAATTCCCTGATAGAATACTATCACTATCCCTGATTTCTTAAAAGCCTTGACCCATGAAACCAGCAGCAGGCTCTGAGCCCTCCTTATTCTGTGGTAAAAACCAACAACGCAGTTGTTACTATTTTTTTTTTTCTTCTAATGACAGCTATTGATTAAGAACCACAGGTTGCTTCATCCTGCCACCAGTGCCAAGGGCGCGTGCTCACTGGGCACCACCTGGAACAGAAGATGTCACGGGTGCTGCCAACCTCTGTAAACACAGCGAAGCTCTCCGTAAGCTTTAATTAACGGGCGCGTATCCCCCGTGACACATCACCGCCACCGTCATCACCGCCAGGCTGTGTGCCAGTCAGCCTGACGCAGCCATGCCTCAGGTTTCCTTTCAACACCTGGAGCATGGCATTGGTTTCTTTCAGTGCAGATGTTCTACTGACTGCAGCCGGGGCCACCATTTGAGGGCACATTTCTAGCTTGGAAACCAATTGTGCCAAATTTGCATTGATGCTATTTTGGTTCCACCATGTTGCTTATAAAAAGAAATGTAAGGTAATCAAGCCCTCCAAAGCAGGGCTGCCATGCACAGCTCTTGATACAGTAGCCCTTCCTTACCCATGCAAAACATTTATTAGCACCTCTTTTAGTATTTTCTTTCACGGTAAGAACATACTTCATTCAATTCAGGGATGACAAATGCCCAGCCTTGAAGATGCAACCACTAAAGAGCCCACTGGTTTCAGTGGCAAAAACTAACACCTTTAAAAATCCAATATAAACCAATATATCTTAGACTTCTGTGATATTTTTTTAAGCAGTATCAGTGAACGCATTAGAATTGTCAGAGCATTAGTATCCTACAGATTCTCTATATTCACTTCCACTATATACTCACTTTTGTACAAAAATATCTAAGGTGCTTACATGGGATGGAAAATAGAACATTGTACAGAATGTCGCATACTTAAAAAGCATTTCCATTCTCAACTTCCATACTCTTTAGTGTCTCTTACAAGAGCTATTTTCCAAAATGGTTGAAAGTAATATTGCTGAAATGCTGCAGATGGGGGTAAATCTGTACGATAGATCAATAAGCAGCCCAGTTTTAATTAAAACAGTTGACTGGTCCACTAGTTACTTATTACAGTCTCTTTTTTATAGTATTCGAAAACCCTTAAATCTCTTTTACTGCAGTCCTCTGGCATATATAATTTTCTCTTCAACTTGGCCAAATTCAGTTAGAAAATGGAATTAACAAGTTCTTATTGAAAATTGATACATTTTAATGTAAATATTTTATTGTGTAACATGAATATATGAGTAAATAACAGGACATTTCAAGTTAAACTTTTCCCTTTTCTTAAAATAAAAAAAAAGCTATTTCTCTTTCTCACCAGGCCAAAATGTACAAGCTCTTTATAAATCTTTGGATAGGGGCTTTCATTCGAGGTTGAATTAATATAGCATTTAAAGCGTTATACAGATTAATATACTTTTATATTTACATAGTGCTTGGTGAGTATTAATTAACATTCACAGCCCCTCTGTGAGTCAACACATTTTAAGGATGGCAAAACAGCAGCAAATAGAAAAAAAAAGGGCTTGTTAATTTGGCGTATGCGAAGGTTTGATTTTGGGGGCACAGCAGAAACCAAAGTAACTGGCTGCAGGCTACCGTGCACCTCTTGCAATCGAGTCACAAATGCCTTGAGCAGAGAGTCAAGCCAGTTCGAGGGCCCTTACAAGAGCCTGAATTTCCACAGCCGTGTGGTGCCAGCATCAAAGCAACAGTACGACCAGAATGCACCCAGTCGACCTGTTTTGATACAGTGCTTCGTGGTACAACACTGACTAACACAAAAGAAAGCGGCATCCCCGTGTGCCGGCATGACATACCAGATACTTGATTTGCTTCGGAGTATTTTTACTGAGAGCGCCTTGATTACAACAGCGTTATCCTTGTTCTTCCAAAAAGCGGTTTCAATCTGGTGACTCTTGGGGAAGTCTCACAGATAAGTACGACCTCAGCTGCATTCTCACCTCCAGTGACATGGCCTGCTCCTAGCACTACACTGCAGGCACACCAGCGCGGAAGAGCCGAAGTCCTGCTGCAAGGGTGCAACACAGGCGTTCCACTTCAAAAGCAAAACCATCAGTGCTCAGTTCACTACCTAAAACACAAGCAACAAGTCCAAGTTTGAAGACTAACAGACTCTCCTTCACAGAGAGATCAGTCCTCTCTAGAAAGAAAAGTCCCCAGGAAAACAAAAACAAATAAACAAAGTCTTGTCCTTTCCTTGGTGGTCATCAAGGGCTCTATAGGCAACTAACTTCGTATGTATGATTGCTGGGTGGCAGGGAGGAAGGGAGATTGAGACAGTCTCCAGCAAAATGAAAACGTGATTCTGGCAGTTAAAAATACCCCGACGCTTTCAGCAGAGAAAGGCTTTAGAGGCAAGTGCTAGTCAACACCGGAGCAGCAGGTCACGCTGCTGCAGGTATGCTGACACTCACAATGGTCACGGTTAGTTCAGCATGTAGATATATTCCAGATGAGAACTGGTACTTATCCGTTGCCTGTGACAACAGTACCGATCTGAATGAACACTGCAAGGCTGCAGCATTGCCTAGAACACCTTTCCTGCTGTTAACCCTGTTAAAGTAAGTGGCAGCTTACATTTCCTTCCAAGAATCCCATTTTATATGCTTGGTTCCAGGGCTTTCAGTACCCTTTTCCCAGTACATCTATGCTAACGAAGCACTGAGAATCTCATTTTCACCTTTGGCTGCTACTGTTTATTCTGTAAGAAATGTCACAAGTGAGCATCTCTGCTGATTACCACTTGCAAGACCACAACTGTGTCAACAGAAAGAGCATATTTATCATAGGAAAAGTGTGCCCTGAAAGGGCAATGTTAAACGCTTGATAAAGAGGGCAAACAGAAGTCGTTGAGGAATGTGTCTGGTACCATTAAAGTCACTGGGAGCAGCGACTTTAGCAAGCTGATGTGTTGAGATCCTGCCAGTACCTGGAATATGAGTTCAGAGAAGTGAGAAATTCTTTGAATATTCTCCCCATTCTCTTAAACCCACAAATTAAAGCATAAAATTTATCTAGCCTGTGAATAGTAATGTTATGCAGCTCCTTTAATTAAAAAACCTGATTGAAAATTTAAATGGCAGATCACATCGTTCATACTAGCGCTAGGTGAGAGATGCGTGCACGTTAGAGGTGGCAGAGGCAGAGCTGAATCAGCCTTGGTTTCAGGAGGTAGAATGCAAACTGAATTTAGAAAATGGCTACAGCATGTGGCGGGCTCGAGTAAAGAGAACTTATTCCAGCACAATTCAGCAGTATCGGAAATACTGAACAGTGCTTCCAGAAAAAAAACAATATACCACCCAGCTTACAGGAATGATACACAGTTAGCTACCACAACTCATCACGAGCCATACTGCACTTAGGACAAGACCTCTATCTGTTAAAAAGGCTGTACGAGGAGCACGCAGCAACACAGAACTTTCATTGGCCAACTAAAACTTGATCCCACATCCAGCTATGTAAGTGTCTTTGGGAAATAATATTTCTCCAAAACACATTAATAGCATCAGGAAGTTGCCAACCCGCTCTGGAAATGGACATCTATATTTGGCTGCAGAATTTCTTTGTGGAAGCCTAGGGTTCCTGCAGTTTTGCAACTCAGTCTTCCATCTGTAGCTCAAAAGGACAACACATTACAGAGAAGGTGCAGCAGCAGCAAGATTAAGGAAACGGCTGAAGAAACCTTCAGAAGGGGTTTAAGGTATATGCAGAGGATGAAGAAATGGGCTTAAGGTATATGCAGAGGATGAAGATGTTCTATAGAAAGAAGGTAACAAAAAATGCAGAGACCTTCTACACCTTGCAAGATAACGCAAGGGCAGCAGGAGTTTAAAAAACAAAAGGTAATTTTCTATGGGAATACAACAAAGTTCAGAAAAAGTGAAAGGATGGAGAATAAATACGAACAGATGCATTTCAAGTGGAGTCACACCATTAAAAAAAGGGATAAAAGGAGTAGTTGGAGGCCTGAGGAAAAACAGCACGGGAAATCTGTGACAAGGAAGTGACACAGTAGATAGCGGTGGACAACAAGCCTTTCTGTTTCTGCTCAAAGACATCTTTAAAAGGGCTTGGCAGGGAAGGGGGGAAAAGTCTACCCTTCATTGTACCAGTGAAGCCTTAACTCTTGATGGCGATTTTCCCACTGCTCTGGTCTGTGCCTTAAGGTGCCATTAACCTGGCTTTCATACAGATATTCTGAGATTTTTCAGGGGGGGTGGGGGGATTTAAATAGCAATTTGTGCTATGTTAATCTTCAACAGCACGATCCTCACCTACAGCATAGGACGAACCGTTAAGGAAGCAATCATAACATTAATACTTACTCTCCCATAACTGCAAGTTTGCAAACAACCCCATCTTTCAGGTTTAGAAATGTTACTGCTCTGGTGAAGCGCATCAGCACAGAAAAGGTAGCAATGCATTGGAAAATGAAAAATACATCAATCAAGGATGCTTAAGGCTAGCACAACAAAAGCGCAGCTGCTAAAGGAAGCCACTGCTCCTTCAGTACTCTGCATGTGAATCTTAGCATCTAGAAAATGTGCTAAGTCTATGATCACATCGCATTTTCAAGATGGAGGGTAAAACCAGTGATCACAGTGAAATGAACCGGACAATTTGTTTTTCTGAAGAGGAAGACTACCCAAGACAAAAGCAGGCAGCATCTGAAAGACACATTCCATTCTGAAATAGATTTGTGCATCTGTAGGATTCACTATCCAGGAGAGGACATTACCTCTGATACATAATTCAATAGAATAATGAGCCCACACTCAGATTTAGGATCCCAAATGCAAGGACAGAAGACAGCCTAACCATCTTTTTTAGCTAACGATCAGTTTTCAGCATATACAAATTGGATGTTTATGCTGCTCATTTTCTCTGTCCAGATGGATCTGAGGCTTTGGGCGCTGGCAGGGTCTCAAGGCAGAATAATGCCTGATGCTTCTTCAAAGAGCTGTAGCAAACCACCTGACACAGGGAACTCAAAAGGCAGGGGGTATAGAGGTCTACAAATAAAAGCACAGTCAGGACACTGCAAGGAGAGAGGAAAGAGGGCTGCATTGCAGAAGACCTTTAGTAAACTCTCACCCTCTTGCATCGTAGTATCTTCCTACAGCGGGCTGAAGGCGTCCTCTCATCTTTATCTCTTCTAGTCCACCTGTAAAGACAGAAGCATCATTTACTCTCTGAAGACAGCAAGATCAGTCACTCATATGTCAAGGCTACCAAACCACTCCAACTTTAATAAGCTGAGCAGTGAACTTTGTGGTAGAGAAGCCATATGAGAGCTTGTAGAGGGGAAAACCCTCACACAATTAAAAACAATCCACCAACAACTGAGCATATTTTCCACAGATACTGGCTCATTATGATGCTGAGATTTCTCCTGTTGCCCTCGGACAACATTTCTTTCCTCTCCCCTCACCTGCTGGCCTGTCTCAGTCGGACAGTCTCATTTCAACAGTCTGAACGGTTGTTCATTTTAGAGAGGCCTTTCATGAAAGATGAAAACTCCAATATGTTATAATTAGCTGCAGTTCCATGTAAGTCAGTATTATTGCAGCTTTTACATTAGATCTGAATTTGTCCCGCAAATGTGTCTCAAATATTACAGCAGAATGATTAATGATAGCACGCATAATGAAAGGATTAAGCATTGATGCAGGAGAGTTGCTCAAGAGGAACAATTTTAACTTCTTTCCACTCATAATTTATTTTTGTCCTCTACTGTAAAAGAAACCTGAAATTGAAAATAAAAATGGCTTGTGTTACTAGCAAGCAGAAGAAGAGATCTGATTCATGACCAAATTCTTCATTCAGTATTCATTGGTGGATTAAAAGCCAAATAGTCTTAACAAGTGGCACGGCAATGAACAGCATCAAATGTAAAAACCTCAGGACTTGTCCTGCTGAATAAATGTAGAGTCATTTCCAGCGGCTTTGAAGATAGCTGCAATTCAACAACAAAAAATCTACCCCTCCCTCTGCAATCAGGTCTGATTCAGTGCCTGTTACATCAGGCATCATGGAATAACCAGTGCTAACAAGCCCTTTTGTGGCACACTGCAGTCACCTTTTATTCCCCCCCCTCGCTTGTTTGTGCAGTTACTTACTCAGTCTGCAAGCAACAGGGTGTGTTAGCAAGTAACTTATGACACAGGAACAGACAAGAAGGGATTCTAAAGCGTCTAGGAGATGTGTCATGTCTGATATCACCCATCAACTGCATGATACTTTGAAGTCCTTATTTCTTTGGTGCACTTGAAAGCAAAGTAACTCCACCAGAAGTCCCCTCCTTGCTCACTTTAATTTGATATCAGCATAGACAGCTGCAGTTTGCATCATTCTGTTCAAACAAATATTAAGATACATTTCCTGTGATAATCGCCATTAGAAGCCTCACAGCTCCCAACCACCCATTCTTCTTAAGTCAACACAGGAATATTTATTTTAGTTTCTTGAAATGCGCATCCTGGAGACAAGGGAGTTGTGTAACAGTTACCGCAAGGAGCTGCAGCATTGCCCTCCGGTGCCGATCACCAGACCACGCTTTAGGAAAGAGCAGAACGGTCTTGTGCTGATTAGCAGCTTCATCTTTAACGAGTCAAGAGGGGGGAAAAAAAAAAGTCAGAGGGATTTTGAAATTCCCAGACACAGGAATTTGTATGTGCAGACCTCACCCTACAATTTTTTTTTTTTTAAATGCCCCAAATACAGTGCTCTCCAGTACTATTTAAACTCATATAGCGGCTTCATCTTCTGTACTGGTTTTTTTTTATAACCTTCAAAACATACAGTTCTTTGGAGGGCCACAAGAAAATGAGAAGTAGCAGTATGTCCGCATCTTTCAAGCTCCTAAGGCAGCAAGAAGTTAAAATGTAGGTTCTCTTGGTGATAAGAAATGAAGAAATACATGCATTTGAAGTCTGTTTCAGTTGAATAAAGGCATACAGCAAGACAAGCTGAAGGGAACTAGGACATCCGAGTAGAAGATGAATCCCCATGTCTCCAAGGGAAGGAGTGGACCGCCTACAACTTCCACCCCCAAACTCATGGCCTGAGGGGCAGAACAGCCCCCTCCATTCCTCTCCTGAATCACATTTTCTCAGAAGATGAGTCAGCTTTGTTTTAACAAAAAACACCGTGTCACTTCTCCTGTAACTTTCCAATTGTCTTTTCCCATTTCTTGCAAAGGGCTGAATTAAAAGTTGCTCTTTTAATTTTACAACTTCTTTTTACTATGAGTTTCCCCTCACACGCAGGAAAAGAGAGTAGCCTGTGCTCTAGCCACCCCAGTTTACCGAAGCTGGCAAACACTTCCCCCCCTGCAATAAAAAAGGCATTTTGCCCCACAGTAATGAACACACCGGTTCTCAGGAAAGTGTCACAGCAGTACCAGCGTATTCTGCATTTTATGAAGCAAATCACAAGGCTTCTTCCAAGTCTAGGTTTGCCTGCCTTGTCTCAGTCATTTGGTCGACTCCCTAAGGTCTCCACCAAGATGTAGCTCATTGGTTAAGTTATATAAAAGGAGTCTTAAGTAGAGCACTCTATTGAGGTTTGAATTTTCCCTTTAAAATGCAAATGGCTGATAGTTAATTCCCTTTTGGGATTTAAGTGCTGAATTTAAAATGGGAAATGATGATACAAAAATATACTTCAGAAAGCATTGCAGCATGAGTAATGAAACATTCGCCACATGAATACAGATTCTTCTGGTCAGCCAGACATCTTCATTTATCTGCATTTTAATAGTTTCCCTCAAAACTGCTTTTGGCAAAATTTTTCCTCAACATATTACCTGGTGCAGTCTCAGTGGACTACAACGAGGGCAAAATTTGACCACGTTTTCTGGTTTTTTAAAATCTCATCTATCAGCACATTCAAATATATCAATATTCTATCATGTATTATAAATATCTCCCTCTTCTGTTAAAAAGTCTAACAAGACCTCCTCCATACTTCCTGAAAATATAGCTGCTGACAGACCTGTTTGCCAGCTCCTTTGTTGACTGGAAAGGCTAAAAAGCTGTGCAAAAAGGCGTCTACTTAGCAGAGATGTGAAATCAATATTCACTTACCACTTTCAAAAGGAATGTCTTCCTTCTCACTTTCTTTTTCATAATTACTGGTTTACTTCTAAGGGGGGGGGGGGGGAGCATAAGTAATTATGTCCTTAGATCAATTTATGCTTCAACTCATACATATGCACACACAGACACAGCCCTACAACCTTACAGGGGCTGGGGGATGCAAAGCGCTCTAACCTGCGTTTAAAATTCAGAGGGCTCCACTCCTTGCACGATCAGGCCTTCAGAAACTCAACTGGATTCCTTGTACTTGTTCCGTCTCCTGGAAAACGTACCTTTACCGAACCCTTCAAAAGAATTCAGTTCTGTGCACACGGACACCGGCACAAACAAGACCAATTTTAATAAACCTTTTACCAGCAAAGGATGGGACCATGTCATTGTGATTCGAAACCCACAGACCACACGTCTACAAGCAAACGGCAAGGTTTCTAGCCTGTGTTGAGAACAGCCTAACCCTGTGATCTAGCTGAAGAATGAGAACATGCGTGCCTTCGGGTATGCTGCTTTAGCGTGTGGGCACAGCGTGGGAGCTGCGCCAGGGAGCACCGGCAGCCAGCGGTGTGAAATCGGAGCAGACCCCAACCCGGGTCCCCCCCCCCTAACGTTCCCTGCTGATCCTGCATCAGCTGCAGCACCCGGCATGGGCACATGGATAGGTGGCTTGGCAAGGTCAGCGATTCAATACCTACAACATCTCAAACCTGAAAAACGACAAATTACGCGAGTCTGATTTCGAGTTTTTCCTCTGCCTATGCAAGAAAGGATAGAATATATCAAATTGGCAAACTTTTCCTTTTTGCCCTTCTTTTGTTTGCGTGGTTTTGTCCAATTTGCATACCGTCCAAGTTCTCCAGGCTCTGTTCTTTTTTTGTTACAGACCGACTTCAATCAAACCCTAGATCTAAAAGTCCCCAAACAACCAACAAAGAATATATTTCAGTACGTTAAATTTGAGAAGTCACAATAAGGGCTGTGGTAGAATACTGTGATATCACTCACAAAGGACCATTACTTCATTGTGAATGAAAACAGCATCTGGCACGGGGCAGGAAATAATTTACCAAAAAAGCATCCAAGCAGCACAGCAATAAAAAATAAGAATCAAATGAGTTTACAGCTACATAAGTCGTTCTCTTCGTTAAAGGTTCCTGCATTGTAAAAACGTTTCTTAAAAGTAAGGCAAGGAAAAATACTGCACATGTTAAGTCTCTTTTACGCCTTTGACTCAAAGGCTTGCCAATAGCTTTTCAACAATTGCGTGATTCACTATTGAGTATTCCGTCGTGAAAGAAGCCTGCATTCTCTATGGTAGAGGGCTCTCTCATTCATTTTTATTTTGTATTTATGTTATGGACCAATATGTCAGCTGTTAAAGAAAACCTGGTGGAAGACTGAAAGGGGATAATCCCCCCCCCCCCCCCCCCAGGCATTACAGAAATACCAAATTGCCTTTTAGTCTTAACTACACCTTGAATATGTTTTTGTTGTGTTGCGGTTGCTCAATATTAAAGGAAATAGCATATCATAAAATATTTTCCCTGCAGTTTCTGCAACCACTCTTAAGAGGAAGTGAATGGGTCAAATCAAGACTAGGTAAGGGCCAAATGTGGGAAAGAAAAAATTGAAACAAGCAGGTTTCTTAGAAGTTTTGCAGGGAATTAGTGAGGAGAGGGCAGAGGAGGGGAGCCAGGCTCTGGAATTCATTACAAATATTATCACAGAAGGAGATGCCTCATTACAACTTTCTGCATTTGAGGAGGACCACAAGGATGGGAAGTGGCTCATCCAACTTGTTAGGGTATTGTTGGATGAAACACAACTCACCAGGGAGATTAATTCCACTTTATCAGACTGATCCAAGCAGTGTAAAATGACTTAAGTGTGTTCCTATCCTTTGCCTTCCCAAACACCTCAGCAATTAAAATAACAACTTTCAAGACAATCTTATCATGGTGGCAAAAAACACACCTGACTGTAGGAAGTGGCTATATACCGGATGGGCGTGCATCTGGCAAGTCTCAAAATTACTCCAAACTTGCTTTAAGAAATGCCTTTGCTATTACTGCTGTCTTCTGTTATTCAGGCAAACTCACTAAGCAGCAAATTTCAGAGCACTTTGAAAATCAGTGGTCAAATTCTGGGATCATTTGATAAATCTTATAGCCCAGATCCCACCTGAGCTCCCGATGTAGTTAGCGTATTAGCTTTAAAGACAGTCTTCCCAGGCAAATGGATTTTAGAGCACTGGAAAATATCAATTCTACTCTGACAGCAAAACTCTTGCAACAGATCTCCAGAAGGGTGCCTGCAAAATTAAGGCAGAGCGAACCTAACATGATGCAGGACACACAAGCGCTCTCAGCTGGAACTACAGCAAATATTTTACTGTGAACTGCAGCCTCACGCTCAGGCAAGCAAATCCTGAATTTTTCCACTGTATGCAGGCCAAGGTTACGAGAGTTTAAAGCAACAGCTGAACAATTCTGTAATAACAGAGAAATGCTAAGTACTGCCCTAACTGTGTTGGAAAGAATGCTCTCACCTTACTGTGTAAATCCACTGCTTTGAAGAAAATGCCTCAGTTTTGGGTCAGGTTGGCCAGGTGCCTGGGCACACCTGGAACACAGAATGTTTGGGTGCACCTGAATAACATCACATGAGCTTTGCCAATGAAGATTATCTCCTGCAAAAAAAGAAAGAAAAATTAAAAAAAGGGTGGGTAGCAATAATGAGACTGGCTTAAAATAATTGGGTTACATCCTGTTTACTAAAAGATTTTGGGGAAGCAGACTGATGTGCTATGTCTTCCTAGCCTACAGTATCTATGTCCTTCCTCCAGTGTCATCTGTCTGAAGCACAGCAGAGGATCTGCCAGAATTCCCTGCTCTGGGCAGCTCTGCTTTCCTCCTCTGAGCAACAAATGTTCATGTTTTTCCCGTCTGGCGGGCAGCAGGATTTTTTTCATTTGTAGCCACCTGCACCAGGGCAGAGGCTGCAGTTTCAACCTTAATGGCTGTCTCAAATGATACCATTTTCTTTTTGTCAGCTTTAGAGGTAAGGCAGCATTACACTCACTGACAAATCTTGGCACTTGCTATTATACATTTACTCCATCTGATGCCTACTGTTCTCCTAAGACACCAGTTTTCAAAGGCATTCAGGTATCTGCTTATAGCGTGGGTGGAATATACTTAACTTTCAAACTCAATTTAGCTTCAAAACATCCCCTCCTTTAAACTAATCAGTCACTAAAGTAAACACTTCGACTGAGACAACTATCTTCTTGAAGGACGTATTCAACTGCAAAGATCTGCTCTGCAAAAATATTTGGAATGCAATCCAGAATGACACCCCAATCAATACAGCCCTGCTCACTGCTGGGGTCAGGTACCCAACCAGGGCACCGCAGCCTCCCGTGCCAAGCGTGTTAGCAGCAGGACACCACCACCACCACTGTTAAAAACACGGGGTCTTTTTTTCCAACTGAAATATAAAATGCCAAAACCCCATGAGATTTCCGCAGTTTCCTTCACAAATGTCTAACTTTATAGTTGCTATGAAAGAAGACTGAGGAAAAGCTTTGAAATATGGTAAACAAGGACTCAAACCTCAGGAAAGAAAGCACATAATCTCCACCAAAATTTTAAGTTATTTGGTTTTGAACCAGACCCAGAGGCTCTTGACAAACAGAGGAAAATTGCAAACATTATATTTAAGACACAAGTCAAAGAAAAACTTAAACAAAAAAGGTGACAACAAAATTTTGTCTAAAGCAGGCAACTGTAGGAACCAAGCTGTATTTGCAGTACACAGGCAGCAACACAGCACCCTGCTGTGGCCACTAATAAATCTGACTGATCCCAAGAAGCTTCACCTGGGACCTCTGCTCACCTGCCCAGATGCTCTATTCCAGCGGAGCCCTGGAACCTCATGCTTGAGTGATCCTAGAGGAGCATGGGGCTTCAGCTGGAGGGCGGTTGTACCTGGCCATGGGCTTCTAACACCACTTTACAGCTTGATCTTGAACCTTACTGTCATGGACTTAGTAAGCAATTACTGGCTTTTGCCTAATCCTGATTGTCTTTGCTAGACTGCATCATGACCTGCAGATTTAATTCCCGTCTAGACCTCAGACCTGTTTGATGACCTGGATTTTTACGTGACCCTGACTGCTATCTCCAGATAACTCTTACTCATCTTCTCTAGGCTAAATAATGAGAGTGTAGTTGGTGAGTACTCTCACAAACTGGGAGATCCAGGTGCATGGATAGGGGACTTCCTAGGACAAGTTTTCTTACCCCTTACAAACTTGATTAGGGCTTCTAAAGCTGTTATAGAAAATGTATTGTTTAAGATGAAAAATTCTTTTTAAAAGTCTTGTTGCTCCACTACAGCAGAAGGACTAGTAAGACAGATGGGGGAATAAGGAATGTGTTATACAGGAGAAGGTGAAAGAAATGTGGCTTGCATAGTCTAACAAAATAAACTTCTGGAGAGGATATGATTGCTGTCTATAAATACATCAAGAGAGTAAACACTGGGGAGAGAAAAAAGTCCCATATTTAAACTGCATAAAAACGTTGGCACAGGAACAAATAAGTAGAGATGGGCCTTGGAAAAACCTGATCTTCAGTGATGTTTTTAGTCTCTTGTTCAAGGCTGCAGGAACAAAAGTCTCTCTCGTAAGTGAAAACCTGCTTAAGTTAATAGCAGTGCCTGTGACGGAGAGGGCTCTGTGTCTTGGAAAGCCCCCTGCCAGCTTCTACGTCCCCAAGAAGGTCGGATTTCTTACATCTCTGAAGTCTGGCAAGGGAGGAAGACTGACCAGCTGATTGAGAAATATAGAAAAATAATAGTTTTTGCAGCTAGGGGACTTATTTTTTGCTGTTTTATTAAAAGCCTGGATAAACAGTGTATGGCTTTCATGTGAAATAAAGTAGATCCTATACTATGATTTATTTTTAAACATGTGCCTGCTCTCTAAACATCTATTGTAAGTTATCACCAAACTTTTTTCCATGTTGCTTTTCTCTATCTACTGAGTGTACCCAGAAGCAGGAGGCCTATCTGTGAAGATCCCCTCTTTCCCAACAGAGGCTGGTAAGACTGACTCTACCATCTCATCATCGCTTTTTTGAAAACAGCAATCAAAGGGATGTGTATTAACAAGTCCTTTCCCAGGGCTGCAGACATGGAAATTTTCTAGCAAAAGGAAAAGGCCTTTAAATCCTGTAAATGTTTATGATGACTTTTTAAAAGACTTCATTATAATGTCTAGATGCAGGACTAATTTTAATAGAGAATATTCAACTTTCTAGCAAACTCAGAAATCTCAGAACGCATTGTTAATAGTATTCTGAGTCACTCCAGCTTGCCTAATGCAGAGGAAACCCAAAGAGCCTCTGTGTTTACCCTGCAGTTGATGCACAAATTGTTTCCTACTAATGACAATGCTTCTACATAACCAGAAGTGGGTAGTGGTGCCACCTGAACTCGGGTGAAACATTGACCAAAACAAATTTGGTACTTTCAGTTAAGTATTGTAAGGCTAATTGTAGATATCTTTCCCTGGGAAGAGCCGCACGTACTGAATGAACAGTAATCCCAGATGAAGAAGCGGTTGACCTGGATTTGAAGTTGAACTACACCTGTCCAGTGTGGATTTCTGGGAGATGTTCCAAGAGTTAAGAAGTCTTGCAATGCGAAGAGCAACTCTGCTGCACTGGTGTTCCTGTACTTGCCATAGCCTGTGAGCCAGGGCATTTACTGGTACCACTGCCACCCAGCTGCTTTGCTTAAGGGTCAGGGCTCCACAGTAGCAGCTGTGCACAAGTAGAATGAAAAATATTTTTCTCGCCCTGGAAAAGCTTGCAAAGAGGCAGGTTACATCAAAACTTGTGGAATGCTAAACTCTCTCGGTTGATTTCTATCTTCCCCCTAAACCCAAAGATCTCGAGACACCACCAGAAGCAGCAGTAGCAACCTTAATAAATACTGTTATAATGGAGTCAGGGAGATACTGGTGTGTGAGTGGCAAAGTATTTTCCCTGCAGGCATTTTTGCAGCCAGAACTTGCATTTCCCATCCCTATACCACAGCACGCTTTGCTAAATGGGTTTTCCTAGTGAACTGAAAAGCTCCCTCTTCCTAAGACTGGATGCACCCAGTAAAGACTGGTGTGTTTGTGTGTGTGTGATGTGAATTGTTTCCTTACTTATCACTGTGCCTGCTGCCTGTGTTTCTTAGGGAAATATCAGGGGGAAAAATGCTATTTGGGTGGGTACAGATCAGGCAAAAGGGTAGCCAATAGTGAATGCATGTGATGAAATACTTCCCCTAATAGTATGTTTTTCATTTAGTTTGAAGTAAAATCACTTTAAAATTTTTGAGATGATCAGGTAGATGCTATTAAAACACACTAACTACCAAACTTCTTTTAGTCAAACCCTTCCTTGCAGTATAAGGGGATTAATTCAGCTTGCTTAGGGGGGAAAAATCCCCAAACAACTATTCTTTTTTTTGGGGGTGGTGGTGGTGGTGGTGGTGGTGGTGTAGGGAATGACCTTGTGAACCAAAACAGGCTAACTTTGTTGTATTTGCAATGTGTTTTATGTGAGGCCACTTTAATTAAATGTATTGTGGCTTGCTCTAAACCAGTAAACTCTATCAATACCTTCACCATGTTTTGTATTCTCCATGCAGGATGCAAAGTAATTACATTTCAGTTGCATTATTATTTAGCAGGTTCTAACAGAAACACAAAGAGAGCTGAAGTTTTTCCATCTTCTAGATTGGTGTGTTAAATCACGGCCAGCTGCTGACTTGCACAAGGGAAGCTTGATGGGTACCACAATGCATAGCCCAATTCTGTGCACAGTTTAATTTGGAAATCTAGGCGCAAGTACCTATTTATCATGCACAAATGTAGTCCAGGAGGTCAACAGGGCCAGCGAGGCATAGTCTGCTCCTATAACTCAAATGAGTTTATGGCACTGGAGCATTTTTCTTTGTCATGCTTTAATCTACATGCTTCTCAAAATGGGATCATGTCACGAAGAAAAATCAAGTAACCCCAACAAAAGCAGAAACAAAGAAGTATAGATGGGAAAAAGGACAGAACAGCTTCCTAGGATGTCTGAAAGAGGGTTGGTGAGCAGCTTTCAGGGACTGCGGTCCAGGTGTGGGGAGGCTTGTTTTTAAGGCAAAGACCTGAGACAGTGGTTTTACTAGGTGAAGAAAAGGGACAAAGAGGTTCAGGTGAAGGAGTTAGGTCAAGAAGATGCTCACAAGTTAAATGGGGTATGGTTTTCCATCTGGAATGGGGGAGAAAAGGGTTCTTGCCAGGAGGATGCCAGTACAAGTTGATGTGGGAGATGGCGCGGCAGCCTGGAAAAATGAGCCTTGTCGTGGCCACAGGGAAGAGGCAAGACAGGACAGATGCAGCAGAAGCAGTGCTGAAACAGCAGTATACAAATGAGGTGATGCAGAGATGGAGATATGGATCTGATGATCCAGGAGCTGAGGGGAGGAAAAGGAGCATTTGATGAAGGGTTACAGTGCTGTTCCAGACAATCTAAGTGAATGGGGAAATTATTTTATGTGGTTTATTTGAACGATGAAAATTAGAAATAAATTAACCTAACGAGAAAGCTTCTCTCTCTGACAGCCTGAGGCTATTGGAACAACAAAGCTTGTGCTGGAGCATCAGAAACAACACATTAAATGTGAGAAATACAATGGGCATTACATCACATTCCAGATACTGCAGATGATGAATCAGACCAGCATGCTTTTTCCGCATCTGGCAGCTTGTTGCATCCACTGAATTGGTCTTTCCAAACTAAAAGAGGGGGGAAAACCCTCCCAAACCTGTGGAATAACTTTCAGAATATGACCCACGTACCACGAAAGCACAGCCCTGAGGTCCCGCGCTGTTTTGTGCCCAGTTGTAGAGCTATATGTAACATAGCTGTATGAAACGACGGCACAACAGCGTGTTTGTGTCGCAGCCAGTAAGCCTTCAAAATGTTAAGGAGACTCTCAGAAATCCCAAATAAAAATACAACACTGAAAAGTTTAATTTTTTTTTTATAGTAATACATATAGCTGTTCAGACTTAGAAGAAATAAAGCAGTTTTGATCCTATGTATTTCCTTGTGCTATTCATCATCGTTATGTTTCAGTGTGCTATAAAGAAATTGACACTGTGTTTATAGGCTAGAGCAATAAATTGACTTTATAGCTCTCACAATTCAAATTAAGAGAACTGCCCAAAGGAGTAACAAGAATGTTGTGGAGGGGGTGGGGGGAAACCCCAAATTAACAGACTTTTCTAACTGGTAACTAATTGCGCTCACTTCAGTTTTAGAATCCTTTCTTATGGAACATTTTAAGCTCAAGTTCTAAGTGCAAGTTATAAAATTTGCATCTCTGGTGGTTTTGTTGGTTTGTTGTGTTGTGGTTTGTTTTTTTTTCAAATCTTGATTGCTCACGGAAGGGATGGGTCAGTACAATGGGATGATTTCAATATAGACCTGCACCCCTTAAATTTAAAGGACTAGATAAGGCTTTAAAGGCAGACCTGGGGGACAAGTACGTTTAACTGCATCGAGGTCTGACCCTCTCACTGTTCTCCTAGGGCAGAGAATGTGCAGAAGTGATTTTTGTAAAAGCAATGATTCATTTTTTGACCAAAATTTACCCTTCCTCTGTTGCTGGGGTTTGGGTCCCTTGGCTGCAGCAGCCCACTGCAGGATCCGCAGCTGCCTGTGTATTTCGTACGTGCACGCAGGTGGTGCGTGAAGCCATCTGGAATAAACTTCAGCGGTTCTAAACACAGAGATTGTCTTATTTAAAAAATAGCTACTGAACTACTAGACCAAATGGCTTTCTGAGCGTATGCTGATGTCAAGCAAGGCATAAGAAAAGCAGTATTTTTCCGTGCCACCATAATACAAACACCTCTTTACGATGAGCAGCAACAGAAGTACGGCAATAACCCCGCTGGAATGGCCAATTAGTTACATTTCTGAACAATAGTAATTATTATCCATCCCTGAGCTGACATTTAGGACTTGGACACATATACCATGGGAAAAAAAAAGGAATGCCAGCGGCAGCCTGGGTCCCTTTTGGCAGCAGGAGCCCTTTTGGGGGCATTTCCTCGTGGGCTGCCCCTCTACAGATGTTAATAGCTCTCACTTCAGCTTTTAATTTATAAGAATATAAGTAATATTACAGTGAAACCCGCTGGATTATTATTTTTGACACAATTTCAGATAATTATGCTCCAAGGGGTGGGCAGGGAGGGCTGCAGAGCATCACGGCTGAAGCCCACGAGAGATCTCAGGCTCAGCTCCGTCTCCAGCAGGGAGGGGGAGATGGACCCTGCCCTCCCTGCCGTGTAAAAGAGGGGTCCCGCCCGGCCGCCCTCCCGCCCCGATAAATCAGTGCCCATCACCCGGCGCCCGCCCCCGCGCTCCTCCCCGCCAGCAGGGGGCGCCCCGCCCCGCCCTCCCCCGCCCTCCCAGCAGGGGGCGCTGCTAGCGTCCCCCACACCTCCTCCCCCAGCAGGGGGCGGAGCGCCGCGATAAGAGGCGAGCTCTGATTGGTGGCAAGGCCCCCGGCGGAGCGGAGCAGGGATGAGAGAGGCGCTCTGATTGGTCGAAGGCACCAGGGGGGGGGAGTAAAGGCCCGGGCAGGGGTCCCCCCCCCCTCCCCTCCCCGTGGATCGGGGTCCCCCCCCTTGCTCCCCGGGCCCTGACCTGGCCGCCTCCGAGTCTTTTCTGGAGGACTTTTGGGCCCCAGCTTCGCAGGCGGAGGCGTTTCAGCCAATCAGCGTGCGTCGCCGCGGCCTGTTGCCAGGCAGATTATGGTAATGAGGTCGGGCGGCCGCCCCCCCTCCCGCTCTGCAGCTACCATTGTGAGGTGAGGACAGGTGGGGGGGTTTGGGGCCGCAGCGGGGCCGGCGGCAGCGGCCGGGACGCGGCACCCGCACGGGACCCCCTCAGGTAACGCGATGGGACGGTCCGGGAGGGAAGCCCGATCCGGGGGCGCCGCGGGGACCCGCCGGGGGTTTTGGACTTGTTGTTTTAGTCGCACCCAAGATGGCGCCCGGAGCTGGCGGCTCCTTGGCGCTGAGGCCGGGATAAACCGTTCGCTCCCGCGAGTGGGGGGGGGGGGGAGTAGGGCGCAGTCATTCCCCTCACCCCCCCGCGGGAGAGGTACAGTCCGCTTCCCCCCCCTACCCGCCCCAGCCGGGATCCCCCACCCGCCCCGGACAGAGGGAGAAGGGCTGCCCCCACCCCTGTTCCCCCCCTCCCTGGATGGTACAGTCCGGACCCCAGCACCTCAGTGGCGGGGGGGTGCTGGAGCCATCTTGTCCCCGTCCCGTCCCCCGTCCCCAGCACTGAGGGGGGGGCCCTCGCCCCCCACCACTACTCTGGGCCGTTCGCTCCCCTCCCCTGTGGTTAGACCAGCGCCCCTACCCTCGGCTGCCGGGCCGTCCCCTCTCCTCTGCCCGCCCGGCGCGACCTCTCGCCGCCATCCCCGTCCCCCCCAGGGCCGGAGTGGTTGGGGCGGACTGACCGCCGGGCGCCCTCATGGGGGGCTGATGCCGCCTTCCCGGGGCAGGGGGGGCCGCCGTGCTGCCTCACACCGGGGAGCGCTGGCGGGCAGCGGGCGGGTGGGGGGCACCTGCGCCTCCTGATTGGCCGCGTGCCTCGCGCCCCTGCCTCCCATTGGTCTAGTTAGGGGAGGGGGCGTTGCACCCCCTCCTCGGATTGGCTGGTGGTGGTGGCAGCTATGGGGAGCGGGGGTATATAAGGGGGAGGGGGTAGGGGCGGCTGGCTGGCTTGAGGGGAGTTGTGGGGTGGTGGTTGTTGAGGGGTCCCTCCTTGGGGGAGGGTGGTACCTGGGGGCATTTTCGGTGGTCCCAGCAGGGAAAGGCTCCGGTGTGGAGGGAAGGCAGCACTTTCGCCACCACCCTGAGGTGCCAGTTTGGGGCTTGCATGGCTGGGCTCATCCAGGGGCCAGGCTGGTGGGTGCGGGCCTTGTGTTGGCTCCCACCACCTGAGGTGGCTCCATCCATCTTGGGTCTGAAGGAAGGGGTGAGGCCCAGTCTTCTGTGAGTGGGAGTTGTGGTGTTTGCCACTGCTCTGCTAGTGTGGGGCCTTTGGGCAGTGGTTGCAGCTGCTAAATGCACCCGTTCTTGTCGTCTGGAATATGGTTATGGCATGTGGCAGTTTGATCTTGGGGATCTCTTGTTGCCTAGGTGTTGGTGTTGAGTTGCCATGTCCCTCCCCCTGTGCTACGGTGGCATTAAAGGGTTGTTAAGGGAGCTTGTTATGCTGGAATGGAAACATAAAATCCTGTGACTTTGTCTTTCAAAACTACTGATCCTAAAGAGACAACTCTCCCTTTATAGGGTTACCTTGCTCAAGGCGTTTCAAGCTATGCACAGTCACCTGTTACTTCAGCTATTTGCTGCAGACCCTCAGAAGGGGTCCTGCGGGGGTCTGTAGGTGAGAGTTAAAAACCTGATTTAGGTGCCTGAGCTTCAAAGTCCTGAGAGTGAAGGGACAGTGTTTGCAATGTGCTTCTTGGTGTCTGCACACTAGCCCATCCAGTGTGTTACTGATCTATTTGTGGTCCTTACAGGCCTTTTAAAGGATGAGCAAGCACGAAGCTGGGTGTCTGTGAGGTGCCTATCAGTGTTTCTCCCTCAGAATTTCAATGGGAATAGAGACTATACTGAACTGCTTTCTGCTTTCTATCTTTAATAATTCATCCCCCCCTTTAATTGGTTAAGTTAGAAGCTGAATTGCTAATGAATCATCAACTGATTTTGCAAGAGGGTTCTTTGCATCTTCTGTGGAAACACAATAATAGGCAGTTTTAAGCCTTCTAATGCCTTCATTTCGGGGGGGGGGGGGGGGGGGGACGGACGACGGACCTAACCACACAAGAGGGTGTATTTCTCTAGTCAGTCCTTAAATGGAGAACTTACCTCCTGAGTTGCGATGCTTTTTGGCACTTTGCTATATGCACGCTTCTCTTGTGTGTTAGGTGCCTAAAACAAAGACAGCTTTACTACCTTGATTATAGGATGAGATATTGGTGTAATTGTTATTATTTTTATCTGATGGAATAATTGACAACTTGTTATTAGAGAGAAATGGGTATGTGGTGTTGCTTTCTCTGCTCTGCTACTAACCTGCAAAGAAAATCCCTGGATGAACTCTCTTATGGTAATTTGCTCTGCAGTCAGCAGCTACTTCGAGTGTGTTTCTGACCACCTGCAGCTGCTGTCAGCTGTGTAAACTGAATTTTAATTGACTTATAAGTGTAGCTAATTATGGGGGCTGTTTTAGTATTGTGAGTTTTGTTTTGACTTAAACATGAGATTGGGTCTATTTATCACTTTTATTTCATGCTAGTAGAACACAGAGAAAGAGAAGGTGTGTTTTAGCCCTTAACTGGCAGTGTGTGTTAAGTCCCCACCTGTTTTAATGCACGGATAGCCTGATTTGTGTTCTCTACTTCAAAGAAACAGCTGTTCTGAAAAAGACAAGTTTGGTGGCTGGGTTTTTTTATGTGCAGAAACAAGGTAGTTTTGTCTTTCAAAGAGCTTAAAGTGGAGGAGTGATTTAATTCAGAGGAGAAGAGATGCAGGGAGGTTAGAAAGAGAGGGAGGGAGGGAAGAAGCAGCACCATCAACTTGTAGGAAAGGGAACAACCTCCTCTTCTGACAGTAGCTTGGGGAAGAGTTTCCTGAGCAGGAGAAGGGATAGGAGACAAAAAAGATGGCAAGTGGAAGCCGCAGGGGAACTGAGCGATGTGGTGGGTTTGGTACAGTTTTGTTTTCTTTCAGTAAAACCTAAGAGCGCATAAAACCTTGAAGGTTGCATATGCAGCACCATAGCACAGGTTTTGATACAGACCTTTTATTTTCCTTGTTTGTTATGTTGTACTTCAGATACATGTTTTTCCCTGTTTTCTTGCTTTATCGGACTTCTCCCTCTATCATGTATAAAACAAATCAAATCAATGAAGTAGACAGGGTCGCTGCCTCGAGCAGCTGGAGCCTGAGAATTGCAGTGTATGATAGTAACAGATGATGATATCATGGGGAGTTCAGAGTATGAAGAATTTGGAAGAAGGCAAAGTAAAGAATGTGGTCACACATTCAGGAAGCCGAGGATGGGAGGAAGAATCTAGTTGCTGGAGTGAATATGTAGATGTTGAGCGAATGGGAAGACAAGCGACTTAAGAATATCATGTGCATATATGGAAATGTAATTAACTTGTCTCTTTGCCCACTCAGAGGGTGAAGGATGGATGCAATGAGAAAATGCCTTGTTGTGTAAGAATTGGGACTAAAGTAGGTCTCTAGCCCAACCATCCTCCTGGATGCTAATCTCTCTTCTTGGGACTCACCTGGAGTGCTTGCTTATCTCACATATTTTGTGGTAGAAACAGGCTTTCTGATACTTTGTGAGAGCAGTTGCAACAGACTGTCCGGTTGTATTGAGTTTGCGTAACAAGGTTTTGGTAGCTGGGGGGGGATACAGGGGTGGCTTCTGTGAGAAGCTGCTAGAAGCTTCCCCTGTGTCTGATAGACCAATGCCAGCCAGCTCCAAGACAGACCCACCGCTGGCCGAGGCTGAGCCCATCAGGAATGGTGGCAGCACCTCTGGGATAACAGATTTAAGAAAGGGGGAAAAAAACCCTGTGCAACTGCAGCTGGAGAGAGGAGTGAGAATGTGAGAGCAGCAGCCCTGCAGACACCCAGGTCAGTGCAGGAGGTGCTCCAGGCATCGCAGCAGATTCCCCGGCAGCCCATGGAGGTCCATGGGGGAGCAGCCCCCCACCCGCAGCCCGAGGAGGACCCCGCGCCAGGGCAGGGGGATGCCCAAAGCCTGTGACCTGTGGGCAGCCCGCGCTGGAGCAGCTCCTGGCAGGACCTGTGGCCCCGTGGGGAGGGGAGCCCAGGCTGGGGCAGGGCTGGTGCCTGGGGGGCTGCAGCCCGTGGGAGGGACCCACGCTGGGGCAGAGCAGAGTGTGAGGAGGGGGCAGCAGGGACAGGGTGTGATGAACTGACCGCAGCCCCCTTTCTCCGCTAAGCCTGGGAAGAAGCGAGGGGGAGGGGTTTTAAGATTTGGTTTTATTTCTCATTATCTTGCTCTGATTTGATTGGTAATAAATTAAACCAGTTTCCTCAAGTCGAATCTGCTTTGCCTGCCGGTGACAGTAATTGCTGAGTGATTTCCCTGTCCTGGTCTCGACCCACGAGCCTTTTGCTCTATTTTCTCTCCCCTGTCTGGTTGAGGAGGGGGTGACAGAGCGGCTGTGGTGGGCACCCGGCATCCAGCCAGGGTCAGCCCACCACACATGCTCTCACCTTTAATGCTTGGGGACTGTCCCTTTAGGCAAAGGACTGTGATGCACGTTGGACGCAGTAGTGGAGGACTGGCCTTGAAGATCTAAGAGATCTCTTGGAGCTCATTATTGCTTTGATGATGGATGTGCCATAGGGATATAGGTAGATAGATTCCTTATGCACAATTTGAGTAAAGGGTGAGTTTGTGTTTGGCTGAGCTCTTCTATTTGTTATACGACTAAATAAATTGAAGCCATTTCTCCTTCTGTGGAAATAAATAATCCTTGCTGTCCCAGCCCTATGTATGATTTCCATTTCTAACTCACCAGTAAAACATAAATATTGGGGTTATATATTACTTGATTATTAACATTCAGCCAAAATGCACCAGAGCCAGAGTTCCTTGAAACAATATGTGCTTTTGATGGATGGCAATGCAGAGGAGGAGACGGTAGTCGTGACTCAGTCCTCAATGAGGTTAGAAACCTTCTTGCTGCAATGAAAACGTGTTCTTGCCAAGGGATCTCAGGAAATGCACCGACTCTGCCTTCTAGGCAGGCTGGGGTAATTAACTTAAGTGTGGGATATAGCTTTTTGCAGACACATGTGATATTCCTTTTGAGCATAATAAATCATTTTCATATTAAAGGCTGGAGGAAGACCTGTAGTTGTAAAACCCCCTTTCGTAACAATCTTGCTGTCCTTGCACATGGTGAAAAAGAGTGGTCAGTGAGCTCAGTACTTAAAGGATTAAGCTAATAGCCCCTGCCATTATTGCTGCAGGGAACCCCAATCTATATACAAGCCTCTTTTTACACTGGGGAGTAAATCACATTAGCTGTTTTATGCACCATTATAGTAGAGTGGATTCTCATTTGAGATACTGCAGTGGCTTTATGGCTCCCTGAGCAGGGAGGTGGACTTCTCCCCTTGCCTGGCTGTAATATTCCCCCATTCTTCTCATCCCAGAGAAGGGACAAAAGCGAATGTTTGGCAGGCACTGGTTCGGGTGCTTCCTCAGCAGAATGCCCTTAATTAGACTTGGAGTAGTTGCTGCAGATGAAGTCCCCAGAGCTTTTGTCTGTGTATCTTCTTGTGTAGTCCCAGCATTGAAAGAAATTGTCATTCCTTAATAGCAGGTATGCCAAGAAAATGTGATTACTGATGGCTTTTTTTTTTTTGGTGGTGGTTTTCTTTGAATTTCAGAGCTGAGCTTTCCTTTGAAGCACTGCGTGAGTTCACGATATTCAACTTGTGTCAAAAACTCTTATATGCCAAATACAAAATAATACGAAAGTGACCTTGCTGTTATTGGAGTTTTTTTTCTTAAAGCACTGCTCACTCCCATTCCCTAGGTGTTAGGGGTCACAGGTGCACCTATGAGGTGACATGGTGTGCGTGCTGTGATGGCTGAGGGCGAGAGGGGGGCTTCTGCTGAGGACAGTGAGGCTAATGAGGACGTTGCTGTTGGGCAGTGGATGAAGTGCTTTGCCCCTGAGCAGTGCTTTCTCATTCTCTGGAGGTGAATGCAGTGAATGGGGGAAGCTGCTGATTTAATAATAAATCTTCAGAGAAAGCACGCTGCAGGAACATGAGAGAGGGGTTAGAGCATGTCACGGTGGTCAAAAGGAGTTTTCAAGTGAGTTTTCCAAAAAGAACAACTGTTCAGACAGTGACACAAAAGGTGTCAGCAGCTGCAGAGGACAAGCTTCACCATTAATGAGATTTTTCAGATTGGATGTAAAAGGCAAAAACTAAAGAGGAAGGCCATAGGTTTCAGACACCAGCAGATCCCCAGGGGGTGCCGAGGAAGGGAAGGTAAATGAAGGGAAAGTAAATGTGAATGGCATAATGTGAATGTTTGTGAAACAAACCTGATTTGTCTTGAAGAGGGTGTTGATTTACTTGTAAATCTCAGATGAGGCAGATGGCTGGATATGATGGGTGTGCGGACACGTAGGAAAATACTCATCTTGCCCTGCTTGAGCTCTGAATCGATGCTTTCTAGTCATGGTTAGCATCAGGTTGTTCCTGCACTGATAAGCCTCACCGAGATAAGCGCCGATGTCACTTCCTAACTCTGACCGTGCTCTTCTGCCTGTGAAAAACATGGCCATGTTGCAGGGAGCTCAAGGGCAGCACCTATGGGTGCTGTTGCAGATAGAGCTCCAGCAAACACAGGTTGGAATGAGTTTATCTTCTACTGGAGTAGATATTTTAAAGTGATGGGAGCTGTGTGGGTTCTTGATTTACATTGTATCTTATATTGTGATCCATGGTATATAAATAGTGACGCGCTGTTTTCCTGTCACTGCCTTGCCACTCTGATGTACTGGAGCGTTACTGGGTTGTGGTTATACTTACTACTGTTTCAGCTTGTGCCATCACTCAGCGTGGACTGGGTGAGGCATGCCTGCTATTTTGGGGAGGAAAATGCTGTCTTCATAGTAACTGTAAATGATTTAGAATCTCAGATGTTGGTGTTGCTTCTTGCTCATGTGCGTGATGCTCCTCAGGTTATATGTAAGCATTGGGGTGGTGATAGAATTGTGGTTGGTGTGTTGGTGATGGGTCTCATAGCATGCGTGTGTGTCCCTTAGACATGGCAGCACTTCCCAGTGAGGTGCTTGCCTCTTTATTTAGTTTGTCTGAAAATGTCTGATGCCTGTGAGATACAGGGAGAAAAATCAACAATTACAAAGGATAATCTGTGGACAAATGATGCGGAGAGCAAGTGGAGACCAGTGGAGAATGTTCCCTTGCATGCTAGCTCTTTGGCAATGCTTTTGCCTCAAGTTTCATGTTTATTTCTGCAAAAGGACTAGTAAAGCTTCTGGCTAGACCTTTGAGAGAGTGTTTTCTTTAGCACTATCTCCCAAACTGGAATTGCTAACAGGCTTAGTGTGGAGGCCACGTACCCTAATGCACAACTAATTTGAAAAAATACTGTGGCTATGTGGTGAGCTGGGCATCTGCTGCTTCCTTGTGCAGTGAGACATCTCTGCTGAGAGAATACCATAGGGAAATTGTTAAAATCTCAAGGCACTGTGGCTGTCGGTGTCACAGCTGTGATGGATATTGAGAGAGGGATTTAAAGAAGAAAATAAGATCACGAAGGATAAATGAGCGAGAGCATCCTATAGAGTACTAGTGAGCAAAGTTATTTTGGTCTTTTGCTGCCATCACAGTTGGAAAAATTACTTGGGTGTTTGTATTTCCTGACAATTTTGTTGTCAGTGACTTTGGACCAGATCATGTTCCCAGCTCCCAACCTTAACTGCAGGTCTTGTTTTTTCACTGTTGGCTTTTGTACCAGCTAAATTTCAAAGCTTGCTCCTGCGTTGTGCCCTCCTTATTGCCTGGCCTTGGGATCTCTCAGGGGCATGGCCTGTCTGCTCCCGCACAGACTTCTCACTCGGTGTAGCCACGTTTCCAGGGAAACATGCTTTTCTGTGTATTTTGGTCATGATGGAAATGATGAGGATTCTCGGAGACCCAGGCTTTGGTAGGAATGCATACCGGAGGCAGATCCTACGAAGTGTTTTGAAGTACTGAAGTTGAAAGCATCAGCAAATCCTCCAGCTCCTAATATTGTCTGATTGTTATTGCTACACAATTGGCTGCGCTGAGCAGTTTTTTGTTTTTTTTTTTTTTATTTCTGTGAAGAACAGCAATAACAATACCATTTATAGAAACTGCACCACCAAGCCACTGAACTTGGCTCAGCCTTGCTTTTTTGCCCTGAGATTTGACATTAACGCTAACTTCTAGAACGATGGCAAAACTCAAAATGATAGTCTTCTGCTTTCAACTTTTTGGTACTATTTTTTCTTGCAGATATGAATCTTAATGCCCACTTTTGTCTATTGAAGACCTGTCTGAACCCTTGGGTCTCCTTTTCACTTCTGTTGTAAATTATTTGTGCCAAAGTGAGTCAGCAGGCGTGAGTCAGCATCTTCCTTGAGACCTTCAATATCTGCTTGTGTGGAAGGTCAGCCAGAAACTCTGCTACTTGTTGCACCATGTGGAATTAGCCAGAACTGTGCATGTCTCTTAATTCAATCACTGGTTAATTTAATTACATTCTTATTAACAGGATAACTATATTTTTTAAAAAAACCCATATCCTCCAAATTGAAACCTCTAGATTTTTTTTTTCTAAGTGATTAGGTAGTTGATTACACTACTGGCTATTGTTAGTGCAGTTACCTGAACTGGCTCTTGATTAATAAGGACAGTTAAGAAAAAGAGCTGTTTGGGATAAACCAGCCAAAGAATGTCAACAGGATAGGCATTTAATTTTATGTAGAAGGATTTCAGATCCTGTTACTGACATAAATGCTGTCACATTTCACACAGGCAGTTCTAGACCCTTTGGTGATGGTATATCTGATAAAATAAGTGATGGAGTTGAGTGAAAATGGTAGGGTTAGGTATGAGAAATACCTTTTAATCCTTAATAACAAGTAGCTTTGAGATAGCTGGATGAAAGGTGCTGTGTAGGGATGGAGGATATGTATTTATAGAGCAGAGCTTGTGTGGTGTAATATGTAAATAAACAATATTTAATTGTAAATGACCCTGGCTTTCAACACTTGGAGAGTAAGGCTGGTGTTTGACAGTCCTAATTGTTTGCTGCAGTTCATTATTTTTTTCCCCATACTAATGAGATCCCTTAACTAAAGTATTGCGTGCAGGTACATGTATTTTTTTTTTCTTTTCTCCTCAGTGCTTTTTCTGGATGTTTTGTATCAAGTAATATTCATGCAGTGGAATTTCTGCTTCATTATTCCCATAACATAATGGTGTATGGGTCTAATAGGAAGTCAGAACTGCTCCTCAGTCTCTGCTTGCATGGGGGACTGCGTGGCACATGTGCTGTGTTACTTGCCATGAGACAGCAAATGTTAGGCTCTACTCACCAATAATGGCATGACTTAAGTGTCTGGCGATGCCCAGAAATATCTTTCCTACAGCTTTTCTTTATATATGTGGAAGTAATATGTCTTTTTTTCCCCCACATCGTTCAGTGACGTTAGCCTGAGACATTTCTGCACTATTGATTTATATGTTCTGGCCAGGACCAGTGGTACAGTTAGTGCTCAGGTCTGCAAAGCTTACTCGTTGCTGGCAAAATTAGCAGTAAGTGCCTGCTACCGTCCTGCGTGCCCCCCCCCTTATCTTTTTTTAGTTGTCAATGACAAGCCAAATGCTAGCATTTATAGGAATAAATTATGACTAAAATAATTTGCATTTAAAATGCAAATGAATGAAAGCATCAGCAAGGAGCCTTCTGCTTTCTTCCTGGTGCACAGACGGGGTACTGGCATTGGATCAGCCCAGCGAGGCACTTGGTATAAAATAAAGTTAATTGGACTAGCTGAAAAATGAAATGGGCTCAGCTTTATGCTAATTCCTGGGCCCGTGATTTAACATGACATTAGAGACAACGGACTGGGAAGGTGCTGAACCACTGATTAAACCAATCACCAGACCTGTAAATTACACTTCTGAGATTCCCAATGGCAGATTGAGAGGCCCCGATAAAATTGCGAGAGGTGAATAAAACCTAGCTTGGAAGCAATTTGTCAGGATCTTCGGGCTCGTGTGAATTGAGTTGAAGTTTCATTGTTCTTTTTCTAAAAGTTGCCTATTGTAACACTGCCTGAATACCAACTGGGACTGCGGTTTTGTACAAGGTGAAAGCTGCCTGAACATGTAAAGCCATTTGATTCTTGAACAAAACCTCTTTCAGATGCACTGAGAAACTGGTAATGCGTCTCTGAAGGTAGGGTTTTCTTGTTGGAAGGTTAAGGCCAATTTTTTACATCATTTATTGATTTCTAGGCCTGTAGGTGCCAGAAGGACAATGTGAAGAATATTTTGTGGACTGCCTCTGGCCAAGGAAGGACATGCAGGAGGAATTCATTATAATCTTTAAGTGCAGGAGGCATTCAGTATAATCCTTCAGTGCAACTGTAGCAATGGTTGACTTTTTTTCTCCTTAATAGGACTTGGGAAGTAGTATGCAGCAGAACTTGAGTGTGGTAAATGAGAATGTGTGTGTTTGTAAAGCCAAGCCTTCTTTTACTCTGGCAGTGTGTAACCGTAGTGCGGTAGCTGATGATAATACCTTACACCTCTGTTCCATGTGTCATACTTGGTTTAATATCTGTCTTTTTTTTTCTTTTCTTTTTTTTAATAGCCATGTTACTGAAGATCACCTTGTCTTCTGGCAGTAGAAGCACAGTGAACAGATGACTCTATTCAGCCAGACATTCCTCCAGTAGATGTCTCTCCCCATGGAGCACCACGGCAGGGAGGAGATGGACTCAAAAGAGGAAAGTCCTCAGGTGTGGGCTGATTCTGCTGAGCAGGAGCAGAATACTGCTCAGGTGACTAGTACCTTCCAGAGCTCTTGGCTCCTGCTCGGACTGAACTGGGCTTGATGTGGTGACTTAGCAAGCAGATGTTCCTATGCGAACCTTGTTCAGTGCCTGGAAACTCATCTTTCTTTTGAGGAGAAATACAAACGTGTCTGTGGTGATTTCTGATTAAAGCTTCAGAAAGCGAGCTGTGCAAACTGCAGCAGTGAATACTCTGACATCTGAAATGAGCTAAACAAAACCAGCCAGTGGCTATAGAAGTTTCGGTGTCCAAGTGTATGTATAACCATGTGGGAAAGTGAAAGGGTATTCAGACTAATGAATATTAACAAATTCTGTGGTCTGTGGCATCCCATTTTGATGGCATCAGTCGAATCAGTTGGAACTGTGGGTGGACCTCGGGGAAAGTAATACGAATAATTTTTTCCAGTCAGACATCTGGGTAGTGGGGAAGGGAGAAATGTTAATTGTTGGTGACTAATAAAGTCAGATTCTGATGTATGCAGCTAGTCCCTCTGTCTCTGAGACAATGCAGCTGAGAATTTCTAGAAGGCTGTAAATTGATTTCTTCTTTTAAGCTTATTAGAAGAGGGTGCTGCATGTCATTTGACCCATGAGCTGAGAAATTTTGACTGTCCTGGTAATTTCCAGCTTTGAAATTTGCAAAGAAAGGCAGTTTTCAATGGCCTGTGTTCTGTTACTTATACAATGGGATAACTATACTGTTGTTTGCACATGGCAGTTACAAGGCTTAATTAGTATTTGCAGAGGGCTCTCCAAATCTGAAATGCTGCATGCATTCTTACTGTAGTCTTTGCATGAGGATTTATTGTACAGCATCAGCACTTAGCATCGGTGGGGGAGTACCAGGCATCTTTTGAAGCATAAGCTACAAGGTGAAACAAAGTAAATAAAATATGTGACTGTGGCATCGCTTTATGTGGAAACACTTTATGTGAATATGAATGTGGATACCAGAACTAGGTTTCCTGCTTGCTATCCCATTTTTCCCATGTGCTGGAAATGTTTTTTGGCCTGTAAAGCATGTAGAAAAATAAACAAGTCCCTCTTGCCACTGGAATTAATTTTTCTAGCTTCTTTAAGGTTGGTCACTGATAATCATTTGTGATCCTGATGTTCTATCGGTATGAACTTCTCTAGATTTAAACTGCTGCCCTAAACTTAACTTGTTCCAGTAGTCCTTGGAAACACTGCTTAATGCTTTCAGTTATGTTTCTCTGTTTAAATAGCTGAATTTTCTACTGATACTGCGTGTACGTGCTGCAGAGAAGCAATCTAACATACGCTATTGCCACCTCATGATAGGTGCAATACTGTTACTTGAAGCAGTATCAAAGTTAATAGGTTCTGTTAGCCATTCATCAACAGAAAAAATCACCTCCAACTACAGAACTAGCTGAACGAAGTAATCGTCATAAATTCAGAAAGGATTATGAGAATAAAGGGAAACAATATTCCAATAAATTCCATAGATACACCAGTTCAAATCTGAACTTTCTTTTCTAATGAATTTTCAAAGTGTCACGCAAGCACAAAGCGTGTCTAGGTGCCCTTTATAACCAGTTAGGTTTTGAGTTAAAATGTAGAGTAAAACCAGAAACTGATGGTGGTTTGTGTCCAGGTTTCTATGTTGCTAGCATAATTCAATAAGATTTTGAATGTGTATTATACAGCGGGGGTTTTGTTGTTTTCAAAACAACTGGCTACGTAGTTGGGATGCAAGGTACTCTACTTTTCAAAGCACCTTGCAACCTGTGTGTCTTGTGTTGTTTCCCCACTGGCACATGTTTCCGCTTTGACACAGGATCTTTTCTTTTCTTCCAGGTGCACTTTGTCCCTGAGGGGGGGACGGTGGCACAGATCGTGTACAGTGATGAGCAGGACCGTCCCTCACAGCAGGTGGTCTACACAGCAGATGGCACCTCCTACACCTCCGTGGACACCTCGGAGCACACGCTTGTTTACATCCATCCCGTGGAAGCTACGCAGGCATGTGTGGTTCTGAGCCCACCCTGTTTTGGCGCCTAGAAAACAAAACAATTTTGTCTGAGATTGAAAGCCAGTTATCAGCCAAGTGATATGACTGGAAAATAGCAGGCAGTTGCTCTTAATGCTTTTATCTGCCCATTGCTGAACAGGGACTTCGTGCTGTTCATATGTCTGATGTGCAAATGTGGTAATTAAAGGATGTCAAGCTATGAATGATGAAATGCTGATTATTTCACTGAAGGTGGATGAGATTATAATTAACTCAAAGGTGTTTTCCAAAACACGGATAATCTCTCCAGGAATTCTGCCTCTGTTGTATTCAGTAAAGCTAAGAACAATCTATGTGTCTTCTGGAAGAGTCCTTGTTTTGCGTAGTATTGTAACTGATAGTTACAATAACAGTCATGTCTTTTTGCAAGGATCTTGGTGTATTCGATGTAATTTTGTAGTCTCTCTTCAGAGTTGTTGATTTTATAGACCAAGGTTTTTTCTTTCATAACTGTCTCAAATAGCTTTTAGTCTCTGACAGCATCTGTTTATGTGGGGTTAATATAGTACACATCTGTACCTCTGTGGACAGCTAAAAGAAGAGGAACAGGCATGCTTTGTCGAGAATGTTTTATAACGTCTTTGCTGACAGAACAGATTAGCAATGCTGCAAAGTGCACGTACTTGACACCCGCAGCAATGCTGGCGTAGCCTTGTGTGGCACGGTCTCTCTCTTGTGCAGTTCTTAGCTGTTATGTAAAAACAATTCCTACGTGGTGGCATGTTCTGAGAGGATATCTCCCAGGAAGTTACTGACCAAGTAACTCCAAAACTCTGAATACTATCATTTTGTCCAAAGAGACATAGTACTAAGACACTATCATGCAACTGAGATGCAGTTATCAAAGCGCGAATGGAGTTTGTATTATGCCATGCTTTATTTTGTTTGAGCCAGACTGCCACAAGCTCAGATATTTCCAGTTTTGGCAAAATAAGCAAGGTGACCTCGGCCAGTACTTAGTTTTCATCTGAGTCTTGCTTTTCCTAGGGGGAAGCCCTCCTATCAGGGCTGTTCTTGCAGGCTACTGTAAGAATGTTGGAGTTGGCATGTCTCCTGTGAAATTAAAAAACAACATCCTGGCCATATCAAATTCACACATCTGGCATATCACAGCCAGATATGCCACATAGTTCCTTAAAAGAAAGCATGTAGAAGTCTTTGCAGAAAGATAAAGCTAACGGTTCTCTTCTATTCTGCCCTCAAGTGTTACATGGGTTTCATACAGCTACTGAATTACATCCTGTAGATGTAGATTATAAAGTCAACAATTGACAAAGTCATTTCAGTATTAAAAAAATAATAAATATCCCATTTTAGATACATGCATGAAAATTGCCACACAAATACGATACTATATGTTTATGGAGCACTACCTAATTTTAGTTTAATTTCTATGCCTGTATGTCCACTTGGGTAAGTTGAACTAATCTGCTGTGACAGTAGGCACATTAGAAGGTAGCAAAGGATCAAATGTGGATCGTTTCTTGGTGGCAGAGTAATTTTTGTGTGAGTTGGGAGTAAACAACCCTAAGGCCGGTTTGATAAGCCTTTTTCACTTTGTCTAGACTCTGTTTACAGATCCGTCCCAAGTGGCTTACGTCCAACAGGATGCCACCACCCAGCAGGTAAGAAGGAGACATTATTTTTCTTGGACCTGAAACTGTAAGGGAACTGTTGCTGAAGGTAAAGGGACATTGTTGTGGTGCTAGAGCATAATAGGCCCTCTCAGAGTTTGACAAATGGCAGTCCTCAGTCATGTGCTGTCATCCCAGGGATCAAGGGCAAAAAGCGTACGATAGCATGCCACTATGATCTTGGCTAGCTTGTGCATGAATGGCAAGGCAAGTTAAGAGAGTTTGAGTTAATTCTTTTTAATTCTTGTTCAACAAAAGTATTCATTTACTGCCCCAGGTGAAAAGCCTTCCAACAGTGTCCCTTTTAATAAGTCTGCGAACTGATGTGGCTGACTTGATTTTAACGTGTCGTTCTGGAAAAACTGGGTTTGCAGCTGTCATCATATAACCTCTGATCCAAGTTCCTTTAAGTCCATAAAAGGCTCTCAAGGGATAGAAACTCTGGATCAAATTCTAGGTTTGCTAGAAACTTCACAGGAAATTAATTGTAAGACCTGGAGAAGTTCACTTACTGGCTCCCTTACCTTACCAGGGCACCCCTGGTCTGATGTGCTTGCTGTTGTGAAGTGAGCTAGCAACAGAGTAAAATTTGAGCCTGTGTTTATAAAGCTTTGATGATTTGGGTTTGGGTTTTTTTTGTCTGCCATAGATGGGAAGGTCTCATTAACTTTTACTGGTATCTTTGGGGACTGCATTGTGGTGATTTGGTATAGGTGCTCTCAGATCGAGATCTTTAGTTCAAGTTCTCCACTTGTCAGAGACTTAAACCTGTTACTGCTTGGTGAGTCTTTAATGGCATGTGTGAGTGGATGTGTTAGATTGGAATCATTGCTAATGCCATCATTAAAATGCATCTTTATTAACAGTTTTGGGGTTGAACGTGCACTGAAAATATATTTTCTTCTTTCTAAAAGAAGACCTTCTAAACTGTTGAGGTGCAGGCAGGAAACAATAAGACTGGCACAGTATATGTGTTAACTGATTTCTTCCAGTTCTCCGGAGGTGTTTGGAATTTTTTGCTGCGTCAATTTCCTTGCGTTAAGAAGCCAGAAAATCCCATTGGGTTGTCTTAAAGCTCATTTAATAATTAAATCTAATTTCAAGTAGGGATTACTTAGATATGCAGTGCAAGTGACACTCTTTACAGCACTGTGCAGTTGCTGACCCATGTTGAGTATCAAGGGCATGAGCACTTGCCTGTGCATCCTCCCTTCCAACACTGATGGCAGCCCCAACAGAGGTGTTTGCTTGTGAATGGTTAGTCCCTCCCTGTGGCAGCTCCTGCCTCTGCAGGTGTTTTTTACATCAGCATTTCATGTGGGACATGCCTGAACTGACAACAAGTGTTAAAATAATAATTAAAGCTCCTCTTGTCTTTCAAAAGAAACTTTAAAAACCTTTCATTTTCTTTTTTAAGATAAAAATAATGCCTATGTTCCTTGCAGTCTCTGACGTGGAAGTGAAAGGATATGTTTGGAGTGCCATTAGTAGTAGGAAATGCTAATATGAGGTAGAAATAGACACAAGCTTGTGTGAACCTCCAATTGCTGGCAGACCTGGAGGTGTGCCACTGAATAATGATGCCTTTTCTGTTGCCACTTGGCATCAGAAATGTCAATACCAGACAGTTTGGTTCAGCTGTCGTCTTGGTAGTTTCCTCCTTGCTGTCACGTGGTTCCCTGTAGTCTTTTTGCTGTACTTTTAAAGCAGTTTCATAAATTACTTTTATACCTCTTTAAACAAAATAACTAGATTTTTAAGTTCTACGACTATCTGCTTATATTATGGATTTTCTTGTCTGCTCCTTCACTGTTGGCACAATTTGCTGTTCTCTGTTTTATCTGATATTTTTAAGCACTCTGTAGAGGGGCTGGGGCTTAGCATAAAAGTTTTAGCATAAAAGCTGCTTAACAGTCAGAGGCACAAACTAGAAGCCACATGGTGTCTGCTGTAGAGAAGGATGAAAAATCATGTGGGATAATGGTGCAAATTCCTGTATAGATAAGCAGGAGACGAGACAGGAAAGGTGATTCCTAGGATCTTAATTCTGCTTTGTTTTATTGCTGAATGGATGGGAGCAGTGTGGTAATATGCATTAATTTTCTTGTTACCACACCAAAAAAAGATGATAAGAACCAGAAATCTATAGTGCGACCAAATAACATAAAGAAAAAATGACTGTTGGATTCCTTTTTTTTGAGTGCTGGATCTTCCAACGAGGTCAATATACCATCTTGTTTTCATAATGGATCTTGGTTTGCTTGAGAAAAAGAAAAATAAGTAAAAAGATGAGACTTCTTTTTTCTTCTTTGCCTTTTCCTTTTAAAAAAGTAAATTTGGACACACAAAAGAAAAAAGACTCCACATCACCAGTTTTAGCAAAAGCTAAAGAGCTCCTCAGATCTGTTTTTAGTGCGGTTTGAACCCAGGCTAGATAGGACCTTAACTTAAAGCCAAGAGCAGGAGCTAGGAAATTCAAAACTGCAAAACACAGACTGATTTTTGAAGCCTTTCCCTTTGTTCCTGGATCTGCAGGATTTTAAAAGAAACAAATATAGGAAAAAAAAAATGCTGCAGGTTTTGACCTAGTGTAGGACTGGAACTTTGCATGCAGGGCACTGCCCATATGTGACTGATGGAAATGACGCAGTGCTAAAATGAGTGCCTATAATTTTAGGTAACTGTGCTCTTGCCTGCTGCTGCTCAGAGCATGAATCCCACCAACCTGTCCGTGCTCGGCAACGTTGCCGAATCCCCCCAGCAAATGGCTCTGGAGCAGGGTCCGCAAGCAGATAGAGTAAGTTGCCAGGCACCCTTTTCTCCTAAATGTACGAGTGCACTGATTTCATTGCTCCATTGTCTCAGGTGATGAAACGTGTCTGAGTGATAGAGGAGGCGATGCGAGGAAGCTGCAGCGCAGATTTGTACCGTCTTTCATAGTCTCACCATGGAGTGTGTGGCGTTTTATTGTAGGAGAGATTATGTATTTAATACACAGAGAAACCTGTTCTACAGATTGTTCTGTCTTGAGTAGCCACCTTAAAATACTCGGCTTTGACAAGCAAAGTTAACAGAAGGTGTAAGACTGACTGTCATGTAGGGCCAACAGCCACCGAGTCTCTTTACCAGTCTTTTAAGACAGTTTACTGTGTGTCATGTTTCCTGTTCTCCACCTGAGAAACCTGCATGGGTGAAGGAATATTCTGTGCAGTGCACTTATATTTTGTATATTTTTTTTTTTTTTTGTAGGGAAGGCAAAGGATAAACTTTAAAGTTAGTGGAAGAATACAGTGCCCTCAACTGTCCTCCATGCCCCATAGTTTATATCTAGTCCCCATGTTACCTCGTCCCTTATTGATCTACATGAATGCTTTGGAATTGTATTTGCTTGACTGTAAGATAGGTGAGAAAAGATCACGTGCCAAAGTTCAGGATTCTCTCACTTGTACAAAAGAAGTTAAACCACAGCTTTAAGCTCCAGATAATTTCCACAGAGCCTGGACTGTTTCAGACCTTCTGTGAGGGTCCAGAATTTCTCTGGTATCAGTTTCTTCTCCTGAGAAGTCAGTCTTTGACAGGGTAGAGCGAGACAGTGACAGAGCTGTCCTGAGTGAGGCTGTCAGCAGCAGCGATGTGAAACAGCCCTTGGCAAGCGTTTATCATGTCGTTCCACTTTCCCTCATCCTCCTTTCCATTCCCAAAGGAAGCACAAAGGGTAGACTAGCAACAGCCTTCATTGTTTGTCTTTTGTAAGAGTGTTTTTCTTCACAAATCGATTTTGATTGTTTGTTTGTGAATTCTCTCCTCAGGCATCATTACCGGTGCATAACCAGGTGTTACCTCCTATGGAGGCAGTGGATGGTTCTGACCCTTTAGCACCTCTGCAGAATCAAATGGGAAGGATGGAAACAAAAGAGGAAGATGAGGAGGATGAAGATGAGGATGAAGATGGGGAAGACACTGACATGGATGAATGGGATCCAGATCCACCTCGACCCTTTGATCCCAATGATTTGTGTAAGCATATGAAGTCATATGTAGTGTACCAGCTGCCCTCCTGTTTTTTCTTTCCCCTCCATCAGCCCTCTAGTAGATACAGCCAAAATCCATTCAGATTTTAGCAGTAATAAGCAAACCCCTTTATACTCGGAAACATAGGCTCATATTTGGCTGCTTTACTTGAAAAGACAAGATTCTGTCTCGGGTGGCGTCTGAGCCGCTTTGTTCTTCGTTTTGCAGGAGGTTGCCCTCACTAACGTTTTAAAATGTAGTCAGACTATTGGAATAAATGTTCCCACAGCTGAGCCAAAGATGTTTAGAGAGAGATAAGGCTGTCTCTTCTGAGCTGGTGCGTGAGCGTCTGCCTGGCAGTTATGTCCTCTCTGACTTTGTGTTGTAGGGTGTGAAGAGTGTAATAATGCACATCCCTCTGTGTGTCCCAAACATGGACCTTTGCATCCAATCCCAAACCGGCCTGTGCTGACCAGGGCGAGAGCCAGCCTCCCCTTGGTGCTCTATATAGACAGGTTTTTGGGAGGTGTGTTCTCCAAAAGGCGTATCCCAAAACGCACGCAGTTTGGACCTGTGGAAGGACCCCTGGTTAGACAAACTGAACTCAAAGACTGCTATATCCATTTGAAGGTAAGGGGGTATATGCGCGAGAGAAGAAGAGGGATCGATTTGTGCTTGAGCTTTGATCTTTTCATGAATGTGTCGCTCTGCGCCCATGTTGCTTCACTAGAGATGTTCTTTTGTTGCTTTCGTCTCTGAATGTGACTCAGAAATACCCAAATTGCTTTGGCTTGAAATCTATGCTGTTATTCAGGGAGACACAATAATTGTGGTGAATATTCTGGCATTACGGTGTTACAGTATATAGGGCACATAACGAGGAATGCTGTGAGTCACTCTCACGTGGGCTGAAGCAGCATCTGGACATAAAAATAGCAGCCCCATCTGAGGATGTTTTGCAGCCGTTATCTTGTGTCATACTGTAACTTAAGTTAAAAATACTTTTCTTTCCCTTTCCCTCCTCTCCCCCATGAGATGTAGGGGAGAGGAGAGATTTTTCTCCCTTTCCTCGTGCCAAGGCATTGGCGTGAGGAGTAATAGATTTGACTTTTATCCGTATATTTACTGGTTTTGATAGAGGAATTGGTCTTTTATTTGCTGGAGGTTAGCTCCCTCGTGTTAGGAGCGCTGGTCTCCAATGTCAGTGCCTGTCACCACAGGCAGATTCAGCAACGCAACAGAAGTTCAGCTAAAGAGTGCTGCTTCCAGCTTGAGGCAGCGTCATGAGTCAGGAAATGAAAGGAGAAGTGGGTCTGCCACTTAGAAACGTCTGACAACTGATGCTCTGTAGCCTACTAAAGCTACAGCTTCTTGTGCCTCATTGATAGCCCCATGCCAAGTACTGTGCCTGACCCTTTTAATGAATGCTTCTTGCTTTTAAAAGCCACGGAAGGGTCCATTGTGTCTCCCTAGTTCAATCTCTACCTGTTTTTTAAGTGCTTTTTTAAGTGCTGCCTCGTTCTGGATCCCTGCTAGCAAAGAGAAAATCAGCTATGCCTTCATTGCTTTCCTAATGTAAAAGCTGCATGGGCACAGTAGTGATTTGTGGGGGTTTTTTTATTAGAAACTCAAATTCTTTTGAACCTGCTGCCAGGCAGTTACAGTCACATGTAATTGGATTTTGCTACAGGTTTCCCTTGATAAGGGTGACAGAAAAGACAGAGATTTGCAAGAGGACCTATGGTTTGAACTTTCTAGCGAGGCTCTTTGTAACTGGATGATGTTTGTGCGTCCAGCTCAAAACCATTTGGAGCAGAACCTGGTAGCATATCAGTACGGCCATCACATTTATTACACAACCATTAAAAACGTGGAGCCCAAGCAAGAACTCAAGGTATGGCACTGCTCGTGTTTCGTGACTCACTTTTTTTTCTACTGATGAAATCAAATCTTCCGAGTTGCTACCTAATAAGTGCATCTACAAGTGCTGGAAATGATTGCTGTAAAAAGTTTTAGGGCTTTTTTTCTCTGTTAAAGCACATGATGGCCTGAATCCAATGTCTCTGAAGTCAGCGAGTAGCTAGTCACTGACTTAGGGACTTCAAATGAGCTTTGGCTCAGGTATAAAATGAGGAAGTGTAAAATAAGAGTATGTAAATTATTTGTCTGTCACTGTCATGCTTTACACTGCATGTATTTTGCTGATGCAATCTAATTTTTATTGCAGCAGTCTTATTCTTTTTAGTTCTGGATGCCCTTTCCAGTTAGTCCTGTGTGTCCCTGACTTGTTTTCTGGTGCCTTAAGTGAATATGGTCTCTCACTTTACCTGGCTTTCCTGGAACTTTTGAAACTTTGCATGTGGAAAATGATAAAGGATATTGTGACTTCCCTGTGAGTTACTTTTTGTTCCCTCTAAAAATGTATTGATTACTTTGAGCTCAAAACAGCGTGGCTGGCTGAGATGGCCTTTGTTTTCAACGTCTTTTGGGGAACAGGGGGAAACCAAACAACTTTGATGTGAGGAAATTGTTCTTCAAATCTTTTCTTGCATGTAAATTTCAACAATTTCACAACAGTTTTAAACACACTTTGCTAAACCAGGGCATAAGCCTGCTTTATACGCTTGTTGCTGATTTTTAAGAGTCGAGCTCTTTTTGGTTTCTCTGAAACCAGTCCTTAATTTAGGCTGAATCGCTAGAAACCTCGTTAATCCATTTTAAGTGTTTCCAAACATCATTTTCTCAACAGTTTTTTTTTAAATCAATTTGAAATCAGACTTTAATTAAATCTGTATAGAGCTGTCTGCAGAAGCACCATTTTTCTTGCTTTATGTGTTAGTAGTGTCTTTTGGGGTAAAATTGGTTTGATAATTGAAAGCAAATTACCTAGGCTCTGTAATGTGTTTTCCTTCCCACATGGGTGTAGGGTATTTGTATAAATTTTGTCCAAAGACTGAACTGGGGGGACCAGTCAGTTAAAGTTGAGAACTTCTGTAGTGCGCGACAGGTGAGTAGTCTAGGAGCTCCAAGCTTTCTTCTTTGTGCAGCTAGTGAGAATCCCACAAAGTAACGCGTGCCTGTGAGTGAGTCTCTGAAGGAATTAGAAATGCTGCTCACCACTGCTATGAAAATGCCTGTGGCCCACTGCAATTTTAAACTTGGCCAGATTTTTCATGTTGAAAATCTGTTTGTGCCGCCTTTAAGTAATCTCTTTGAAAATGGAACCTTTTTAATCAAACAGTAAGGTGAAATGAGAAGTGATGCAGGAATTCTCAGCTACATGTGAGCATCTGATTTTAGGCTCTAATAAACTTTGTCTTTCTGCTTCCCATGGTTCTCTCTGCTGAAGGCTTCCTAAATCCCTTGTATAATGAAATTGGGGCCATTGTGCTGCAGCCTGGCAGATCTTTGTTCTGGAAAGCAGGACCGTATTGCTGGAATCCTTCACAAGCTCAGGAACATTTTAAATGAGTCTCTGCGGATGGTGCTGCCTATTGTCTGTTTAAAGAGCAGGAAGGAAATGGGGAAATCCCCCGAGTTAAAAACTTTTCCATTCCCCTTGGTACAACAAAGCAACAGCACTCTGCTGACATCCATCCTTTACACTTATACAGTTGGGTCTGAAGAGATTAATCTTGCTTCCTTTAGAGCTACTGGTAGCCATGTGTGAGATGAACATTCATATTAGGAGGTTATATCTTAAAATTAAATGGATATGCTTTCTGAGCAAAGCTCTTTTATTCCGCAGTAGGGGCATATTGATCTCAACAGGTGTTATTATTGAGGGTGAAGGCAGCAATAAGAGGTAGTGGTTGAGGCAAGCAATAAAAACCATTTTCAAATTATTTCCCTTTAGTTCTGGTTCCATCTACGTGTTCTGTTGTCTTGTATTCCTGCTGCAGGTGTGGTACGCTGCCTCTTATGCAGAGTTTGTGAACCAGAAGATCCATGACATATCTGAGGAGGAAAGGAAGGGTAACTTGGGCTCTTCTGCTCTCTGCTTTTGCGGTGTGGTGGTGGCTGGGTGTTGTACTACTTAGTTTCAAGTATATGGCCTGTGTAGTGCTCCCAAAGTTCTGCTAGGTTAAGGAATGTTTAAACCAGATCTAGATTTTATTATTGGGACTTCTACTAGCTCTTCTCATGTTAATATTACAATAATTTAAGCTTCTGCCTCAGTTTCTGGGAAGCATTAGGCTGCTGCTGGAAAGAGGTATGTTTCTGAACTTGATGTCTAATGTCGAGTCTGTGTCATAAACCAATGAGCTACTGCTTCAGACTGAGAAATTTCTCTTGACCTCCCCTAACTTACGCCAGAGAGACAATCCTGCAGGTGCTCTTCCATACAAGGGTAAATTTCAGGATCTCCCTGAATTTTAAACAGTGTTTATAGTCCATGTGAATTGTCCCCAGTGACCTTTTCGTCCTTCTGTGATGAGCTGTAGTCATGCCACAGTGCAGAGGGAATGAAAAGCAAAGCTAAATGAAGCAGTGCTGGGTATTCTGCGGTCTGTCTAACCTTCAGGGGTGAAATGTGGTCTGTGGAGGACAGAAAGGCTTGGGGCGGGGAAGGGGTGTTTAGTTGGTGATGACTGAAATGTGGTCGTTGATGTTTCCTATCGAACATAGTTCTCAGAGAGCAAGAGAAGAACTGGCCGTGTTACGAGTGCAATCGTCGTTTCATGAGCTCAGAGCAACTCCAGCAGCACCTCAACTCCCACGATGAGAAGCTGGACTTCTTCAGCAGGTACCGAAAGCTTTACCTTTGCCTGTATGTTCACTGGTGTTTCCCCAGACTTGCAGAGAGGAGGGTCTTTGCCCTGCAGATCTTACTGACCACTTTGGGTACCTGTGAGAGAATGGGTCAGCACTAGGAAGTAAGAATATGACAGGAGGAAGCTGACTGGTGTAAGAGACTTTGTGAAAGAAATAGCTTGAGGGAAGTAAATACCCCGTTGAAAGTGGTGAGGTTGCTTTGGCTTGCTTTTAGTTTTTCGCCGATGACTTGAAGTGCAATATTTCAGTACCACAGTTTTGAAATACTGACTTTTCTCAGATGTAAGCAGATACAGAGCTTGGAGCACAAGAGTTCTAGTGGTTTGGTTTCTCGTTGGGCTGGCAAGATAGTTTATCCTGACCTGTTAAAAGCTGAATCTACAAACATCCATCAGAGAGCAGAAGACATTGGTGCCACCTTTCTCCTCAAACTTAGCAAGTGGCTGTGTTTTGGTTTGGGTTTTTTTGACATGAGAAATTCTTTCCTCCAGTTTACTGCCTGGCATCAATGGCTAAGTGCGTTTTTAGAGAGGGATGTTATGGCTTCAGATTTTAAATTGGTTCCCTTGTGCACTCGTTCGATCTAGCTGAAAACATTTTCCAGCACACCGTACACTGGGGTGTTGGAAGTAGGAGAGTTGCCATGGCAGAGGACTTGCTAGAAGCCAGTAGTCCTCAGTGCCACAATTACAGAATTAGATTTTAATGTTTTCTGGTCTTCGATTTCTGGTAGAGCACAACATAAATACCAGCCAGTATGCTATTTTTTTGTGCTCAGAATTTCTTCAGGTTTTATTATTTACTGCAGCTCATTGTTACTGAGTTGAATAGGTGAATAGTGATGCTAAGAAAGAACATGTAACATCAGTGGAGATTCCAAAGCCATCTTTTTTTTGTCTCTAACCTGGAGCAATATGTATTCTGCAGAGCCAGAGGCCGAGGTCGTGGGCGAGGAAAGAGGAGGTTTGGACCAGGCAGACGCCCGGGGCGCCCTCCCAAATTCATGCGTATGGAAGTAACCAGTGAAAATGGGGAGAAGTGTGAAGAAGGGACACAGGTATATTTTTGCAGATGGAGAGGATGAAAAAAAAATCACGTGCGAGATAAACTCTTGACTAAAAGAATTTGGGGCATTGGTGCAGATCAAGGGTGTGCTTTGGACTTACACCCAAGTAATTATTGGTTAATTACTGGGGACAGTTCTCTGCC
Organism: Falco punctatus; assembly: GCF_963210335.1. NCBI lineage: Eukaryota > Metazoa > Chordata > Aves > Falconiformes > Falconidae > Falco > Falco punctatus. The sequence goes on from NC_137596.1 coordinate 3,991,355, forward strand.
AGGGGAGCACAGTACTCTCCTTTTATAAAAACTTTAAAATCACTTGCATTTCTACAGCAACTTTCATCCCAAAGCACTTAGCAGGGAGATAGGTTATTGCGGCAGTTTAACAGCATCACAAAAGTAATTTAGACAGTAAAACTGTAATGGGAATTTAGGTTCGTATTTGTCCTTTCTGGAGCGTGAGGTCAGAGCCTGCTCTTATAACTGTTGCTGGTGGAATTAAATCAGTTTGAGCTATGATTCTTTATGATATTTTAATATTAACAAAAGGGCCTCCTGTAGGCATACTGCAGAATGTTGTTTTGCTTGTACTCTGTAGGGACCTACTATGATGCGCTTAAGTAGAATGCTAAATTCCCTCTGATGCTGATGACACATAGGTTACCACCAAGTCCTTTTAGGAAAGGTGTCAGAAGGGATCAGTGGCTCTATTTTATGGCTTAGCTGAAAGCTGATATCTGGAGTGGTAATTTTCGTCTGGCATCTCACTGGGTCGTGGTTCAGTGCTGACTCAGAGGGAGGAATGTATATGTTGCCTATGAATGCTTGTTTCTGGGCCTGCAGGATTGCCCTAAATGTGACATTAAGTGCAGACAGTTGCGAGATCGCCCTCTTTGCAAGCTGATGTGATACGAGCCAGCTCCATTTAGAGGAGTAAGCATAACGCTGTCTCTCTGGAGTTAAGAGTTTGGAAACAGGGCTTACTGGGCGCAGTCCTGTGCTAATGTGTCTGAATGGCCTCTGGACTGGAGGTGGTGCCCATCCTGCCAGCTTGGACCAAGGCCCAGGGCTGGTTCGCGTGCATCCATACAGTTGAGCAGGGCTGTGGTTCTGTCCCGAGCCTTTGGAGGTCTGCCCGCCTCGCTAATGACTAGGCATGAGTTCATCTGCCTGAGAACATGAGACTCGGGATGCTGTGAGCACTGTTTAACGTCAGCAAGCATGGAAACTTGCCACCTAGGCCGGGACTGGACATTTGGCTGGTATATTGCTCTACTAAGTGTCTCTCTCTGGTGAGCGTTCAGTGTTTATAACAGCTGCGCTCCTTCTGGCACCTCCCTGGTTTTCTTCTCCCACACCTGCTTTTGTGCTTTGACAGTACCAGCCTTGAGCTGATATACTTTTGGTGCTCTGTTTCCTAGCTTGTGCTTTTAAGTTTCATGAGTTGCATTAAGCGATGTCAAGTAAAGATCTGTGGGTTTGTGGTTTTTTTGCTTGTAGTAAGAGAGGTTTCCATCCCAGAGGAGTTATTGGAACTTATATGGAAAGAATGTAGATGTTTGGCATGTGCTTCGTGCTCCCAGCACCCTCCCTTTTTCTTTTATGCTAATGCAAAAAAGGAGGAAAACAGCTCTCTGTGATAAATATAAGTGATGTATGCAGCTGGGTAGATGAGAGTATGCAGAGCTTGGAAGCTGGGTAGCAAAATGCACAGTGCACAGCATAATCATCTCGTTTGTCACTCTCCAGTTCAGCACTCCAGCTAGTTTGTCAGAGAGGGGGAGACACTGCATAACAATACATGATAATGTTTCAAAGTGACAACAGTTTCAATGAGACAGAAATTCTCTGCTTTCCCTGGTCTGTGCTAGTCGATTTGGTTGTACTATTTCTCACAGGTCAGCCTACATCATCTTTGGTTAAAGCAGTAACAGTCATGAGTGCAGAAGAACTTGCTTGGCTGTTCCCATCAGGGTCGTTTTGATTGTCTTGTGTCTGATCAGACAATAATAACGGCCAGGAGAGTTCCCTGCCTTGCAGCACTTCCTCCCTGGCAATCTGAATGTTGTTGCTGTAGGTGCAGGTGATCTGCTTAGAGCATCAATGGAATGCAGTAGGAAAGCGTTAGTGTAGACACGTCTTGTTTATATAGCTTGTGATTGAAAAATGTAGAAATCTTGTTGTCTGCTGAGTATTATCAAAGCATTTTTCAGTGGGTGGGGGGAATAATCACTGGTTGTATGATTTGCGATTTCAGGACTTGCTGCATTTTTCCAGCAAGGGGCAGTTTGATGAGGCCGGACAAACCGCACTGAATGGGTTGGAGCAGCAGGAACAGACTCCAGTGCCATCAGAGACGCAGTCGGCACTGGAGCAGCAGTCAGAAAACCACCCGCTACAAATCCAGCCGCAGCACGATGAGAGCACGGTGCCTACGCAGAGCACCATGACAGCAGATGACATGAGGCGAGCAAAGCGTATCAGGGTAAGCAAAGAGGACAGCGGATCATGTCTTCTCTCACCCTCTCCATTTGCTGTAATCGAGAGAATGCCGGACCTGCCTGCCAGGACCAGCTGGTCTCTTTCTCTCGCCGTCGTATCCATTTCCAAATCCTGTGTAAAGTGTCTCATTCCTAGCAATTTTCTGTGCAGTGAGAGGAAGACAAATCTTATGTAAAGAACTAGTATCTCATGAGATGCTAGTGAGAACTGGTCACCAATTGGAGCTGTTTCAGTTCCAGCACAGTAATTCTTTAATAGAAACACAGTCCAACCAAGCTGGCAAGCAGGAGTGCTTCAAACAGCCGGCTGAATCATGGTACTGTGGCACAGACTAATGACTTGTTCACAGCACCATCTGTGTCTCCCAGAACTCTTTTCTTGCAAATAGTTGCCAAAGAGGAACCACGACCTCTGTTTAGATCCACTATAATGATGATGATATTTAGTGATAAAGTCCTTTCTTGGGGTAGAAAAACCTGTCTTTGTGAGATTAAAACCTGTGCTAAGAGCTTTGTGTACCAACAGCAAACACTTTGAGCCTGAGCTTTGTGTCAATTGGGTGAGCTGTTTTTTTTCTCTACTGTGTGTGGGAGGGAAATGATTCAAGCAAATAATCCTTCAAGCCGTGTAACTGTGAGATTGGTTTATTTAGCTTAAAATCTTTTTCTCTTTCTTCCATGTGTAAAATTTTGATTACAGAAAGGAACAGCTGCAATTGGGGTAAGACTTCATTTATAGGGGATGAGAAAGGATTAGGAAAGAGTTGAGTAACTGTTCCATATAGGAAGGCGTTGAGCCAAATTTTGCTCACGGTTTATAGCAATATATATGCGAGACCAGTGTTACCTCATAAATGCAGTGGCATATCTTGAAGGAAGAGTTTGGCTCGGGCACATTAAGGCTGCAGAATTAACCATATAAAATGCTTGTGCCCTCTGAATGACGAGTTTCTACCAGTAATTTGATTTTTCATATGTTAAAATCTAGGAGGATTTTTACTGAATGTATTGAAGGGTGGGTAAGAAAGTGCAAAGGCAGATGCTGAGGTTTTGGTAGTGGAGAACACGGGTGTTCACTGCTTACAGTATGCCACAACTTCCTTGGTGGAAAGTTGAGGCCTGGGTACGATGGGAAGAGAAAATGTTGCCTGTTTCCCTGAACTTTTGAAGGCAAGATGCCAACCCAGGGTTATCTTAAACAGTAAATGTGGGAAGAAGGGGACAGAAATTCTGAAGTTACTTTTTGTCATGTTATTTTGCGTCTGTTCCCTGAAAAGTCATTACAAATGGATGACAACTAAGAGGAGTGCAGTAGTGATTTAGTCCTTGGTGATGTGTTTGTACCTTCAAGTCTCCCTAACTTCCCATACATCTGGCAGCTCGCATTCAGGCAGAGTCCTGGAGATGTTTCCAGATGGAGCACTGGCAGAATGGCAGATGGATGGTTGTGTAGCACCTTTCCGTATTGCATCAGACTGTGAGCAATGAGAACTTGAGATAAGAGTTAAACTAGCAAGCATTATTTTTTAAGCACTGAAAAATCACGGCAAGCTCTATAGCACCCTGTGAGTGCTCATTCAACTCAACTATTCACACTTTTTTATAATGACATGCACTTAATATCGTAAGCAGGCAAGCATTTGATTTTAAGATGCATAAGTACATCATTCACTTCCAAAGAACAGGTAGAAAGTCTTGACTCCTGATTGTGATCTGGAGACCTGTGTAGCTCTAGTTCTTCCTTATTACTCATATAGGGTTTGATTTTCAACAACAGCAATTCTTTGCAAATTGCTTCAACTTTTCTGAGGTCTAAAGCAGTGATGCTCTGAGTGCTTTCACTCTGTCTGGAAGCACTGATCTCGGGTGCCCCAGGGTTCAAGTCCTTATAGGATCATTTCATTTTTCAGCCTCTGCTTTAGAGCCTGTGGGGTTTTCTTTGGAGATCAGACCTTAAATAGGGCAGTTATGTCCCCAGAGTTGAAAAGTGACACTCACCCTTCAAGATTCTCGTGTAACAAACTAGAGGAATGTTGTGGTCCACAGCCAAAATGAATATTTGTTTTTAAGTCGGTTCTGGGCAGTGTCCAGAGTGTTGATGCGCTGATCCCAGAAACTGGCAGGGATAGGAGTATGATTTGGAAAGCACAGTCACTTCCTTCGTGCTGAAAGAAATGCAGCTGGTTGTATAACAAAGAGTACAAACAGTAAGATGAGGTTAAAAAAAATCCCTACTCCTGAACTTTTTAACTCTTCTAATCCTTGCCCTGTTGTCATCCTGCCCTAATTATTCCCTTCTGCTAAAAGCATTTCGTTCTCACTGTGGCTCTGCAGTATGCATTACATCATTATTAATCAACTCTAAGAAAACATGAAAGGTCACAAAACACCTTCAACATTATCTGTGGTTTTTATCTTTGCCCTTTAACTCCCCTTGGGCAGTTATTAACTACAGGGTAAACCTTGAAGATCTGCTTAGTGTTTCCTGAGGCAAAAATCTCAGGAGTTTTGCCTAAGTAAAGAGTAAACTCTTAGCTGGAAGAGCTGGCCCTCGTAGTGATCGGCAGAAGCGTGACTACTGCAGAAGTCAAGGCTTCTGTTTTAAAGTCCATTGCATAACCTAAGTATTTTTCTCTCCCTCAATGCTGCCTGCTCAGCTGGAGCTGCAGGTAGGTTTGGTTTGCTTTTTTTGTTTCGTTGGGTTTTTGCTGTATCTAATCAAATGGTACGTACGACATTGCCTTCCATGTTGTTTTGTCCAACTTCTGTTTAGTGTTTCCTGATTGACCCTGCATCGTAACTTGTCACATTTGTTCTTCAAGCGACCGATGCCCAGAACTAAGTGTTATATGATAACAGTTTGCATTCTTCTAGTTCTTTTCATACTGACTGCAAATTTAAGGTGAATATTATAGGAGTAAACTGTACTGCTATAGTTTAAATACTATAATATCCATCTTAAAATTTTGGAGGATTTGTTTGCGCAATTCTTTGCACTGTGTCAATGTTATCAGTTAATGAGACAACACTTAGTTCTCTTTTTCTGTGTTTATGGTTGATATCTAACCCAAGAGCCATAAAACATTTCACCCTTCTGCAGCCTTTGAGATAGCAATGGAGCTGTGTTGATTTACATGGTGTAGAGGTCTGGCCTGCTATCTTACCAGTCAGGTCACTGGTAAGGCACCCGTGATCCGATAGCAAAGTACAGGAATAGTGGAATTAAGAACTTGAAGTGCATCTCGTCAACTCTTTGGTTTGTTAGCATATCCCTGTAGGTAAAGGGAAAATTATGTATTTCTGACTCGAAGAAACACATTAATCTTTACAGAGCACACATCTATCTTTCCAGCTCACGGTGTGACTTACAGCAGATCTGTGTATTTCCCATTGTCTCCGCTTGTAAAATGGAGAATGGAGATGATGATAATTCATGGGAGGGCTCCTTTGGGGCTCCTGTATTAAACTGTTAGCATTTTTTAAAGAGCAAAAGGTTGCTCTCACGTTCCCTTTCTTGGAAGGAAAGTATAGGTTTCCCTCTGCAGTTCAGACAGTGAAAAAGATCGTTCAGGTTTGCTAACTTAATCTCTAGTGCAGCATTTTGCAGTATTCCCAAGCTGTTCCCTCATTCCAGCAGAAGAGCTCCTAACTTGATTTTCTCAGTGTCAGCTGTTGGCACGCACTTAAGGGACACAGCAAATGTCAGCCCAGACATTCCCACAAGAAAAGGAGAGAGGAAACCAGGGAAATGTGTTTTCAGAAGCCTTGAACGCATCTTGTGGAGAAGTATGTAATATTGAACGTGTGTAAGCATAGGTGCCAGCAGTGTTCTAGCGCTATTTCTCTCACTACTATGATGTAGATCCTGTCTGTAACATCTGAAAAGAGAAGACCACAATAAACGACAGTGTACAGGTCTTATTTTGGAGGAGAGTAAACACTCCTTAGACTTCTTGCAGAGAAATAGCAGTATTGCAGTGTACTTTGAGTACAGTATGAGTGATGTGTGTGGTGGAAGTTCACACATGCAGGGACATGACTGTCTTCCAGCTTTGCAGCTATACTACATCGAAGTTCTCATCCAGTATTGAAATGCAGGTGCAGGGCTTGTTACCTGTTTCTACAGGCATCGTGTCCAACAGCATTTGTTCCTCCAGCAGACAGTGCTGGTATCGGGACTTGGAGGGCTCTACATCATTTATCTGAAGGCGGGAAAGGGAAGAGGCAATAATTGCGAAATGTTTTGGTGTGTGCTTTCCCCTCAGTCTACCTTTTCTGTAACAAGAGCTAGGGGCTGAGCACAATTGTGCGCAGTAGGAGTGAAGGAAAACAGGGAAGAGCAGCCCAGTATGTTAAATTTTAAAATTAATATTTGCACAACATGTGTTATGCTCAATTCACAATATTCTTAAAGTTTCTTGCAATACCAGGAAAAGCAATTGGAAGTTTGACCATGTATAATCAACTGCCCTCTGAGTGGACAACAGAACCTATCAGAGTTCCTCCTGATTTAGCACCAGTGTGTGTCTGTCATCTTTATTTCTTTATTTTCAGGCTCTTGCACATGATATATGCTACATGGCAAAGAGAGGCAAATTGCTCACAAGTTCTTACCTGTTGTTTCTAAACCTGCCATTCTGCCCCTGCTGTAATGTTTCGAAACTATTACTTCTTTTTGATAATGACGAAAAGGCTTAAGCCAGCATCTCTTGAATGTATGTTCTATCAGAAGTTTGCAGGCAATGCTAAACCACTGCTGCACATCTCTGTGGTGATTTTTGGTGCAGAGGCTGATTTTGTAAAGGGCTGTGGAATTTCATAAAGCCCTGCTCTTGAGTGAAAGACAGGGCACTAGCTCGCCATTCCTTTGTAAGGTGGCTGAACTTGTGACCTGATCCCCAGCAATCGGCTGGAATTGCAGCTTTTCTCAGGCCTAGGGCTGTACTTCAGAGAGGACTTAGTTTTATTTTACAGAAAAATGCCATACCAAAGACAAAAGTTAGCTAAATTGGCAGAAAGCAGGGACTGGAGAGGAAACTCCTCCACTGCGTTCTCCTAACTCAGTCTGTAACTGCAGGTACGTCCCTTAACTTCTGCCTCCCCTTCTGTAATATGGAGGCAGCATCTATAATGCACGAGCATTTTTTGAAGTTTAAGTTCACCAATCATCTGGTATATTTAATCTTGAAAATATTTGGGTGTGCAATCTGTACTTAATAATATAAGCTAATGGTTTCTTCAATTCTTTTTCAGAATGCAGCTCTGCAGCACCTGTTCATAAGGAAATCCTTTCGTCCATTCAAATGCCTCCAGTGTGGGAAGGCCTTCCGTGAAAAGGACAAACTGGATCAGCACTTGCGGTTTCATGGACGGGAAGGGAACTGCCCTTTGACTTGTGACATCTGCAACAAGGGCTTCATCAACAGCAGCGCCCTTGAGACCCACATGAAGTTCCACATGGACCAGAAAACTTACTCCTGCATTTTCTGTCCCGAGTCTTTTGACCGCTTGGATCTGCTTAAAGACCATGTGGCCATCCATGTCAGTGATGGCTATTTCACCTGCCCTACCTGCAAAAAACGCTTTCCAGATTTTATCCAGGTGAGATGCTGTACTGATTTGAAGCGCTGCCTTTTGGGTCTCTCGCAAGCACTCTGTTTACACATTTTTCAGTACTGCCCTTGTGTAATGCTGCATGTCAGTTCATTCTCACAAGATAAAGGGGTCCAATGTCAGTCAAATTAAAAAGGAAGAGTGACCAAGCACTGCTAGATGTTGTCTTATGCCACTGAAGTGCTCTTTCCACTTAAATCATCAGATGTGTTACTTCAGTCTGGCCTTAAGTACTGTACTGTGGGAGGGTGGTCCCTTACTCCCCCAAAAATGCCTAAAACAGAGATTCCAACTGCTTTGGGTTGGTACAGATCCATGGCACAAAAAGGAATTGTCTTTTGCTGTGTGCAATTTGTACTTGAATACACCTTGTCCTTTGTCACTAAAACTCTGAATAAGAAAAAAAATTGGGTTTACATCTTTAGTCCCTTGACTGTTTTTGTCAGGATAATTCATTTGAACACCTTGTAGAAATGCCAGAACAGATCAGGATACTCTGTTGCTTGACTTTCCCCCTGGGCTTCAGCTGGGTACTTCATTCTCCTTCTCCCCTGCACATTGCTAAGGAGAGGTTGCACCAGAGTAGAGAGTAATGTAACTACTTTGTGCAGCATGCAGAGCCGTTGGAGAAGATTAATAGAACTTAAGCATTGTATTTTGATGTTCAGTAAGAAAAACCTGAGACGTACCGTGCAGAAATTCTGTGTCCTTCATAGGGCCAAAGAGGTTGATACATCTTGCTGAGCTGCCTGACCTAAATTGAAAAGTCAAGTAATAGGAACTGATAGACTATCCAATAGGCTAAAGAGGAAAGGATGGGGAAAAGTGATTTACTAATATAAATCCTGGCAACAAACCTTTATCTTCTGTAAGTGTTGAACAAGGAAGAATGTTGAGGATTCAGAAATTTCCTGTGAAACTGATAAAGTCAGAAGATGATCCCATGGCTTTTTTCCAGCTATTCAGCTCTATTTTGTAATTCAAAGATGACTTTTTTCATTTGGTGCTATGTGAATAATTAAGTCTAGTCACCATAGATTGCTGCCTGTTTAAATACTTTTATGTGGAACAGATTAAGGTAGCACGTTCTTCTGTGTATGATCAGTACTAGAAGATAAAGGTAAAGATTTAATTAGAGATCCATTTCTTCAGTAGTGCTTAGATTTCAACTGTCAAACCTCATTAGTTATTTTATTGGTGCGGGGGTGGGGGGGATGGGGGGAGCGGAACCCTCACTAGATGTTTGCAGAGGTCAAGGATAGTCCCAAAGTATGCAAAAGTAATTGCCATGCAGTAATGGCATGCAAATGCTTTTCTGTCTAAGACTTTTTTTTTTTCCTGCCAATTGTAATTGCAAGCTCATTCTTTCTGATTGAAAAGAATTAGTCCATGCATTTTAGATTTCTTACAAACGAAGTAAAGATAATGAACCTCTGATGAACGTGTGAACTCGAGGATGATTCAGTAAAACTGGTACATCGTGGACTTTTGCTGCCCATTAAGTGCCCAACTGTGCAATAGCTGACGCCTTCAAGAGTCAGTCCTGAGGAAATGAAATCGACCATCCAGATGCATAATAAAGATGTTATAGTTGTACAGAAACTATTGCCAAGATATCAACTGTTCTGGTAAAATACTTTGTAAACCAAAGCAGATTAGAGAACTCCTAGAACCTTTTTCCATTCTTTCTCTTTCCTTTTTGCTAAGAGTTTCCTAGAGTGTTCTGCCACACACTCCTCTCTTTTGAATAAATTCCATTTTTCTATGATCTGCAATTCTAGGTCAAGAAACACGTACGCAGTTTCCATTCAGAGAAGATTTACCAGTGTACAGAATGTGACAAGGCTTTCTGTCGTCCTGACAAGCTACGACTCCATATGTTGCGACACTCGGACCGCAAAGACTTCCTGTGCTCCACGTGTGGCAAGCAGTTCAAGGTAAGAAGACTCTTGGCCAGATTGTTCCTGATACAGGTAGAGAACACCATTCTTTACCCTCTTTCAAGTAGATAGGCTCAAGTTCTCAAAGGTGGAAGAAACTAATGGGCAGCTTTGCAGGCAAGTCTAGCATGTGCTGTGTTGTTGTGTGTAACAACATTCATTTCTGGTGAACAAGGGGCGAGATCCACTCCAGCATGCTCTGTTGTAACAGGGTGTCTCATCTGTCAGATCTTACTTCTAATAATTTAATAGCAAAGAGAGTTTCTGTCTGCTCATTAGAACTGGGTCGTTATACGGCTCAGTTGCCAGGTGCTTGGGTTGCATTGCCTCTATCAGTTAAGAAAACTTCCTGTCGGTATCAGTGGATTAATAATATTCCTGGGTGAATATTATTAATCCACTGATTAATACTGATTAATGCCACTGTGTCCATGGCATCCATCTTGTCAGCACATGACATCCAGATGCCTTTCCCAGATCCCACCAGAACAGATGGAGCAGATTGTGAGCCAGGTAAACCATGGTGGCGGCAGGCTGCTCCTTGTCATGGATACTGAGGGACTGGGTACTTTTGGGTGAAGAAGCACATTCAAAGACAGCGTGTGTCCAGAGAGGCTGGATTGCATGCGGGCAGTAGGTTCTGTACTGTTGTAGGACATGAAGTGGTCCTTGGTCAAGAGTGTGATTTGATGCAAGTTTCCAGCCGTACAGAGCTGAGCACTAATATTTTAGATAAAATCAAAGAAGAGCCAGAGCAGAGGGGTTTGTTCTTACGGATGCTGCTGGATTAGCATTAGTCTGGCTCCTGCTTTTGTGGCTGAGCAACCTCAGCTTGGTTTGAAGGATAGACCTAAGCCTGAAGGGTTCCTGCTGAACTATCTAACCCTGAGCATGCAACTGTATCTCACGGCAGCACTGGAGAGGAAAAGCTGTCGAGAGATCTGAACAACTTGCGCTGTGGCTCTCCCTTGTAACAGGTAGTACGGCAGTTAAGTGGTGCTGATATTTTTCTCCCCGATTGCTCCTTCCCTAGAGGAAGGACAAACTGCGAGAGCACATGCAGAGGATGCACAATCCAGAGAGGGAGGCCAAGAAAGCTGATCGAATCAGCCGCTCAAAAACGTTCAAGCCTCGGATAGCTTCCACTGACTATGAAAGCTTCATGTTTAAGTGCCGACTCTGTATGATGGGTTTCCGCCGCAGGGGGATGTTGGTGAGTGTCTGTGCTCCAGCTTCTCTTACGACTTCTGTACTCAATTTTGATAAATAGTTAAGGAGTGAAGATGGAATTCCAATGGTCAGAACACAAGGATGCTGTGGAACTGAGTGGGTTTATAGCTGAGTTGAGATGGTACATTTTTTTTCTTTTTTTTTTTTTTTTTTAAAAAAAACAAAACCAACAACTGGGTGTCTTACCTCTTCAGCAAACATGCACCTTGGCGTGTTTCATTGCCTCTGTATGTCTGGTTGTCCCTACCATATTTCAACACTAAGTAATGCTGATTGACGTGTAATGCGTTTAACAGAACATGAGATTAATGTATTGCCTGGTTCAGCCTTACGGCCTCAGTGTTCCTGATTTTCCTAATTTGTTTCTTCCCCTTCTTGAGGGGCCTCTCCTGGCCATGCCCTGTAAGTGCTGCTGTATAAAAGGATGTTGGGCGGCAAGAGATCTTATTTGCAAATAATTTGTGAAGGTTGTGATCTCAGCTCGCCAAGGCCTCCCCAAGCAGAAGCCCTTTATGTTACCTTGCTCTCAGCTGTAAGAGAATTCTGGAAAGCTATTTTACCCTTTCCCACCTTGTTTGGATTAGAGAAACTGTAAATGAGATACAACAAGATCGTGTTTACCTTCAGCAGCAGGCTGCGAATGCGCAATAACCCTTGCAGCAGCAAATGCTTCCGGTGCTGCTGGCTAGCATCGTTACAGTTTTGGTTTGGCTGTTATCCATGACTAGGAGAAGCAGCAATTGCTTTGGCTTCCAGCTATAATATGCTGTCTTGTTCTTTGGTGGTTTTTTTTTTCTCCTAAGGTGAATCATTTATCAAAGAGACATCCAGACATGAAAATAGAAGAGGTGCCAGAGCTCACATTGCCCATCATCAAACCCAACAGAGATTACTTCTGTCAGTACTGTGATAAGGTATGGAAGAAAGTCACCGCTTGGAGGGTAGCTCAGTCCTAGACCTGTGTGCAGCTAATTTGTCTCTGCATAGAAACATCTGGCAGGGTTTGTAGCTCTTTTTTTTTTTTTGAGGTGCTTGCCAGCAATGTTTCTGCAATACTGTCCAAAAAAATCGAAGATGAAATGCACATAAGGCAGCTGAACACTAATTGAAAACTGCGGTTCTCCTTTTCTGCTGTCATTGGAGTTGGAAAACTTAAATACTGTGGTCCAGCAAGCAGTCACTCACCCTTAGTCCTGTATTGCTTTTTGCAACCCAGGCCTCAGTATCCTAGCTGCCTGTAATTCCTCAACACTAATTTCTTCTGGTTTGTGTCACGTCTAAAAGTTAGAGTCTCTATCCCCTTTTATTTTAAGCTGCTTACTTAGTCGCATGCCAGTAATTCCCAGTGTTCAGTGGAGCCTGAAGCTTCCTCTGCATTGCTTCTGGGTTCCTGTTCTTATTCCCTGGCCTTTGCTGTTTATGCATGTGGGCCTTTATTTACCAGGGAGTGTATTTTGACTGTCCTTATCCTCAGTACATCCCTCTGTGATGCCCCCTTCCTTTTGTTTAAAGGGGAGAAAAAAAATCGGTGGTTTTAATTTGTGTTACAGAATATTAATTTGTTAATGTGCCTAAAAAGAATTTTAAAATATGTTGACCACTGAAGGCTATTAAAATGGTTTGCTTTGTGTGAGAGTGGAGGCATCAACCCTTATGACATGATGATCAGTGGCTTCTCTGACATTTGACCTTCAAGTATCAGGCAAAAAGGCTTTTCCTTTTACCTTCCTATCCTGCTTTGATGTTTTGTTGTGGCATACAACATGTTCTCAAATGGCTTCTGTATGCTACACGAGGAGTTGCTTTTACAGGCTGATTAAACACTGGAAGCTGTATGTATATTCATGCGTTACACTGTAATTGTGTGGGGATTTAACTAAGTGTATTGTCTAAAGCAAAGTGCAGACCTTCCAGGTAAAGATAACTGGTAGCTGTTTTCTGTGCAGACATCAGGATTACACAGTTTTCATTGAAAGTCTTTACCCTGCAGGTGTACAAGAGTGCCAGTAAACGCAAAGCACACATCCTGAAGAACCATCCTGGTGCTGAGCTACCTCCAAGTATCCGGAAACTGCGCCCTGCAGGCCCGGGAGAGCCAGATCCCATGCTGAGCACCCACACCCAGCTGACAGGCACCATAGCCACCCCTCCGGTCTGCTGTCCTCACTGTTCCAAGCAGTACAGCAGTAAGGTACAGGGCTTGTTTCATAACCGCAAAAGGCAGCCTCTCCCTGGTGATGCTCTTCCACTGCGGTCTGTCATCTGTTGGTCTGCAAGCAGAGCTCTTTTATTCTGAGTCAGAGTGCTGGTTTCTTGCTGCATGCTGACAATATAGGAGCGGCCTGCTTTTTTTATGGCAAAAAGATTCCCCAGATAGAGAGCATGAGTTTGAAAGAAGAAATGAAAACATTATCCGAGTGCAGTCACAAACAGAAAGGCTTGGGAACTGCTCGTTGACAGTTGTGAGGGAGAGGAGTAGGGAAACAAAATGCAGAAAAGGTGATCTCTGGAAAAGGTCCCCAAAATATTTGGTTGCGCTGGGAAGAAAAGCTTATGGGCTGTGCTGTTTGGGGCAACATTTTGGTATTGGAGAGCTCTAGTCAGCAGCAACTTCGTGATTCTTGTTTTCCTCTTGTTGACAGAGCATCCCATAGTGTGAATCTTAATGCTGCCTTACTGAGGGAAACCGAAAAGCTGCAGTCCCCAGGGCTGTTTGATTTCAGTTGGCCCAGAGCGGAGTTACTGACCATCTAACACCTTTCTGCATCTCTCTGTAGACGAAGATGGTACAACACATTCGCAAGAAGCACCCGGAGTTTGCTCAGCTCCCTAACACAATACATGCTCCGCTGGCAACAGCTGTCATCAGTTCCACTCCTGCTGTTCTCACCACCGACAGCACTACCGGAGAGACTGTTGTGGTAAGGACTGGGGACACAGTAGGTCAGGCCACTGGAGGGAACCAAACAGAACAGAAGCCCTTTGGTATAGTAGCCTTAGTGTTTATTTGGCAGATGTAGTTTTAAAGCGTGTGTTAGAACATTATTTGAGATCACTTCCATTATTGAGTCTGTGTATTAGTTTTGCTCTGCCAGGAATTATGTATTTATTTCTGGAGCTCTAAGGATAAGTCTCTTTTTCTGTACTCCATTCCCTTCATTCAGACCCGTATGCTACTGACTCCACATGTGCCTTTCACACATGCCTAATTATCTCAGGAATAAACATCTCCTGGATTTTTGGGAGTGTTCTGAGGTGCCTTGCAGTTCTTGGGATCAAGAAGGACATGTTTTAACAGTGGCCGGGGACTGGGTCAAACTAACCTTCGGACAGTTCAGTAGCAAGTGATATGAACCTCCAGTGGATGATCTCTCCACTGTTAGTACATCAGCAGCTACAGAAGCAAAAGCTGAGACAAGAAAATCAGTTTTGTGTCCTTTAGCCGTGCTGGAATGAATGCTGCACAGTTTTAAAAATCCTGTTGACCACAGTTTAAACCTTCCTATTTCAAGACTGTAACTGGGTAAAAGACTGTTTTGCTCAAAAATGGGCAGGTTCAACCAGGATGCTGTTGGCTTCATAAACCTTATTAGTTAGGTGCTAAATGTCTTCACAGACTTTAGAAATACAGTTGTCAAAAAAAGTATCATCCTGGCAGGTGAGGAGGAAAGGCAGAATACGTCAGAGAAGCACTTGCTGACTTGGAAACGAAGTCAGCTCTACAAATGCAGGATCTTTGCTCCCTAACAGAATACTGTTAGGTCAGAAGAATAAAATAATTTTTTTTATTATGGTATGTTAAGTTAGCCCTTAATGGTTCTGATTAGCGTTTAGACCGAAGAGAGCGATTCTAGTGGATGATCCTGGGTGATTGCTTATGTCCCCATTTTCTGTACACATTAAGCTCTTGTAAATAATGACTAGGCCCAATGGTGTAAGCGTAGATTCAGTGTGATGAAAGAACGACAGCCCTGCAAAAGTATTCAATCCAGTAGACAATATGTGATGATGGTTCTGTATCTCTCTCTACCTGCTCAGACAACAGATTTACTGACACAGGCAATGACAGAGATATCCCAGACCCTCACAACAGACTATCGAACTCCCCAGGGAGACTACCAGCGAATCCAGTACATCCCTGTGTCTCAGTCCACCACAGGCTTGCAGCAGCCTCAGCACATACAGCTGCAGGTTGTTCAAGTGGCCCAGGTGAGTAGCCTGCTGGGGGATGGGATGTGCTTTTGACCACCTCCATATCAAGCCTCTGCTTCCCTGGGGCAGTAGTGCACGGAAGTTTCTTAAGGAGCAGTTATAAGAAGTGGTGCAGACTTTTTGCAGATAAACTGATGGATAATGCAAAAGGTTACCATTGTAAGCATTGTGTACTGGGCCTAAATAGTCCTGCCAGTCTTGGTCAGCTTGCTGGAGACATACTGATGCAGTCTTAACTTAGTTCTACCCATCTAGGCACCCATGCCTGAGTCTGCTCTGGGAAGGTTTTCCAGCAACTGAAAAAGTGGGTCAGTGGGTGATCTGCTTTTGCAATGGAAGACTAATTTGTACTTCCTTGTTCTCAGTGAGCCAGAGCCAAAATTTGGAAGTATGTAAACACTTGCTTTTTCCTTTCATATCATCTATTAGAATAGTCATTCTCTATGATGCTCAACAGCCTCCTAAAAATAAAGAGTGTAACTAGAGTAACTGAGCTGAGGAAAATAACTCAGGCAGCTGTAAGAAACTGCCATAGCCTTCAAATCTATTATCCACTGGGTGAGACTGAAACTACCATGTGTCTGTATTTGAATCAGAAATTCCGTGTTCTCTTTGGCCCGTCATTACAAATCAGGTTATGAACGTGGCTAATAAAGGGCTGAACAGCGGCCCCAGTTAATATCGAATGCGGCTGTTCTAGTGATACAAGAGCATGAGTACCAGTTCCTGCAGCTAAAACGAATTTTATCAAGATCTGAGACTTGCAATTAGATTACTCCAATTGGAACCATTAGCAGGTGGCTCAAAAAGCTCTGTGTCAAAACAAGTGCTCAGTTTTGCAGATTAAAGGCTTTTTTGAGCAATGCCATACTACAGTACTGGATAGGCAGATCTCAAGTATGTATACATTTTATAGAAAGATACTTACAAACAAGGGTAGTCCAGTGGCTGACGCTACTCCTGGTTCTCAGACCCTTTGATTTGAGTCCAGCTGCTGCCACAGACACCTTGTATGACCTTCAGCAAGTCCTTTCCACTTGGTATCACTGAGATGTAACCATCTTGGGGCCATTACGTTTATTAAGTGTACTTCTTTGTCTCCGAGGAGCGCAAAGAAGTTAAATGCAGGCTTGAACAGGAGTGTTCCATGGTCTCACTTAGGCTCATACCTCATTGTTCCAGACCTTGCATTGCAGAAAAGGTTTACGTGACTGCTTCTGCAAAGAATTTGAAGTATAAATCTCTGCTTTGATTTATTTTAATTTTTCTTGACTTTTCCAGGCTACCTCACCTCACCAGTCCCAGCACTCCACAGTGGATGTTGGGCAGCTTCATGACCCCCAGACATACACCCAACATGCTATCCAGGTGCAGCACATCCAGGTCACAGAGCAATCGCCAGCGGCTCAGTCATCAACGCAGGTATTTCACTCTCCTCTCACAGGAAACGTTTTCCCTACCAGGCTGCTCAGCTTGCCTATTACATTTGCTGGTGCAAATGTAGTGGTGCAATAGCCTATGTCATTTAAAGGACCATACATGAAATGACTCTCACATGAACATATCTGAGATCATTGTGTAGGTCCTAGAGGTTCCTAGGATGTTTAGGAGTCTTTTGCTGTGTTTTTGTCTGGGTTTTTTGTGTGGTTTTTTTTTGTTTTGTTTTTTCCTAACAGCGTATACAAGGTGAATGGCTGGGAACAGAAAAATCTGCAGCTTAAATAAAATTAGCCAGTTGAAAGATATAAATGGAAGCTGGCATTCCTTAAATATTTGAGTTCAGCTTTTCATGCTGTTGTGAGCATTTAGCCTCTCATCTCAGCTCTCTGCCACAGACTCGCTATGTAACCTTTGGCAAGCAATGTCTCTATTTCAGTTTCCTGATTTCTGCTCTGAAGCAAATTGGGGAAAAAGGAGGAGAGCTTTGCAGTTCTTGTGCTAGATATGCTGTAGAACCCACCCTCGTGTTTTCCGATAATAAGTATATGTCTGTAGCAGTACAGACGTGCTTAGTATGCTGAGAATGCTTATACCTCTCTCTTCTTTTTTTTTTTTTTTTTTTTTTTTTTTTTTTGCCTAGGTTGGGGGTCAGCCTTTGAGTCCCTCCTCACAACAATCTCAGCAGGAACTCAGCCCGTCACAGATACAGACAACCACATCGACACCAAACCAAGCCCTCCAGCAGCAGCAAGGATCTTCGGTCCAGCACACTTATCTTCCCAGCACATGGAACTCATTTCGGAGCTACTGTAAGTGTCACTGGAGCTCTCACTAGTAGTCTGACTGGTGTGTGGGACTAGTATGTGCTCCGTTTCTCCAGCTACCGAATGGGGTAGTGTTGTCAGAGCTCATTAAACTTTGTGATTAACATCCATAGAGATCTAAGAATATAGTTTCAGACAAAGAAAATAGTTGCACTAGGTTTTCTGTTGTAGGGCCATAATGATTTGATACGTGGTTTGGGCAGGTAGACTGGGCTCCTTTATTCCAAGGAACTTGCATTCAGCAAGAATCCATGTGTTTGACGCAGCTTGTTCAAATTTGGGTGGATGCTTGAAAGAAGTGTACAGATGAGGGTGACATGAAATGACTTCTCATGTCTGTGTGGCTCTGGATGATAGTTCTGTGATTTCTTGGGTGAGAACAGGATATGTTGTCTAGGCATGAATTGCCACATATGCATCTGATGTTAGCTGGCATAACTCTGTTGAGGCCTGAATTTTAGGAGGCTTTACAATACCGGAATTCCTATTCAACAGCCACAGTTTCAGGCTTGAAATTATACTGATAGAAGACTGTCTTTCAAGGTGGCCTTTGAGATTGACTGAAGGCCTTGATTATGCAATTTTCATTTTTTTTTTAGCATCTGAGATTCAGATGATGACCATTCCCCAAGGCCAGTACGTGATCACAGAGACCGCTGTAGGTACACCAGTCACCACTGTCAACACAGGACAAGTGAAAGCAGTTACTCAGGTAAGGAAAACAATCATTGCCTTTAGGGTTTGTTTGGGTTTTTTTTTTCATCCAGAATAATGTATTGGGTTTAAAGTTTTCAGTTTGGAGGTTAAAGGAATGCCAAAATAATGGCTGGGGCACAGAGTTAAAGAATAACAGTGTACCTAAAGAGCTCCATACTGTATAGTCCGAAAGGGCACTGGCTTTCCATAACAGTGGTAGCGAGTCCCGTGCTGGGCAGAATCTGTAGGCAGAACAGCAAAGAAATTACATGATGTGTTGTGTCATAAGCTAAGGAGAAAAGTGCTACTAGTCAAACCTAGTCATGTCGTAAACTTCAGGTTACAAAAGGCAAGAAATAATCTCTAGAGCTTCAAGGAAAAGACGGTTTTGTTTAGTATTTTTTCTGAAATAGCATGATATTCTGTTATGTGGTGACAGTAAATAGTTTTCTGCATCTAGCTATTTACAAGGCCCACGCTGTCTGGCCCTCGTATGTATGAATCCTTGAAGTTTAAAAGCGTTTGCTTAATCACATTTGTAGGACAAGGTAGGATGTAGTGGTACTGATTAGTCTCAAAAATACTTATGACTAAGCTGTGTCCATTACACCAAATTTCAGAACAGCTTCTGGAAACATTTTGATAGCTTGCTTTTATCTGTAGGATTACTAAATAGGAAGAGTTACTGCTATTTGACTTTGTAAGCAAGCTGGCACGAGAAGGCAGGCCACTGTACTGTGTTGGTATTGGACACTGGAAACGCAGCTTCTGCTAGAACACATGGAAAATAGAAAAAACTTTGCGAATAGTTGTATTAAAAATTGCTATTTTAATTTGTAGTGATGGCTTACTTATGTAACTATTTTTAACCATTCATAAATTAACCAAATGCAAAGTAGTCCAGCGTACTTGGAAACAAAGGACAAGGGTCATGTTGCTCTCAAATACATTTAAGTGAAATCCAACTTGATTTCAAAGTTCCTTGTTCGTACCAGAATGTCTTCCAGCACAGCAACAGACTATTAGAGCAGAAAAGTTACAGAAGATGCAACTATTATTACCTTTTTTTATATTCCCTGCACAGACTCACTATGTGATATCTGAAGGTCAGCCTGATCTGGATGTCAAACAGAATTCTTCGCTCTCCAGCGAGGTACAGGTCGGCGTTTCCCAGCCACCGGCCCACACGGATAGCCTGGAGCCGCAAACGAGCGGTCAGCAGCAAACCACCCAGTACATCATCACTACAACCACCAACGGGAACGGCAGCAGCGAAGTGCACATCACTAAACCAAGAACTTTCTCAGCAGAACATGAATGAAGAAGCCTTGCGGCGTCACTTGCTTGTACTTGTCACCTCCCCTGAAAGCCCAGATATATGGGTGTCCTGGGGCTCAATATGTTTTAAAGTATACGCTCACTTAACTTCAACTAAAATCTTGGAGCTCTTGTTAATGCTTTAAAGAGGGTTTAAGTCCCCAGCGACCGTGAAGGAGTACCCTCAAAATCCTTCTGGGATGCTATTTTTTGCAGCTTGTAACAAAAAGGACAAGAGGAGAAGTGAAACCTCTGCTTGCTCTGGACTTTATTTTTGGCATGTCTGCTGACCCTTATTTTTCCTTTTTGGAAGTGTCTCCAGTAAACAACTACTTATTTCAATTTTATGGGAAAAAGCTTGCCTAACTGAAGGCTAACTGGCAGGTTATGGTGTATGTATATTTTTAATAGGAGCCGTTAAACAGGAGGAAATCATGTAAATTGCCGGAATATGGCCGAACTGCTTCCTGTGTCTTTGTTTCAGCAGTCAAGGTGAAAGGGAATATACCAGCTCAGTGTGAGCAGACTGCCTGGAGAACAAGAGCAGCAGCAGCAAAGCGGTGGCTCCTTGCGTACATGTGTGAGGATGGATATAACGATGAAGCTGTGAAGATGTGCTGAAGCAGTCCATTAAATTATTATTTTTCCAGCCCTCGAGAACTGTTTACATGCTGTCTGCCCTGCCCTACTTTATCAAGCAATTCCAGAAAGAAAAAGTGCAGTCTTAAACACGTGTTGTTTGGAACAAACAGATTGAAATCATAGCAGCACATAAGGGTAGTATGGAGCCACTATTATCTCTTTTTCTCCTCCAGTATTTGCAGGGAAAATTGCCTTTTTGCCTGTAGATGGAAAAGGCTCGGCTTAGCCTGCATCGCAGATTCTGCTGTGACCTAGAGGTAGTTGTGCTGGGAGAAAATGAAGGCACAGGAGCACACCTCTGAAGAGGCAGGGTAGTTATCTCCATTGCCACCTCATAGTGGATGTATTTTTCCCCTCAAAGACTGGATGATGGGAGAGTTGATTACTTTTGATTTTTTCCAAATAACCTTGTTAACAATGCATTGTAACTCCCTCGGACAGTTCCATAAAGTGACCAGCCCTGGACTCAGGAAACATACAAGAAACGTGCTAGTGGACCACTATTCATGGGACACAGCCATCTGTGAGGGTTGCCTGCTTTGGTAGACCTGGTCTGTGTACAGAATTCACGTTAGTTTTAGGGACCAGGAGAAAGGGAAAGAGGTGGTTTTATCTTTTCAGGCAGTGTAATTTGGGCTTTTCTTACATAATCCTCCTTAACAGGTCTGGTTGGTTGGTTATTTAACATGTTTTGGTATTTGCAAGAATATGACCACAACTCTACTGACTCCTGCTGGGATATCCTGTGTACATCTAAACCCCCACTCGCTGCCGGAGAAGTCACCCCAGAATGTCTGTGCATAATAGAACACGTTTATTTATAAAACAAAGGCAAAGAAGGATGTTTTCTCTTAATGGCCCTTGAGACAGAGAGAGGTTTGGGGTGTTTTCTTTATTCTTTTTCTCTTGTGCCGCACAGAGTGTGAACGCGGGACTCTGGCATAAGTACTCCCACAGATTTAGGAGCAGATTACCCCTGTGAGTAAGCACTACAGGTGTTTAGAGGTTGCGGTATCAGGCCTTACGGAGTTAAACCTCTTAGTCATGAGGGAACTTCACACTCAGATGGGACAAGATGAGGTCTGGTTCCTTGCAGGCAAAGCCTTGTAGCTGGTACTGCTTGGGTAATTAACATATCTGCTAATACGGTGTGGAAATAGTGCCTGTGCATGATGAGATAAATCAGATGGAAAATACTGGCCAGCTCAGAACTGTTTTGAGGTAGCTTTGAAGTGACTTGCCAGAATGTGGGTTCATTTGTTCCTGGGATTTTGCTTCTCTGGCTGTACCACTGTGTGTGGGGCATTAATGAGGTTGGTGAAGTTAATGAGGACCAGCACTCCCATTTAGCCAAGTGCAGTGATGAGTGTCTTTAAATTCAGTGGATTTGGGAGCCTGTTGGCTTCAGCGGCACGGCTGAGTGACTGCAGTTCCCACTCATCCATTGGAAGTAGTGTTGCTGAGGAGTTTTGAATTATGATGTTGGACGTCGCAATCTTGTTGGTGTGGGAGAAGGGAGATTTTTGTTTTGGCTGGCTTCAGGCTGCTAAATGATTTATTGATGAGTCGAGAATGGTAGTAGTAGTAGGAAAATAGACCTGGAAATGAGGTAATCCAGGTGGATGCTGCCCTGCAGGAGCAATTTTAAAGTCTTAAAAGGTCTATAATCCTTACAGATGAACGTAACACTTGTTCCCCTTAACAATATTGCAGATGTGGGGTTTAAAAAAAAAATTTTGCTCCGTTCACCTTTGGAAAGGATCACAGAATGAGGGTAACCATGCCAGTTATTTAAACCTGAAAACTACAAGGTGTTCCAGAAAACAATTTTAAAACAGCCCCTTTGCACTCAAATCTTTTTTTATCAAAGTTTCTACTCTGTTCCACAGCAACAGCAGTATGCTTGGGCCATCGGCCTGGCACCCGCGTTAAGGGTTTGACGGCTGGGAAAGCATCATCCCTGGAAATGGAAGTAGCTTGACTTTTCCTTCCAAAGGAGCGACGGTGATTGCACGGATGGCAGGGGCCTGGTTTTAGCAAGGTGACAAAAAAAACGGACAACAGTTTGCATGAATTTTTCTTCCAGTTTCTGCAGTGCAGAAGGTATAGGATTTTTTTTTTTTTTTTTAAACTGGAGCAAAGCAAAGATCTATCTCGAGTGACGTCCCACAGGAGCTTAACTCTGGAGTTGCCACCTGCAAGGGCTGGATTGTGCTGGAAGACTGGCACCGCTACAGGCTCCTTGGCAGCCTAATGCTGTTCCTTGGCAGTGTTTTGGATCAGATTCTCTGTTTTCCTAGACAAAAAAAAAAGGCGGGGGAAATCAAAACAAAACAACTATCAGCTACACTTGGAATTTGCACCTCTGACTGCTTGGGCTGTTTTGCTCTGCCCCTTCTCTTATTTAACTGTGTATGTTTATTGTACATTTGGTGACTGTTATCGTGTCCATAGTCTCGTGCAATCTGGCAGGTGTTTAAAAAAAAAAAAACCACACAAAAAAACCCCAAACCACTCCGAAATTAATAAATCGTTTTTTAAAAAAAAAAAAACAAACCAACAAAAACAAAACAAACGCTGACCCGTCTGTTCACTTGGGGCCACGGGGGTTGGTGAGTGGCCCATACGTGATCGGTCCATACGTCATGAGCGGTTCGGATAACAAACGCTGTCCCGACGGGCCGTGTCGCGACCCGGAGGGCTGGCGGCGGGGGGCGGCGCAGTGCGCAGGCGCGGCAGGCGGAGGCAGCGCGGCGGGGGGGTAACGCGGCGGGGGGACGCAGCGCGCAGGCGCGGCCCAGCCGCCTCCTTCCGCCTTCCGGTGCGGCCCGCGTGTGGGGCCGGCGCCCCCCGGCCCGAGCGTCGCTGCTGGGGCTGTGGGGAGCGGCCCGGGGGCTCCCCGTGCCTCTGGGGGGGGCTCCCCGCCCGCCCAGCCGTCACCGGGCCTCCAGCGCTCCGCGGGGTCGCGGGGGGCCGTCTCCTCGGCGCGACAGCGGAGCGGGTATGACCTGAGGGGATTTTTCTCTGGTTTCCTACTGTCCGGCCCGGCTTTTATTTTTTTGGGTTGGTTATTATTTATCCCGACACCCCCCTCCCCCCCCCCCCCCCGTTAATCTATTCCGTGTGAAATGTGCGTTTTCCTGCCAGCCTAGCCCCGCACAGCTGCTGAGGGTGCTGCCCCAGGGGAGCGGGGCCCTCGGCCCTGAACTTCAGCCTCTGAGGAGCCCTGGCCTGCACCTGCCGCTCGGTTTGGCAGGTTAAAACATCTTCCAGGCTTCCCATGTAGTTTTCCCACGGTCTGTAGCTCTCCTGACATCGTGTCCTGCGGGTGGGAAGCAGTGTGGGTCACCTGTGCTTCCCAGTTTTTCCCAGTTTGTGCCGGGGCATGGTGCACCCTGTCTGGAAAAGCATTCCTCCGTTGGCACAATTCCTGTTGCAATTGTAAATTAACGCTGTGATAACTTCCATATCTCACAGCCTGATTCTGAAGCTGGCATTGAAAGAAGCGCTTCATCAGACACACCCGCTCAGTTATTCCGCAGCTGGGGATGTACTTGGGTTTGGGATTTTTTTTTTTTATTTTTTTTTTTTTTGAGCAACCTGCTGTAGTGGAAGGTGTCCCTGCCCATGGCAGGGGGCTTGCAGCTAGGTGAACTTTAAGGTCCCTTCCAACCCAAACCATTCTATGGTTTTCAGTTGTTGAGGGGTTTACTGCTGTGATTGAGGAGCGGGAGAGGGTGAAGGATGGATTCTCTGGATCACATGCTCACGGACCCCCTGGAGCTGGGACCTTGTGGGGAAGGAAATGGCACCCGCATCATGGAGGACTGCATGCTGGGGACCACCAGGGTCAGTCTGCCTGAGGACCTTCTGGAGGATGTGAGTCACGCTAAGATACTTTATGTTTTCAGAGTTTCGATAAACAGTGCATTTAACTCCCTTTGCGGGGCTCGCAGAGCAGACTGAAAAGTGGGGAAATGTTTCTGACTGTCCTGGGGAAGGCCTCATAAAGGGCTTTGATTAATCTCGGGGAAACACCTTTTAAAACCATCCTGTTAGGTTCTTTTTTAGATAACAGTGTCTCTTGTTTTAAAACTGCCTAAGAAGGGTTTGCTTGTTACCAGTTTTGAATCTATTTTCTTGTTGCTAGCAGTATTGTTAATTTCCTCACGTTTGCTACACTCTGTTTTCTGCATTTGGTGAGACACTGTTTAGTGACTTGTGTTATTTTGTGACTCGTGTTGTTTAACCACAGAAAGCCTTAAGGGCTAGAAAATTGTCAGGGACATGGATGCATTTTCTTCGCTATTGCTTTTTGCTTTCTTTAGCCTGAGATCTTCTTTGAAGTTGTCAGCTTGTCTACGTGGCAGGAGGTCCTGACAGATGCTCAGCAAGACCACCTAAAAAAATTCCTGCCTCAATTTCCCGAAAACAACCGAGAGCATCAGAACAAACTCATCTCTGCATTGTTCAGCGGCGAAAACTTCCGTTTTGGAAATCCACTGCACATCGCCCAGAAGCTCTTCCGGGGTCAGTGAGTGTAATAAACTTCGGTCTTTTTTCAGGGTTAAGTTCTCAGTTAGGACTTGATGAAGACTCGAGTGGTTTTTGCCTCTCTCTTACAGACGGACACTTTAATCCTGAAGTTGTGAAATACCGGCAGCTCTGTCTTAAGTCCCAGTACAAACGCTACCTGAGCTCTCAGCAGCAGTACTTCTACCGTCTGCTCAAGCAGATCCTCGCTTCCCGCAATGTGAGTGTCTTCGGGGCGCAGCCATCGCTTTCTTGTGTTCTCTAACGAATAGGTTGTCTTTACAACAGAGTGTTCGCAGTTCTTGGAGGTCTTTCCTTTAATGAGTGCTGTGTTTCTGGTTTTGTAGTGGCCCTTATAGTATGAGAACACTAGAAACACTGTTTGCAAATTTCAGGTTTTGAGACTCATAGCTCTCACTTGTGTAAAGTGTCTGTTTTCCATGCCCACCTTGTCCCCTGTTTCCTGCATTTGCCCCTTTACGCCTTACTGTCCTGTTAACAAGTCATTCTGCCTTCATTTTGTACTGTTTCTGCCATTCTGAACCAAGTAAGGTTGCTAAATACATAGTTGTGTGAATTTCCCGGCTTCACTGGGGACTGGTATGGCATAGATACAAAACTCTGCTTCTGATGCCTGTAAATCCCTCATGAAGTCTTTCTCTGTGGATACTGTTGTCAGCTAATTGCTGCCAACTGAAATGTGTTCGTTGTAAATACTCACTTATCGTGCCATTGAGCTTAGATGTTGAAACATATGGGATGTATGGATGAAGATGAAAGTCTGTCTTTATAAAACGCCCCACATATGGTGATAAGGGAAGACAAATATGGAAGTTATTTCCTCCATAGCCCTAGGGGGTAAAACATTTTCTTCAAATGAGACAGCATTTTATGTCTGCGTTATGTATTTAGCATGGAAACTGCAGAAGTGCATCTCAGACCAGTGGTTAGGTTCTTCTGAACAGTCCACATAAAATAACAGTGAGGTATTACTATGTGTGCACATGAAGCCACAGAAATCTCGCCTTGCTTTTTTGCCCCCTTTAAATGGTGGTCTGAAATACTGCTTTTGACATCTTGTCCATGACAGATACCAGTACTTTTAAGGGCTTGCCTTACAAAGAACCAAGGTGCTTACAGCACCACCTCCACATATTAAACTTTCTGAAAATACATGAGTTGAGCCTGTCTGTTCTAGCTTACAGCGCTGTAGCTGAGACAGTTAATGTCACATGTATCTCATCTTCCAGTACTTGCTGGATTTAGCTAGGAAAGGAGGCCCTGATATGAACCTGAGGAGAAAGCACGTCTCACCAACGTATGACACGGAAGAGCGAGACAGACGGGCACATCGGCGCTACTTGAAAATTCTGAGGGAAGTGAAAGAGGAGTGTGGAGATACTACCTTGTCATCTGATGAAGAAGGTAATGCCCTGGGCTGGATGAAAGACTTGAGACGTGAATGGAGAAGGACAGTGTCTTTGACAAACGAATGGAAACTGGACTCCAGTTTTATTGGCTGTGATCAAATGAACACGGGGTAATGTAATTACGTAGACTGGTGCTAGGTCTTGCAGAAATAAATGTGTGCGTTGCTTTCAGATCTGAGCTCCTGGCCTCCAAGTTCTCCGGCACGTTGCCCAAGTCCACCAGTTCCCTTGAGAGTGATCCCCACGTTGTCAACCTTGGACATGAAAACAGCAGGTGAGAACCAATCTAGGGGTCGATAGGGATTTAGGGGTGAGAAGTACTTTGAGAACCTGCAAGAAATCGGTTTGAAAATCTGTTGTTGGATGGGAACTCTTGTAACGCTTCGATTTTGCAGTCTCCAGAATGGTTGGCTCTTCTCCTGGTTTATTTAATTTTTTTTCTCTTGGAAAGCTAGCATTTTAACACAAGGGTCTACAGTTTGTGTAATACTACTGATTTCTCGTTATATTTTGCCTTTAATGGTTGAAACATTACCATAGTCCAGTTTGAAATATTGTGGGGTACGTGCTGAGGGAATCCCTCCTAAGGGTACTGTAATCACATCTGCAAACCCTTTGTGCAGCACAGCTGGTTCTCAGTTCTTTTCACTTCCATACTTTCATCAGCAGTGAAATCTGATGACCCAAGGCAGAAAGTACTGAAATAAATTGGTTGATGAAAAAAATTAAATTCAAATAAGGGAAATTTGATTATTGAAATTTGGGGATTGTTGAAAGTCGGAGTGGGTGGAAAATGGCATTCCAAGAAGTTTGTAGGGTGACAATAGTGGAAAACTGTGCCAATAACCTCTGAATGTTTTTTCATTGCAGACAAGATAGAACTTGGGGAAAATGATTTTAAGATGATGTTGAAGAAGCACCATGAGAAACGAAAACGTCAACCTGTAAGATACCAAGAAGTCTAGGCGGGTGGGACTACATCTTGTGTATTAGTCTTTTATCTGTTAGCCTTAATGTTCAAGCTACCTCTGGGTGACAAAGTGATTGCTACTTTTTTTGTGTGCAGCCACCCTTCAGCCCTTTATCGTAACTGTATTTGATTGTCACCGTATATATGCCACTCCTGTTTATTCTTACCTGTTTAGAAGGATTTTGTAATTAGAGTGATTTTGATGAGAGACGAAATTTTGGATTACAGAGTTAGAATACTTCCCAACTGTTACTGCAGTAAATAACTTTATCGGCTGATCCCTGATAAGTTTGAGGCATTTCAGTACTTGGGTGGTCTCCTGTACCCTTGTTGCTATCTTAACACTTTGTCCTTTTCCAATTTTAATTCCTATCCCACTGCCCTGCGTAGGACCACCCTGATCTAGTTACAACAGACCTGACTCTTGAGGACATTATGACTCGAGTAAATGCTGGCAGGAAAGGCTCCTTAGCAGGTCAGTGGCTTGGAGGTGGTATTTGTGCCGCATGAATATAGGGTATCCTCTGCGTGTGTGTGAAGAGCTAAGAAGGGAGGGGGTCTCCATAGATTGTCGTGTCCTTTTGCTCTTCACATAGGTGGCTGACTGCTCTGGGGTTGTGAGTTGTTCCATTTCGGTTGCTTCAGTTTCCGCTGAAGGTGCTTCCAACTAATTGATGAAAGTTAATTGATATCTCTGCTCTAAGCAGTTACCTTTGCCTTTCTGATTTCATATACGAAAATAAAAAGATTTGTGGAAATGACTGGGAAGATGGAACGAATGATGTGTGAATGAGTGCGTACCACATATGCTTCTGAGTACATGTTTAAATATATAGTTAGTTCATGACTCTTACTGAAATACGATTAGAAGCTTTCTAATTATTCTTCTTCCCTTTTGTCATATCTAAAGCCTTATTTGACCTTGCGACCCTCAAGAAAAAGGTGAAGGAAAAGGAAGATAAGAAGAAAAAAAAGCTGAAGATTATTAAGTCTGAGGTGGAAGATTTGGCTGACTCTCTTAGCAATGCAGATGGAATCCCACCAATGTCTCAGGATCCTTCCCCCATCCCTCTGTCGTCTGTCAAAGAGGAGTAAGTGCTTCAGAGGGCCCCGAACACCTTGCACGGATGGAGAGAGCAACAGATGTTGCACCTCAGGTTTTTGTGGGACTTTTGCATGCTTGGTTTTGTGCAGCTTGGGATTTGTGAATTATGTGGTGTTTGTCTCTGTATACGAAGGCAAATATGTACTCGGGGTATTTATTCTGCTTGTGTTCTCTTTCATTTGAAGACCTCTTGAAGAGATGAAGCCATGCCTTGGAATAAATGAAATATCTTCTAGCTTCTTTTTCCTTCTTCTGGAGATCCTGTTTCTGGAAGGACCTGCTACTCTCTCTGTGGTAAGGAATCACCTGCTTACCTAGGAATCTTGACACTAAACAAAAATAGGGGGTTAGAGGGTTTTACAGCTATGTGATAGTGTTGTCCTGCTGTAAATTTTATTAATATGAGGTTACATGTTAAAGAAATTAAGCCCTTTGGGACTGCATACCACAATCTGTTTTTAACATGTTTCATAAATTTTAGTCAGTTGAATCTGTAAGTCTTTCCATACCCATTCTTTAGATCCTAGTTAGATATATTCTGTATATTAAGGGCAGAGATGGTAGGGAAGTTTCTTCCCCATTCTGGCATCTGTTGCCTGAAATACCATGTTATGGTTACTTGAAAAAGTCAGGTGAATTTTTTTACATATATAAAAAGCTTTTTGTCCCCTGGATATGTTTATCCATTTTGTTTTCTGTTAAAACAGCCGTAGTTTAAAGTGTGAGCTCTTTAACAGAATATTTATTTTTCCTCTTCAGCTTGAAGATAAAGTTCTAGATTGGCAATCTTCTCCTGCCAGCGCACTAAATAACTGGTTCTCCTTTTCCCCTAACTGGTCTGAACTGGTTTTACCCGCCTTGCAGTACTTGACAGGTGACAGCAGAGGTGAGAACAGCTGTTAAAAATACTTGTGATGCTTGTACCTCAGTTCTAATCAGTGCTGCTTTACATTATAGCTCAAATCAACTTTTAATTCATCACTACAATAAGTCATTGTATTGTTGACAACGTTTCTATGATAGGCTTTATGGCTTATATTTCTTGATTGTGGTAGACTTGTTTTGCATGTGGATAGTAGATAAGACACAGCTTGATACCTGAATATGTCAAAATACGTGTGGAGCAGCCTCTGGACAGACAGTTTCTCCTGTTCAGATCATGCGCTTCAGGCAGGGTGTTTGAAGCAGGGAGAAATTGGTCTCTTCCTGGTGTAAAGACATTGTGGATGTCTTTGGAGACAATGAGTAAATAAACCCAAGACGATGCCCTGAGCAATCAACCGGAGGCATGAAGTTGGTCCAGCTTTTACCTGGGGCTTGGACCAGCTAAGCGTCAGACATTCCTTTCAAAGTAAATTATTCTGTGGTTCTCTTTTGCTTAGTGGGAGGTGTTAAAGGGTGAGACAGTGTAGGTTGTACTGGCCTTTGCAGCATCGTACTTCTTATTCTCCGTAATGCCGGTGAATACTCTAAATCCTGAGTTTGCTTCCTGTGAGCCTGGGAACAGTTGCTGGTGCCTCACAGCATGAACAGGATCTCATCTGTGGACAATGGACTCATTATCCTGTCCTGTTCTTTTCTTGTGCTTGCACCGTTACTCTGAGGTGCTTACCTTCCCTTTGGGCAAATATAAATTTAGAGAGGCACTTGCATAATCACTTAAAACGCTTTATCTGTCATTATGAGTCTTAACGCAACAGCTTGCATTACGACAGTAGGATTTGGGGTGTTGGATGGCTGTATGATGTCTCTGACATGCCCTTTTTTTGTTGTAGATGTTCCTTCCAGCTTCTCACCTTTTGTTGAATTCAAGGAAAAAACTCAGCAGTGGAAATTGCTGGGTGAGTATCTTGTGCTCTTCTACGATGTCTACTACAGCAAAAATTCATTGTTTTCTCCAGGACTTTGCTTTTCAGCTTGCTGCAGCCCAGAGGGAAGGACAGACAGAGCTGTTAGTTCATTGGTTAGGCCTTCTCTTTTCTTTTGTCTGAACAAAGATGTGTTCTGGATTTGAGGTTTTCACAAGACATTAGTAACAGCAGCAGAAGACTGAGCAGCAGCAGAAGTGAGCAAAGGCACTGGGCTGTATTTGTTTACTTTGCTGACCTGACTGTGTCTATGTCACCTTCCAGATCTGTCCCTTCTGTAGAGCATACCTTCAAATTACACAGAGTAATTATTAATTATTACAGTTCTAAATGAATTAAGCTTCTCTGTGGAACAAACTGATACTATTCTTATTTTTAAAAGCGGGAACCAAAAGGCAAACTGATAATCTATGTGCCCACGCTTATACTGCCTAAGTTACGTATATCTTGTGTTTATGTATTTAGCTACTAGGCAGAACTTTGCGTTCTTAACTATAGTGATTCTAGTGATCGTATTTGCAGGCTTAAACTGGCAGAGATTTGGAGTCAGGAAGCTATTCCTCTGGTGCCTTTCACAGTTTTTGGTGGAGGTTATGTAGGCACGTGTTTGCTCATGGACTTGGTGACTGGGATTACTTTGAGAACCATCTGCAAGTATCAGGTGGCTGTGTCTCAGACAGTATCTTGCACCCTTCTTTGTACAACAGAGGAGGATAACTATAGGTTTTAGCACTTTCCTAAGCCTGGATGTGTTAAAGTATTGAAATCGGAGCATCTGTGAAGTGTGGAAGATGCCTTGTGACTGGTGATTCATAGAGGGGGGAAGGGAATAGGAGGTGGATGGGAAGTACAGGCAACTGGCTTCATGACAAATAAAGGACTTCTGTTTCATATTTTTCCTGATTTCTTTGACTAGGTACTTATCAAGATCATGAGAAGGAATTGGCAGCACTGTTTCAGCTCTGGTTGGAGACCAAAGACCAGACTTTCTTCAAAGTGAGTCAGAAAAAAATCACCTTCCAGCAGTACAAAACCTGACTGAGTTATATCCAACACTGACATTTCTCTGTTTTTTGGTAGGAAAATGAAGACAGCTCGGATGCCACAACACCAGTTCCTAGAGTGTAAGTGTGTAATACTGCTTGAAAGATTTTACAGTGTGCGCTAAAGCTGCGAAGGTCTGGCCTTTGTGCCTCTGCATCTGAACGGCTTGTTGCTTAAAAAGATTGTACATTGTGGGGCAAGAGGCAACGTGATAGTCTGATTTTATAAATGCAGTAACTAGACTTCACAAAGTCAACTGATACTCTCCAAATTTGCATGTATTTATCAGAGCAAACCTGTAATCTAACATGTCCTGATGACAAGATTATTTACAGTCCTTGCTTACCTTCAGGTAGTGCGTAGAGCATATTTTAAGATCTTTGCAAGACTTCTTTATGTTATCATAAATGCTTTCAGAATTTGTTCAGAAGAGTTTGCAGAAATGATGAGGTGACTAATCCTTTGGGATGTTCTTTGGGTCTGTTGTGGGCTTGCTGTTGCTCAGAACTGATGGTGACCTTTGTTTCAGAAGGACTGACTACGTAGTCCGACCTAGCACTGGAGAGGAGAAACGTGTGTTTCAGGAGCAGGTAAGAAGAGAATTTTAAATGCACGTGTTGAAACAGCTGGCTGCTAAACCAAGAGAATTTGTATGAGATGGCAGTTTTATACTCTACACAAACTTAGTTAATGTGAGGAATTAGTGCTTCTTCTGCCTTGAGGTAGGTATCTTGGCCTTCCATAAAACTTGCTAATGATATAGCCTCGCTGCTTACTTCAAAAACACCTGTATTTCCAATCAGTATTGGGCAAAATTAATTGAAATTGGTAGTGCCAACCTTTCTGTCTCACGTGCCATCCTCCAGCATATGAGGATGAATTGTCTATATTTTTCGGGCATGTATGAGTACAAGCAGAAGATAAGGGGCAGTGAGTGCACCCATAGACATAGTTATCTTGTGTGTAGTAGATCTAAGTGTGTGTGTTAACAGGTGATGACGGTTCTTCTCCCTGGCTACGTGTGCTGTGTGCATGGTGGAATATTTAGGTTACATTTTGGAAATTTCTCTCTTGCCAGATGAGAGGAGGAAGAAAGACCTTGTTGCTGGGGGCAGGGGTGTGTGCGGGGCAGAAGACCTGTGTCTGGCACCTGTCTGGTCTGTGCAGCTGCTTGACAATGAGCCTAATGTATTGCACCCGCACACTTTGGTTAGGTGGCGCTTTATGTTCTGCTTGAAGTAGTTTGTTAAAATTAAGTTCATACAGCAGTATTTGAGCCTTTAATTTAAAAAAGCTTTCTTTGTGAGAGAATGATAATGATAACTTATATTAGAGTATAATTGTAGCTTTTAAGACTTCGCTGTATGTGTTTCCTGCTAAATTCAGTCCTCTTGTTTCCAAATACAGGAACGTTACCGTTACAGCCAGCCCCACAAAGCTTTCACTTTCCGTATGCATGGCTTTGAGTCAGTTGTTGGTCCTGTGAAGGGGGTATTTGACAAGGAAACTTCATTAAACAAAGCCCGAGAGCATTCTCTCCTGCGCTCAGACAGACCAGCATATGTCACCATCTTGTCCCTTGGTAAGGTGATGGCCAAAAAAATTTTGGTAAAAAAGAAAAAGACTCCTCTGACTCCCTGAACAATGGCTTTAGGAATCTACATCATAAAGGGAAAAGGTGGGCAGACTGGGGCATGACATAAGCAAAGGAGAAATAAATTGCATGGAATAGAGTTGATGAAGTGCTGGGAGCAGGAATAAGTAGAAAAGAAAGCATCAGTGTCTTGCTGTTGATCTGAGAGAAAATGGGAAATAGAGAGGAGAGTCCGTGGGGCTGGCTGAAGCCAAGGCTCAGATGACTGGAAAACAAAGAGTGGTGTTTTCAGTACACTGTTGTGAAGTTGGGCGTTGCAAAGTCGTTCTGGGGTTCAGTGCTGTTCCCTGAGTTCATCACTCCTAGCACAATGCCAGCGTGGTTGCTATGCTTTAAAATGGTCCTTTATAATCTTCGCTCGCATCTCTGAGGGATCATGGGGTCTAGATTTTGGTGAGCAAGTAGGCACTCTGCGAGGGGGAATAAGAGAGCAATACCAAAGTGTATCAGCTGAAGTACTTGAATGCAGCTGCTTAGCTACAGCTCTGATTTTTTATTTCAGTGCGTGATGCTGCAGCTCGCCTTCCTAATGGAGAAGGAACTCGTGCTGAAATCTGTGAGCTGCTTAAAGATTCCCAGTTCCTAGCTCCGGATGTCACAAGTGCTCAGGTAAGTTGGATGTCACGTCTGGCCTCAGACAGACAAATTCTCCTAAAAATACACCGCGCAGACCAGGGCCAGTATTCAATGTGGCTAAGGCTCCGTAATTCTTGTGCCACTTTGATTAGCAAAAGGGAGCTATGTACTGCTCTGGTGAGCTGCAGCAAACCGGCACTGAACTCTGGATGATGAGAAAACAGCTAGAAAAGCTACAGAATTAGCACTGTATCATATAGCTGCTCACATTTGAGATTAAGAAGCACAGTCAATTTTCAGAGCTTTCAGCTTTGGCAGAAGCTTTGTTTAATCCAAGGTGGCAAACAGCATCCTGTGTGGCAGCATCTGCTCTCAGTCAGTCCTTTTTCAAATTAAGATTGCTAGCAGCTTACTCCACTTGTATGCCAAATAGGATTATTTTTCTATCTGTGACTTCTGGCTAGCCCAGCCAGGGACACCTTGTAATTCTGTGAATCCTGAACTTTCAGGTTAACACTGTTGTTAGTGGTGCTCTGGATCGATTACATTATGAGAAAGATCCCTGCGTGAAATACGATATTGGACGCAAGTTGTGGATCTACCTGCACCGGGACAGGACTGAGGAAGAGTTTGGTAAGCCTGGCTTGTTGATATCTTAAGAGTTGAAAAATGTTTATACATCTCCTGAGCTTCTTCAGCCCACCTGGATAGTGAACGTTAATTTGTCAGTCTAGATTTTTTTCTAGTCACTTTGCTAATGTTAGCCCATCAGTGCTTAAATCCAGTCTTGCAGAGTAGTGTGTCAGTTTGAAGTATTTGTTTGAAAAACAGCATCCCATGCAGCTTCTTACGTGCCTTGTTTTCAGCCTTTTTGGCTAATCTTACCTGATATTTTTCTTTGCGCTATGACATGACTACGTGTGTTTGATTTCTTGTCTGAACGTACAGTTCTGAATTGGCCTCTTTCTTAAATTAGTTTGCTTGCGTTCAGGAGGTCTAATTGTTAATTTGTATTTGCAGAACGGATTCACCAAGCTCAAGCTGCTGCAGCAAAGGCTAAGAAAGCTCTTCAGCAGAAGCCAAAACCTCCACCTAAAATGGTAAATTTCTTTGCACAGGTTTGCGCTGGATGTTTCGGGATTGGGAAGGAGATACGGTGTTAATTTAATCCATAGATTCTGCATCCATAGTAGCTGATGAAAATTACCACATATTTGAGTTATCGATTTATTATGTATATGAATGTCAGTGTCGGTCCTAGCACCAAATGAAGAGGAAAGAGGGAAATTTTGCTCCTGCCAGCTTCCACTGTTACCCCTTGTCAACCTCAGCAGAAAGGTCAATGGAATTCATTTGTGCCCTCTATCACAGGACGGTCTTTCAGATCTAGTTTTGAGGTTGATCTGTACCGGAGTGTGTGGAACACGTCCTCTGCTCTCCCCCTTGCTGTGCTGAAGCTGTCAGGGTTTGGATGTCTTTTTTGTGGTGGTGTCATTGATACCAAGTATCTCTAAAGTAGTTGCTGTTGGCAGATGAGCCAAGGTGGAAATCTGCATGTTATGAACGTTTATCACAGCTGAGATGCAGTTTTCCCTGAGAACAGGAGCAGCCAAACACACCAGCCTACTTGTGGCTGCAGTTAGGAAGGCAGACGGTCAGTCACCTGTGACTTCAGGATTTAGCACCGGGATGATGTTCATAACCCTACAGAAGTCACCTTGAAGCGGTCAGCCCAGTCTCTAGAGCGCAGCAATCTGACACAGTTTTTGTGAAGACCTTTGAGTCTACGATTCTATGCTTGACATGTTTTCTTTGCAGAAGTCTAGCAGCAAGGAGAGTTCTGTGAAAGCACTCCCCAGCAGCACATCAGAGCCCAGTCAGCTGAGCCTTAGTGACTCCAGCATGCCACCAACTCCCGTGACTCCTGTGACACCAACTGCACCAGCATTACCAGCAACGCCTATTTCACCCCCACCAGTCTCTGTGGTTAGCAAGAGTGTATCTAGTGCTGTGTCAGAGCCAGCAAAACCCAGCCAAAGGTACTACTCCTGTCTCGTACATCGCTTGTGAATGTTACTGGTTCTTTCTTGGTCGTTTCCTACATCTTTGCTGACCGGCCGGCATTATCTGTTCCATAGCGTTCTTCTGGTATCATCCCCTACCATGCCACAGCTCGGGACATTGCTTTCCACAGCCCAGAGCTCGCAGACACAGCCTGGGCCACAGCCACCTCCCACCCGGGTGGTAAGTCACACCACCTCCTCGGGACTGCCGCAGGTGCGGGTGGTCACTGCCCAGTCCAGCCTCCCCGCTGTGTCTCAGCAAGCCCCGGTGGTAACCCAGCAGCAGCAACCTACGTCAGTGCCTCAAATCCGCGTTCCTGCTACAGCCACGCAAACCAAAGTGCTTCCTCAGGTGAGTTTTGCTGCATGGAAATGGCGGGGGTAGCTCTGACTTAGAATCTGATTTCTTGTAGTGTTTTGGTATGGTGCACAGGGATCATTTGCTGGCTTGGGGCATGCAGTAACTGCCGAGCAAGAACACAGAAGCAGTTCCGCATAAACAATACTGTTCAGTGCCTCTTTTTTCACCCAGTTGGCTATTTTTATGTTGCACCATTAAATTGTGCATTACAGTAAAAAGTCCACAGAACTTGCATGCTAAGGCACAATACAGAGTAATTAGTAGACCGTTAGTATTGTGTTAGCCTGCTCATAGGCTGCCTCCGTGTCTTGCTGTAGGCTGTGATGACTCTGCCGGTGAAAGCTCAGACCAGCCCAGTGCAGGTGCAAAGACCAGGAAGCTCCGTGGCAGGACAGACAGGCATCACTGTGACAGGGCTGTCTGCAGCGCCCAGTCCTGCTGTAAAGCCAGTAACCAGCTCTCCGGGCAGTTCTGCTACAAGCACCTCCTCTACCACTGTCATCCAGAACGTCGCTGGCCAGAACATCATCAAGCAGGTGAGAGAAAGGGAGAGACGAGGAACTGGGCTCCACAACCCAGTCGTTTCCTGTTTGTTGTGACAGACGTGGTAGGCAGATGTGAAAAGACAGTGAAAACTGTAGTGAGCCGTAACGCTGTAGGAATTGTTAGACCATGCAGATTTAGACAGTTACTGGTTTGGTGCATTTGAGCCCTACTTTCCCGTACAGGTAAAATATGTGTTAGTGCGGGTTCTTTAACCATCTTCAGATGTTGATCTTGTTCATCTTGTTTGGGAAGGAAACCAGCTCCACAGTATTTTGTGTTTTATGTGGGTTTGGGAATGCCATCTGATATGCAACCAGAACCATTTTCAGTAGCGTACTGAGTGCTAACGTCATTCCGCTTCAATTCCAATGGGAGAAAACATCATCCTGCAGGGAAGTTCTGCTTTGTGCCTCGGCCTGTGTCCTGGTTTGATACAGCTGTTCCTCTGATCTCTTGCAGGTGGCTATTACAGGGCAACTTGGCATGAAGACCCAGCCCGGAAGCGGCATCCCACTCACAGCGACCAATTTTCGGATCCAAGGAAAGGATGTGTTGCGCCTGCCCCCGTCCTCTATCACCACAGATGCGAAGGGACAGACTGTGCTGCGTATCACCCCGGACATGATGGCCACCCTAGCCAAATCTCAAGTCACTACTGTCAAACTGACTCAGGACCTCTTCACAGCAGCTGCGGGAAGCAGCGCTAGTGGGAAAGGCATCTCTGCAACTTTGCACGTGACATCCAATCCAGTCCAGACTGCTGATTCTCCAGCCAAGACCAGCACAGCCACTTCTGCTTCTTCTAGCCCAGCTGGAAGCACGGTGGTTAAAGTGACTCCTGACTTAAAGACTGCAGAGCCGACAAGCTCTGCTTTCCGACTGATGCCTGCTCTGGGCATGACTGTGGCGGATCAGAAGAGCAAAGCCATAACGACGGTGGCATCCACTGAGGCCAAGCCGGCTGCTACTATCAGAATCGTGCAGGGGCTGGGGGTGATGCCGCCCAAAGCTGGGCAGACTATTACTGTAGCTACTCACGCTAAGCAAGTGCCCTCTTCCTCAGCAGTGAGCGTGCCTGGCACAGTCCATACCTCAGCTGTCTCTTTACCAACCATGAGTGCCACAGTGTCGAAAGCAGTTGCTGTGGCCTCGGGAGCTGCTGGGACTCCCATAACTATAGGCACAGGAGCCACTGCTGTGCGGCAGGTACCCGTCAGCACCACAGTAGTATCTACATCCCAGGCAGTAAGTAATGCTAAGCTTTTTCTGGAGGTGGGTGAGAAAAGGGAACACTGAAATACACTGATGGTTTATGACTGAAAACGTCTCTTTACACCCACAAAGGCTCAAATTAAGTGCTGTAGAATAGAATGTGGGTCTGCAACTAATTTCATCATGGTGTTGGAATTGTAGCGAAATGCTGAAGGACTGGAAAACAGTTACATATGTCTTCCCGTACCTCCCCTTGCGAGTGAATAAAATAAACTTTGCTTGTCTAAAGTCCTACCTCTTGCAGCTCAGCGTCTTGCCCCACACCTCTGAAATAATTTCCCTTGGAGTGGTGTTGGAATTAGAAGTGCTCATTGCTTGTATTAACTTTTTTACCAATTCTCCATTTAATGCAAATTTAATGCCCAAACCTGCAGGCACCATAGGCTGTATCGTGAAAGTTGCGCAAGCCAATTGACATTACAATAGTTTTCTAAGGGGAAAAATTGTGGATGGATACAGTGACCCTTCCCACAGAAACAGTGTGGTGCGAAGGTGTTGCGGGTTTTCAGGGCTCAGGCAGCTGTGAAGTGAGCTCAATGGAGGTGAATTTTAATGAGCCTGAAACGGAGCACAGATTTCATCAGCAAAGTTGCTGTTGGTTTCTACTCCCAGGACTCCTTAAAGGCAAGCTGAGTGGTAATTGCATGTTGTCAAGCAGTTTCTCTGCTGAACTCCCTGCAGCTCCTCATGTGTTCTTCAACTTCTCTAGGGTAAACTACCAGCACGAATAACAGTGCCTCTGTCAGTGATCAGCCAGCCAGTGAAAGGCAAGAGTGTGGTGACTGCCCCCATCATCAAGGGCAACCTCGGAGCTAAGTGAGTACTTTGCATCTAGTAGTTTTGCTTTAGAAATAGGCTGAGGAAGGTCTGTGTTCGGTAGGTTCCTGGGGACCTGGCAAGGAGAGGGTGGAATAGACTTGCAGGTCCTTTAGCTGCAAGAAACTGAATGAATATGGTGTCTGGCAGTGAGGATACAGTCTTTGTTTAGTTGCCCTGAGATGCAGGTTCTAGCAAATATACCAAAGAAGAAATGTTCCTTGCCTTGAAACCAGCTATTAGATTAGTTCTGTGTGTTCGAGCAAGAATTAACCTGCTGACATACCTAAAAATATATGTAATCTGAAGCCATCTCTCTGCTAAAGAAACTAGGGAAGCGTTAACTGCCTCGGTGGAAATTCCTCTGGCATTCAGATACTGAAGTCTTTTTGTTTATTCTTCCATGAATTCTGGTAATGTCTCCCTTAGTTAATATTTCAAGGCAGAACACTGTGTGCTTGGCTATTTTCTGCATTCCTTGAGAAGTATTCAGGTCTGATCAGACTGACCCAGCGATGTGCACAGTCCGGAATTAGGGGGTTTAATTCCTGCGGTAAAATAATTCTCTCTCCTAGTGATAAATGTTAACATAAACTTGTCACCTGTGTGTTTGCCAGTTTTTTGGGGAGAAAAAACCTGCACTACTTAAAATCATTAGTAAATTAGATAGGTAACTTTAATCTCCTAGCAACTGAAAAAGAATTTGTGAGCCTGAAAGTCCTAGCCTGCTGTGCTGCTTACTAACCTTTCAACAATTCTCTTTCCTTAGCATCAGTGGATTAGGTAGAAATATCATCCTGACAACGATGCCAGCAGGGACAAAACTGATTGCTGGGAACAAGCCAGTGAGTTTTCTGACTGCACAGCAACTACAGCAGCTGCAGCAGCAAGGCCAGGCCACGCAGGTAATGGTGCTTAGAATACTAATATTTTTTTGCATTTTTTTTGACTTAAGGTCTCCATGAGGACTTTATACTCGATACATGGGGTTCTGTAAAAGGTACAGGTACGCAGCAGCTGCATTGTCTGCATTAAGCGCGTGCAGTGCACGATCTCCTTTACCTTCTCTCCATCCAGTTATGGTTTTGAAGTGCTTTGGAAGCACCGATAGTATTATGAAAGTAAACTCAAAAATCCTGTCAGGAAAAGTCCCCACCTGCTTGAAGGATTGTTTCTATACACTTGGCTCTTTTTGTAGTGCTTTGTACTTTTGGCTCCTGTGCATCACTGTTTCTTGAAGAAATGACATCGCTTCTTTGCATATCCATCTTTGTCTGGAAACATAGTGTCCTGTAATTCCAGAGAATTAGTCTGCATTGAGAGCTGCTAGTAACAAGTCTGTAGAAGTGAAGTATCCAATGGATCCAATTCCTTCTTCTGAAAAAGCAGCTGACACGTAGGTTTTAATTCGAACTAGTTTTTAGGGTCTTCCTCTCTAATCCTGAACTCTCTTGCCACCATCCCACGTGAGCAGAGTGGATGGAGCGATCTTCTTGTGACCAGATTCTGTTCTTGATGTGTTTCGGTGCTTGGTCTTGTTCATGTCACTGAATTTTTGTTGCCAGCAGAAGCAGATAATGTGCCAGCGCTTCCAAGTGCGATGTGAGCGCAGTGTGACACCAGGTTGTTCATGACATGGGTTGAGTTTTTTTCTTTCCGTTTCAAACAGGTGCGAATTCAAACAGTACCAGCCTCCCATCTCCAGCAGGGAACAGTGTCTGGCTCTACTAAAGCAGTTTCCACTGTGGTTGTGACAACAGCTCCATCTCCAAAACAGACCCAAGATCAGCTGTGAACACTGATTTGAAAACGGATCACTTTCTAAGAACTTCCCTGCATCTGTTGCCATCCTCCATCCAACCACTCAAGACTACCTAACCACAGTCATGGCTAGGGACTGGACTGGATTCTGTTACCTTGCTTGTCTGGAA
Source organism: Falco punctatus (assembly GCF_963210335.1). Classification (NCBI taxonomy): domain Eukaryota; kingdom Metazoa; phylum Chordata; class Aves; order Falconiformes; family Falconidae; genus Falco; species Falco punctatus. The sequence continues at coordinate 4,031,663 of NC_137596.1, forward strand.
TCAGCATTGTGATGTCTACGTAGAAGTTCCACAGCAAAAGATGCTGTACCTACACAACAAAATGTTTCAGTCCAGATAATGTAAAGCCAAGTTCTGTGGCATTGATCGTTTAAGAAATGTCTTCCTTTTCTTTGTTCTCTTCCCATCCGAAGGGCTTTTTGCAAATACTGTTTCTGTTCATTTTGGGTTGTAGACAAAGCAGTTGATCTTGAGTCTTCCTTAACCAGGGAATCTCGTTTGGAAGGGGTAATTCAGTGGCTTTTCCAAGTCGTGAAGCAGATGCCTCCTTTTGCTGGAGGCGAGCTATCGCTCCTTTTACATAGGTGGCTTAGGATGGTGGTGTGGACACTGGAGAGTTTGTTTGTAACATAGCCTGGAAGTAGGCCCCTAACACCTTCGGTGTACTATTTATAGACTTTTTAAATACCTCTCCCCTATCTCTGAGCTCAGACTTTTTTGAACAGATACCACTTCCATGTCAAATTTCTGTCCAAAGCAGAATGAGAGAGTCAAGATGGCTTTTGCTGTAGAAAAGCCAGTAACTGTGGGGAAGAGCGAGAAGTGGAGGAGACACAGAAGTCATTGCCTGAACAAGTCTGTTGGCAAATGGGAATATAGTGGCAAGGAAAGCGTTCACCAGGAGGATCCTACTTTTGTTTTCCTCAACAAATAAACCTTTTTATCAATCAGAAAAGACTATAGCTTGTCTTAAAAGCTTGGAATATGCTTTCAAATATACCCAAACGGTAGTCTCTTGGACTTGGAAGAGATATTTTAACCCCTGATCCTGGCCTTTAGGTTTGTTTCTGCCTTTGTAGTTTTATCTATGTACATTTTGTTCAAATTTTGCACATACTGGAGATGAATCGTGGCTGTTCTGACATGACCTGGAAGCTTGATTGGAGTAAGATCAGAAGGCGTGTTGGACCAGGAGAAGAATAAAAGTGCAGAAAGCCTGACAAATCTCTCTGCCATCTCCTTTCAGTTTTGTACAGCTTGTTTTGTGTACAGTGATTGTCCAGCTTGCCAAGGGCTAATAGATTGTCCATCTTCTTTGTAAGATGGTTCTTTTTAACCTGGTTTCTTGTGTATTTTTTTTTGTTGGGGTTTGGTTTTTTGGTTTTTTGTTTTGTTTTGTTTAAACGTGGTTTGCTCCGAGTTACACGTTATTGAATATAATCTATTTAAAGAACCAAGTTCAGCACTCTTCCAACACTGGCTGAGCTGCGTGTCTGTTCAGAACCACTGCACCTGAGCAGAGCAGGCAGTTTTGTTGGGCTTCAGGCTGGGTGTGTCGATGTTTCTGGACAATAGCTAGCTTACTTCGGAGTGGTTTGGAGGAAATCGGGTATGTCAGTGACAAAAGAAGTGGCTGGCTGCAAGTGTTGAATAAGCAAGGCATGCCAATACACCATTTCAAAGCAAGCATTTGAATTACGTGTTTATATGCCTCGGGAACAGAATTTGGAGTGATAAAGGTTTTCTGATCACCTGTCTTTGTCCATTTTTGTACCTTTTTTGTACATTTAACGATCAACTAAGGAGACAGCAGAAGGGCTCTGGTTTGGGAGGGAGGCAAAGACATTCTTAAGTCCTTTTAGTTGTGAAGTTAAAATAAGAAATTAAAAGAGACAACAAGCAACTTCCTGGTATTGCTTATGTGAAAGAGCCTCTAAATTCAACAAGTAGTCAAGATAATCCTGTTATGTTAGTTCTGTTCGTAATTAATAAAGTTCTTCGGTGTCAACACCTACAGTCAAGTGCTGAAAATTGGTTACAGTGTGAAGCCCCTTAAATTTCTTTGAATCTTCTTGCAGGTAACTCAGTGAATTTGTCACTGGACACAGGAGGCTTTGGCAGTGTTAAGTTTAACAGAACAAGAAACCTGCATCTAATCCCACAAGTTTAGTGTGTCTCAGGTTGTTGATGCTGCTTTGAAGAGTCTTGCTGTTCAGGTCATTGCCATCCTGTCTTTGCTAAACGGATCGCAAACACGTGAGCAGTTTTTGCATTTGTTGCTGCTTCACTTAGGCCCATTCTCCTTGCTTGTAAGTCTAATTTTTGGGGAAGAAGCATCAGTTGCTGTGTGGGCTTCTGACTTCCAGCGGCTGCATGCTCGATTAGGTAGTATATGCTCGCTCCCCACTTCTGAGAACAAAGTACAGCCCGCGCTGTAGTTCGGCTGCCACCCGTCTGGTGAGTTGCTTCCACTCTAGTTGAAAAATAACCCTCGGGCTACTGCAAGTAAAGAGCCCGTGGTTTTAATAAGTAACCTTTAACTTCTACACAGTAGGCTGAAGGGCAGAGAGGGGCTCGAGGTAATTTTTTGGTGTATGCTGGCCCTGGATGAGGACACCTTTAAGCTGGACTCTGTCCAGGTGGTGTTTGCTCCTGCGTCCTCGTGCTCTGGACGCTGAAAGCTGTTCCGGAGGAGTACTGCTGTAAAAGCTGGCAGGGGCACACGCACGTAGGGGAAGAAGGCCTACAGAAAGTATTATACTGACGTTACCCGTTTTCCATCTGTTTGTCTTGCCTGAAACTAAAGGGGCTTTCAGCCTAATGTGTCTTTGCCGTTACTTTTTTTTAATTAAAAAATGGGAGCACAGCCTGTTTCTGTCACAGTGAGACGCTCGCTAGAGTTATCCAGGAGCCTTGATTATTTCTTAAAACCTGTGGATTCGATGTTGATTTCCATCAAGTGACTATCATGTAATCATTGCTTACAAGAACTGAGCGTGCGTGCGACACAAACTGCCTCAGGCCATTGAAAACCTTTCTAACCTTTATTTTAACAACTGCTCTGTTTTATTTAAATCATGGGGGAAATCTATATTTATATACCTCAGTAAGACGCCCCCATAACCCAATGAACTCACCTCGAGGTTACTTCAGGTGTTCCTTTTCAAAAACAATAGTTAATGGGGCATCAACCTGTGTATCTTTAGCAGCTGATCTTCGTTTTCCAAATACCTTGCAGTCACCGGTGTAGTTTTTCGGTAAGTACAAACCCCCTGTTACTCGTTTTTCATGTGGCAAACCTGAACCAGCGAAACCAGAACAAGGTCGCAGTAGACTCAGCTCTCTGACACGAGGTTGGTACGTGGTGCCTGACCTCAGGATGCTTCTGGCTGAGCGCTGCTCACATAGCACTATGGGGTGGCGGTCTGACGTTTGGACTTTGGCCCCACAACCTTAAACACAGTGACTCGGTGTGGACTAGGCAGAGCCGTGGGAAAGGAGGATGCCCTGCTGTGTCCTAGATGGAAGCTGGCTCCCACAGAAACATTTAATTCTGTAGTTGCCCCATAGCAACCAACTGGCCTCCGTCTGAGATTTACTTGAATCATGCTTATGTGGCTCGATCGGATGTGTTGTGGATCCTCAGTGTTACACTGGATCCCTCAACGGCAGCCTAATATATTGTTCACTCATTTGATAAAAGCTTCAGGGTAGCATTGCTCGAGCCGATGAAGCTTTTTGAATACCAGCTTAGCGTGACCATTTTATGGGAGTTTTGTGAAGGTATATTGAAACGTGGAGTCATTTTTGCACACCATGGATACCGTTTCTCCCACCCTGCCTCTCGCTGTCCAACCCTGCTACATACTGGTAAGTGATGGGGCAGCTGAGGCTAACAAGGGAGTACAATAACCATATCGTTCACAAAAGGGAAGTTATGGCATCCAGAGATTGTAGCCTAGCTACATCTTTCTTGTGCAGTGAACCTCTAGACAGCTAAATGTGACTCTCTGGCCCTAGGCTGCATTTGCAGCTGACACCTCTGAAGGGCAATTCATTTGACCTGCCTCTGGCTGGTCTTGTCGGATGAATCACTCTCTGGATATAACCACTTCTTTCCGTGGACTATGAAAGAATTCTGGATGAGTAGCTCAAATTTGTGTTTTTAATGATTTAATTTAGGGATGACGCATCTCACGTCAAGTGACCCATTCAATGTGAATTAATCCGTTTGGGCATGGATCAATCTCGTATGTGGCATCCTGCGTTGAAGCCTGAGAACTGCTAAATCAGAGGTAAATATTTTAAGAACCGATTTGTTTCCTTATGTCTAGAAGTATTTACCAGACCAATTTGGTAAGCCTTGCATCCTATCTTCTAACGTTACTTTTTCTCACTTTCCCACAGTTTGCAAGACCTGGAGCAAAATAACTCGCTTGCCAGCACCAAGATCCTTGAGGCAGAAACATGTTGGTCTTTCAGAGCTCCAGGATCAGGAGGTTTCACACGGCTTCAAGAGCGGAAGGCACCGACCAAATACAGCAGGGAGCATCAGTAAGTGGATGTGCTGACCCAGAGTAAGGCCTTCATGGCTTGGAAAATAGAAAAGCAAATGTGCCAAAGGTCACGCTGTTATACCTGTTGTGCTGACATGGCTTGAGGAGCTCATAAGGACCTGGAAGTGAGGACCTGCAGAGATGCTGGCATTGTTTGAAACTTGGTAAGTGGCTTTAATGTGTTCTTGTGTCGTTCTGAGTGAATTTTTGGCAACAACGTGGAAAATTTTCAGTTTGTGCTTGGGGAAACAATGTCTGCTTGGTATTTATGAGACATGCCTACAGAAACATGCTTCTATACCTAGAAAAATATGCTTGATTACTCAAAAAAAAGTATTTGCACTGAGGGCTTTTAAATCACTTAAGCAGGTGACTTGTAAGTCAGCCTATGGTGAGAATTGTTCCTGTGTTCTCAGTTACACGGTGAAATGATGGGTATGGGCAGACAGTCAAAAGCCCTTGAGTCACTGCAACTTTCTGAATTCCTGCTCTCCCTTTGCCCTGCTTTGCTCCTGTAAGGAAGGCAAGTTCTGTTGCATAGCTGGGGTGGCCTGAGTAGCTTAATGACAAGCAACAAGCCGTTGTAGTGAGGTTTGCTTTTCACAGTGTTCCTGCACTGAAAGCGCACTTCTGTCTTCGGCTGGCCCCTGCCATGGCTGAAGGGGTCTCAAAGCTGGTGCAGAGCAGAGAGCAGGGCGGTTACCTTCTCTGTCAGTTCTGCAGTTGTCACAGCATCATGCAGCCTCTGTAGGAAGCTGGTTGCTTACCAAAAATCATAGACTTAACTGGGTGATTGTTCCAAACATGCACTAGGACGGCTGGGCAGGTGGGAAGATGTTAATGTGCAAAGCTGAGGATTTCCCCAAATGCCCAGAGTGCTTCATTGTCACATAGATAACACCCTGTTCCTTTGAAGTGCAACCTGAAAGGTTAGTGTGTGGTTTTTGGATAGCTGTGACCAAGGGAGAGAGCCCCCAGTCAGAGGGAGGAGTCCTTTGTCATTAGAAAGCTGAGCTGGGGTGTGGTTGATAGGGTTTATTCTATTTTTATTTTTTTGGCTTGTGTTGTGGAGGTGAGTCCAAGTAGCGTGGGCAAGCTGAAAGGGTGCTGCTGCTCAGAGTTAGCAAACCCAGGAGCTCCTTCCGTAGGAAGAAAGGTTTCACTGAGTATGTCCACGTGCCTGGATTTGAACAATTTTGGCAAGAAGTATCAGGGTTTAGATTAGGGCTGCATTTAATCCTTCCTTGTATTTTTCCTGGTGTTTTTTTTTAATGATATAAGTCAAGCATCACAGAGAGCAACAACTAACTGGCTGGGAACCACTGTTCTCAGCTCATGGGTATTTCCAGAGTGCTCTCTTCTCTCAGTACTCGAGATGGGTTGCAAGGTGAGGCATGTTTCCCACATCCCCCTGCCATCTGGTGGAAGGAATCTCAGGGCTTTCCTCCAGCCCATGGACCATCCTTACCCCACAAGCCCTGGCTGAGTTAGCAGCAGATGTCTGAGCTTCAGAGAACTGGTAGAAGAGCCATGGGAAAGTAAGTCAGAGCTGACCAGATCTTTGTGCAGTGAGGGAGATCTAGGTTGGCTGTTGCGAAAACGCACAGAAAGCACGGACACCTTAGTGCTAGAACAGAATGTCTTGAGAGGAGGGGAGTTTCCAAACAAACATGATACGTGGTGATCCTGGTTTTGGGGTGGAGAATGCACTAGAGCAGGTCTGCAAGCCTGGTCTAGCCAGCAGCGTGTTTCATCCAGCCTGCCACCTCACCCCGAAGGGCACTAGCGTCATCTGGGGGAGCATATGTCTTGCTTTTCACCTCTGACAGACTGAACTCTGCGGCTGAGTTTGCAGCCAGTCTTCCTGCTTTGGGGTGGGCACAGCAGCAGCACGGGTGGTCTCACCGTACCCTGCTAGGGGCAGCTGGAAGAACATCAGGCAGGCTGTTGCCTGAACGACAGCAGGAGCTGGGCCACAAAACAGCAAAAAACCCCGCTACATGCCCCGTCCCTTGCCCCCTGCACCAACAAAGTGAGGGAAATAGAGGAGTAAGTGAAAAGTCAAAGCTGCGTCCTTGTTTTTTTCGGTTGTAAACAGCTGTGGTAACACCAACACAAAGTCTGAACTTCTTTTCTCTGTGGAAAATAAGGAGAGCATGGGTGAGCTCTACGCATTAGTGATAAACCGAAGAGAAATGCGTGATCCCAAGGCATTGTCTGCAGCTCTTTCCCCAGCTGAGCCGTGGCCTCGGCTTAGGTATTTGCAGCTTGTTAGGCAGACAGGACCTTAACTGGCTTTGAATCTCGGGCGTGCCCCAGTGTGCAGCCAGGTTTCAAAATACCCACGGCCAGAAACCGGGCAATCAAGCCTGTCCACTCTGTCGCACTTACAGCTTGGCTGGCAAACACTGCTGTTGCTGATTCAGAGCTCACCAAAAAGGGTTTCTCTGCTTTCACAAGCCACGGAAGAGCTCAAGAAAGAGACCCAGCTAACAGAGTAGTCCCGGGAGCAAGCTTAGATCCTGTGGTGTGCTTCCCAGTGCTTTGGATTCCCATTGGAGTCCCATGACCGTCAGGTGGCTGGCACCGTTAGCAACAGAGGCACAAGGAAGGATCCCCCTTAATTTTGAAAACGAGTCTTAGAGCTCCTCGGGATGTGTTGGAGGGCTGAGGGTGGACTTTCTCATTTCAAGCTTGTTGCACGCTGCCCGCGTCCTTCGCTTGCTCACATGCCCGTGTCATCTGCAGGATGAAGCTGGTCACCAGTGCCCTTTGTTCTGGCCAGCTTTCGTGATGTCAGGAGGGCAGAGCTACTTGTGATCCCTGCCAAAGTCACGTTTTGGAAGCAGGACTCTGACTCCAGAGCACTTGAGAGAAGCATTTGACATCAAAGGAAAAGTTCCCATCCAAATGACACAGTTAATCCTTCAACAGCTTTCTGAAAAGGAGCACCACCTCTGGGCTCTGCCTCAAAGCAGCAGGTGGCCCATTGAGGGCAACTCACTGCACTTTTACAGGTCCCATTCTCCAAAGACAGTAATTATTCTTGCATTACAGATGGAGAGGCTGAATCACTACCAGCCAGCTTGCCCCAGGCCCGAAAGCAGGAGGAGCTGGCCCTGTGCAGATGGGCAGCGAGTGGTACCCGCAGCTCACCTTTTGCTCTCCGGGGGCTGCCGGTTCAGCTAGAAACCGAAGAGCTTCTAGATGACGTTTTCCTCTCCTCCCACTGAATCAGCCTTTTATTTACTCTTTGGAATGCAAAGTAACAGGACACCCTGTGAGTTTTATCTCTCTCCCCATCTTTTGTATCGCTGTGGAAGTTGCCGGACCGGATTGGATCGGAGGTTTTAGCTGCAGACACGGTCGGGGTGGTTTCGGGGCTGTCTGGCAGGAATCTGGGTGGGAGGGCACTGTAGGTGCGAGCCTCGCTGGGAGCAGAATCCTTCCAGCCACACCGCAGGGAGGAAAAGCCTTTGTCGCTCTCGGAAGCCGACCCTTCACCGGTGTGGCCGTGTGGATGGCTGCTGCTCCTTTTCCAGCCTAGAATTCTCAGGAACTGCCTCCACCAGAAGCCTTTTCCCCTGCAGGCAGCCTGCCTTCATTCCTTACGTAAGCAGCTGTCTTTTCCTTTCCTTCACGTGGATGTGGATGGCATTCCCAGGGCTGGGAGCTGATGCGGAAGTATCCTACCTGTTCAGACGACGTTTGCCTCTCTGCCACTAATCCCTGTCTCCTCTGGGACTCTCCTGGGGGTCGAGCTCAGTGCGGTTTAGCTCTTGGAACTTGCATACGGTTCTGACAAGACGGACTCGGTTCCCAGATTTCAGCGGTGCCTGAAGCCACTGCTGTCCTTCCTGCTAAAGGCGTGTTAAACCTCCGCTTGCTGCTCTCCTAGTGCTGTCGGGGCCAAACTGATACGAAGAGGCAACGTGAGGAGGAGGAGGAGGAGGAAGAGGAGGAGGAGACGGCATTTCTTGGGTGAACTGGTAGAAGTGGGAAGAAACAGAGGCTTTCCTGCCGACTGCTGCCATTGCACGTGGGTAAGTGGCTTGGTCATTATGCTTCAGTTCCATCTTTCTCCATAGTCACTTGGCTGAGCTCAGCATCTGTCAGACAGACCAGAGAGACACATGGAAGTGTCCTACCGCAAAAACACGTGGCACACTGCTTATTGGGAATTGCTGCTTATTGGGAATTGCTGCTTATTGGGAATTGCTGCTTATTGGGAATTGCTGCTTTGGTGTTTTGGGACTTGACAGTGCCCAGAAGCAGGGCACCCGCACCTACCGTGGTGCTTCAGCCATCACTGCAACACAGCCACGAAGTAAATCATTGCAGCAAGGAACTGGCAGCAAAGAAGCAGGAATCTATCATTTAGGGCTCTAAACTGGCTGCCTCCCAGCTATACGGTATTTTATGTTTAGCACGTGTATTGCTTTCTTTTTTTTCCCCCACAGTGATTGCATCCCCTTGTTCAAAGAGCCGGTTGGGCTCATGAATTACTTTGTAAAATGTCAGTGGCTTGATGACAGGAAACACAGGGCGTTCACAGCACCGTGTGAAACCAGGAGCTGTGGATCTTGGAAGGAGACACCGTAGGCCTCGGAGAGTGCGCCTGCGTCTTGCCCTCAGCAGGCACATCCCAGAGCCTGGCACCTGCCTGGAGATGAATTGAACAGGAGAAATTTGCAGAGCCAAAGAGCAGCGGGTTCAGCTCGGACTAGCTGCTTTGTACCTACCACCTGCTGTTTCATGGGGGTATGGAGTCAGGCTGTAGCACCAGCAGGCAGCTGGGCAGGGAGTGGCTGTACAACTGGAGTGCTGGGCAGGGCTGGGCATCAGCCGGGGAGCTGAGAGCAGCTCCTGACATCAGCCAGCCGGGTGGTTTCAGCAGGCTGACTAACAAAGCCACCTTTTGAAGGGAATACCCTAAATCCAGACATACTTCCTGCTGTGCGTGCTGCTCAGCGAGCAGGCGGGATTCTGGTAGCTGCTGAGGGAGCAGGGAAGGCGATGGTGGAGGTATTTCTTTAAGAGCACTGATGTGACATTGTATTTTTCACCTAGAGAGAAAACAGCAGGATCAGAGACCTGACACCATCTCTTTTTTTCCCCCCAGAGCAACACCTGCAAAAGGGACGCAGAACTTGCGCTCCGCAGGAGACATTTTAGAGCGAGGGGAAACAAAGGTAACCCAGCCAGTGTTACCTGCCTGTGGCGTGCGAATCGGTGGGCAACTCCTGTCACACCCACACCAGAGTTCTGGGCGATTCACATGTTTGGGTGTGGGAAAAATCAGTTTGTGCTGGATGCAGTTGGTGTAAAGAGGTTCAGATCAGCGGTGGGATGGCCCGTTCAGGCTTTGCGTGTTGGTATAGACTGTCGCGTGTAGGACAGAGAAGGTGAGAACCCTTCCAAGAAAGATAATATTGCTCCAGCTGTTTTAATCTTGACTTACTCTGGAATGTGAGAAGCCTAAATATTGGAGGGAGGAAGGAAGTCATCTTTCCAAGAAGGGGAGAATGATGGAGTAAGACAGCATCAGGAATGCAGATTTCGGTGTTAAAAGTCCTCTTTCAGACCTGCATTAGAGCGTTCTCAGAACCCAGGGCTTTGCTGCTGGTCCCTCCCTTTCTTCTCTGGGGGCACTGTTTAATATTATACCGTACCGTCCGCGGGAGCTGTGGCTGATATGCCAGCACGAGTGCTGAATTTGTGCCGGACTGCCTTGTGGCTTGTCATTTGGCACCTGGTCTCCTCTGTTTGGTTAAGAGATGGCTTATTCCTAAAGTGCTGTAGCCTAGCTGAGAGCAGGTTTCAGGCTGGGATAAAGGAAATATTTTGCTTTGGTGGCCTCGGCCTACCAAATGTTTTGGGGAACAATGGGCTTGAAAAGTGCCCGTGCATGCTGGAGAGGTGCCCTCTTTGCAGCAGGGTTTCAAAAAATGATTGTCCCCTGAGATGGGGTAAGACCTTAGGTACATAAAGCTTAGCCCTGGAAACTGTTCTGTACACAACTGCTGGCAAGCCCTCCTGCCGACTGCGAGGTGGCTTGTGTTGGGAAAAGATTTTTGTGGTTTCATTTACTAAAGCAAAGCACGTGGCAAAAGGGTCTCCTCGGATGATGCAGAGCTTGTGTGGGGCTTTTGGGCAGGGCTTTTCAGGTGCGACGTTTTCCTTAATTTCCCTGTGGATGCTGGTGAAGCAGGAGAGGGGGGGTCACAGCCGGACACGGGAGCGTTGGGGGACCTGTGGGGTGTTTCCGGCTTCCTGCACCCGCCTGGAGTGCGGAGAAGGAGGAGCTGGGCACTGTGCCGAGCCGTGCTGTGCCGAGGCAAGGAGCAACCGTGCCATGGCGGCCTGAGCCGGCACGGCACTGCCCTCGCCATGGAGCAGGGCCCCACCGCTGCTGGCATGAGGTACAGCGCCCAGCTGCAGGTGAGAGCGGCACCCGGTGCCGGGGGGGCTCGGCGGGGCTCTCCCAAAAGCGGTCAGCCTTTTGCTGAGCTGCCTCGTCCTCTGCTCGCTCTGGTTCCTTTGAGCCTCGCGGGGCTGCTCGGGATCCCTTGGGAAGCAGGAGATTCCCACCCCCCCTCTGCTGTTGGGTGAGGTCAGGAGAACCTGTTTGGGGGATGCTGCCGAGCCCAATGGAGCAGGAAAAGAAAGACCAGCTCTGGGAAAGTGGAGATCCCTGCCCGCCGCAGTGCAGCGGTCTGTGCCGGCGTTAAGACTGCCTCGATGCTGGTGTTGCCGTGGCTCTTGACGGTTTTGATTTTGGCTTAAGCGAGGCGCTGGGGATGTGGGTAAAGATAAACTATGTGTAGGTGAACTGTTTGCAGCACGTGGGGCCGGGTTGTTTAGCAACAGATCTAACTAAACCTGTTGAAGCCGTCAGGAGGTCTGACTTTAACCGAGGGCTCTGGGGCTTCGTTAATTAACCGATGCGTTACCAGTGTGCTTTGAAACTTGAGTGAGCCTAAGCTGTAGTCTTGGCTTTTTGTCTTTCTGGCTGAGGGTCGGGCAGCGACTGTTGGTTTTGGGTTGCATCTCCAGAGCCTGTTCTGTGCCACAGAGCTGTTTCGAAAGTGGGCTTTTAGGTTAAAGCACGACAGCAGCGCTTCCCAGCTCAGCTGCAGGCTGTCTGCTGGCCGTCTCTGCAGCCAGCTTTAGCGGTTGTTATCTGGTAGTGGCAAAGGAGCCAGTGGTATTGGCACCCATCAGAAAGCTGGCCTACAGCAAGAAAAGGTTTCCCTTGCCTCCACCCCCGCTGTCTTGCCTGTGTCAGGGCTGCGGTGACTGCCAGGAGATGCTCTCGCCGATACCATTCAGCTCGAGCTTCTTGTTCCCCGGCTGGGTCGGGGTGACACTGTAGCGTGCAGCCTGCTGCCCCCTGCCCGGCTTCTCCCTCTGACAGAAGGCAGGTTCGCACGTTACGCAGGGCTGTGTGCTCGAGTCAGTCCCTTCACGGTGGGACAGCGGCACGCCAGGTCCTTTGCCTGGTTCTGGATCAGTTTTCCCCCTGCATTGGTTTGAGAGGAGCTGATCTGATCCAGGACTTCCCCGAAGACGGTACCTGCCCTCCTGACAGTAAGCAGCCTGAGGAATTTGTCCCTTGTGGACCGACTGTTGTTGGACTTGGCTCCCTATAAATGTAACAGTGGAAGAACTGTGAGTTGTTTTGCAAGGACTGCATCTCCTGCTGAGGTGGAGAAGGAGCTGTGGCAGTTCTTGGGCACAGTGAGGAGAAGCTGCTTCTCTTCCTCGGAAAGATGCGGGGCTTTTGTGTCAGGTAGTAGTGGGTGGGTGAGCAGCTGCTCGGGCCAGTTTTACTGCTGTCGGTGCCAAAAGCAAGCAGGGATAAGGAAGGTGCAATGAGAAAAAAAGCTGAGGCCAACCAAGGGCGCCCCAGACCTTTGCTCAGCAAACAAAAGATCACTTTGTAAAACCACTGAGGGAGCAACGAGAGTTTTTTTAAGGGCTCTTAAGGGCTTGGCTGTGGAGAAGGTATCTGAGCAAAGGTTCTCGCCCTGCCTGGGGTGGAATATGCCGTTTCCATCCAAAGGCCACCAGGGCTAGCCTTGCAAATAACCTGCTGCTATATCCGGGCGATAGGCTGGGGCAGAGCAGGGAGCAGGTAACAGGGATGGGTTTGCCAGGGAAAGGCTTCGCCGGCTTGGAGATGCAGGTGTTTTCCCTCCTGTTCCTCCAAACATTCAAATGTCGTGGGCCAGATCCGCCTCCAAGCTGTAAAGGTCGGTGAGGAGCATGGGCGAAATGTAGTGATGAGGTGGAGGGTTTCATCGAGGTCTGGGGTGCAGCTGGTTTTGTTAAGCTGCTGGAGAGCATTTTTGTTGTGCGGACGGTGCTTTCTGTGCCAGGAAAGATATAAGAGTGTTTTAAATAAGCTATTTGCATCTGTGGCATGTTTCTCTTCTGGTCTGGGAATGTGTGTTGTAGGGAGGAATTTCATGGCTCATAGCTACGTGGATCAGGCCTGTAAGGTGGTTTTATTTCTAGCTTTATTTCTAGCTTTATTTCCCACTTCTCCTCAAGAACTGCTAAGACTTAAGCATAAACGTCTGTGCTACAACACAAACACAAATCAGAAGCGGGGTCGCTTTTGTGGAGCTGCTGCGTTGCACTGAGAGAGCTGCACTGATGAGCCTGGTGCAGGGCAGCAAGCCAAGCCCGTGCTGTCCTGTGCAAACATTAACTTCAGTTTCTTCCGTAATAAACCTAAAGGAATTTGGTTTCTTGTATGACTCAGGATGGTCACAAGGCGATTGAGTGCTGTAGAGGATTGAGCTCGAAATTGGTGTGTGAAAACAGGTGTGTGTGACTCGTGTGCACTTGCCCTCTGTGCCTGGAAGGCAGACAGTCTGGAGGACTCCGCATCCTTTGTTTCCTGCTCCATATTCCCCTGTTAGTCCTGACGTCACCATTTGATAGTGTCATTGCCCTTAATACAGAACTGAAGATGAAAAATAATACGCTGGTGAAGTATTTTAACATTAAACAATTATGAAATCGGTGTTTTACTTCCCATGTTGGGGCAACGCAGCACAGATATGCCTTACAAGAACTTAGCTCTTGGTGTGCTGTTTCCCTGTTATTTCTTACTGAGAATAAGAAGGGAACAGAGGAAATTACTCTTACCAGATCTCTTCCTGGAGGAGTGTTGGGTTTTGCAGCAAGAGTCGGGGCAGGAGTTGATCTCAAGAGCTGGTAGCTGCGCTTGAGCTGCTTGGGTGAAGCGAGTTGCACGCTGGGCACACCATGTGTCAGCAGCTTCTAGATTTATTTATTTTTTTTTATTTCTAGATTTATTTATTTTTTTTTATTGGAAGCAGGCTGTTTCCCCTTATGCCAGCACCACAAAGCTGGCATTGGCTTTCAGTACAATCTGGGAAACCTCAGGGTTTGGAAAGATAACTTTCTTGGCTCTTTCTGCCCTGTTGATCTCAAAGGCTGGGGTGTCCCAGGCTCTGATCCCAGCTCGCTGGCCGTGTCCCGAGCTGGTTGATGAGTCGATAGGTTTCATTCCTCACATTTCTCATGTAATATTTATTTTAGTTTTTATTGAATACCACCTGAGGCAGGTGTGGCTAGAAAAGGGGAGGTGGGAATTGCCTCTTGGATACACAGGCTGGGATCTACAGGGTGTAATTACCAGCAAGAGTCTAACCGCGTAGTTGGATGACTCTGCTTCATCTGAGACCTCCCGGGGCCACCTCCGACTCGGTGTTTTATGGGTTCCTTTTCTGGGCTGTGTACATTAGTGCCAGGCAGTGGGTCTTCTGCAGTGAGGCTGCCTTGGTTGCCCACCTGCCCCTAACCTTCTGTGATCTGTACAGCTTTGGCCCCGAGCAGTCCTGTGGCGGGGCAGTCTGGAATATGGCGGAAGTCAAGGGAAGCAGCTGAGTCTCCCAGCTGCCTGGTGCTGGACAAACAAATTATCCAGTCCTTCTGTGGGTCAGGAGCCAGAGAACCCAGATGCAGACACTGAGTGAGAGGTGGCACATCTGTTTTGGAGGAGAGGGGAGCAGTGAAGGCTTTCGGTGCCTGGGACGCATCACACTGTCTTGCTGGAACTGCCAAACGAGCCAGAAATCAGCCTCCGTGGGCTGATCCCGGATGGACCCCCACTTTGTACGCATCCCAGAAATCTTGCTGGAGAGCCGTACCCTGTGGCACATCCTACCCTTTTTGCAATCCCTCTTGGCAGGGGGGGGGCATCTCTGCTTTCCAGAAAGCATCTCCAGTCCAGTCTTGGCTGTGGTAGTTCCCACCATGCCCGTGCGCCCGCTGAATTTCCTGCTGACAGAATTAGTCACTTCTGCATCTGGTTTGTCCAGTCTGGCAGAGTATGGTTGCCGTCTAAAAATATATCGTGTGGCTGACTTACGGAGGAGGAGGGGGAAGGTTTGCTTAAGCATAGGACTTCTGAGGTGTCTGTGTGTAGGAGACCTGCAAATGTGATAGAAATCTGTCTGTGTGCGCTCCTTTTCCAAGTTCCCTTATGGAGTTGGTACTCCCGGGGAAACCGAGGCACAGCAGAAATGTCTTTCTGACCCTTTCACTTGATTGGCATGTGTCTTTCCTGCCAGGGCACCACGTGGCTGCAGCAGTCACACCAGCCAGGCTGACGCTGTGACCAGAAACCTCTGACGGTGCCATGGGGAACCCCGCCGTGATGGTGGTGGGGAGGGCAGAGCGAGGAGGAGCAAGAGGAAGTAACCGAACCTGTGACTAAGGCGGAGAGAATATCAAGGAAGGTTTTCTGTTAATAATGTTTATTGGAGTAGTTTCCTTGAGAAGGGCGAGTCAGACCTTGAGTCACTTTGGGCTAGAGATGGTTTCTCGGGGAACCACGGGCAAGGTGAGAGCAGGATGTGCGGACAGATCCTGTCGGGTTTACATCTGCTGTTGGGACGGACTGTTCGGTACATGCGAGGGAGATGTGCAGTGACGGTTAGCTGAAGGAGATTAAAGTTGCAGCTGTCTTTTGCTTGACTGAACTATGATCTTTCAACCCTGTCTTGCTTCTGATTCCATCTGATTTTTGCTTAACTTAGAGGCTGGTGACCAGCCCCGCAGAGGAGGTATTTTCCCGACAGGCAGGAGTGGTGGCAGCGAAGGGGACGTGCAGCACAGTGAGGGCGCAGAGCAGAGACTGAGCCGCTTGCGCGCAGCTGACTCGGGTGCTGAGGTCAAAAGGGAGCTTTTCGTGCTGAGTGTGGGCAGGGAAGATTCAGCCTCTTACTCCAAGGTTGGAACACGGCCTGTCTGATTCCCGACCTGATTTGGCATTCCGGTAGTGCTTGTGGGATGCTCCAGATTCTTTGCCTTGTGTTGAGAGGAGAGTTCGCAGGAATCGCTGTTGCTAACCCAGGCTGCGAGACACGGCAGCTCTTCAAAGCAGCTGCACGCAGGTGTCCGAGTTGGCTGGGGAATAGAATGGCGTACGTAAGGTATGAGGATGGTGGAGGGGGGGATCTGCAATAGGGAACTGAGGGCAGGGAGGGAAACCTCTTGGGATCCAGGCTCATATCTGCCTCTAGTCACCGGGTAACTTCTGGCAAGTAACAGTGTCAGTGATTGCTTATGCACTTTGTACGGGAGTAATAAGAAAAATAACCTCCCTAGGAGTCCCCACACTCCTTTCATTTCTCTTGGTGCTGTGCTTGTCACTGCTGTCTCAGCTTTGGAGCCAGAACAAACTGACAGAGGCGTGCTGTAAACTCTAGCAGGTTTAGGATCTTTTTTCCCAAGAGCAGCGGTGAAATTGTCTAAAGAAAGATCAGACAGTGAGTTTTCTTGCCTAATTTCCTTTGGTCTCGCTGCAGCTGCTGGAGCAGTGTGTGCCTTTGTATGCGTTGGAGGCGGAGGGGAGCTATCTATTACCTCTGATTTAATCATGCTGATTAGTTGCTCCTGTCTAAGAGTTTTCTCTCTGCAAAGACATAACCTTTAGCTCGAAGATGATGTTAAAACACATCGGCCACAGCGTTGTGCAGTCTGGCTTTGTGCAGCAGTATCTCCTGCTGGCAGCTGAGCCCCGTTTTCGTCTGGCAGTTTGGGAAAACTGAACTTGGGGATTTTGCAGAGGACCGACAGTACCCTCAGCCGAAGGGGATACTGTCTCAAAATAGGTTTTTTTCTGCTCTCCCGGTAGCCAGAGGAGACCCCATTTCGTTGTGCTGCTGCTGCTACCCCTTGTAATGCTACACCTCTCGTACAAGAAGCGTGAGATCCCTCTTTCAGGAGAGGAATGCCATCTAGCTGAACTCAGCCTGCCAGGGGAGTGTTATTAAGGCCAAGATTTATCAGCTTGGGCCCACAAATTGTTACTCGGAACACGCAGAGATGCTGTCTTCCCCGGTGAGCTGGAGGCAGGCCGGTCTTCCTCGCTGACCCCAGGAAGGCTGGCAAAGCTGCTGCGGCGTGAACAGCTACATCAGTGTGTGTGTATACAGATATATAGATAAATGAAAAGGCCCTTGGGGCTGTTTTTCTTGCCGCAGGCTCCTGCAGATGTTAGAAGAGAATGAAATACTTTTCTTTCTGCTCACAGCAGCAATGTATGGGAAGTCCTGGGAAGGCTTGGCACTGCCAGGTGGGCGATAGGAGATGCTTGTGAGACTTGTGGCCTGTTTCTTTTCTTTACCTGGTTTAGGAGGATTTTGCATGGTTTGGAAACCGATGGGAGCCAGACGGCTGTTTTGAAGACGGTGCATCAAACTCCAGGCAATCTTGACTTGGCTTGCAGAGTTTCTTCATTTAGAAAGTCTGTATGTGTTTAAGCTTTATTTTGTGGGGGTTCTGCTCTCAGGTTTCCTTGGATTATATTTTCAAGTTCTTCCTGTATGATCACAGAAGGCTAACTGGAATCAGAGCATCCCCCGTGGGATTGTCCTCTGTGGTCCAGCCGAGTCTTTTCTTTCTTCTAGTGGTGGCTGGATGTTGGTTGTAGAAGCAGCCTGGCACCTGGGAGATGCTGTGCTTCACGTCGGTTTCTTTCTGCAGTAAATCTCCCAAATGAACGAAGGCTTCCTTCCCTGTGCTGTAGGGGAGAGCTGTCGAGTGATAAACTCAGATTATTCTGAGAGCAGATGGTTCAAAAGCTTGTTGTTCTGGTCTTGGCGGCCTTCTAGTAAGTGTTTGCAGAGGAGGAAGGTGCCTACCACTTCCCTTTCTGTTGTAAAGGGCCTCTGGCAAACGCTGCGGGGAGGAGAGGCTTTGGTGTGGTGTGGAGGGTGGGAGGACAGGTCAGGGAGCGGGTAAAGAAAAGGGCAAAAGGAGCCAGGGAATGGTGCGAGTGGGAGCCGGGCTTTCCTGCAAAGCAGGCTCGGGAAAGGCGATGCGGTGGAACCATTGCACCGAAGGGAAGTGTAGCGAGGGCGTCTGCAGGAGAGCGCGGAGGGCTCAGAGGTCCCTCTGTCGACAGGATCCCCCTTTGTTTTCCCTGTTTTCCCTGTCTTGAGAGCTTGTGAGATTTGCATCCAATTAACCCGAGTTGTTAGCATATGTTTGTGTCAGCCCTGGCAGCATCTGACCCTGTGTCCTGTTTGTGGCGACGGTACCCCTTCCGGAGCACGGGGATGCCTGTGAATGCAGCAAATCTGTGCTGGCTGGTACTTTGCCTTGTGGCATCCTTGCTGTGTGTGATACAAGTTACAAGTGATTACAAGTGATACGGAGCCCCCGAGTTGCCGGGTTCATGGTAAGACTCGGGAGAGGGGAAAATGGGAAGGTGGTGGCTGGAAAGGTGAGGCGTCCTCATGATTTGGGCAGTTTGCTGCAGGCAAAGCGCCCTTCCTGCCCGGAGGAGGCTTGAAAAGAAAGCAGATGTGGTCTGCTCTCCCGGCACGCATTAGCCAGCTGGGGCGAGGAGGGGAAGTGCTAGGGGAGCGGGTGCCGATCTGGGCCCCTGAGGATGCTCTGGGCTGTGTGGGGTCCTCTGAAAACATCTGGATCTGCAGCTGCCCTGGGCCCGAGGGACAGGTAGGAAGGAGGGACAGGTAGGCAAGCGGGGCAGGGGATGGAGGGCAGGCAAGCCGAAGGTGCGAGAAAGTGAAACCCCGAGGCACCGAGGGTTTCGCAGCCGATGCAGGGCTCTGTGCTGTGACAAGAGACCTTCCTCTTCCTCACCCGGCCCCGTGTGGGGCGGTGGTGGCAGAGCGCTGTGCCCGACAGTTGTCATTCCTCATTCCTGGGCGGCTGTTTTAGGGCTCGCTCTTCATTAGCCAACACGTCCTGTCCTGAGAGCCTGGGGGGTGTCTGTGGCCATCTGAGTGTTTTGGTTTATTTCTTTGGGTGGGTGTTTGCACCGAACAGAGAATCCCAAGCAGAAATAGGGGAGTGCTGTGTGGGCCCAGGAGACGTACAGAGAGTTGCGCACACGTAAAGGAAGTGGCTCGGTTTCTTCTTTTACGGGAACACTGTTAATAGCTGTGCCCCACGAGCTGCAGGTGACACACCTGCCGCATAGCGAGCGCTTGGCAGGGGTGACTTTTGTCTGTGATTTCATCTGCCGGCAGGCAGAGATCCTGGAGGTTGTGGGCGTCTGACGTACCACCCTCACGGAGGGGTGTGTGGCCTTGCCCCTGAGCCTGCTGGAGCTGCTGACCTTGTGTTAGACCCAAAAAGGAACTAGGTGTGTGCAGGAAAGCAAAGTGAAAGCCTTCAGGGTTTGTCCTGCCGTGGGGTGGCTGCGGAGCCGCCGGCGTGGAGGTGTGCCGTGTGCTCTCCGTGTTGGGGAGCTGCTGCGTGCAGGTAGCTCTGCTCTAGGCTGCTTTGTGCTTGGACCTCTCCAAACCAGGCTTTGGGAACAGCCTCTCCACCGTCCTGCCTTCTCTCCTCTCCTAGGACATGAACAACCTGGAGGAAGGGGTGGAGTTCCTCCCTGCCATGAACTCCAAGAAGATGGAGAAGCGCGGTCCGAAGCGGCGGGTGGTCGTCACCGTCGTGATCGTTGTTTTCCTGCTCATCTCTCTCATCACCGGCCTCCTGGTTTGGCACTTCAAATGTGAGTATGATGTCTGGTGGGTGGTGGTGTGTAGGGTGATATCCTGGGACCATATCCACGTGGAAAAGCTTTGTTATCGGGTGTTGCTCACACGTGACCTCTGTAGCTCTGGGAAGGCTCTGGGAAGCAGGGCAACACCTTTTCCTCCCCCCTGCCCCAACTGCTGTCACTGGGGACCTGCTATGTCACGGGCCCAGCCCAGACTGCTCTTCCTGATGCCAAACCATTGCCTTCCAGACAGGAATGTGGCCGTCCAGAAGGTTTTCAATGGCCACTTGCGGGTTCTGAACTGGGACTTCCTTGATGCTTATGAGAACTCCAGCTCGCCGGAGTTCGTCATGCTGGCCAGGAAGGTGAAGAGCACGGTAAGAGGTTTCTTGCATCCCTCCTCCTGCAAGCAGAACTTTTTGCTCCTGCCTCGTGGTCACGGGGATCTTGTGTATAAGACTGCATGGAGCTTTGTCGCTCCTCTCAGCTCTCCCTGCCTGTCGTGACACACTGGGCTGGGTGCAGGGAGCCTGCCTTGAAGATGGGTCTTGGCACCACAGCTCCAGCCCAGTGCCGCGGCGTCTCCCTGCCTCTGCAACCCGGCGTGTGCCGTCAGAGGCTGCCTGCGCAAATCCCAGGGTCGATGGATGAGTCAGGGCTGGGAGCTGAGGCAGGGGGGTGTCTGCCCTCTGTGATGAAGCTGTGGCTGGTCTTGCCTTTCCCCTCAGACTCAGGTACTCGTTGTGCTTCCCCCAGGGAAGAGCGGGGTGAGCTGAGTCCTGTCGAGCAGGCTGTGGCGTGCAGCTCTGGGCGCTTCTGGGACTCTCAGCTTTCCCTTTCCTCTCTTTGCCCTCTGCAGCCAGCGATGCTGATTTTCCATAGCAGGCTTGATGCTCTATCTGTCGCTAGCCTTTCCCCCCTCCTTGCTTCTAGACATGCCGAACACCCTTCTTTAAACCTTTCAGGTGGAGGAGATCTACAGGAATCATGCAGATATTGGCCCTTACCACAAAGAGACAGTGATAACTGCCTTCAGGTGAGTGTCGGGTGCTGTCTGAGCCCTGTCTGGGAATGGAGGAGGGTGATGCTGAGGTGTCGTGCAGCCGTATACCCTCATACCTGGGCTGCTGGGGATGGAGGCACCTCAGTAGTCACCCTGAGTGACACTGCTGAGGGGTGGGCAGTGAAAAGCGACCTGAAAATGCACATTGTTTTCTGCCAGCCCTCATCACTGTATGCTGAGGGAGATGTCTTGGGGAAATCTAGGTATGGTGCATCAGAGAGAGCCCTGTGAACTGCAGTGGGTGGTGCCTGGCACCTTTGAAAGGGAGTCCCCAGGCTGGCAGGGGCCTTTGCTGGGCACAGTTTGCTTAACTTGTCATTGGGACACCCCCTTCCCCGTGGCCATCCTCCAAAACCGGCTCATCAAGTAGCCTGGCTCCTTCTTCTACTGCTACTTGAGCCCTCCTGTCTGTCCTTGCTCTCACCCCATAACTGCCCCTCCCCTGCAGCGAAGGCAGCATCATTGCCTACTACTGGTCAGAGTTCCTCGTCCCCAAGTACCGGGCGGAGAGTCTGGACAGGGCGATGGCAGACACGCAGAGCCTGATCCAGAGGTGGAACCCCCGCCTGCGCAACCCCATGCTGAAGGTGGAGTCGGTCGTTGCTTTCCGTGAGTGCTGGTTCTGCTGTCCCTGGGTCTCCGTGTGGCACTGGGGCGCGTGTCGCTGGAGGGGTAAGCTGCCGCTTGCAGCCCTCCCCGGGGTGCCTGGGGCAGCAGGGACCGCTGAAGGGTGAGTGTAAGGACCCGGCTTTCACAGCACTGCTTTGATGGGCTGAGCATGCCCAGGGGATGCTGCACAGACCCACTGCCCCTCGCTGGAACGCTCTGTGCTCCCCTCTGAGCCCTTCTGGAGAGGGACAGGGATGAATCCTCCCTCCTGAAGACGAGAAGCTTGATCGCTCGGCTCCCCAGAGCCCAGGCAGGAGCAGCCTCCCCCTGGCTCGCAGGGACAGAGCCCACGAGCAAGGCCAGATCAGTGTGGGTCCTGGGGACAACTTCAGCTTTGTGCCCAGGGACTTTCCACAGCCCAAAGGATGTGACACCACCTCTGTTTTCTCCTGCAGCTGCCGACCCCAGCATAGCTTACTCCGCTCGGGACAGTAAGTACAGTTCTTCCCTCTCGTAACGGCCGCTTTGCGGTGGTGGTTTCCCCCGCGGGACGGGGCAGGGGCTGAGCAGGGGTGCTGTGCACGCAGGCAGAGCACGGCGTGCTGCTCGGGGCTGGTTTGAGCTCGGCCAGGCTGCGGCACAGCCCTTGCTGTTGTCCAGCAGTGGCACTTGGCTCTGGCTGCCCTTTCCCGGTGTGTCACTTTGCAGAGGGATGCTGATGCGCAAGGGACAGCCTGCGGCCAGGGGAGCCGTGACCAGTGCTGACCAGTGCTGCGTGACCAGTGCTGACCAGTGCCGCACTCAGCATCTCGGGGAGAGGCAGGGCAGAACCTCCTGCTTTGCCTTGTTAACTCTTGGCTGCTCTCCCGGGCAGAGAGCTGCATGTTTTCCCTCCACGCCAAGGAAGGGGAGATCACCACTTTCACCACGCCGGGCTTCCCCAACAGCCCATACCCCAACAACGCGCTCTGCTACTGGACGCTGAGGGCGGACGCCAACGCTGTCATCAGCCTGACCTTCAAGACGCTGGAGCTGGAGCCGTGCACGGATGACAGTGACTACATTAAGGTGTACAACTCCCTGAGCCCCGTGGAGCCCCACGCTTTGGTCAGGTGAGTGTCCTCGTTGGGTTCCTGTGCAGCACCGAATCCTGGCGTGGTTCTAAGCACTCCTGCTGGTAACTGAGCTCCTGCCCCTGCTCAGAGGTGATCCACCCTGCTTGAGGCTCGCTGTGCCTAATGGATTTCGTCCTTTACTCCCTAGGCTCTGTGGGAATTACGCCCCTTCCTACAACCTGACCTTCCTGTCCTCCCAGAACGTCATGCTCGTCACGTTGATTACCAACAAGGAGGGGAGATTCCCTGGCTTTAAGGCTGAGTTCTTCCAGCTCCCGAAGATGAAAGGTGAGCAGAGGCCTTGGCCCGGTTCCCCCCACCTCTCCCTGCTGCGGGCAGCTGAAGAGGGAGCTGCAGCTGTGGCTGTGGGCAGCTTCCCCGGGGTGCTTCCAGGGCTGGGATTCATGGAAGGAGGTCACATCTCAGCTCTTGGAGCTTGCCTTGCCCGCAGTGCTCTTGGCTGCTGTAATGATGTCCCCCGAGGAGGCCAGAAGAAGAACTGTGGATTAGACATGCAGATTGATGTACGCAGGGAGCACCTAAGTGATCTCCTGGGTTCTCTCCAAGCCTTGGAGCAGAGCTGCTCTCTCCAGTGATTGACTTAACCTTGTTAGAGACCATTGCCTCGGCCTCCTTTCCTGCCTCGGGTGATAGCCAGCTAAGGCTTGGGAAAACCACATCTCTTTGAGTCTCTAACCTGTTCCTACCTTCCTGCTAGTCTGCGGTGGGACTCTGAAAGGAGAGAGCGGCACCTTCACGACTCCCTATTACCCAGCACACTACCCCCCGGTCACGGACTGTGTCTGGAACATAGAGGTGAGGACATGAGGCTTGCTCGCTCGCAGCAGATGCTGCCCAGAGGCTTAGAGTCTGGTGGGACTGTGGGGAGGCTTCGGGAGCTGGTGCCGAAGGTAGAAGAGGCTGCGAGGGGCCTCAACCCTGTGTGTGAGGCTTGCTGTAGCCCCCAGTAGCTGGAGCATTACGCAGAAAGCACGAGAGCACGTGGGCTTTGGGCCAGGCCAGTCGCTTGCTGGCAAAACTGCTGCTGGGGGAACCCTGCTGCCCGGGGAGAACAGGCACTGTCAGCAGAGGTCTGGCTTCAGCCCCGCTCTCTGCGCCTGTTTGATCTGGGATCCCAGGGCTGGCGAGAGCTGTGGTGACTTTTGGGAAGGTGTTTCTCTTCCTTCTGGGAAGTGAACTTCTTTCCCTTATCAGTAATTTTCTGTCCTCCCCCAAGACACAACCCTTTCCCCTGACCATCCTCCAGAAAGCAACACAGCACTGACTCTTGCTTCCTTTTGCAGGTTCCTTCTAAAAAGAACGTGAAGGTGCGTTTCAACATGTTCTTTGTGCTGGAGCCCGGGATCCCAGTCAGCTCCTGCACCAAGGACTACGTGCAGATCAACGGCACGAGGTAGGTGTCAGGTGCTGTCTGATGCGCCGCGTTGGCCCTTGGGGTGCTGGGGCTGCGTGTAGCTATAGAGCGCCCGGTGCTTTCCTTAAACTTGCTGCGGGAACAAGTGTGCCGGTGCTCTTTGGGATGGGGGGGAGGCAGGAGGGTGCTCGGGAGTGACCTGCTCAGTGCCCCGTGGTGAGAGGGGAGACACACGCTTGGTTGTGGGGGTTAGATCCTGGGTTTGTGGCGTGCTGCAGCTGAACACCCCACCCCGAGCGCTGTGGAGCGTGGCACTGCATGCCTCGCATGCAGAAAGGCAGAAACATCTGGTGTGGTTTTGCTTGAACGAGCAAATCTCCATCGTTCGGGTAATTGCGTTGCATTCTGTGATGCATCTACTGTTTAATTTACGGTTGGCTATTACACAACCTGCTGTAAGCTGGGCTGAAAAGAAACTTGGTACTGTGTAGGGGAAGTGATCCGTCTTGTTTCACAATATTTTGGGCAAGGGAGCTGACCCTTCCTTGAAGGGAGAAGGTTTCAAAGCCGGCACCTGCATCTGTGGCTCTGGCTAGTTCCTGCGGTGGTGCCTGCCTAGGGGATTCCCACCAGCCTGCGGTGGGATGGGGCCCTGCAGCCTTGGGCTGGCAAATCCCGAGACACGGTGGCTCTGAGATCAGAGGTGTCGCTGTGTCAGGCAGGGATTTGGACGATCTTGCTCCCAGTCGCTTCCAAGGCCACAACTTGGGGTTTGCGACCAGCCTGAACCTTCTGCCAGCAGCAGCAGCATTCAGCTCCTGCGCGCGGGCCTGGAGGGGCGGCGGGTTGGGATGGAAGCAGAGCTGCCGCCTGGCCGCCTGCCCCTTCGCTCTCTGGGCATGCGAGGGACCTTCCGTTTGCGCCGATGGGGGGCTCGGGGGTGGAGGAAGGTTTGCTCGGTGCTGACCTGCAGCACTTCATTCGCCTCTGCTCTCTCTCCCTGCAGGTACTGCGGGGAGCGTTCCCAGTTTGTGGTGGCCAGTACTACCAACAAAATAGAGGTCCGGTTCCACTCAGACCAGTCCTACACAGACACTGGCTTCTCTGCTGAGTACCTGTCCTACGACTCCAGCGATCGTGAGTTGAAACGCTGAGGCTGGGGGGCAGAACTGATCTGGCTCTCCCTCTTCTGTGCTTAAGCTGCCGTGTAAACTGGGAAGCGTACTTTCCCGGGGGGATAGGAGCATGCCTTATTTTCCATGCAAACCTCCTTGTATTCCTCCTCTGTTCTGAGGGAAAAGCATTGTTAATGCTGGGTGCTGTAAGCAGGCACAGGGAGCGTGGTGTGCTTTGGGGAAAGGACGCAGAGGGGACGGCTGGAAGGCTCACGTGTTGTTTTCTCCCTTTCCCCACTCCCAGCCTGCCCCGGCAAGTTCGCCTGCAACACGGGCCGCTGCATTGACAGGAGCATGCGCTGCGACGGGTGGCTGGACTGCGTAGACGGCAGCGACGAGAGATCCTGCGGTGAGGCTCCTGCGTTCCTTTGCGGCTGGTGACTGGTGACTGATGGGAAGGGCCGCGCCGCCCTGGGGTGCCTGGGGGGGGAGGGGTTTGCTCTGGGCTCATTCTGGGTGATGTCCTGTGGCGCTGAGGCTTTGCAAGTCACCTGCCGCCCGCCTCGCTCGCTGGCACTGGCGCTGCCTTGTTCCCCCGGGCTGCCCTGAGAGGCGCTCAGTGTGGGAGCCAGTTTGGGATCCTTTCCCAGCGTAGGAGTTGTGCTAGCCTAGCCCTCTCCCAGTGGGATCTCCCTCCCTTTCCAGTCCCTCCCAGATGGGAATGTGTTTTCCTATGCCATCCTCCGGACCGCAGTGGGTTTGGCTGAGCTGGGTGCTGTGCAGGGGCGCGTTGTGTTACGGAACGGGGCGGGTATTGCGAGCACCTTTGGAAAACCCGTCTGATCCACAGGAGATGTTTCCTTGTGCAACAAGTTTTCCTCTTGGATTAGCAGAGCTAGCCCACAGGTAACGGTATGGTCCGGGGTCTGCAGTTAATTAGAGAGGAGGGGATCCCTTGGTTCGGGATCTCGTTCCCAGGGTAGGGGCTCTTTTCTGGGGAAGAGTGTGCTGCCGGCCTGGCTGCCAGCACCGGGATCCGGGTTCCTCAGGTGGATCGCTTTGCTGAAGTGGTTGCCCCTGGCTGTCCTGCTGTAACGTCAGCCTTAGCCTTAACTGCCCCAGGCATCGCAGATCTCCAGATAGTTTTGTTCCCCAGAAGAGTGGAAATACTGTGCCGTAGCCTAAGCGCGCTGCACGCGTACATGTGCATTGTCCTGAGCCGTTTTCTGGTGTGCTTGCTCCCACGCGCTTGCATGCCTGCTGGGAGAGCTGCCCAGGTTTGCCCGTCACGCTGCGGTGGATGCGATGGCAGAGGGATCGCTGGTGACCCCGCAGGTGCCTTTCCAGGTGTCTCCCCTGATTCCTCGCTCTCCCTTTTCAGCCTGTACCGACCAGCAGTTCAGGTGCCAGAACGGCTGGTGCAAGCCCAAGTTCTGGGTCTGTGACAACGTGAACGACTGCGGCGACAACAGCGATGAGCTGCAGTGCAGTGAGTAACGCGCCCCACAAGGGCTGAGGGCCTGAGCGAGGCGAAGGGGGTGGTGGAGGCTCACGGAGCGAAGGGAGGCGAGTGCCGTGCTGGGAACAAGCAGGCAAGAAACCCAAAGCAGCGGCCAGCTGCAGGGCCTCGCCTGGGGCAGCTTCCTCGAGCGCACATGGGAGCCGCGAGAGCTGGAAGGAGAGAAATGAGGATGAGCAGAGGTGTGGGGAAAGAAAGGGCTGAATAAATGGGCGGTGGTGGTGTGCAGCTTGGAGAGGAGGGGATCAGGGATGCAGGAACGGGCGTTTGTGTGTCGTAGCTGCGGAGGCTTTCCTCCTCCGGGGAGAAGGGAGATGGACACAGCCACGGGTTGGGGGTGCGGTGGGATTGGTGCCCGGCCGTCCCTCAGGAGCTGCTCCTTCCCCAGGCTGCGCAGCTGACAGCTTCAAGTGCAACAACGGGAAGTGCATCCCCGAGGCACAGAAGTGTGACGGCAAGGACGACTGTGAAGATGGGAGCGACGAGGGCAGCTGCAGCAATGGTGAGGGTGGGCTGCGGGGGGACCTCCCCTCCAAGGCAGCCTCCTACGGCTGCCCTCGGGGCTGGGCATCCCGGCGCGTTTTTTTCACCGGGTGGCGATTTCCTGGGGATGGACAGAAGAGACAAAGGCCTCATGAACGGTGCAACCTCCCCAGCACGGGGGCTGACCCCTCTCCCTCTGTCCTACCCGCAGCGGTCCCCGCGACAGTCCCCTGCACGGAATACACATACAAGTGCCACAACGGGCGCTGCCTCAGCAAACAGAACCCGGAGTGCGACGGGGAGCAGGACTGCGAAGACAATTCTGATGAGCACAACTGCAGTGAGTACCCTGGGGAAGGGGGCACCTGGGTGTCTGGGCCCAGAAACACTTTCTTTAAGCATCTCACTTAGAGAAGCACTGCAGTGGGGTGGGGAGAGCCCCGGGGTGGTTCTGTGTGATAGCTTGGTCTGAAAATAGCCAAGCTGTGTTCTTCAGCAGCTTGCGGAGTGTCACAGGATCATCGAATCGTTCATGTTGGACAGAACCTTTAAGATCGTTGAGCCCGGCTGTTGTTCAGGAGGGCTTACACAGATAATGTGGGGGTTTGGCTGCACGTTGACAGGCTGGGCAAGTAAATACTTTAGCAAATTTAGCATTTGTGTTCCTGTGCTGATAGCATTGGCCCTCCCTGGCCTGGGGAACGGGGCACTTGCACTGTAGGAGGCATTGCGGAGGAACAACGGGGAGGTGCTGGATGGCAGCAGGAGTAACCAAGCACCTCTCCTCCCTCCCCACCCCAGACTGTGGGATCCGCTCCTACATAAGGAAGTCACGGATCGTCGGCGGGCAGAACTCGGACGTGGGAGAATGGCCGTGGCAGGTCAGCCTCCACGTCAAGGGCCAGGGCCACATCTGCGGCGCCTCGCTGATCTCCGAGAGCTGGCTGGTGTCGGCGGCGCATTGCTTCCTGCAGCTGCAGGGCATCAGGTATGGTCAGGGAAGGAAAAAACCCCAACAATTTGTACAGGCATTTCTCAGGGAAACAGTTTCAGGTGGCGTCTGTGGGCCTCACCCTGCCCTGTGCTGTGTGCCCCGTGCAGGTACTCGGAGCCCAGCCTGTGGACGGCATACCTGGGCCTGACCGACCAGGGCAACCGCAACGGTGCCAACGTGCAAACGCGGAAGATCAAGCGCATCATCTCCCACTCCTACTTCAACGACTACACCTACGACTACGACATCGCCGTGGTGGAGCTGCAGACCCCCGTCACCTTCTCCTCCGTCGTCCAGCCCATCTGCCTGCCCGATGCCACCCACAACTTCCCTGTGGGCAAGGACCTGTGGGTGACTGGATGGGGAGCGACCATGGAAGGAGGTGAGTGCTGGCGTCGCTTTGATGGATTTTTGCTTGTGGCTTTAGGGAAAAGGGGGGCTGCCTGGACAGAGTTTAAATACATTGGCTCGTCTCGTGACTGGAAGTGAATGGGACTCCTTTGGGAGCACACAAAGCTCATGGGTCCTGCTGGAAAAGGGGGTTGTTGCAACGCGGATTGGCTGGCAATTAGTTGGTCATTCAGAGCCCCAACAGGAGGGAAATGCCACCTCAAAATTCCATGCACTTTTTTTACTTACGCTGCTCCCCTTCCTCGCAGGCAGCGGAGCCTCCGTCTTGCAGAAAGCAGAAATCCGGCTCATCAACCAGACCGTGTGCAACGAGCTGCTGACGGACCAGCTGACGCCACGCATGATGTGCGTGGGGATCCTGACGGGTGGCGTGGACGCCTGCCAGGTAGGCCAGCGGCACGGTGGCACTCGGGTTCGGGGCTGAGGAGGAGCCTTGGTTAGGAAGGCAGGCCCTTTGCTCAGCCCTTTTTATTCTGGTGCCTCCACATTTGATACGCAGCAAATGAGGAGGATCCACATACAACAGGCAGCACGTTGTGTCAACGCGTGACTTAGTCTCTCGGGAGAACAGCGCAGCCACGCTCGAGTTTATTACTTCGTTAGCAAGATAGGCCACTTGTTTAGCTCTGTGCTGTGGCTCTCCTAGCCACACTTAAATACTTGCTTCAGGGAATGGGTGGTGAGGCTGGTTTACTGCGTTGGTGCTTATGCTACTGTTTGTTTCTGTGCAGGGAGACTCCGGGGGCCCACTGGTCAGCGTGGAGCCCAGCACTCGGATGTTCCTGGCCGGCATAGTGAGCTGGGGCGATGGCTGTGCTCAGAGGAACAAGCCTGGAGTCTACAGCCGGCTCACCAGCCTGCGAGACTGGATCAAAAAGCAGACGGGGCT
Organism: Falco punctatus; assembly: GCF_963210335.1. Lineage (NCBI taxonomy): Eukaryota > Metazoa > Chordata > Aves > Falconiformes > Falconidae > Falco > Falco punctatus. The sequence goes on from NC_137596.1 coordinate 4,060,550, forward strand.
CTAGGGCCATGGACGCCGCTGGCTGGAGCCACTTGGTGCTGCCCCGTCCTCCCGGCAGCGCACAGCCTCTACTGTGAACACCGACCCTCCCTCTACCTCGCTGCAAGTGCCTGGGACTCTGTGTGGGTACTGAGTGGCCAGAGCTGATGGTTTGGCTTAGCCCTTAGTACTGTTCTCACATCTCAACTTAGAAATCTATGGTTGGAGTAGGAGAGATTGCCCCTGGGGGGTCAGCTAGCGCAGCTCCCCCAACCGACTTGACTGACCAGTCATTCAAGATGTATAGGAAACGTTTTAAGAAAAAAAGAAAAAAACCAACAAACACTCGATGTGTTTAGAGGCAAGCTTTATTGGGACGGTTCCAGAAGGAAGCAGTCTGTATCCTGAAACTCTCCTTTGTTTGCTTCCAAACTGCCATCCACCCCCCTTTCTCTGGTCTTCAGTCATGGGGGGGTGGGAAAGGGGAGTTCTCGCACTGGTTTGGGGGGAGCCCCTTGGGGGCCCCCTCCCCTCATGGTGTCCCATGCCCTGGTCTCCTCCTTCCGTCCTCTGTCCCCATCAGCTTCTGGTCATGCCGAGCCCAGGGCTGGGGGGCTGAAAGAGCAGAGTTTGTCTCAGCCCTGGTGGCACTCAACCCGAGGGAGGCAGTGGCACGCAGGTCCTGGCACTGCCACGCTACACCGCAGCTGCTCAGGAGTTGTGCCACACTGTGCCCCTTCCCCTTGTGCTCCACGACGAGCAGCAGGGCTTCCCCAAGCATGGTCTGGGGGGCTCCTCTGCAACGACACCAGGGGTAGCTGTGCCAGCCACCAGACTCTACGACCCACCTTACTTTTGTAGAGAAAAAAAATGCAACGATGTGACTCATGAATGTGCTGATTTTATTTCTTTTTTCCTGTTCCTTCCCCTGGCAGAGCACGCTCCACTTGAGCATAGTTAGCCCCTTCCTTGCCTGTAAATACATTGTTTTGTAAAACTATGTGGAGTGGAGATGCTCTAATAAATGGGGATATTTTCTAACGCTCTGGCTGGGTGGTTCCTCACGACCTTCTGCACGAGTGTTGCGGACCTGGGAACCCTGCAGCACAGCTAAGCGGGGAGCTTCGGTTCCCTCCTTGCCCATCTTCTGTGCTCACCATCCCCCAGGGACTGACAAGTATCACCACGGTGCTGCGACTCTCTCTCAGCTAAAGCAAGCCAACACCGAGGTCATCTAAAACCCGCTGGCTCGTACAGGACCCAGGGGAGAAGCAATGAAGCAACAGAGCGCCCTACTTTGCTCCAGTAATTTGGAGATTACGGCGTTGAAGCGGGGCCGTCTTCCCGAGCCACCCTCAGCATCCCCCACGTGGCAGGGAAGGCGCTCGGGCTCCCACGGACACAGTGGCACTGGCTACATCCAAGTTAGAGGCACAATCCGGTTCACTCCACAGTTCCTTGTGCTCTTGGAAAAGGGCAGCAAGAACAGGCACAGATAAAAATATTCCGGCAATCAAGGCACAAGTAAAAGCAGCGAGGGCTCTGCCCGAGTCTCTCCTGCTCAGGGCTCCCCTCTGCACAAGCCCTCTCGCTCATCCCACGTTTCTCCCTCCGTGCTTGGGCTCCATGGCACAGGAGCGGTGACATCCCTACCCCATCATACCAGGAAGGGAAAGAGACCCACGAGATCCCTCTGCTTCCTTCTGGGAAGCAGCGGGTAGGACCGGAGACCCCCAGGCTGTGGCCCCTGGCGGGGAGGCAGACCCAGCGTCTCCCCAAGAACCCAGCAAGCTTTCCCCTCCGCGCCACCCTCCCCCCGCTATTCCTGGCTTATCGCAAGGAGAGGAGGAGGAGGAGGAGGAGGAGGGGTGCCAAGAACAGGACTTCAGCAAGAGGCAAAGCATTAAGTGAAAGATTCGCCCTGCCTGGGGGAAGCTGGGAGATGTAAGAGGGGCAGGGGGGGCTCTGGATCCATCCACATCAGATCGGTGCTTCTGCTGTGGCTCCAGCGTTTCGCAGGCATGCTCCTCTCTGACACCCCCCTCCGAAGGGGGGGGGGGGGGTGTCTCCTTCAGCACCCAGGTGCTGACCAGCCCGTCACCCAAGGGCCCCACGTACCTTGTCACGAGGCAAGATTAGGACAGAAAACACCTCCTCGTTGGAGGAGCCACCTCCAGAGAGCGTCAGCGGAACCAAGAGCCCCAGCAGTGCCAGGAGAGAGAGAAGCACCCAAGGAATGGGCCCACCACAGGGCCAGGGTGCCCCCAGGCAAGGGATACAGCAGCCTCGGTTCCTGCTCCTACAGAAACCAGTCCTTCCCAAGGATTAAAAATAAATAAAAATGCAAGAAATAAAGAAAAATCCCAGGTCGCTGAGCTCCGACCCCACTAGATGTCTCTCTCGGCCAAGGCACAAGGGCTCCTGAAGCATCATCACCGGGAAGGAGCTCCAGGGAAGGGCCAAGGGCTGCAAGCCCCAGACCCCTCTCCCAAAGGCCGGAGGGGAGGGAGCCAAGCGGAGCCAGAAAGAATGAGCAGGCAGGGAAGGGGAACAAGCGTAGGCAGCACTGGATGCAGCTGGCCTTGCCTGCAAGGTGCCTAAATGTGGTTCTGTGGGGGAAAAGCAGCTCTGAATCAGCCTGGAAAGTCCCATCCCTCAGGTTAGAGGTCCGAGTCCAAGAGCTGACCCATGGCCAGCAGCCCACTTCATTATTTCCCCCCACCGCCCAGTCCCCCAGCAGCTCCCAAGCCCCTCCGCACTCAAGAGGCACCAGAGCAAACAGTCCTCCACTCGTCTCACTGTAAAATAACACCAGCTGTCGGGCCCCAAACCCCACGTTGTTCTGATGCGGCGCATCCCGACACCGTGGGATTGAGGCACTGTAAACCCAGCCCCAGTTTGTTCTCGGAGCTGGTAGGGGTGAACCGGTGCCAAACTGGGGATGGGAAACTAGGAACAGTCACGCCGAGAAGTGGCACTACGAGGGGTTTGTATAACCCAGCAGCAGCTCAGAGGTTGAGCAGAGCCAGGCTCGGCCCCAGGCGCACCAAATACAAGAGGGTCTGACATTTGCGTCTCGCTGCACCGGTCGTCTTAGAAACTGTGAGAAAAGTAAAGAGATCCGGGAACCCAGCGCAATCGTTGGGGGCAACCTCTCACCCCAAGAAGCCAAGGCAAACAACGGGGTCAGGGAACTGGGAGCCGAGAGGATTTCACGCTGCTGGGAGCTCTCGGGATAGCTGTGGGGGGCAAGGGGCGGAAAGGCTGCGTCCCCTGGAAGCGAGCCCAGGCCAGGCTGCCTGCAGGTCAGCACCCCGAGCAGCCGGTCCCAAATGGGAACAGATGACTTGCAGGAGGCAAGCCACCGGGAAAGCATGCCAAGACTTCGGGAGAAATTACAGCTGATGAATCAAAGGAAAACATCCCACACAACTGCTTGGAAAGCCTTCTGGCACAGCCTGGCTGGGGCAGCCCAGCTGCCCCCCCAGATGTGCACATCAAGGTGACGGGACCAGGGGTCTCCCTCTGCGCCCTGAGCTCCGTGGACCATCCCGCTTCACACCACTTCTTTGGGATGCCATGTGCTACTCTAGGCAGTTTCACACCTACAGCAGTCTTGGATGCTTAAAGAGTCCTCTTGGTGCCAAAAAGGATTAGACCCAGGACACACAAAGCACTTGCTCCTATTTTTTTCCACCTAAGAGATGGCAGTTTTCTTCAGACAAGGCATTAAGGCTCAGCCTTGCTCGGAGGCACCCTGCAGAGCCCCAGGCTGGCACATCGCAGAGGGCAGGCTGCCAAGAAACACTCTCCATGCCACCATCGATGGCCGCAGCAGCTGCACCCCATGCCCAGGCTGCGATCTGCGCCCCTGCCCCCCTCCCAGCCCCAGCCCCCTGGCCCCAGGGGGCTGACCCAGGGTCAAGGCACACCACGACGGCTCCCCAGCTCCCGCGCTCGCTCCAGGCTGGCCCTTCCAGCAGCACATCTCCTTCGTGCTCACAAAGGCCGGCACCACCACCATGCTGGATCACGTCCTGCTTTACATCGTTACACCAGCTCTTTGCTCATTCCTGCAACTGAGCGTGGCGAGGTTTAGGGGAGACCTCGCTTCCTTCTCCTCCGGCAGACGCCCAGAAAACCTGGTGGGGATGGAGAGCCTGCGTGCTGCCCAAGCAGAGCTGAAGGGGGGAAACCTCTACAGGCATCTTAGGGCTTGGCTTATCTGGGAAACAACAGCCTTTCACACCAACACAAGCGCCTGCCCACTGGTAAAGCTTCAGTTCACACTATCACGTGCTGTAGCACCAGCCTGTCCCCACTACTCATGAGCTCCGAAGAAAGCACTTGAATAATATATATTAAAAAAAAAAAAAAAAGCAGCTGTGCAGCATCCAACATCCCTCACTAACTAGTAGGCTGAAGTTCTCGCCTCCTTCCTCCAAACCATTTTAGGGCTTGCAGGCAAGCAAGCAGCAAGTTATCTTTGGCCTTCAAAATCACCACTTGTACGATTGCTTTGCAATTGCATCTGTGCCAGTGGGGAGAATCACTTCACATGCCACTGTCTGTCTGCCGATTTGTTTCCCACACGTATTCCCCAGCTTGCTGATGGGGAGAGGAGCAGGGGGAAAAAAAAAAAAAGAAAAAAATTAAATCCAGCACAGCAGCCAAGATTGTAAGTGGATTGTCTCCATAACATCCTTCAACAACAATGATCTCAATCCACTAGGCAGGCTCACAGTTACTCAAACTCTTATCTTATCACAGCTGAAGGCTCACTGGAAGTGCCAAATGCCTCGGCCCCGCTTGGTTTCTCTGCCCAGTGACTCCAGTCTAGATTGTGCTGCTAAACTGGGGCTCTGCTGCCTGGAAGGGCAGGTTCCCCCCTCCCACCCCCAGGCCCAGATCCTGGATGCACTGGGCAAACCAACTCCAAGTGCCTCGTGAGCGCTGCACCATCACCCTGATAGCGAAACACCTTTTTTTCCTCCCCTCCACCCCTTGGGAAACATCAAGCGACACCACTCGCAGCCACGGCAGCCGCCGCAGAGTTCCTGGAAAGCGCCTGAGCGAACACGTGCCGGCTGCCTGGTGCGGATGGCAGACGGCTTGGGAGAAACCCAGGGCAGAGAGAGCAACGTGGGGACCAAGGCGTGCAGCGTGGAGGGTCTGCCCGGCTTTGGGAGCACGGACTTGGACAGCAGGGCCGGCGGGAGAGCAGGTTCCCAGCAGCCGAGCCAGCCACCTGCGCAATGAACCTGCACCTAATCCAGCACTTTCCCTCCCGGGGCTCAGAGCGGGGGGACAAGGACGACAGCAGCTTTTATAACTCGGGAGCACGCTGTCACCCGCAGGGAACACAAGATGCTTTAGCTAAGCCAGCTCTTGCCGTCACCTCGTTTAACTGCAGCTGTCGGATGGTTCAGCTACTCTGAGACAGCGGCTTTGGCTTTCTCCAAGGGGATGGGAGGCTCTCTCCATGCACCGGTGACCCCAAGATCAAGAATATACACTAAACGCCCATTTTTAAGCAAAGCTGGACAGAGTCCTCTGGCCTCAGGTCCACATACAACCTAGCAGGGGGGTTCTTTCACACAATCAGCATATGGAGTTTCCCCCCTGCCTTGCTCACCCCACCAAAGTACAGTCACACAATCATTTAGGTTGGAAAAGACCTTTGAGATGATCAAGTCCCACCATTACCCCAGGACTGCCAGGTCTGTCACTAAACCATGTCCCTAAGCATCACATCTAAGTGGTTTTTAAATCCCTCCAGGGATGGTGACTCCACCACCTCCCTGGGCAGCCTGTCCCAGCGCTTGACTAACCTTTCAGTAAAGGAATTTTTCCTGATGCCCAATTCTAAACCTCCCCTGGTGCAACTTGAAGCAGTTTCCTCTTGTCCCATTATCTGGGAGAAGATACTGCTCCTCCTAAGCCGACTTGTGCTCCAGCCCCTCCACCAGCTCCGCTGCGCATCTCTGGGCTCCCTCTTGTACCGAGGCACCCAAAACGGGACACAGGATTCAAGGTGCAGCCCCACCAGTGCTGAGCACAGGGGGACAATCGCTGCCCTGGTCCTGGCTGGCCACACTGTTTCGGACACAAGCCAGGATGCTGTTGGCCACCGGGGCACACTGCTGGCTCGTGTTCAGCCGGCTCTTGACCAGCATCTCCTGGTCTTTTCCCACCAGGCAGCTTTCCAGCTGTCCTTCTCCAAGCCTGTGGCACTGCATGGGACTGGTGTGACCCACGCGCAGGACCCAGCACTGAGCCTTGGTGACCCTCAGCCCAGCCCTCAGCCAGGAGGGAACGCCAGACCCCGGTTTCTGTATTACCAATAGAAGAACCCCAAAACGAACCAGAAGAGAAGCCTCCCCACCGGGAGCAGAACACACGCCTCAAGCCGCAGTTCCAGGCTGAGCTTTAGCAACTCAGAGGACTCCTTCGTGGAAGGCTGGAGGCAGGTAACTGCCCCTCTGACCTGCCAGGTTGAACACCCACAACTGAGACGGTGACTGCTCCTCCCGAGGACACAACAGGCAGCTCCTGCTCAAGAGAAGCTCAGACAAGCCACTGTGGGACGCGGCCGTCCGAGCTGCAGCTCAGCTGTTTCCTTACCAGGAGCACAAGTGTTTTAATGTGCAAACAACTGCATGAACGGTAAATCCACCTTGGGACCCCTCATCTGAAATTAATTCTTTCTGCGACACGCGCCAGCGATGCAAAGCCTTGCCACGGCAGAAGCCTCCAGCCGTCCTCGTGGCAGCCCAGACTCTTCGTGCAAACACAGCTGGCTACAGAGACAGTGACGGGCTTGGAGAGCACATGGAGAGAGCAGCTAGCAGGAGAGAAAGACATTTTGTGACACAGGGAGTGGACAGGCGGCATCTTCCAGCGGGAAATGCCATACTCGTGGCAGCATTGCTCCGTGGAACGACAGCGTCCCTGCCTAGAGTTCATTGGCACAGGTAAAAATCTTTCACTTCTGCCGCGCTTACAGTAAGGAGGAGGAGGAGGAGGACGACGGCTTCTTTAGGAACAGGCAGAGCTTCCCAAGAAGAACAGCATGGAGGGTTGCCTTGGAGACTGCAATAAGCAACGTGCTGCCAGATGCCTGGGTCTCATACCACAGCAGGCGCTTGCCAGAAGGGTGATCTCAGCGGTGTGCGCTGCATTATCAAACATTCCTGCAGGAAAGACTGAATCTGTACAAGCAGCGGGTGAATCAGGCCATGCAGAAGGCGGTTCTTGATGTTACCATTAGTCGTGGTCTTTGGCTCTGCCCCCCCCCCCCCCCAACACAGCCACAGTGTTCATCGGGATGTAGAAACCCCTCCCCCTCCCCGGAAAGCAGGGGTTCAGCCCCTTGCACGCAGAGGGTAGCGGGACGGGAGCGCGGCCCCACAGGCACCCTCCGTTTCCCTGGCAGAGGCGCGAACGCAGCATCGCTCCTTACGCCTGGTCAAACCAGGACGGAGAACGAGGGTTCCAGACCCCACTCATGTCAGACGAGCCACGAAACGGCTTCCCGAGCCATCCTCGACAAAACACAAAGCTTCCCATCGCATGATGTATTACACTGCCACAGACTTCTTAAGCGCTACCAACTTTCCACCCTGCCCTAAATATTTCTGGAATTATCTTAGCGACGCACCATTGGGCTTGCTTCTAGTTTTGTCCTTTGCACGGCCACACTGTACAAAGATTTATTTCCCCCTTCTTGTGCGGGCTCCCATTTGACCGAATCCAAGGTCTGATCCCACTCATCTTTCATGGAAAACTGCTTTATCCCATCATGACCGATCTATTTAGCAGACGATATTTTAAGAATTACTTCAGCATTACAGTCAAGCTACCGGTTACACAGCACTGGCAGCACAGACAGGATAAGCAAAGAAAGCGATCCATGGGAAAATCCTCAGCTTGTTAAGAAAAAAACCAAGCTTCTTGACTAAGTGCTAGGCACAAGCAAAGCCTAAAATAAAAACAGCAATTGCCACCAGCTCTATGCACCGCTTACACCACTTTCCAGTTTCCACCAGTTGCAGGTACGCTTATATTCTATAGAAGAAAACCATCCACAAACCTGTAACTCCTATAAAGGACCCCAGCGCTCGGTACTCGCCCTACCTACGCTATCGACGCTTGTCGGTCTTCAAGTGGCACCGTAAAATCCTCCTTTCAAAAGCCTTTTTATTCAGGACACACGTCGATGTGACCCAGAAAGAGTTAACCAGTACTCCAGGAATGTGATGAGTGTTAACCCACTGCAGCTTCACACTGTCCACTCAAAGCTGGAATCGAGGAGGGGAACAGGTCAGGTGGAGGATTAGGAAAACATCTCTCATGGTGAGAAATCTGCCAGGCTCCCAAGGGAAACGATGAAAACCCTGCTCCTTGAGTCACTTAAAACTGGACCCAGTACAGGAAAATCTGGTGTAGGGAACAAGCCTTCCCCCATAGGGGGAAAACGGAGAAGTTGGATGACCTCAGATCTTTTCCACCTCCAGTTTTTGTGGTTCCAGAAATGTGCAGAGGCGATGGCTTACACAGTGCAGGACAGGTAAACCGGATGATGAACAGTTGCTACCAAACCTGCCAGAGTGAGTCAACCCGATCAACACAGCTCACCAACGGCATTTGGGCGCTGGACCGCTAGGGCTGCACTCAGCTGGAGGCGAGGGGGGGCTCCTAAGGAGAGAAAAAACATCAACATCTGCAAAACCCTACAAGCTACGCAACGGCCAGGGCAGCACAGGACCACCAGCTTACGACAGCCACCCCGGTGGCTTTTAACCTTGGCTGGTTAAATCTCCAAGCTCCAACATTTCAGGCAGGAGTTAGAGGACAAAGGATTTGCACTTCACATAGCAAATGCACGAGGTTTCCGTGTTTTCAGGCAAGTTCTTCCAGTTACTTACAGAGTCAGAGTCCTCAGAAAGCCTAACGGTCAAGGAAACAACCCCAGTAACACCGCACAGGATGCTGCTGGTTCTGTTGTTGCTGTTTAAGAGCCACGTCCTTCAGAAACAGGCTTACTTATTGCTAGCTAGGGTGAGGAAAAAAGCTAGGAAAAGCTCGTTCCTTGATCAATATCAGCCTCTCGTACTTTCTTTTGGAGACAACTGCTGCTAATGCCTGGGAGATTCATGATCTGTCTAGTCCATTATCTCCCAGCAAATCCCAGCAAGCACAAGATAACAAACACGCAGTTTGTCCTTCAGAGACCTGCACTGGCCGCTGCGTTCTCCCGAATGTCAGTGAAACAACACACAATAAAAAAAAAAAAAAAATATCAAGCCTCTGAGCCTGCCTGGATCTATGGAAGGCAGCAGTTGCCCGTGCAAAGACACCTGCCCTTGACAGACTTGGCAGATCAGCTGGGAGGTCTGTGACTCTTGTCATTCTAGCAGAGCGCCAGCCTGCCTGTTAAAACAGGGTATTTGCACAATGATGAATTCTGATTTCAAGATAATTTATAGCCTTAGTAAATAAACAGGCTTACGGCTGTTTAAACAGTCACATACGATAGCTCTGGGCAAGCACAGTGAAGAACAGAGGAGTTGCCCGAGCTGGGAACAGGCAGCAGAGGAAAGCAAGTGAAGCCCAGAACACTGCCCGTCAGAAGTGAAATCCTTCCCGTCTCAAAACCACCACCTCACCCCGCTCGCTCAAACATAGTTCTCATTCACCCTTCTACTCGCATGCCTGCGCCAGAAATCCAAGACATCTTGAACATGACAGGGTATCGCGTCACCTTTCACCACCTGCCTTTGACACCGCTCCATCCAACTCGCCGCACACGGGTTCGCACCCATTTCACCCCACCTGTCTGGGCAACCGCGTACAGCAAGAATTGTAGTTAGAACTTCTGCTGCTGCTAAGCTTCTGTACCTTTTTATGGCTTTTTTTTTTTTTTTTTTTAAATGGGATTGATAGTACTGGAAAGCCGGCAGACTGGTTGAGACACTGAATTAAGACACCTTTGAAACCAGGGTTGTGGGGATCCACTTCACTTCCATTCTGTTACCAGAGGTGTTTTAGAGGGGCTGCACGTTCCACGGCACAACGACAGCCACGGCCGTTGGGGCTGGTGCAGAGGCAGGGAAGGAGCAGAGATGGCTTTTGCTTCGTTTTAGCTGTATCCCTCCAGGCAACCCACAACCACCTGCTCTACCAAGAGCAAGATAAATTATTAAGGGCTGGAGGCACCAACTTGGGAGAAAGCAGCCGAGAAGTGCAAGAAAGGAAACAGCCAGCCTACAGATCCTGAGACACGTGAATCCTCTGGACAGCGGAATTATTCTGGACAATGCAAGGCACTGGATATTCCCTAGCAGTCATGGGATGAGAGGAAAAGGAAAATTTCAGCTGCCTACCAAGGACCACTCCCAGAAGGAAGGTTCGGATGAATCTCTTCTTCCAGGGAAGGGACAGAGCGTTCTCCCTGCAACCAGCTTATCCCCCCACCGCGGCACGCAGGGGAATACAGGAACAGCCCTGCCACGGCCAAGAGCACGGAGGAGATTAACTCACTCCCTCCCCACCGCGCCTGTTCCTATAGATCAAGCGACTCGGAATATTTATCCCACGTTTCGATCGTGCCTATGGGCCTGCTTGGCTCGCCGCCCTGAAGAGATTACAAGCAAGGAAAGGTAAAAAGCTAGCCAAGAGCGGCAAGGCTTTGGCCCCACGCAGCGGCTAGGATGTGCTCAGCCAGGCTCCCACCCCAAGCAAGGCTGTGAGGGGCTCGGAGCACTACAGCCGGCTGGTTGCTGCTGGGCTTGCTGGGACCTGGGCTGGGTGCGTGGTCAGGGCAGCAAGGACAGCCCAGCAAGCTGGAAAGCGGTCTCAGCCGTACCTTCTGCCAGCCCAAAGGAGAGCACGAGTTGGAGCCAACAGGAGCCACGCATGAGGGAGAAGCCAGTCTTGTCCGTACAGGATCTGAATGGCCTCCCTTGGACAGGAGTAGCTTTACGCCAGGCTGCCCCTACCTCACCAAATAGTCTCAGGCAATCCTCCCAGCCCCGCCGCCTCTTCTCCGGGTTGGGACAACGCTTCAAAACCACCTTTGTAATAAGAAAACACACAAGACATTCCCACTACAGCAGATGACCTCATACAGACGTGCAGAAGGCTTCATCCCAGCAAACACGTTTCGCAGAGATGACGTTCCCTCACCTGAGGAAACAGCACAGGGCTGGCCATAGCTCCCAGGAGCCCCGAGCGTTGGTCCCTCTCCAATTCCTGCGTTTCACCCAAAGCCAACGCAGCTCACGCTGTGAAGGCTGCCAGGGCTGCCCATCCCTCCCTCGCCCAGCAGGATGGGATCCCGGATAAGCAGGAGGAACGCTGAGCACATGTCCTGGTCCTGGCCCGGGAGGTTGGCCTCAGAGTTCATACGCTTGAATTTGGAGCTGAATTGCCACACAAGTCAGAGAAGCTCAAGATAAAGCCCGTGTCGTGTCTATACACGTGCTACACCCGTGTCTGAGCCAACTGGAAGTCCTGTGGCTGCCTTAATTCAGCGCCAAATCAGCGCTGAAGGATCCCACTCTTTACCGAGTTCACCGCTGCTGCGAGGGTGCCAGTTCAGACCTGGTTCACGTCCAAACGTCTCCGAACACAGGCAAAAGGAACACGCACCTACCTGCAAAAATACCACGTAAAGGCACCCAGAAAGAAACAGGCCAGGTGCAGAGCGAAGTCGGGCTCTCCAGGGACATCACCTCAGCCTCCCGAAGGTTAATTCTCCAATATCCTGGAGCGCCTTGCCCGGAGGATGATGAGCCACGGTAGCGAGCTACCTAAAGTCACAGGACACATGAGAAAAATAAATTCAGGTTGGCTAAGGCTTCATCGCCCGCCTGACCCAGAACACCATCGGAATAGCTGGGGTGCCTCGCGTACGGCCAGCGCCCACCGGTGCCACGCACACCGCTCGGGGACACCTCTGACCCCATCACTGCCTCTTCTTGCCCAGGAACTCGGAGGAGTTGAGGCTCTTTCCCAAACCTTCCCACCAGATCTAGTTTCTGCTCACAGGCGTAGGTGTTACCGAGAATCGCTGCTGCTGGGAAGAATTGTTCCGCAAACACGCTTTGAACAGGATCCATATAGAAAAGGTTTGTATTTCCTGAATGGAAACGAAACCCCTTTATATAGGCTGCATCGGAGATTCAAGGGCCAAACTGTTCCCTTCAGACCTTATTTTCTTTGGACCTTGAGTATACCCCACATGAGACATCTGGCACGGAGCTTACAGGATACAGTTTGCTTTGGCACTGGCCGGGTTTTGGAGCTCACAGTGTTTAAATAGGATTTTATGAATTGAACAGTCTCACTCTCTTCTGTAGTGCCTCAAATTAAGGTTTCCACATATGCCTTTAATAGAGATTTGCTAAGACACTTATTGCATGTTAAATAAACATCACTCGGTGAAATAGAACACCCTCATTGAGGATTAACAAACACACAATTCAGTCGGGCTGCTGCAGCTGTTAAACCTCAAATGCAACTTCAATGTCATCATCAGTCATTTTATTAAGATAATAATTGCCCTATTAATGCTAATTAAATGACTAATGCCTTCACTGTGACGCTGTTCACCAATAACCCCCAAAGCAGATGCAGCAGGGAATCCCCTCTCTGCTTCCAGCGAGCCCCAGGTTAGTGAACAATTAGTCCACTACTCCAAATAAGCTCCCAGACAGAAGTCAGAGAGGGTTTTGGAGAATGAAGGGGGTTGTACGCAAGAAAGCTAACATCTTCTTGAAAAATCATGGGCAGGTTAGTTAATCCACAGGTTGAGAGACCTAAGCTTGGTCTTAACCAGGTAAGCGGGGCAGAGCAGTGACTACTGGCCAACAGCACCAGCTGTAGGGCTGGCAAAGGAGAAAGCCGTCGCCGCGCTGACCACAAGGTCTCCTCATCCATACCTTACGCCACAAACACCTCCCCAGGCCCCTGTTCGGAGGGCTGGGGAAGCCCAGCGCTCTGCTGGGGCACTCGAGCCACCCAGAAGCCAGAGGGGACGGAGGATGCTGACCCTCAGGGCGGCCTCGCAAGCTGGGCTCTATCCCCAGGAGAGCCTCAAGCAACACACCCCCCAGCTCCGTGCCTCGTACGCCAGCCCCAGCTGCTCAGCACCCCCAGCCGAGGCTCTGGCGCAGTAGCCGGGAGCAGGCTGCGCTGCCCAGCTGTTGGGGCTGACCTTCCATCAGGAGATGGACCAGATGTTCCCGCATGGGCTACGGAGGGGCTTAGCAGCAGCCTCGGCGCCTGAAGCCAAAGCTATGTCGTAACACTTGGCTGCCTAGGCGGAGAGATTCCCCTGCCCCTCATTCCCAGATTTTTGGTAACGATTATTACTATTAAAGTTTAAAAATAAAGAAAGCAAAAGTGGATTCCTTGCATCCTCATCATTTTAATTGGAAGACGATCTTCCTTAAATGGTAAATGTAATTGACCTCATCGCAAAAGAGGCAGGGAGGAGCAAGTTATCATTCTCCATGTGATAGTAACCATTATTGCAGCTCAGGGATTCAACCTATTAGCACAGGCAGGCTCCCATTTGTTAGACTATAAAATAACACATTGCCAAGCCCTATAATGGGCTGCAGATTTAGATATTAATTGTTAAAGTATCTCTGAAATGTACTATGTTAAAAGGGAAATGACCTCATGTTTCCTTTGAGACCCCTCACCTTCCTCCTGCTCCAAGAATCTTCTCCTTGCTCCAGTCCCTGCCACCATCCCCTTGCTGCACAGGACTCCAGCACAACTTGCACGAGCCCTTTTTCAGGGCTCGCTTCACTCTCCAAAGCAATGCCAACCAAACCAGCTCAAAAACAAAAACAAAACCACCAAAAAAAACCCCCCACCTTGTTAACCAGTTCAACTGTCACTCAAGGTTCCTCTACTGGCATTGAGGGGACAAAAGGAAAAGAAAAGGGGCAGGGGAGCATGTGCTGTGGGGGGAAGTTAGATTCAAGCCAAAAGGTTTGTGGAAACCAACCTTCACGGTTCAGGTCACTTCGTGACTAGACATGTTGTGGTCTGAAATGAGAGAACAAGGATGAGAGATAAGATAGACCTTCGCTGATCCCTTAAAGTTTTGCCACAGGAGGTACTGCCCACACCGAGACCCCGCAGCCCACCCAGGCACCCTACCCCTGCCCAGCTGGGAACACAGGGCTGCATCCCTACGCATCCCCACGGGTCGTTTCCGTTTCATTCATTCCTTTCCTAGTCTTGGGGATCAGTAAGTAAACAGGAGCACCAAAAGGCTCTTGAGATACCAAAGCACACAAGGATCACACCAGCGTGCCAGGCTAGGCATGTTTGAAATTCAAGGTGCTTGGAATCAGAGCATGATCTCAACAGGAGAGAAGCACTGAATCCTGCTCCAAGCCCGAGGCTCCAGAGAAGACATTTGGCAAGACCGGGAAGGGGAGGCCGGTAACCATGACAACCGCTCATTTCTCAGTACCAGACAACAACGAAGACTCCTGAAGATACAGGTCCCATGGCCACCGCCTCCCTCCCCCCCATCCTGGGAGGGCTCTCCATCCATCACGCCACGCAGAGAACATCACCCAGGAAGGTACCACAGGCTGCCCCTCAATTCAGAGACCCCCCCAAAGGGGGATACCTCTGCTCGGCACGGGCAGAAGGAGCTGCTGAACGCTACACTCCTGGGACACAGTCTTCTCCACCTCACAATTCACGTGGGCAGATGCCAGGCAGTCACCTCCGAGCATCTGACTTCCAAAGGCTGGGAAAAACAACTGGGAAAGCCACGTGAAAATTAACGACACGGGCGCTAAGGAACAGACAAAGCTTAAGGAAATCCACCATCGCGTGGCAGAGCTTCACCCACCTAGAACAGCAGAAACGATTCTGAAACGCGTAACTTCATCCTCATTGTTATTCACCAGACACGTCAGGTAAGCAGCTTTCACCTCCACTGGGCAACCACATCACTGGGCTTTATGATCTGTGCACAGCACGTAAAATCAGGAGTAAAATTAAAACTATTCCGATCTCAGCATCAACACGATGGTGGTGCAGGTAAAAGGAACGGAACGACGCAGTCCCCCCACCCCCCCCAGCCCACCTCCCAGGCATCTCGAACAGCTCACACAAGTCAATTCTTCCCTCTACCTTTCACCACCTTCCCGGTGGCTGCGTCCTCCCAGCACTTCGGGCACCTTCTGGGCGCACTGTCTTCTCAGCAGGTTCCTTTGGAGACCAAACAGAGAGCTGCTCCACAAAAAGCTTCAGTTCTTCAAGACAGCCATTCGTTGGTACGTGTCCCTGCGTCAGGGAAAGGGCTTCCAGAAGCCTGGCCACCTGAGGCAGGGCTCCAGCAGCTGGTTGAGCTAAAAACAGAAATTAAGGAGCATGGGGAAACCCTGCATTACTTTTGTAAGTTTATTAGATCAAGGCCTTGTCTCAGGCTTTTTCTAGATTACCTTCGCTTTGTCAACGTGGGTTTTTTTCCCACACACCCCCCCTTGCCTCCTCTCCCCAGCTCTCCACTCCCCAGAGCATGATTAGATAGAAATACAGCCACCACACAGCTTTATCCCCCCTCCTCAATTCAAAGAGCACTCGTGCATCAGCATCATGCTGTACCACTCGCTTCTCACCTTGGTTTTCCTCCGCATCACCAACCACAGGATCCTGAAAGCAGCACAGCTTCATCTCCTGGGTCTGACCCAAAGGAGTTTCAACCAGGCTCCCCAACATTCACCTCCTGCAAACTCCCAGCCCCATCTAGAGGTCCCGGTCCTCTTCTCCAAGCTTCCAGCCCCCCGGCAGGGCAGCAGAAGCTCACCAGGCAGGAGGCAAGGCTAGCCAGCTCTCCTCCCCCGAGGAGCAGCATTTAAACCCAGCCAGGTGCTCATGTTTAGCTTAACTGGCAGATTTGGGTCAAGCCACACCTGGTCCCAAACCAAGCCTGGCCTGAAGTGAACCCACCGCAGACGTACCCCCCCCATCAACGCCCGCTCGATCCAGCCAGCTGCCCAGGCGGCTCCCTCCATGCCAAGGAAAACCGCCCCAGGGGCTGGCTCCCAGATGACCACTTCGCCAGCCAAACTGGGAGCCACGCTGCCTGTGCTCAGCTCCCGGCTCCGTGCGAGTCACACCATCTCCCTGGGCTCAAGCCCCCGTGCCAGGATTAGGTGTCTGCTCTGTGGGGGACCTCTGGGTGTCTGTAGACCAGGGCACGCACCCTTCCCGTGCCAAGGCAAAAGCCGATGCGTTCCCACACGGCTCCACCTCAGAGGTCGCCTATTCAGGTGGGAAGATTGGCCAAGAAGAAAACAGCACCAGAGCCTGGATTTTCCTGGCTAGTTCATCAGCCTTGAGCACCAGCTCTTCTGGCCCGTGTTCCTTGCAAGGCACGCTGTGCGATCCACACGGCCCAAAGAGGAACGCTGTGCTGGAAGGAGAGCCAGGACTGTTTCAGATGTCAGTGTCTGCAGCTGCTGTGTTGATTTTAAGGCAACACATGTGCCCAGCGAAGCGGAGAGGTTAACATAACCCTGTCACTGCTCAACGCTACGAGAAGCATGAAGGTTCGAGGAGTGAGCACAGAGATGTGCGGTCAGGACGCAAAAACGTTATTTGGAGATGTACTGCTTTAAAGACACAAAAGAGTAAGAATGGAAACAAAACGTACAGAATTTCACAACTGACATCAAACGAGCTCTTCAAAATGAGCTTTTAAACTATATTAAAGCCCGACACACACCTTTTTTTTTTTTTTTTTTTTTTCCCCCCAGGAAAAAAAGGACAGGACCTTAAAGCTGTGCTCTTCTTTAAGAGACCTTGTAGAACAGTTCTCGTGAGGAGACAAAAGTTGTTGGGGGGTTGAGTTTTGAGCTGGGGGAGACAGGTACCACTCCACCTTTGGCAGGAGCAGCAAAAAGGAGAAGAAGAAGATGCTTCTGGCCTGGGATGTCGACTGGCTGATCCAGTTCAGCCCTTTTCTTTCCCAATTTCCCGACTAAGTGCAGACCACCTGAAGAGCAGTGACCAGGAGAGCTCAGGGCAGTGTTTCAGCTGGAACGCTCAGGCAAGTGGTCTGCTTTAACCCCTGCACTGGGGTCTCGTAGGGGCTTTCTGTCTGCAAAGCAGATGCACACATGCAGGTTGGGAAATGAGGAGGGAGAAGACACAGCAGGGACAGGAAAGGGGAAAGGCAATCATGGTCTACCACTCCGTGTTGTATTTCGAGCCCGTGGCTGCGAGTTTCTCTTCCTTTACTTCCAAAAGACTTCTTACCCAGCTTTGCCCGGTGCTTTGCAATGGGGCAGAAGGTGCTGTGTGAACACAGGGTCTGAATCTTGCCTGGGAGCCCTTCAGCTGTCGAAAAAACACAAATGCAGAAAATAAAATTTTAAAGGATCCCAGAAAAAAAAAAAAAATCAGGGAAAAAATCTCTGCTGGACTAAATAAGGAAATGAATTCCCCTAATTACCACAAGATGCTCCCCAAGTCTGACAGTATCTCTTGGAGCAGATGTGTTCAAATAATTTTTCCTCAGCCTCCAGCCTGCGTGGGCAGATTCCAGCACCAGCCACTAACGTTAAAATGTACCTAATGAGTATAGACATTAAGAAACTGCCTTGGCTTACGGTGTCTGCATTTTTCCCATCCTCCAGGCCAAATTGCAAACGTTTTGTTGGTATTATTCACATCAGAAAGTGCTTGATTTGAAGAAAAAAAAAACCCAAACCACTACAAGCTGGATCCATGAAAGCAATTGCTAGAAAGGAAGGACTGGAGGCCTTGGAGTTCTTCTGCAGAGACAGTAAGCACAAAGGGGCAGGTCTGAGCTTTTTCTAGCAGTGACAGCACATTCTGCCTGCCTTGCTCAGAAGCCCCTGCAGATGTTACTCAGGGATGAAGAATTACACACACTCACACATACACCCCAAACAGGTTTCTCTCGCTGATTTCCCGTGTGATTTGCTGTATTCGAAACCCTGCTGCATAGCGATGGAAGTTCCTGGAGCGATGTCTTCTCCGAGCAACAGGCAAGTTTGCAGCTGCAGAAATGCAGCAAATAAAATGATGCCAAGTTTTTCTCCGTTGTGCTTCCCTTGCTGCTTGGGAAGGGACTGTCCAAAGATCTCGGAGAACCTGCAGCAGACGCAAGAGCAAACGCTCTGAGTTCTGCCATCAGGTGCCTCCCCTCTGCCACCGGTGTTATACAGCTGCTTTACAAATGTTAAAGTGGAGATCATTGTACCAGCTTGTAAAGAATGACTTCGCAAAAGTCTCCTTCCCACCTCCCTCTCCCTTCTCCCCATTCCCTTGCACAGAGCAAGCTCTCTCCTTCTCTCCTCAGTAATCCACACTTAGGCTCAGAAAACATCTGCTTTAATTAGACAATGGTTGCCTGAAACAGGCAAAAATGTCCTGGAATGAGGGGACTCCGGGAAAATTTGCCTTCGCCTGGGGTAGCCACCTGACCTCTTATCAGAGCGATGCCGTGCGTGCCCCTCGCAGGGCTCCATACGGGCAGAGATGGGATAGCTTCTTGGAAGAGCTGGAAATTAAGAGATGTTAATTGCAACCTGGCCAGTTAACCCTTCCAAAGGCGCGGGACAGGTCCCCGCAGCACTACACTGACAGCAGGTATCTTCCCTGCCTGTTCCGAGCTCGGTTTCAGAATCCAAGCTCTTGTCCTCCTCAGGGCCCCCCTCTCTACCCCCACTCTCCATCCTCGTTTCTGAACGAGCTCCAAGGTTGATTTCCTGCGTGTTTGAATAGGACCAGCTTGACACAGCCTGCCTTGGGATGAAATCACCAACTTGGCTTGCCTTCTGTCTGAAAAACAAATCCTTCTGCAGGGCTTTCATCTAGAAAAAGGACAAGGATTCTGAAATGCAGGCAGGCCCCTGCCAAGTTCCTGTGAACTGCTGCCTGAGTAAAGCTTATGTTTGCTGTGTATTTAGCTTAGCTTTAATAAAGGTTACCGAGCTGAGATTTGACGCTAAAAATAATCAATGAACCTCCTCCTGTTCGCTCCCCTGGCAGCTGAAAATAAGGAAGTCAAAACACAGGTGAGATATGGAGCGCTTGCAAGGATGAGCTGTTTTTCCAAAGAGGAATGGGAAACGCACGGGGAAATCTCACACGCTGGGTGAGCAAAGGCTGGGCAAGCTCGGAGAAAGGGAACTAAGACAACGTGAGAGGACCTTCTGCCATGAGCCAAGTATTTAGGTTGTGATGGGAATAAAGTCTTCTGGGATACCTGGGCTTTGGCTTTCCTGTTACTCTGCAGAAGATGGTGATGCTGCTGCTAAGTTCTGGGGAGCCGGCAGCTCTGCACGCCCGGTGTGCCAGCAGTGTCGTGCAAGGTGTGTGACACGCATCGGGGCCTGCTGCACGCTGGGGCTCCTGCACTGGGTTTGGGACAAGGTTGCTTCTATCCCACTCCTCAAATTTGACAAGCAATGGATGGGCTGTTCCAGCTTGGCACGGTAGGCTGTATTTGCATCCCAAATAAGCGAGATGCCAAAATTATAATGCACCTATCGTACTTGGTTTGCCCCTAAACCTTGAAACTAGCCCAAGGCTTGTCTCTGCCCTGCCCCAACGCTTCCAATTTCCTTTTCCAGAACAGAAAATAGTTTCTGTGCTCACGGGGAAAGGAGTGGGATGGGCAGCACGCTGCCCTCTCCCCAGCAAAGCGCTGCAACGGAGAAGAGCAATAGGAGCTGCGGGCTCGGTGATGAGTTTGTTACACGAGGGTTCCTGTGCTCCAGGAGCTTCTCAGCCCAGCTCATCAGCCTGGTCCTCCTCAGCTTAGGTGAAGGAGAACCACAAAACGAGGTGCTACAGCCGCACTAGGCTGTGAAGGTGTTTGCCAGGTGCACACAAGCAGCTACAGGCAAGGCTGGGCTACGTATCTATTCTGCAGGAGCCTGCACCGATCCTGGCTAACATTTCTCCTCGTCGGAGAGCCGGGGTCTGAAAGCCACCATATGGTTATCATTGGTACCGGAGAAGCATGTGGCCAGGACATGTGTAACTCACATTTTCCTCTGGACCACACTCAGCCTGCACTTGTTTATTGTGGGGGAGGGACTGGAAAAAACATTGACTCACCGTCAGGAACAAAACATTTCAAATCTCGAATTGAAAATGACTCGGGTTTTTTTGACAAAGCTTTTCTGCTGGTGCAGAGGAAAGGGAACAAGGACTGAGTGGGAAAGTTTGGGGGCTGCACAGCGTTTTCCTTCAGTGGACAGAAGTACGAGGGATACGCTGAAGGGAGGGACAGCTCTTTCTGGCACTGCTCTAGCCGACGTCAGGTTTCTACTCCGACCTTGCTCGAGTCTGCACCTGCTTGAACCCATACAGAAAAATAAAGAGCCACGTTACCTCTATTCCTCAAGTCACGCCTGGTTTAGGCATCGTTGCGCTTGGAAATGTCTCCATCAGAAACCAAACTCAGACGGGCACCCCGTATTGCAAACTACCTGCCCATCAGCCAAGATATAACGATGCGGGCAGACCAAAACTGTGCTCTGCAAATGGCCCACGCGGGGCTCAAACCGGCGTGCTGGCAGAGGAGGTTTAATGCAGAATTCGGTGCCTTTCAAGTACAACACACACCTCTGCTACACATTTACTGCTAATTTTGCAGCTTTGTGCCTCAGCTTACCTATATTAATGGCTGAAAGCTTGCAACGCATGTGTCATTTTAACAGTCTTGTATGACCAGCAGCGGAAGAAGAAGAGAAGTCCGTAGGAAAATGGAAATCAGAAAAATGGCTGTGGGCAAAAAAAGGGCCCCAAACGTGGGCAGCGCTACCCTCTGCCCTGTCGCACAGCTGAATTCGACAGCTGCGCTCGTGTCCGGTTCAGCGAGGCTGGCTGAAATGCATTCATCTACTTACAAAGCTGCTGCAGATCTAAGGAGGCTCTGCTGGGTCTAAGATCTGAGCCAAGCTTAAGCCTGGATTCTGTCGCGTCCAGCTCCATTTGCCACGATGGGTTCTGCCAAGCTCGCCTGAGCACGGGAAAGGCTTCCAGTTCTGATTCTCAGCTCTGCTCTCCTGCCTCTTTCCGTTCTCCCTCTCTCGTTCTGCTGCCGGAAAACACACGAACAATGGAGATTAGCCAGAGCTCAAAGGCCTTTCAAGTGTTCTCCAAAAAGCACGAAACCTCTGTCTCTGTTCCTTGCTGGCGTCACACAAAGCCAGTTCTCCCCACACCCCACACACTCTCCCGGACATCTGAGAACAGCGAGTGCCTCACAGAAATGAAGGGGGTTCCTGTCCTCAAATCTAACGAACAATGAGATGACTGAACATCTGGAAGGAACAGATGCTTCTCATATCCCCGGCCGGCGCGTTGCAGGGTGTGCTTTATGCCACCCAGCGCCGTCTACCCACGAAGAAAGGGAATATGGGCTCCTTGGCAGAGTGGAGCCTGTCAGCCGTTGAGTCAGACAGCTGTGGGTTCACCAACACGAAAATGTGCAGTTGGTGTCTCACTGCAAAGAGCAGACGGGACAGCGCTGTTCGCCCGATGATCTCGGAAGGCGCAGCAAAGGCAGGGAGGTACCCACAGCACACGGGATAGACCAGGTGTCGCGGGGGGCGAGCTGCACGCCTGTGCAACATCAGCGGGCTCGGCCCGACGCCCCGTGGCCCTTCTCTTTAGAAAATCTTATCTCTCAGCTCACGGCAGGGTGTGCAGGAGAACTGACTTGCTGGTTTGGTGTGTGGAGTCACCAGTCAGGACATCTGCATGTAAAGAACAGGGACTAAACTGGCAACCATCAACTGCCAACAAGGGATTTCTTTTTGCAGCCAAATCCCACGGCTGGAGCAGGAGCCTCCCGTCTCCTGTTGCAGACCAAGAGCAGACAGGAACAAAATACACCTGTCCTTTAGCCGCGACATCTGCGTGCCCTGCTCAGGTATCACGTTTGCTCTGCCTAGCACCCGAGGAAGCAGGAGCCGCTCGCTTCATTTTCCAGAGTGGCAGCGCAGACCCGCTGAGCCTGCCAAGCCAAGGTTTCACGGGAAGGGCACTCTGAAGACTGATCCCGTGCTATTTTCGCAGCCCAGCCCTCTGCAGTCTCACCTTTGGAGATGGACGAGTGAGATCATACCTGCCGGGTGCGAACGAGGAGAGCTGTGTTGGCAAGTCCCACCTACCCGGCACCACGGAAGGGAGACGAGGACCTTGCAAGTGCCACAGCTCTAGTCTGTACTCAGCTGAGCTGAGCCCCCGAACTCCAACCTCGTGGAAGTTTACAGTTCAAATCCACAAGGTATTAAATCTAGTTCAGTCACTTCCAACGCAGTCACTAAGCTGCCAAGCAGCAGCGTTGGGAGTTACACAGAAATAATCCCAGCCCGAGCTTCTTGTGGCATCATAAATTGCCTGTGTCGTCAGTCAGCAGAAACCTGAGAAGAAATTCTTTCCTTTGCAGTTAATTATTTCCAAGCCTTTGCAGCCTTAGCAGAACTGGTGAAAGGTGCTGAACTGACAGCCCTGGAGGAATAGGCTTTCCATTTGTCCACGGAGACGGGCAGGAGCGAGCCAGTAGCAAGAACTTCACCCTGCTCTGCCAATGTGCTGCAACGCTTGTGCTCCAGTTGGACAATTCTTCTCTCCTACCAGTCCACGCTAAGCAGCTCTGCTCGTACACCCCTGAAAAACCCCAGCCTCAGACTTGTGTAGCGTATTTGCAGGGCCAAAGCCAATGTGAATTTTAGCCCGTGTAGCTGGCAGCCCTCTAAGGGGGAAGCAGCCTCCTCCAGACCCGTTGCTGACGTTTATCATGGCCAGGTGCAAATCTTCTTGCACTGGCCTAGCGCCATGAGACCAGCGTGTTTTTAAGAATTTCACCCTCCTACCAGACAGTGTTTTTCAATATTTTGCATTAAATCTTCTGCTGTATTTGATTAGCCTGCAGCAGCTGTTTTCCACTCGCACAACAAATCATAAATCTATAAGCTTATGTGTGAGAGACTGTCTGTGCCTAAGAATGCTTGTGTCTGAGAACCGCGGGGCTGCACAGCTGTGCGGGAGCCGTACCTGAACACAGGCTGGAGCGAGATACAGCAAATCGATACAACTCTCATACATAATCCAGTTTGAATCTATGTTGGAGGCTGTATGATCATGCAGGGTGTCATAAATGTTTGTGTACGCACGCGCCTAAGAATTCCCGCTTGGATAGGCGGACAAATTTGTGTAATTCCTTAAATGAGCGTTCCGCACTGAGAACATGGGAATCAGCGTTAATACACACTCGATGGCACCAGCGTGAGCTGTTCGCATACTTCTGCGAAGGAAGGTGGGTTTTAGCACAAGCACGTAGGACACACAAGCATGGGAATAGCAGAGCACAGGTAAGAAAGCATTACGAAGCCTTGATGAGCCCATTCCCGTGCACAAAAAC
Organism: Falco punctatus; assembly: GCF_963210335.1. Taxonomy (NCBI): domain Eukaryota; kingdom Metazoa; phylum Chordata; class Aves; order Falconiformes; family Falconidae; genus Falco; species Falco punctatus. The sequence goes on from NC_137596.1 coordinate 4,083,981, forward strand.
ACACGTCCACGTGCAATCAGGTTTGTGCATACTCAGTCAAGAACTGCTTGTTGTGAGGCCAAGATCTCCCGTCCCGTGGCCAATTCAGATAAGGAGAGCAAAGGGCTGAAAGAGAAGGGAGGGGAAACTGCTACATACATTACAAAAAGAAAAAGAAAAGGCGTTATTCAAAGACTATAAAAGGCAAAAGTTTGGATGAAGGAGAAGAGAAAGGGTTGCCAAGTCATTACAAAAAAAAAAGAAGAAGGAGCAAGCTGCTGCCAGGTCTTGGCACGTGTGCTTTTACTTGTATAAATCAGTCACTCTAGACCTATGGTAGTTCTTGCTGACAAGCTGTCAAGCTCCTTGGCTGGGGGAATAGGGCATGTGCTTTACATGCACTTACAGAATAGTAAACTGTTATTAAAAGTGGGAAAAAAAACCCAGCCTGATTTACTTGTGGTTTTGCCTGCTCAGCTGTATTATCACAGAACAAATTCACTCGTGCGCAGAGCAGTCCGAGACCGTGGAAAACTACAGGCTAACCTCCCTTTGGAAGCACTTGACCTCTTAAGGGGATAGGCAGAAACAAAACATCTCTGGGAACAGAGAACATTAAAAGAAGAAAGAGGCTAAAGCCACAGAAGTACTGTGAGGATTTCAAAGAGCCCAAAGCACCGAGGGACACGGGTCACCCCTGCTTTGAACCACACAGACACCTGTGCACGCCCCAGCCTGGTTCAGGAGATGGGAAAAGCACCTCCAGGCAGGCTTAGATCAGCGCTGGGATCGGGCCCACTGCTACGTAAAACGCAGATGCGTTAGCTGGGTGCAAGGCAGAGCAACTGCCTAAGCTCTGGTAGCAGCCAGCAGCCCTGAGCTGGCTGGAGGTGACAGCAACGGAGGAGGCTGCCGGCTGCGGCAAGGGACCGGGGAGACGTGCGCTGTGTCTGAAGGCCACTGGGACCACTGGCGAAGATGGGCTTTAGATGGCAAAAGATAGGAAGGATGGATGGGAAGGAAATCTAAGGGAGGGAAAGGAGAATTAAAAGCAGAAAAGCCCCTCAAATTACGATTTAGAGAGATGTTACACAAAGAGAACATATAGACAATCATCTAAGGAAAACCTGACCAGACTAGTTCTCTCTGTATTGACTTTGCAGTTAAGCACAGCCTCGTCGCTGCCCTTCCACGTTACAGGGCATTCCTCCTGTTCTATCACTCAGCGAACTGCCACAATATATACGTGCGTGCACATGTGTATTTATATACATGTGCACGCACATATATAAAGACAGGCACACACCGGTCTGGACGATCTGTCCATGTTGCCCCACCAAAACACCACGTTGGCACTCATCCCCACTCCCATCCAGAACCTGTCAGCCTTCCCAGGACGGATGCCTGTTTGTCCAGTCTATCCCACATAACACACTAACCCATTTTGGACAGTAATACGGCACTCCCAGTGCCAGTCCACGCACCGGGTTTTTAGGAGACATGCTTTTCAGGCTATTCAAACCTACCAGAATAAAAACTGCATCAAGACATGAAATTTTATGGCGCCATTTGTAGCAACACTTCCAAAACTAGCTTTGGCTGGAACGCAGAGAGTTGGATCGTGCTGATCCAAGACCCACAAAACACACAGAGCATCCTTCCTGGAAGAGACTGAGTTTTTCTGAATGTCTTTTCCTGTAAGTCTCTGTTTATGGGGTGTAACCCCACACCTCTGCCATAACCTGTTCTGATCAGTCCGCGGGGCTGGTATGTCCTCACCGGCACATTTGTGTCCCTCTCTGAGTTTACCATTCATTTGTTGTAGTCATGTTTGGAGGAAAATGCTTATAAGACAACAACAGAGCTATTTTTAAAAATAACTGTCTGCTAACAAAACCAAACCCAACGACTGCTGCAGCCTAAATCTCGACCCTGACTGAGAGCCTATTTGAGCATGCAAGCAGACAAAATTCCAGCAATAATCCCACCACTAATTCACAGGGAGTACGAGTTCTTCAGGACATGGACTGTGGATACAATGGAAAAAAAAATATGGAGAAAACGAGATGTTTGTGTGGATTTGCAAAGCGGGGCTGTAGCCAAATCAAGTACTTTGGGTTTCCAAATCCCAGCTCCTGGCCCCAGCTGATGGACTCGCTGCCCTGCTGGTTGAGACTTCAACACAGGACCAGAACAGGGCACAGGGTGCTTTGCAGTGGATCGTGCTGCTGAGGTCTCTGGGTGGGTCGCGGGGAGAAGGTCAGATTTGTGCAAGACTCGTTATGTTAAAGTAGGTCACTGATCCACCCCATCCATTCCGGGTTATATGCCTTACTGATGACTTCAGCATCTAACTGTCTTGACAACACCAGCGAGGAAGCACCGCTGCCAAAACATTAATGGATCTAGGGCAAAACTCAGCCCCGAGCAGGAAGCTGGTGTAACACCCAGGCACTCTACCCACCTCCCAAACAATGCCTAACCGGGATCTGAAGCTCCTGCGAGCAAACCCAGTCGTGAGCAAGCACATTTGCACCAACGGTTATGTCCCGGGGTGGTCTCTGCAGTTACGCAGACATCCGCATCTAATGAGTTCAACGGCTTTTCTACGTGTTACTGAGGATCTAACTGAGGATGTTACAGATGGGGACAGTGATGCACTTGCCCAAATGGTGAGCTCTGCGACAGAACCATCGCTGGACACCATCACAAAAAACCACAGGCTCTTCCTTTCTGGGCACCAACAGCACGTAGCCAAGCCCAACCGAACCAAAAAACCCAGTACAAGCACCTCGGTTGTTAAGTACATAGTTATGTCAGGTAGTTTACTTTGGTCTTCTTTAAAAGGTGAGGCTGTGAACAAGTCATGAGGCATGAGGGATTAAAGGAAGGGGGAGTAAGAGGTTAATTGGATTCTATTTGGAGAGGGATTTAGGTTGGCTGAGTTTTTTCAGTCAGCAGCGCATAGTGGAACATGTCACTTGTAATTGAGCTAATGAAACACCTCTGGAGATAAAAAAAACACAAGCTAAATTCAGACTTGGCTCAGAGACTTCACCACAAGTTTATGCAGGGATGTAACTGCTTTGTTTAAGGACTGTGGGCTGCAAAGGTAACAGCAGAAACTGGTTTTACTTTGCAAAATCTGCTTTTTGTCACTCAAGGCTGCTGGACCCGAGGGCAATCACACAGGTTCTTTTGTTATGGACACTTTTCCAGGACAAGAATCTAACCTCTGCCAATATGCTAATGCAATTTACTAAGTCCAGCCTCTCTCCTGCTCTATGATATTAGATCGGTTTTCTACAAGGAGAATAGGGAGGGCAAGCATTTTGCTCCATGGTTATGGCGATGGTTCCATCCTGGACGAGGCTGAGCTGAAGGAGGGCTGCAGATAGCTGCAGATAGCACTTTCATGGTGGGCTGCCATCTTCCAGCACAGATTCTTTTGGTTTTCACAAGGGGAATGAATGGTTTGTTTTCCAGGCTTGAAAACCGTGACAAAAACCTCCTCTGCCCCAAAGCCAAACTCCCAAACATGACCTGAATGCAAGTAACGGACTTGGCAGCGCTGGGTTAACGGTTGGACTTGATGATCTTAAAGGTCTTTTCCAACCTAAATGATTCCATGGTTCTGTGATTCTCAGGGAGTGCTGGCTTCCCGAGTCTGCCAAAAGGCTAAGCCAGAGTCCTGCAGGGAACTGCGTCCTCTTTGTGAAAAATGTTAATGCTCTGAAATTACCTTGTCTTCCAAGTCAGGAAGAAAACCTTTAAAGGTAAATTACATGCAAAAAAAAAAAAAAAAAGCCCAAAACAAAAACCACCAAACAAAAACCCTGGAGACATATTCAGGATGCAGTTTCAAAAACAGAGGTATTTTGTCCAAAAAAAAAAAAAAAAAAAAAAGAAAAAGAAAAAGAAGTCTGTCTTTTCAAAATGAACCACCAACTCAGAATGAAAGTTACTTTCTAAGTTAAAGAGTTGCAGTGAAAATTAGTTTCCAGTTTTGCAGGTTTTATATTCTTGCTTTGGGGATAATTACCATAATCCACTAATTTTATTTCCAAGACACTTTTAGAAGACCAAAAGTCCACTTCATCATTCCCCCTGTCTCCCTACATGAGTTTAAGAATAAAGTTAGCTTTAATGACAAAAGAGGATGTACTTGACACCCCTGATTAAAAAAAAAACAGACGACAACATAGGAATGAATTTTATGCAGCTGTATAGAAAATATTATGGGCATGAGGACCTCAGCCTTTAAGTGCACTAGAACACTTCTGTCCTAGTCTCATGATGCACGAAACCCTGAAATGATGTGGCTGCCCCCGTGTAAGAGAAAGCCATAACAGCACAGAGCATTGTATAAAACACTAAGTTACTGTATGAGGAGATGGAGACTTACGCCTGTAGCCCCTGCATAGACTGACATGGCAAGGAGATCCAGGAGGCTGGTTTTTTTTATATCCTGGTAAGAGTGCCGTTTGTTCAGCAGGAATTGCCTCTTTCTCTTTGATTCCTCCCGCTGTGGTTTGATTCTTCCCTGTTCCTGCTGAGGTTTCATCCCTCCTTCTCTGGCTTTAGGAAAGAAGGCAGGTAAGTATCTGCCTGGACTACTAGCAGGTGCCTAGAAAATGGAATGTCTCAGGTTAATTAAGGGAATAAAATAGCCAAGGTGCTGAAGGAGAGGAAAATGTGCCCTGGTATGTCAAGCAAGTTGCATTCTGTGCCGTTAGGACTCTTTGTCTCTCCCAACATCCAGCTCTGTGTTGGACAGCAAACAAAAGAAAAGCTTTTTCACAACACAGGTCCTGCAAACCCACTTTGAGATGGGAATTCAAGCTGCAGGCTTTCTGGCATCATCGCTAGCAATAAAGACAAAAACAGATCGTGCCCAGTTCCAGCTCTGCAGCTGATTCAGTGGATTTGCACAAATGGCAACTGATGGGGAAAAAGGCACCACTGCCACCAGAGTTCAGCTAACAGTTCTCAAAAGAAAGGCAGCCGGTTCCCTCCCCCAGAGCTGCACTGCTCCCATAGCGTGCTCAGACAAAGAGGGGCAAAACCAGTAGCAAAAAAACCTACGTAAGACACCCCAGACAGCGAAAAGGATCCTCTCCATGGAACAGCTTTATTGTGCTGAGGGTTTTCTAGCCACGCTTTTGATGAGAGCCATACTTTAAAGGCAATCCACCCTGGATTACAAACCATATAACATTCGAGGAGGCAAGAGCTTGCTATTCCACATTAAGGGCTATTAATTGTTCTGGTTATCCTGTTGTGTAGTTCAACCTAACTTACTAATTTCCCCCTACTCCTGCTGCAAAACATCCATCACTTTTTTTAAAGGGCTACATAAAGCTGCAGGGGAAGGCTCTGGTTTGTGTTAGCTTGATTGCTATAGACTTTAATAAAGCACCCATCACAGCTGCCTAGCCACACTATAGATCAAGCTCCTGTAATTCTTTTCACGTGTCCAGAGGGGAAAGCTAAGCAAAACATAAAATTTAACCTCCCAGTGCTTTATTTCTGGCTTGGAGAGATGTCAAAGGCCATGCGAGCTTTCCCTTTTTCCTGGCTACCTGAGAATCCACAGCAACAGATGGAAGAAAGGAAAGGCAAGCAGGGACAACGAGATAGCTCCAGGAACCGCACTCCTCGTGTCACCTAGCAGCACGCCAAGGGCAATGTGCAACACTGAGTTACGGGCCCGGGAAAGACAAGTGTAAACAGGGGCCTTTGGAAACGCAACAGCGAAGGCAGGCAGCTTCTAGACCAGCTTTTTTTCCTCAACAAGGCTGCTGGGGATGAAGCCACCTGCCCACTGCCTACCTGTGGCAAACCTGGTAGGGAATGCAGCACAAAAGCTCACCGCGGCCGAGCGCGCACATACAACTAGCGAGCGTGCTACATTCTGCAGGTTTTCTTTGGCACTTTGCTCACTGAACCTGTTGCAGAGAGAGCAGCGAATTCCCTGGATGATTCACGCTAGCACACATGTCAGTGGGATGTGTAGCAAACCCATCTTGTGTAGGAGCTTCCCAAATCTGCTTCCTCGTCTCCCACTGGAAGCGACAAGCTCCAGGCTCCTCTGCCTCCTACTACTCAGGGTGGGAAAGGTGAGGAGGAGCAAAGCAACAACAGGTTTAACTCCTATCCCCCATTTCTTCCTGGGTGCGTTATTCCCTCTATCAACAGGAGAAATCCTGGAGAAACAGAAAAAGCCACGGTATTTCTTTGACAAGCGATGCTCCCTGGCATTGTTTTATACACCTACTTCACAACGTCAAATTAATTCCAGGAGGTTAGCTCGTGTCCATGCAAAAGCATTAATGGGACTGAACAGTAATTACATCCTGCCTCCGTCAGACAGCTCGCAGCAAACGAGATGGGTGCAACTACTGTACAATTCAGGCAGGACTGGGGCTTTGCCGCTACAGCCAGCTAGACTAAAAATTTCCTTGAGTTTTCTTTACGTGAATCCAAGCGCTACCAAATGGTGCTCACGCTAAGGAAGCATTCCTCTCCGAGGTACCAGACGCTGCCCGTGCAACGTGCAGCAGCCACGTTGCCTTCAGTTCCACTCAAAAACATCCGAACGCCTGCCAGATGGCGAGTGGAGGAAATAATGTGTACGCACACACGCGTACGTGGGCATCCTCAGATGGTGTGAATCACCGACGCTGGAATCAGCGATTCAATGTGTTAAACAGTTTTTTAACTTAACGATACAATGTGTTAAACAGTTGTTTTTGGTTTTTTTTTTAAAGTAAAAGAAATTGAGCAAAATTAAAATATTGAATTACCTCACTGTCAGGTTAAAAAAAAAAAAAACAACACCAAAAAAAAAAAAAGGAGGTGTAAGCCTTAGAAGACAAATAGCATTTGTTAGAGCAATTCACTTTGTCTGTTCTTCAAGGAGATTTTTCACCCTGAGCTTGCGCTCGCTTTCAAAAAAAAAAAGGCTGACCTGAGCATTTTCTAATTTATTTAAAACATACCAAAGTCAACCCAAAGCCATTTCTTTTTGTTTGGCTCTTTTCTTTCTCTGTATTAATTTCAATTCAATCAACAAGGCAGTTGCATAACTGTTGTTTATAATTGCTGTCACGTCAACCCTGAAACTGATCACTGCAACACTGAAGTTATATAAAAAGTTTTGTTAGGATTTTTGTTATTTTTCTCATTTAAATTGTGGGAAGATGAAGTCCTACCCTGGAGAGATGTTTTGCTTTTCTGAGCTCTGTTGCTTATTAGTCCTGTGCTTTGGTGTCTTTTCTCTCTGGTTTTGTTTTACACAGTGCAAGGGTCTGTTTATGCACATAAACTCTTCCAACACAGTTCTGTGCACCCCATTAATACACAGGCTGTAAAACACACTGCGCTGAGTCAGAGCAGCAACTGGCAAAAATGAAGTTCACAAAATGGGTAAGCTCTTCAGGAGCAATTTGAACACATTTCTGGAAACGCAGACTATATAAATGCTTAAGTGGACTGGGATTGTAATTTACCTTGCTCTTCCGAAGCCAGTGGACCATTACCCTTCAGTGCTGTGGTAGCAAACCCTGAGGGATCATTTCTCCTTGTGTGTATGTCAAAACATCTTCGTCACTTACACACACAAAACTGATCCTGGAATCAAGAGTCACCACCTCCACCAGCCCACGAACACATCACAGTTTCCTTGCTCCCCTCCCAACCCTTTTGGTTATTCCCCTCCGACTCAGAGGTGTACTCACCTGGGAGGCTTCTCCCCGGCCTCCAAAGAATTCAGTTCATCCACTTTACCATTAGTTTTCTGTCTTTCTAGAGGCAGGAATGCCAGGGGCATACTCACAGCTATCTTTGGCCCGAGGTAGTTTGAAAGCTACACTGCACTGCATACATAAATGCTTTAAGCCAACAAATAATTAAGGACTGTACTTTGTTTTGGCGTAAATGGATGCTGCCCATATTTATTTGATGTTTCTTGATACTTAACAGCAAGCTGCTTGTAGCTGACATTGGGGCTTTTTCTTAGAAATAGCCTGGAAAGCGTCAAGAGTCTACGCAGAGAAAAAAACAAAAGAGAAAAATACACTGAAGTACCATCAGCACTCGCCACCTCCAAACAGACCCCTCTGGAGATCAGAAAATATTCTGCTTCCTTACAATTTGTATCTTCTCCTCAAGTCCTGCCTCCCTGTGGAGGAGAAGCTTGTTTGGAGATGGGCACAGGATCGCAGCGAACCGTGCCTCTGCTTTCCACTCCAAACTCCAGAGCAGTTTGTACGGGCTGACAGAAGAGCGAAGCCAGGTTCTTGCCGGAGGTTTAACCGAGTAACCTGTTTCGTAAGAGAATTAACCCCGAAAAAGCCAGCAATGCCAGCTGTTTCTGTAGGGAAGCAGCAAGGAAGGAGTTGGTCAGTCAATGTTTTTTGCATGGTCGTTGTTCAAAATTCCTTCTGAACGAGCACATACAGATTGTGAGTGTGTGCACGCGTGTGCGTACAGGGGAACAAGCAGTACTTTGGGAGAAAAAACTGTTACCTTCTAAAGGATGTATTACAAAACACAGGATCTAGCTGTATGCAGGCATAGGAAGACCGGGAATGCAGTTCTGGCAGATGCGGCGGATGTATTCCCAAGTAAATCCAACCGGTTGTATGTGAATTGTGGGAGGGGGCTGTCTACGAGTCAGCGATAGTAGCGCAGCCACGCAAATTAACAGGCAGTCGAGCAAAGCACCTCCCCTGTGTCGCGGCCATCAACTTCAGCAGTGGGATAGAAGAGTTCAAATCTCAACAACCAGAGGTAAAGGTGCAAGCGAGATATACAGATAGGTGCCCCGTATGCTCTCTAATATTCACCGGGAGACCCTGAGACCGAGACAAAGGCAACTTGCGATCAAAGGCAATTAATTCAAGCCCTTAAAGTGGTTTTCAAGCACTTGGGTCTCACTCTGGGTGCCTGCAGGCTATTTCTAAAGCATTTGCGAACAGCAGCTAAGAAAATCGGGGCTACTAGCAGCAAGTGTAAATCTGCTCTCCGAAAAGCACATGTCTCCTCTGAAAAAAAAAAAAAGCGTTAACAGATCCCTCAACTCAGAAGGGCTGAAGAGCACACGGCTCCGAGCTGTCACCGAGGTTCTACCATGTACGCACTTACCCCTGCTCTGCTCGCTCGTGGTCTCACAGCAATCTCTGCTCTAAGAGCGGCGATGACAAGAGTTACGCTCAGTACTCTGGAGATGCAGCATACACAAGCAGCTCGTGAAAAGCGCTTTATGCTTAATCCGAGCCAGGTTTCTCTTAGCAGCTTCATTTTCACCAGGATATCACATACGTAGGAATGGTGCAGTAAGCCCTGGGAGCACTCTGTTCCCTGCTCTACTACATTCTCGGTAGCTATGAATTCAATCTCATCTCGGCCGCTCTCCACTGTGCAAAAGAAATAGTGCTTCATTACTGTCAGGAATAAAATGCTTCAACGCTATAAGGAAGCCACAGAAAAACTTCAGTGGTGTACTCGTGCTTTGTTACGGACATCTAAAAGATGTTTCATACTAAACTTACAACATATGATTGTGCTTTGGAAAAATCCGCTCCAGTCACAAGTCTGAACCTCGATATCCATCAAAGGTATGTGTTTTAGCAGTCGTGCCTTAGCTTTGTGATAGTATATGTTCATATACAGGCTTTAGATCTGTAACAGTCTGCTAAGCATCACTGCGTACTCCTAACTGGGTCTGTCTGTCTTCAAAGCAGCTAAATTCTTGCTTTTCCAGGAGACCAACAGAGGCAGAGCCTTTACATCTCATTCTCTCCAAAGCCTTCACCAGATACGTTCCCTCTTCCAATTACCCTTCTGCTAAAATACTTCTGCCCCTACACGAGGTCCTCAGGAAACTGAGAACTCGGGAGTTTAGACACTCTCCTCAAACCCCGCCACCCAAGGTTCGTCGCGGCCGCTTACTCTGCACCACGGCATGCTTTTCCATTTTCCTTTTCACTCCCGTGTCAGATGCTGCACACCGCTGGACTGCTAGCATATGAACCACGCCAGCCTGCTTGTTATTCACACAGGCTACCGGGCAGAGCTCAAATCATTTCAGCCAAGCGGTTACAAAACTTCCATTTTCCTACCTGTGCCCTAGCTATGTGTTGATCCAGCCAGCATCCCAGCTCGGTCAGACAGGTGGGTCTGTAGGAGGCAAATTAATTTAATTGCAAGGGTTGCCAGAAACAGCAGAGGTGTATTTTAAGTCCCATGACTCTAGGCTGTTTCAGGACTATTTTGAAGCTCACACAGCTGCAATCACGGTGACTCTGTCTACTGTCCTTTATAAACATCTTCTGCTTTGACTAATTTGATTAGGATCGTTCTTGGCTGGCTTTCCATCAATAAAACCCCGTTCAAAAGGCGGCCCCACCGCTTTTGCAGAATACGGCCTAAAAGAAAACATTAACAAAAGGAAATGTAATATACAATGGAAAATTAAACAGAAACGTGTACTTTATTCGTAATACTCTTTACTCATGTGACCTCTCCAATCATTTATTAATGCTTGCTGTGCTTTAAACTATCTTCCTCTCAATGACAGCTTCAGCAACAGCGAGTTCTCCTCGTACTTGACTACCTCAAGACTAATTATAAGCAAAAGTTATGAGAGAATGTGGCTCTAGCAAGAGAGCAGCACCTTCTTATGCAAGGTCAAAGCTGGTCTTTTGTACTACAAGCCAACTCTGGTATAGTTAAATAACGACACAAAGCAAAGATATACTCCATAAAACATTAATATTTTAATGAAAAATCTTAAGCTTCATGTTTCTATCCAAAGACACTCAAAACTAGTTTTTCTGCCCCCTTAATTTTGACCTATAATGGGACCAGTTTGGAGATAATTTTTTTTTTTGTATTTTAGAACATTTTTTTTTAAAGATTAAACAACCAGGCTAGCAAAAAGGTACCCAATACATACTGTTCTTATATCAAACAAGCTAGTATTTCAATACAATGTAACTATACAGAATATATACATTACACATATGATCACAAAGCAAACACTACAGGCTCAGAACAGATTTGAAAAAACATGATATTCACATTGATTACAATAACTCTAAAAATGATTGTAACGTTGAAACGGCACTTAGTTTACAAAAAAAGTCACAAAAATATATATAGCCACCAAGAACTATGGTTCCTGAAAAATACTAATAGCCAGATAGTATTATATAAAATGTGAAGTGTATTTAAACATCGTATACATTAAAAAACAAAACCAAAACCAAAAAACAATTCTGTTAAGTCAATAAACATGCCAAGTAATCTAGCTGTGGCCAGCATCAACAAGAGAAGCTGTACTGTGGATGAGATGACGACTGGATATACGGCTGGTGACTGGAGACTGGCACAGTTAAGGGGGTTTCACTGTTACTAAAATGCACAAAGAAGCCCAACAATAATTTAATTCACATTTTTTCCTCCAGCTTACTCTTTTCCCTCTTTGGGGTTTCACCATAGGGCAGCACCTAGAGTGAAGGCACTGCAGGAACAGGGCAAAGAAGCTGTCCAAGAACTTGGTGTAGCCAGGGCTAACAGGTCAGAATATCAAAAGCATGCATCAGCTAAACGAATGGTTAAACAAAATCACTCCTCTGGGGACTTCAGCAACCCTCAGGAAGACTGCAGGTACAGTTGCCACACAGGCTGGCAGCACCAGAAACTGATTCAGCTATTTATTTTATTTTTTTTTTTAGTGCAACCCGATTTGAGACCTGTGGGACACTGAATTACTGTGATAGCACACGTTGAGTTAACAAAAACCCAGAGCAGTAAGTACTGTTGCATTTAAAAAAATTCACATTTGTTTTTTATGGTACATTTCCTCCAATACTTTGAACCGATTCTATTTGCTAGGGACCTCTGATGTGGCTGAGGTACCGTCCGGCCTTGAACCCTCTTATCTGTCATCAAGATGCTATGGAATTTATTATGTCCATAACTGGAGATGAGAAACCTCCAAAACTGGGTTTCACCTCATAAGCAAAACTCGAACTTAATCGATCTGAATGAAAATTAGCTATTTTCCATATTCTGATGTTGTGGAAGTTGCAATGGATGTAGGAGTGACAGGTGCTCCTGCATCTGCATTTTCTCCATCCCTGCAGGGTGCACAAAGCTCCCGTTCTATTTGCATATAAAATGCTTCATGGTTCGTCTCAGAGAGAGACCGGCAATAGTCTCAGTGCTCTTCCATCCTGGGGCTGGAGGGGAAAGCCAGCAACCAAGAAGCGACTGAAGCCCTCATATAAAAACTTTAAACCATAGCTTAAAAACAATAAAATTTTATCCCGTAAGGGACATATAGGGATCATAGTCTTATAAAATATATTTTACTGCATTGGCAGCTATTACTTTTTAAAAAAGTTTAAATTCATACCTTTTAGACTCAGGATACATGTGAACCCAGAACCATTTTCAATAACCTAGTCTACTAATCTCTCAGTATGAGAGACTTGACCATAGTATCTGCGAGCCTGACAACTGAACTCAAACTGTAGTAAGACAGACAAATCGTCAGGAACACACACCTTTTTTAATGTGGTGTAAGAACAGTGACAAGCAGCTCTTACGGGGAGCTTAAGCTGCTAAATGTGTAGGTATCCCCATGGATTTCCAGGGGAGTTGTGCTATGTGTCTGCATCGAAAAACAAAACAAACCCTTACAACCTGGCCAAAACTCCCGCACAGTGAAAACCTAACTTCTTTTTCTTCCACTTTTTGCAGGGAAATAGAAAGCTTCTGAATCTTCTCCCCTCTCCCAAAACACCATGATAAATCAGGAAAAAGCCTATCCCTTCCCCTCCCATTGTTCCCATCAGACGTACTGCTCTACACAATATGCAAGGAGTAAAGACCCCACACAGACTCCGAGAATCCGGGTCCCTGGCATACGGCAGAACCTTGCTAGTTCTGTGGTAGTAAAGGCACTCTGCTTGCAAAATAAATGGGCGAGGACAGGATTTTCCACTGAGTGCAAAGATTGGTGCCGCATGGGAGGAGGATACGCAAAAAGCAAGACATAAATCATTTGGTGAATTCATTTGGAGACTACTCATTGACAAAGAAACTGCTGCAATGTGTTGTGCGTGTAGCTATTTGGAAGAAATTCTAAACAACTTGTAAGGGCCACAAAGATGAGAAAGGGACTAGAACATCTGCCGTACAGGCTGAGAGTGATTGGGCTGTTCGGCCTGGGGAAGGCTCAGGAGGATCTTATCCATCTGTGAAACTACTGGATAGAAGGGGGCAGAGAAGATGGAGCCAGACCTTTCTCAGTGGGCACAAAGTGAAAAACAAGAAATCCCATGCAAACATACCGAAACCTTTTTAACAGTGAGGGTGGTCAAACACTGGAACAGCTTTCCTAGAGAACTTGGGGACTCTCCATCTTCGCAGATATTCAAAATCTGACTGAGCAACCTGTTCTCGCTGATTCTGCTTTGAGCATGAGGGTTAACTAGATCACCTCCAGAGTCCCTTCCAGTCTCAACTGTTCCGTGATTCTGTGATCCTTGTCACACAGAAACATAAATGCATACCGAATAATGGGGGTTTCCGGGGGTGTGGGGGCAGGAGAGAAAAAATTCCAGAAAAAAAACAGAAAAGAAAAAAAAAAAAAGAGGAAAAAAAGAAAATGCAGTCCAGAGTTCAAAATCCTCTGATAACGTACTGAAAGAAATTTATACTTTAGGTTTAATCCCAAGTGTAGTTTTAAGGCAAGTTTCTTCTAGCTTAGTTAGATATCTATCTTGCTCAATTTGGAATCTAAGCATATTAGCAACAGAGGTTGTTTTAAGGTGTCCTATGCTTTTACATCTCTCCTGTGAAGAACACCAGTGTTTCAAAGAACTGAACACTTCCAACAAGTTAGGGACGAGAAATAAAACAATATTTGTGTTTAATCTGTGTTCACTTCTATGGAGAAAAGAGATACTAACAAGAAACGATTACAAACAGGAGAACTAACAAGTAAACCCAACCCTAAAACGAACAAACCAACAAAAAAAATCCTCTGAAAACTCTTATTGTTCCTGCAGTTGAATCAGACTGAAAAGTGGGAACTAAATTAAGATGTTTCACAGAGATTGCAGGGTTAAAAAGAGAATGTGTAACATAGCGTGATGACCAATGAAACCCATGACTTGCCTTGTACCAAGATGTTAACAGTTAATGATACTCATTTCTTTTCAAGGAAGAACAGATTAGAGCTGCAAAGTCGTCTTAGCTTTTATTTCCCCTTCTCTTTGGTATTCAGAAAGCAGTTTGCCTTCTGACACAAAATTTTAAGCCTTAAAAATCCAATATCCAGATATGTCTATTCTGTATTTGCACTTCTCACTGATAAACTGTTCAGCAAAATATCTAATGGGTGAAAATGATCAGATTCCAACAGAAGATTACGTCCGTTTGTATCTAACCACCTTTGATCATTACATCCGTACAGTCTGGAAATGTGTTTCTGTGTGAAGTACTTTTTACTACATGAATCACAAAGGATCCCCATACCTGCAAGGTGGAGTAACACTTGTTAGAAAAAAAGAAAATTATGTATGTGAGTTCAGTTTCATAGCCCTATAATTCAGGATAAAGCTCAGCAAAAGACCTTGTCTTGTCTCACTGGCTTCTCAGTTGCAGAAATCAGAACTGGAAGAGAATTGGTCTTTAAATTCAGCCCATCAACAGACACTGGACTAATTCACAGTACAGCATCCCAAATGAAGAATTTCTCCTTCAAGCCCTTTTAAGAAGACTTACACAGGTAGACATACAAGACTGAATTGTAGCAGAGAACTTCTTCGCAGCGTGATGCTAAAACACCCTTTGGATCTGGCGGAGAAACTTCATTCCAGCAACTTGGAAAGGACTTATATCCCAAATGTTTTTGCTCTATCTAACTAAAATGTGGTTTATTGACCTAAAACACAGCAGAGAAAAATTTTAAAGTCACTGAAACCCTTTAAGCTCTTTCCAAAGGGCAATAAACTTTTTTCCTTACGGAAGCTGGCTATTAGTAGAAACAACTCAGACCTACAGAGTATCAAAGCTGCCTAAGCTAACTGAATACAAATTGATCTTGCCATATAATACGACTTTTGTGTCTTCTGTTTCTTCAGAAGCAACCTTTCTCTATTAGCTCCATTTCCTCCTCATATTTGCCTAAAACAAATCCGGACAGAAAGCAACAATTTAAAAAAAAAAAACAACAACCAACCAAGATTCAAAACTAAGGGAGTATATCATGCCTTTGGAATACTAAGATCAGGTAATACCTACTTGCTCAGCATGGCATCTGTAGGCGACAGGCATTTGGCATCAAACACAGAGTTAACTTAAGAAGCAGTAAGAAAAATCACAAACCTCCTAATATATTTCCTGATTCAGGTTTCAAAGCAGTACTATAGCCCAAACAGCCTCGACAAAACAAGACTCACTGCTCTGAAAATCCCACACCCTAAATTTGCAGCTTTTTCTAAATATGGAAAAATGAAATTGCAAATCTTTCAATTTATTGCTTACTTGAGCTGTGTATGTAGCTGGAGTAATGGCCTTTAATAAACCGAGTTGGCAAGGACTTAAAATGTTTTGAAACAGGAACAATTCATCATTGCTATATAGGTTTTTTGTAAACAACCCCCTGTTGGGTTAGAAAGATGGCCTCTAAAGAGAGTAAATTGCTCGTTTTGTCCAAAACAGACTAATAAAAATCTCAGAAACTATACATGCATATGTATAAACAAAAAAATGTGCAATAACACACAAAAGAGCTCATTTTTTTTCCCATCTGTAAACTCCCTCTAGCTAGATTTTGGAGATTAGTAAAGATACAGTATACATGACAGGGGGAAGTGATCAGATCTGCAAACAATCTAGCCACGACTTCAGAATTTCAGTTTGGGAAAACCTTCATTTTCATACATTTCATGTAGAAGGTCCCCCTTCTACAGAAAGATACAGTCATGAGATATTTGTCAGGCTTGCACGGATATACACTTTCCTATCATCCTCAATTCATTATGCACCATCAGACTTCTCCTGACCGTAGTATTTCCACGTCTAACCTTAGATGGGCAAATCTGGACAGGCTACCTGATCAAGCAGTTTCTAAAAGGACTGGAATATAAGAAGTAGGAATACCTGGCATGACATCTCTTGGTTTGTCAAAACTGATTCATCTGAGATGAAAAGGGACAACGTGTTTTTAAAAAGCCTGTGACTGTTAGTTTCAAAAATGCTTACTGTTTCCAAGAAAAGGGTTACAGTAAGCGCTTTGAAAAACAGCAGGCACAGAGATAGGAAGTGTCATTTTTCTTTTTTTATGCAGAAGATTAAAGCATCCACTCAAAACTAGTCAAAACTGTTCAATAATGATTTCCAATGCATCCTTTTGTTTGTCATTTTAAAAAGGTTTCCTCTGATTTCTTTCCCTTAACCAGAGGGTCTGCAGAAGCAAGAGAAACTTAATGAGCTGCTCTAACTGTGGAAGAAGAAATAGTTAAAGTGATCTGAATCAGTTGTTCTTCTTTAGAAGTGTATCACAGCTTCCATGATGTTCTGACAAGATCTTTTTGTGCATTCAGTCTTAAATATTTTCACAGAAGTGATCATTCAGTCATGAAAAATAATCTAACATCTGTTGCAGTTTTCTGTTTAAAGCATAGCTTACAAAGTAAAAAGGGAAAATCTCCCCACTTTTGTTTAAAAAAATTAAATTAAAATGTACAGGACCAAACACAGGCACTTTCCAAAGAACAAAAATGAAACCAAACCATGAATTATTCAATAGTAATAGATGACAGCTCCGGTTTCGGAGGGTCACCTGCGGTTGCCTCAGCAGTGGCGTTAGTCTTTGGCTGCTCTGGCATATCTTCTTCCTTCTCTGCCAACCCACCCAGAGACCCCAAGGGGAAAGTGCTTTCACAATTCTGAGTTGACGACACCTGTGAAATGACAGGCATTTGGACAGAAGAGTTGCTTTCAAAGCCATGCTCCCCTAGCTCATACTGCCCGAGGGTCTCTTCTTGTTCCTGGTTTAAGTAGTCCGGTACTAGGAAGTCACTAGAAGAGGGGCAAAGGACAGAAGAGAAATGTCATTTCTCACACAAACATTAGCGATATCAGTTTCTGTGTATCAGTTAACATCACACAAGCTACGCACTGCATTGCACAGAGAACAAAGATACTCATTTCACATTGCTCCAAGATCATCACAGCGACATACTTCACTAAGCACTATAACCTGGTTCTCATTTAAACACACAGAGAATGTATTCAAAGGCAGCTATTTCGCATCGCTTTGCATCCATTATTTCCTACACAGCAACTTATTATTTAGATTGTATCACCTGGATGAGAATGAAAGTTAATGGCTGGAACATCATATGGCACTGAAAACCCCATTGAAAAAAGCACGCGCTCAACCTTTAAAAACAGAAACAAAAATGAGTTCAGCACTGGCAAAGATGTGGGCCTTTTCCACCAGAGATAAGATCCACCCGAGAAACAGCAGCAGCACTCCTCTAAGAGGGGACAGGCTGTAAACAGAAGCATGAGGCAAGGAGGCAAGGGTTCTGCTGGAAGCGTACGCAGGCTGCCAACCACAGCGGTGTTCTGTGATGTTGACACGTATCTCACTACTGTGAAAAGAAAGGAATTGCGTTTCCTTCCCGTTTCAGTCCTTTCTGGACCACAGCTCTGTAACTTACTCTTACCAAATGATGGCTGAGCGCACCCAGAGGAAATCTACGGAACTCTCCAGTAGTATTTGCAGAGCATAAGGACATAAAGAAAATAAGGTTTCTTGGCAAATTTTCAGCACCAGACATGTAAGTTTGTACTTGAGGCAAGTATATACATGTTACATATATGCACATTTATTTATATGCTTTGGTTCCTCCTTGTATTAATGCACTTTAAAGCAGTCCTTTTCTTACATGACAGCAGCATTCACTGCTTCAAATCCAGATTTGCAATCAACTAGGCTAAACCTAGTGTCTGTACATTCAAACTAAAGGAAGGCCTATGGACAACTGAAATCACACACTTCAATCTGACTTTAATTCGACGACGACAATAAAATGCTTACCACAATCATGGCATCATCATCCCTTAAGAGTTCTCGCTCTAGTTTTGGCACAAGTGCTAAGAACAAGAACTGTGTAAACCCACAGATTTGAAGCGCTTGTACTTTTAAACAATATTCTGTTGGAAAAAACAGTGACTGGCTTTCCTGGTTTGTTTCGTAGTTTTTTCAGCCTACTTCGCTTCCGAGATAACAGGACAAAACGCTGAAATGTTTTGTAGGGGAAAAAGCACGATGTCTAGAGATCACCAAGGATGCTATCGTAGATGCCACAACATTTACAATACATTTCTTTTGCACTGCTGAATACAGATGACTGACACACGCCAAGCTGCACTCTCTCCATACATTTAAGAGCTGAGATCTATCTTTCTCTTTCCTCATTCGCTCTCACATTTTTCCAACTCAAGTTCCAATGGTTACAAACATTTATTTCAGTATGAGAATACAGGCTAGTCTGATGCCTCAGAAGCCTTTTAATAGTCTTTAGGGAAGTGTGCTTATGAGATATGCCAAGACTTTTGTGCCCTGATAAACGAGATGTCCAACTGGCCCTTACTAGTCCAAACCCTATTAGTCTAATAATTTAGTAATACGTTACCTAGAAAATGAAAAAAGAGAAGGTATAGAGTCATGCAATCTTTCCACAACATCCACCATCAAGCAAGTACTTAAAATGAAGTTGTAAGGCTATGCCCTATGTAAGCGCACAGGCCATGTATGAGATTTTGAATAGCAAATCATTTACAGAACTCCACAGATGCTATAGCACAGAATGCTAGGACTTAGCACTATTAGCCTGTCCACAGACAGCACTGAAAAGAGAAATTAAGTAGCCCAGAAGCAGCTTCTGCATATCTCTCGATTCTTCAGTGCCCTCCTATATAGCTTAAGACGCTGCAAGACAGATCAGATACAACAGAGAGTGGCGCAAGAATGAATTTGACTGGAATTAGCTGGCAACCTGATGAGAGGCACAACAGGCTGCCCTGAAAGCAGGAAAAGATGATTTAGGAAAAAAAAAAAAAAAAGAAAAAAGAAAAAAGGAATTAAAAAAAAAAAAAAGGCACGTTTCCCTGTTAGGTTTTTGCTGTGCACCTCACCTGCTCTGGAAGTAGTTTGCTAGCTCTGACGCTTCATGGTTCAAGCTCCTCAGGTGAACGATTAAATTTCCAGAGTTGGTGAACATGGCGCCACATGTTTTGCACTCGTAAATCCGAGGCTTGCGGATAATATGCCGGGAAACCCGCATGTGGTGTTTATATTCCCCGAAGGAAGTGAAAGTGGCACTACATATCTGGCACCGGAAACAGCGTTTACCTTCGTGCTTCAGGCGATGCATCTTTAGCGAGTAAGCTCGGGTGAACTTTTTCCCACAGCGGTCACACTGAAATGGTTTAATGCCTGCGGAAGAGAGAGGAAAAAAAACCCAAAACATTCACCTTTTGTAATGAGAGGTCACTGGCAAAATCCTTCCAGACTCCTAACAGCGAAAGCACAGCAGCTGTGGCCACTCACAGCAAAGCGCTGGTTTAGGAAGAAATTCTCCGTTTCACTTTAAAATGGCAGAAACAATTAGAAGAGAGCTATGTTTTCTCAGACCCAACTGTCAAAAAATTTCCTAACAATGTGACCTGTCCATAACGCTCGCACGCCTTCCTCCCCACAGTTCAAAACGAACACGAGCCTCCATGGATTATGCTATGGATAAGGTCCTGAGCCACAGCCAAAAACTATCTGATGCAGCAGTCATCTCAAACCATCTTTGAACTCCTTTGATCTCGGGAGATTCTTGTGCCAGACTGGTTCCCAACAATGCAATTATCAGACTACCCTTAATTGCAATGTTTTTTTCTGGCTGCATTTGGCCTCAGAGAAGTGTTCTGGCAGGGGGACCCTGTGCACAAGGATGCCCCTGTAATGCAGCAGGAATGGTGATAAAAGGGTGAAGTAGCAGCCTTTATATTGCGTGGGAACCTCTCTATACAAGAATTTTCAGCAACTTTGCATGACAGACAGCTAAGACAGTTTAGGTTCATGCCTCTCATTTTTTTCTTGTATTAATTTAGAAATTCTGTTAGACGTTCATTTTTCATTTATCACAGGCACTAATAAAACCCTAAAACATATGAGCTCTGCAACATGTTGCAGTGGCTGGGAGTATGTAATCACACCCAAACAGAACTATTACAACATAATAGACTGAATCACCAAAAAGTTAAGATTTAATAAAAAGACTGAACTCCAGAAAGTGTGGAAATCCAAACAGGAGGCCAAGAATCTGGAATATGGAGCTCCATTCATAATAGGGCTGTCAAGGAATAAAAAAAGGATTTTTCAAAAGGCTGAATGTGCATCAGTCCAGGCTGTTAATTCCACCAGTCTTTCACTCTGCTTTCCTTACATTCAAAGCGGGAGCTGAACTTTTAATTGGGGCTTTTATACAGAGAAAGCTGTAGTTACGGTTACACTGAAACTCCTTGTTAAGCATGTGAAAGCAAGTTAATATACTAGAATATTGTCTCGTGGAGCTAAAACTTTTCATGCTTTCGTACTGTCCAAGGGCATCTACTTCCTCCGATAAGCCCGAGGAAAATCTCTTCAGCCATTTTGCTTATGTGAAAACACTTTCAACATCTGCAAGTTCTGAGAGTTTCTTCTGCGTGCTAATTACTCTAACACAGCTATTTAAATCTCTCCCAACTTTGCCCAGGGGTTGCCAGTTGACAGGTCGGCCACAGATGCTTTGCTGAAGCCTGTCTGGCTGCTGTCATTTAAGACTTTAGCAACCAGCCTGGGATAGTTTTGCACCTGATATGCCCACAAAGTTTGTATTAAACATGTATTATTACCGCTGGCCTAAACATAGTCTGGTCATTTTGCTTGAAAGGTTTTGACAAATAATTGCTGACAGTGGAAAAAAATTACATCTTGACACTTGAGGTTGCTCTGCCCAAGAACAGTACAGCATCTGTGCGCGGGCTTGAGTCAAGCTCAATCCAGCAGATGCTAAACCATGAGGCTCAGTGCTAAAGCGCAATAACCCTTTAATATCCCCTTCATTCGCTCAAATGTCAACACTACTGCCAGATAACGCTGACAGGTCTTGAACACCGACAGCGAAGACATTAGGAGTTCATACTTGGTTAGGAATCGAAATAAATGTACCAATTTGGGGATCAAGACTCAGAGGAGGCATTCACATGAACCTTTTGCTACCTGTACTATATCTGTAGTACCTAAATTGATCATCAAACCAATCCAGTTGTCCTGCAATCCCTCCAAACACTCTGAGATTGAAAGGTATACAACTTTCTTCAATGCAAAGACATTAGATAGACCATAGTTTCTTATGGCTGCAAGTCCCCTCTAAAACACAGCAGACAATTACAACATGTAAGAGGAAGAACTTTGATCTACATTCACTTCTTTAGTATAATAAAAACCCCAGTATACTTTATTTCATCTCAAACCTTTATCATGAAACTGACTTATTCTGATGGGTGTCAGACAATCAGATCTTTTTTCAGTCCACACAAATGCTAATCATCCATGAACAGAGCTATCAGTCAGATCTGATGTATCAAAACAAGCATTCAGTGAGCCATACCTCTAACCGATCTTTCTGAAATCGGTTCTCAAGCACTTGGCAGGTGATTAAAAAAGAACTGCATTATTTTATTTGCGGCACAGTGAGCAAAACCCTGTGAGTCTATAAATGAGCAATTTTTGGAAGCAGTAACGTTTCTTACCTGAGTGGATAAGCATGTGTTGTTTTAAGTTCTGAATGCGAGTGAACCGGACCCCGCAGGTTGGACACTGAAAAGGTCTGTCTGGACCATTTGGGCTGGGTCTCTCTGTGCTGCTGGTAGAAGGAGCAATGTAGAGTTGGTAGGGATACTGAACGTTCTCCAAACTACAAAGAAAAAATTCACTGATTTACAAGCAAGCTAAAGGAAAAAAAAAACTTAAGAAGCCTTGTCCGTGGAAATGTGAACGTTGAACACATTTGTACGAGAAGAAAAAACAGACCAGCGCTTCACATTTCTGTTGAAATCGGTATCTAGGTTGGAAATCTCTGCCTCTATAGCAACGCGTCTGACCTGCATCTGAAGTCTTATCGCCACTGACTTCACACACCTGAACAAAACCAGAGGATAACCTCTGCCTTCCATTTCTTTGGGCAACAGGTCTGAGCACCAGCTGCAAACTGAACTTTATTTTCCAGGCATGGGCATTTTCTCAAGCATATCGATGACTTACAATCAGCAAACAGACCCTGAAGGCAGAATTTAAAGAACGGAGCAAATTGGAAAGCAAAGGAGTGTTTTGCAGTTTCAGTGATATTTACACACAAAATTAAAGCCCATTCATTTTCATTTCAATCCAAGTCCAATGAACAAACATTAGTATCTACAACTACATATTGTTAAGCTTAGAATATTAATCTAATTAATCAATTCTTGCTCCTTGTCTGATTCAATCAGCTCTATGAGAATAGTTCAAGCTATTCTCTGTTAAAAAGATTCTATGTTAAAAAACAGCACACAGACTATAATAAAGGAATGACTTAACTTTCCAAGTAATTTATTTAAAACTGACTAATTGCTTCTCCACAGCCTCTAGCTGCAAACTGTTTAAGGGAACTGTTTAAGCGTTACAATCCCAGTCCTCTGGCAAGGAACTTGCTTTGCTAAAGGGCATAGTAAGCTAAAAACAAATCTGCTGGTACAAACATAATAGCAATAGGAGTTTGTGCTTACCTGGGGTTTCCCTTTCCTGAGCATTAAGGTCTATATTTTTTGTTGAAATAGATATTTCAGCTTGCTCGCAGCCTGACAGAAGATCAGACATCACTGGCAGCAGGGAACTGCTCTGACCCGGAATATTCCACAGCCAGAACAATGCAATTTTAGTTTTACTAAACCGTAATGTCTGAAATCTATTGAGAAAAAAGTACAACGATGTCTCCTGTTGCACACAGTCAGAAAGTCTCCCTGACTGAACAAATTCTTTCCCTGCTCTGCTTCCATCTCGAGCCCAGATTATTGGTTTCAAGGTTCGGCTGAATTTGTGGGCTTCTAATGTTCACGGGAATGAAACGTGCACCTTGCAAAAATACATTCTCCTACATCATACAAAAATCCACAGACCAGATCAGCACAGGACGGCAAAGAACTAGGGTAATCTCTTTAAAATCAATACCTTAATTGTCTTTATCTCCTCTGGAAATGGATGTCAATACAACTGTGAGAACTGGGTGTCTGAATTCAGAGTACAATGATGGGTGTCAGTAGCAAAAGTTCCAATTGTATAATTTATTTGGAGAGTGAGGGAGCACCAGGTCTCCCTCGATACACACAGGATGAAAGAGCTTCCTGCAGGAGTTCAGTATCAATCAAGTCTGTAAAAACCCAGAAGGATTTCTGCTCTCATGCAACTGGAATATTTGCTCTAAGGAAGAAATTTTATTGTCCTTCGATTCTTTTTATAGACAGTAGGGTCCTAGAGAGCTGTGGAAAACATAGATGCTGACATACTTGTTGATCTTTGCTCAAGGGAGTATTTCCAAGAGGGAAGTTAGCAGCTCATGCCCTGGGCCTGGCAGAGTGTAGTTCCCTGCCGCGTATAGGTCTAAAAAGGCCAGCTGAGGCCTCATCAGACTCACTTGAAACAAATGAGGGTATTTGTAAACACGGGTTCTGATTTGTCTAACCAAATTTCTGACAAACCCTGGCGCTCCCCTTCCTCCCTGTGAGCAGATCACTAGATAAAGAACAGATTTTTCTCTACTCAGACATGGAAACATTAGTTTTGTCTCTGGAGTTGGTATGACCATACACTTTCCACTTTACCAGTGAGAACTCCACCAACACAGACCAACAGACCGATCTGTTATCAAAAAAAAAAAGGAACAACATTGCAAAAAACGTGTAAGGCATAGAAGTTCAGCTGCCATAACAGCCTAGTGATCAAATGGCCAAATGGATCTGGGCCCAGGATGGCCAACTTGCCCCTCACCTGGCATTTGACAAATGTCACGCAGTCTGGCTAAGGGGCACATTCCTTCAGAAAAGGTTTCCTTGCGCTCAGCTGATCAGAGAATTCACAATCAAAATTTTCACAGCTACGTGCAACAGAAGCGACAGCTGCGATGCAGGGTTGATAAAAGGGACAACAGGCTGGGCAGCCAGAGCTCCTGCTCTTGGATGTACATAGACACACACAGGTAGTGTGCTCAAATAAGTATTGCGTTTGTTTTCTGCGACATTTGCTTTATAGAGAACTTCAGCTTCTGGTAACACAATTCTCAGGTTCTTCCTCCCTCCTTCTTGTATTAAGGGACTGTGAGGAGGCAACAGCGCATTGTGCTCCGAGAGCTTCCTAGGGAGACACTCAAACTAGGACAGAAATTAGGAATCACAGCCCTCCTTTTTTTTCCCAGCTTTCTCAGGCTAGTTCATCCTCAAAGCCTGTACTGGTGCCAGCTTCTCTGCAATTGAAACAGCCAGGAGAAGCGCTACGGGGACAACCTTCCCAGCAGAAATTGAAAATAAAGTTTTGGTTTTTCCTACATAAAAGCTTCACAATGAGAAAGGCTGATTAAAGCAGATCAAATGGCAATCAGGAGGCTCTCCAGCTACCAGTGACTGGCATGTCTTTTTCCATCCTTACACTGCAAGCAGGCTGAAATACCTATTGGCGACACAAGCGTGCACCTTAGCACAATGAACAAATTACATTTAAAACACAAACATATTTTCTCTCCCCTGCTTCTTTTTCTCCATATATACTCAATGGCATGCAATTTGTGCTAAATGTGGCATTTAACAGTTGAGATTCGTCTAACATCTCAGATAATTTCTCTAACAGCTAGACAAAGAGATAGGTTTAAAATGTTTTCACTGCAAGGCTAAAATATTCTACTTGCATTTTTTTCTTCTCTTCACCAAGAGGTTTAACTGTGTAGAACAACACTCTGACAAATGTGAATGCCAAAATGCTCAGTGAGCCTAGAAACATTATCTATTTGTAAATAACACTTATTTTCGAAAAGTGGAGGCTCTCATTATATTGGATCAGAGAGTTCTTTTATAATTGAGTCTTTGCAACTCCCTTTTAAATCAGCAAACTGATACAGAGGCTAACTGTTAAACCAGCCAAGGCTGAATTACAGATCTATGTCAGAAAAGTATATTACAATCCAAATGTGAAATATCAGAGAAAGAATGCATCAGACTTCACTGTGAAACAGTAGTTTTAATACTTAACAAATTCCTGTGTGTCTATTAAGCTGACAACAATTACATGTGACCTGCTGTTTATGAAACACTGACTATGGAAGAGGACCAATTAATGACGTTAATTATTAACACAGGAACAGAAGAGAGAAGATGTTTTAAACTTTGAAATATTTATGATTGTTTCCATGGTGGTAAAGATGTAATACTGAAAGACCTTTTTTAGATGGACTAGTCTTTTGCTTTGTTTTATGAACAGAAATATAACATATACTTGCCAAAAAAAAACCATTTCTCACTACAAACTTGCATTGTCCACTCACATGTTGACATGTTGAGAATTTCTGCTAATAAAGCAATGTACAACATGGACTTAAACTAAAGGTGCATTTAAAAAAAACCACCACAACAAAACAAAAGTAAAGTGGGGGAAATTTTCTCCATCCATATGATTCACTGATCATGTCTTCATTTGATTCAGCTAGAGATATACATTTTATCTTACTCAGAATTCTTGTGCACCCAAACCTGTGTGCCCAAATTGCTACACAGAGAATGACAGGCTGTATTTATTTGCTGATGTGCCCATCCAGTGCTTGAAATGGGAATTTAGAAGTTCGGTGCTCAAAGGGCTGTCACAGCGTATCAGAATGCCCTGTCCCATCCTGACAGGCATACGCACACATGCCTGTGAAAGAAAACTTTTTGGGACTTGAAAGCACCATTTTACACATTTAATTGATTGACAGAATAAGCAGAGTCTTGGCACTTTCACTTGAATTTATAAAGTACATCACTTGGTAGAAAATTTTAGTTCTGGAGTCCAAAATTCTCATAAATTCCTATATCTGTTCATTCCTTACTGTGATATAAACTACGTGCAAATTCTAGTTCATTTTGCTGATGCTTCTGTTACTCTGAGACTAATTATTTTCAAATTTGGGCATCAACTAAGGCAAATATTC
Organism: Falco punctatus; assembly: GCF_963210335.1. Classification (NCBI taxonomy): domain Eukaryota; kingdom Metazoa; phylum Chordata; class Aves; order Falconiformes; family Falconidae; genus Falco; species Falco punctatus. Next base: position 4,110,293 of record NC_137596.1, read on the forward strand.
TTTCCTTTGCTGCATGGAAGAGACCTTTAAGTGGGAATTTTCAGTGCGTTTAAAGGATTTTATTTATCCCGAATTATTCTGTGCAGTTTGCACCAAAGCTCTGCAATTTTATAGGAAATTTCTGAAATAATCCTCTGCTGAAAATATGTATGCCACTTGACTTTAGAATTATAGCTTTAAAAACCTGGATTAGTTCTAATGTAACATGTGCTCCTACTATCAATTCATACCCTAAATGCTGGGTATTATTTTTATACTGAGTTGGTTAGCAGATAGATAACATCTTCTGTGTCATACAAAAAAATCTTATCTAGGCAGTTATTTTCCCTCCAGATTTAATCCTGCAATGGGACAGGTTTTAGACGGAAATGTCAGGAAAGGTTTTACGAGCTATGAAAATGCAGCTCTTGATAGTTATCTCTATAGGGAGTTTCACTTGACACAGTTTCTGGAACAACTCCCAAAGGTTCACACTTCTTCCTCAGATCCACTTGTCTAACAAAACACTATGCAAAAGCTAGCTATACACACACTTGACACAGCGCAAAAGCAAAGAAATAGAAGTCAAACCAGTTCTGTGTACCCTTGTAAGCCACTTGCAGGTACATCGCTTTGGTCTGTGAGAACTACGATACATCTTTGACCAAAGAGACCCATTTTGGTTTGGCCTTCTCTGCCAAAAAGACCGCTAAATATTTACAGTAAAGTGACACACAGCATCTTAGTAAGAAGCTACAGGCAGAAAGTTTGGGAGAAAAGATTTCAGGCTGCTCTGCCTGTTCTGTGGTTTACGGCAATAGCAATCTCTGGTGAAGCCAAGACTAGGCACTTGTTCTCATTTTGTTGCTTTTGTGCCTTTATGTCAGCTTTAGCATGCATGCAACTACCACACCTGTTTCACAGTAAAGATTTTTTTTTCAAATTGGCATTAATAAAGAGCAGTGATGAAGTAACAGTAAAAACATGAATATCTTTCTTCACCAGTGTTGCCTGGAAATAGACAGGAAATGAAGGAACAAGTAAGCAAATTCTGACTTTCATCACCTACATTCTTCTACAGCATCTGAACCTTCAGGCACTGATTGTATGTTGATCAACACAGAGAATTAGATGTACAAACAACTAAACATTCTGGGATTAAGGCTGGGTAGGTTAATTACAGCACAGCACTTGCTGCAGAACAGTTTGCACACTACATTGGTACATACCGATCATCATCATCTGCATGAGCGTTAGTGCCAGAGGTACTCTGGAGTGTGGGCAATCCCTCCGTAACCCCCTCATCTATTGAGCCTAGGCAAAGAAAAAAGGGCAATTTAATGCAAATAAGTGTTCAAAAAGGGTTGGGGGGGCTGGTAAATACATATGAAGCTTGCTTTCCCAAATCTGTGAGAGACACTGCTTCCTGGGTGATAAGATACTAAAATTGTCTTGGGAAAATCATTTCGAAAACCCAGAAGCAACATGTTCCAAATAAGCTTCTCCTCTGCACAGATTATCTAGCAAATGGACAATTCAATAAAGGGCAAATATTTGGCACACCTAGAAAATGGAAAGAATCTATGTTAAATACAGCCAGAGTTTTCAAAACACATCCAGTACTAACACTGTAAAGCAGAAATGTTACCTTCACCTAAAGGGACCATTTCATCAATTTTCAAGACTTCTTAAACAATAAAGAGTTCCATCCTGCTACACTACATTGCTTTTGTGTTCCAAATCTTCCATACATATATATATATAAAATATATCTGTTCCCTGATAACGTCTTCACTTATTGATAAGATGCTGAGACAGGAAGAGCCCTCTGAGAAATTAGAAATGCAGCACAAAAGAGACCACGCATCTGTTTGCAAGGGAAATTATACACAAAACCAGAGCTTTGTTCAGTGCACTGACGTTCAAACAACTGTAGCTCAAGTGCATTTTGGAAGCAGAATCTAAGCAGCACTAAAGCAAAGCTACGACTTCGTTCACCTGATGTGCTGTTGCTCAGATGGGCCTCCCTCATCACCCCTTGGAGTTTGGCATTAAGTCCTTGTTTAGGTGTATTACGCAAGGTTATTGTGGCCTGATGTCACCCTCACAGGGAGGGAAGACGGTGGTACGGTACTAAAACAATTCTAAGAACCGGTACCCCCACCCCAACTATACCCCCTTGATAAAAAAGAAATAAAAATCCTCTTGGTTTGGTTATGATTATGTAGATAAACAATAAACCCTGCCCTGCTTTGTCTTTAAGCTGAGCGCAGAGAGCCGACTGGATCACCTCGCATTCCTCCTCTTCCTCTGATGATATCTATAGGTGCAATGGGAGGTGACAAAAATGAATGGTTGAACTCCGCCAAATTTCCAAAGGATCAGAATTGCTGTTGTTCCTCTCCAAAACAGGGGCTCCTAAATCATTACGTATGCACGATTAGTAGCGTGAAAGTCACTTGGAAGTTGTAATTCCATCTTGCCTCCCTCTCCCTCTGTTGAGGCTGCACACGAAGCACCGCTTGAACTTTTCTGAACAGTCAAGCAGGCTTCGGGTCTCTACCACTGAATCCACGTGAGGTGAGAACAGATGGGGGAAGATATCTCCCTCTACACCTACATCTTGAGAACAAGAGAAGCTTAGGACAGTGCTAGGAGCCACTCTTACTGCCAAGGTTAAAAAGAATTGTGCTTTCTGAGAGAGTGGTACGTGAGCAACTGGAATTTGGGAACCCCCTTCTAAAGCTCACTAGGAAAATCAAGTATCACTAGGTCTACAATGACAAGTGTCAGACAAAATGGAAAACCAAAGAGAAGGAACAAAGACATGGAAAGTAAAGCAGAAAATGTGCGTATTTTGTCAAAAAGAACGAGAGTAGTGTCTCCAGAAAAGGCTGCCCCATAAAGGTCAGTGTGTTCTACAAAACCTTGCTGAAGTGCAAGATTATTGTCTTAACGCAACCCCATGTTCTGGGGCCAGTGACGGCAAGAAACTTGCACCTCCAGCAGTTTAAAAATGACACTAAGAGAATCAAAACTTTTGATTTTGTTACGAGCTGACAAATTACATTTGGGAAATTCAGCAACTAAGCAATCCATAAAGTTACAAAAGTTAATTCTGTTTTGATTTATTCTTCTTTTTCATGAAATACTTAACTGAAAGTCTACTGAAAAATAAGCCCAATCGCTCTTCTTAGGTTTAATTTTATGCCTTCACCTCTCAAATGGAAACAGTGTTAATGAGTTATGAAAATATCTCCTCAGACATAGCTATTGTTGTAACCATAATGACTTATTTATCAAGGCCCTGCTTCACGTCTCCTTCCATATTATAAAGTGCTTCCAAATATAATAAATTGCAAATGAACAATTCTTGAAATTGCCCAAAGAGTGAATAAGAGCTTTTTGCAGTATCAGAAAGAGAGGCAGGAATGCTTTTATAAATGCACTATAAAACACTGAGATAAATATATGCAATTACACAAGGAAAATATGTTCAGGGAAAAGAAAGCTGCATTTTTAACATATCTTGCTGCCTCCATTTGCTGTTCTTATATTACTGCATAAGGCAATACATTTTGGGGAGGTAAAAAGTGCTTTCTAGCTACAAAGCCTGCCTTATCATATATTAGGTACATGTGAACTGTGCTCAAAAGCAAGAGCACTGCTTCTCTTTACGGCAAAATGTGAATAAAAACTATTCTGAGGATAGTTAACAATGTTATGCAAAGACTGCTAAATATTCAGTCAAACATATTCAAAGAGAAAGAACAGATTTGCACTTTGAAGACTCTGGCCTAGCACGTTTTTCTTCTCCCTGTAGCCATTTGAAGGAAGAACATGCTGTACTAACATCCTCAATAACAGACATTTAACTTCAAACTTTATAATCACTAAAGCCTAAGATCCTCTGCCCCATGCCGTACAAATGGTCAGGTACGTGACCTCAGTGGTACAAAACCCAGAACAGGAAACGGGAAACTTTCCCCAAAATGGCTTCAAAAAGAGATACCTTTTGAAGACAGATGTGCACAGTTGCTTGTCAACAGAAATCATTTCAGGAAACTGGCTGAAGCAAGAACAAAAGTCAGTAAGGTGCCTGGCTACTGGAGCACATTACAAAGTATTTTTTATTAACGCTAAGACTCTCTTAGGAAAGGAGATTTTATAGCATCCAGCGGCACCTCTCTCTCTACAATCCAGTCCTAGTCTCACATTCTCATGCCCCAATTCATTCACGCCACTTTTGAGTATGAAATTTTTCTGTATTTCTAACTACAGGAGAGGTCCTCCAAAACCTTCCGTAGATCATATACTACTCATCTGTAACCCAGAGTTTACACCCAGTTTGTTCTTTTAAGCTGCTTGCATACGGTGTTTATAGTTGGTAAAACTCCCTCCTTTCACTTGATACGCTATTTCTAACTTCCTCTAATCACTATTTCTACTTGTTCTATTTTGTCTGTGACGGTACAATTAGATCGATGACACAATTTGCATCTCTTTCTACATAGCCCTGGCAAGGGCCTTCCAAAGTTCCTATTATAATGAGTTAAAAACTGACTCAAACTAAACCTGTTCTTGAACAAGGACCACATTTCCTGGAGACTACCCAGCAAACAAATTGTTTCTTTTAGTTTTGAATCTACGCACTATTTTTGGCAAACTACACTTAAACATTTACATTTAAACTGATAGCAAGTCTGCTTCTCAGAAAAGGTAAACAGCCTCGTCTCCAGTAAATCTACCATTTTTGTTTGGAAAAAGCATTGCCAATCTAAAATACCAACAAACGAGCTGTAAGAACTGATGAGCAAAAACAATAACATAAAGTCTTGAAGGATGGGATAAATGGAAAATATTTTCATTTCTTTTTATTACCTGAATAGTTTAAGAACACTGATGATATATTGAAGTCCTGGAATGGTCTGACTGATCTAACGCTCGCTGTCTTCAGAGAAGGCACAGTGTTATGCTGACCAAACAAAACAAATAATGCAGGCTACTAGGCTACATTTATTTACTTTGTTGTGTAGTTTATTTATTTAACTGAAGCAGCCTTTCATGTATACATTATTTGAATGAAGCAGACCAATACATCTGCCACCCTTACACTCTTCAAACAAAACAGGCTTTATTAAAAATCTTTCAATAAACTCTACCGAGTACAGGTCAAGACACTTAACCGAAAGCAAAATAGCCGACTCAGGCAAAATTCTGGCAATTACACTCGAAATATTGCAAAGTCTCTATCTTCTGACTTACTAAAAGCCATTCAATGCATTCTGCACAAAGAGGAAAAAGGGGATTGTTACAGTAACCTTTAAGTATTAGCTATTAATAAACAACAGCCTGCTCGAAGAACCCAAAACGGGCTTCAAATTGTCTTTCATGGAAAAAAGGTTTCTCTCAGCAGTTGGCAGTGTTTGAAGAAGCAACTTGAGAACCAAATCCCACAGAAATGGAAAGATTCTCAATATTATGACTGTGTGGTTTTGTTTTCGTCTGGGCCATTAAGATGAGAGTGTTCCACCACTTATTTTGCAAATCTTCTTACAAAGGCTCTCTGTCATGATTATACAAGGTTTTAAGTCTGGTGCAAAGTACCATTCTATCCCTCTGTGGCTACAGCCACAAGTCTTTTAGATTTGGTGTCGCAGCTCAGCTGAGATCATGCACTTTGACATGAAGGAAAACAGAATTATTTTCCCCAGCCAAGCAACTAGAGGTAAAAAGGGTTATCGATCTCTGCTGAAGAAGGAGGTCTACCAACAGGCTTACCTTTCTTAGCTGTCTTCTGCAAAGTTATTTAGAAGAGCTCCAAGTCTCATCCCCCATTGAGGTTTACATGCAGCATTCCATAAACCAGGGGAAAAAAGGCTGTTTCTCAAAAGTAAAGCATGACAAAACAGGCAGATCCCCTCCACTAAAATCACAGTGCACACATGCCTATTTGAACACGTATCCAACCCCTGAAACGGTCATACCTATAGAGGAAGACTGTGGGCTGATCAGGAGATCTTCCTGCACTTGCTCGCTTCCTGGGACCGTCTGCTGATCGCTCAGAGAGCTCTGGGATGCGCTAACAGGCTGCGATACCTCCTCGTGCACCTCCTCGTCACTTAACCTTTCCACTTTGACACGCACGTCTTCCTCAATCACAAGGGGAGAACTGGCTTTTGTGCTCTCACAAGTCATGTAATCTGTAATTCTTCTGTTGGACTCGGAGGGTCCAGGCATTTCCAAAGTCCTAGAGTTCTCCGCCTGCTTCACCTTCTCAGACTGAAGTCTTCGATCAATTCCAAAAGGAAAAGTCCAGGGAAAAGCTAAGGATGAGTCCACGGGCTGATTTCTGGACTCTGGGTAAGAAGTTGAAGGATTCAGCACTTGGGGGGAACTTGTTTGTGTGTTACACTTAAGGGGGCTCTCGGGAGACATAACAATGTAGCTTTTGCGCTTTCTTCGTGACTCTCGGCAAACAGGAATGGTTCTTTCCACTACGCTGCACTCGGAAGAAACTGGAGAAAGGCTGCCATCCCGAGAAGTAAAATTGCAGTTTGCGCTGTTCTCCTGTCCTGCATCCAGCACCTTCTCTTGCTGGCTGTTGGGCGTGTTCCATAAAATGCTGGACTTCATGAATTCCGAGCACGTGCTAGCAACGCTGAACATCTGCATGTAGCTGGCTGCAGCCAACACATCGATAATGTTTTCTGTATTAATAGATAGTGTTGCTGTGTAAGCATATTCCAGGAGAGGTATAAAACCAGTCACTGTCACATGGTGCAGGTCTAACACGCTCTTGCTCTCGTCTTCTGCTTGGCCGACGAGCTTGGAACGGAAGAAGTCGCTGCAGGCTGCCAAAACCACCTTGTGCGCCCTGAAGATTTTGTCCTGGACGCGGATGGTGATATCACAAAAATGTCCATCGTTACGAAGCATGTTCAGCTTTCCCAGCATCTCCTGACTGTGAGCAGGGGAATTATGAGTGAATGTTTTAACACCCATTTTTTCACCTTTATGCTAGCGTTCTTTCCACATATGAGAGATCACAGGTACCCTAGAACAAAGAGGAAAACTGTCATTTTCATCTCTGAAAGCAAAAGTGAAGTGGCTTCACTGTTATAAGACTCTGTATGAAGAAAATCCAGCCTAGTTCTCTAGGGTCAGGTTTTTCCTCGGATTCAGACTGCAATGGACTAACTCTATAGAATGCAATTACCTACCTGTACTTTTCAAAAATGCAGATCAAATTATTTGCAATTTATCACTAATATCATCTTCCACATTTCTGCTACTGCCCACTCAAAACAAATTCCTAACACAGCTTAGGGAAAAACAGATGTTGTAATACTGAAAAGAAAGCATTTTTAAAACTATCATCTGTGTGAGAAACCTGTATTTTTATTTTCTGGGCCCATGAAACTATTGTTTATGGTTCTTAAACCTGACAGGCTTTGCCAAACGTTTCTTTTAAGTGGAAAAGTTGTTAGCTCAGGTCTACTACAAGTGTGCAGGAGCAAGCAAATCTCCCAGACAAGGTATTTAATACCAGAAAAGCTTTAGAGAAACTACAGCATGAATTTCCAAAGGACAGAGTTCAAGCTAGTAAACATAAAGTAAGAGTTGCCAATAGCTCTGCTTTCCTGCTGTAGCACAGGTACCGATTGCCTAAAGATGCTTTTAATAAATAGCTTTGGACAAGGATGAGAAGTTATTGAAAATTCCTTCAAAAACACAATGGATTATAAACCTCAAAGGAAAGTTTAAGTTTACATCAAATACACATAAACTGATTTTATATATGCAATAAGTAATATGAGGAGGGCAACTTCTTTCTTCTGAAAAATACAAAACTGCCCTCTTGGGGACCAGTTCTCTTCTGTGTGGGAACAGATGCGTGGTTTGTGTGCAAGGCCCTGAAGGAGGAGAAAGGGGTGCATGCCCCACATCGCAGGTTTTAAGGCTGCAGCAGTATCTGAAAAATAAATGCCTCTGATTTGAGGAGGATGAAGCTGATCCATGACTCGCTCTCTCTGCAATACACAGGGGAAAGACGCCGTGCCAAGCCAAGTGCAATATGCCCAGACGTCCTCGGCCCCCGCAGTGGAACTTCTCTGGCCACCAAGGCTGTCTCTATTTGCAGAGAGCAGAGCATCTCTGTACAAGGAAAATCAGCTCCTGGGTTCTCTCCAATTATTTCTGAATTATTTCACTGTAAAGGAAACATAAGCCACCACGTTTCACCTTCTTAAGCCCTCCCCAAGGTTCCATGAAAAGTCTTCTGTGTTCCACATGACTCACACAATTAACATGATATAGAAACATCATCTCAGTGAAGTTGGTGGTTAAACATCAGCAACATAATTGGATCTGATTATTTCCCGGAGTCAGCCAGCTTCTTCACATCATCCTTCTCCTTTCCCTTAAATGTATGCAAAAACATACCACGCTTGCAAATTGCTCATGTGGAACTTCACAGATACAAAGAGCACTGCAAGTTTGGAACAACTTACCACAAATCTCACAAGTCTTAGCACATATTTAAATGGCAGCTGTCAGAGCCCACCTTGTTCTACAGACATTTACACTTGGCTTCTTCTTTTTCCTACAATTTCACTTTTGATACTGCAAAGCCTTTCAGACAGAGGAAAAATATCTGTTTGAGAGAACAGATTAACTAACACTTAACAACATATATATGAAGTCTGAGTGAAACTATAATGGCCATTTGGATTTAAAATGAAATTTCACACTACTGCAGAGGAAGAAGTTAAGCACAAGCAAAACATTCCCTTCACTGAAAGAAAACATATCGACCTCAAGAGGCATCTGAAGATCCAGACTGTTTGTTCTCCAGCATGAATCAAATGAAAAGCATATTTAATTGATCTCAGACCAAAACGCGACAGTAAAATCTTGTAACAGTGCATTCTAAAATGGCCTTGGGATACCCTTCCTTCTGAATTCCCAGTTGCTGCAGCACTTCCTTGGCACATCGGAAGTCCAGAAGTACTTCTGTTCAGCAACGGGCTACAAAAAGAATAATACATTTGCAAGAACTATCAGCGGTGTGCCTGGTATTTAGGAACGGTACCAATACATAATTATAAATATGGAGAAAAACCTAAGCAAGCGATCCCCCCAATTCTTATGCACCCAGAAGGCTAACCCATTTTCCTTCTCTGTTCATCTGAACAAGTAACACTCAGCCCTTCAGTCTCTAAGTGGGAGCGCTCTATTCTGCTACCCTGCTCCGAACCATTCCTTGTCTTGCTTCCCCCTTCCTGCCCGCCTCTCCCCTTCTGGCTTCCTTTCCCCTCTCCTTTCATCTTTTGCTTCCTTGACCTTGATCTGGTTACAGAAGTTAAAATAAAATAGCGGAAGTCAGTGATGTGCAATAAATTGATTTAAATTTATTACAGGAGCGGCGTGCCTGCCATGAATGTACGGTATTGCTCTGTTAAGTCACTTCTGCAAAATGACCTTCCCCCTCACTGCACTGACACCACCACTGAAACAAGTGGTTCCTACACAGGCTTCAGCGTGGACAAAGGATGTATGCATATGCACGCTATTTTCAGAAAAATCAAAAGGGGTGGGCTGAGGAGGGGGAACAGTATCAGTTCGTTACAGTTAATGAGGTAGTAAAAACGTCAAATATTTTTAGAAGGCAATTTAAACAATATGAAAATATTTTCCGCATGAAAAGCATGAGCATGCTAAAGCTCAGCCAGGTTATAAAATGGTTCAATTCTCTTTGTTAATCTTTCAGTGGCACAGGGCGCTTTTATAGCTACACTAAGTCACAGTGATGAAAGAGGGTAAAGGGCTGCAAGACAACAACTTCACCTCAAGTCGAACATCTCTAGATCGTCACCATTTCAAAATGACATTTTGTCACGTCTTATTAGCTACCGATTGTTAAGCAGTCCACGGCAGCAGTCATTAGACCATAAGGTATAGGGCGCTACATTCAGGAGTGATTAAAGAGCCATAAACTAGAACTAAATATACACTGTAACTTGGGAGCGTTTGGGGTGGGGAGATCAAGGTGCGCACATAAGCTAAGCGATAAGTGGGTTGGAGCTGGAAAAGTTGTTCATCTTTGAGCCACAAACCATCAGGGATTCTCTAAGCAGGGACTGGGGCTGGTATCATCAAAGGAACGGTGGTTGCCTTTTCCTTCCCAGCTGCTGCCGGCACGGCTCCTCCTCCCCACATCCCCCCCGCATATCCTGGCCCACAAAATACTGGAGTATTTCAAAGTTCACGAGAAACACGTTGAAATGTAAAGACACTTCCAAAAGTTTTGAAAAATATTCTCAGCATGACGTTTCAGCCTGTATTTAATGGGCTGTACTCAACTTTGCCACAGAGACTTACAGTTCTGAGACAAGTTTTTTTCCAGTGTGCATTCCTGCGCTGGAAATATGGGGGGATTCGCCACCAAAGCACGGGTCCCCAGAGAAGGTGACAATTCGGATGCAAGCACTTCAGGGCTTCCAGAGCAAAAAGAATTTTCTTCACTATTAGCCAAAAGCAGCCTGAAGGTAAGTACTACTGTACCAAAGCCTTACAATTCTGTACAACAAAACCATACAACTAATAAAAAAATTAGTTTTTTGTTTTGTTTGTTTGGGTTTTTTAATCCTAGGAACACTAATGTAGACCTGACCTTTAAGTAGTTCCAAGTAACTTAGCTCCTTTTTACTGTTTCAAGGCTACTGAAAAACAAGTTTCAGCAAGAGTTAGCAATTCACATACACTGTTTTGGGCCAATGATTAAACACATGTCAAGTTTCTGTGCTTAGAATCAGTACAAGTGTGCACCACATTGTCTAAATGGAAAAGCAGCTGTAACAGAATTGAAAAATATTTCTTAATACTGCCTACTTGTACCTACCAAAAACTTCGCTTCTTATTCACCTACCTCCTCATGTTATGGCTCAAATCACTGGTTTTGAAACATGGTATCTAAAATAATCTTGGGTTTTTTTTTTCTTTGGAAGAGTCCGTGAAACAAACTCATAGAGCTGTCTGCATTCAGTCTCCCGGTGAGCTACATCATTTTACAACAGAAGTGAGTAATTTTTTAGCACTGCAAAACTACCACTCCACCCCTCTGTATCCTGATCCGTGGCAACTTACAAAATAGCATGAAAACACCGACTTTTCTGAACACTAAAACCAGGAGACTTCAGACGCATAAATACCAAGTCAGCTTCAGTGCCCAAAAACCTTAGGAAACTGCCACCCTACTGCTCAGGTATGATCACCTGTGAGGCCACAGTGTAAATCAGATCACTAGTTACCTTCCGAGTTTTGGCATTTGTTTTTAAACCAAACCACTCCTCAGGCACTGGCTACAGCACTGTCCCACGAACAGCAGTAGCAGCCCAGACACAGATAAATCTTCTTATGGGGATAAATGCGTGACCTGGACCACCTTACCTCTGTCACCTTCTCAGTGTGCTACACAGGTACCAGCACCCTTTGCTCCCTCAAACTAGCTAGTTAGTATCGTTAACTTTATAACTTAATTACAACAACAGCTCTTAGCATGTACTTAACTCTTGAGTTTGTTACTTTTATTTCAGACCTGAAACACTCATGTATCTAAACACACATCTGTTTCCCCCAACACCAGCTGGCCTAATAAAAGGTACTATCTCCCACCACAAATCTTGCCTTGCTTTACTTGACAAAAACCTGCTGGCGGGAGCTGCCACACCATTCTCATTTCAAACGAGTCAACAGCACTTGCTAAACTTTGCTTTAAAGCGTATTTTAAGTCAGGCCAGTAAACCTAGTCTGAGCTCAGCCCACCACTGGCAAGCCTGACGGTGTTTATGAAAACAGGGAAGGCAAACACAAGGTTTCTGTGCTCAAAATTACGTCAATGTGCAGTATTCACTTCGGTGTACTGGAATCTGTGGAATGCAAACCTGTAACCTTTAGCTGCAGTGGGTGACTGGACCGGGGAAATGAACCATCCAGATAAGTATGCAGTGTTTCAGAACTTCAATTTCCTCTAGGACAGCATACTTCAAACTGTACGTGCACAAAGGAGCTAGTGTTAAGTTAGCTGCTTCATAAACACCGTTATGTTAAAACCTGAAATAGATGCTGAGCTGCAGTCTGTAAACGGAGGCTGAGGTGATACTATACCCTGCGAAAAACAGGAGAGCATTCAGTACCGGGGCTGCCCTGGTCCTTGGCCTCTCAGCTTGGGAACCAGACTTCTATTCTCCAAACCACTCCCACTGAAATACCCCAAGACACTGAAATTGTTCCTGTGTCCTTTTTCTCGCAGCTTCAAGAAGAGGACAATTTTCAGGCATTTTCTATTTTTAAGGAGTTGGGGGGTGGGGGAGTTGCTCTTGGACAAGGCTCTTGAGCTGCACGCTGGACAGCCCTGTGGGAAGACCTCTGTCTGCCCAGCAATGAATTGCTGACGGTGAGATAAGTTAACTCCGGAGAGCTGCACTTGGGAGCTTTAATGGTAGAGCAATTTCACACAGTAAGCTGAGGACTACAATCCATCTATTTACTGTTAGCAGTAATATTTCCTTTCACAGTAGCAGGCATATAACAGAGCGTGTTGTGCTTTTCCTATGTACTCCACAAGTGCTGCATTTGATAAGGCCACTTATTTTGTAAAAATTGGGGGTTTGGCACACCACTTTTGACAAGTTCACATGCCAGAACTTTTGAGGCCGTTGACTCTGTCTACCATTAGTGTCACTCACAAGAAGCTTTTGTTACCTTCTTTGTACTTGCACACAAGCTTGTACCCATGTTCACCACTTAATTATTTTTTTTCCCCCAAAAGCACTTTCCAAGGATGCTGCAGTGGCAAACTGCTTCACAAGCAGCCACCTCTTCCTCTGAAAAACCCCAGGCAAACAGACTTTCCAAAAGATCATCTTCCTAAATTTTAGGTACAAGCCACCAGAAGGGTGGCAGGCAGTATTTCAAAACTAGCGTTAAGCTTCACAGAGGCAGACTAAAACACCATCAGGAAGCAGCCATGGTTCAAATGTGTACGTGCACACAAATAACGCTAACTGATCCAGGTTGTGTGAACAGCCTACATAATTTTCAGATGAAAGATGAACTCCGTGCACCCAGGTCTCTTAACTGTTTACCACTCGTGGAAACTGTGTTGTAGCAATAAGCTCCCCCCTGCAATCTTAAATGAATTTGTAAGCGTTTAGCTAAGCTCCTTGTGAGCGCTGTAAGAGCTGTGGTTTACAAAGTCGAAGCACCAGGGCTGCAACTCTTCACAAAAATTGCTGAAAAAATTTGCACATCTGAAAATCCTGAACTATGCCATGGTCCATGATGACTTGCTTGGTACCAACTAAGGCAAACCTTGACAGGACAGGAAATGGAGGCAGGTGCAAAAGCACATATTATTTCTTTACTCCAAGTCCTCTGACAGAGCAGGAATAGCATTTACCTGCAAGGGACAAGGAGAAAAAGCATCCCACAGCTCCTCTTCCAAAATAATTACTCGGGAACATGAAAGGCCCACAGTGTCCATGAAATACCTGTTTCATATTCCTAACACATCCCAAGTTTCTCCAAAATTGAACCCTTTGACAACAGAAAGCAAAAGCTTTAACTGTAACATGCCACGAGATGAAAGAAGATGTGTGAAGGCACGGCAAAGTCCTAGATCACAGTTACAGCACCGACTCACATTATCATTGCTACTGAAAGCATTAATCTTTAATGTGGATAGGAAAAGAATTACTCGGATGACGGAAAAGTGGATTTGCATGATGCAAATCTGGTAGGTGTATTTTAATCCTCGGAGCTGGTGAAAGCATTGAGACAAGTAGTAGGGTGACAAAACCAGCAATTTATTCTACAAATGATTTTATTGTAAATTGAGATGGGAGGTCAGCTGCAACAGAATACTTCTGAAAGGATAAAATTAGAAAACATTTACATATACATTTTAAGGGAAAGTTCAGGGTGCAATTTTTTGCAGTAACAACAGACTCCTTTCCCCTCATAGAAGAGTACAGACTTAAACTTGTTTGCATGACTGGAACCTTCAGCTGCGTGTGGAACTGAGGGGAGCTGATACACCTCCTCTTCAAGATGCTGCGGCTCCCAGCCACTTATCACCTCTGCAATTTATCATTGAAAACCCAGGGACTGTTTTGGGCCACCGTGTCATAATTGGTGGTGTTAAAAGAAGTTAATCTAATTAACTTCTTGAAGTATATTCCCATACTAGAGAGTGAAAAAAATCCACCTATTCTGGCTTTCTGTTTTTACTCCTATTAGCATTGAGGTGTAAGCTTTGGGCAGAGACCAATGCTGCTGCTGAACACATCAAACTCAAGATCTCCACATGCTGGAACATGTGCTTTACTCAGTGGTAAAGAAACCGATACGCACCAGGTATTAGGCTAATGAAAGAGCTCCCATTTCTGTGCAAATTCCTAAAAACAGTTACAAAAATTCTCATCTCTTTCCCCAGCTTTTGTCACGACGAGCCCAGGGCCTGCTCAGCAAAATCGTTTTGTCATCCTCATTCATCACCTTGAAGCGGGTTCCAAAGTTCTGACGTGCAAAGCAGAGCGTACTCCTGGCCAGCATTCCTTCAAAACTCCAGTAACCCTATCCTGCAACTGCCACTGCCCTCTGGGCACACAGGGCAAGGCAGACGTCCGCTTAGTGCGGCTGTCTTGATTCAGAGCTATCTGAACAGAACCGAAGGGACCTAGATAGAAGCCAAAATACCTTGTTAGAGACCCTGATCACAACATATTACCAAATCTCCACTGTGAGGCAGGGCAGGGGAAGGCACTGTTCTTGCAATCCGCTTCTGCACGTTCCTGTTACTTGATCGCAACTTTGTTCACCAGAAGACGGACAGTACCTTAGCATGCTCTTCCATTTCCTCCTCTGTTTTGCAGAATTATTTTTTTTACACCATGGATATTAAGACACAAACAGCACGATGCCCGCTGTTAAAGCAACACAGACCAAGAATAAATCAGAAATATTTGCTTAGTTCCAAACGACTCGGTTGTACTGATTCTAAACTACAAAGCTCCAAGTAAAAAGCGCATAGATTCCAGAGCAAAAAGACCAAAGTCTTCCTCGTGCTACAAGACTGCCTCAGCATATAAAAGCAGGATGTTTGCTGGATACATAAAAAAGCACCATCTTTGGTAATGAAAGAGAGGAACAGGTCTACTACTTTTATTTTAGAATATTAAAACCAACAAAAAAATATCACAGAGCTGCTGTTCTTGCACCACGAGGTCATAACAAAGTAAAAGCTGTAAAACATTAGTTAAGCCATCACTATTTTTCAGGAACTCCTGTTTCTACATATAATTTGAAGCACAACGCGTCTCAAGGATTTTTGTTGCGTTTTCCTAATTAGCAAATGAAGAAAGTCAGATATAAAAATTCAGCAGTCATGTTCTGACAGCATGGCAGGAGGTATTAAAGACAGCCTTGGGTGCAGGCTGCTAGGAAGAAATACTGCAGCTTGAAGAGGAGCCTACCTTAGCGCCCAGCACACAGCAAAAAGGATGGGAATGCGTACACCCAAACCAAGCCAAACCTCTCTGTAACAGTGCCTCCACAAACCTTCAAAAACTTCCCGGTGATGGAACAGAACAAGACACAGAAGTTACCTATTTGGGCCAACACAGATTCCAGCGTGTCCTTTGCAGACTGTAACTGTTTGAAACCCCCAAGCATACATCCTGGAACTGAGAAAGGATCTCTTCCAACCCCTGCATCTCACAGAATTAAGAAGTCACCTGCCTGACCATAATAGGTAACAGATGCCAAGGCCACATTCATTAATTTCACCAGAAGCCACATACTTGCAGCAGACTCTCGTGCAGCTCTGACCAGTCATTTCCTTGTGAAAGTGACACTCCAAGATTTATTCTTGTCCCTTGGCGTCCCGTATACATGGCCTACAGGAAGCGGCCTGCAAGACTTTCTTCTGACTGATCTCAAACTGGCAAAAGAATTTAATCCTATTGTAAACCTTCCTTTTTAATTTCTGTTGCAGGAACAGCACACCACTTAGGTCTCGGGCAAATGAGAGACAAATGAGAGTTCTGGTCTCTGCAGCTGACAAACTCAACAGCTGTCATGAGGCAGCTCTGTAGCAGATAACCAATACACAGATAAATCAGGAAATTATTCACTGTGAAAGTATCACCGAGCTGGAATTCAAGTTGTACATAGTGAAATTTAAGTTGCTAAATGGTCCCATTGGCTTCTCACCAATGAAAATTAGTCTGCACAGCATTACAAATGGCCATGGCCACAGCAGACTCTACTGACTGATGCGAGAAGCTGAGAGCTGACAACAACTTCTAACCAAAAAAGCTTGGGAACCACCGACAGACAATCGAGAGCTCTGTACGTAGGCACTGAGTGTGCTAGATTAATACAGCAAGGAGATTAAAGCATAGCTACAACTCCTAGTCTAGATAAAACTTGGAAGATTAAAGATCACGTTGTAGGTGTGTAAAACATGTTAGCACTCCTTTCATTAGGAGTCAATCTCCAAATGTTTCCATTAGACGCTGTGACTACAAACACGCAAACTGATATTTTAGTTCTCAGGGAAAAGGTGCTGGTGTACCAGGAGAAGAGGCAGGACTGTTCAAAGATTGTCTCCTTTTGCGGTACGCACCTGCCAGAAAGCTTGGCTACATTAACACTGTGTTAATTTAATCTCTCAAATACTTAGTGCGGGAGCCCTGATTATTGGAAAATACAGAGATGTTTTCATCTCTTAAAGATAAATGATTATAGGTGTTTGTATACCACTGCAGTAATCTGGCTAAATGCAAACAACCTGAAGAAAAGAAGGAAGAATAAGAAAATAAACAGAAAATGGGACACCACCTGTGTTTACTGAAGCTAAAGTATGTCAAACTGACTTGATATTTTTCAGAAGGAAAAAAAAAAGGAAATGCCATATATGATGAGAACTTAATTAAAACGGTTGAAAAACATGATATATAGAGCTATTGGTGAAAACAAGGAGATGAATACACAATCTGAAGCTAAGGAGCCGGCTGAAAAGAACTAATTCATGTACTTGAAATGACAGGTTAAAGAGTTTACCCATGAAGTGTCATAAAGACTTGTTTTAGCAACAATCTCCGAGTGTTTCCGTAGAGACTGGCTCAAAAAATACTGATGAAAAGGTTAAGATATCTCGTCATCACAACACGTAAAAACAAATGACTGAGAACTGGAGTCCTAGGAACAAAACAAAATTAATGGGAAATCCAACAGTATGAAATTAAAACCTCGACATTATATACCAGGGAGCTAGTAACAGAACTGAGCTATAATCTGGAAGCTAACTGTTAACAGCAACTTCGGAGCAAGATCTCCACACTACGAAATTAAATCGAACAGCTAACTGAAAGGCCCACAGAACAACCAGAGTATTTTAATACCTCCGTTTTTGCCAGGTATTTGTCAATATCTATTTTAACCTCCTGAAAGGTTCTCAAAAAGAGGGTTTTGGTGTGTTTTTCTTCTCTGTGCATCTCTCCCTTAACACGTCTGTAAAGTAAACTATGCTTAGATCTTTTCAGAGCATCAGACTTAACCGGGTGACATTCAGCTAGAAACATGTACTAGTTAGAACCGATCGGGCATACATTATGTGCACCGATCAGCGAGACAGCTCTTAATCTCAGGATCTAATTAAAAGAAGAGATTACAATAATCAGGGCAGTACAGTAGCGTGCACCGTATGTAAATTGGTGATCTGACGCCACTGAATTTTTACGCAACAGCTAGAAGACAAGATGTTTCTTGAAACCATTTACAGATACATAAAGATAGATGTAATTTTCTTAAGACTGTACCTTTCTACATAACTGAGGTTCGCTGGCTCCAACAAATTCTGTGTTTCATGCAACAGCTGAACTCTCAAGTAAGATTTATCTGGGGAGAATTTAAAACAGTAAAATTTGCACCAATCTGGTACGGGATGAGTGAAGAACTTCCGGAATGTAATCAGGCACAAGATTCTGGCTTTTCTTTATTACTAACAACACGCAAAAAACTCCACACATTTTCATAGCCTTATCTCCTGCCCCAAGTCTTGTTCTCCCCAGACACCACCGCATTTTTCAAGTTTTGGTGTGATCATTTGAAGTCAGCTCTTTCAGAGAACAGAATGTTACCATTCACTACTTCAAAGGGCCCAGATTTAACTTGTTGCCTTTTTGAAGCTGCAGTGCGAAGTATAAACTTTATGTGCCTAATATAGCTTTCACATGGTTGAATAAGCAAACCAGATAAATGCCACTTTCCCCGGCCTCCAGCACTTTAAACTTCTCATTGTAGGAATCTCACATTAGTGTTCCACATAACACATAAAAGCAAATTTTCTGATAGTACTTAAAAGTCAGGCTCATTTAACAATATGAGCAGTAACTGCTAAAAGGTCTTGTTATTTACTGAACTACGTTTATTCTCATAATAAAAATTAATGTGCAAACTTCCCTAGATAGAAAGTATTGACATATTTCACAATGGATTCACTGCCCTGCAAGTTCTGTTTTTCACCGGTTCTCTGAGAAAGCACATGCTCAAACTACCAGATCGCTAGTCGAACAGTGGTTTGCCCTGAAAGCACATGCTAGAGACATTTGTGCCATCAACATATGAGCAAATCTCTTATCTGAGAGTTTGCGGGTTTATCTTTTTTTAAATTAGAATAAAAGCAACAAGTGAGTTCACGGTTCTCTTCATATCCTCACGCAGGCAAGCCCTGCAGACCATAATCAGATCATACGGAATGGACTGATGCGTTACATCCCCGAGACACACATTCAAATTTAACCACTCTTTGCATGACAGTGTTCATGCATAATTTTTATGTGATCTTAACACCTTCTTTACACTTTTTGCTCTGTGCAAATTCAGGTTAAATTCTTCTCAAATTTCTTGGCGTAGAAAAGTCATTACATGACGGTTTCCCACTCTGCGTGATAAAAAGCAAGGCTTCGGTTTTATAGACTTTGGTCTTCAACAGCAGTACAAACGAATGACAACAAAATAACCAAACCACCAAAACCAAAACCCAGGCTAAACATTAAATTATTCTAAGTACTGCAAATTGCCAAAAAATATCTATAAAGTACCTTCACTTGCCACAAGGCAGCAACCTTCTAGTTCAACTCTAGAAAGCTAATTTTTCTTGTTTTACCATGGCTACCCATAGCAATTCAGTCTTCACTTTCAGAAGCCCTGCAAGCATATCAACTTACAAAAAACATACACCAAAAAGATTATTCAAGCCAGCCTCCCAAATTAGTAACAAAAGCCAAAATCTCCAATCCCTTTCTTTTTGGTGGTACCACGTGAAAGAAATACCAATAGCATGGTCTTTTGCATCCGCATACCAAAATTTTCCAGTATGGCTCACTATTTTCTCGGTAGCACTACTGCATTACATCCATGCAAGAGTCAATAGGGGAAAAAACAACACCAAACACACCAAAAAACCTACCTGTGCTTCCTCACACACATATTTCTTCATTTTCCCCAAGAAAAAACAAGGGCCTAATTGGGTGCATTAAGTCAGCAACCAAACTCAGGAAGGAATTTCTGCCCTCCGCTATCACCCCCAAGCTGTGCCTCCTACTTTAGTGTGCGCGAGGCTTTAATTTTTGTCACTTGGAAATGACAACCTGTCTCCTCATTTTACAGAAACAAATGACTGTAACTGCATATCACAATCATCAGGTTTGTGACAGCCAAATTTGGCTAAGTGCTAGTTTTTACTAGCTCACCACAAAGCTTACCTGTCAACTCATTTGTTGCTTGAAGTATTCAGGTTTATTACAAGAAATGACAGCTTTCCTTCTCTCACTTCTATTCCAGATTAGCAAGGAAGCGTTACACCTTAACAAAATCCACGTTAACTACAATAAATGAATTTTTCTGAAGTTCAATGCAAATCTTAAATCTCCCTGAAGCATGCTAGCCCCATTAACACCCGAAGTGCTGGAAGCCTGCGCTGACAAGCAACGCCACAGAAAAACCTGTGTAAAGAGCAAAGGGGAGAGATCAAGGCGAAGTCACACATTGTGTACAATGTGAAGAGGCGAAAAGGCATCGCTAATCCAGACGGCATGGACCGTGGCCAGCTAGTCAAGGTGTCACAGACACATAAACAAGCAGCCACCTTTCCAACGGAAGCAGCTATAAAGAATCCTGAACAAGTTTAAGCAAGGCAGGAATGTGATTGTGTCATCCCCCATTTAGCACCATGTGTACCCTTTACTTTCCTAATGACTCATTTATGCAGATAAATGCCTAAAAGGAGTTCTTCTTGGCCCTGAAAATTAAAAATCCTTGTATTCATCCACAAATCACCTTATCAGGTGAGCAGCAATTATTCAGGCCTTCTAACTTTCTTCCCCTGTATGGCCAAACCTGGACTGGCAGAACCATACCCACAGTTCAGGCTGGGGACAAGGAGAGTTATGCAGGACTTTTCTGAAATCTCTAGCATCTTTTACGAACATTTCACAGAAACTGAGAAGTTCTTTCTTAACAGGGGTACTTATCCACTTTTAAAAAAACCAAAACCACCACCCAAACAAAACAAAAACCCAAGTCGCTGGAAGAAAGCTGCAGAAACTGCCAGAGCTCCAAGACAATGTAAGCATCTGTCCCTAAGATGGGACCAACTTGCTCCTTAACCCACCAGTTAGACCCAAACACACTAAGTTCTAGATTTCTAAGGCTCTTGGGTCTCCACAAGACATAGCATCTCCATGCTTCCAAAACCTTCCAAAAGACTTAACTCTGGCAAGTACCCACCATAACTGCAGGCTTTCCATGAAGGACTCCCGGTAACATGCAAACACAAAATGCCATATCAACTGCCATCTGTAGCCAGCTTTATAAACCAGAATCTTCTTCACTATCTGTATTACCCCTAAACTAGCTCTCGCTACAATTACTGTGTTCATTTGTACTTCGGAATATAAAACATTATCAATGTTTACTGTGTAACGATACCACAGATGAGCTACAAAGTGTCCCTTTATTATAAGGCATCTCTTAATGCTCTGAAAAAATTGCCTTTATTCAGTCTTCTTGGATAAAGCAAGCAAATAAATACCGTGGTCAAATCAGATGTACTAAATAGACTGGGACAATACGGCTTGGAAAAGAAAAAAACCAAAAACCACTAAAGACAGAAAACTGAGAACACAAAGATCTGTAAAATTGCAAATGAGGTGATGACTGCAAAAAGATTCTTTATTCTTTCTCACACCGCAAAAACTAGCAGTCATTCGAAGAGATTACCATTCACTGGGTTTAAAACAAAAATAAGCCTAAACCCAGGAATTATTTTTGCACAAATTGTGAGATTCGTTGTACAGTATACTGCAAAAGCTACAAGTATAAACTGTTCCAAAGGTCTAGGCAAATCCATGGAGGACAGGTTCAACTGGCGCTATTGAACACGACTGTCAGCACATGCCCTCTAGTTCGGGCCACTTTCAACCCTGTCACTGCTGGTAGATGCATGCAGGAATGATTATCGCGCTGCCTATGTATGCTCTTCCACTCTCCCCCTAATGATTTACTTCTGGCCACTGTCACAGACCACATGCTGAGCCCAGCACACATTTTGCAGTCCTTATTATCCCATCTTTCACAAGCTCTGAAAAACCTGTTCATGTGAAATAATCATTTCCCCAGCTCTAAATTGGAATATATTAAAAACACGCTATCTACAAATAACGCACAGTTTAAGTCACTTCCTTAACTTGATTAAACGGAACGTAAGAATTAAATGATATGCCGAGCATTTACAATTCCTCTCTTCCCATCCGTATGTGCAAATTCCATTTTATCAGGTTTGCAGTTCATTTGCTACCACCACCATTTCGTTTGGCACCTTGTACAAAGCAGTACTAGACATTTGTTTTCATCCAGTGAAACCATTAGAAGAATCAATTTGATCTCCAAGGCAAGTTAAGAGTAATGGACTCCAATGTTTACTTAGCAATAAGTACACAACTATTTAATTAGATCTATGCACCAGAAACTGCATCTTTCAAGGCAACAGCAGCAGCCACAAAGAGCGAGGCATTGTAACTTCTTATATAAATCAGCATTTTCAGTATTTTGTCCTGCTTCTTACTGCTGAAAAGCTAGCCACCTGCTTCCATATCAAACCACTATTACAGGCAGAGGCACATCTCTCACCCAGTTTTGTTCCTGCAATCTTACACAACACTTTTTCAAAGAAACAAGCAATTAAGTTGCTGCCCCTTTTCAGCCACACGCGATTCCAAGATTGATGTCATATTTCAAGCGACAGACTGTGAACGCACTCTGCAACTGTGGCATTTAATTTAGAAGTCAGCACTCGACACATTGAAGCATTTGGAATTCCTGAAGTCTGGCTGTCTGCACAGTTGCATAATTTGAGCAGGGATAACCTACTTATAAGCGGGTGAGATAGAAGAATGTCAACAGACAATCCCCTCTACGTCAAGGGACATCTCCTTCCTCGTCACGTGCCAGCAAAAGCATCGCTGCTTTGTCACAGCACAACTTTCTTCTTGCTCAAGCTAGTGGATTACAACACCTAAAAAGGAGGCAAGTTACACATACCACCAGATCTCCTCAGAGGAAGATACCCAGACCTCCACAAAGCCCATTGAAAAAGAAGTTCACCAGATGTAACACACAATGCTGGCGAAATGCTAGATCAGAAGCAACCAATACAAGCACAAAGTACCCTGGACCTTCTCCGTATCAGTGACAAGTCACACGAACACCATTCATCTCACATCACAGGCATCGCACATCCATTCACGAGAAGGACATAAAAATAAAAAGCCTCCTTCGAGCAAGTCACGGGATACAACCAAAAATAACCTTCGGATGCTCGTTCAACTTCACACAGGAGGGAAGCTGTATTTGCTTTTGATCCCTTTTGCAAAGGGCTGACCAGACCCTCCTAACAGCATGCATTTGCTACAGACACCGCAGAATGAAACCACCCCTTTTAAAAGTTGCCAGAGTTCATTATTAACCTCCTGTTGCAACAAACATGGCAAGGATTCAGTTTCAGTTGCTGACTACTTCTCTTGCATATTACAGAAGAAATACATAAGGACAGTCCCCCTGCCCCACCTTCCGCCCCCCCCAAAAACCCCTAAACACAACCCCGACAGTCACAAAAAGAGGAATTCTCTCACCCTGCAAACAAAACCAGCACGAAACCTCCTGTGTGGGAAAGTAAGCGCGATCCTCCCTCCTGACAAGTCAGCATCCGTGCAACATCCACCTGGGGAGACTAAAGTAGGGCTGGAAATTCCCTTCGCCTGGAAAGGGACTGCTTGGAGTGTTCGCACCAATTAAAGTTTCGGATTAAAAACAGCTGTTCAAATAGAAGTAGTCCCTAGGGAGAGACACTTACAGCATTGTAACTGGTTCCTGGTATAAACAGTTCTACATCAATGGAGGCATTTATACTGGTAAGCTAGCAGGTTAACACTTGTGCGGCTCTATCTCTGTAAACAGATGCACTTAAACCCAAGCAAGGTCTCCAGGTGCATCACACACCCTGGATCTGTGCTGCGTGTAGACGTCAAGCTACAGTAAGAGACCTTGATGGCAGAAGAAAAGCACATCGCACTCAAAATACCCTAAAAGACTCCTGGATGCTAGTCCGTGACCCACCTGTATGCAAGCCATTCCTGCCCAGTGTCACCTTGCAGGGTCTGCAGAGCGGTGCCACAGGCGTGCCCCACATGTGATAAACAACATGTCACCTCATCTATGAAAACACGCAGCTAGAGGCTGGGGATCGACTCAGGAGGTGAACTGGGTGACCTCCACCTAAGTAAAAGCTAAATGTACTAGACATCCCAAGGATAAATAAAATAAAAATTAAAAAAGGGGAAAAGGAAAAGCCTCACGTCAGGCAGAAGCACAGAAAGAAAGCAGGGGCAAACATGTAACTGGGAAACCTGAGAAATTCCCCACGTGCATATGGCAAACCAAGGGCTTCACACAGGGTGAAAGCAGGAGACTTCTAGAAACATCACAATAGATCCTAGGCTGGACAAGTTCTGTGTATGACCAGAAAAGAGAAATGAAACGTATTTTAGAACTGTGCTTTCCAACTTGGGGTCTGCAGACCCCAAGGAAGTACACAGACTACTTATTTTTACTCTGGTGGACTGCTCAGCAAATAAAAAACCTAACATCAAAACAAAACACAAGGTAGGCCTTAACCTGACTGTACCACACTGCAGTATCAGCAGAGCACATGAAGGAAAAGGGCTGAAAGTCTCAGTCACGAAAGAAAGATGTAACGGGCAGCCATGAAGTGCAGCCAAGAAGAGATAAGAAATGGGTAAGAACAGGTGACCCCTCCAGCACGTGTAGCAGGGAAGTACTACGGTCTGGGGGCAGGCACCGAAACAGCTGCCGCTGGGCGTCTGTGGGAACATACAAGACATGAAAGGACAAACAGTGGAAACCTTCTCCTTGGAAGCATGTAGGAGAAATGCCTGCCTGCCTCCCAAAGGCTGCCAGTGAAATGCTGCCTGAGCCTTTCCTGATGTGTACAAACACGCACAACGCGGGATGCACTGGCTTCTGGTAGGCAGTCAGCGGGATAACCCTGGTGTGTATACATACGTAGGAGGAGACATACTCTCCCTTATCAGCAGGCAGAACAAGCTGCGCAGCGCAAACAGGAGACGGGCTGGAGGAGTCACCTCTTAGCCTTTGGTGGAAGATGTGTGCATGTCTATTTGGGTGGAAAAAAACTTAGCGGGTTTTTGCAGACAGGAAGAAGCCTCCTAGGTTTTATATAATTAACAGGCTGCGGTGGTCAAGCATGGAGCCATCCCCCAGCACACCTGTGTGTGGAAAGAAGTACAGCAGATTTTGGAAGGCAGTGGTACCCTTGCCCTGTGTGTACGAAAGGAGACAACATGCTCTTGGCAAGCAAGAAGCAGACTATGCAACTCCCCCCCCCCCCCCCCCCCAGCATCTGCCAATGTTTATGTTTGCATATAGGAAAATAACCCTGAATACATGGAGGGAGAGCAGAAAAACATGCAACAGATCTCAATGCAACAGATCTTGGCAGACGAGCACTACGATATCCTCATCGTGCGTGGACATGGGTGCAAGTGGAGGCAGCACTGCAGACCATAGCAGATGGGCAGTAAAGAAGATGCAGAAAGAGGTGTTGCAAGAAAATAAAAACAACAAACCACAACAAACAAAACACACCAAAAAAAAAACCCCAACAACAAAGGGACGGCAAGCTTCGCCTAACAGCTAGTGGGAATCCCTCTTCTCCTCCCAGAAGCCTGCAGTGGAAAAGGCAGCAGGTATCCCGCTGGGATGCGGGAATCAACACAACTCCCCCCGCCCCATCGCCAAAACTCCGCGACTGCGTGTGCCCGGGCAGCACCCGAGCGCGCCCCCGGGCTCACAGGCGCCACGGGCGCCCCCCCGGGCAGCACGGGCCCTCGCGGGGGGCGAACGGGGACACACGTGCGGAGGCGGCGGAGGGAGAGCACGGCGCAGTGCCACCCCCGGGGGGGCGGGCAGCCCCGGGGACTCCCCCCGGAGCCACGCGTGGCCGCGGAGGGGCGGGGGCAGAGGGCCGGGCCCGCGGGGGGCAGCGGGCAGAGCCCTCCCCGGGGTGGGCGCCCGCCTGCGCGCGCAGGGGAGCCGTCCCCCCGCCCCTGAGGGGAACCAACGGCCGCCGCCGCCACCCGCCGCCCCCTTTCCCGGGCCGCGGCCGCGCTCCCCGCCCCGGTTACCTGCGGTCGGTGGGGCCGGCTGGGCCCGGCGTGCGCGGGAGGCCGAGCCCCTCTACCGGGGGCCGCGCCGGGGCCCTGCACGGGCCATGACGGCGGGCCGGGAGGCGGCGGAGGAGGCGGAGGAGGAGGCCGCCGCCGCCTCCCCCTCAGGCGGCGCGGGGAGGGGGGGGGGGGGGGGGGGGGGGCGCGCGTGCCCCCCCGCGAGAGGTGTGCGCGGGGGGGGGGGGGGCGGCGCGGGCACGCGCAGGCAGCTGGGGGAGGGGGGGGGCGGGGAGGGGGTCCCGGCGGTGCGAGCTCCTGCGCGCCGCGCCGCCCGGCCGGGCACTTTGTTTGTGTCCCACAGTGCACCGCGGCGGGGCGGCGGGGGCGGGGCCGCGGCGGCGGGGGGGGGGGGGGCGCATGCGCAGTGCGGGAGCAGCGGGAGCGGCCGGGCCGGGCACCCCGCGGCGGGCGGCGGGGGGAGCGGGGCTGCGCGGGCCTGATCCGCCGCTTCCCCCCGCGGGGCTCCGCGCCCGGCAGCCCCCGGGACTGGGGTGCTTGGGGGCCTCCCGTGTGTCCCGTCCGCACCCCTCCGAGCAGGGCATGCTCCGGTGCATGCACCCCCGGAGCTAGGACCGTGCACACGGTGCATCCGACTCCCCCTAGTGCTCCCGTGCATGCACCCCCGGGGCCCAGGACCGTGCACAACCCCCCCAGTGCTTGGGTGCATGCACTCCCAGGGCCACGACTGAGCACACGGTGCACCTGACCCCCCCCGTGGTGCTATGGTGCATGCACCCCCGGGGCCCAGGAACATGCACAGCCTCGCAGCCCTGGGGCCAGGACCGTGCACATGGTGCATCCGACGCGCACACACACACCAGTGCTCCGGTGCATGCAGCCCCAGGGCCCTGGACCATGCACTTGGTGCATCCTAACCCCCCGGGGGTGCTCCGGTGCATGCACCCCTGGGGCCAGGACCATGCACAACACACACACACACATACCCCAGTGCTCCGGTGCATGTACCACCTGAGCCAGGACTGTGCACACCTCCCCTGGTGCTCTGGTGCATGCACCCCCAGGGCCCAGGAACATGCACAACCTCGCAGCCCTGGGGCCAGGCCCATGCACATGGTGCATCCGACATGCACACACACACACACCAGTGCTCCGGTGCATGCACCCCTGGGGCCAGGACCATGCACAACACACACACATACTCCAGTGCTCCGGTGCACGCACCACCTGAGCCAGGACTGTGCACAACCCCCTGGTGCTCTGGTGCATGCACCCCCAGGGCCCAGGACCGTGCATTTGGTGCATCCTACCCCCCTACTGCTCTGCTGCATGTGCCTCCAGGGCCAGGACCTACACCCCCACCCCACCGCACCCCACGCCCCCACCCCCCGGTGCTCCTGTGCATGCACCCCCAGGCCCAGGACTATACACAATGCCCCCAGTGCTCTGATGCATGCACCCCTGGTGCTCAGACTGTGCACAACCCCCTCTGGTGCTCCAGTGCATGCAACCACCGGAGCCAGGACTGTGCCAGCTACGCTCCAGTTTGCATCCATCCCCATCAAATTTATAGTTAATAAGTCTCTAATTAAGCCACCCCTCTATTTTGGTCCAGATCTGCGCTAATTCAGGGTAAGCACTGCTTAATTTAACATGATTAGTGCAACCATTTCCTCCACGGCTTGTTTTACCGTGGGGTTTTGGATTTGGTTTGGGGTTTTTTTGGGTTGTTGGGATTTTTTTTCCCGATAAGCACTCAGTAAATTGAAGCAGGAAACAGATTGAAAGGCCGCAGTCCAAAAAATGTTAATCAGCACTAAAAAAACTTAAAACCGGCCCCTGGAAAACGCCACGCTGCTCTGTTGGCAAAAATAAAAAATCGAGGCCAAACTCCCCGCTCTGTTGTAAAAACCCTGGGACTGATTTAGATGATTCCTTGCAAAACTGGGGAGAAAACCAGAGCCCTCGCCTTCTCCAGGGCTCTCAGCTGCTTAATTCTCCTTTGGCTTCCTCATACTGGGTTGCTGGTTGCAGGGAGCTGTGTGCTGCAACCCTGATGCACGTTGAAACCCCCCCCCACCCCGTGCAAAGCAGGGGGGGGAAATAGCAGAGGTGTCAGCAGGCTGCGCGCGTACATGGGTCGCGGCCGCCTCAGTGAGTCATTTGCAAGGGAGAATCGTGGTGAGCCACCCTAACTCCCGAATTGCAGCGGATTAATAAAAAAAACCTAGGAGATGCCATCCCTCCCTTTCAAAATGCTGCTAGGAAAAGCGTTGAGCTGGGAGGGTTTGGTGGCAAAAATGTTGGGGATCGAGTGATTTTAGCCAACCCAGAGCCGGTGCTGCTGCCTGAAGATGCTGGGATCGATTTGCTTTTTCTCGCTGACTCCGTAGCCGTCCTGTCGCACCTTGTGCAATTGCTTCAACGCGCCAATTTGTGGCAATTTCGGGAGTAAAGCTTCAAGTTAGCGCAGCAGGGGGGCTTGGGTGTTGCTGTGAGTTGTTCCACTTGCTCGAGACTTGCTCTGAGCAAGCTCCTGGAGCTTTGCACGGGAGGGAAACGAGGTCTGACCCACCCAAATTCCCATCTAGAAGACAGTAAAATTCTGTGTCCTCGCTGTGCTTCGGCAAAATAACAAAATCCTCTGAGTGAAGCCTTTAAACCTGCCGTGTGCAGCCAGGAAAGAAGCCATAAAGCTGCACAGTGAACCACCACCTTGCCTTTTTTTTTTTTTTTTTTTTTAAGGAATGAGTTCATTGCACATAAACCCCCCAGGAATAAAGCACGGCCTCAGCATCAGGCCAGCGGTACCAGCGGTGCTGGGATGCCCGGGTCTCCCCTGCAGCAGAGATAAGCACGGGATGCTCGGCCGGTGTAAATCAGTGTACGGAGGTTGGATTTGCCTTCGAATCACCAGCGTGTCCCCAGTGGGAATGCCAGCTGCCTTGCAGACGGTGGTGTTTGTGAGGCGGGCAGCTGGCCAGTGCATTGATTTCACTCAGAAAAATGACCCATGTCTTCAGCCAGTCAACCCCATCCCTGCAAAAATAATAATAATAAAACGAACAAACAAACAAAAAGCACCCTTTATTAAACTTCTTCCCCTTTCTGCCTTTTCCTTACCACCTCCTGCAATGGCACACCTGCCTCCCAGCTGCCACCTCGTTAGGTTTCCAATTAATGGTGGGGTGGGAAGCTGGCAGGTTTGGGATGCGGAGCACTCTGCGCATCATCACCACGGAGGAGCACATCAGCCTTCCCAGCCTGACTCTGATGTGAATTTCCTTTCATTCTGGCAGAAGGGGTTGTTTTATTAATAACAATTTATTAGCCCTTGATATCTGGAGAGGTTCTTCAGCCATTCCTGGAGCCACGTTGTTTGCTGGAGTAAATCAAGGAGGGAGCTGTATTGATTTACGCCTGCTCGGGTTTCCTAAGCTACGGGGTCATCCTTTATTACTATTTGTTTTTCCTGCGGAGTTGCAGTTTCTCAGCAAGAGGCGTTGCCATGAATTGCCAAAATACCAACTCCCATATTTTCCCAGTAAGGGGATTTGCTCTTACGCACATTTTACAACATCGTGGGCTCGATTCGTGGGCACAGATGGAGCAACACCAACATAAACCCTGAGTAATTCAGTGGTACATCTGCTCTGTGCATCTACTGCTTATTTATAGGGAAATATAGGGACTTTGGGGGTCCCTTGGATTAACCGGCTGGAATTTGATGGGTATCAAACACCAGTGGGAAAACGAGGAGAAAGCTTTCAAAGGGTGACTTGTAGCTTCCACCTTCAGCTTTTAAATGGAACGCAAACTGCCGGAGCCAGGGATGCTTAGCAGAGTGGTCCTGCATTGCCTTTGGGGCGTGCTGCCAGCAGCCGCTTTGAGGAAGGGGGTCCTGTCTGTGGCAGGATGGATGTGGCCGGGGGCTGTGCCACCACCCCCTTAAAGCCTCCTTTGTCTGTCTAAACAGAAATCGTGGTTTCCCACCCACCCAGCTACAGCTCCTGTCCGTCACTGGTATCATCTGGCCCCTTGCTTTAATCCTTGCACCTCTCCCTCCCTTACCCCATTCAAGCCGCCGGAACGTGCAATTCCAGCCTGGAGGCTGGTTCACCCTCTTCTTGCAGCCTGTGGAATACGTTTTCCTTTGCTGCAGCGGCTCTTGGAGCAGATCCCGTGCTGCTAGGAGCCTGCCTTCCTGCTCCTGGCAGGATGCATCCATTAGCACTGACAGCAAATGACACCTTCCCTGCACGGCCTTCCTCTCTCCTCCCCAACCTCAGCACCTCTGGAGGGAAAACCTCTTCGCTCCCACCCTCGAGGACTCGCCACCTACTCCTTAATTTACCACCGGTGTGCAGGAGCCAACTCCTCTCCACCCTCCTGCCTGCTGCCATCTCCAGGGCGCAGTTAATTTGCTTTAGCTCAATCCAGCACCACTTCTCTCTTTGGCAACCCCTTGTTTTCTCCAGACTTCGGGAAGATTTGGGGTTTATGTCCTCTCCAGACCTGGGAACGCTTTGCCTGGTCCTCAGCGAGTGCAGTCCTGGGGGTTAAAGCATCCTGGTCGGCAGAAGAGGAGGTTGAAGTGGGTGGTTTAAGAAAGGAGCCTGTTTTCTAAGATGCTCTGAATTGCAACAGCCCCTCCAAAATGCCATTGCCCAGGTGCTCTGGGAACCTGCCCGCTTGCTCGGGCAACTGAGGATGGATTTTGCAGGTATCTGTATGGAAAAAGAGAGATCTAGAAGAGCAGAGGGGTGTAAGAGCAGGATGGATGAGCTAAGCAGAAGATAACAGCAGAAAAGGGACGTTATGGTCCTAGGACACATCAGGAAGGATGTTTCCATCAAGAATAAGGAAGGATTTGTGGTTGGAGCACCAGCTGCCGATGTGACCTTGCTGGGACAGCGTGGTCACTTCTGCCTGGGGATAATAAATTCAGCCCAGAGCTGAGGAGGGTATTTTATGAGCTGAGCCTACAGAGCTTGGCTTGCGAAGTTTAGCAAAATAAGGCTGAAAGAGGGTACAGCTCCCACCTACAAACACACGGGAGGGCAGGTACAAACCGAGGAGAGGGGAAAGCTGTTGACCTGAAGAACAGCGTGAGCACAAGGACAAGGGGGAAGCGACTCTCCAGCAATAAGTGGGGTTGGAGACCAGGAGATCCCAACCCTCGGAGGGAGGAGGTTTCGGAACAAGGACCAAACCACCATTTCCACATGTACCATGCATGGGGGAGCAGCCTGTGGCATCCCACATCCTCTGCAAGCACCTCATAAGAGGAAATACGCCGATAAAATATGATTATCCCTGATTGGGGAGCAGCACCGTTCGCAGCACAGGGCCAGGGGTCCAGCCATGGGTTGACCCTAATAACTTCCCCCTGATGGGGCTACCAAAAGGCATCTCTCTGCCCACTGGCCCCCGTTGTCTCTGGGGTACCATTGCAGATATGGCGACCGAGAAGCTCCCCTAAGATTTATTTTCTTATCCCACTCTTCTTTTCTCAAAATTAAATTATGATGGTTATGCTGCTATGATTAATTAAGGGCTTTTTCCTACCCAGTAATATCCCAGAGCCTTTGGCATTGTTTGAAATTCCAATTATTGAACTCAAACCCAGCAATGGCAACAAAACGACAAAAAAGAAAGGTGGGGGAAAAGCCAGGGCAGGCTGCTGCCTTAATGAGCCGAAACCCAGGACCTGGCTGTACGGGTGCCAGGGGAAGTCATCTAAAATGAATGTCACACCTGGTTATAAATAGGGTGGCATGCGTGGCTGTGCCCATTAATGTTGTGACACGTCCCATGGCGATGGGTTAACCCTTTCCCTTGCTATCCCATGCGGCTAAATTTTAGGCAGCCTCTGCAGCATCGTTTTCTAGCTCTGTCGGTGGACCAATATATAGAAAATAAACCGCAGCTGCTATTCAACATCTAGCAGCAGAGCCTGTTTGACCCAAGCAAAGATACCCAAATTACCTTGTAACGAGACCATGCTTATTCCAACAAGAAAGCTCCAAAATCTGCGTTGCCATCAACCAAATTCCAGTGATCTGGTGTTTTGGAGGAAAATGCCGCACCTACAGAGACAGCACCAAGTTCCTACTACCCGTGGCTATTATATATTTCAGTGAAGGAGCCAGCATCCCCTGTTTTAGCCCTGTTTAGGCTGTATGCCCTCCTGGTAAGCAGCAGAATTATCTATACGGATGTATGTATAGAGAGGAGGTAGCTGCTCATAAGCAGTCCGTAAAACAGAGATGATTTCAAAATTTCCGGGGAATAATTTTTGCTCCCTGGGTTTTGTCTACGCCATCACATAATGTTTTGGTTCAGCATCTTAAAACCAAATTAACCTTTTATTTAAGGCTGGATAAGCTACAGAAAAGGGAGATTTAAGACACTGCTCCTGGGATAGAAAAAAACCCAAAGTATCCTGAGAAAATGCAAATAGAGACGAATGCAAAGAGGTAAGAGGCAGGAAATCCTTTATTGAAGGGGTAAAGGCAGAGTCACAAACAGACTGCTCTAAAAGTTAAAAACAAATACAGACAAAAGGCTCAAACCCAGAAAACGATATTTTTCCCTCCCCTTCAAAGTCCAAAGCTTAATTTCGGTAGGATTTGTTATGCTTACACAGCTCGGCCAGCAATTGCACCCTGATTTGGATGCAGCAGGGAGGAGGGAGACACCAGTCATATACTGAAGTGGTTAAAAGATGAGCAAAGGCATCCCTTCTCCGACCCCGCTGCGGGTTTCGGAGTGGGGATGTGGGAGCAGCATGTTAAAACAAGACAGTCTTTTTTTATTACTGTTTATTTCTTTTTTCTTTTTTTTTTTTCCCCTCTCTTTTCCAGACAGCTACTGTACAAAACCAAACAGAATTTTATAATAAATACCTAACACAAGAGGCTCAGTACATTGCTACAATCCTTCACTGAAGGGAAACATATATACATATATATATATATCCTAATATATAACCTCTTTGACTTAAATCAGCATAAAGGCTACGTGTTTCTACGGGAAGGCTAGGGCAGGAATCCCACTTACCATCACCCAAACCCCACACCTCAACCGAGCATCGCCACCTGCGGTCCCCCTGCTCCCAGCAGCTCCCCATCCTCCTCCTCGCTGGAAAAGCAGCAGGATTTGCCCATGGCAGGGAGTTTTTGCATCTAGGAAGCTGCGGCTAAGCAACCACGCAGTGACTATAGAAAACTGGAAGAGACCCTTGACATGCACGACTCCTGTGTGATAAATGCGGACGTTTTCCTTGGCACCATCTCAGGCTAAAATTTCTGACCCATCCTAAATGATGGTTTACGACGCTGGAGAGGAAACACATGCTGGCCTTTGAGTTAAAACCCTCACAGACTCAAAGGGGAAAAAGAAAATAACCCTGCAAGGCTACATGACTTTAGCATCCAGCTATTTGTTAAATTCCTGGAGATTAATTAGCAGACGCAGAACATTGCCCGAAGGTAGGTCTGAACGACAGCCCAAACAGCTCTGCATCCAAACTCTGCAGCTGGTCTTTATTTTTTTTTTTTCTTCCCTAAAAAAAAAAAAAAAAAAAAAAAAAGCAAGGAGCCAAGCCCTCGGTACCCTCAGCCCTTGGCTGGAGCCCCTTGGTTTCAATAGGAATCACCTACAGGAGATAAAAGCTGAGTATCTTGGGTTTTCAAATAAATGGTAGGGATTCCGGCACAGCTCCAGAGTGGCTCACCCATGGCCCCATCCCAAACCTGCCCGGCCAGCGAGACGAGGGTCTCACACAGGCTTAGCTCAGGCAAAAGGGACAAGGAAAAAAGATCTGCTCCGCAACTGCAGATGGGGAAGCTCAGGCATCACAAACTCCAGCCCTCCTCCCCTCCGCATGAGAAAGGCTGTTCCCACGGGAAATTCAACGTTTTGCTGCCAAAAGGGGAGCCAAGGCAGGGTTATGGGCATCCGCAGGGAAGCAGCGAGGGGCATCGAGAGAGGATCCTGGAAATACCGAATCGCTCATCCAGGGATGGCAAAGCCTTCCCAAATTCCATCCCCACTCCCCAGGCACCAGCTGCTGCCAGCACACGGATGGCGAACTGGGGGGTTCAGGGACCGAGCAGCCATCTGTGCCGGGGCCAGGGAGCGGGGGCCTGGCTGCTTCCCACCGGGAAGAAGGAGCTCCAGCCTTGCCAGGCGTGAATTGCTGGCGAATAGACTGAGAATCGCTCAAGCAAGGCTGAAACCCGGTGCCAGACCCGAGCATCTTCACATATCCCGGGAAAGCAGAGGTGGAGAGCGGCACCCATCACCGTGGTGGGCTGAGGAGAGGGCTCAGCACCTGCCGCTCCTGGGCTCAGCCCTGCTACGAGCCACGTTAGCAAATTATCTCCAAAATCCAAGCAGAGCTGGGAAAGCAAGATGCAGGGGACTGAAAGCCAAGGGTGGGAGGGGAAATGCTGGCACACCCAAGTGTCCACTCCAGAGGGGGTCGGAGTTTCACAGCCAAAGCACTGCAGAATTAGTAATTAATTAATCCTCACAGCAGACCTGCAAGCCAGCTCAGGTGTAATTAAGCCCTGGGTTTGCAGCTGGGAAGATCGAGGCATGGGGCTGCAGCTCTAGGAATCTCTCTGCTGATGCTGGGGGTGTTTGGAGACAGATGTTTGTTGCCTCGTGGATTATAAATCCAGCAGAAACCACCATGACCACCCTGCCTGTCCTTCTGCCATGTGCCTGCCAGGATCCAGCCCTCGGCTCGCTCCCAGCCAAACCAGCGAGTCACCTCCCAAGCTAAACCCACAGCCGATAAAACACTCCCCGCGCTGAAGGACACCCACGCTGCTGCAGGGAGGGGACAGCAACTCAATCCAAGCCTTTTGCAAAGGGATCCCAATTTTATCAGCTAAGCCGCCCACCCTGGACCTCCTCGACCTACAGCTGGGACGGGGCGATGGCAAAGCCAGGCTCCGTGTTTTTTTCCAGCAACAAACCCCAGCGAACCTTACAAACAGAGTCCGCAACCACATTTAACAACAACTCTTTGGAAACACCCTACAGATACGGTTATTTTTCCCCTTAAATTACAACTTGCCTGCGAGCAGCCAGCCAGAAAGGAAGAAAGAAAGGAAAAGAAGTGATTCCTCCCCGTTTTGCTGCCGGTATTCCCCCCTCTGAGGTAGACATCGATGGGGTGGGGATGAACCGCTGGAGAGTGGTTATTAGTCTGGTGAGCAAGATCGTGGCATCCTCGCCATCCCGCCCTGGCGCATTGCTGCCGAGCCTGTCCCAGCACGGCTCAGCACTGCCGCAGCAGGCAGGTGGCGGTGGCCGGCGGTGGCCCCGGTGAGCTGCATTTCTCCGGGGCGGTGATTTTACCGGTGTAATCGATGCAAGAGGCGTTGCGTGTCCGCACGCCCTCACCGCAAGTTTGGGAGCAGGGGGACCAGGGATCCAGGCGCCAGAGCGGGCAGGGGACATCTCCACAGGGCTTGATGTCCTCAGGCTTGAGGGCTCTGTCACAGGTGGAGGAGGTTTGACCCTCCACGTCTCGGCAATCCACCGTCCGCCTCTGCCAGCCGGAGCCGCATGTCTTGGAGCACTCAGACCAGTCGCCCAGGACCCACTGGGAGGTCAGCATCGGTCGGATGACATTGGCTGACTTCTTCTCTTTGCCCTTCTGCTTGCTGAAAGGGACATCCTTGGGGATGAAGAAGGTGTACTTGACTTTGGGTGGGAAGACCTCACTAGCGATGGTCAGCAGCTGGACGGTCAGGGGCTCCGGGAGCTGTCGGAAGCTCTGCAGCCTCTCCAGGGTCGTCATGGAGCCACTGTATTTCAGGATGGTCCCGTTAATGAGGATGTCCTGCTCCATGGCTGAGATGGCAAAGTCTCCGTTCAGCAGGTACTTGCCCTCCAGGGTCCTCAGGGCCAGGTAATTCCCATCGTGACGGACTCCTCTGTGGCTGCGCTGTTTGATGTCGATGTTGGTTGCCCCGGCGGGGATGGTGACAATGTCGTTGTAGCCGTATCTGTACAGGGCAAAGGGACACGGTTATTTTCCTGGACTTCCTAAGAGGAGACCCAGGCACAGGATGGCCCTTGGCAAGCGGGATCATGGCTCTGAAGCCATCACTCTGTAGCCCAGAGCACTTAGGAGCTGGAAATACTGTAGTTGTGCCAGATGAATGCTTGGCTGGAAGATTTTGCTGAATTACACGCAAAAATGAGCGATGCAATCAAACGAGCAGCCCCACGGTTATCGGCCTTGGTGGAAAATTCCCCTTTCGTTTGAAATGGGTGAGGTGTTTGGGACTAAAAGCTTGGCTCTGCCAGTGATGCTGTCACAGGTGACGCTGACTGATAGCGCCAGCTATAGATAGATACAGAACAGCAGAACAGCAGTGAGTCGGGGCGCTGCTGGCATTGTACGCTCAGAGGATACACACGTTGGCCAGATGCTGCTGCTAGAACCAGATCAGCAGTTAAAGAGTTAATCCAACAGGCATCTCATATTGCAGATGACTTGGATATCCACTCAAAAGCCTTTCCTAGAAGACAGCAAGTCCTACTGCAGCAGAACCATCCCCTATCCATGGGTGGGCATCTCTGGAATGGCTCTGGGCTCATCTTTGGAAGAGTTTTGCAGCCACCACCCATGACACAGAAGAGCTTCTGTTGGAGGGCGCAGAGCACCTTGCCATGCTGGGGGAGGATCTCCCTCCCAAACGAGATCCCCGGAGCACTACAGCTCCCGGGACAGCACCGGGAAGGCTTTGGTATTCAAGCCCTCGGCACCCCATGCTACGGTAATTACGTGCCACTACAATAAAATGCCATCCTGGCATGAGTCACGTCGTGGGGCCGGCAGGATCGTGTTCCACACATCCCCACGTTGACGCTGGGGTCAGGAATTAGGTTTGGAGTATTTTGGAAAAAAGCCTTTAGGTCAAACTGTGCTCTCAGTCACCCTGGCCTCCCTAACCCTGATCTTAATGGGATCTCTTCTTGGCTGTAGCTGCCACGCTAATCTCCCTTTAGTCAACCGCAAACAATTCATAGGAGAGTGGAAGCCCCATTTCAGCTGGTTCCCTGGAAGGAAACCATTTAGGAAATCTAATTTGACTGTGTGAGTCACCTCGCCGCATGGAATTGGATGCGTTGGGCTTTTGTTATGATCTTTTCAACAAAAGCCTTCAATTCAGCTCTTTGGCAAAGCAACGGGGATCTTGGGCAAGGGAAGCGGCTGCCTTGATGCCCGAGTCCCGGGACTGAAATTCACCCCCAAGCCCAGGGAAAAATTATTGAACTATTTATATCCCACGTCAGTTCTTGAATATGTGCCCAACCGGCTGCATTGGGGTGAGATGCATATTATAAACAACTTGGGGCAGCAGATTTATTTGCAGTGGCGTACGGAGCCTGTTGCCCGTGTCAGCACCAGCTATTATTTTAGGAAATAAACTCTGCTTGGCTTGCATAATGCTGCCCTGAAATAAACCCAGTGTAATTCCCAAAGTCTGAGGAGGAGACCAGGCTGTTGCAAGGCCACCCAGTTTCAGGGCTGAGAGGGGAAGCCAAGCGCTCCTCTAGTCCAGCTGCTCGGATGCACAGATGCAATGATTCGGGTATGGAAAGCAAACCGGCTTTATGCAACCTAGAAGGAGTCCTAACATCCCTAACCTAGCACTTCTGCAACAAAAAACAAAGAAGAAAGGAGGTGGAGAGGGGTAAGCTGGTCTCCCCCCAGCCCATCTCTGCAGAGCCCTTCTCCCCGGTGCCTTACTTGGATCGGTTGAGTGAGCCGGAGATTTTCCTGCAAGTGGAGCCGTTGCCGCCGCACACCCCGCACTTGTCCAGCTTCTTGGAGGACCCAACGATGTGGTCGCAGCCAGCCTTGACGCACTGCCCGTGGACGCAGATGGAGAGGGTCTCTGGTCCACAGAGCGTCCCGTCGATCACCTAGGGAAAGGTGGGGGGGCAGAGGAGAAATTAGGGCATTTGAGCTCCAAGGGGGGAAAGAGGGGTGATTATCATCACCAGGTGTCTTACTCTGGCCTCAAAGACTTTAAATTCGCTCCTCCCTCTGGCTCGGCAAAAGAGCTTGCATCGATCCCGGGGGGACACTCCCGCGTACTTGGGAACCCACTCCAGGCGATTCCCTTCCAGATCCGTAAAGTTGTAGCTATTGTACTTCTCGCACTGCTGCTCCCGAAAGCTTTTCCCTGCAAGGAAAGGTGAAACATGACCTGGGAGCTGTGGGAAGCCGGTGGGAACAGCTGTTCTCAGAGAGCCGTCGCAGAGATGTGGGAGCGAGCTGAGCATCGCCAGAGCGCGCAGCAAGCTTGCAAGCAGAGGAGGGATGCCAAACGCCTTCCACCCAGCGGGAAGGGATCACAACCCCCAGCAGAAGGCTCTTTCCCCCCCAGCCAAAAAATATAAATACTCAAGGGAGAGCGGAGCAACCCCTGGTGACAGGTTCTAGAGACACAGGAGCGGGAGGTGAGCGTGCACCGGGGCACGGCGTCCCTTACCGTCCGGCGGGCACTCGTCGGTGTGACAGGACTGGTACTTGGCACGCTGGCCCTCGCAGTACCGGCCGCCGTGCTGGGGCTTGGGGCTGTCGCAGTGCCGGTAGGAGAACTGCACGCCACCGCCGCAGGTCCGGGAGCAGGAGCCCCAGGAGCTCCACGGGCCCCAGCCACCGTCCACCGCCGGCTGCAAGAGGCCAGGAGAAGCTGCTACATCCATCTCCGAGCCCGTCCATCCCTGGCTGCTCACTCTCAGGGTGAGCAAAGCTCTGGAGCGACACTAAATCCCCCCCAGCACCTCCCCCTGTGTCACCAGCTGGGACCCTGATCCAGCAAAGCACTTAAGCACATACTTCACACGAAGTTATTACAGACTTCCACCAGTCTGTTCATGTGCTTAAAGTTAAGCTTGGGTTTAAGTACTTTGCTGACTGACTTGGAAATCTTCAATAATTCCCCCAGCCAGGCAAAAAGTGATGATTTAATTGCAGAACTGTGGGTGCTTTCTCTGGTTCAGACCAGCTCACGCCTCAGCAAAATATACGGCAGCATTTAGCTACAAGCTGGGCTTGCCAGCGATAAAGATTATCGCAAGGTGCTGTTGAAGGAGAGATCCAGAAAACAAATCGGGCAAATCCAAAGCTAGACCAGGAGACACCAGGACCAGGGGCAGAGATTTGGGAATCCCAAAGGGTCAAGCCCCAGACTGCTGGTCCCCAAACCCCTTCCCCCTCATTACCTGGGGCTTCAGGGCATCTTGTGGCACACAGCGGCCATCCCAGCATAGCCCATCGCCTTTGCAGGGGGTGCCATCGGCCCATGGCAAGCTGCCGTTCTTGGTGTGGCAGAGGGGCTCCCCGCTGCCGGTCCTGCACCAGAGCTGGGCGCAGATGTCCTCCTCTGTGGTGTTGGGGCAGTGCTGGAAGTCCTTGCCGAAGATCTGCTGGCATTGCTGGTCCAGGCTGTAGAGGGCTTTTCGGCCGGGCAGCTCCACAGGCAGGGCCAGGGGGTTGGCCGGGGCATCCAACAAGCAGTCGCCTGGGCAAGGCACAAGAATTAGGTTGGAGACACATCAGGGCTCGATGCCACAGATTGCACCAAGCGGGGCACCCCAAACCTCTCTCTGCCTTCTGATCCGACTCCCCCTTCACCTCACACCCCCCTCCAGGCGTTGCAACGAGCCTGAGCAATTAAGGAAAAGGTTGTCCTGAATAATGAGGTGGCTGAACTGAGCCTTACCGTGCCCTCCATCCAGAAACTCGGTGAGGTACATGGCGCTGCAAGGAGACCAGGGCTGGGTCTTGTTCAAGTGGATGAAAAGAGGGGCCATCATGTGGTGCTTGCCGAGGGGCCCGAAGAGCCGCTCGCAGGTCTTGGAGTCGTCATGGGGCATGCTGAGCACGTGGCCTGGGGAGCAGAGAGCATCGCTGAGCCGCAGCCCCCAAGCCCAGCCCCTGCTGCCGGCGGTGCGTGGGCAGTTGGGAGCATCTCTAAGTCATCAAGCAGTTCCATTGCTGCAAAAGCTACTTGCTTCGATAAATCAGAAGTGCTAAACAAAACAGAGCTTGCTCTGTCTCAGCGGTACAGCCTGCTGTACACAGGGTGAAGCAGCCCAAATTAGTCCGGGCATCTCTAGGAGTGGCAAACTGAGGGGGGGAAAACTGCTTGCTCCCCTGCCTTAGCTCATCCACCAGGCAAATACACCCACTTACACCAATTCGGGCACTTTGAAGTGCTTTTGCTGGTGCAAACCAGCTTCTGCCAGTGCCAGGAGCTCCCCGGTGCTGCCCGAGGCTCAGTGGGTGGTACCCAGCCGGGAGATGCTGGTGCTGGGCTGTGCTACATCCCCTCCCAGCAGCTGGGCTGGCAATGCCAGGCTGAAAAAGGAGCAACCCCTTTGGGAAGGGATGCCTTACCCAGTTCGTGAGCCAGGGTGTAGGCTGCCTGCAGGCCCTCGTCCTCGATCACCGAGCAGCTTTTGTTGCGGTCACACATGGTGCCAATATCCGCCACTCCCAGCGTGTCGCAGCTTTGGTGTCCGCAGAAATCCTGGTTGCGAGCAGCGCCGGGGCAGGTAAGGCAGGGTGAAGGGGTCCCCAGTTCGGCTGCCCCAACATCTCCAGGTGGAGCTGGGTGACCCACTGGTGCTCTGCACCCCAAATTCAACCGCCCCCTCAGCTGCATTGCTGCAAGCTCCATTCTGTGCATGGTGGGGGGATCCCTCCTCGACCCCGTTCCTCCCCCCACCCCCAGCATCCCCAAGGGACCCTGCGGACCTGTCTCGTCAGCAGGATGGCAGTGTCGTAGTGCTCCGGGTGCCGGTCACTTGTGGGGTTGAACTTTTGCTGCCAGCTGCAGAAGTTGCGCAGGGTGAGCCCACCGTTGTCAGACACCTCTGGCCCCGCTGCCGCCTCGTCCACCACCAGCACCTTCACCACGACCAGGTTGATGGAGTTCTTCAGGCTGGGGTGCTTGTAGATGCGAGCAGCCATGGACATCAGGGTCAGGACATGGTTCTGTGGGGAAAGAAAGGCAGGCAGAGCCTGGTTAAAGCCTTTGCCATGGGGCTTTTTTTTTTATTTTATGGTAGGAAAGGAGAAATGGATCTCATTTATGAAGCCTACTACATCCAGACCGACTCAGGCAGCCACTGGGGTTGACAGACTAAGCGCTGCCTTTTCTGTACGCAATGCTTTACACCTTGTGCCCAGCACCGGGCACAGCAAGCCCACCCCTGCATCCCCTTCTCCAGACGCTGCGTCTCACCTGCCATGAACCCTTGGCACCCAGAAATCCCTTGGCAAAACCTCACGAGTGCTCTTGCCTATTCCCAAAGCGTTAACCCTGCCCTAGGACAGGAACTGCCCCACATGCATCCCCTCGCTGGTGCAAAACCACCCTCGCATCGCCGTAAAACTCCTGCCCGCTCTGGTCGGCAGGGTTTGAACCCAACGTCCTTGGCGACAAACCGGAGCCAAACCGCTTGGACGGCCGAGTCTTCGCCCAGCAGCATTCCCAGCTCGGGCAACTGGGACGGTCAGAGATTACTTAATATGTCAAACGCGCCAGCGGTGTTTAAGCTGATGTAAACATCTTATCGGAGCATCGAAATTCCTCCTCTGCTTGGCACCCGCTCGCAGCCAAGAGTCAGGAGAAAAAAATGCAGCTATTACACAATATCATATTGGGAAAGAGAAAGTGGCCTCTCTCCTCCCCAGATGAATTACACCCTGTGGTCTCACTCCAGTGCCACTACCTAATTAAACTGGAAGGACTCAGTGGAAGCCCTCTCCAACACCTGATTTTCACCCAAAATACATGTTTT
Organism: Falco punctatus; assembly: GCF_963210335.1. Classification (NCBI taxonomy): domain Eukaryota; kingdom Metazoa; phylum Chordata; class Aves; order Falconiformes; family Falconidae; genus Falco; species Falco punctatus. Next base: position 4,151,974 of record NC_137596.1, read on the forward strand.
CTGAGCGGAGCCGGCTTGGCGCGCTCACCCATCGTGACGCTGCCAGGACAGTGATATGCACAAAAGGCCATTTTCTGAGAAAACGAGGGAGATGTTTAGGGGATACCTCCGTCCCCTAATAGCGACAGCGTATTTGCTGCACCAACAGCTGCTCGCCCAGGGCACTTGTGGCTATTTTAAATTATTCTGCCCCATTTTACCCCATCACTGGCAACTCCACATAAACAGATGTTTTGCTTCAGCAAGATGTATCCCAAGTCCTCCCCGGCTCATTATCTGAGGGCAGGCCCCGGCAAGGATGATGGGAGCACTGAATAGACTGGTTTATTTAGACTGGCCAGATCTCCGCGACATGACTCACATCCCAGCCCAAAGCACGCAACAAATGTCACGGAGAAGTCACCGCCGAGGCAAGAAACCCAGGCGAGATCCCCGTGAGCAGCTGCTGCAGGGGACCGGGGGGATTGTTTACCCCATGGGGAAAGTCTGTTGGGAACCTTCCTAAAAGCAACCATCACAAACCCTTCCTAAGATTACGTGTGCGAAGATCTACAAGGATGCTCTGTGCTGGAGCAGTGCATCATGGGATCATCCCTCATTTCCATGGGAGCAAATTCTGCCGCATCCTTTTCTAACCCATTAGAGGTTTCTCTCCATCCCGGTAGTTTTTACCTGGGAGCTCTCAATCCCTATGGCAAATCCCCTGGGACACCAACCCTCGCATCCTCAGGGTTACATCCAGCCAAGAAACTCTTTCAGCAGCAGGAATGGAGGGACTCGGAAAACATCCGTCCGCCTTGCTTTCGTCTGGAAAGCGAAGACAGAAATCGAACCGAACAAACAACTATTTAGTGCAGATTAAAAGGTCAAATTCACTTGTTTCACCATCTGGTGTCTATTTATACCCATCCCTGGACCGTGCAGGAGTTGGTTGGGTTTCAGTTGGACCCTGACCGCTCTGGGGAGAGCAGCAATCCACCTGCACTGCCTTGGCTTGGCCAAAGGTTTGGAGCTGGGGCCAAAAGCAAATTACAGGATCCCCAGGGCTCAGGAGAGGCTGCCTGAGTGCTTTTGGCCAACAACAGGCTGCGGACAAGTTGAATCCCGCTTGTCCCATCCTTCTCGTGCCTTTGCAAACAGGCTCTGGCTTGACAAGCCGCCCAGGAGGGAACGCCGCCTTCTCCGGGGTTTCCTTCCCAGCACGGAGGATGAGGATGTGGGTCTGACCCCGAGGGTATCGGAATCAGGTGTGGGGCAGCCACAGGGTCAGCTTTGGGCAGCCCAGAGGTACAAACGGACTGGTTCTGCCTCCTTGCAAGGCACTGCAGCACATTGGGCACAAGGTGCTTCCCTGCTTTTTCCAACCAGCATCTCAAGATCTTGGCAGGATTTCTGTCCAGCTAGTAAATACAGCTGGAAAATCAACCCCTTACCTGCTGTGGGGGGAGAGGACAGCAGCCCAAAGCCGAGAGGATTGCAGGAGCATCCCTCCTCCACCCCATGCGCTGCTTTTATGGCCAGGTATGAGCATTGCAGCCAAGCCACCACGCCGCAGAGGCAGCGCAGGGGTTTCTACTGCCTGGTGATGCCCCCCCAAAACCTCCTACCTCTTTTCTCCCCGGCTGCAATCTTTGGCTCCCTCTGGTCTCAAGGACCTCAAATTCCACCTGTTTCCCCCCTAAAACAAGGGAGGATGCCTGTTGTCCAACACACCTGCATTACAGCAGCTCCGACACCCCTCCTGCCACAGCATCATGGAGTGGTCAGGGTTGGAAGGGATCTCTGGAGATCATCTAGTCCAACCGCCCTGCTCAAGCAGCTCACCTAGAGCAGGCTGCATAGAAAATCGCCACTGCTAAGCCAAGCATGCACAGGTACCACCAGCATTACCTGACATGAGACCGGCAGCAGCAAAAAGCATGGGCAGAGGGTCAGCAATGGAAAAAAATGAATGTAAGTCAGAGCACGGAGAACAGAAGTGGTTGTTTTTAACCTCATAATATTGAAGGATTTCGCTTTCTGATACAGGCTCTTGCAAAGTCTCTGCTTACGTTCTCCTTCATGAGAACCACTCAGAATCTGAAGCTTGCGGAGATCCCTAAACTGTTTTGGTTTTGTTTTAAATAATCATTATTTTTCAAGGAGGAACTGCTCTTACACAGACACTAACTATTATTGTGGTATGCACATACTGATCTAATATCGCTGGACCCACCCAGTGCAGAAGGATGGCAGGCAGCACCCGTACAACACCCCTGCACCACTTGCCTCCCTCCGACATGCTCCCCAGCTTGTGGGGATTAATGGCTCAACCCCACCTGGGGCTGTAGGTTTGTTTGTTCGTGGAGTTGCTGGCTTTGGGTTGGTTCCCCCGCCGCCCCCCCTGCCTTTCTCCCTAGAAGCCAGCATTTCTGTAGGGGAGCGGGGGGAGAAAAGAGAAACGCAGAGATTTCTGGAGCGCAGACAGACGGAAGGAAGAAAACACAGGGTCAGATGCGAGGGCTGCCCAGCTTTTAAAAAACAACTGGTAAAAACATATCCCAGCCTGTCTCTCTCCCCCGAAGCGACATCTGCGTGCTGACCCCCTGGCTCGGATACCCGCAGTGGCCGGCGGCCACCCTGCCAGCCCCCTCCTGTGGTTTGAAGCCCAGGCCAAGAATTTCCTTGCAAAAATGTGGGTGACAGCCAAGGGAAACGGGGGGCAAGCCCGAGGAGAGGTGGACACCTTGCCAGCCTGCTTGCCTGCCTGTCCTTCTGCCTTCCCAGCTCTCCATCCCATCCTTATTCTGTTTGCCACATGATTTTTCCCCCCCTCCTCCTTCCCTACTTGCTGGATTTTTTGGGGCTGACCCAAATGACTCCTTTTCAGGGCAGGGGAAACCGAGGCACACACAAGACTGCCACCACCTCTTCGCAGGCAGGGATGAACACGAAGCAAAACCCCGTCCCCAGAGCATCCCAGGGCGGGAAGAGCTGCAGTTTGCAACCGCTCCTGGGCTGCTCCGGTGGGAGCCAGCTCCCTCCACGCTGTGCCTTTCATACCGAAGCCCTTGATAATCGGCGGTCACCGCGCCAGCGGCAGGGCTGAAACGCTGCAGCTGTTTAACATTACGGGGCGACGCGAGGAAGCGAGTCATTCGGCCAGGGGAACATTTAGGGAGGCTGGCTGGTCCTCCGACCCCTTGTACCGAAGGGGATGCAGGCTCAGGGTCACACCCGGGGGACAAATCCCAGAGGAAAAGCACCGGCAATGCTGGCGGGTAGCAGCATCCGCACAGGTCCCCCTTTGCTTTGCAAAGATCCCCTTTAATCCCACCCCAGTTGCCTTTGGGACCGGCTCAGGAGGGGTCGGCTCCTTTTGTCAAGGGATTAAGTGAATTTACCCGCTCAAGCTGCAAAATATCCTAAAGCAAGCCTAGGAGCCGGACACGGGGGGGGGGGGGCGGGGGGGGGGGGAACCTGAGGCTCTGGGGTGGCTTGGGTTTTACCTCCAAGGTCACTTTGACAGACAGCCTGGGTGCAGGAGAGCCGGCAGCAGAACCCCAGCAGTGCTCCATGCCACGCACTCCAGCACCCACCTGGTCTTAGAAGGAAGGCATTGCAACAACACTCCAAAAACCTCATTGATCTGCCTGGAAAAAAAACCACAGAAGTCAGGCGAGGAATCCCAGCTTAATCAAACCAATCCGATTTTGCCCGGGGTCCTCAGTCACTACCAACTCCTGGAATCTGGGATAGCAGAATCCTGACTTGTGAGAGCAAGGGGGAAAGAAAGGGGATCGTAGCCATCGTGTTTGCAGAGGAAAGCTTGGAAATGCGTCTTGTCTGCACCCAAGAGACTGGAGAAATCCCACCACAGGAATCCGATTTGGCTGCCAACTGGCTGGGGATGCCGCGGCCGGTTTTTGTAACCGCCTGTTGCTTTAGGTGTCTCGGCAAACATCACCCGAGCCCTGCTGAGCATCCCTGCAAGTGCAGCCTGTGCTGCAGGTGCTCAGCCCAGATGCCCTTTTCCCTGCACACCACAGGGATTACCCCCTGCACCATCTCCTGCCTCAGTTTCCCATCCCCAACCCCCCACTCAATGCTGTTAGTGATGCTCATGGTCCTTTTTCTTCAAACATTCTGGCTCCTCTGCAGGAAAAACACAAAGGATGACTTGTATAACCAGCTGAGGGCCTTGCACCCACCCCTTATATAAGGGGGCTCTTCCTAATTCCTGCAGGTCACATCCTGCCAAGCCCTCCTCAACCTGCCAGCTGCTCACAGGTGTTACTGCTCAGCACTGTCCTGCTGCTAATGCCCCCCCCCCCCCCCCCCCGACACCCCATCTCCTGCAACCATCAAGCCAGAAGAGCGATTAAACCCCCAGATTTCAACTCTGGCTCTGCTCTTACTTCATCATTTCCTCCTAGTTTACCTAAGTGTTGATAGAAGTAGAATTAAACATTTGTTACCTAAATTAGGTTAACGTCTGAGCTATAAGGCTTGGATTGATTAGAAATAAATCATTAATAGTATTTTCCTAACAACAGCAGGGCATTGATTCTAACTTGCAACGCTTGAATGCATCTTATGGCGACTATCTTCTACTGAAGCTGTTACAGCTTATGCAAGAAAATAACCAGGAATACACACAATACTTGTGACCTTTAATAAAAATTGGTAATTAAAGTGTGGTTACGGGAAGAAAAGTCACTATATAAATATAGTTTCTTCTGACTCAACCCTTCTGCTCCCTGCGCATCTCCTAATCAGCCAAGATCTCACCAGCACCAGCAAGCCATCACTTTTTTTTTTTTTTTTTTTTGGCCCACAAAATGTAGGTATTTAGGGAGAAGTGAGATGGCTGTTTGGTCTCCTGAGTTAGCAGCAACCATGCTTCTCCCTGCATTTTTGTTGCTGAGAACAAAAGACACAGAAACACAGCAGGTGGCTTTTTTTTTATACTACTACATGAGAGCTGGTTGATTTTCTCCAAATCACTTTACACTCTTGCTCTGTTCCTCCAAAATGAGCTGGGCATTACCGTGACTCCCCCCTCAAACATAGCACCTTACTTGTAGCAGGAGGCAGATCCTCGGGTGTTGCTTTAAAACCATCGGGTGCCCAGCTGGTGGCAGAAGATGCACCACACTATTTTTTTTCCCCCTGTCCTTTTGGGGAATCAGAGACCAGGTTCACACTACAGGGAGAGTGATTTTCACCCCCATTTATATGCCTGTTGCTTAAGAATTTGGGTTACTCCGTTGCAAACTCTGTGCTTGACTGCTGTTTGCTCGGGGGTGTTGTCTCCCAGCGCAGCATCCGTCAACCCTGACTCTCTGCTACCTGTTCCTGCCAACCCAGCATAGTGGCACGCAAGCAAAACCAAGCAAGGGGCAAAACCTGAGGGATGCTGAGCAGCTGAAATCAGCTGGAGCTCCAAGGTTTAGCATTTCTCAAGGTCCAGCCCCGCCTGAGCAGGGCTGGAATTAAACCACTGCTTTATTAAGGGTGGAGAAGCTGGATGAAGCCCCCAGGGGAAGGATAAAGCTGGCAGAAATGGCAAAGCCAGGCAGCCAAAGCGCAGCCCCTGGTTTCAGCTGCCCGGCTGCTCCCCACGGAGCTCCAGCCCTGGACCCAAACCACCCATGGCTGAAGCCAAGCAGCTTCGGCGCAGAGTTATCCCCTGCAAGGACCCGAGCGCGTTTCAGACCTGGATTTGGACCCAAGCACCCAAACAACCCATCACTGCAGGGACCATGGGCGGGGGGGGCACTGGCTTTGCAAGAGGCGTGAAAAATAACGTGATGCTGATGAAAGCCGCTGGTCAACAGCTCTGGAGATGGATGTGTGGGCTCGAGAGGCCAAGATCTCTGCTCCCAGGGTCTCCACCAAGGCTGGCCATGGGCAGGGTCTCTGCAGCTGGAGTGTGTTTAAGGAGGGGGAGCGTTTGTGGTGGTGGTGGCTGGGGAAAGGCTTGTCGGTCCATCTGCTGGGCTGCTAACAGGTGGCTCAGGAGCAGGACTGCACATTACTCAGCCCCTGGTTTATTTACTATCTGGCCCGAGCTCCTATCCGGGAGTTAAGCCCATCGCTTTGCAGCAGGCTATTCCCTTGCAGCAAGAAAGGCATTAACCCCCTCTGTCCCTCATCTTTGGGGACACCAGAGTGACGGGGCATGGCAGTGTCCAGCCTGTGCAGACCCCGGCTCCCTGGGATGGATGCTGAGTCTGGCAAAGTGTCCCCAAACACAGACAGATCAGCCCTGCAGCCTTTGCCCCGGGGACTGACAGCCCCTCCGCAGCCGGGGAAGGTGGGGACAGACCCAAGGTCCCCCCCCCTGTCCCCAGCTCTCTACTCGCTCACCCAAGGTGGTCCCTGGCACCCCGGGGCTGCTTGTGCCTGCGGGTCTGGGTGCACAGCAGAGGCTGGGGGAGCAGTGGGGGATGGAGGGGCTGAGAGGCAGCAGGAGGGGATGAAGGGACAACGGGGACGGAGGGGTGGCAGGATGAAGGGATGGAAGGGCAGCAGGGCCAGAGGAGAGCGAGGGATGAAGGGGATGGAGAGGCAGTGGGGACAGAGGGATGAAGGGGATGGAGAGGCAGTGGGGACAGAGGGATGAAGGGGATGGAGAGGCAGTGGGGACAGAGGGATGAAGGGGATGGAGAGGCAGTGGGGACAGAGGGATGGAGGGGATGGAGAGGCAGTGGGGACAGAGGGATGGAGGGGATGGAAGAGCTTGAGGAAAGAGGAATGGAGGGGATAAAGGGGACAGAGGGATGAAGGGGATGGAGGGACAAGAGGAACATGGGGATGGAGGGCACAGAGGAATGGAGGGGTGATGGGGACAGAAGGGTGGCAGGATGAAGGGGATGAAGGGGACAGAGGGGCAATGGGGATGGAGGAATGAAGGAAGGGGACGGAGGGGGCAGAAGGATGAAGGGGACAGAGGGACAACAGGACGGAGGAGTGGCGGGATGACGGGATGGAAGGGCAATGGGAACAGGGGGACGGCAGGACGGCGGGGCAGCCCTTACCTCCACGTCCTCCCCGTAGAAGCGCACCATGGAGGCGTCGGCCACCAGCAGCGTCTCCACGTACCGCGCCTGCGAGACGAAGCGGCGGGCGCGGCGGGGCGGCGGCGGCCCGGGCGCGGCGGGGGGGCCCGGCGGGGCGGCGCGGCGCTGCAGCCGGTGCAGGCGGCGCCAGGGCGGCCCGGGCGCGGGATGCCCGAGCGGCTGCAGCTCGTAGGCCGCCCCGTCGAGGAGGAAGGCGGCGCGGAGCCCCCCCCCGCCGCAGCGGCTGAGCACGGCGGGCGCCTCGGGGCTCCCCTCGACGCCCCCCGCGTAGAAGCACCCCCGGCGCGGCGGCGCCCGTCCCGGCGGCCGGCGGCCCCCCAGGCGCTGCAGGCGGAGGCGGGGGGCCAGGAAAGCGGCGTCGGGGCGCAGGCGGAGGACGACGGCGCGGCCGAAGGCGGCCAGGCGCAGGGCCAGCTGCCCCGGCGGTGCGGGCAGGCGGGCGGGCAGCAGCGGCTGCGCCTCCCGCGGGGGGGGCGGCAGCGCCCACGCGTGGCACAGCAGCAGCAGGTGGAGCGGGGCGCGGCCCCCCAGCAGCGCCCGCCGCCCCATCCCCATCCCCGGCCCCATCCCCGGCCCGGCCCCGCCGCCCCGCCGCGCTCCGCCGGCTCCCCCGCAGCCTCCGCGCCGGCCGCCGCGCCCGCGGTATTTATACTTTCTCCCCCCGGCTTTGACATAAGAGGTTTATTTTTGATCTCTCGCAGTTCCCCACTCCCCTCCCCTGCCAGCCAGAGCCTGGGGGAGGAGGAGAACCGAAAGAGAAAAAAAAAAAAAAAAAAAAAAAAGAAGAAGCAGCAGCAGAGAGAGAGAAAAAAATTATAAAAAAAAAAAATAAAAAAAAAAACCAACCCACTTTTGGATGCGATTTGAGGCCAATCAGGCGCCGGGAGCCCCGCCTGCCTCCCAGTGTCAACTCCAGCCTGTTACTCTTCCAGCATTAACCCCTTCAGCCCAGCCCCTGCCCGCCGGGCCCGATCCTGCAGTGCAGGGGCTGGGGGAGGTGGCCTTGCCCCAGGGGCTGGGGGCTGGCACCCGGCTGCCTTTCCCACACCTGGACACCGTAGGAGGCTTTGCCCCAGCGGGCTAGTTCCTCTCCCGTTGTACCCAACATCCCCCCCCCCCCCCAACCCCCCCCCGGGTCCTGTGCCAGCATCTCCCTCCAGCCTGGAGGCAGGAGGTGCCTCGGCAGGGTTCGCCCGGGTTCCCACGTCCTTCCCCCAGCCAAGGACGGAGGGTTCGGGCCCCTGTGACACGGACAAGGAGGTTTCCATGCCCTGAACCAACAGCCGGGTCCACGTGGGGTTTCCTCCAGCAACGGGCTAAATCAATCTTCTGGAAAATACCTACGAGAATAAAACGATGCAGCCAGCTCCTCCTGTCCCTTTTATTTTATTTTATTTTATTTTATTTTATTTTATTTTATTTTATTTGTTTGTTTGTGGTTTTTTTGGGTTTTTTTTGGAGGTGGGGTGGGTGGGAAATGGATATATTGTGCAGCTTCATTTAAAACGCACATTTCCCTCTTTCAGACCGAGTTTTCCTTCCCAGCCACATTGCCTTGCAGGAGTATCAAAGTCTCTGGCTGTAAACCCAGGTAACTACTGCCACGTGCTCAGCGGTGGCAATCATCAGGAGATGGGCAGAAACACGCTGTCCCTGGCTGGGAACCCGCTCAGCACCAGGGAACAACCAGCTGTAATGGAGAAAGGGAAAGCGCTCCTTATCTATTACTCCTTCTTTCCTCTTAAGCCCTCCTTCCCCATGAGTTCATGAGATTCCTGGCCTCGGCAGCACCCTTTGTGCGGCACTGCGGTACCCTGGGATGTCTTTGCCGCAGCCTGGGGCTGGTGGGTCCTATCCTGCTCCGTATCCTGATTTCCTCAACCTTTCACAGGGAGTGGACATGCTCAGGGCTGGGCTCGTGCTCCTTTAACCTTGCCAAGCCCAAGGACCAGCTCCTCTACACTGTGGGCTGTTGCGTGGTTTTTTTGTTTTTTTTTTTTTTTTTCTTTTTTCCCTTAACCTAATCTTAAAAAGATCCAAAAGGGTAAAGAATTGCATTTGGCAACTCAGGATTCCTGGGAAACCAGAGTCAGGCCACAGCTGAGCAATGGGGTGCAGGGTTAAAGGCTGCTCTCCCTTTACCGGAGGATGTATTTACATCTGCCCCTCTATTATTATCTCCACTTAAAAGCCACATCCCTACCTATATAGTAAACACAGAGCCCTGGCTCTAAATAGCAGTGCTGCCCTGGGGCCAAGGCTCTGATTACTTCTTTTTAAAGTGTGGGTTTTGCCACCGTAGGAGTGGAGGAAATAATAATTTAACAAATAAATAAATAATTAAAAAAGCAGCAATGCCAGGCACGGTGTAGTTTGGTCTGAGACATCCTGCCAGGGCTGCGTATCTTACGTGCTGCCTCGACACCCAGTGCCTCGGCTGCTCTCCTGGGGCAGCCTGAGCCTGCAGCCCCCTCCTCTCCTGGCAGGGAGCTCAGCCTGCAGCTGGAGTGGCTTCTCAGTAGTGGCCAGGGTGGGCTTTGCTGGGCTGAGGAGAAAACACAGTTTGGTTTTTAAAATCAGAAGAAAAGCCCAGGGGCAGGACCAGAAGCCAAAAGTGCCTCCTCCAAGCCCAAAGCCCAGTGAAGGTGCCTGCACAGGCGTGCATCTTGCTGGGCTTCGCCTTGAGGGTGGGCAAAGGGACGTGGTGGCCCTGGTCTGAATGAGGACAGGTAAGGCTGTGGGCGACAGTGGGCACGTCTGTCCGACAGGATGCAATTTATTCCTGGCTTTCCGCTCTCAGAGCTGCATCTTTGATCTCAGAGGACATGCTTGCATCTTAGCTGGAAGGCACCGCTGGTTTTCATTAGCGGCTCGCTCAGCAAACAGTAGCTGGAATTTCTTGTAGCCTCCCTGGGCTCGTTACAAACTAGCTCAAAGGCACACTGGGAGACAGCAGAACCTCACCTGGCTGCCCCTCCGCATCTCCTGCCAGCAGAGGTTGAGGCACCCCAAGGTTTTTCGGGGTTCCTGTGTCTTAACCCCTTGCAGGACACGCTGCCACCAAACCTTGCCTGTCCCTGGGGGTTGCGGCTCCCCTTTCTATGGGGCTGCTGAGCATGTGAAAGCCATTAACTCCCTAGTCACTGTGATTTAAAGACCCTTTTGATCACACAGCCTGCAAACATCAGCCCTGCTCTCCTCTGCATCTCCCCAGCTCTGCAAAGCCAGGCAGCCGGCAGCTCCCTCCTGCATCCTTCCCAGAGGACCAAGCCCTGTGCTCCTGCTGCCTGGCACCCAGCTCCCAGAGGGGTTTTGACTGCCAGGGTGAGACCTGCGTTGCATTTGCTGTTCCCGCTCTGCAGCGGCGAGATTGCCCTGTTTCAGGGCTCTCTGGGATGCTTTGCTGTGCCCTCCTTGCTCTGCAAGTGGGATCGCATCCAAATTTGCAGTGCTGGGCTGGTGTTTTAGGTGTTCCCCTGTTTGCTTTGCCCTCAGGCCAGGGAAAACATATGGGAGAATAATTTGAGCAAGAAAGCAGCTATAAACTCAAAAAATATTGCCACTAGATGTCAGTGCCGCCTTATGCTGCGTGGTGGGAAACCCTCAGTCCATCCCAGTGAGTTTGCTGCCATGAGCAGGTCCTGCAGCAGCAAAATTTTGCAGTGCAAAACCCACTTGACGGCAAAAGGAGCAATCCCATTAGTTTTCCTTTTAAAGTAAGCTGGCGAAAAGAAATCCCTCCCTGAAAAGCAGCTGGGCTTTAAATCAGGGCCCTGGCCTCATGTCCTGTCAAATGACCTTCAGTGAAACTCCCTTAGCTGCAAAGGTTGGCAGGTGAGATTCAGGGAGATGGTTTTTGCCCTGGGTTTGCATGAGGAGGGGGGGGTCTGGGCTTGGTTTGGAGCGTGGGGGAACCAGCAAGCGAATTAAGCATCACAATGTGGCATAAACCTGGAAGCACCGCGCCGAACCCCCTCTGAGCAAGCATAGCCACGAGAGGGACCCCCCGCCTTACAAGTGGTGCTTAGTTAACATTTGGTACCTGGAACCCCTCAGCACCCCGTAACGATCCGGCTCTGCCTCCCCCTTAGCGCAGTGTTTGGCACACACCCCCCCACCGGTGCAGCAGCCGGTGCACCGACAGCGCGTGAGGCTCAGCAGCTGTCAGAGGGATGCTGGGGAAACCCTAACTCCTACTGAGCCCCTTAGACCTGGGGAAATCAGATTTTTAGGATTTAGGGAAGGGCAGGGACAGCCAGGCTGGGCCTCAGTTTATCAGCTGATGAAGGCGCCTTGAAAGCTCTTGGCGCCCTAGAGGCATCATCAGCTGGGTACTGCGAGAGCGAAGGATTTGATTTCATTTGATTATTTGATTTGATTTGCAAGGATTCTGCCTCTGATTTCTAAACCATCTTAAGGCACCCCCGGATTTATTCTCCATTTTTAATCATGCTTTGACTCGTAATGCAAACCGTTGCCTTCCATTCCGTGGCATACCTTGATGTACAGAGCAAGTGTCACCAGAGGGCAACCTCGCCTCAGGGTGGGTTTGCCACTCAAAGCGGCTATAAGGGAAGCAGGTTTATTATGGCTTTCCAAAATCAAGGGCTAAATCCTCTTTCCAGCACTGCAGCCTCCTCCCAGGCTCTGCACTCCCTGGGGAGCTGCTTCTCCGCTTCCTGGCTGGCTTTCGAGGCTTGCGAGGTGCCCGGAGACCAGCCCATCAGTGAGAAGAGCCACCAAGGATTGCTCGGTCCTTCCCCAAACCCCTTGCAAAGCTGCATCCGACCTGGGGTTAAAAACCTCCAGATCTGACAGAGACCTCCAAGCCTGCCCCAGGGCTGCTTTTCCTATGAACCAGCCCACAGAGTGCTAAATAAATATGGCAAGTTATGCCATGATGAAATGCAATAGTGAAAAATACTATTCTCTAGAAAAGAAAAAAGAAAAAAACCCCACCCCAATCCCACATCTGAATCTCCCCCTCCTCCCTATCCCACACTCGCATAGTTTATGGGCTGAGGAAAATGAATGAACTCCATAATGGTTTCCCTGAGTGATGAGCATCCTTGGCAGCTGGCTTGTAGATCTCCAGCACCCCAGGTTTATTCCAGATGTACATAATATTGAGAACCTTTCAGGCTTACCCAGATCCGCAGCTTCACCCTTCTGCAAGCTTGGGTCTTTCTGCATCTTTGGTTTATGTATTTCTCACATGAACATCGCATACAGCTAATTAATCAAGGATGGACCCTGCCTCAGGCAGGCGGGTGCAACACAGAGCTGTGTAGCCCTGGGCCGTAAATCTTCGGACTGGAGGTGTGTGTATGAGTGATAAGAAACGTGTGATACCATTTTTTGGGCTGTGTGGGACCACATCTAGCTCCTCTAAATTTCCACTCACTGGTTTAAAAGACCTTGGAAAAACCTCTATCTTCCGTTAAACAGGCAACAGCCTTAAATACCAAGGGGGGTGAAGAGAGAGGGGAATTTCGGATGCTTTCTGGGTATATGAACTATCAGCCACCCCAGGACCTGCAATACTGGCTGGAAATCTGGCAAAACTGAGCTTTATGATTTTTTTCTGTCCCATGTCGAAGCTCTGCCAGATGTGATGTGACGGGACCACGCGAGAAGGCAGCAGAGATGCTCCTGCTGCAGGAGCAGTGAGCCAAGGCACAGAGATCCCCCACCTGTGCATGGGGGGAGAGGGCCGATTTGATTTTGGTTGTGTTGTGAGTAGGTTGCTGTTGCAGGTGTGTGCTTGAAGATGTTTAAAGCCCAGATCCTCTTCTCTCACGGGGTGGGTACAGTGCTGCTGCCATCCCTGTTGCGTAGAACTGCACAGGGTGCATGGGGAACCCATGGCTGCCCATCTCCAGTTGCTATCATCCCAGCCAGAATAAATCTGATTAAACTCAGCGTCTTCCTGGACCAAGGATGGGGCAGGTTTTAGGTGACTAAGACCTCCACGTGCTCAGGTTGCACATCTCTCCTTCCATGACCCTTTCTAGATCCAGCCAGATTTTCTTCTCCAAGTCTTTCTTTCCTGGAAAGCCGCCTAACAGCTCACTTTGACTCATCTTCAGCCCCTGGAGAGGATCCTCCTTCCTACCCATGTGGGAGAGCGTTTGGGTGAGAGCCCAGCCCCTCGACCTGCCAGCCTTCCAGCCCAGGACAAGCGACCGGCTCACAATTCCAGGTTTTCCCTGCCTACAACCTTTCCACTCTACCTTCTGCCTAGAGTTCTCAGATGGGCTATTTCAAACTATTTCTTTCTTGAAATGGAACAGCCAGCAGATACGCAAGGTTTGGGGGATTTCCCCCCCACACCACCACTTTTTCTTTATTCCTAATTTCACGCCCTTGGCATCACAACAGTGATGGAAAAAGGAAAGAAAATAACTTGTCGTCACTTCCCGGAGGCGCTTCGGATGAAACAGGAGGAAAGTGGGGAGAAGGAGGGTCTACACTGCGGACCTGCTCATATATTCGAAGCTCACTGATATTTCAGGATCAGGACGAGTTATGGATTAGGCCAGGGTGAGTTAGTTTTCTACCTTACAGTGGTTTCTAGGCAAAAATTTGATTTACCTTGTATACCTTAATGCACCTCATTATCTGTAGCTGTTCGGTGAGGTCCAAAGGCATTTTCCATCCCTGTTCCCTACTTATCATGTGCATTCCTTAGGCCACATATATCCGGCCCATTACCATTAAACCCAGGCAAACTCCAGGGGTTGAAGAGCAGCCAGGGTCAGCCCCAAGCACCTGGAAAGACACAGAGAGTGAGACCAAGGGGTTGTCTTGGGCTGGCTCCTTCGTTCAGATGTAAGGGGCTGTGGGGTGCAGGCAGCTGCTGGGAGGTCCCCCAAAGCAGGGAGCTTGCCCTCACCCTCCCGTTGTGGCTGATCGCTGTAATCTGCCCCCTCGCCTTGGCAGGAGACATAACAGAGATATTCCCCTTCGCCCACCCCGCTTCCAGCCAGATGTGTTGTGGAGATAGAAGCGCCCCGAGCAGACACTGCAACCCTGGGACTGCTCAAGGGCTCTGTCTGGGTCCTCTCTAGTGACAGGGACTGGGAAAATCACATTGAGCTAGAGGGAAAAACAAATAAATAAAATAAAAATACTTCTTCTCTGGAGTGCTCTGAGACATGCCAGCAGCCCTCGGAGCTGCTTGTAAAGGGTGAGGCCTAAGGGCAATATCTGCTCCATCTTCTCAGCAGCTTTTCTACTCACCGCAGGCAGCAGACAATCCAGCTTGGAAACAGAGCTCTGTCTTTGGGTAGGTGATTCCCACCTGTCCAGAGAGAGAGAGAGGATAAGGGAGGCTGTGGGAGAGCAGCCAGCTGATCCATCCCTTCACGTCACCCCCAAGGATGCTGGCACGCCGTTAACATCACGGGACAGAGCGAGTCCAGCTAAAACCCGGTGTCTGACGGGACGGAGCGGCTCGCAGCTCAGACAGAGCCAAAACACTCGCATTTTCTGCCTGCCTTTCCCCATCAGGAGGCAATCAGATGTTCTCCAGGCTGGAGGTAAAGTCCGGACACTTCTGTTTGACTCATCCTCCGCTGCTGGAGAAGATCTACCAGATGGAGGGGCTGGAGCTCCTGGGACAGCAATGACCAGCCCTGGCATGACGATCTCTAGGCTGGGGTACCTGGAGCCAAGGTGCTCTCACAGTGCACGTAGGGACCTTTCTGCTCCCTTTCCCAGCTGCTCTTCACCCATATCTCTGTAGGGCACAGACCCCTGAGCTCCTTGCAGTGTATGTCCCAGCCTGTGGGGTTTTCTGCTGTGCCTTTCCCCACCAAACACCGTCAGAGATGATGCAAGTGCTGCTGTCCACCCATTGCACGTGAAGGGAATGAGATTTTACTGTCTTTAAACACAAAGCCACAAAGAGCAAACAGTGGAGGTGGGGGCAGGAGGAAGCACAATGTCCCGCTCAGGAACTGACTCTGACACGGCTTCACAAATAAGCTTCATTCCCAAAATGTCCCCAGGAGCCATGTGCTCAGCCCAGAGCTGGGTGCTGCCACTGTAAGGTGGCACCTCTGGGACCATGTGCCACCCTGGATGCTGCTGTGGTCTCCAGAATAAACTTGTCCTGTTGAACAGGGCAGTGCCGTGGGAAGGAGACATCCCCTCCTGGCACCTGGAGATGCTCAAGGTTGTGTCCTCTCCCTCTTGCACCTCCACTCCCTGCGCTGCCCGTTTTTCTTTTTGTGGTCCTACCGACATCCGTGCACACATTGCACTTTGGCCAGCGAACAAAATCCCTGATTCATGGAGCCCAGTGCAGTCAGCTGATGATTTTGGGTCACAAGTTCAGCTGCAAGGCACACGACTGAGCAAACCACAGCATGGGGAAGCGCTGGCATCGAAACGAGCCAGGCTGCAGGCTGTGGGCTCTGCGTCTTAAGCAACAGCCTTGGCTTATATTTCACGTATGCACAAATTCTTCAGCTGTGCTTGCAGCCTTTCTTGAAGCTTGAAATCACATCAAAACCAGCCTGACGATGAGAAGGCCTTAATTTTATCCTTAAATCAACCCGGAGTGCTGGAAAGGAGCGTGGGCTATGAGGGCGTGCATGACTTGGATGTCTGCTTGTAGCTTGGGAGTATTACAGAAATGTCCATCCTTCCCTCTGGGCACAAAACCAGCTTGCGTGGAAACAGCTGCTGCAGGGGGGAAAGACCCATTGGGCACCTCCCTGTGCAGCCTGTCCCGATGTCGGGGTGCTTATTGCCATCAATAAATCTGTTCCTCAGCCACAGGTGGTCACCGAGAACTCTTTGCTGCCCTCCTTTTTGCTGTCCTGCTCCAAAAAATTCCCAGCCGTGATGATCTTCTTACCTCCCAATAGCATCAGCTGCCCCAGCATCCTCCCTGATCCCAAACACCATCCTGATGATCACTGGGTTTGGCGGGCATGGGGAAATTCCCATATACTCCATGTGGTGTGTCCTGGGGCCGCAAAGGAGAGGACATTATGGGTATTAACGCTTGGCGAGTGCTCCCTTTGGTGGCCCTGGGCACGCAGGGAGGCTGAGCATTTTCTCAGAAGGGGAAATGGCTCCTTTACCCCTCGGTTGGAGTCACTGAGTGGGGCTGGGGGAGCGGAGGGAGGGATGCAGCGCAGGCCATTCCCCTAGGGACGAGAGCACTGGATACCCCTGGTTTGGAGGCCCAGAATGTGGGGCTGCTGGGGTGGCATTTTGCTGGGGTGGCGGGTCTGAAGGAGCCCAGATCTCGGCGCTAGACTCACCCAGGTTGTGAAAAACATATTAATATCTTCCTGAAGAAGTCTGAGAGCTGAAACCTCAGCTGCCAATACCAGTGTGGAGCAGAGGGTCTTTCAGCTTCATCGCACACCCCTACCCAACCAGACCCCGACCCTGGGGGCCACAGAGCTTCATCCTGCCCCTTTGCTTCAGGCAGGACCCAGCATGACCAGGAAGTGGCAGGAGGGAGCATCCCTGGGGGTCTGCAGGGTCCCTCTCCCCACTGCAAGAATACAAGTGAAGAGAGTCCAACCCCGTTCTAACCCACCCCATTCCCTCTCATCCCACCCCACCCCATCCCACTCTGTCCCCACCCCATTTGATTCCTACCCCCATTCTATCCCCATCCCCATTCCACCACATCCTATCTCACCTCATCCCATCCCCATCCTACCCCCATCCCACTACATCCAATTCCAACACACCTCCATCCCTGTTCTCCATCCCCATCCCACTGCATCCCATTCCACCGCATCCCACCCCATCCCACCCTGACCCCATCCCTATCTAGATCCCACTGCATCCCATCCCACGGCATCCCACCACACCCACCCCAACCCCATCTGCATCCAACTGCATCCCACTGCACCTCCACCCCATCCCCATCCCCACCTGCATCCCACTGCACCCCCTGCATCCCATCCCACCGCATCTCACCCTATCCCCATTCACATCCCCATCCCACCGCATCCCCATCCCACCGCACCTCACCCTATCCCCATCCGCATCCCCATCCCACCGCATCCCACCTCACCGCACCCCCCCGCATCCCCATCCCACCGCATCTTACTGTATCCCCCCCGCATGCCCATCCCACCGCATCTCACCGTATCCCCCCCGCATCCCCATCCCACCGCATCCCCCCGCATCCCCATCCCACCGCATCCCCATCCCACCGCATCTCACCCTATCCCCCCGGCATCCCCATCCCACCGCATCCCCCCGCATCCCCATCCCCCCGCATCCCCATCCCCCCGCATCCCCATCCCACCGCACCTCACCCTATCCCCCCGGCATCCCCATCCCTTCGCATCCCACCCCACCGCATCCCATCCCACCGCATCTCACCCTCCTCCCCCCGCATCCCCATCCCACCGCATCCCATCCCACCGCATCCCACCCTCCCCCCCCCGCGCCCCCCCGCCCAGCCGCTCGGCGCCCCTCCCGCCCGCTCCGCCGTCCCCCCGGCCCCGAGTGGCTGCGGCGGGGCCAAGCCGCGCCCCGCGCCCCCGCCCCGCTGCCGCCCCATATAAGCCCGGGCGCCCCGCAAGGCAGGTAGCGGCGGGGCAGGGGCTGGCGCGGCCGCTCCGCTCCGCTCCCCCCGCCCCGCCCCCCCCTCTCCCCGGCGTCGGGACCCGCAGCAGCGGGAGGAGGAGGAGGAAGGAGAGAGGAAGGGGGGGGCCGGGTCCCGCGTTCTCCCGCCTCCCCCGGAGCCCGATGCCGCCGGCCTGAGCGCGCCGGGACGATGCTGCCGCTGCTGCCGCTGCTGCCGCTGCTGCTGCTGGGCGCCCCGGGGCTGAGCCTGCCCTCGGGGGGGGGGCCGGCCGACACCGCGGTGGTCACCCCCCTCCGCCTGGACCCCGACATCAACGGCCGCTCTTACTTCAGGCGGGGCCCCGCCGAGCCCCCCCGGGGAGGGCGGGCGGTGGTCTTCCAGCTCTCGGCCTTCGGGGAGGACTTTTACCTCCACCTCTCCCCCGACGCCCACTTCATCGCGCCCGCCTTCGCCGCCCACTACCTGGGGGTCGCGCCGGGCGCCGCCCGCCCCCTCCCCGGCCTCCGCCACTGCTTCTATTCGGGGGATGTCAACGCCGACCGGGAGTCTTTCGCCGCCCTCAGCCTTTGCGGGGGGCTCCGGGGGGCTTTCGGCTACCGGGGGGCCGAGTATCTCATCAGCCCGCTGGCGGGGGGGGCGGCCGGGGGAGCCCACCGTCTGCAGCGCCGCAGCCCCGGCCGCCCCGTCGGGGCCGGAGCATCCCGCTGCGCCGTGGGCTCTGGGCTGACCCCCGGCGTGCTGCAGGCGCTGTACAAGTACCAGGGGCGCGGGGGGGGGAAAGGGGGTCGAGCCAAGCGCTTTGCCTCTGTCCCCCGTTACGTGGAGACCTTGGTGGTGGCGGACGAGTCGATGGTGAAGTTCCACGGCGATGACCTGCAGCACTACCTGCTCACCCTGATGGCCACGGCCGCCCGCCTCTACAAGCACCCCAGCATCCGCAACCCCATCCAGATCTCCGTGGTCAAGTTCCTCCTCATCGGGCAGGATGACAAGGGGCCCAAGGTCACCAGCAACGCCGCCCTCACCCTCCGCAACTTCTGCGCCTGGCAGAAGAAGTGGAACAAGGTCAGCGACAAGCACCCCGAGTACTGGGACACCGCCATCCTCTTCACCAAGCAGGTGGGTGCAGGGGGGATGACCCCGCAGAGCCGTCCCCCATCTCAAGGAGCCCTGCACCCTGCTAACCTCCTGCCACCTCTGCCCCATTGCACTTGTGGCTGATCCCCCTTTTCCCAAGGGACCCTCTACCCTCAGGTGTGCGGGGGTGGGGGGAGCGAGGTGGGGAGCCAGCCTGCTTGAGCCAGCCCTTGCTCTCCTCTGGGCAGGTTTTGGCCAGCAGCCCGGAGAAAGCCCTGCTGGGGTGAGCGAGGCCAGGAGGTGCACAAAGGCAGGTTGCCCGCAGGGGCAGAAACCCCCCCTCCATCCCCTGCCTCCTGGCAGGAGCCTCAGCAGCCACCACCCCGAAACGCGGGGTCTGAGCCCAGAAAAGGAGGAGCGTGGCCCCACTTCCCCCTCTCCAGCTGGGAAGAACTGATGGTGGCACCTGCCAAGAAAAAAAAACCAAACCCTTTCCCTGCTTCCTCTGACTCATGCGCGAAGTCCTCCTGAGAACCTGGACCTCTCCTCCGCATGCTGGCTGCTCCGCACAGACCCAGCTCAGGGCTGGAAGAAAAGCACCAGAAATACGGCCAGCGCTTTGTGGGGGGGAGGAAGAGGCAAGAGTCTTCCTCACAGCTGCCATGGGCAGGTGGAAAGGGGCTTTGCCAGGTTGCGTTTCACTAGGGCTCCGCAGGCAACGTGGGATGTGGGGTGATGAGTGAGCTCACCGTCCTCCCACCCCTGTGAACTGGGGGACACCGAAGCAGCAAGACCCCTCCCAGTGCCTCCTCCGGGGGCTGCTCCTCTCCCCGCCACAGCGCTGACACTGGTGCGGTGCCAGGCTAAGGGGTGTTGCCACCTGCACCCCCAAATCACTAATGGGAGGGGGGAAGGATAAGCCCAGCTTGAAGGGGATGGCCACTATCTCCCCTGGCCGCAGCAGGCTTGGCCAAGCAAGAGTGACTTGTGTTTTCTCCTTCCCCATCCCTGCCCAGTTGTTTCTGGCTCTGGGACAGGTCGGGAACTCCCCTCAACAGCAGGAGACCATTCCCAAAACGTCTTTCCAGGTCAAGCACTTGTGGGTGGGAAGGGTACAGTGCTCAGCTGCCCCTAGCCTGGGGTCAGCGCGGGCTGACGATGGCCTGGAGCAGGAATGATGCTGTGCAGGACATGTGAGACCTCATCCCGCCAGTCCTGCTTGTCCCCCTGCCCTGGGCAGGGACCATGTCCCCCAGCTGGCTGTAAATCCCGCTGGAGCAGAGGCAGGGTTGAACCCCAGCCCGCTGGAGCAGCTTCTGCCTGTGCAGGGTGGCTGTGAAGAGGAGGACACCTGCTGACACCCCTGAGGGGACGAGCCAGCTCCATCTCTGATGGAAACCTGGTGAGGTCACTGGAGCCACACGTGGGACGGGTTCGCTCCCAGCGATTTGAAAGCTGCAGATCACGGCTGAGCTGCATTTCTTACACATTGCTAAACTATCCATTCCTGAAATCCCAAAGCAAGCTTGGTGCAAAGGCACACGATGGAGGAGACATCTGCCTTCCTTGAGTGTATCCATCTGTGGTCCCCTGACACCCCGAAGCTTATCTCCCTGCCAAAAAGCTGTTACATAAGCCCCCAACTTAAATTTCATCTCGAGCCCAGTTGATAGGCAGTTTCCAGTTGTGTCAACGAGTTGCTGATGAATGGGACTGTCCTCTCCCACTCGGTTTTGCTCTTTCCTGATGTCGGTCACGCTGGACCGTGGATTTGCCTTTGGGGAGCTCGGTCCCACTCAGTCGGTGGGTGCAGATCTGCCAGCATCTGTGGCCGTGGGACCTTCACCTTCCTACCTGAGCCGGTGCTTGTTGGAGGGTCCTGCAGAACATCCAGCCTTCAGCTGCACTCCTGCCTCTTGGAAACAGCGTCATGCACATGGGAAAGGCTCAGCCATGCTTCCCACCCACCCTGGACCTTGCCATCCCACCAGCACAGGTTTGCTGAACATCTTTGGCCCACTGTAAAACCAAAGGGATGTCGCACTGAGGAACATCTGGCTGCAGCCTAACATGCAGCAGATGCTGTGGGGGAATTTGGAGCTCTGTAGCTCAAGGCTCAGCTTTTTTGGGGCTGCTTTGGACGCACGTCAGAAACCCCCATGGTAGGGAGAGTGCTTATGACCTGCTCGCTGAGCAGGGAAATTAATGCACTAGCCACAAGGATTACCTGCCAACCGACCTACAGAACATCTTGAGAAGTTCACCAGGGGATGGAAGTACCTACAGATGAAGGTCAGGCTGGCAGGAGAGTCCTGATGGTGCATGGAGCAGGTCGCCTGTAACCCCTTGGGGCATCCTCCCTGTATCGGCTGGCAGTGGGGGGTACCAGTGATGGCGAGCACACCCTGCAGAGGCAGAGCTGGCCCTTTGCATGCTGCTTTCCCACCTTAAACCGCTTGTCTTTCTCTCTCCTCCCCCCTGTAACTCCATCCTTGCATCACCTCCCCTCCTGCGCAGGCTGGACCCCCAGCAAGGCTGGAGGAGGTGTTTTGGGGGAGTCGGGACCCCTCGTTAGAGTGCAGAGATGCTGCCCAGCCTCTCGTAGTGGGCTGTCCCTGGAAGGCTGTGGCTGAGGGGGTTGGGAAAACCCCGTTAAGAGGCACTCGTTGATGCATCCCCGCAGCCGGCAGGCGAGGTTCAGAGCCAGAAGTGGGTCAGTGTGTCAGTGCAGGTGTTGGGCCGGGAGCCAAAAGCTCGCTGTGCTAGCAAGGAAACGGCAACTCTTCAAAGAGCAGCGAGTGGGGAGCCGGGAGCGGCCGCCTCTTCCCTGCGATGTTGTGTCATCCCCCTGTGTCCCATCTTCACCCCCCAAATCTCCAGCTGTGGGACTGCCCCAGGGAAGAGCGTAGGCAGGGGGCACTGGGCAAGCTGCACCCCTGGGTGAGCTTAGCATGGCAATGGCACTGGCTTTTTGGGACAGGGGACCCTGTGCCTGGGCTTGCTAGCCCCACCTGGTCACCCCGTGCTCAGTGCTGGTGGTGTGCCACCAGGGATGCAGGGTTGCCATCTGCTTGTTCCTGCTGGCAGTGATACACAGTGGGATCACGGATGCAGCGAGGTCCCAGCTGACAGGGAAAACTGTTGCGGAGCGAGAGCTGAACCTGGCTGTATGATGGGGTTTTCCACCAGCTGCAATAGCCGGCTCGGACCCAGGCGTTTCTTCACCTCACCTCTCCAGATATCGTGGTCTGCTCTGTGCCTCCAGACTGTAGCCACAGGTCTCCTGGTAAAGCCATCTCAGCCTTGGCTGGGGCTCTCTGAAGTCATCAGGACTGTTAGTTACCCACGGCTGAACCTGCCTGCGCGGGAATGCCTTCAGCTTGGAAACCTCGCTGGAAATGTTGGCAGAGCAGCTCATGCGAGATTTCGAGCAACCCAGGCGCTTTGGCTGGGCAAGCGCTGAGTATGAATCACACTTATTTATAGTATGGGAGCGCCCGGCAAGTCCCTTACGTTTTCTTTTCATGTGGAAAGCAGCTCCCTGCCTCCTGCACAGCCTCCCCGGCAGCTCCCAGCCCGGCTGGGACAGCACCAAGGGATGGGGACGATGCTCCAGCCCTCCCAAGCCACCGACAGACCCCAGCATGGGAAAGGGGCATCCAAGGACAAGGCTATTGCCAGGCTGCAGCAGCAGCACATCTTCAAATGGACTTTTTAGTTGCACAAGCCCCTTGAGATCCCAAAGAAGGGCAGATTCACCTATGATGAGACCTTTCCCATCCTCTGTCCTGGCAGCATCTGCATGGGGTCCGGCCATTCTTGAGTCGGGGGTGGGGGGGCTGGTCTGGTTCCTCCTTCAATCAGCTGGGCTTCGTTGCTCCTTGAGGAGTGGCTGCAAAGTGTCTTGGAGATGCGGGAGCACTTCCCTTAGCTTTGGGAATCTCTGGACCAGCCCAGGGGCTGCTTCTTCCTAGGGAGAAGCTGAGAAAAAGGGGTCAGCTGTGACCCCAAGTCCAGGTGTGTTCCCATCCACCCGCCTGGGTCCGGTCCTTGAGCTCACGATGAAAATGGGAGCCAGACTGACTCCTCCGTGCCGAAACCAATTCCACCCTGGCTGGAGGAGCCGTTTGGGTGGGAAAAGCTGTCACTGAAGGCGTGGGAGGATGCTATGCACAAAAAGCATCCCCAGTGCCAGGGTTAAAGGCAAACACAGGGTTGCAGCCTGGTCTGGGTCAGGATTGAGGTCTCCTACCCCTGCAGCCTGATGTGGTCCCCATCCCTTCGGGCTGCTCCCCCCAGCAGGCTGGGGATCAGCTCCCTGTGGGGTACCGGGGATGGTGTGGGGATGAGGAATGGTGATGCCCATGCTGGCCCCAGGACTAACCCGCTGCCTCCGTGCCTTGCAGGACCTGTGTGGTGCCACCACCTGCGACACGCTGGGGATGGCAGATGTAGGCACCATGTGTGACCCCAAGCGCAGCTGCTCCGTCATAGAGGACGACGGGCTGCCCTCGGCTTTCACCACCGCCCACGAGCTGGGTAAGGCTCCCTGCTCTCCTCTTCCTCTTGGGAGAAATGCCAGGAGCTGACGAGGTTCAAAATAACCCTGGTTTTGGCCTCCGGAAGATCAGACAATAACCGGTATCCAGTGATGGGGAAACTCCACCTTGGGGCATATGAGACCCCCCCTGAGCTGGGTGGGAAAGAGCTGCTGAGAAAGCAAAAGAGTTTGCTGTTGTGATTGCTACCTCGGCTGGGTATCCAGGATTCAGGAGTCCTGAAATAACAGGCAGAGAGCACACCTACCTCTGGAGACACTTGCCCTGCTCGGTGGGGCGGAGGAGGGAGCGGGGAGAGTGCTGAAGTCTCCTTCTCTTTGCATCTTTCCTTGCCCTTCCATGTGCTTTCCATGTGCACAAAGCAGCCGGGACAGTGCCGGAAATCTTGCTGGCTCAGGGATGCTGCTGGCAGGGTGGCTCATGTGTGCCAGTCGTGCAGGCAGAGCCAGGGTGTGCACGAGCATCATCCTTCCCCAGATGTCTCCTGGGCTGCCCGCAGCCATTGCAATCCTTGCAGTGGTCTGCCCTGTTCTGTGCCTCAGTTTCCCCATTTCAAGAATCTGTGAGGCCCTGCTCTGCATGTCAAGCAGGGTTATTCATGCTGCCCTCCTTTAAACCCCCTCAGGCCACGTCTTCAACATGCCCCACGACAACGTGAAGGCCTGTGAGGAGGTCTTCGGCCGGCTGAAGACCAACCACATGATGTCCCCCACCCTCATCCAGATCGACCGTGCCAACCCCTGGTCAGCCTGCAGCGCTGCCATCATCACCGACTTCCTAGACAGTGGCCACGGTGAGCCCTCCTGCACCCCGCGCCCCCTTACCTGTGTCCCTGCCCTGTGGGAGCAGGATCCATCCCTGCGGTTGGTTACTGGGAGAGGCTGATGGGATGTAGAGTGACCCTTCTCCTCACTCTGCAAACAAAGTTAGAAGGAAACCAGGAGTTTGGCAGGGTTTCTGCAACGGCCAGGTTTCCTTGGTGCCGAGGTGACCCCAGCAGTGATGCCTGCCCTGAAGCTGCTGGTGGTTACTAAGAGATGGAGTCTCTTGGGTCTGGGATACAGCTGACCTCCAGGGCATCCTTGGGGTAGCACCTGGTCCCGCTGGCAGCGCGTGGCTGGGACAGCTTTGTCCAAATTACCGGCGGCCACCCCTCACCTCCCCGCAGCAATGCTCTCCCACCCCACACTGGTCTGTAGAACCCCCCAAGGACCCAGTAGACCCCTCCATCCCCACTTCTGCAGGAGACTGCTTGCTGGACCAGCCTGCCAAACCCATCCCGCTGCCCGAAGACTTACCGGGGACGAGCTACAGCCTGAACCAGCAGTGCGAGCTGGCCTTTGGCGTGGGCTCCAAGCCCTGCCCGTACATGCAGTACTGTGCCAAGCTCTGGTGCACGGGCAAGGCGCGCGGGCAGATCGTCTGCCAGACCCGGCACTTCCCCTGGGCGGATGGCACGGGCTGTGGCGAGGGGCGCTTCTGCCTGAAGGGTGCCTGTGTTGAGAGGCATAACATCAGTAAGTACAGGGTGAGTACCTGCGCCGTGAACCTCAAAAACATCCCATGGGGTCACCCTGAGCTTTTGTGTTGGGTGCTGGCTGAGCAGTCCCTCTCCTCCTGGTGCTGGGGAGCTGGCGGGGAGACACAGATGTGAAAAGAGGTGGAGGACCCTTGGGTATTGCTTATTTCTCAGGGAGGGATGGTGCTGTACCGCTCCGTCCAGCCCCAGGCAGGTTGGGGAGCAGCTGGTAGAGGTCTTGCTTACAAAGGGATGGCTCTGAGACTGGAGAGCCCTGCTTGGGGTGGAGCCGGTCGTGATGGGGATGCAGCATCTCATCCCCTGCATCCCCACAGGTGGACGGTGGCTGGGCAAAGTGGGCGCCCTATGGGCAGTGCTCGCGGACGTGCGGCGGTGGGGTGCAGCTGGCCAAGCGGGAGTGCACCGACCCAGTACCTGCCAACGGGGGCTCCTACTGCGAGGGCATCCGCGTCAAGTACCGCTCCTGCAACCTGGACCCCTGCCCTGCTGCAGGTAAGGGGCTGGAGCTCAGTTCGCTTGTGGTTGTGTGCATGACGTATAAAAACCCCATAAAACTGGAGCCGAAGGTCCAGGCTGGTCCTTGATCCCATGCACATTCCCATTTTTTCCAGTGCCAGGGAAGAGCTTCCGTGAGGAGCAGTGCGAGGCTTTCAACGGCTACAGCCACAGCACCAACCGCCTCACCGCCTCTGTCTCCTGGGTCCCCAAATACTCCGGCGTCTCGCCCCGGGATAAATGCAAGCTCATCTGTCGGGCTAATGGCACCGGCTACTTCTACGTGCTGGCACCCAAGGTGGGTGGGAGATCCTCAGGGTCAGCATCTCAGCTGTAGGATGACTCCAGCATGCCTGGGAATGCAAGAATTTTCCCTGTCTGGTGGGCAGCTGGTGTTAGACGAGGTTGTAGAGGATGGGAACCCACCAGGCTGGTATGGAACAGCCTGGATGTATTGGCTTATTTATTTCAGGGCTGAAGTTGGTCCATGGAGGGTCTTCCTCTGGGTTTGGAAAGGTGCCTCTGGGATATGTTCATGATCCTGAAATAGAGGATGATAACGACAGTGCCGGGGAAGCGATGTGCATGTCAGACAAGGGACAGAGCAGGGTGGTATTATCTGTGTCTCCATCGCAGCCTGTTCCCTTTGCACCGATGCAATCAAAAGGGCCAGAAAGGGATGTAGTCCCACCTAACAATTCTCAGAAACCTTAAAATTCCCAACTGCAAAGCAGAGCATGAGCAAAGGGCGACACGGTGCCCGCTAGCATCTCCTCAGGGCTGGCTGGCTGGATTCAGGTAGCCCCACCTTGGATGGCCGCAGCTGGGGGGCTCTGTGGGGTGGCAGAGGAAGATGCAGCAGCTTGTTTTGCTCACCCTTGTGCAGGTTGTAGATGGCACCCCTTGCTCCCCAGACTCCACCTCGGTCTGCGTCCAGGGCAAATGCATCAAAGCGGGCTGCGACGGGAAGCTGGGCTCCAAGAAGAAGTTTGATAAATGCAGCGTCTGCGGAGGAGACAACAAGAGCTGCAAGAAGGTCTCAGGCTTGTTCACCAAACCCATGTAAGTGTTAGGTGACCACGTGCGCTTTCCCCTCTCCCAGCTGCGCTTTTTGGGGCGGATGCGGGAAGGTCCTGGAGATGGTGCCTGGGGTCCTGAGCAAACTGTCCTGGTGCTAGTGATGAAGGAGCAGGACACATTTAACATGCTGTCGGTTTCTGCTGATGGAGTTACCTCTGGTAGGTCCATGCTGTTGATCCAGAGGAGTTTCAGCATCTTCCCATATCTGGGTGACCTCAGCCTAGGTGAAACTCTGTTGAGGGAGGAGATTCAAAATGATCTTCGAAGGAAGGAGGAGATAATTGTAGAGGTGGGAAGATCTCCGAGCTGTAGCTGCAGAGTTTCGGGGCGGGGGCATGCCGTAGCGGGATGCTCCCCTGCCTGATGGCCTGCCCTACCTGCTTTTCACTTCCAGGCATGGCTACAATTTCGTGGTGGTCATCCCCGCGGGCGCCTCCAACATCGACATCAGGCAGCGAGGCTACAAAGGGCTGATCAGCGACGACAACTACCTGGCGCTGAAGAACGGGCAGGGCAAGTACCTGCTGAACGGCCACTTCATCGTCTCGGCCGTGGAGAGGGACCTGATGGTGAAGGGCAGCGTCCTGCGGTACAGTGGCACCGGCACGGCTGTCGAGAGCCTCCAAGCTTTCAAGCCCATCCAGGAACCCCTGACTTTGGAGGTGCTCTCCGTGGGGAAGATGACCCCTCCTCGGGTACGCTACTCCTTCTACCTCCCCAAGGAGAGCAAGGAGGACAAGTCCTCCTACAAGAAGGAGGGCAAGACCTCCCCAGACCTCAACAACAGCGTCCTCAGCCTGTCCAACCGCTTGGACGGTGGGAGACCGAGCTACAAACGTCCCTCCTACAAGTGGGCGGCGGGTGGCTGGGAGGCTTGCTCCGTCACCTGCGGCGATGGCTTGCAGAAGCGTTCGGTGGCTTGTCGCGACTCCTACGGCCAACCGGCCGCTGAATGCGATGCAGCACAGCGGCCGGCTGATGTCCGGCTGTGTGGGGAGCCCTGCCCGGTGTGGGAAGCTGGACCTTGGTCTCTCTGCTCCAAGAGCTGCGGTCGGGGTTTCAAGAGACGGGCGCTGAAGTGCTCGGTCCCAACCGGGCACCTGCTGCCCAGGGAGAGTTGCAATTTTCGGAGGAAGCCACAGGAGCTGGATTTTTGCACCTTGAGGCCATGCTGAGCAGGTCAAGGGGTGTTTGTGAGGAAGGGCATGGTGTTACTCTGGCTGGATGCGGCTGAGCAGCAGCCAGGGGTTGGGAGAGGGGGAGATGTCCATAGCACATAGCAAATGGGGTGGGGGTGGGGGGAATCAGGAAAAAATTTGGGGGGAACAAAAAGGAACCTGGGTGTGGGACAGAGCACGGACAGCCCACGCGCCTGGGAGAGAGGGCTTTTACCGACCAGGTCACTCTGAGACAGAGCGGGAACGAACATCTACCTCGAAGCCGCCGAATGACGCAGAAACCCACCGGCGGAGACTGGGAGTTGGGGGGGGTGGGGAAAACGAGGATGGAAACAAGGAGAATCACTGCCCGGGATGGATCCGAGTACAGGCAGGGATACACCCCTAAAGTGCACAGTCGAAGCCTCCCCTGTCTTCCCAGGGCCAAGCCTACCTCCCCCCTCCCCGGACTCCCCCAACACTTGTGCTAAACGGGATCAAAAGGATTTACCAACGCAACGACGGCACATCACGTTGTCCAGCCACTGGTGCGACGAGGTGCTGGGACTGGTGTCTTGCTGGTGATGACTTTGCAGCCTGGGTGGGCTGGAGAGCCCCAGCAGCAGCCCTGGGCCAGGCTAGAAGGTGGTGGCTTTATTTTCATTTTCTCCTCATGTTTATGACCTGACCAGTGTAGATTTTATGGTGCTTAACTCTGTATTTTTTTTTTTTTTAACCTCCTTCCTCTCCTTCTCGAGGGATGTAAACCTTGCGCAGTGGGGATGGTGTTATTCCCCATGGGCTCTCACCTGGCTGACGTTTATCCTATGGTGCTTTGGGATGGGGCTGTGCGAGCACTCAGCGCGTGGCTGGATGCTCCTGTACACCCTGGTCCAGGACAGGCTGTAAACCGCCCGCCTGAAGTTTTTCAGGGCTAAAAGGGATCACTACGGACCTGAGATTTGAGCTGTCATTCCAAAAAAGCCACAAGCAACTGTATTGTAGTACCACGGCACAGGGTCAGACGCAGCCCTGTGACTTGCCAGTACTTGACTCCGCTCTGGAAATGGTGCTCGCTGCTTAATGGGACCAGTACGCTGTGCCCAGACATCCCACCACCCTCTGCCCTTCAACCTCTGGCCCAGGCTGGGTTGTTTTTTCCTCTGTGTTAAGCCTTGCTGAGATATCCTAAACTGAACTCTAGCAGAGCCGGGGCGACTTCCCCAGCATTGCTTTTGAGCTGCGGGAGCAGGAGATAAATTTGGGTCTTGGGCTTTCCTGGGGAAAAGGGGCTCAGCGGGGCTCAGGCATGCGGGGAAAGAGGGGGGCTTTGGACCGCCTGCTGCTGCAGAGCAGCTACAAGTGGTTTCCCCCTCCGGGGTTTTGTGCAAGGGTTCTTGCTGTACCTCCGATGGTTTATGTAGCATCGCTGCCTGTTGTGGTCGGAGGCTGTCTTACCTCTTCCCAATGGCCACTTAATGCATCGTTTATATCTCGGATCAAATCATCAGGGACCATTTCACTTTTTGCTTTTTCCACTGATGAAGGTGCCTCTTAATTAGCTGTGACTGTGAGCAAGCCAGAGTCTCTGGGTCAAGCTATGCAGGTTTGGGGATCAGCAGAAAGGGACGATACACAGGTTATGGGCAATTATGGGTAGGCAGAAGATGCTGCCTTGGCAGCTAGAGGCTTGGATCCTAGCTTGCTCACTCGCTCCCCTGTAGATATAGTGTGGAAACTCCTTGTGCCCTTGGTCTGCTCCGAAAGGTCTCCAGCAGCGGTCAGCTGTGGGCAAGAGGAGAAAGATCCCAAGAAACAGGACAGCGGTAGCACAAGGGTTTCCTTGCCAAACCTTTCCATCAGCTTAGCAGACTCCTCGTGACAATGTTTGTGGACCCATCCTCCCTGGATTTATGTAATGCCTTTTTGAACACAATAATATTTTGGGTCTCCATGCAGCTCGACAGAGCCAGGAGCAGATGTTGTGGTTGCTCTGCACAGCAGGAGATGGGATTTAGTGTTCTAGGAAATCCCTTCCAGGTCTCCATTCCCATGAACGTATCATCCATTTTCTGAGGGTTTTCCTGCGTAGCCAAGCCTGCCGTGCTTTCATCTGGGGACAGAGCTCCGAGGAGCTGCCCTTTTGTGTCTTGCCATCTAACAGACGGTTTCCAAGCCACCGAGAAATTGTCACCCTTGCTCATGGGGAGGGGAAGGACGGGACAGGAGGGATTTCTTGTGTGTGGTTCTTTTGCCGAGTATACAGCAAAAGGACGGAGATGCCGATTGTACTGGCTGCTTTGTGTATACCATGTATACTAAACATCGATCTCTGCTGTTTGTGCGTCAATAGCAAACCTGAAATAAAACTGTATTTAAAGTTACACCTGGTTCCCTGGGGGACACGGTTGCGCCCATGTCATTTAGTTGGTGGCTGCGGAGCTTTTCTCGTCTTACTGTGATCCCAGCCTCTTTGAATTCTCATTAATTGAACTAAAAAAAAAAAAAAAAAAAAAAAAAAAAAGCCACCTTTGAAAACCTAACAGGTTTATTCTGACTTGCTTCTGCCACAGGATTTGTTAATGGCAAAATAAACCCCCAGCCAGAAAGAGCCCAGAGGTGGGTTGGTCCCTGCAAGCCCCAGGGCTCTCCCACACCAGGACGGAGCATGCACGGGGCTGGTTTGCTTTAGCCTGAAATCAGGATGCTCTTCCATCAGCATAACAGCAATATAGAGTTAAACGGATTAATATAAACGGAACAGCGCTCTCACATCCTGGAACAACTGTGTCCACACATTGTCCGGAATCATCCCTTCCCAACTTGCTATCTGGAGTCAGCCGCTCCGTAGGCGGACGGAGCCTTACTCACAGCACCTGCGGACGGTCCGGGATAAGCGAGGGTAGCTCTCCAGCTGTGCCAACTGGCACGGCCACGGGGTTGCTGGGTGCCCAGAAAACCGCGTGCGTTCCTCCTGCCGATTCCCAGCACACCCTCCCTGAGTCAGAGCCCTCTTTCCCTCTTGTACGGTGGCCAACGGTGAGATAAAACTTCTTTTTAACGGGCCACGTCAGCTCAGGGATGCCTGATGTCACCCCCTCCAGCTCCCAGCAGATTGCCTGGCATTTTATTTCCCCCCCTAGCAAATGCAATTTTTTTTTTTTTTTTTCCCCTGCTATGTTGTAACGGTTTGGCACATTTAATCTCTTTTTGGGGAAGGGCAAGCTCACTTTGCTTTTTATTACCATAAAGAAATAATCATCACGGATGTGACCCAGCACCTTCCTCCTCACCAGCTGCTACAGGAAATAAAGGATTGAGCACCTGTGTCTCTCCCCAAAAGAAAATACAGTTTCAGCCTAAATATACCCCACGCTGCAATGGCTCCAGCTGCAAACAGCTTTGTTAGGAACAGGGAGGCAGATTTCCACCTGGCACAATACCCCACACCATAGCTTTCCCCTCACTTATCTGCTCAGGAGCAGAACCCCAAGTTACACCCAACACCTCCCTCCTCCAGCACCAGGTGACAGCCACGCTTTTAACAAGGTGCCCTTAAAGAGAGACAAAAAAACCCAACCCAACCCACAAGCCCCGAGTATTTACCCGGTGAGGAAGGAAGAAGCAGAGCACCCATGCACAAAGGGAAGCTGCTGTTTAACCAAGACGTGGTCTGTTTGCTCAGGGTGCTTTGTTGCAGGGAAGCCAGCCGTTGGTGACTTAATGGGGCTGAGGCAAACACCAACACCTGGCACCAGCCAGGTGACGCAGGTGATGCTCTGCCCCCGTATCAAGGTATCAAGCCTGAAGCTGCAGGAATAAGCTCCAGGTGAAAGAGAAATGATGCAGAGCATCTTACGCTGTGTCCAAGGGGAAGGGGTAGCTTTTCCCAGCATCGTGAGATGCTGCCACCGGCAGTCCTCAGGCTTCCTAGTTTCCTGACACAGAAAGGTTTTGTGTTTTGCTTCCTTTCACTGTGAATTTGTCTTCTTTGGATTCTCTGATGCCTAATAAACGGCTGAGCTGGCCGCTTTTCCCTTCAGGGGACACTGATGCCTCTTCACCTGCATCCTCCAGCTCCACTAAAGTGAAGGAAACCTGCAGCTTTGAAATCTCAGCCTTGCTGTGGTTAAAACGGGGTTAAAACCAGCCAGGGAATTGAAGGTGGCAGAGGGACATGGCTCATCCCCTTGGGCCAAGGCATCATGCCCAGGTGTCCCCATCAAGCCTCTCAACCGGAGAAAAGCTGCTGGATCCCAGGAGTGAGTTACACCCTGGGAGAGGCACAGGAGCATTTCTGAAATGCCCCTCCGGTAGCATTTTATTTCCCTGTTCCCCACCTTTGGCACACTGAGAGCGCTGTGGGATTTTGTGTAAAAGAAAAAGAAAACTATATAAAACCCCCAAAACCCTATCAAAAAAACCACCACCCTGCCACATAAGAAAAGACCTGCCCAAGACCTCTGCTAGAACAAGTGCATTTAGTTCCCCTGGTTATTTTCTTTGCCCTTTTCTTGTGCTCTTCACTGGGTATCTGTTTTTAGCTGCCTTTGGAGAAAGGTGCTGGATTAGACAAACCTCTGCTCGACCCAATGCACCTTTTCTTACATCTTAAGCAGTAAAAATGGCTTAAAAACTGCATCTGCCCCTGTGGCATAGTAGCCCGAGGCACAGCTGGTGCTCATGGTGGGATGCGGAGATCTCCAGCCTCAAGCTCTTGCAGCAACACTCATAGCAAGTGCTAAACTCTCTAAATGATTTCACACGTGAGGGGATTTGCTGAGAACGAAAGTCCTGTGGGGCTCCAGCCAAACCACCCACCGCTTGGCTCCGAACCCATCCCTGCTGAGCCCAAGGACGGAAGATGGCTTGGGCAGTGCGTACCTAACGCCTTTCACGAGACCAGAACTCCGCCTGGGACTGCTGGCAAATCTGCTTGTTTTCATTTGTCCTAAGCCGAAACTTTTTTTTTAAAAAAAAAAAATAAAGAAAAGGTTACCTGAAGTGTAATGTCAGGGAGAGAAAGCTGGGCGAGGGCAGCGCTCCTGCCTCCTTTCGTCTTCCTGGTCCAGAGCTTCGATATGGCTGTGGATCCGCTCCATGAGGCTGGGATGCTTGCTATTATTATTGCTATTTCTATTATTATTATTTCTATTATTATTTTTATTCTTCTTATTTTTATTCTTCTTCTTCTGATTGGGTTTTGCCAGGAGACAAAAGCAAAACCAGACGTAGAGTTGAACAAATGGACTTAATTGATAACACATGTCCTGCAGAAAAACCCTCCTGAGGAGGGGAATAAACCGGGAAGGGCCACGGGGAAAACTGGGATGGTCACCTGAGGCTGGGCATGTAAAATGAAATGCTGGTGTGGAGCAGGAATGAGACCCCGGCCCCTCTCCCCGCTTTCCTCCATCACCTCTCCGGCGCCGGCGGCTGCGCTAAGTGCCGTGGAGCCAAGCTGAGAGGACAGGCTGTGCCGGCTATGGCCGGTCCTCCTCGAATCTGGCAGGGAAAAACCTGCTCTCCAAGCAGAAAAGGCCCTTTTCCCACTTGGGTGGCTCTGAGGATGTGTCAGTGATCCTAACCCCGGGTCAGGTGCTCACAGAAACCCCAGGCAGCTTTTCCACAACCGGGTGATGGAGACGAGCTCCGGCACCATGGCAGGACCGGCTGGGGAGGGATGCCAACCCCTTGGTGATGCCGACCCTTGCTGGCTACTTGCAGCAGACTAAACTTCCCCCCGTCATCCTCCCCAGCCAGAAAACTGACACGTTCCCACAAGCATTTCTGCCGATTTTTTTTTTTTTAAATATATATTTTTTTTTCCTAATTGCACAACACGGCCTGTGCCAGATTTGTCTGGCCAACTCTAACCTCGCAAGCAGAACTCATGGATTTATGGCACGCAAACTTCCTTTTCCTTATTGACCAGAGGCAGGAGCAGGATTTTATCTTTTTGGAGGTCTCTATCACATACTTTCACTCCTATGAATGCATCATCCTTGAAGAAGCGATGGCAGGAGGAGAGAGGCGGCGTTTGTCGGCCGAGGACCGCGTCAGCATCTCCGAGGGAATGAGCTGAGTAAATCAGGCAGCTGTTAAAGATTATAATCCCTAACTAGGTAAAGCCCTTGGAAATTGCAGCCATGGGGTGAGCGGTGAGAGCTTTCCAGCCGACTCCCGGGGAAGGTGCTGCATTTGGATTTAGCCTAATTAATATCAAGTTCAGCCAAGCAAGCCTGGGAGGCGGATGGTCTCCCAAATGGTTATTTAATGTGGCTTGATTATTTACTTTCAAAGTTGGTTCTCGTTGGGTTTTGTTGTTGTTGTTGTTGCTGTTGTTTTCCCCCCTTGTAAATGAATTTAGTGCTGGAGAGAGGTGTTGGATTGACAGCTCTGGAAATACAAGCCCTCAAGGAAAAATGTTTTGGAGTTGTGGAAGGAACAACACTGAACGTAAACCAGGCGTAAGGGTAATTATTTGCAGTAACAGCTGCTCTTTGCTCTAAATTGAAAAAAATAGAGACCACAGGGCTTCAGCAGAGCATTGGAGATGCTTTCAGATGGCCGAAGCATTGGGCACGGTTGGAGCTGGCTAAGCAATACACTCTGTCCCTGAGCCACTGGGACACTCATGTCCACATTTCAGTGCTTAACTGCTGCTCTTCATGCTTAAAATACCACACATTTTTCTCAGCCCTTAAGCATATTCTTAATTTTGAGCAGGCAGTTCAGCACCTCCCGGCTCGGTACAGCCTGTAAGCAAAGCAACTTCACACACATGCTGGAAGTTTACACCGAGGCTGAATCAAAGCCTGTGGGGTGTACAGAGCTGAGAAAATATCCCAAATATAACCCTCCCCACATCACAGAACAGGCTTTTTTTTTTTTTTTTTCTTTTTTTTTCTTTTTCTTGCTAATACACTGTTTCGGCCTTTTTCTGCAACTCTATATCGTTCGGAATACTTTCAAAGTGCAGCGCCAGGCTCCGGATAGCAGAAACACATGTTCCCGAAATTATGGTCACTACAGGGACCACATCATCATGACAGAGATAATTAAGGCTCTCTGTGTTCTCGATGACATATGTTGTCCAGAAGCAGCCCCACGTGCTATAGAAACACAGGCGTGAGAGGTAGGGGAAGGACATCTGGACAAGGGATGGAGAGGAAGATGCAGCGAGATGATGAGTTAAGAGTAGACTGAGTCTACTTAAGCCAGGTCCATCTGGGCATCTTAAAAAAATAATAATCAGGGAATCTGGGAAAAAACTCAATACCCCCACGCTAGATGTTAAGTGAAATTAGGGAGACTAAAGGCCACGTCTTCATCCATCTTTAGATACCTCCAGGATTTAGGGGGAGGTGAGGTCTGGGGTTTAGGGGTCATGCCTGGGGTTGTGCAGGATCACAGCTGCAAGGTATGGCCTTGATCATCGGTTTCCCAAGTTGCCCATTAACCCCCTGGCTTCAGCACTTACTCGCGAGGTGAGGACATATTAGGCAGAAAAACAAACAGGCAGGAAAATGGACACTGAAAGACAGGGAGAACCTGGGCTGCGCTTTTTTTCTCCCAAAGGCAGGAGAAAAAGGAGTGAGTGGAGAGCAAAGGAAACAAGGAGAAAGAAGAAAAACAAGGGGAGCCTCAAGAGGGAGATGCTAATGCAAAGCAGCTGTTATCCCACCTGAATCCTGGGGTTTTTTTGGCCTCTCCACATCCCTGGAGCATCGCAGAGCAGCTGGAGACCCTCCGTAAGCCTGTGCCTGTGTGCTACACTGTCCCCAGAGGGACAGGTGAACCACGGCTGCCAAAAGGGGGGGCGGGGGGGGAGGAAAGGAAAAGCACTTTTATGTTGTTCACAGTGTGCTTGCTTTGGTTGCATAAAACTCTTTGAAACGTGTGTCTTTTTGAAAAGGAAATCTTTGGCTCAATCCCTTTTAAACTTCTTTTTTTCTGCTTTTAAGGAAGAGAAAGGGAAGCGTAAGAGACAACATGTATCCTCCTTCCAGTCCTTAGGGCCACCTCCTCATGGGCAAGTCTCTGACCTCTTGAAGAAAATGTGAAGCACATAATTTTAAAGCATTTAAGCTGCTCTTTATTTAAAAAAAAAAATGAGTCCATCTCCTCTGTAAGCGATTCTGCATAATTCCTTGCCTCCATCCTTCCTTCCTTCCTTCCTCCCATCCCCAGTGCAGATGCAATTAGAAAGGCTTTAGGGATTTTGTCTTCTAATGAGGCTGAAGGGTTGCTGGAAATGCTCGCTGAGGTGGTTTTCTGGTCGCGGTGACATTTCCTATTTGGACCCAAAAAAGAGAATTCTGCCGAAATCGGCGTGGCACGTGCGTGTGTGTGGGAGTCAGTGTTTTTTTTTTTCCTTTTAGTAAACAATAAAATAATAAAACCCACAAATTTAGCACCATTGCATAACCAATGAGTTGGTACAAAGTAGTGGGCATCTGAATGTTTCCTTCTGAGCCTCCCCAGGGGAAGGTGCAGGGGCTCCTTGGCCCTGGAGCGATGCTGAACATCCCACGCAGCCGGGTGCTCAGCCCTGGCACATGCCACGTGAGACCCCCTCATCTCCGTGCCCAGGCCTGGAAATTATTCACCAAATTCAGCTGGGATTCACTCCTAAAACTGCCATCAGGGTGTGTATATTTTTTTTGGTTTCAAGAGGTGAGTTTATGTGGGAAAAATACCACCCTGCCCTTCGCTTTGCCCTGGGTACCAGAGTGTGCAGCTTTCCTCTCCTCGCTGTCAGGGATTCCTCCTGCATTTTATTTTTGCATTGTTTCTGCTGGTGGGAAGCTAAAAGCACCAGGGAACCTGTTTGTGATTTATCGTCTTTCTCCTCCCCGCTGCTGGGAGCTTTCAGCCTCCTCCGTGGTGTGGAGATGCGGCTCCGGCAAGGGTTAACTCTTCCAGCCGCCTTTTCACATTTTTCCTTTCTAACATTGCCTCTGAAGAAACAAACAGAGGCGAATCCCACCCTCTCCCCGGAGACTCTTTCTTGGCTTGTACCAGAGAACACGCAAATAATAATTATTTGTCCTATATTTTCTTTTTCAGTGTCTCATTTCAGCAGCCTCGATCGGGGATCGAGTAAATGAAATGACAAAGCGAACAAGGAAAGCAATAAACCCAAATAAATAAATAACTGATAAAACTGGAGTGGGAAGGAGATTAAAAAAAGCCCCAAACCCAACAACTGACAACATTCCCCTCGTGGCGTGGAGCGTTAAGGGCTGACGGTGTCGATAAAGCAAACAACACGGTGGGACACAGACAGGGGCTGGGGGGCTCCGCTGAGGGATGCCAGCAGGGTGCTGCTGGGTGGGAGAGATGCAAGCCCAGACATCTTGGAAAAGGTTCTAAATCCTCCTTATTCTGGCTAGCGAGTCCAAATCTACGGGGATAAATCCTTTACGGAGCAGCAGCGAGATATTTCAGTGCCTACGTTGGCTTGTATTAAGGTGAAACTCCCTCGGGATGGAGCTTTCTGGCTCTGCTTCCCACATGCTGCTATTTCCATCCCCCCGAGCCTTCACGCACCTTCTAGTCTTCTCCCGATGGCTTTTTCAGTTCTCAGATTGCTTTGCCTATATACAGCCTATATACATATCTATATCTATATGGCTGTAGGGTGTTGCGCCAAACGACCTCTGAGGCTAGCGGTGAGCTTGAGCTCTGGCTCAAACCCGGCTGCAGAAGCTCAAGCCGTGGCTGCCGCCGCGGGACGGACTCCAAACCCATCAGAGCTGTGGCAGGGCTTGGGTTCGGACCCAAGGGCGAGGAAGAGGGACGTACGGCGTTTTGCACTAGACGAATGGGTATGTGCAAGAAATCACATCGCTGTGCCGGATCGGAGCCCAGCTGCCTGCAGGGGCTACAGAAAACTCCTCTCTCGACCCATTCAATCTTCTAGTTTGCTGCTTTGCCTCTTTTCCCGGGATCAACCTCAATTTCTGTGGGTGCCTCCTAAAAAACCTAGATCCTGCTGTAGCAAAAAAATAACACTTCCTTTTTCCCACATGGAAAATAATATCAGGATGGTGGCTGCACCCCGAGATGTTCCCGCAGTTGTAATACACTGTACCTCCCCGTCAGGGCTGCAGGTCCCGACCGTGCCTGCGATGGGCACACTGGAAACACTATTGCCCTAAGTTTTGTAGCAAAGAGCAAATATTGTGCTTCTCCGAGTAGAAATATTTGGGGTTTGCCCAAAATGTTGTGAAAAACAACATGAAGAATGCAGCAAAATGGGGAAACGGGATGAGTGGTGTTGTCACAGGTGCAGGGCTTCTCCTTTCTCCAACTTTCTATTAGATTTTATTTTCCACAGCTGCTCGTAGCCCACATCTGGTCACCCCTGTCACAGGTTTGGGCTACCTGAGTTCATGTCTGGACACAGCCAGTATTTCCAAGGCATTTTCACATCATACCAAAGAGGAATCCTATATTTTTCTTTCCCGGAATGGTGGATTTGCGTGCCTTTCCCCCTAATCTCTCATCTCCGAACTCCTCCGAGCCGATAATGAAAAACTTCCCACCACGTTGGGACCACTGCTTTTCCAGATTAAGCAATGCTCCTCAAGGAAGCCGACAACCATAACAAAACCATTTGCTAAGATAACATTATTTCAGGATTGCGGCTGCTTTCCTACACGTGCCGCAGCTTGGCTCCTCCGGATATGAAATGGTCCCGACCGACAAACCCTCCCAAACCCCCGGAGCGTGCCCTGCGAAGGTGATAACCATCTGAGCACGTCCCATAGATGATTTGAGTTGCATGCTGGGCTGAAGCAGGGCCAAACAAGAGGCACCAGCAGATGTGAGGGGTTTTGGGGATGCTCCGGGCTGCACCGCTGCCTCCTGCATCCCACTGCCCGCTGCCGCGTGGGTCTCACCCACTGAAAAGGTCCGGCTCCAGCAGCCACATCACCTTTCCCTCCTCACCCACCGTGGAAGGAAACCTTTTCCTTTACCCTCTTGGCACATCCCATCTTGCTAAACATTAACATCTGCTGAGCATAACCCAGTTAGCCGGGAGTGTTTGTACAGGCTTTGCAGTCTGCGCTTCCATGTTTACTCACATTGGGCTTGTTTAAAGCCCATTTGACAGGAAAATGAATGTGTGCGGTTTTGTTATGACTCAGGGCAATCTGACATCTCCTCCTGAGCCCGCCATTGCTTCGTTGCAGGGACAGCAAACCCAACCCGCAGCCCGCTGCCGTGCAAGGAGGGCTTTCGGCGGCACTTGAGTCGGAGGGGTGTGTGTGAATAAAACGGGGAGTGCTGAAAGGAAAATGAATGGCCCAGGGGGATGATATATGTATTTTATTGCAAAGGAGGGAGAGCCACGTCGTTCGCAATTGATGTCAACCCTATTTACACCCGTTGGCAGTGAGACCTCTCCGTCTCAGGGTTGGGAAGGTGGTGAGAGAGGAAACGATGCTCGAGGGCTCAGCTGTTGGGGCTGGTTAGAAAAAGTGTTCGGCATCCCTTTGCCTTTGGAAAGCAAAGCCCACAAATTTGCACAGATGACATAATTCCCCTATAAAGGTGAAAGCGAGGATGTGGGAGAGAAGCCAGAGGGAAAGAAATATTCATGGAGACCCTCTAGACATGGGACCACAAACTGGGATGCTCCTGAGCTGTCAGCCACTGATTAGAGATTAGAGGAGCTCAAAAACCTCTCCTTACCCTAATTTGCGCTGATCACATCCCAAGGAATGCTACAGATGCCTGGTGGAGGAGGAAGAAAGCAGGGGTCTGATGGCACCTGATGGGAGCAGGATGGTTTCCCAGCAGGAGGCTTTTGGGGGCAGAAGGATGGTGGGAAGTGCTACCACCATGGGCAGTTAGATGGGTTGGCCTCGGGCTTGTATCGCTGCGGGGGAAAGCGAGGTTCCCCAGGGAGGAGGGAAACAGGAGCCTCGAAGTAGGGAGAAATTCCTCCTTGTTTGCTGCTTTCTTCAGAAACCCAAGTATCGCAAATAGCCTGAGAAGGAGGCTGCTCAGCAGATGGGATCTGGGCCCTTTTGGGAAGCTTCCTGTTTCTGCTGCTGGGAATCCATCATGGGAATCTGATCTCGGGAGGCTGCCAACGCAGGAGGCTTGGGTAGCTTGGGAAACGCAGCCTCATGCCTTGCCCTGAACCTTGGACCGGAGCCCAGGTCTCATCTCGCTCCATTTAAGCCCCTTCCCTAACCTGTGGCACTAGACCTTGCCCTGCTGAGCCCAGCTCTGCGAGGCCACCCCGAGTCCCACAGGCCACAGCTGGACAGATGAAACAGCCCCAACCCTACAGAGAAAGCCACTTTTTGTCCCAAAGCCATGTCCTCAGCCGCTTGGTTCTTCAAAGGACTCGTGCATCCAAGCCAACGTCATATCTGCTCTCATCAAAGCCTTTCCCAGTGTCCTTTCCTGGCACCGCTGGCTTCCTCCAGCTTTTTCTGGATGTCCCCTTTCCTGGGGACATCTTGCACTCATCAGTGTGATCCCAGCCTTCCCGCTCATTGCGCAACCTGGGTTGAACCCGAGACCTGGGAACTGGAGGGTGTTTCTCGCTGGACTGCTCCAAACAATCCCTGTGGGCAACTCATTTATCTCCTTTGTGGTCCCTTGTGCAATTTGTGTAAAACCAGGGCGCTGGCCTCCAGCAAAACACAGAGAAATGCTGTGGCTGCTCAGATTTCCCCAAATGTCAACAGTTTGACTAAGGGGACCAAAAAAAAAACCAAAACCCAAACATAAAAAGGGTGAATATTCCATCAGTTTTAGGAAAATTTGGTGAAGACTGCAGGGATTCTGTGATCAAAGCTGGGATGGGGTACTGGAGAGATGTGCTTCGGTGATAGCTCAGGCAACGACAGCAGGAATGCTCACAGAGAGTGGGGAGGCTGGATCAAAGGAGATCTCCACTGGGGTGAATTTATACATCTTTCTTTTTTCCCCCTCTGCTATCTAAACTGAGAGGCAGCGCCTCATCAGCGCCACAATCCAGGCGCTGTGAGGTCCAAGGCAGCAAAGCATCCTTGTATACAGCATCTCCTGCACAGTACCTGGCAAAGCCTTGGGGGGATTAACGACAGGGATGAGAGTTTTCCAAGCTCTGTGACATTTTGGGGAAAGGCGCAAAACCCACCGAGCTCTGGCCAGCTCCTTCCTTTGGGTTTCCTTTGAAAAATCCCAGTTTAGCACCTGCTTTTTGCGTGCTTGCAGTTTCCCACGAAGGAGGGAGGATGGGGTTGGATTGAACATTTGGTGGGTCCCAAACCCACAATGAGGTCCAGCCAGAGTTGCTAAAATAAGGGCTTTAATTTTGGATTGTGCTTTAAGCACCTCTGGATGGAGAAGCACGTGGGTTGCCCCTACAACGGTGCCTCCCCAGAGCACTGGTTTTCACTCTCAAGTGCCTAATGGTTTGTGTTTATGAGAGCTAAAAATATTTACTTGGGGAAGAAGGGGCAGGGAGAGGGGACGTTGCCTGAAGATTTTATAGGCCTTGTTTTGGAAAGAGGCTTATATAAAAATAACATGGTATTACAGATCAAAACCCAAACAAGACAAACAAAAAAATGCAACCAAACAACAGCACAGCGCCGAGCAGAACAAAGTCTCTGCAGGACCCTGAGGATGGTGCTGGATGATGGAGACCTCGCGAGGAGCCAGCTTTTTGGAGCCCTTGCCCATGTTTCATGGCCAGAAGGGTTTATGTTGTTATTTGAGCTGTCCTTAGCGTGCTGCCCGGAGTTTTACAAGGCCTGGTCCCTACCCTTCACATTTGTTTTACTGCCTGCTAACAGCAGTTCCCAGGAGGAGGATGCCGATACCGGCAGCTCTCCAGGGAAAAGGGTTCAGATGAAACCCAACTGGGGCTGCTGGCGAAAAACAGGAGGAATTCAGCACAGGACCCCAGCAGCCTGGATGCCGGCCAGCTGGGCTCTTGCTCCCGACTGGCACGTTAGAAATATGAAGTGTTAATTTCCTCCTCCCCGGGGGCCTGGGCCAGTGTGAGCCGGGGTTATCGGCACCGGCAGGGCGTCCTATGGAAAAGGCCACGCAAGGGGGTCCGGCTGTATTCAGACCGAAGGCACAGCCAGTTCAGTTCTTTTGCTTTATTTTTAAAGGGCATTTTGTTTCCAGTGAGAAAAGGGAATAAATCAATGACGTTCATCACCCTGAGAAAGGAATGCCTGTGCCCCGCCACCATAAGACCCTTTTTGTGCTGCTGATCATCAGGCCTCCAACGACATTGTATCGGTGCTACGATGTGCCGACGTGCACAGTCTGTGCATTGTGCGAGGCATTTCCAAGGGTGGATCAGGACCCGGCGACGCTGCAGAGCATCAGCGCGACCCTCTCCGTTGGCATGAGCTCCTCAGGCAATCAATGGGATATTGTCTGCCAAGAGCGCTGGGTGGCATATAGCAGCTGGGAGCGGTGGCAGAGAGGTCAAGAACATAAAGAAGACCCAAAAGCCTTTCACGTGTGCCTCTTAACACTATGCATCTTGCTTCACATCCATCATACCTTGCATTTATGAGCTGCCAAGCACCGATACTCATTAGCAAAGCCTGGCAAGACCTAGTGAAGGAGCCTGGCATACAGATGTCCTCTAGCACAGGATCGGTCCCTGGGGTGGCAAATGGCAGCGGAGGCGCTGGGCAGCCGGAGCTCGTGTTGCTGCTCCATCAGGGAGGGACGAGCATGATGGAACAAACAGCGTGGTGCTCGAGGACTCTGGGAGTGCTGCCAAGCCCTTTGCCTCGGACCAGGACTTGTAGATGGTTTGCAGGAAGGCACGTTATTGGGAGCAACTCTGCGCTGCTGTTCAGAGCCCAAATATGAGTCTGATCCAAATGTTACTACTTTGCCCTTGTTTCTGTCATGAGCTGAGAGCAAATTTGGGACCGAGACCGGCCCAAAGTGAAGCAAGCTTAACAACCTGGAGCTGCATGCACATCTGCCATTTCCAGCTCACACCCCAGCCTTAAAAATCTCTTGCAGGATCGTTAGTGCTGGCGATGAAAAAGCAAAAGTGAGTCCCATGCTGCCGCCAGCTCCTGGCTAGGCTTGCAGGCTCGGGAGCTGAAACCCAAACTCTCCACTAGTAAATGCAGCAAGTTTTCATCTGGGGTGATGGGTACAGAGGGATGCCCCTTTTTTACAGCCAAACAGGAGAAATTGCTGCTGAAGTCCCACGCTAAAGCCAAACCTCAGCCCTGGGGAAGCCGCATGTGACTGCGCTACTCCCCATCTCTGCCGATGGGGTTTGATCACAGAAACACCAACGTGGGCTTCGGCGGCTGGTGGGCTCTGCCAGATCACTTGCTAAATGTCAGCATTCATTCCCCAGCGATGCTGGGGTTTGGTGTTGCATGTTTGCATGCGAGCAGACACAAGGAGAGGAGCGAGAGCAAGGTCCTTGCCCAGGGTACAGCAGTATGTGGGGGTGACAGCCTCCCCAGTTATTTGGGAGCCTCGTGCCAGCAGGTTTTGTGGTAACCGGTGACAGCAGCTGCATTTGTTGAATCTTTCAGTGTTTTGCAAGCCAGCAGCCCGGGGAAGTCAATGGAAACCTCCTGCGAGTTTTAATGGGGATGGGGTTGGGGCTGGAAGGAATTTGCAATCTAAACGCCCACGGACTCTGCGGACATCTGGACGCAGACCTGACCAAATATCCTTCTTGCAGATGAGGGGTGGGCTCATTCAGCAAAACCCGACCTGGCTGCAGGGAATGACGGCACCGGGACAATATCTGTCATTGCAGGCACAGCTGTGGGGAGCTGGCATGTCCCATTGCACCTAGTCACATGCGGGGATGATGGCACCACCAAGAAGTACAGCTTGATGCTTTGCTTGGCCTCCAAAAGAGGAAAGCCTGAGCTGCTGAGGTTGATGAGGTCCCCAGATTCCCCACTGCTGAGCTCAGGGGTCATCTGATGAAAGGATGGGGTCCTCAGTAGATAACCACAAGAAGAAGGAGGCAACGTTGGTACCGAGTGGCTCTGTTCTCAAATTCCTGCTCCATCCACATGGTATGATTTTCCCCGCTTGAATTCCTCATGTCTATTCAGACCACATCTGACTTCTATCCCCAGCACGTCTGGATGACTGGTTAGAGAAAACGAAAGTTGGGAGGATGGAGATAAGGTTTCTGATGCTGGAAATCTGTTTATCCCCCCAGTCCTGGGGGTTACCTGCAGTACATAAGAAATTCTCTATGAAACATCACAGGTTTCTCCAAGACTCCCTGTTTTCCTGCCTATCTCACAACACATCGACGCTCTGCAGACAAAATCTCCCTCTGTGCCCAGCACAGATGATTTTTTTTGTGTGTGTCTCAGCCCCACCAAACGGCCGTGAAATGCCGCCATAAACAATGAGTCAGCTAATCCAAACCACACGGCAGTAAAACGCTGGAGGTCAACCCAGTGCACGGTCCCGATCTTGAAAAGCAAAACTGCATCTCGAGCAAAACTGATAATAATCAGACATCGGGAGAGAAACACCCTCCTGCTCGCGTGGCAGCAGAGCTGAGGCCCCGGGAGACAGTGGGACAGCAGCTGGTGCCACCAAGGATGGGTGCCAGGTCTGGTGGCACCCCCCGGGCAGATGGTCCCCCAGGAGGTGTTGGCTCCCCCCATCCCCTGGTCTGCCTCGCTCTGCGGATGCTTCCCACTGTGCAGATCGAGGTCTCCACTTCCTTGCTGCTCCATCCCTCTTCCTTTGGGGGTTATTGCCATGCTCATGGTGCTGCGCTCCCCTTTCTTTTGTTCCCCCCTTCCTCATCTTTCTCTTTTTGAAAGGCCTGGCTTGGACATGCTTGCACCGAGGAAAAACCGACCTTCAGCCAGCTGCCAGCTCTGCCTTTGGCCTATTGCTCCGGTTTTATGTTTGACTCTAATTCC
This sequence comes from Falco punctatus, assembly GCF_963210335.1. Classification (NCBI taxonomy): domain Eukaryota; kingdom Metazoa; phylum Chordata; class Aves; order Falconiformes; family Falconidae; genus Falco; species Falco punctatus. The sequence continues at coordinate 4,196,435 of NC_137596.1, forward strand.
ACAGTTTATACAGCAGAGAGCTCTGGGCCAAACCGAATGTCTCAAGAACCTGCCAGAAACCTCAGCTTTTCCTAAGCCCTATAAACTGTTTCCCGCCCCCATTGCTGCACCTGCTGCCCATGCCGCGCTGCCGGCCAGGGATGCTGGTCCATCCTGGTGGGCATGGGATGCTCCCGGGGTGCCCCACACCGCTCTATCTTCCCCAGCTGCTTGGCAGGCACTGCTGCAAACACTTCCCTTGCATTGAAACCGGCTGCTCCCCGTGCTGATGGGAAATGAGCTAATGACACTGCTCCCCTGGGACAACACCATTTTTCCTGGCAGGCTGGGCACCACCCCGTCCATAAAGTGCATTCCTGCTCTAATTTGTTTACACAATTTTTTTTATCATGCAGTGCTTCGCAGGCTGGAGCATCCTTTGAAGGCTGGTACCTGGTCCCTGCGCCCCGAACCCAGAGGAGGTCTGGGTCTAAAGGAGGAGGGTTTGTTATTGATGGTCTCTTCCCGCAGTATCTGAGACTTGTGAAATGCTCACTTGAGGCTGGAGCAGTGAAGAAATGCAATGCCAAAGGCGGCTCCTGTGTGACCTTGGGGCAATCCAGGAGGAGGTGTGCAAGGAGTGCGTCCCGGGAGGCAAGAAGGGAGCAGGGACAGGCGTGCAGGTGTCCCAGGCAAAGCGACATCCAGCACAGCACCAGCACAGGTGCTGTGGCAAGAGAAGAAAGGAAAACACTCAACTCCAGCCTCCAAGGCCACTTGCTCATCCAAACCGTTACATTTCATACATTTCCACTGGCGCAGAAGAAAAACCAAAGCAACTGCTGCCACGGTTTAGCAATGGAAGCGGAACACCCAAGGGAGATAAAGCGAATGATACCATGAGGAGTTTTAACTCCCTGGGGCACTGGGAGATTCTTTAGAAACTGAATTGCAATGTCTTTTTTCATGTTATTCCCCCCCCTCAGCGTATGTTTTCTGAACAAACAAAATCTCGGGGATGCAAACAAGCAGCAGCAGCAGGATCCGAGGCACTTACGCCCGACCGCAATAAAATGGTGCTTTCCTTGTTAATGCCGTGAGGTGTCTGAAATACAGTCAGCACGACACAATAAGCTCTGCCTCAGCTTGCTCTATTTGCAGTGGTACTTTTGGTGCAAGAAAATGCTTTTTAACCCTCCTTCTGAACAGCTTTTTTGCTGGGCATGGACCACTTCATCCCGGTGAGGCTGCTGCAAATTATTGAGCACCATCTGCTGGCACCTTATTTATTAACTCACTATTTACTTGTATGCTACACCTGACATCCTTCGACTTACTGACCCAGCTCCACTCTGTGCCGGACAGCCAAAGAATCCCTCTCCAGCTGGTCTTGCGCATCACTGCAGCATCCGTGCACCGAGGCAATGCAGAGACTTTTTGTGGGCGTTATCCAAGGGCAGTATCAAAAATAAAGGTAAAAGGTGGGATAAGAAAAACAGATGGGCAGCACGAGCGGGGTAAACTGTTGCTCTGCAGAAGGCTGAGGCAAAATCTCCCACTGAGGGCAGGACTTCACCCCTAAGCCTATATCCTAGTGGTGAGTTCAGAGCCTAAATTCATTAAATTGGTGGTGTCCTTCCCGCGTGCGAGATTAAAACCAGGAGATTTTGCAGGTCTTTATTGGCAGGATTCGGGACTCCAGTTGAAAAGGACATAAAGCCGTTTCCTCCTGTATAAATCACCTGAATACTTGAGTTCGCTCCGAGGCCTAAAACAACGATTTCAGACTCAAGTTTGCTGCTTGGTAATTCCTCCTGGCAGCTGGCTCCATCAATCTCCGGCACAGGCACGTAACTCAAGCCTCTGACAAGTGCTGATTTACGGCTTCGGCTAGTAAATCAGCAGAAAATCATCGCAGCGTTCACGAATATTTTTCCAAGAGGAGCCTTCTCACACGGTCCTGGGACCCAGCACTCATTTTGGGAGACAAACTACAGGCTGTTCTCCCCCGTGCCCTAGGTCCTACAGGCAAGGCTGCCCCGCTGTCACTGCCAAGGGGGTGTCCAGACCAAATCCCTGTGACGCGGAGGGATGGAGATGCTGGGAAATGAACACAGGGGCGTTTTCTGCTGTGGAGGCAATTTGTGCATGCGTTCAGTTGGCATTGCACTGCTCTGGCAGCGCAGAGAGGATGGATGGGATATTATTATAGGGATTTAGGCAAGGGGTCTATGGTAGTGGTGGTCCCGAGGGCTCCCTCGAAGGCCAGGAGCACGTCCTCCCGTGTAAATCCATGTGAGATCCAACTCCCTGCCTCTTACTGTGGAGGAAGCAGAGGGTAACGATGCCCTTTAGGTGAATTAACTAGTGGGTAATGTTATACGGGATGACGCTGGAGCAGTGTAAATGAGCCAGGGTCTGTGTTTCCCAGCATGTACATCTCTCCTGTGCGCTGTTCTGCTGGCAGTACGGGAACATGAAGATTTCACGACTTCAAAGCCCCTCTTCCAGTCTGGGCTGTGTGATCCAAGCCAAAGTGCTGCCCTAATCCATCATCCAAAAAAGGGATGTCTGTATATTTGTGTAAAATGACAGATTGGAGAGACCCAGAGCTGGAAACCAGATGCTCTCCCCAAGAAATTAAAAGAGCTAAGGATTTAGAAATGCAGGAACACAGAGCCTGTGAAGAAAATATCACTGTGGCTACTGCCTTTAAAAATACCGATCCTTGGCTTTCCACGGGTAGTTGGGCTGGAAAGGGCAGCACCTCCATGAGCATCACAGGCTTTTATGGAGGAGACAAGGGAGATGAGATGACATGACAAAGGTCACGTAGTAAGTCAGTGCAGGAGAGGAAAGTGGAAGGCAGTTATCCCCCCAGACTGGAAGATGTTCTCCTTTTTCAGTTCCCAACTGTGTCACCATCAATGAGTAAGCCTTTAACGGGGCCAGCAACTCAGCAAGGTCAACAAAACCGCAGAAGTCAGCATCCACTATCACTCAGAGCTCGGTCTGCCTGCGTTTCTGCAGGGCTTTAATGGACCTCAAACAGCCCTGGGAGGAGAGGCGCCTCTCCACGGTCCCGTCTGTGTGGGGCACGTTAAGAAAAAGCATTTCCATCACTGATTCAGCAAAGGATGCTGCTCCGACCATCGCTGGGGACTCTTTCCCACCGGGGTGGTGACTGAGAGGCGGGCAGGGTGTTAACAGTTAGACAAAGCTGCTAAAAACGTGCACGGAGGCTGGCGCACAGGCTGAGTCTGTAAAAATAAAGGTCGGTCCCCAGGTGCTATCCAGGAACAGGGGAAATTGCGTTTTTCAGAGTGTTTTGGAAGCACTGGGAAGTTTCTCAGCCATCAAGATGGGATCAGCTGCCGGCTCCCGGGTCCTGCTGGTTCACGGGTGCTGGAAAACTGGCAGGATTTGTGGCACTGCCTCGTGCCCTGCATGTGGGAAGGGGTTTCTGCACTGCCGTGCCCAGCTGTGAAGCATTCCCTGTACGCAGGCTCTGGCTGTTGTTCCCAAAAGCCCATGCAAAGAATCCTGTTTCATTTTATACGCTGTGATTAGCCACGTGTACGATGGGGTTGACCACCGGTATGCGTGGCGATGCCAGAAGTAAATGAAACTACTCCCTGGGGAAAAGGGTCAATTGCTTTTGGCTGCAAAATTTGCGAAATTTTCATTATTTTTTCCAAAATGCCTCCTTGGAAAATGCCTCTGCATTTTGATTCAAAAGAAAAACAAGCCCACGCTTTTGATTGTGCAAGGGAAAAAAAAAACAAAAATCAAAAATATTTTTGAAAGTTGGATAATTTTAGCTAAACGTGGGGAACAGAATTTGAATAGGATCCACGGCCATTGGAAGGGCTTAAGAGAGCTTTGAAGAGTCTGCTGACAAGGGAGTATTAGCCTGTTGACACCTTTCAGATGCAATGAGTTGAGCTTACAGCTACAACACAAATAAGCAGTAGGGAGGATGACAGGCAAGCGCCTGCAGCGATAGGTGCTGGGAAAGCACGGATCCAGAAGATCGTCCCTGGATCACACTTGCCAGTGCACTGGGATCTGGGGCGCTTCTGCCGAAAATAAAGGCTGGAAGAAAGTGATGGTGGGGGGAAAAAAAGAGCGTAAAAGATAAAAGGACAGAGAGAAACACTGGTTTTTACAATTTAATTTCCTTCTTTGAGTGAGAGCTGCTTTAATATTATGCACAAGAAGTGAATAATACTTTAAAATATTCCCAGAGAATGAATAATATGTAATAATATTCACAGAGCATTTATTTGACTAATTCCCCCAGTGTTTTTGGATCAAGATCTAACAGCCCTGGATCTTAGAGGGGAGATCTGTGTTTGACTTCCTTGGGTCTGGATCAGGCTCCAAACACCTAACGAACCCATGTTCAAGCAAGCATCACCAAAGGGTCAACCAATATACCTCCGGTAAATGGTCGGGTCACTTTTCCCTGCTGATCTGCAAATAAATTATCTGCCAATAAATGGAACCATAAGTGGTTTGGCCAGATGTTCCATCGGGGCCCCAGGGAGTCGTGGTGCAGAAAAGGTAAGAGCAGGGGGGGTGGTAGGGGGAGAGGAAAAAAAAAAGCCAATAAAAAATAAAATATTAACATCCCAAGCTCGTTTGCTGCTCAGTGCCTGCGTCGCAGTCGCCTCCCCGGCTGCAGCAGCTGTGCCCGCGTTACGGAGCGAGGTGCAATGTCCCAGCTGGGAGGACGTGCCAAAAGCAGGATACGGGAAAAGACTGTTTTCAAACACAGATGGATTAAACCTTTATTCCTTTTAAAATTACATTTTAATGTGCTGGCTACTCTGGAGATGCCGGCAGGACATGCGGAGCTTGGAGCCGTTTGGGGTGAGTGTCCCCAGGGCATTTTGTGAACCCCTTCCAGAGTGACCCAGGTGGCCCTGGCAGAGCTCCGTCACCCCCAGCCCACCCTTCCCCATCCTCCTTTTGTTTGCAAACCTCTTCTGGCAGCCACCGCAGCACCCAGCCCTCATGCCCTGCGTCACCTTTAACTCCTCCAGGTCAGCTCCCTCCTGATGTTGCTGCTGGGGGGGTCACCAACGCCGCTCCGCTTCCAGGTGGCCAGATGCCTCCCGGGGTTTATCCCATGGGTACCTGCTCAGCTCCCATCTCCCGTGGGAGAAGCACGCAGGTTTGACGTCTCTGCACCTCCTGCAAAGCTGGGCTTGCTCCTCTTCCAAAACACGCAGCCACCTCTCGGAGCGTTTGATGTCCTTAACAGAGCTTCTGGAGTTGAAGAATTGCTGTAAATTCTACAATTGTAAAAAACCAAACTACGAATTGAAAGGCTCGGTTACTTTAACAGCACAACTCAGGACCAAACACGAGCCATGCATGCCCTGAGCCCCCTGCGCCCTGCTGGGGCTAGCGCTCTGCCACCCCAGACCCAGAGGATGACATCTGGGTGCAAAACGCCACCCTGCAAATAAAGAGAAACCCCGTAGATGGGTCTTGCACGAGATGCACAGACAGATCGATGTGCTGAGCAGCGTGGGTGGAACGGGGTCTCGGCACACCCGCAGCCTGACACTTCTTGGGTGTTTTGGTGGGCAGTTTGGTTGGGAGGAGGTGATGGACGGGCTGTTTGGGTACCTCGGTGGGCTGGGAGCACTGGCAGAGGGACACGAAAAGAGGAACAGGCTCCTTCCCCTGCTCCTCCAGCCCTTGCTGCAAATCTCAGCGTGTGCCTCAGAGGGCAACAGGTCCGAACGCTCTGTAACCCACCAGAAAGCAGAGATTTACAGATAAAGAGGACCTTTTATTTTATTTTGTTTGTCCAGCTGGAAAGAGAAAGAGAAGGGAACGTTCCCACAGAGAAAAACACTGTATTTACTTTCTTTCTTTTTTTCTTTTTTTTTTTTTTCTTTTCTTTTTCCTTTTTATTGTGGTTGAGCTGAACTCTACCAAGTCACTTTAGCTCTCTTGAATGCAGGATTTTCTCACTTTCCGGTAAACTGCAGTTACCATGGAGAGGGCTGAGACAAGCCAAATGCAAAACATTGGAAACTACACCCAAACTCACCGCAGCCATATCAAACAGTTAATTAGAAAGGCTGTCCATGTGTTTCCCATTCCCTGGAATGGTTTGAATCAATTGCCCTGTGATTTATCACCTGTTTTCTGTGTGAACGGTTCAGCTCTGCTCTCGTGCATGTGTTGGAAAGGGGATTTGTGCTGTGCAGTGAAAGAGGGAAGGGAGATATTAAGGACTTTAAACAAAAAAAAAAAAAAAAAAAAAGCCCAACCCAATCATCAAATAACCAATTCTGCTCCTTCCCCCAGTATAAATCTCCCACTGGAATGATACGCTTTGGATCTTGATGGGATTTCTAGCTTTTGGCAACAGGGAAAAAGGAGAGGCAGCTTTTGCCTTGCTTTGATTTTGGAGGGTGGGAGATCATAGCGTGCCTGGCCGTTCCCGGGGCTGTGTTACACTGTGCCCAGATGGAAATTCAGACCAGCCTGTTTCCTCGGGGCTGTTTCCTTTCCCACTGCATAGGAAATCGGGCGGGCGGGCGGGTGGGAAGCGGGGAGGGGGCGGCTGGAGGGAAAGGCAGAGGAGAGATGAAGAAGAAGAAATCCAAGCTTCCCACAAGATCTCTTGATGCGTGAGGTTGTCTGCCCACTAAGCAGTAACACCTCGTCCCACACGGCGACGGTGGTGCGACGGTGACACGGCTTGTGGCTGGGAAGCCATCTGGAGATGGTCCTGTGCTGTCAGGCGGGGAGCAGAGTCCGTCCATCTGTCCAGAGATGTGGCTCTTCTCCAGCCTGCCCATGGCAAGCGGACGGCCGGGAATCTTCCTTCCCTGGGTGCCATCTCCTTCCCAGGAATGCTCTGGGGTGGCCCCTCCACCGCCCAGGCATCTCATGGCCACCATGGAAAGCAGGTGGCCGGCCAAGCGGGTAACAGCAACAGGTGGATGGGAAAGCCCCGGAAAATTGCATTCCTGAGCCTGCTGCATCGCCCTGCCGTACCTCTGCTCCCCCTTCACGAGGCAGGGGGGAAAAAACACCCCCCAGTCTCACCTTGCACGCAAGCGCTTCGAAGCAGGGTTGGTTCCTCCCGTAGGGACAGCCCTAGCATCCAAAAAAGCAGCAAAAGATGTCTTGGAGGAGATCCCTCTGCTCTTTCCAAAGCAAGCTGACCTGGTTTTCTCTCAGCCATCTCCAGCTGCCAGGCGGTGCCTTTGCGGTGGGTTCGCGAGCCGGGATCACCCGAGATGAACGCGGCGTTATCAGAGTCAGCCATCCCCCTGCGCCCGTGCTCCGGTGAAGTCTTCTGGCCGGGATGTGTAGGGCTGATTGGAAATCCTGCACATTTATCCAACCCATCCCCCAAAGCAGCTGTTGGCCTGAAAGGTGGCTGCACCTCTCGCGATCCACATTCCACCTTTCCTGCCAAGTCCGGGGGAGAGAGGGAATAAAAGTTGCTTTCCTATCATTAGCAGATGATTGAAAAACCTTGCAGCTCCCCCAGCCAAGTGTGAGAGATACCAGCCCCTTTCGGATGGACCCAAAAGGGTTTGCCTGGGGGGTTTGGGGGTGAGGGTCCCACCTCTGAGGGCTGGAAATGGAGATTTGTGTAGGATCCCAGAGCGGAGAAGATGATGGAGAAATATCTCTATTTGAGAGGAAACTGAGGCAGTGACAAGAAGCAGAGCAGAAGTGTGCCAAAACTGTCATTTATCCGCACGCCTCTGTTTCCACAGTGAATGTATAAGCATGGACTGGTTTAGATGGAACTAAATTTATCTCATCATCGCTCTGGTTGAAACCAGGCTCCCTTCTGCCCTGAGCCTGGCCACGTCAGTGCAGCGAAATCCCTGTCTGGCACGTGGGGGTATTTGCCCCATCCCTTCAGATCATGCAGGGGCCTGGAGAAGGTCTCCTTATTCAAAAGGAAAGCTCAGGCCTCTGCCTCAGTTTCCCCTCTCACTGCAAAAGAAAGAGCTGGGGGCAGGGGACCTGCAGTGCTGCTGTGGGAAGGTGCGAAGCGATGACCCCCCCCCCCCCCCCCCCCCGGGTGAAATGGCTGAAAGATCTGGAGGGACAGTCTGTCCTAGGTGGTACGTTGCTGGGTTTATTGCCTGGGAGCCTGCAATCTGCAAGGAAGGAAACTGACCTCGAGCAGCAGGAAAAAAAGAGAAATTTCCCCGGAATTTCCCAAGGTCTTTGCACCCTGGAAAAGGTGGGTGCGTGCCCTGAGATTGCTGCAACCCCTGGCATTACCCTAAGCCAGGAGACCCCAGCCCCAGCAGGACAGCCCTGCTCCAGGGCTGAGCTCCCGCCGGCAGCAGGGATGCTGCAGGTACCATCCCGCTGTATTTCACCGACGCTTGTTGAGCCGCAGGTGCTTCTCGACGCCCTCTCCCAGATTTTCTGGAGCTGCTCCCTGGGAAGCTTCCGCGCTGGATTTCAGCTCAGCCTTGTGGCAGCGACCCTGCAAAACCACAAAGAAACCACCGACGCCTCATTCTGGGGCTGTGGGATGCTCCCCCCAGCCTCGGGCTGTCAGCAAGGGCCACTCAGGGCTCTGACAAGGAAAACGGACCCGTTTTTCTCGGCTACTCGTGGGAAGTTTCCCAGCAAAGCCAAGCGGAGAGCACGCAGTTTCGTCGGGGAAAAGGAGAGGGGCTCCACCGACAGCCCCGAAACCTCCCAGCAGGAGGGAAGAAAATGGCAGAGAGATTTGCAAGGCAAGAGGGAACGAGGCTTGCAAAGAGGAATGACCTCGGCAAAGTGCTCCGAGGAGAAGCAGCTTGGAAAGGAGGATCACAGCTACAGATGTGTGAGTGATGGATCCAAGATAATTCAGCTGGGATCCAGCTCAAATGGGCGGCTTTTCATCAGCGCGTACGCTCCCTTCCACGACAGCCCCTCTTCAAACGCTCTGCTCTGACAGATAAAACCCCATTCCTCCTATCTTTGTTTTCTAAATCCAGAGTCAAGTCACTGTTTGGTCGTTTTCCTTACAAAAACGTGGCTGTGAAGTGTTTTGGCATTTAGGGGACTCCTGCCCCAGCCTGGGGGGGGACACACGAAGCTTTGCATCAGGTTGCATTAACTTCCCTCGCTCTTACCCAGCTCGGTGAGCAGCTCTCTTAGGACCCTGCCAGCGCCGCGCGGATCGAAATCACAGCTGCCAAAACTAGAAGCCTACGTACATCCCAGGGGCTCGCAGGGGTGGGCAACGGGGTGGTTGTTACCCCTGCAACCTGCAAGACATAATGAATATGGAGGAGCAGAGCCAGAATTTGCTTTGCAGGCGTACATATGCCTTAATACAAGGGCAAAAAAACCCCCAACCAACCCCAAACCAATGTGCTTAAAAACATAAGAGCTAAACCTGCTTGGGCTGCAGGTCCCAGTGTGCTGGTGTGACACAGGAAGGCTCGAGCGATGGGAGCAGGTGTTGCTGGCCAAATTGTGTGTGTTGTGAGATCCTGGACCCCAGCCTCGTGATGTCAGACTCTGAAATCGCTTCAGTTAAGGGTAAGCAGCCAGGTAAGCGCAGGGCACGCTGCATCCCTGCTCTGGGCGAATGGTAGGAGGCAAGTTTCTGTGCTCAGAGTCTGCGTTACGATGCCTTTTCATTTATCAGGGAGACGCTGTGGGGTTTGCATTTTATTATATTTAATGGGGTATTATTTTTTTCTTGCTGGCTGTTTGTTTGAGAAATTTCTCCCAGGGGAGCTTCTTTTGATCGCTCGGTTGCCAGACAGAATGACATCAGACAGACGCTCAGAGGAATGATAAAAAGGCAGAGCCCTATTTCTTAATAATAGTCTGGCAAAACACAGAGCAAAGTTAAATGCACTGGAGAGCACCAGGCCCTGATGCTGCTTGGGGTACAGGGCAGGGGAGAGGGGAGGGGGGGCTGCTCTCCCCCAGCTTGCGCGCTAACACCCCCACGTTAGTCAGGGACACTGTCACATCCTTCTTCAAAGCAGAGGAGAAGGACAGCAGAGGATGCTAAGTCAAGTAGGTGCTGACGTCTTGCTGTATCCTAATTATCCCATATCGCTTCACAGGGAAGCTGTGCAAGCCTCTACCCCAGTTTAGGCTCGTTTTTCTAGGTTCATTGTAGCTTTGTTGCTGATTTTTCTAGCAGCCAGAGGGACTGCTCCCCCCCACCCCCCCAATGATACCAGTACCAGAAGATCTCATTTGCAAAGGGGAAATCCCGTGCCTTGAGCATCTCTGAGCTTCATCCCGTAGCCCCATCCTGGTTAACAGAGGTTTACCCAAGGATGCCCTCCGCAGAGGAACACCTGACAGCCTGCTTGTGTTGCAGAACCTCACTACAGTTACTAGTGGGTGGATTTCTGCTTTGCCCTCCTCCTCAAAAGCCACTTGCTCCCACTGTGAGATCTGCGCCTTTCCTCCCCCACCCACAGCTATCTTGATCTTCCCCTCCTTAGCAAAGCAAAGGTTTGCTTGTGTTTGCAGGTCAGTTCATGCCAGAGTATAGTCTGTATTGAAGTATAACACGTGAGGCATTGCTTACCTGTTTATTTTGAATAATTTCTATCTCTGGAGCCAAGCCCCCAGGATGTGCCTTCAAGAGGAGCGGGTCTCTGCGCTGCTTGGGGTGTTTCGCAGCTCCTGAGTGCAGGATTTCACAGCATTTCTGCTTATTCTGGCTGCTCCCTTCCTCATATGAGCATCTAAAAGCAAGGGTTTAATGAGATGGTCAGACACTCCCTTTTGGAGATGGGCAGAAGACCAGGAAATAAGCGATCAAAAGTTCAGGGTTGCCTCAATACCCGCTTACAGACCATGGGCTGAAATCCGACAGTTCCCAGTCAGAGCCCCTGCAAAATTTGAAACTAAAAGCCATCTAAAGCTGTAGTTACATCTGGCTTTCAGTTCCTTCTCACTGCCTTCCCCTTTTTAAGTTGCTCATAAATGCTTTGGATAAAATTCCTTTTGGGTTAAAGTCTTCTATGTTTGGACGATCCTCAAAAGTACATTTAAAAAAAAAAAAAAAAAAGAGAGAAAAACTGAAAAAAGGGGTCTGGCAATAACATGTATTTTGCCATGCAAAAATCCTCGCTCCATTTTCCCCAAAGCCTTCTGCGCCCCGCTCCGGTCAACCAGACCGCACCAGTGGGGAAATAGAAATAAAAAACCAAAACAAAACATGGACAATGTGAGACCTGCGCAGGGACCAGGTGGAAAAGGACTCGGATCTCCTTCGTCCCAGCCCCTTCCTCCTGGCAATTTTGCAAAGAAACAGGCCAGATAGTTTTCTTTACAGCTGCCCTCCCACGGTCGCTCCCTGCTCTGTGCCACCACAGGATGCAATGTAGGCAGATACAGGGCCTGCAGGCTGGGTAAGGAGGCAGCAGAGTCCGTATAAATTTTGGGATAGCATCAGCTAGGAAAAAACCTCGTCCTGAGCTCCCATCATCATATACAGGCCCCAGTCCCCATGTATTCCCCAACTAATACCCTGCCTCTTGACAACACACGAAAGGTGGCATGTGAACGTGCTAAAACACACTGTCCTCTGTACATTCAGGGTGAATTTGGGCTCTCCCTGCTGTAAGAGGTGGCTGAGATGGTTTTGGGTAAACACGAGTCTTGTGCGAGCATCGTCTGGCAGCCTGGGTATACCAGAGGGCTTTCCCTCCTGTTTCCTTGCCATGCTCTTATAGGCAGGCTTTGTGGGGGACTCCTTAAAAGCAACCAGTAAATAAAGCTGTAAAGGAATATTCTCCCTCGCCTCTATTTTTTTTTTTTTTTAATGTACTGAATTATTCAGGAGCAGTAAGAAAATGCAATGCAGCCAGCAAGAAGATCAAAGCGGGGATTGCCTGGGGTGGGAGCGCTCCCTTCACCCAGGAGCTGAGAACTTGCCCGGGGAACAGAGAGCTGGTTGTCAGCCCAACACAGGAGATCATTTTCCATTCATGCTCCGTGATCATTGTCCGGACCACAATGGCCATCCCCAGCCTCGGGCAAGACGGTGGTACCACGCTCCGGTGGGTGTCCTGCCCTGCAGAGGATGGCCCTGCACACAAGAGATGCAGTGTGGTCGCTCCTGGGTCGGGGAGGAAGGAGATGCACGCGTTAATTCAGACATACAGAGGGAGGTTTGTAGGGGTCTTGTATTTTCTGCTTTTATTTGCGTGGATGCTTTCCTCCAGGCTGAATTCCCACTTTTCTAGTCAAGGCTACAGAACACAGGCACCCTGCTTTACCGTGTGACACGTAAATATGGAATTTCAGTAAGTAAATCCACCAAAACTTAGTCCTTATAGATTTTTTGGATCAAATGTCTCTTCCAGCTTTTTCAAGGGTGCCTACAGGATTCAAGGCCAGTGATCGGAATCAGGGTTTCTCCAACTGAGGGCAAGTTTGCCAAGGGCCTTTGCGTAATTTCAATTGGTTTGCATCACTTTAATGACTTTGCCTCATCTGTAGATGCCTTAAAGAAACTTAAAAATTGTGGTTTTGTCTCTAAGCTTTGGAGACAGAGCAGGAAGTGCTTTACCACCTCGAGGATGCTCTGAGTAGGGATCCTGTGCCCACACCCAGAACTGTCCTGGCAATTAAATGAAGGTCCTTAATTGCCTTCCTTGTCCCCTTTCAAGCCCTTCAACTGAAACACAAACATGGCTTTACCACCGCCCACGAGCACCCAGAGACAGCTTGACCCTGCGGGGTTCATATATCTGGATCTGAAAAAAAACCCACAACCAGCTAAGGAGGGGAAAAAAACCCCAACCAGACCCTAGTCCCAACGCCTGTACCGCATCCCCTGCTGCTCTAAAGCACCCAGCTCCAGCTGAGATAGACGCTGGGCTGCAGGTGACTGACCTCATGTGAAACAGAGGTTCTTGAGAGATCCTGGAAGAGCTGGTGGAGCTGGAGGCTTCCCTGGAAGAAGCGCTCCGGGGTGGGGAATGGCAGTGAGAGGGTGGGACAGCAAAGCCTTCTTCCAGGAAAGAGCCAGCTGAGATTATTACAGGCAGCTCATTGTAATTTCCAATGGAAAGGGGCCTGGGAAGGCTGTGGTAAGACATGGGCTTTCCTGGAAAGAGTGAGGGTCCGGATGGCTGTAATCTGGGCAACACATCCACGCCCTCCTTGCCAGTGTGAACCCCTTCTGCTTTCTCCCCTCCTGCTCCCGATCTTACAAAAAGATGGAAAGTTTCCACCCCTGCCTGCTCCGGTGCCTGTGGGTTTATGCTGCCCTCCCCCCCTCAAATCCCGCGGGAATGGAGCTGCCGGCCAAACTACCATCACCCGGAAGAAACGGGCACCTGGGTGGCGGCAGGGAGAGCCCCCCGAAAGCAGACCTCGCACCCCCGAAAGAGCCGGGTGAGCAGACACACGCTCCTAGAATCCGTGATTCCCGGATCCGGCACTGCCCAGACGTGTTACCCAAGAGTCAGGCTATTAATAACGGCAGCAATAACGATTAACACATGGACTGTGCCTGCTGCTGGCCAACTACCTTTCCCACATTAACCTCTAAATTAACTGATAAGGGGAGGAAGCGGGGAACAGCTTTTCCACTCGGAGCCACGATGAAGGACGCAGGATACGTTTCCCCAAACTTAAATTTGACCCTTTCTCTTCTTGCCAAAACAAGCAAACAAACAAATATCTGAGAGTTCAGCGCGGCTTTCTGTGGGACGATAAGCGATGGGGACAAGGCTGATTTTACAACCCATCTGCAAAATCGCTTTGCTGGCAGCCCGCGGGGATGGAGACGGGAGCGCTGGCTCCGACGGAGGACCACTCGCTGATCCATGTACACGGCTGCCCTTGCCCTGGGGACAACGCGGGTGACAGGACACAGAACAACGGCCTGGGACAGAGCTGAAAGGTTTTAATAGCAACTGGAATCGGGAATCAGAAACATTCTTCCCCCTGGGGGTTACTGTGGCATAGATTAAAGCAGGACTAAAGTTCAAGGAAAACGTGAGCCAGCGTTGCACAATGCTGGCAAAAGGTCCCCTTCCGTGGGGAACGCTTTGAGGGTGTGGAGAAGAAGCAGCGTGACCCTGTTTTTAGCGTTTTTCCCTACCGTTGGGCCACCCAGGTGACTTCCAGAAGGTCCAGGTGGATCTGCTGCCCCTTCTGATGACAGCCCTGCGATGTGTCAGTGCGAAGGGACGAGGCGAGGCGATGGAGGCGTCTGTTCTCTCCGACAAGCCTGGCTGTCACACAGCCTGCCCCAGCGACACGCAGCTCAGAGAAACCAAGACAAGAAGCTGTTCCCCACACCTCCCCTATCAGACTGCTTGCGGTGCTGCTAGAGTTTGGGATTCCTGGCTTTAGATACAAAAAAAGGGGCTTGTTTTCAGAGCAATATAGCACAACCACAAATAGGGGTCCAGGTCTCTTTGCAAATAACTCTGCGCATCTACCTGCGCCTTTGGGATGTAACCACCCAGGGGTGCTTGGCCCTGCATCCCTGCCCTGGACTCATGCCACCTAGCTTTCCATCAGAGACCGTGGTATCTATTTTCTGAACCAAAGCCATCTCAAACCCATCCTGCTGCTGCTAAGGGGGATTTGGGTATCAGCTGCCGGAGAGATCGCTGCCTACACGTCCTCTGAGCCGCTGGTGCCTTGTAGACCCTCGTAATGGGATGTAAAGCCTGTGGTTCCCCTCTGAGAACCTCCTGGTGCCTTGTAGACCTTCATAGTGGGATGTAAATCCCGTGGTCTCCGTCTGAGAACCTCCTGGTGCCTTATAGACCCTCCTAGCGGGATATAAAGCCCGTGGTCTCCCTCTGAGAACCTCTTGGTGCCTTGTAGACACTCGTAGCAGGATATAAAGTCCGTGGTCCCCCTCTGCAAACCTCCTGGTGCCTTTCAGACCCTCGTAGCGGGATGTAAATCCTGTGGTCTCCCTCTGAGAACCTCCTGGTGCCTTGTAGACCCTCATAGCGGGATATCAAGCCCATGGTCCCCCTCTGCGAACCTCCTGGTTTGTGCTGGGTCACTCGATCCTGCAAAAGGGTTTGCAGCCCTGAGAAGGCAGCTGCCCAAGTGGTTTAGGGGAAGCAGGACCCGGAGCGCAGGCTAACCTCCTGGTGCCCACTGCAAGGAAACCTCCTAAGCAGGCGACTTTCTCAGGGGGGTTTTACAATTCCTTGCACACAGCGCTGCACCCTACCCCGCCACCAGACCTGTGCAAACCCCTACGACCATCCCACGCCGACACATCTGCAGGCACGAGGAGGTGCCACCGATTAGGCTCCAGGTCTCAGCTCTTCCCCTCTCCCCGCTGCTGGAATCTGCAAACTCAGCAGCAGCCACCGCACAGCGCACGAGCTGCTGGCTCCGCGTGAGACGTGGAGCAGCCCCAGCTCAGCACCACAGCTGGACGGAGCTGGGGATGCTCACGCCTGGGCACTACATGTGATCCAAGCTGCAACACCCAAGCGCCCTGCCACATTTCCCCGCAGCAGCGTGGTGGCCCGCAGCCAAAGCATGTCCCGTGATTGCAGCGGGGCTCTCCACCCCATGAAAAAATCATCCCTGACAGGGCAGGCAAGTAGGAAAGTAATATGCCCAGTATAGCTGGAATTCAAAAATCCCCTTCTCTCCCTGCAGACAGACACACGAGCCTCTAACGAGCGAGATGCCTGCACTTCCACCACGGCCAGATGAGATCTAGGAGATAGGCTAGGGAAGCAGAGGCCGGCTTTGATGTCCAACCACGGCCTGTCTCCCCTCTGCTATTCCTTCTCCCTTGTGCCAAGCCGCTATAATAGATGCTTCCCCTCTGCCCCCACAATTCGGGGGTCCCTGCGCAGATGAATTCATCACTCAGATAACTATCCAGCAGCCACAAAGCGGTGAAGGCCAAGGTAAACACGCATCCATCCATCAGCAGACGCATGATGAAGCTCTCCCCCTCTTTGGGGGATTCACCCTGGGAGTTCAATCGCAAAGTGATGGCTGTAGTGAGGCGAGGTGGGAGGGAAGCCAGCGCTCACCAAGCCGGATCGGCCCTGCAAACCCCACGGAGGCGCAGAGGATGCTACCAACATCCCTGCCAATGTGATTCATTGGTGAGGAGCATAGCTCACCTCTGAGGTGGTCCCAGCCTTGGCCAGCCAAACTGATCTCCTGCAAAAGTAGCCGAGGGGAAGGTGTTGGTGCCGCATGGGCCGGTAGGTTTGGCAAAACAGCAAGGACAGGGCAGACGCCATCAGCTCCCAGCCACTGACCTTTCTGAACGGTAGAAAAACAAAAATGGCATCCTTACGGTTTAAAATATCCCTCCCCACAAAAGGAAAAAAAAGGGAAAGCGAGACAAATTCCCATGAAGATCGCAAAGCCCTGAGCGTGCCTTCACCGTGTCTTCCCATCTTGCCTTCCCATGGAGGCATGGATGGACCCTGGCTGATCTCCAGACCCCAGCTGGGTGAGCAGCAAGATTTTCCCAACACAGCAAACTGATTGATCCCTGTGACACCGGGAGCTGCCTCCTAAGCAGAGGGGCACTGAGGACGATGCTCCGTCCCTCACCCACCCCCATTGCAAAGGAGCAGGAATTCATGGGCTGCCAGGCCAAGCGAGATAAAAGATGTGCCACCACCAGCCGGCACCGAGGCACTTCTCTGGGGGATGCTGGGACTGAAGGGATGGGGTTTTTTGGCTAAGCTGGGAGGATGAGTCAGGCTGGGGGTTCACAGCCAGCCCAAAGATAGATCGGGGTGGAGGGGAATGCTTGGTACCAGGCGTTAGCAGAGGGAGAGCAGGGCTGGTAACCACGACCCCATGCACGTGTCTTATGGCTCCTGACCGGCCCTCCTGGCTGCTCTCATCAGGATTACGTTTAATCTTGATTAATCCATTCTTTCCATAGGCTGTTCACACATGACATGCCTCCACCTCCCACCAGTAAAGCCTGCTGGGTGCAGACCCCTCAGCCGCTCTATCTAGAGCTGGGTTGGTCCCTCTTCTGATAAGGGTGACCGACGCTGTGTGCCACACTGGTCTTTGCAGGGTTAATCCTACAGGAACACAACTTGGAGACCTCCCTCTCTATGGAGCTGGCTTGGAGGAGAAGGAGGGCTCAGCAGACACCTCCACAGAGCAGCACAGCCACGGGAGCAGTTGGCCAAGGTCACCAGTGATACTGGGATTGGAGCTCGGGCACTGCCTGGGAGAACAAGGATGAGACCATGATGGATCTGAAAATGTACTGTGTTTGCCTGGAGCTGTCAAGGAAAAGAAATTTATGTGCTGACAGGGTGGTGGGCAAGAAGAATATGAAACAACAAGAAGGTGTAGCAGGTTCTGTCTGTGCTTTGGTCCACCCTTCAGTCCCATCCTTGGGGGGATTTGGGTCCCTTTGGACAGAAGACGGTGCAAGAGTAGAAATGTGGAGTTAGAATCAACCCCCTAAGAAGCTGTTTGCACTGATACAGTGTAAGAAATAGGTACACACTGCAACATTTTCCTGCCATCAGTGTCCATTTCCCCCTTACATTACTTAGAGCTCTGCCCTGCAATTCTGTTGAGTTGGCTCCGATAATAAACCTAATTAATATCTGGTGGGAGCCCCGACTCTTCCCTCCCACCAGCTCTGTGAGATACAAGTGCTCTGCCTGTAAATGCTGATACAAGGAAAACGCGCTGCTCGCAGCGAGTGCTTGATGCTGTTGCCATTGGCATGTGATATATCATGATTAACAGTCTCTGCTTCGTGATATTACTGGCCCCAACCCGTGATCTTGGGAAGAATTCAAAGTCCGGCTTATCAGCAAAAAAATAAGCTAGTTAAAACAGCAAGACTCAGCTTGGGCTAGAGGATGATTTATTAATCGTGGACTTTGGAGACAGAAAGAGGGAAAGGAAGCCGCAAACCCCACATACAGCCTGTGAAAGTTCCAGTTGATAATCTAACACGAGTGACTGTACAACTCGGGCTGAGAAATCATCTGGGATTCATCACAAGGTAGAGACAAGCCGCTGCAACGAGTTCACGGACAGGAGTGTCACTCCTGCGGGCGCGATGCAGAACGTGGCTTCTCCTTTTGAGCCGCTCCTGCACCCTCTCCGGGTACTCCCACCTCCTGCATGTCCCAGGCTCGGGGTGACAAGGGGGACACGGCAAATCTCTGGGGGTGCTCACCCGCTTTGGGAACAGCCTGGCTCTAATCGGCGTTCACAGCATCTTCCGCTTCAGTTACAAGCAGCTGCAGTGACCCATTTGGGCAGCACCCGGTTGTTGCTCCCTCTTAACCAGGCAGAAACGTTTCCTCTCAGTATCTTATCACGTGCCAGAAGTCGGCAGCTCTATTATAAATACACACCTGAATGCAAAATCTCACCTAAACCAAGGCAAATGACCTCTGACAATACTTCACACTGGCTTCCCCCCCCCACCAAGGGCTAAATGAAGTGCTGGAAATAAAGTGAAAAGAAGATATCAGAAACAAGGTGTCTTTTTTGCAAAAAGCCTTCCGATTTGGAAGGAACTCACTTTTTCCACTAGAAAGCTGTTACATCCCAAACCTTTGGCTTGCACTCACTGAAAGCACTGCAGGCTTTATTAATGATCACGAAAAATCTGAGGACGAAAGCATCCAAGCTGACACTTCCCTTTCTGCAAAAGGATCACATTCATTCATAAACCAGAAAAAAAAAAACCCCAACCACCCGCTGATCTGATACCATCAGGCAGGATGAAAATCATTCAGGAAACACAGCAGCAAGGCTGGATTTCTTTGCTGCAGCCGTATCATTCTCATTAAGGCCTTACATTTTAATGCAGTCCCTCAGAACGGGCAAAAACCTGAGGTTCTCTCAAGGGTAAAATCACAGCTTGGCTCTCAGATGGGTTCCGAGGAGGAGGAGACAGGTAAAATGTATTAATCAAGCCAGAAATTATTATGGGAGCATTGATCAGCAGAAACCTTCCCTTCCCTGCTGACTGCCCACAAGGTGTTTTGCTGTAAAGGGGGTTACAGGGATACGTGAGCGGTTACACAGGGATGGGAATGTGCTTGGTAGGGCTGTTCAAGGCAGGGCTTTAATTCCTACCACAGCCAAAGCCTGGGAGAACAGCTGAGCGCGGCTGTTGGCATTTAATACCCAACATCTGCGTCCCTATTGCTTTGCCGTGCGAGGACCACCGCCATGGGATGCAGGCAGATGCGGGTGGCAGCGGGTCCCACCGAGAAACCTCCTGCCTGTTGCTCTTGGAGGAGGCAGCTGCTCTTTGCGAGGGCTCCTGGGGCTTGTTGCACCGTTTTTTTGGCAGCCAAGTGCCAGCCTGGGAGGGTGACCGGCGAGCTGCCTTTGCCAGTGCTTCTCCCCGAAGCTCTGAAAGCTCAGCTCATCGGAGACGTCCTACCTGGGGGGTATCCCAAACCTGAAGGCAACAGGGATGGGGAGCACCTGCCCCTCTGGAAGACGGGGAGAGGATGGGGGGCTGTCCCCCAGGAAGCAAAATCCTCCCTCCCCACCAGATGTGCTGCCGGTCGAGCTGTGAATGTCTTTTTTTTTTGTTTGCTATCTGCTTCCCAGGAGAGCGGTGATAGCCCGGATCCTTGGCTTCCCTGTGTTTGATCTGGAGCTGGCAGCGGGGGAACCAGACAGGGCGGGCAGATAAGAGAGCGGAGTGCTGCACTCCGGAGCCATCACCTCCGGCCAGGAAGGCAAAGCGTCACGGACAAGTGGGAAAAGCTCAGGGACATTAAGGGCACAGGATAAACTCCTGTCTGCGCCTTAGACAGCGAGGGCATCCCATCTCTGAAAAATGGATGGAGCAAATCCTTTTGCTAAAGGGCTTCTGAGCTTTATCTCAAAGCCAACAACCTGTCAGGGTATGTGGATAACCCAGCCATGGCATCTGTGGTATCTGGGAGGGGAAAAACCCAGGGGAAGAGCCCTCCGCTCCCTGGCTTGGCTCTCTGCTCGCTGGGACCCCGTGCAATGTCCCTTTCCTTCGACGGGCTGCTAAGGGCAGGGAAAGGTTTGCTCCCTGCAGCAGAGACAGCAAAACCTCCCTGCGAGGGTCGCTGCCCTCCAGCCCCCTAAGCTGCTCCCCCAGCACGAGCCTGTGCTTCTGCATTCTTGCTTTACAGGGAGGGAAAAGCCAGCAAATATAACCTGAGCAAGCAGGGAAGGTAATGAGCTGCTCTCGGGCCTCGCTGCCCATAAAAACGAAGCTGCAAAAGGCAGGACTGGCCTGGGGCAAGGGACCGGTGCCCACACGGCCCCTACAGCGCGAGGATCTGCTCCCCAGGGCTACTGTGCTGAGCTCGCGAGGTGCCAGACCCCATGCACAGAGCACTCCTAAACCTCAAAAAAAGAGTCTGCGTGGTCCCTGGTTGGGTGCTTTCAGGCTCGGGGTCTGTCCTGTGCCCACCCTCCATCCCAGCCAGCAGAGCTTTTGCCGGGAGGACAGCCTCTCCCAGCAGACACGTGCAAACCAAGCAAGAGTTTGGGCTTTGAAGTATTGCTCGCTGCAGCAGCTGCGGATCGAGCAGCCTGACACCAAGCCTGTGCTTCCCCCCCACACGCACCTCAAGCTCGGAATCAGCCTGTGCCGGGACGTTGGAGGAGACCGTTTCCTCCAGGCTTTTAATTTCTACAGCCAGGAATCAGCAGAGTCATGGGACGCTGTGAACACCAGCCCTCAAAAAGATCTTTGCTCCCTTGAAGTCGTAGCCAGGCTGGCGGAGCGCAGAGGGGTCAAAGCGTCCTGCTCGCTCGCTTTCTGCTGGGGTAATTCCAGTAACAGCATTTGTGCAACGCCGGCTGGGGGTGGCACACTCAGCTATTTGAGCCCTGAGCATCAGGCTGGTGTCTCCTAGGACCTGTCCCCAAAAGCAGCGAGCACTGAGCTGGGAGGCTGAGGCACTGTCCCCCTCTGTGCCCCCACCAGTATCCTCCCCAGTTCAGCCGTCACCTCAATTCCCACCTCCAGCCCCACACACTTATCCCCCAAAGCAGCTTTTAGCTTAAAACAACAAAACCACATGAAATGTGCTGTTTGACAAGGATTTCAAGCCAGCTGTGTGGAAAACAGCCTGGTACCGCAGTGACACACATGCCACGTACCCCAGACCCTCTCCTTCCCAACACGGGCGGTGCGATGCAATTCCACCATGGAAATCTTTCCAGGGCTTCAGAAACAGGGAGCACCGGGTGCAGTGAGCTGTGCTCGTTCTCGCCTTCACAATTTGGTCTGCCTCTGTTTTGGGGGTGCCCTGCTCTCAAACACCAAAGCCCTGCTCTTCCCAGCAGCTGAGCACTGGTGGGTTTTATCGCATTAGTAGGCGCCGAAGTCATTTTGCTTCCGAGACAGCCCGGTTCCTAAGAGCGACGGCACGAGTCGACCCCCGGCTGGCTGCCAGCCCGACCGACCGTTTCATTTCCAAGTTATCCCCATCGGCCCCCACGGTTTATGTAACTTTGCTTCATGTGAAGTGCATCCACTTCCCTCTCCCCGGAGGAAGAGATACACAGTAAGGATGCAGCTGCCGAGCGGCGCACGGCCAAACCGAGCCCAAACCCCAGGGAGCTCGCGCCGCACCCCAGGACCCTCTCGGGACATTCGGGCCAGCCCTGTGTTTTATTCTAAGTCCTCATCCGCCCTAAAAAAACATGCGTGCATCGCTTCAATCCAGCCAGCACTCCAGTGCAGACAAGTAAATAAATGACCAAAGTTAAGCAAACCTGCTGAACGGGAGCATAGCAAATGCAGACCAAAACCCTGACCTTTTTTTTTTTTTTTTTTTTTTTTTTTTTGCCTCCTCCCGTTTTAAAACTGGTCGGAGGACGTCAGCAAACACTCTCACCATGGCCTAAGAGCTTGACAAAGGTTCTCTGGGACTTTCCTAAGAGGAAGCAGAGAACAGGCTTCGCTCCCTGTCACCACGCACTTTTAACTCAAGTGGTTTGCACGAGAAATCACTTACACGGAAGAGAAACATTCAAACACCAGCCTGACAATCCTGAGCCGCAACCCCAGCTGAGGACATTAGTCCCCGGTCTTGGAAAGACCCAGATCTGGAAGTGATCGTCATCATAATGAGAAATGGAAAAGGGAAAAAAAAAAAAAGCGTGTTAATTCCTGTTGAGCCCAGCTAATTTCTCTCTTCTTGTTCTTACCAGGTCAGGAAACCCAAGCTGAGTCTTGATAAAATCCTATATAAATAAAACCCAGCTTCCCTGGGGTTAATCCTTCTGATCCAGCCGTGAGCAAAATACGCTCCCCTTTAGAGCTGGGCCTCTGACACCCCCAAAAAAAGTGTTTTGGGAGCCCTCCTCACGTCTTCAAGATTAATTTTTGCTTTTTTGGTGGCTATTCATCTCACATTCATAAAACACCCTCCGCCTGGGCTCACACAGGACTTGCATTTGTGGGGGAAGGACTGAAGTCAGCTGAATCCACCAAGTAAAAAGAGCCCATCCAGCCCCAAAATCTCTTCAGTCTCCTGCATTTCCAGCTACATGCCAGTGGGAAGCACGAGGCCTCAGCACCACCAACCCCAGGGGCTCAGCACCGGGAGGAGAGGGCAGAGGCATCGGTCCCCACGTCCTGCCCGGAGCTGACATCAGTTCCTCCAGGTTTTACCGACGTCGTCCCAGCTCTGGCCTGATTTTTTTTTAATTGCCTCGTAATTCCTGCAGCACCTCAGAGTTTTTATAAGCCTCCTGCTTTCCCCAAGGTCAAGAATGAGTGCCCCCAGCCCCCCCGTTTTCTTAATCACCAAATCGAGAGCGAGCAGTAAAAGAAGAACGCAGATACTGTTTCCTTGTGCTGATGGGGTATGCACACTGTGCAGGGCACTGTGGTTTAAAGGAGGAAAAATCCCTCACAATTTAAGTAGCTTTGAGGCTATTCTTGCCCTCTCCGTCACTTGATGCCAGGAGGTACCCAGAAAGATGGAGATGTTAGAAAACGACCACCATCCTTCATGCCTTGAGTGCTCAAGGCTCCCACTCCAGGGAGGTTTCCGAACGTTTTTTTGGTCAGAGGCTTTGGAAATGTCTTGGAGGAGACGGTAGCAATAAGAGGTGAGTCAAAACCTGTGCAGTTCACCAGGCAAAGTGGGCCTGGTGGCCTGCCCGTGGGTGGTAGGAAGCAGGTGGGGTTTGGCTTGCTTCGTGGCAATTAGGAACAGATCGAAGCTAATACGAGACTCTCCTAAGCAGAGCGTAAGGGCTGGTTTGAGTCGCAGCCAGGCAGGGTTTTTTAGGGCAGGTTTCTCATTAAAACAGCCACCATGCAACAAACCCAAGCGGGGCTGAGCACGGCCGGTACTGATGGAGACAGTCCCATCTCACACTGGTGATGCTCACAGCACACACAAAGAAGCACGAGTCGGTGTTCTGTTATCCGGCCAAGACAGAGCGAGGATATTTTCCTCCCCAAACAACCAGGCAGATCCCCTGGGGGTCCAGAGCCGCCCCCTGCTCAGGGCAGAGAAACTCCTCTGCAGCAGACACCAGCCCCAGGGCCTGCATCAGTGAAGAGGAGATACAATACAATATATAGCACTGGGTCACTTGGTCCTGTTTAGGTTGGCTGGGTGATGGGGAGTTAGCACATTCGCCAGGATCGCCCAGCTCGCAGCACGGTCACGTTCTGCAGCTCTGGGAAAACCCACGTCCTCCTTGCAGAGCCCCATGGTGGGGGAAGCCACAGGTTTATCTGCTGTGAACAGATATTCGAGCAGATGGTTTTGCAACGCAGCTCCGCAATGGTGACACACGCCGTACTGCATCCCCTGCCTGAGGCTAGAGAACAGGTCCCATCAGCACCATGTGAGCTGGCTTTTGGTGACACGTAGAGAAGGGCCAAAAGTGACAGCGTTTGGAGAGAGTTACACATCGGTTACTACCTGGTGTGAGCTCAGCAGGGTGCAGCTGGCTCTGCAGGATACTGTCCGTCAGCAGCTCACCTCCGCAGAGCCGGCAGCCAACACACAAGCCTGCACACAGACAGACACTGATTAATCCGATGCGAAGCCAAAGCAGCAAACTGCTGCAAATGGGTCGAAAAGGCAAAGCTGGTGCTGGCTGCAGTATTGTCGCTCCAGCATCAGCAGCCCTGACATGTCACCTCCTCCTGCTCTGAGCGCCTGTTCTCCCATCGTTTGGCCAAGCACAACTACGTCTGCAGAAAGCTCCCCTGCATCAGAGGCAATTAGGTGGTCCCTGGAGAAGAGCAACGCTCGAAGGTGCCTGCCCCCACCCAACTCCATCACTTAGGAGCTGGCGGGAGGACGAGCAACGCAACATCCCCTGAAAACACCCACTAAAGAGACACAAATCCTGACCTGCCAGTCAAACCAGTTACCCAGACCGGAGAAAATGCCTGGCCATGTGAATCCTTTGCTGGGGCACTGGAGTTGCTGGCAGCAGCTGATCATGTTTATTCAGATGAGAACAATTTTCCTTCGCTTGTGCTCTTGACAGACCCAACCTGGAGGCCTCCGAGCCCGCCTGCCAACAACAACACGAGGGCGGGATGGGGACCATATCTATTTCCAGTTGAGCTGCAAGCTGGCCTGGGGGGCTGTTGGGTTCGCTGGACTGCTGACTGAACAAGCATCCTCCGCCTTGGAAGGGAAACGTGAAGTCACACAGCCCCCAGCGCGCTGCTGGACACCCCTCCTAATAACCCACCGCGCCCCATCACCGCGGTACCCGAGGCCACGGGGATGGACAGCAGGGGCTCAGCCAGAGCATGTGCCATGGGGGAAGAGATGCCTGGGAGATTGCACATGCACAAATACACGCAGGCAGGGGGTAATTTGGAGGCCTGGGCCTGTTCAGAGGGGCCAAGTCCGCTCTTCCCGTGAGAAAGTCAGCCTGGAGCTTCCAACGAGCAGTTAAGTTCAGAAATACCTCTTTATCCCTCAGCAAGCCCCCTGGTGACACTGCAAAGGGACACGGCTTCTCCTGACCCCTGCTTTCCCTGAGTACCAGGATGAACAGAAATAGCATGGGAGACAGGGACTAAAGCAGAAAGGTCCCAAACGCCCACCCCCGTGTCCCAGGACAGGAGGCAGGGAGCTGCTTCCCTGCACGCGACTGTCTCCATCCCTTCACACGCCTCCCAGGAGCGCCTGGTGCCGACAGGTACAGACCGCACGTGTGCATCGTCTCTGCACCCCCAGAGATGCTTTTCCAGCCACCCCCCCTCTACCTTTCCCAAAGGCATCCACAGGATTGCTCATAAACCTCAGCCCGCAGGCGCTCCGAGCCTGAAGGACTACGTAGAGACACCCATAACAGACCCCAAACCCACAGACTGTACGGCTTTGGGGTTACACCAACTTCTTGCTGCTGTCCTACAACCCTATGCACGGACATCCCTGCCGCAGCGCTGATAAATCCAAAGGTATCTAACGGATGCTTGATTTTGCATGCTGGGGCTGAATAATTTCATTAGCTTCTCAAGTGCCATCGAAGAAACCATGTTTCTAGCTCCGAGACTCACTGAAAAGCTCAGAGACATCCAAGAGTGGATCAGAAGGAACAGGAGCAACAAAAGGGAAATTAAAAAAGAAAGTCCTTCATGTTTTCTCAGCGAGTCCCTGATGCTAGAGAGGCAAATCATGATTTGTGGATGCCTAGAGATGGAGGAGTGAAGATCATCTGAAAAGGGAGCAAATAAATAAGACTTTGTATGAGGTCTAGAGAGATAACTGGAAGGGAAAGAAAGAGAGACAGTGTTTTTCCAGCTGAATAGAGTTTTGCCAGACAGAATTTTGCAGGCATGTTTCAATTTGATGAAAACACCTATTCAGGATTATGAAAGCATCGCATTTCAGGAGGGTTAGTGCCGTGCTGTGCCCTGATTCCTTTCTCATATTCCATCTTATTTGTAAAGACAAAAGGAAATATTTCTTTTTGCGAATATTTCTTTTTCGGTGAAACTCCAAACGTCTAAATTTAAAGACGATGCCAACAGTCAGAAAATTTTGAATTTTGGACAGGATGGAAAGTCCTTATTAAAACCCTCAGCTTCCTGCTGGCAGGCAGTCCTCAGGGGAGACCTGAGGATCCTGGTGCACCAGCTCCGGCACTCTCCTGCCTCAGTTTCCCCATGCACGAAGCAAGGACGAGCCTACGCGTTGGGAAGGGGTGAACTCATCTCCAGCACGTGCGTTGCATCAGGGCTGTTGATCCCATCGGTTCCCTTCCAGATGGCCGCAGAGATCCCGACGGAGCCTCAGGCAGCTCCCTCCTGGCTGTGCGAAAGCGGGCGAGAAGCTAGATGGAGCAGAGAGGGTCGGCGGAGGGCTTCCCTCGGCGCTCGCAGACAGCCTCTTCCTTCTCACCAGACGTCTTGGCTGACGGCTTTGCTGCTTCGCCGGCGGGAGAGGCGCCAGCTTTGTCTCCTGGCACATGCCGGCAGCGATGGAGGGCGAGACAGGCGGCGAGCGAAGGGAAGCTGGGTCGAGCCGGCAGCTCAGCCTCCCCTAAGCGCATCTCCAGCACACGGCCCAACCGCCGCCTCTGCCGACAGCTTTATTGCTGCCGAGGGCTGGGAGAGCTCCGTGGGGCGACCTGGCCCCGCACCATCCCTGCTCGACAGCTGCTCGGGCAGGGAGAAGAGTTTCAAAGGAATGGGGGAGAAATCCCCTGGAAAGCGGCTAAGGAAAATTGGCCACCCTCGGGGAAGTTGCTGCTTGGCCTTCCTGCAGCGCAGAGGAAGGCTGGCAGGAAAAACTCCCCAGATGAGCTTTTTCTAACAGGAAAGAAGGAAAAAACCCAAACAAAAAAAGCGCAGAGGTTTGCTAAGGCTGCCCATCAGCTGTTCCCAGCCCTTCCTGCACAGTGCCTCCTAGCCCTGACCCAGGTCCTCCCACAGACAGGGTCTTCCCCCCAGCAGAGCCCAGCACTAGCCCAAAGGTAGTCTTTGATAGCCACAGGAGACTGGGGAGCCAGTAACTGCCCCAGCCTGGAACTACTGGGACAGCCCTGCTTCACTCAGCTCCCCCCTTCCCCCAGACCTTGTTCCTTCTGGGATTTCAGCCATGCAAAATGAACATTATCATTTTTATAAAGTGAAGACACAACATTTCATGGAGGAAAAGGTCTGTGCAGATGGAGAGAACTGCCGTCCTTAACTGGATTTAGTCAAAGACCTGATTTTTTTCCCCCCTTTTCTTTCCACGTTGCCCACAGCAACTCTTGGGCATCCTCACTTGCTCCTGCAACCTCCTGCATCCTCCCCAGGCTCCTGGTACCCACCGTGCTCCGTGCCGTGACCACTGTGGAGCATTGCAGCCGGAGCTCATCACCTTGCAGAGGATACACGAAGCAAAGTGGGGAAATATCTCACGAGAAGGGTGAGCCAGGGCTGCAGTGGAAACAGCCGCGTTGGATGGGATCACGGGAAGACGGGATGGGGGTGGCAGGTCTCTCCAGCCCTGCACGCATCCCACCCACACATCGACATCTGCCACTGCGGGGAGGTCAGGCATGGAAATAGCACCTGGCGATGAGAATATTTGGCCGTGCCGGCAGCCCAGGTAGCTGCTGGGTGCGACGAACGCCGAGGCTGGGAAAGTTTATAAGGTGGGCTGCGGAAAACTGGCCGGCGGCTCTGCAGACAAAGCCTGCCTCCATCCAAAACAAACAGCGCCCGCTCCAAGCACCAGCACATGGGGCTGCAGGGCTCCCAGCTGCCATGGAGAGTGAGGGGGACACTGCAAAGCCAGCTGGAAGTAACTCTGTCCCTTAACCCTCACTGGCCTGGCTGCTTCTGGGCTTGCAGTGCTGCTGGAGAAGGGTCCAGCGGGATGGTTCACTTGCACTCTCAGCAACAAGCCACCAGCCCACGCTACTCCCCCCCTCTGAAACACATAAATGCATCAGTTTTAAGAAAACACGTTAAAAATTCCATATCCGACATTGGCTGTGCTCAAATGCTGAGCCCGGGACCCCTCTGCAGACACAGAGGCCACCCCCCGGCTGCTGCCAGTGATGCCCGAGCACCGACTCCATCTCCCCATCCTCCTGTGCAAATCCACTGGCGGTGCCTGACGCAGCCCCGTCCTGATAAATGCCAGCGCCCAGACGTGACCTAGGTGTGGAGGGCAGTGGTGGGTGATGGCCGAGGGCCAGCCACCCCATTATGAGATCCCCCACTGTTCTCCACAAAGAATAGCCCCTTGTTCTTGCCCCGACGGCTCCCCCTCGGCCAAGGGGGCCGGGGGTAGTGGGGCAGCGCGGTGTCGGGGACAAAACCATCGGTTTGGAGACCCAGAGAGAAAAGAGCCACAAAAGGGGGTCAGACAGGGCTGCCGCAGCCCTTGGCCCGTAGCCGGCAGTACGGGAGCGATGGCTTCACGCCAGGCTGCAAGCAGTCCGAAAGGCAAAGGGCTGCTGCCCCATCCCCACGGAGCTTGGGTTATTCAGCCCCGAGGACCACATCGCACGAGTGGCACGCTGGGGGACAGCGCCAAGGGGGTGTCAGGGGAGCGAGGCGGGTCTCACACATCTGCCTTTCCCTGGCTCGGCAGGGAGCAGTTTGGTTGGGAGCGAGTCCTCCTGCTGCATGGCAGCACCTCATGCTAAGCAGGGGAGGCACCGGGCAGGCATTTGCTTCAAGCTGCGATGAGAGTTTATTTTTCCAGCTAAAATAATTTAATTTAGTGGAAATTTTTCCCCTTCTCAACCTGTCTTCTCCTGTAAGCAGCCCAGCCTTGGGAATGGCTGGTCAGCTGGATAGGAACCAAGCTGGATGGCATGTCAAGGCAGAAGGCACATGCAAAGCCAGCCCAGGTTATGTCATTTATTTTCCAACCGAGCGTAGCTGGGGGGTGCTTGTTTTCTTCTCACCACCAGAACTGTAAGGCCCAAAATATCATTGCTAATGGAATTTACTATTCCTGACGTCAGAGCAGATACATGGGAGGGGGTACACGTACCACCCGCTACGCTGCCCATGCACTAGCATGCACACATTTTGTGTGCTTCTGCAAAGCTCCTGGTTTGCAGCTGGAAATACTGCTTTTGCTGTGCACGCAGAGATATAAAGGGTCTATTTTAGCTGAGCTCGCCCAGCTACTGAAGTTGTAAGGGCTGACATGGCTTTATACATGTTGCCTTGCTGTTCTGACAACTTGAACAGACAGCTTGGCAAAGGTGGGACAAGGTGCACCGAGTGATGTCCACGGCCGGAGCAAAGGCCACTCACCTGCTGGGGTCTCAGCAAAGTCCTCTCCTGGTGAAGATCCTCATACAGCAAGTTCAAGCACCAGCCAAATTCCTCACGGGATGTGGAAGTGTTGGGTATCTGGGCTGAGCCCGTCCACTTGTGGTTTTGCTGATATCTCCCGAACGGCAGAAGTTAATGAGCCTGCAGAAAAAAAAAAAAAAAAAAAAAAAAAAAGGAAAAAAAAAGTTTGCAATACTTTATAACAAGGCTGCCAGCTATATATTATGTTTAATAGGACAGTTATCATATGTTAAATACTGGCATGATTAAAAACATATTTATAAAGGATTAACAGCTCTATAATGGCTACATGTCTGTTCTGAGGCTGTTAAATCCCCCAGAATATGTTTCTAATCATCTATACAATAACCATCTTAATAAATCAGAATTAAAGGCATATTTGGGTGAGCATGGATTCCAGACTGCACCTGGTGGGTTTCTGCAGAGGGGAGGGGGCGGGTGGGTGTGTAACAAAACACAAGAGGCATAAGAGGTTTGAAATAAAAACAACAAATCCAGTGGGGCATGAACATGGAGAGCATTTGATGGACACACCAATGATGTCTGCAAGTGCCACCCCCCCTGGATCCCCACTGACCGCAGGTTGGTGGGACCAAGGCGAGGAGAGGCATCCTGCCTGCCAGCCCAACCGTGCTGCCTCACCGCTGCATCTCCCACCTGCCAAAAAACAAAGCACTGCCAAGAGAACCCCCTCCACAGCCCCCCGGGGCAGGAGAAACCCTCCAGTTTGGAGCTAAAGCACGACAGCACCCAGGACAGGCTACTACCGTGGCTGCTCCAACATTTTTCTTGCACTTCTGTTGGGTGCGTTTCTTGCCCGGCATCACAAGCCCACGCTCCGGCCGCGCTCCCAGGGATGGATTTGGGGCAGTGGTACCCCGCTGCTAGCAAAACGCCCAGGCACAGCGAAGGCATTTAGCAAAAATAAACGCTGAGGCAGAGTTTGAAATGTTTATTTTCCAACTCCAGGCCATTCATCCAGTGACACTGCTCTGTTCCAGTGAGTCTCCCTCTGTTTATATCAGATGATTAATGAGACACAGATTGTCTTTAGCCCTGACGGATGTTGCAGTCACCAGGGGTAAGTACGAATTTGGGCTTGATCTCCCCTTCTCCTCCCACCTCCATCTTCAGCCACCACACCGTCCTGATTGGCCTGGAAAACAGATTTTTCTTCCCGTTTCATGCAATCAAAACCAAGATTTTATTACAGTGGGTTTTTTTCTGGCCTCTTCATCTGCCTTCCGCAACCAACCCTCTTTTGGCTGGAAGCTCTGATAAAATGGGAAAGGGGTTTGAGCTGCAGGAAAAGTGAAGGGACAGATCAAACAACAAAGAAAGGAGGGAACCGGAGAGGAAAGGCAGAAGACAACCTGGTTTTAGCCTGCCCAAAGCATGCTGCTGAATTAGGGGAGAGAGACCTGCCAGGACGCATACGACGATGCCCAAGGGTGCAGCAACCACCGAACGCTATAACCAGTTATAACAAACCAGCCTAAACCCAGTGTGATGCACAGATGCTATTTCCAGGGGGGACAGGGCTTTCCCTGCTCCAGAAAATGCTGTTTCCAACCTCAGCATCATCCTGCTGGGCTACTGACCTGCCCAGCCAACACCTTTCCTACGCGGCACCCAACGGTCCATCTCCCATTTTCCTACAGAAGGAAGATTTGCAAAGCGGCTCAGCTTTCCCCCCCTCAAAAAAACTACTGTAAAACACTCCCATCAGTTTATTTCCAAGCGGCACGTCACAGGGACTGGTGAGCTAGGGCTGAAACCAGAGGCGTGGAGCCTAAACCATGGGTGTGGTAGCTAATTAGCCCCACTAATCAAACATCACTAGATAATCGTGCTGCATAGAGATGGGGAAGCTGTAAGAAAGGGCAGAACATAAATTAATGTGTTCAATTAATAACAGCAGCAAAGACATCTTCACAATGGCGATCAGAAGTGACTTCAGGGCCTTGGGATGGTTGGTAAGGGAATCTGGAACACAGCTTATTTTTCCCCTCTCTCCTTCCCATTGTGGGCAGCAACATGAGAAGACACCGAGGGACCCAGTCTATTAACACATGGCTCCATGGCTGGTGTCCCTGCCACAGATTTGTTTTTTGTGATAATGGGATGGCCAGGCTTGCTGGCATCAGATGGGATTCACCTTTCTCAAAGGGGGAAGAGGGTCTTCACTCACGAGCCAGCGGGTCTTGTTGACAAAGATTTAAACTAGAGGGGGATAACAGCAGGCTTGGCCGTGCCAAGCTGTAGGATGACACGCCAAGGTTAGAGGGACTGGGTGCTGCTGAGGGCTCTCTGCCTGGTGCTCTGGGACGTGCTGGGTACACCTGAAGTCCTACGGAGAAGAGCCAGGAGCCAAGTGGTAACAACAGACGAGGAGAAGGCTGAGGTACTCAACGAATTTTTTCTCTCAGTCTTCATTGGCAACTATCATCCCATACCTCTCGAGGGGGTGGACCGCAGGATGGGCACTGGAGGAGCAAGATCCCTCGCACTGTAAGAGAAGATCAGGTTCATGACCACCTAAGGAACCCGAACACACCTAGATCTATGGGACCTGCTGAGCTGCATCCCAGAGTCCTGAGGGAAAAGGCTGATGGAGTTGCCAAGGCACTCTCCGTGATGTTTGAAAAGTCACAGCAGTCAGGTGAAGTCCCTGGTGAGTGGGAAAAGGGAAACGTTGCACCCGTTTTTAAAAAGGGTTGAAAGGAGGACCCTGGGGACTAGCAACCCGTCAGCTCCACCTCTGCACCTGGGGAGATCATGGGACAGATCCTTCTAGAAGCGGTGTCAAGGCACATGGAGGACAAGGCAGCCCAAGTCCTGCCTGACCAACCTGTGGTTTCACTGGTGAGATGTGCTGAGGCGCCGGCACAGGTTACCCAGAAAGATGCTGCATCCCTGGAAACATTCAAGGTCAGGTTGGACGAGGCTCTGAGCAACCTGGTCTAACTGATGTCGCTGCTCGTTGTGAGGGGGTTGGACTAGATGAGCTTTAAAGGTCCTTTTCAACCCAAACTGTTCCACGATTCTAAATGGGGCTGGACTGACACCAGCTTGAACGTGTCACCGCAACGATGCCTTTGCATCCCCACAAAGTACGGCTCGGGGCAGGAGCAGTTGACACATTTCTCCAGCACTCAAAGCTCAAATTGAAAAGCTGCCATTAACATTAAAAGGAAAAAATAGCTTTTTAAGAACTCCATACGTTTCTATTATTTTTTCCCCTTCCCTTCCTTCTTTCTGATTCACCCTTCTGATATTTTGCTTGGACTCCAATCCTAATGCATTCATCCTTCTTAGCACATTTTTGGGCTGCTTCCACCATTGTTCTTGGAAACTTTTTTTTTTTTTTTTTTTTTTTGGTAAGGACATATATTTAGATAGACAACCTGGTCTCCCACGTTCAAAATCCTACCTCAGGCTGGAAAGGGAAGAGCATATAGAGAGGGAAATGGGGCACCAGGCCAAGGCTGCTGCCCGAGGGTGCGTGTGGCAGGAGGCACGTGCTGCAGGGTTGTGCAAGCGTGTGCATGCAGCTGGGTGGGTATTTGTGCACACGTGTGCGTGCAAGGGGTGTGTGGTAGCTGGGCCCCCAGCACAAGCTGGTGGTTACCTGGCGCTGGGTGACAGGGACCTCTCGGTGTCAGCATCGCCGGTGGGATGTTTGCCTGTGTGTGACATTCGAGGGCACCGTCTCCAGCGTGGAAATGTCTCCCAAAAGCTTTGCCAGCACCAACGGAGGGCTGGTCGCTGCAGCCACCCCCACATCCCGCCCCCCCCCCCCCCCCCAGCCCCCATCAGGGCTTCAACGCAGCACTGTGGCTCCCAAGCATCCCTCTGCACCCCGCTCCACCCCCAGCCCGGGCCAGGGAGGACGTGAGCTGGTCTGCAACAAAGATATCAAATCTATCTGTGGCAAGCTTTTGGGGAAGGGTTATGGGATGCACCAGCTGCAGTCAGCCCACTCCGGTCCCCAGCTAGAGGAGGCTGGGACCGGCCAGGTTGCTACAGATACTGCACTTTGCCAATGGAGCGGGTGGGTTTGGACAGGCTGGTTTTAATAACCCACGAGCACTCAGCCCGCACCCAAACATCTCATTTTAAAAAGGCAGGTTGGAGGCCAAGAAGCACTCGCAGGCTTTTCATAAACACACTTTAATAATCTTCATCAAGAATTTTAATACAGAGCGAGCTGCCTGCCAGGAAATGCATTTACACTGTCAGCTGCCGAGAGAAATAGCACTGCACCACTGCTCAATACCAGAAACACCCTCTCTCCCTGACTCTCAGCTTTTCCCCTCTTCCCCTTTGTATGAAATATGGGGCTGGGGAAACCAGAGGGGCTAAAAACCCCGGCAGGGAGCCAGGCAGCCCCCTGTAGCATCCCCTGAATCGGGATGCAGCCCCTTCGCCTCGCCCCGCCGCGTGCCCACAGTCACCCCGCTCCCATCTCTTGCCGAGCCAGACCTCGGCTGGCCTTATGCTTCACCTCGTTATTTTTTTATTTTTATTTTTCAAATCCTTCTTTCCCGTTAACCTGCTGGAGGTGCTGCGGCAGGCTCTGCGCAGGGCGGTGGCCGGAGGAAGGCTGCGTATTGAGACTATGGGAATAACTGGGGGTTTTACTAGCTACGGATACAGTTACAAAAGCTTTTCTTTCACAGCAAAGATTAACGGGATCAGAAAACATTTCCTTGCTGGCTGTGTTATTAAACAATTAAAGGGATTAGTCGTGGGCTTTACCATCCTCTGGCACATCAGGTTTTGGTTTCTGCCAGAGGCAAAATACCCAATTTGATCTACTCTGAACCCAGAGGGCTGCTTATGGTGGGAATCGTATTTTACAGCCTTTTTCCCAACAGCTGAAAATGCTCCGGCTGTAACCACCCTTCATACGCTGCTCCAAGACACATCCCTGCCCAGCTCAGCCTGCTCTCCCCAGGTAGGGCTGGATGTCACCCCTCTGTGTCCCTGCACAACTGCCCCGAAGCCAAGTGCCACCTGCGGGGAAGGGCTCGGAGACCGGAGCAGGGACCGGGGGAGGTTGGAGAGAAATATCCCAGGGTGACTTCAGCACCAGCAACTCCTTCCACACACTTCTTACCTTATATTACTTGTGGGGAGGGTTTTTGAACACCAGTTCCTGGCATGTTGGAGAGTTTGTCTATTTATAAGTCTGTTCTCAAGTGACTGACAAAAAAGAAAGAATGAAAAAAACCAACCAACCCCACCCCGATCAAGTGAAATAAAATGATGAGATTAGAAATACATGTACCAGATGGCCTCTCTGAACCTCATTTAGCAGAAGTGGGGAATGCCAGCTTTCCAACAGGAACAGCACCATCACCTCTGCTGCTTTCCCTGTCCTTGTGAAGTTCTTGCCTTATTTATTTGCTTGAGATCAGAAAAGCTGAGGGAAGCTGCCCAGCAGAAATACCAACCTTGTGCCAAGCGTTTTGAAGTTTCAGCACAAATTGCCTTTTACAGGCAGGGGTGCGGGGGGAAGAGGTAGAGAAAAGGTCATTTCTGCTTGAGGAAAGCCCCCAGATGCTTCGGAGAGCTGAAGGGGCTTCTTCATCCTGCAGGCAGCCGGTGGAGGGGCAAGGTACCAGCTGGGTTTGGGGAAACGGTGGTGGGAAGGATGGAGGGGAGGTGCCTGGGTGGTTATGGCACGTGTGGACTCCAGCTTTGTTACTGTTAGAGCAACACAGCCTGAAAGATACTGTAACATCAGTAAGAACTTCAAAGATGCTATCCCCCAAACCCTCGCCAGAGCAGACAGAAATCTCCCACGGACTTTCTGAGCAGCACAGCATCCCTCAACTTACAGATACTCGTTACTCTCATTAATGTCCTTTATCAGCAATTTAAGGCATCCACAAAATTGCTTCCACCTCCCCCAAAGCCCTCTCCCTTCCCCTGCCTGACGGATGCTGCAATTCTGCGGCACCATCCATCTATCTACCTGTGCTTGCACACCACCAAGAGCAAACTCGAGGCAGCAAGATCCCCTGGGAAACGATGACCCCAGATCTGGGAGAAAAAGAAACTTACAAAGACCTTCACCAGTGCCACAGGACTCTGTGCAATTGACTGCAACCAGGAGTTTCCTCGGCGTGGAGGAGCGATGGGCAGCGTTTGCCCAGGTACATCCTTGCAGCGCTTCTCCCTGTGCTTGAGGCATCCTAAAAAAACAAGCCCTGGAGCAACGCACAAGCCACAATCGTGCACAGAGTGGCCACGGAGAAAATCTGGGTACCCCAGTGCCTCCCATCAAGCTCGAAGCAGCAGGCTGCACCACCGTGAGCTGCTGCTCCCCGGGGGCTCAGCTTTCCACCAGCCGGTAGAGCAAGATGTTGTACCTTGTTTATGTTTCTATGGTATTACCCTGCCTGCTGGCTCCCATCCTACAGCCCCCACCGGCTAAATCTCTGCGAGGTTAATTTCTAACATGAAAAACGGCCTCCCAAGAGCAACTGCGGTTGATTTAAAATAATAAAAATGGAAATCTCAGATTTGATGACTAATCCCAGGAGACCGGCTTAAATTAGTGCTAACCAATCGGCCGCAAAAGACCAGAGGAAAATTCCTGCTGGACTTCTCTCCTCAGTCCACTCCCTGGCTTCATTTTCCATCCCCAGATCCTTCCAGCCTGCAAACATATACAGTGTTGCCTCGGTAACTCGGAGACGAGATATATGTACATGAAAAAATGAGACAATCTCTTTCCTCAGTGATTGCCCGGAAGGTGGAAACCGGAAACCTATTCTAGTCTTAAAGCAACATCAGCTTGTACCAGACACACTCATAGCCCAACCTGCTCCCACACGTGCCACCTGCAGGTCCCACGTGAACAGAGATAACCATCCCCTTGCAGGCACCCGTCCCCAGACATACCTGTCTCTTCATCCCAAGGGAGGATGCTCAGGACACGCAGATTCACCAAAACACACCCTTTGCCCAAAGGCGTTTTCTTTCTTGCACACACAAACCAGCTTATTCCTCCATCTTCCAGGAGCCCGGGTTCACTTGTGAACTCCACTTTAAGAAGTAAGCACGCCTGCAGCCTAGCCTGGACCAGGCGGGCTCTACTCAGCTGAGCTGTCGCAGAGACACCATCCATCGGTGCTCCGTCTGTGCTACACTTGCTCTTTGAAAAGCTCCTGCATCTCAGGGCTTGTACATGCATGAAAAATAAGCAGGTCTCAAGCACACTAGGAGCTCAAAGCAGGGTACCTATGCTGTACGGTATCTCATACCATCTTTAAATCCTGCCCTGAGTCCTTTGCACAGCACCACCCTTTGCAGCCCACGGTTCCCTCGGAAGAGCAGGGCGGCCAGCTGGGACGTAGATCTCCCGCGGGATGCTGCAGCCATTGCCACCATCCCCACCTGCCTGTGCAACCCCTCTTTGGTGCAGCATCTGCACTGTCACAGGTTATTCCCCCTTTGCTTTGGGTGGAACGAACCCCCGCACTGGACGATTCGTCTGCATTATCAGCAGTTTTCCCTCTCCAACCCCATACCTGAAGGACCTGCCCAACCTGGCCATAATTAAAACACTGGGTCTCATCAACTCCCCGCGATGTCTTGGCTGCAAAAGGACATGATGAAAAGACTGATTCCCCCCACTCCACCTCGGCACCAGCCTCTGCTTCCCTGCAAGCTTTGCCATGAACTGTGGCTATCGGAGCACTCCTTACTCCGACGTTTCCCATCTGGAGTCAATCGCTTCATCGGTCCCCTCAAGGGGCAGGAATCCTGTGGCATGTGCCTGATTGATGAAAACATGAACAACTTCTTACGAATAACAGGAGGGCTCCAAAACAAGGAAAATAGTTGGATCAAGGGGGCATATCATGGATACAGCTGCCTTTCCTCCAGGCACCTCCAGCATCCTTCCCTCCACGCACCTCCAGCATCTTTCCCCCCAGACACCTCCAGCATCCTTTCCTCCAGGCACCTCCAGCATCCTTCCCTCCAGACACCTCCAGCATCCTTCCCTTCACGCACCTCCAGCATCCTTTCCTGAGTCACCCACCCAGGGCTGGGTCCATGAAGTGTTATTCCCCTCCTGCCCAGCCACACAGCACCGTGGTCTACCTCACTGACGGCAGTGTTTTGGGAAAGCCTGGGCAGGCAATGCCCTCTACCCAGTGATGCCCCAGCTGCAAAGTTCATGAGTTATACCCAGGAGATGCTTTTCTGCAGGGTTATCAGGAAGACGGGAAGCACTTTCCTGTGGCTAGGGAGAAGTCAGATGGACCAGCCAGGGACACAGATTTGGGGGCTGCTGTCATGATGGAACAAGAACAAACCTCCTTCACTACCGTACTATAGCTGAGCATGAGCCAAGGCTGGAGGCTCGCAGGGAGACATTCCTTCAGCTCAGCCACCAAGTCCTCTGCCCAGGATGCTGTAAAGAGCTTAAAATGAAATTCTGGCTTCCTCAAAAGCAGCACGGGCTTTGCCACAGGTCTCAGCAGAGCCAAGAAATGACCCCTTGCTTCCAGTCCCACCACCACCTTTTTCAATAAAACACCTCATCTGACATTTGCCCCATCAGCCAATGGATGTGCCTGTTAAAACCCACAGCCCCCTGTGCTGGGGGTATAACCAGATCCTCGGCTGCTCCACCACTGCACCACCTGATATTAAATAACTTTGTCTCACATCGAGATTGTCATTCGCAAAACCAGGACAGCAGCGTTACCACCCGCCTCCAAGCCGTCCGGGAAACTTCCTTCGGGGGTAACTTTGAAATGCAAAACTGGGAGAGTGGAGGATAACACATCATTACTCATACAGACAAGGTGAAATATGCTTTGCCAAAGTGTGAAAAATATTTATATCCA
This sequence comes from Falco punctatus, assembly GCF_963210335.1. Lineage (NCBI taxonomy): Eukaryota > Metazoa > Chordata > Aves > Falconiformes > Falconidae > Falco > Falco punctatus. The sequence continues at coordinate 4,234,532 of NC_137596.1, forward strand.
AATACAAAGTATCTCTCAAGTTTGCAGTTCCCTGCATGCTTGGGAACCTGAGCCGTATTTGTGGAAGCGGCTGCGAAGGTAAGCTCATTTCTGCCATTAAAATGTGCTGGTGCAGGGAAGATGAAGTGAAAAAAAAGGGTGGGAAAATGTGATTTGATCTGCTTTTGAAAGCAATAATAGTTTCACTGAAAAGCCTCACAAACTTTAATGTGTAGGGTGGAGCAGGATTAAGATCATAAATAACTTCCAGAGAAGAAAAATGATGCCCTTTCACATGCTGGTAGCGTGTTATCTTTAAAGCCCAAGCAAGATAAAATAACTGGCTTCAAATATCACCACCATTCATCCAGAAGGATTGTTTTGAAACTTGTTTTACAGGGATCGCTTTTTTCTCCAGACACAGGACGGCCACCTTTGGGCTGGAATGCAGCAGCGGCTTTGCGTGCTGCAGGAGGGGACGGATATTTATCCCACGAAAATGATGAGCTGGTGTGGCAGCTGTTATTGAGAACAACTTCCCTGGAAGGGTAACTAAACACTATATTGGAACACTGGCTGTGAGGCCAGTCTGTAACTAGTAGAGGTGAGGGTGAGGCCTGATCTGGAGGCAGAGCATCTTCTACGTTCAGACCCAGCCTCTGACATGACCAGAGCGAGGATGCTGGATCCCCCCCAGCTCTCCCAGTCCTTTTTCTCTATAGATATTTTTGAAAACTAAGCACCTTGGGCTTTCACCACATGACCCGCTCCACCTCTGAACAAGCCTTTTCTCTTAGACAAAGGCTTGAGATCCAAAGCATAAACCCTACCCCAAAAGCCAGGGTTTTGCATCCCCCTTCCTGGGAGAAGCCAGCCTCCCGGCTGAATTAACCGCATCCCTACAACGGTAGCTGGTTCCTCACCCGTAGCGCTGACGAAGGGCAGAGGTATTATTCAGACCTATTGATCGGTGGCTGGGAATACAGACCCAGGTCCGAGTTAAAATGCAGGTAGAACTTTAGGTAGTCGGGATGCATTTCCTTAAACTGGAATTTAGGCAGGAGTCCAAGACTAACACACACCCCCCGCCGCCGCCTCCCCTCTCGCAAATAGTGCCGAGGGCTCTTTAATGACCACAGTGGTCTAGGCTTGGGTTAATGTCTTATCCATAAGTTATTCAGTATTTCCTTTTAAAGACAAAATAGTTGGAATACCTCTCTTTCTCTCTTTAAATTGCAGTTGCGGCTGCTAGAACAAAAAAAAAATAATACTCGCAGCCCCTGCACTATTTCCATATGCGGCACCGACACCGGGAAGTGTCCGTTTCACGGGAGTCCCACCTCTCGGGTTTTTATGGGAACTCCAGTGTTATCAAGCTTATAGCGGCGCTAATACCTGCAGGGAGGCTGCTTTTATCTCTGCAGGTATTAGCGCAGAGATATTACCATCAGAGCTTGGTGGGGCTGGGAAAAGAGGCTCCCCAGACTGCTGGTCACGTCTCCGTGTATCCCGGGTATTTTGGGGTAGGCGCATCTCCTGGTGCTTCCACCACGGTGACATTGCAGGGGGGATGATGTCCAGGGGATTCCCCAAGGAGCATGAGCTGCACCCGCTGTCCTGAGCCATGCCTGAGTACCAGCCTCGAGCCAGCTGCCGTGATCTGATTTTGCACCAAAACAGCATTCCATACATACAGTCAGCGACCTGACTATATCCTGAACACCCTGGAAAACTGGGAAAGACTAGCCACAGGTCTGGATCCACCCAGCCAGCTCAGGAAAACACGTCTTCTTCCCATGGCAAAGTTTAATTAACATTTTTTTGTCCCCCTTCCTTCAAATTTTTCAGACCTTTGTTGAAAAAACCGAACATGGAAAAGCCAAACACATTTTATTTTCTGGCACCAGAACCCCTCTTGGGAGGCTAATTCCCACGCAACGCATCTCATTGCCGGGGAGATACAGCGTTAGGGACAGACAGACCGACCAGGCAGACGGGGTTTGGCTGGGATGATTACAAAGGGAATCCTTCACTAAGGCTCCAGGATGCAGCCTGAAATCGTGGCTCTTTTTGGCTCCCAAAGGGCAACGTTTTCCCTAGTGCCAGAGAGACTTTAATCCTAACGGGATTTAGGGCTTAGTTTCTTAAGCAATTTGGAAACACGGCCCGGGAATGACTCTCGTATATTGCTGCAAAGCTCTGTGCATGAACTGGCGTGGATACAGGGACCACCACCGACCATCCCCTCCTCCTCTCTTGCACAAATCATTTCACGTGGATGCTTGCAGGTAACAGGGCTTGGATCTTTGCTGAGATGGTCCCAGTGCTACCGGGCCCTCCTCTTCGATACGAGCTGCTAACGGCTACTGTAACGTTACAGCCGCTACCAAGGAGCTGGAAAGGCCATTGCCAGCAGAAGCTTTCCATCCATCCAGAGCACAGACATCAGCTACATTTTTGGAATAGCTCAAGCAATCAGGATTCCAGAGGTATGTCATTAGGAGGGGAAACAAATGACATGGGGTTTGATGTCCTGCGCCACACTCAGTGCTATAAAAACTATATATATACACACATGTGCATACATATAAATACACATACACACATAAAACAAAGGATATTCCATACTTCTGGAAAAAGTGCTCAGTAAGCTCAGTTCCCCTTTAAGCACTCAGTAAAAACATCAGACACAAGGTTAGGCAAAGCACAGCAAGTAAAACTCCACACCATTTCCTTACAGCGGCCTTCCCTCTCCAAAAAAAGTACAAGGAGACCCATTTTCTCGTCTTTCTAACCTCATTATTTTGACGAGGGAATAAAATAACAAGCAGATAAAACAACAACAACAAAAAAAAGGTACTCAGAAACGTCAGTCTGCACGATTTGCAGTGAGAACCTCTGCCTAACCCCTGCCTGCTCTGCCAGGTGCAGCACGTCCAAGCAGCCCACAGCAAAGGTACTTTGGCACCAGTTCGGAGCTCAGCTTAACTGGAACGGGACAAATGTGGCTGAGCTTAAGGCACTGCAGAAGACAACCCCTGGTGAGCTGACAGGGCTGGTTTAAGACTGATGGTTTCTGTCCTGGTGTGCTGAGAGGGGGTTTGCAGGCTGCCGGGTGCTACGAGCGCACACATGAAGCAACACTCCTGTAGCAGGGAGTACAAACATAAACCTCAGCCTTCCTCGTTTACATCCAAGGAGCTAGAACGCCAGGGAGATGCTTGCAGTACTCCTTGGAGGAACCCCCAGTTCTAAACATCAGGCTTGGTGGTTTTATTGCACTCCGCATTGGCCATGAACCCTCCCAGTTACAGCTTCAGGTGCGTTTGGAGTGACGCAGAAAATACAGCCACATACTGTGCTTCAAGCCTCTCCCCCAGTTATTTGCAAGCCACAGCATCCCTCTGACAAATGGTGGGGGGCACCAAGGGCTAAGAGGAAAAAATTGTCCGAAAGCACAGCATTTTCATGAATTTTCGTGAAAGATAAGCAAATGTTCTTGTTGCTGCCCGTTCGTCTCGCCCGCCCTGGACGTGTTTCCAATCTGCAGCAACACATGAGGATGGGATGCGGCAGCCTGGATGGGTCTCCTCCGTCTCCCCTCCCAGGCAGTGTGCCTGCAGATGTCCCCCCCCAGCAGGGTCACCTCCCCAGCAATTTGGCAACACTGGGACATATTGGTGTCGCTTTGCTTGTCCCTCTCCATCCTGCTCTGGTCTTTACACATTTTCCTGGGATGGGGGAAAGCAGTGTAACGCAAACCTGCTGGGGCTTGGCATGAAGCAGGCACATTTCCCCACTTCCACAATGCTTTCTGCACAGGTATCAGCCAGGCTTTCACCTGCACTAGTGCCTCGGCTTATCAGATGGAGGATTATTGCAGCTATTCTGGGGGGAAAAAAGCTTCAAGCCTGGGGGAGGGAAAGGACTCATGCCAGGCGGTGCGGGGACAGAGCTCTTTGCAAAAGCCACACTCAGTCCACAAAATCCCATTTCTTCCTCCAACTTCATCTTTTCTCAGGTTGTACAGCTGATCACAGTCACTGGACCCCGTCTTCTAGAACACCCTCAAAGAAAATTTGTCAAAGGCTCCTAAAAGAAGAAAAAAACCCAACCCCCCCCAAGTCCTGGTCAAATTCCTGACCATCACGAGCCCTGCCATTTCAGCTATCAAACGCGCTCGGGACAAGGGATGTAGAACAGCTCTTCCGAGGCATTAGCACCAAAAAGCACGCACATGGAGGCATTTTCCCTACCCTATTTTCATATTTCTTGACAGGAATGGCAGCAGCTGCAGTGAAAGTGGAAAAGAAAGGCCTGGTCTAGAGCTCTTTGATATGTTGGTAAGCTCTCCTAAATGCTCATTTGCATTTGGATCGAGGATATGGGTCGCTTCGAAGCCTGTCGAGAAACATATTTTGGTTTTGTGCAAAAATGTCAGTGAAAGAAAAAACGTTTCCTTTGATATTTCCCTTTAAAAGGTTTCAGGCTTCCTTTGAAAAGAATATGCCAGAACCTTGCAAGAGGAGAAATATCCAGTTTGGACATTGCTAACAGAAAACTTTTATTTGAAAATAATATTATTTTTTCCCCCCTAGGATCCCTCTCATCTCGTCTTCCCCCTCCCTCTGCTTGAACGACAAATTGTTTCCATCTCCAGATTAGCACGTACCGAGTCCAGATTAATTCCTTCATTCCTGCCAGGTGCAGCTCCGGTTTGGCTGCAGAAGCCAGTGGATCGAGAGGAAGATCCCACATTTCACTGGAGATGTTTCACCGCCCTAGTCCGGCGCCAAGCACTTACCGACACCAAGGGTCCCTGTTGCTTTGCTGAGCCACCTCCCTCTTTTCTAGTCTGGTGAAGAGGCAGATAACTATAAATTGATGATGGCACGTCCTAGGAGAGGGTCAAGATCCCTGCTTTGACGGTGCAACGAACTTCTGAGTGAGGGTCAACGCGGGGCTGGCTGGGATGCTTATTTTATGTCATCTGGTAGGGAGATGCTAATTCACAACAGTCTAAATTCAGCTAAAACAAATTGCTCACGTCAGGAGGTTGGATGGGGAATACCTGGTCCAGCTCTCCCCCCCAACCCCGGCCAAAGATCTGAATATTCAGATGATTTTACCTTGCACATTCCAGGCAGATAACCTGACCCGGAGCCTCCTCTGCGCAAGACCTGCCTCCAGCTGGCTGTTTGAGCTTTTAATAATTATTCTTCGCTCTCTATTGCCCTAGAGAGCCCGTGTTCAAGTCCTACCTCTGCTGTTATACTGCCTTCAAGGGCTTAACCCAAAAAGGCAGGTCTGGAGAGGGGTGACACCTCCTCCAGTTCAGAACCGGTTCAGATTTAAGGTCGTGTTGCTTTACTTCTACAGGACTCACTGGGCACTTGGCAGAGTCTGGCCCCATGCACCAACTTCCAGGCTGCTCCTGCATCCCAGAGGAGAGGACAGAGCTAAAGCAGGGGGTGAGACCCAGCTGTGGGCTGCTCCGTGGCCGTGTCACCCCTGCTCCCACCTCTGGGACTGGAGAAGCCCTCCCCTGCAAAGGGCTTTGGGCTCCCAGATGAATGGCACTATTGAGCTGCCTGTTACTAAACATCTCTCTGGCTCCGAATCACTACACAAATGATTTTTTTTGGATGCCTCCAGTCACCAGTAAAAGTTTCCCTTGTTTTCATCTTCCCAGCAGCTCCCAGCCACAGCAGAATGCTCTTCTCCTGCCAGCCGGGCCAGAAAAACAGGAAAGGCCAGAAAAATCACCCAAAAAATAGGTGTCGCGCCACTCACAGCCACCCTCCGCCAGCACCCGCGGGGTTTGCTGCACCCACTGGCTATCCTGCAGGCAAATCGTGGATATTTGGGGAGTGAAAAGCAGAAATCAAGGCAGGGGGAAGGCTGGACTTGTCACCCTGGGTACACCTGAATGCCTTTTTTTTTCCTGAAACATTTTCAGAGATCTGCAAATAGCACAACGCATCACGAGTTCACGCTGGGTTTGCAAATTGTTCCAAAAGGAAACAGTTTTGAGGGAGTAAAAATAGTCCCCTCGCACTTTTTCAGACGACCTGGACACAGGTTTGGCTTCTCTCACGCCTATGATTTTCTGATTCCAAGTACATTGCTGCTTCTAAATTTTCACCTTTTAAATTTAGTTGCAAGAAGGAGAATGGAAGTGGAAAAAAAAATCCCTACAGACTAAAGCAAGTCTTGATTCGATAAGAAACCCTTCAGATTTTTATTTTTTTTTTTTTACTAGCTGAGAAAAATCCACAGAATTATTTGGACTGAGCCACAAGCACTTTCTTAATTAGTAAGCTTTTAGGAGCTGCCCGTAAACCACAGAAACCATTATTCACACAGGTCAGGCTTTGTATACCTGACCCGGGAAACCTCGCAGAAGGCAGAATTTAAGACTTCCTGAAAATTAGGTCAAGCCAAGCTTTTCAGATGGGTCCTCACAGTCACCGGGCACTTGGGGAAAAAAGCTTTAACCTCAGCCTAAAGAGCTGCAGATGCCACGAGGGGGTTTGGTCTGGAACTCACTCATCTGACAACTTGTCGCTTCATGAGATGCCAGTATTAGCTCAAGTTCGTAAGGCATTTTTTTAAGATGTTTTCACGTGAAGTTTGCGAGCGTGGGATGAACAGATGGGCTGGGGACCAAGGTTTGGTCATCCTGGCTACGCGGGATTTGGATGCGGGTGAGGCCATTGCTCGCCCTTTGCATCCAAAGCCTGGGGTGTGGGAATTGGCAGTGGCGGAGGTCGAGAGGGGAAATTTGGGTGGACCCCGTGCCGCAAAGGTGGATGGGCAGCCACCGCCGGGCTGACATCACCCCCACTTACGTGGGCTGAGGATGATTTAAAGCAGGCGTGGGGCTGGGTGGGCCTGGGTGCTAAATTGGTGGGCTGCTGCCTGCCCGAAATTATGCCCCGGGGGTTCGGGGCTGAAACACCACAGCATCCTCTGAAACAACCCCAGAGCAAGCAGTGAGTCAGGGAGGGAAATAAACCAAGGGGCTACTTACTGCAGCCACCGACCTCAGGCTCTTCCCCCCAAAATCTGGAAAATATCCAGTCCTCCGCTAACTTAAAGGTAGCGCCAGTAATCAGGAGTTATTTATTATTATTATTTTTTTTTAAACCGTTACTGCCCTCAGAGTGGGTTTACCCAACCAGAAAAGAAGCTAAAACACGTAGGTGTGAGCAAGCTGGCTTCCCCTGGAGAAATAAGAGAGCGAACGCAGAGCTCATGCCTGTAATTTGAGGGGAGGGTTTTTTTTTTCTGAACATAATAGGTTTGTGGCCTCGGTGGTTAAAACAGGGGAAGGAAAAAAAAAAACCAACAAACCAAAAACCCAAAGCAGGAGAAATTTGCAGTTTGGGTCAAAAGTAACTCTTTGGAGAGTTTTCAGAAAAAAAGCCAAATATAAACAAAACTGCTTTGGGTCAACTTCATAATTTCTCTGATTTAAAACAGTATTCTGTTTCTCTTTGATTCATTCTTTTAATTTGGTAGTTTATTCTTTTCATTTAATAGAACGTTTTATTCTCTAGTTGGGTCAATTTTTGAAAATCCCCTCTACAGAAACAAGGGTCAAAAGGGTTTATTTTGAAAAATGTCAAAGCAAAACATTTCTACATCAAAAAAAAGAGACCCCTTTCTGGCCAAAACGTACTTGTCAAATTAGATTGGTATTTGTGAGTCATTTCTCCACCACATTTTTTAGTGAATTTACTATTTGTCAAAAAAAAAAAAAAAAAAAAAAAAAAAAGGTGAACCTTCCTCTAACGAAAGCACATATACATTGGGTTCACATAAACATATTTCCCGAAGAAAAGGTATTGGAAAGGTCTCCCACTTACTTTGCATTTGTTTCAGCATCTGTCCCTGCACAAACCGGGTGTAAAATAGGGGCGCACAGACAAAATACAGACACAGACACCCCCTGCCTCCCTTCCTAGTTGTATTTCTCCGGCAAGCCCTGGGGAACCAGAAGCCAGCCCCACGGAGCAGAGCCATCAGGGTAACATATTTCAGCAGATATGCTTTTAGGTTTATTTAAACTTCAAAGCTGGGTGCGGTGAATGGGATTGTTCAGGAAAAAAAACCACGGGTAATGCTGGCATCTCTCCGACAGCCCGACCATGAGCAGGATGTTAATACATATTTTTTTCCCCTCCTTTCCTACCCCAAAAGGCCCTTCTACTTTAGAGAGACTTTCTCCTCCCTCAAATGATTTTAAAGACTTCAACAAAACCTTCTGATTGCCTAAGTCAGAAGAAGAAACGGCACGTGCTTACACGTGAACCATCAAGTTCATCACCTTAGTCCCTGCCACTGGGGCGAAAGTGGGTTTTCGAAGTCTCTGCTTCTGATGAAAGAGAAAAATAACTGTGAAACAACCACAAGGGTCTACCCAACACTGAAAACGTAAGCATCTCCAGCCTCTAGATTTAATAAACAGCAAGTTTTCACGCTTGTCAGCTCCAGATAACTTTGGGCAGCTGCGGAGGATGAGATCAGCCCATGCACCCTTGCACAGGAGAGCAGCAGACCCACGCTCCGGTGGGAAAAACGGACCTTTCTGGCCCATCCCCTGTACACCCATCCCAATGAACAGCATTTCTGGGGAGGCTCTGCTAGCATTCACTGCCCAGGAATAGCCCCCCTCTCCAAATCAGCCCAAAGTCACATGGGATGCACATGGCAAAGCCACCAGCTCACCAGGTGATGATTTGTCCCTGGGAATTAAATGCACCAGTCCCAGCAGTCCAGAAAAAACAACACAGGGACAATTTAACATCCAGGGAAGGTATTAAAGGCAAGAGCTGTAATTACAAGCTCTGATAACGCTCCTGGAGTCCCCCGGCGCTGCTGCTTTGCTCCGTGATTCTTCCTTCCAGGCTGAACTACAACCCCCCTGCCCCCCCCCCCGCCCCAGGATGGCTTGAAAAATGTCCATTAAATCATTTTTCCAAGGGAAGATTGTGCTTTCATTTAAACAGGAAAAGCTCACCGAAAGCATCTGATATCCTTGAAAGTGTTTGACTTGTTTTACTGAAAAATGAAAAGACTAAAACCTGAAAATCGAGAAATTCCATTTTGAGGAGAGAATGATCGAGTTTTGGTCACTACTACCTTTTTTCTTTTCCAACAAAAGTTAACATTTTCCCTTTTTTTTCCCCCCAGACACATCACCAAGGAACATTTCTCCTGGGCGGGCAGCACGTGGACCTTAACTTTGCATCCAGGCATCTGCGTAAGACCAGAGACACATGGACTATGATTATCAGCAGCCTGGACAAGGATCTGAAAGCATTGCCTGAGCCTGGCCATGTTTACAAGACCACCGGAGCACATAACAAGGACAGTTTGTCTCCACAGAGATGCAAATTGTTTAAAATAAAAAAAACCAAAACATTTTAGCAGCCGTGCTCTTTGCAGGCAGTAAGGAGAGGGACCACCGCAAGCACGTAGGCTGACACCGATGTCTACCCCCAGAGCAGCAGCTCTTGGAAGCTTTCTCGGGTTTATTCTGCATCGTCTGCCTGCGGATCGGAGAGTAAACAGCACGGTTCCTCGCGAAGGAGGAAGGGCAAGACCTCTGTGTGTACAGAGATGCTGTGGATGCAAACAGATCCCATGCTGCTCTCCAGCTCCCTTGCTTTTGCAACGACTAGCCCACCATATAACATAAACACGCGGCCTTTCTCCAAATCCTTCTTCCTAAACCCTCTGCTGTTACGGGACAGGAGGCTATCTTCACTAAGATTGACTAAACCCCCCACGTTTGCACTGTTAATGGCATTAAAAAAAGCTTTAGATTCAGCTGTTCTGAAAGCAGACTTCCATCTCCCCCACTCCCTGAAGCTCAATCAACGCTTTGGTCTCCCCTGAATAATTCATGTTGTTTCCCAAGGTTGTTGTTTTTCTTCTTCCCGTGAAGGCAGCCTATGAATACACCTGCTTGTTCTTGATTTTCTTAATGAATAATCCTGAATTATCCATGAAATGCTAAATGGCACCATGATCTCATCAGGCATTAACCATGCATGAGACAAGCTTAGCAACCGGGCAAAACACAGCAGCCCAAGCTGGAGACCACTTCAGACAAAGATGGACTTTCTGAGCACTTAGCGAGGCTGGAAACAAAAATATCTTCCCTGGCGATAAGGACATCAGCACCAGGAGAGATGAAAGAGGCTCGGATAGGGCTGGGGCTGTATGTGTAGCGCTTGCGGGTTTCACTCCCACCCTGACAAGCTAGCTCAGACTTGGTTACATCCTATTTCGCTTTTTTTTTTTTTTTTTTTGTCCCGTCTCCCCCATTTCTGGGCTGTCTGCTGCAGTAGAAGCATCTGCGGGATGGGCCTACCGCTTCCAGTCAATGCTTTTTCAAGGGCGTCACGAGCAGAAACAGCCTCAACTTGGGGAAATTTTCTACTTCATTTAGACTCAACTATCAGAAAATTTTCATTGCTGGCTTGGGTATTGAGAAAAAAAAAGCAAATAAACACTTAAACACCCTTCTCCCTTTCCCTTCCCTATTCCTAGTCTCAATTTCCCACGTTTTCACTGTGGGTTACACTCTGTCCCAACTCCTTCGGGCAAGAAGGCTGCAGCTTGTTTTTAAACCTGTCCTTGCTGGGGTGTTAGGGGTGATTTAAATCTGGCTGCGAGCAGCTGGGACCGGCACCCAACCAACACCCCAGATGCTCATGCGTGGATGCAGCACACCCTGCAATTTATTCCCGATATAGGCAGGACAGAAATCTCTAACCTACTCGGGTCTTTTCCTTCTCACTGAACTCCCGACCCAAAGGAAAAACAGCACAAGAGAAATCAGGGGAGGAGCGGGGTGGCAGCGCTTGGCGTTTTTGTACGAGCAAAGGGGCAGCCGTGCCAGGGAGGAGGGCTGGAGCAGGGACCTGCAGGCACAGGACCATCGTATTTCACCAGTAAAGAACCCATCAAGCTCCTTGATCCACCTGGCAGCCCTGAAGAGCTGGGTGTTTGCAGATGAGGAAACTGAGACACATGGTCTAAATGAAACGGCAGGAGCCCTGGAGGCTCCCGGTCCCTGCTGACTCCGTTCAGAGCAAGGTGCAAGTAAGATGCTCTTTGAATTGCTCTTTGCACTGGTACATAGCAGCAAAGCAACAGCACTGGGGAAACCGAGCCACCGAAGGAGCTGGGAGACTCGCTCAAACCCAGAAGCAAACCCTGCGGCAAGGTCGGGTACTTTAGTTGCAATAACCCGAGACGAGACGTCGTTTAATCACAAAACCATTTCTCCCCTCTGCCCAAGGAGCCTGGTGTGCTTCATTCCCATTCTGATCAAAGCCAGCGTGAGCTGTAAAATAAGGATGGTTTACAGTTATCTAATCATCAGCTTTGCAGTCCCTAGACACACTGGAGCCAAAGGTTTGAGTCCCACCAGGATTCACAAGGTTGTTTTGCTTTAGGAGGTTCCCTTCTGGTGAGAGCTTTAACCTCCAGCTCTGTGCTGGGGAGATGTGTCCTGCGCAGGAACAGGCAGGTAGGGAACTGCAGCCCGGCCCCAAATCGTCTCTTTTTCTGTACTGTTTTGAGGTCCATGAGCTCCATCGTCTGCTCCACAGACATCCTTACACTCCAGGGCCAAATTCTGCAAAGCACTTCAGCGCGTTTCCATGGGAAGAGGCTGCTAATTCCATATTTAAACGGATCCCGATCCTGAGCTCCCATACCCTGTGCGCCGACCCAGCGGCTTGCACGGCACTCCTTGATCCGGAGGGAACGGAGTGATTAATGAATGCTAAGCAAAACACTTCTGCAAGCTGTCGTGAGAAAGCGATCGTGTGAAGGAGAAGAGCTTAGCTAGTAACTTACAAAGCTCAGCCTCACTCCAGTTAACCCTGCTCCACCAGTACACCCTTGAACACAACCTGCTCTTTCTAAGCCGGGCATTAAAAGTCCAGTTGGCAGCTAGGCTAGCAAAGCCCAAGCCAAACGCAAGAAAGCTGGAGCAGCTCTTCCAACTTTAAGCATGGCCCTAAAGACACAACCACGCACACGGGTGCAACCCCCCCCCACTCACAAACCAGTTACCCTCCCTTCGTGTTCTCTTGCTGTCTGGGCTCACCGAGATTCTTCGAGACAGACCCTGGCAGTGTTCTCGCACTTTGGCACACAGCATCTCTGCTCAGAGCTGGTGCCACATGAGCCAGCCCCTTCCCTGGCAGCCTTTGGAGGAGCAGCCGCTCTTTGCACAGACCTAGTCACCTCCTAACACCGAAACAGGATTTCCAGGCTCAGGGTGGAATGAGAAAGCAGCTGTAAAACCCCCTTTCTCTTATTTTCTCCATCTTCAGCGCAGGGAGAAGGATTTTGTTGTATTTGCACAGCAGATACAATCCTGTGCAGGGGGCTTTGATCTCTTTGAAGCCTCCAGCTGATACTTTAGAGCCTCACTAAACTCTCATTGATCAGGTATACAATCAGAAAGGGGGACACACCACCCCCACCCCCCCATCATCAGGATCTTTTTACAGAAAATATTTATTTTGCCATCTCCTTGCTTTTCTGGATGGCTCTGAAGAGCCTGAGCGAGATCAGAGTCTAATGCCCTGTCTACTTAGCAAAACTGTTATGCTTGCTATTTAGGGATGCCATTCCATACTCAGGCTTTTCCGCTGGAGCCAAATATTTATCGTGTCTGGAGTAACTAGCTTGTAAAATGCGGAGGTGGGAAGTTTGTTTTTCTTGTTGAATAGGCTTTGGAGCATTTCAGGCTTTGCCTTTTGCCTGCTTTGTGCGCAGAAGTCTAAAAGTCCACAAGAGGTAAGCGGTGGTGGTGGTTACAGCAGGATCTAAAAACATCCCCAGTTTAGCTGACACTGAAGCAGTGAATGTACAGACCCAACACATCTCAGACTACAGCAGCAAAACTTAGCCCAGCTGCAAGCACAGGAATTCATGGAAATAAACTCCACCTCAATATAACACCAGGAATATCCTCAAAGGCCAGCCCAAAAGATAGTTTCGGCCAAAAATTGTGTTTTCTTTTCTGGTTTTTTTTGGGACACCCCCCCCCCCCCCAAAAAAAAAAAAAAAAAAAAAAAAAGAAAAAAAGAATCACAGCTGATTTTGTTTTCCATTGAACACAGAAATATTCTGCAAAAACATCTCACATTTTCCAGACAATTCAGAGCAACACTTGGTGCTAAAACGTTCTCGACCCATTTCACCATCAACTATTGAGGGAGCCAACTCCTTATTGCTGGATCCTGTTCATCCCTGGCAAGGAGCCGATGAATTCAGGGAGGAATCGGGTTCATTTTGTCCAGTTCTAAGACAGAGACGTCAGAAGGCACAGGCACGGCCACATTACAGCCCAATTCTCAGCTCACAGAATCATTTTATTGATTTCAAAGTGTCCTCTGAGCTGGCAGAGAAATCAGAGCCTGACCCGTGCTCATACACGCTTGTGTGTGACACGTTGGGCTGATGTAGCTCAGCACGTTTCTGAAGGAATGTTTTCTTAAGTACCACGTATATTTAAAACACTGGAGATGCAGTCATCCACTACTGAAGGAGAGAGAAGCGGGGATGATGTTAATTCTCAAAAGTAAATTGAGGGAAAAAAAAATAAAATAATAGCTGGAGAGTCAGTGAAGCAAGAAGCGAGAGGCAGGTCAGCCCAGATGGTAAGGGAAGCTGGAAGAGGGCAGCGAGGGCTGGCCGGGAACGCAGCTGGGACTTGGAGGATTACAAGGAACTGGGAGAGGAACAGAGGGAGTTCAAGGGGTCCAGGTCAGGGGGACATGTTAAGTGGATTTAAGGGAAGAGAATTGATGTAAGTCCCATGCTTCGGGCTTAGAAGAAGGTCTGATTCATCCCGATGCCGTGTCATTTTTCCAGGTCAGCCTAAGGTCTGTGAAAGCAGGCTGACCAGCAATCCTGCCGTGCCTTTGTGCCCTTCGGTGCAGGGACACCGCGTACAACCCAGAGGCAGGAGAGGTCTGACCTGCACTGGACCATCTCCAAAGCCAGCTCCATCAAAGCAAACAGAGCCTTGGAGACACAACCGAAAGGCTGCACAGCTAGGGAGCTGCAACCCACTGCATTTATGGACTGGATATTCCCGGGAAGGACTGGAGCTGATTGTTACAGCCTTGAAAACCAGTTTGCATGAGCAAGCTGTGCCAGGAAGACAGGGAAAATGGAAACTAACCCACCTAAGAAAGCAAACTGCAGAGCTCTGCAGCCGCTGGGCAGCCAGGAAGACGTACGGGTGGTAAAATAGTAGTGGGACAGGCCACGGTAATGGCTTTCCAATGGCTCGGGATTTTGGTGTAGGTTGTCCTGAGATTTTCCCAGCCAAACCCCTTGGCTTAATATACTTTGGATATTTGTGCCCAGCTGTTATTGTTATTTTACCATGGTTTTTATCACCACCTAATAGAGTGGGATTCCTTTTTGGCGTCCTTTGCTCCTGCCTGCTCGCCTGAGTCCCAAAGCAACGCACGGTCCCTGGCTGGCTTTCCATACTCGCTGCTTACTAAACGCAGGGACAACCAAGAGGTACCTGCGCCCAGACTCGCAGCCCGATTCTACAAGGACACACGCAGCTCTGGGCATGCAAGACACCCCTGTGGTTTTGGTAGGCAGGGGTTAAGCAGCAGCAGCAAAGCCAAAGTGCTAAGGTCTTTATCTGAACGCTCACGAAGCCGCAGCCCTCACAAGGAATTAAAGCAGCGTGGAAAAAGCCAGTTGTGTGCGATGCCCACCCACAGAGAGGGGACTGCAAGGTTGGGACCCGGCGCTGCATCGCAGCATGCTGCAATGGCTCGAGGTAGGGAGAGGAGCCCCCCTCCTTCGGGTGCTGCAGGGGGAATAGCGGGGCAGAGGCTGCGTTCCACTCAGCGGGAGGATAGCAGGGCTGAAGCAGCCTCTTCCTCCTCCCAAATTACTACTGCAAGCAAGTCTTAGACGACGTTGCAGCAACCTCGGCCAGTTCTCCTTCTTACCCCGCACCAACCCTCCTCGCTATAAAATAGCGGCGCGTTCCTACCGCGTCCCTCCTCCAAAGGTTGCTCAGGTGCCCCAGCCCTGACATAAGCTTCACGCAGACAAACGCAAACAGATCCCAGGGCAGGATCAGGCCTTCAGGGAAGGCATCCTTCGCCCCTCCAACGGCTTGCAAATACTGGCTTGCAAGAGGTCTTAAAAAAAATAAAGCTGAATTCCAGTATATTCCATTACACCATATAGTCTCAGATTAAGGTTCCCAAGCATGCCTTTAATTTAAGCTTAATAAAGCTGTTATTGTCCAGTCATTAATGACTGCTTATTAAAAGCATATTTATTGCATGTGGTGCTGAGAGATCTCACAGAGAGAGCCCGAGGCAACAATCCCTACCTCCACCCCGTAGCATTTAATGAGAGATACATGTGCACGGGACCGTTAATTCACAGCGAGTATGTTTCTAATAAGCACTTGTGCCTCAGCTGAGGTAGCGTGCACGCATACCTGCGTGTGCACCGACACAAGAGGTAAATGAAACGCAGATTTAGAAACTATGCTCCGACAGCGTTAGCGACTGCTTTGGGACTGGATGAAAACCCGTTACAGCGTCACACCTAGCAAAAGTCAGGTTTTGCCCTATATTAATAACAGTTTCAGAGATATTTAGTATGGGTGGTGGGCAGGGTCCAGAGCCCACCGCATCCTCCCTGTTGCCCAGCGTTGGCCCCTAATTAGACACCGGGGCTGCAGGCCTGAAAACGAATTTTATTCTAAGATGTTGACAGACTCGCCCAGATCAGAGATAGAACAGTACCAGGGAAAAAGCCCTGTGCGCCTTTTGCTTCACACAGTCCAAAGATAAGAAATAATCCAGTATTAATGTAAGGCAAGCTGGCATTGCTGATTTTTATGAACAGGACCTGCAGAAAGCAAAAGCCTCGTGCATCCCAGAAATGACATTTTCAATTCCATGCCTATAAACCCCGAGACCGCTGTTTTTGGTGCTATAATTCCAGTTACTGAAACATCAAGATTCTTAGCCACACCACAGATAAGCAAAATACACAAGGAAGAGGAGGGAGGGGGGGTTACAGGCAATCTGCTGGGAATGGCATCTTACCCCAGCACCCACCCCTCTGCTCTGTGTGCCTGGAACATCCAAACCCTGTGTCCTGAGCACCCCCCCCCGAGGGCAGTCAGTCCGTAAGGGAACAGCTCGGGATAGGGATTTACAGCGAAATCGATGGGCACTCTGTGCCTGCCGAACGCCTCGGACCTGCCAGGCATTATTTTACCATATTATTATACCAGCTTATGTTGTGAGGGGGACGCTTGTCCCTCTTTGGGACTGTTTACCCTGTCAAACAGTGGTGCCTCGGATGCACAAACCACCGGCGCCCACCTGCATCACTTCACCCACCTCCCCAGAGCCACCCAACCCACTCGCCCAGGTTTATTTGCTCAGCTCAATGAGCCTTACTGTCTGTCAGGGTGGTTTTTTGGTTTTTTTTTTTTTTTTTTTAGGTTTGATTTTTGGAGCATTCAAAAATGCTCCCCCACCCCCTTTTCCCTTTCTGTTTTCCCTTGCAGCAGCTTAGCCAGAGGTTGGGGGTAGGAAACTGCCAGAAAAGCTCCTAACAACCCTCTTTGGAGACAGGGTTTATACACTCAGCTGTCCCTTGTAAACTAAGCCCTGTGTGAGATTTTTTCCCAAACCTTTCAATCCCCCCTCCTTGCCCTCACCCCTCCTGCTTTGCTCACGCTGCAAGTATGCAGAAAAAAATACTTTGGTACAAGAATGTCCTTTTGTGCTACAGCAGAGAGGGGGCAAAAGGAAAAATAAAACAACTCGGGCTGCAAAGAGGCAGGGGGGGAGCATCAATACGGCTTTGGCTGTCCTTCCCTGGGGGGCTTTGCCAGACAGGGAAAGGTCCCTTATCCAGATCCAGGTCCCCCAGACTGCATCATGGCCAAAACCTTCTTCACCACGGCAGCACCGTCACCACCATGATCCGTAAGTGGAAGTGACAGCACAGGGGTTTCTGCTGGGATCGTTTTCCCGCAGCCTGCGCATGGGGGGGTTCAAATCACACCTGAGCGGACAAGGTCGAGGTCTACAAAAGGAGCAGTCCTTGGTAGGCACTAGCCAGCCAGAGACGGAGCAGGAAAGGGGAGTTTCATGCAGGGTGGGGAGATATTGCTTCTCCATGGAAGCTTCATTGGTGCTAACAGGGTGGGATCCCACTTGTTTTAGCTGGGGAGGGGAGCAGTCCTGCTCGCATCCCCCTCTGGGGATCTTGGTGTGCATGGGGAGAGGAGAAGACAGCCACCATCCCCACAGGATCCAGTGTGGCTCAAACAGTTTGGAAAAGGGGAAACACTAAGCATTTTCCGGCTTGGCGCATGATTTTTTTTTTTTTTTTTTTAAAAACACAACAAAAAAACCCCAAAACCAAAACAAAAAAAACCCACCAGAATTTGCTCTGTTGTGGCCAGAGCGGATGTGTCAGCACAGCAAGTCTTCAGGGTAAAGGATTTCTGGCTCCGGTTGGGACAGACTCACGGCACAGAGAAGAGGGTCCCTGCTGACCAGATGTGCGTTCTCCACGTGCCCGGGAGAAGCAGCTCCTGCTGATTTGGCCAAGCCAGGGAGCTGCTGTCACCTCCCCGCCTCACCAGCCCCAGGGGGGATGAAGCACAGGGGATGGCAGCAGGTGCCCTGCAGCGGCTGTGCCAGGGAGTTGGCAGCACCCAGCATCACTCAGAGCATCCTTCACACAAGCCCAGGTCCCCGTGCCCCACCATGAGCTCAGGAAAAGCTCAGGGCCAGGTGATGCCGTCCCCGGAGCCATCACATCATGCGAAGGCATCGCCCCTATCAAAGCAGGTGTGAGCCTCCACGCTGGGGTCTCGCTGTCCTCCCGGCTGTTCGCTGACATCTGGGTGATAGATGAGCACCACGACTCCAGCTACGCTGCCTCTCCAGCACAGCCTGGGCCTCGAGCCCGAGAGTTTCGCTCCCTGAGTTAATGGAAATATTATACACATGGAGCTGGCCCCTTCCCAAAGGCACTCCTGCCTTGCAGAGGGAGCCGCTCCTCGTGGCGCTCTGCTCCGCAGATGGATGCACTGGAGGGGATGGAGGGAAGAAGGAGCCAAGAGGCATTTGACAGGCAGCAGGACACAGCAAAGAGCACTCCACTCATCTGTCATCCTCGTGGTGGCAGGAAAACAACTGGCCCTCTCCCGCAGCCCAGAAAAGCTCTTTCCAAGGTGCTTGGGCAAGATGGAGCCCAGGGCTCACCCATCACTTCAGGCACGAGGTGCAAAAGCAGCGGGACTCATCCCTCCCCAGGTTGTCCTGCGCTAAGGTGCCAACCAAGAGAAGTAAAACCCCTGAAGACCCCACGAGTTCAAGCTTTGCTTGGTACGACGAGCCAAAATTCAGAAGAGGTCAGAAAGCCATTTCTGCCATCAGAGCATCCCTGATAGCTGTGATGCCTGCGGCTTTTTTAAACCACGTGCAATGCCCTGGCCTTCCAGCCCAGCCATGGAGTCCAAACCCAAGGAGGGTCTTGTTTTTATTAAAATGTTTTACATCTTTTACAACCTCTTTGCCAGCTGGACAGCCGTGCTCTCAGGGTAATTATATGCATCATTCTAAACATCATCTGAAATGAAAGGACTTCATTTAATTAGGTTATTTAAATGACACGTTTGGTGGAAAAAGCCAAGCAGACTTAACAGGATATTTAATGCGCGCGTTAGTTTGCATGCGTACAGAACATTATCTGAAAGCCTTGGAAATTAACGGCAAGACTTCTGTTGACTTCAGGGGCTGTGGACCAGATGTTGGCAAGGAAACGTTCAGAGATGATACAGGGAGCTGCCACCTGGACAGCGCGGGCACCGCTGCTGCGCAGGAGGTTACCGAAGGGGAATTGTCACTTTGGTCAGAAGTCTGTGGTTTCTCTCCCCTACAAAAATAGCACTGCAGCAAGTTTCATCAAATTGTTTTTTTCCTCCTCTTTTCCTCTGTGTGGAAAAGAAATCGGAAAGAGGCTTTAAAAAGGGAAAATTCCTTCCCTTCAGCAAAACCAAATGTGAAAGCAAGTCTGTTGTTGAAAAATAAGAAAATGTTGTACCAAAACAAAGAGGTGTAGTTCCGAATCTTTTCACTCCTTACTCCCACATCTGAAAAGCCTAAGTGCAGATTTTAAGCCTATTTTAGAAGCATGACAGGAAATACTTCCAACTTCATTGCTCTCTAAAAAAAAACGCTCTGCAGGTGCGAAAGGCAGCGGATGCACAGGGCATCCGCAGATGGGAAGATACAATCCGAGGCATCACACCAAGTACAGCATTATTAAAAAAACCCAACAACCGCCACCCACTTTGCACAGACAAGCTGCATTTGACCTTTTCAGATGGTATTACACCCATCCTGCTGGAATACGGCTAGCCGAAACAGCTTCTCTTTCTGCGTATGCAAACGTAATCAGTTGAGAGCCAATTCCTATATGCCATATTGAATATTTTCCCACTGAAACACGGAGCAGCAACTGCAACAGAGAGACAAAGGGAAGAGAAAATACAGAGAACTATCCTTGAGAGACAGATAGGAAAGACATCTGTAATGCCTAAATGGGAAATCATTGGAAAATTTTCAGATTTCACTAACTGCGTAAACTGTTTTGAAACATCCTTTTACTTTTTCCTAGCGGATGCTGCTTCTAACAATTCCCAGTTTCTCATCGAGAATGATGAGGAACTAACCTTTCATCTTTTTCCTAGATGCAACCCAAAGTTACTACCATCCGTAATGCAGCACCTAAAGGTCCTAGTGCTGGACCAAGACCCTTCCTGCCGGGCAGCAGAAGGCACCAAGCATCCCTCCGCGATGCCCCTCTGCCCAGGGCAGCGAGCTGTACCCGCTGAGCAGCTCCTTTGCTTTTCCCTTGGCCCTTTCCAGCCCTTGGCCCCTTCCAGCTCAGGAGGGCAGCCAAAAATGTCAGCAAGTGAGTCACCAGCAATGGAAAGACTTGTGCCGCTAAGCCCAGCTCCTGGCCCTGGCTCTTGCAAGTGACACAACCATTTTGGCACTTGGCCCTTGCTCTCTCTTTAATCTGTAGATCTACAGCCCCCGTCACTTTGCTCCAGAGGTCTCTCATCGTGTCGCACACACACACACACACACACACACACACTCCTGGGTCCCCTTCTCTCCCCACCGCTGCAGGACAAATCAGTCTATGGGGCTGAAGGAAGAAAAACAGAGGTGCCTTTTGAAGCTGCAGGAGCTGGTCTTAAATCTTGACACTTCTTGCGACGTGAAAAGCTTTGGAGGGGGGGGAAGAACCAAGCTAAGGAAAGCAGTAAAAGCCTCAAGCTTGTCAGGAAGGTAGCAGGGAGCGTAATGCCCTGGTAATTTCCTGGCCATGGGCAGCCCACAGCTGTGGGACCGCCCTTAAAATAGGTAGGAAAGGCGGGATGCAGCCGAGAGCAAACGGAATGGGAAATATTACACACTCGTCATTAGTAGACTCATCATTAGTAGGTGATCTGTGCAGGCAGGGAGGGGAAAGGGCACGGGCACGACAGCAGTGCTGGGGCTGAGACCCAGGGGGTGCAGAGGCCCCCTAGACCGGGGTGGGCTCTGGCACCTGCCGGCTGCCCTGGGGTTTGGACTGGAAGCGCAGCTTGGTGCCAACGGCCACGCCATGGAGACTCCCGGTGTGCCACATGCTCCCTGTATGAAGACATTTAGGCTCAGATGCTTTCCAGTGCATCTTTTATAAAATTATATTATATTTCTATTTAAATTATGATTTTATTTCATAATTTAAATATTTTTTAAAATTTAATTTTAATTTTTTTAAAAAAATAAAACCTTATAAATAAATAAATATTTATTTATGATAAAACTTATAAAAAAATAAAACTTATAAATAAAAGATCGTAAAATGTTCATTGTCTTCCAGCACACAGACCCGATGCGAAGCACCACCCCACCTCACACTATCTGCGCCCCGGCAGTTTATAACCCCCCTCCCTACCGAGACAATTCTTCCCTAACTCCACTTTGCCGGCTTTGGCTGCAGCACTGGCTCTCCCCAGTCCATCTGTGAAAGCTTCAGTATGAGCCATAAGGGCCGCGCATTTACACGCGGCAGAAGTTTAAGCAAGGAGAAAGTGTTTCCAGCAGATGCGGGAGAGTTTAACGTCCCATTTCCAACCCCAGCAGAATCCTGGGGAAACCTGTCCATGGCTTGGACCCTGCCCTGCAGGCGCTTTGGGAGGTCTGTGGGAGGAAAACAGCCCTGGAAAAAAATAAAAAGTCTGAGAAATTTACTGAGTTTGGCTTGGTATGTGGTTGTGCATCAGAGCTGGGTAAATGAAGATCTCAGGAAAAGGTTGGTTTGGCTCAAGCCAAAACAAACTTTTATCCAAAAATGAATAAAGAAACCAAAACCCAGATCCACGAATAGCCTCAGTCCCTGCTGTTTCCAAAACTCCACTTCTTTTGGTGAATTAACTTTTTGGACCTCCTACAATGAAACAGCCACTGCCGAATAGGAACAGAGGAACCAAGAGCACGTTCAAATAAACACTCCCCTCATGTATATTTGAATCTTTCATCATGTACTAAGTCTCTGTGTGGGACTTTTATTTGTATTTGTAAACTGAGATAGAGGTACTCTGAGAGTTTACTTCTTTTCTCTAACATCACACATTCAAGCAAGCAGGGAGCACAGACCCCATATGGACCTGTTTACCTTTTCCCCATATTTCTTACTTCAATATCCTCCTGCCCAAAACCACCACCAACAAAGCAAACGAAGGAAATTGAACACAAACAACCTTGTGAGCATGATGCCGGTCTGCCAAAAGTTCAAGGATTCCATCTCCAAACCCAGCCATAAGACTCCAGAAATGACTGCGGGATTGGCAGCAGCGAGGGATTAATCACATTTAATGATACTTTACTTTCCCCCCTCAAATTAATTTCAGTCTTCATGAACCATTTGATTTCAAAATAGGTGAAGAAAACCGGCAGTGAGGTACGCCACAAAAATGGGAACCGTCAGGCTCAGTGTAAGCCCGCGGCTGTCGAGTGTTAGATCCCCGTTTCCTACAAACACGCCGGCAGCCTGATGGGATGTGGCTTTGAGGGAGAAGAAGTCCCAAGGAATCACCAAAGAGAAAAAAGGCAAAGCGTGTCCATCTCTCTTTGCATCCTAAAATGCAAACTCAAAAAAGACAGTCTGGAAGCGCATCCATATCTCCTAATTTTTCAGTCCAGCATCCCCTGAAAATGCAGACATTACCAAAAGCATCCCAAGAATTTTATCTGGTTACAATTTTATCTGTCAGCAGTGAAACGGGGCACTATTTTTTTATTTTTTTTTTTGCCCTGACAAACACTTACTGCAGACAGAGGACAACTGGCCCAAGCTGCAGTATACATGCAGACCTATTCCAAGCGCTTCTCACCGGGAGAAGTGATTTCCACCCTTCCCGCCTCACCCAGGCTCCTACCAGATGGTTTTTAAGGAAACCCGTGGGGCGCAGGCAATGCACAGCCTCCCCGAGCAAAGGCGATGCCGAAGCTCCTCCTGCGACCGACTCCTTTTCTGTCAAATAATGGAACAAGCAAAAAGAACACAGGGAAAAATAATAACCGCATTCCTTCAAAAAACTCCTCAAAGGGTTTCCTTGTGAATTATATGCACAGAAAAATCATTTGTGTGGGCTCTTATTTTATCAAAACCATCCCACTTCCTATGTCAATAAAGGGCCATTACCGGTTACATGGTATTTCTGGCTTGTAACTTGACGTCTTGCCCATATTTCTTTGCACTGGAATCAAAAATGTCTTGTCTGTGAAGCGCAGGTCAAATAATCTGGGTTTTACAGTTGTTGGCAGCCCAGAGATCGTGGGGTGGGTGCGTGGGTGGGTTTTTTTTTCCCTTTCTCTTCACAATTGCTCGCTTTCTTAAACCAGTCAACATCTCTGCCTCCGGTTCTCTCTCCCCTCCAGTAAAGCGAACGAACCCCGTAACGAACCCCCTGATATTTCACACCACGCATCCAGGACAAGTCTCCATGGAGCGCAGCGGGAGCCACGGGTGTGGAAACCCAGCCCTAAGCACTCGCAGGTATTTTGGGGGGCCACCAACAAGGAATATAACCAGGGACTTACCAGGTTCCTTGAGTGCTTAGCAAAGACCATGAATCCGTCTGAAGCCAGGGTCCCATCCCATCTCAAGAGACCGCTTCCTTCCTCTCGGATACACAAATCCAGAGCCATTTCCCCCAAACCGATGGGGTTATGCTAGTATAGGACCATAGGAGAAGGGAAAGAGAAACCCTGCTGCGGGATTAATTTTCTGACTGCTTCAGCTCTGCAATAATTTCAGGTCCTAGCTGGCAGTTCTGCACTAGCAGTTTCACTGCCTTGCAGCAACAAACGGGTCTCTAGGTTTTATTAATTGCACTGTAACTACCTCCACATTGATCCTGCTCTTTCTAGTGATTTCTTGGTCTCTGGGAGCTGCTGATGCTGTGTCTCTCCTCTCAGGCTATTTGATATCTTGATGTATCTGATTCTCCTCAGCGCCTTTCTGTGCTTTTCCCGCTGATTACGCTCCCTCCCGTCGCATTTGCAATTCTTTACCTCTGTGCATCAGCAGTGCAGAGGCTTCCTCTGACTTTCAACCAAAGCCAAAATTGTCCTTGTCCAGCTGGGTCCGCCATTAGTTTTTATTTTAATTTCAAGTCCGTCTCGCTCTGGCGGATGGGGATGAGGCAGATGCTTTGCTGTAGGGCTGCAGCCAGGCTCCACGCTCCCCTCCTTAGCTTAGCAAGCACCATAAGCAAGACCAGATTATAAATTGCTCCAAGTTGTTTTGAATCTGGAGGTGGAGGGGAAAACGTGCAGAGTACCTAGGATCCCAGCTTTCTGCCTCAGTTTACAGTTTAAGAGAGAAATAAGGGCCCTTGTGTTTATTTCACAGCTCTCCAGGGATTCTTCCTGCGCTACATTAAGTGAAAACAGATGAGCCGAATACACTAATATTCTTTGGGACACTGTCTCCAAACATTTTGGAAGTCAACATTCTTGAAGGAGCAGCTGATTCCCTGAAAGGTGAGGTTATTCCTAATGAATCTCTCCAGGGGAGCAAGAAAAGGGAGGTGGAATTTTTGCACGCGCAACTGAGCATCCTGGAGATGGCTTTTGGCTGGGCTGTGCTAATAAATAAGGACTAATTTTTGAGAGCATAACTCATGCTGGTGGGAGATAAGAAAGGAATGCAAGTTCCCTCCGAGACCAGCCTAGAAGAGAGTTAGGCTCTGAGATCAGAGCAGAAACCATCGAGTCAACAGCAGAGGCCAGTCATCAATAATAAATCCAGGCTCGGCAGAGCAGGCCCCGAATCCACGAGGATGGAGCGAGGCACCATCCCACCCGGCAGGCAGCAGGAGAGCGGGAGGCATGCCAAACCCTCGGCCAGGAGCAAGAGTTTGGTGTTTGCAACACAAACTCCACTTCAACATTTATCTCTGTTGCGAACCTTGTTGTTCCAAGGTGAGGCAACAGCCCCTGCGGATGGGAAATGGTGCTAGTCCTTCCAGGAGAGGTTTCAGTGGCACTTGTCTGGGGAATCGTCAGGGAGGAGGGAGTCAGGGCCAAGTGGTTTAAAGCTGGAAGGGGTCCCAAAAAGCCCAGCACTTCGCACGAGAAGCGAGCCTCCTGGTTCCCTCTGCTCTTGCACAACTCCTGCTCTGCCTGCTCCTCATTTACCAAGTGACGGAGGTTCAACCAGCATCTTAAGTGCTCCACTGCCTGAAGACCCTCGTATTTCTTCTGACAAGCTACATCTTCCTTAAATCTCTCCGTTAAGGGATTGATTCAAAGTATTGTCTGCCTTGGGTCCTGGAGATGTCAGGTAATCTTCATCCCACCACCTCCAGGCTTGCCTACATCATGCCGCTGGAGTACAACGCCCATCCTGATCACTCAATTATTGAGAAAACCTGGATAATATGAATTAGCCTTCTTGCTGCGGTTGCCTAAATCCTCCCCTCTAGCTTCCACCACTACTTAACACCGCAGTTCTGGCCTGCGTGGTTAGCTTGTGCCCCCCCCCCCCTCACTTATAACGAGGAAATTCTCAAATACATGACTAAATCACATCCCCGCACATACCATGTGCTCGGTATTCTTTCTGTAATAGAGAAATTAATTGTTAGTAGGGAATCTTGACCCAAACTCCATCATCTGAATAGTCTAAAACTTGGGAAATTCTTAAGTGTCTGTCCTGACCTTTTCAAACCTAAATCCGGGTTTTAACGGAATTTAGGTCTCCTAATCGGAGGTATACACTCAAAAGCCTGCCAAATTCCAAACCCCATCCAATCCACAGGTGTAACAAAAGCCATTCTGCAGGATGTTTTCCATTCCCCGTGCTTTTCCACAGAACCCCTGTTCCCGATCGCTGGGGGCCGTGTGGACATCTCCCTCTCCTCATCTGTTGCGACACTTTTTTGGCAGCCAAGCCTTCGCTGCGGCAAGGAGAAATGGGCTGACAAAACTCCTAGCACAGCCTGGTCTCCTCCTGCCGTTTCGAGACGCTTACTGGTTTCACTCCTGCTGCTCTGTGCCTTGTAATGTCACTGCAGCCTGGTGACATCATGGTCAGGGATTATGAAATACTCTTCCCAGCTGGCCAGGCGGGGCACGACAGCAAAGAAACACAGATTACATGGGTAGAAATAAGTGACAACTACACTGCATGGCAGCAAACCTCCTGTGGGTACCGCTGTGAATCCCAGCAGCTACAGCAGAGCATCCTCACTTAACCGATGCATACATCCAGCCTCCCAGCACGCCACTTTGGTACGGGACCGTGGAAAACAGCTGGATCTTGTCTCTTGTCTCTGCTATCAGGTGTGGTGCGGACTTGTTGCAGCAAAGCAGCGGCTTGGCAACGCTGGACGGGCCAGTGGCTTGTCTTGTTGGATGCTTCTTTCTCACTCCACATGGAAGATGTTTCTCTCAACTGCTTCTAGGATCCTGCCCAACATCTACTAAGGGCTTGTTGACACAGGACACTAAGGAATAGTCATCTGAATCTTGCTGGATTGCATTAGCTTAATGGAATCAAACTCCTGTGTGGTGTTATGTTCAAATCTTCATTTGCTTTGGGAAGCCTGGGGTCTGCAGAGTCCTCTCGTGTGCTCCAACTCTTGGATTAACGCTTTCAGTTAAGTCAGAAAAAGCTTTCTGAAAGTTTTGGCACAGGTGGGCCAAGATCTCTGCTTCCTTCACGCAGCGTTAAGAGACAGCAGGACATGCGAGGACAGCATTAATCGTGCCAGGACAGGCTCCCTCCCCAGCCACAGCTTCTCTCCGATGGGAGCAGGACTGAGCTGCAGCAAAGCCAGAGGGTCCAGTCCCGATTTAAAACTGGACACGGGGAAGACAGCAGAAAGACAGTGCTGCTCCAGAGGACTCGCACTTGTGCAAGGAGCAGAGGGCTGGGGGCTGAGTTTTCCTCCTGCTCCTCTAATCTCTCTGTACTGGGACAGAGGAAAGGGATACCACAGACCTCTGGAAAAGAGATGCTGAAGCCCAGTTTTCCCCCCAGATCAGACCATGTTCCTGGAGCGCTCGCTGCACCTGCTCTGTATTTATAGAACACTAGTGGGAAAAAGTCAAGGCGATGAGACTGTGGAGAAAATGGGGTGGGAAAATCCGATCTCAGCTATGCAACACTGCATTCTTCTACAAGCATATTAAATAAAATCTTCTATATTAAACCAAAGCCACATTGCTGAAATCCTAAGGGGCTAATCCAGTTTCCTATCTAATCCCGCATCTCCCCAGTGCATCTCCTAACAGGCTCTCAGAGATGGGCTCCAAGTAAATGGAAAAACATGAAAAAAATTCACAGCAATCCTTTAGCCTGCGTGTCTTAGAAATTATAAAGGAACACTTCCTTGAAAGTGAGACATTTGGGGCTTTGCTGGGGCTTTTAACAGATCAGGAAACATGCTGTTGTGAGACAGTTACCCAGTGTACTGGCAAATTGGCAAAGACAGGCAGTTCTGCCACAGCAGGCACTGTGAAATCTGTTTTTGGAATGAGGATGCACGTATTAATGGAAGCCACAGCACCGACAAAGCTAACAAATAGGAGCTGCAGCATCGGCTTTCCCATTTATCGGCAACCTTGCCCTCTGCTCAACACACAGTAATTGCTCTAGATGTAACGTACTTGCAGGAACGGCTCGTTTCAGTAGAAGTCCCAGTTTCAGAGCAGTGGGCTGCTTCTGGGGAGCTGAGCTCCCAGCAGGGACCCTCTGGAGCCAGGTCTTGCAAGCCACCTGTCAGCACATCCCGACCGACAGAACCATCGCCCGCATCTTGCAGTGTGAGGCATGTCTCTCTGTATGACAGAACAAGAGGGACAGCCTCATGCGAGAAGGGAAGGACGACTTCTTGGGGCACACGTCACTTGGGCTCAACAGTCTTCCCGCTTTCCAATCCACCTTGCTAATTCCAGTGGGACCGTGCCAACGTGACTGAGGACCCAACTCAGCTGGTTACCTGGACTCCGACACCTTCAAACTCATTTTTTCCAAAGCTCGTTTTCCCCATTCACCACCCCACCATAAAAAAAACCCCAAACCAAAACACAACCAACCTGCAAACACCCACCATTAAAAACCTGCTGGGAACACACGGGGATTTGTAGCAGCAAACACCAGCCAATGTGACAGAGACATCACCAAATAGCTATGCAAAGAGCTCTATTTTTAAACCTTCGCCTTGGCTACCTACGAACTCCTTTTCTCCTGGGACGAGGCGCAGAGATTCCTCTAAGTTTGCAGAAAGCACCAGGCCCGATTCCTGCCTTTTAACCTTTACGATTTGTTTTCATCTCCAGGAGGGAGAGCTGCACCCCCTGGACGCGGTTTCAAGGCCCGGCTGTGTTGGTTTTGGACAGGTCCTGAGCTGTTTCATACTTTGCACTGGCACCGACTTGTTATACCAGCTGCTTAATAACAACACACCTGGATGCAAGCTGGGGCTGGGGGCTGCAAAGTAACCCAGCAGCGGTCTTAATTATCGCAGGGTGACATGGTGATGTCGGCATGACCTCATGGTTTATTTTAGCCAGATGATCTGATGCGATGAAGAGCACGTGTTTTCTCAGCTGTCCGTGGCCTCTCCAGGAGAGCAGAGTGACCCGTGGGCTAAACCTCTGGTCTGGAGGTGGACACCTGGATGGAGGAACTGGAGCTGCTCACCCATCCTTAATAAAGCTGCATCTCTTCTTCCCTGTTGACGTATAATCAATTTTCCTCTTGGAAAGTCTTACTGCAAGTGGTTTGGGGTTTGGTTTGGCTTTCAAAACTGATGAAAAGAATTTAATTCTCTCGTTTGGAAATCTGTGCCTCGCTACGGCTGCCTACAACGGGCCAGGAAGCTACAAACCCAATGGCATCCACATAAAGACTGGGAAAACATCTCTGCGGCAAGCTGAAGGCTTGTGCAGGAAAATATGAGACGCATTTATGTAATAATTATAACTCACACTCGCACAGAGCCTTTCAGCAGGGGATTAAAAAGCACTTTGCGAACATTATCGACCACTACTCTTCTACGAGGTAGGTACGATTCCTCCTTTCTCTGCAGGAGGAGTCAAGGCAGGGAGAGGGGTTTGTCCAGCCCCTCTTTTGAGAAGGCAGCCTGCACATTCGGATACTAAACCTGAAATCACAGGAAGCCTGATGTCCCTGCCGGATTTGGTGCCTGCATTTCACGGGTGACAGCTCGGGTTGTGATGAACAGTATCCTCATGAGCCAGCTCTGAAACGTTTTGAGAAAGGCAACTAAGAGGCTTAGGCACAAATAGCGGTGGCTGCTTTCACTGATCAGACACTTGAAAGTGAAGACTAGAGTCCAGGACCTGTAATTACCAAAGCTCGGGTATAAATGCATTATTTCATGTTGTTATTGTACTAGCTAGGAGAAAACCACCACCTTTTTTTCAACCTTCATGCTTTAGGGAATCATCAGATGCACCGTGGAGCACAGTTCACCCCATCTTTATTACTGGTTGAGTTTGCCAATAAGATGAATAGAGTTCTGCTCTTCCCCTAAAACCTAACTACTGAATTGGAAGATATCAAGCCACACTGGAGGCAAAAAGAACTTGGAATTGACCCACTTACAACACTCTAGAAGATCAGCTCTTTCCTCTTCCTTTGCAAGCAGGACTTAAGTCAGCACAATGCGGAAACCAGGAGCTACCAACACGAGAAAAAGGAGTTGCGACCATGCTCCCAAACCATCTCCTAGAGCCACAGTCACATCATGGCACAGGGGTTGGTTTTGAAAAGGTCCAATATGTGCCCTGGAGAAGTGTTTATTTACAGACCGCTCCTGGAAACCTTGAAAGGACATGGGAAACCTGACATTAAAACATTACGGCCAAGAGGAAACGTGGCCCAGAGCTTGCTGCAAGGGTTAATTCACTAGCCCTGCTCTTAACACAAACATGTACAGACCTCAATTATGCTACCCATGTTTTAAAAGGACCGTAAAACATATATTGCATTGGCAAGATAGTCAAAAGCACCCCTGGGACCTGTGCTCTGAACTCCTTAAAGAGGTTTTACTTGATTTGATTTTTATTTTTCAGTTGGGTTTGGTTTGTTGGTGTTTTGTTTTGGTTTTTTTTCTTTTTTACTTATCCGATACATCTGCATTATTGCAAGGCATGTGCATAAGCTCTGGGAGATTAAAGATCTTCTATTTGCAAGTACTCTACCTATATAAATAGATCGCACTGGACCAGAGGTATCATTTTCAGAATACTTGAGTATCTGTCATCCACCTCCCGCTGACTGCCAACACAGCATACACTCCCAAGTCCCTAAAGCCGTGCTGAAATGAAAGCACGGACACCCAACTCGACAGATGCTTTTGAAAGCTTTGCTCTCCACCACTCCGACCTCAGCGTTTTTCCCCAATTTCAGCACAGCCGCTCCTCAGGCATGCAAAGTAGCCTTAAAATATGCCTGTATTCAGAAAAGTAACCGTGTAAAAATGACACCTCATTACCACAAAACATCTGCCCTGCATGTTTCTGGTGAGTCACATTCGCTCCGTTTACAAAGCAGAAACACAAACACGTGTTTTTACTCCTCTGACCCACACTGTGCCAGCGCAACTCGGGAAAAGCCCGTGAGGGTCTCCGCTGCCTCGCACTGTCATCGCAAAACGACACGGTACCAAAACAGCCTCCTGCCCCACACAGCACCCCTGGCTCTAACAGATGCTCCTAATTCTTTTACGGGTAGGGAGACAGGCACTGGGGTCCAAAAGGAGTTTCAAAATAGCTTTCTGTAATATTCAAACACCGATGTCCACAGCAATAGGGGTTGCAAAACTTAAGGTGCTCTTCATGTGACCATCGCCTTCCCGAAATTGCAGCCCCAAAGTATCACTGCTCGAGGCTTAATAGCCTGTTCTTGCATCAGACTGAGCATAAATAATACACAAAGAGCCCTGCTGATTTGCTTTGGGAGCAGCTACTATCACTGCCACTTATTGGAAACTGAGGCACAAACCCACGAAGAGCAGATGCTCCGCTGTAATTTAAGACACAGAAGTACTGAGTGATGTCAAAATACAGAATGAAACCTATACACAGGCACTCCTGCTTGAGCAGAAGGCACAGCCATTTCAATTTAGGGGCAAACAAACTCCAAGAGACTCTTAACCCAAACTGCCTGACAAAACCGTGTTTTCCTGCACTGCAATGCAGCTGAGCAAGCTCTAACACCTCCCCAAATCAGGGAATAAAATGATTAATGGTAATTGGAAACCAAACTGCATTCTCCATCCGCACCCCCAGCACCTCAGTAACTTCAGAAGGACTGTCTGGGTAAAACACAGCAGCACAACACAGCTCGCATAACAAAACACCTTCCTTGACCTTAATCCACACCACGGAGAGACCGCGGAGGGCAGGCTCGGCGGCACGCGTTGCCTTTGGCGAAGCTGGGAGATCTGCAAGGGAAATGGACACTCAAATTACAACTAGAGTAACCCAGGTGTTTCTAAACCTCTGTGTAACACAGAGCTGAGGGCTGGACACAGACGTGCAGCAATAGAAGCGTTACAGGTCGGGCCCACCTTGCAGCGATGTCCCGGCCATCGCTTGCTACCAGCACTCGTGCTGCGAGGCGGCAGTGGAGCAGATGAGAAACCCTCTGCTCTAGTTCTGAGTCATCTGGGATTATCCATCACTAAAATGCACCCAAAGTGCCTGCTTCGCTCCAAGATGCTTTTATCGTAGGGTGCCAGGAACTCCAACATCCTATAAAAAGCCTCGAGAAGTAAGTTTTGTTTCAACAAAATACTCAGGACCCGCAGAACCTGACACAGCGAGCCCTGGCCGGCAATAAGAGCATCCTCAAACACTCTGCTGAAAACGAGCCTTGAAGAACCTTTTCAGGCGCAGTCACCAGAGCACCAGCACTGCAGCATTTTGCTACAGCTTAACGCATCGGGTCAGGTCTCAGTGATGAGAAAACACACCCCTGGTCCCCCTCCAACACCCTGCAAAGGCCCCGGTGCAGTCCTGCCTTCCAGTCGCCACCAGCATCACCCAAGGGCAAGTTCGAGGCAGTTTTTCAGCCTGAAAAGGACCGTCACTGGAACTCAGAGGTTCTTCTAACCTACACTTCACCACGTGTTTCTGATTTTGACCCTTCCTAATTTTGCACCCTGCTGCACTTGCCACGGAGTGTGGTCACACAACCTCTGAGCTTTGATGGTATCCAGAGCCCACCCGAGATCATGCTTCAGCATCTACGTACAGCCTGATGTGACAAAAAGCAGCATGTAGGGCACAAGCTCTGATTAGGAAAAGCTGTTTCACAATGAAACGCAATTACAGGACAACTGGTGGATTCTGCCAGGAAAAGTTTATTTTGGGTTTTTTCAAAACAAATCTAAACCAGAAAAATTGCATGATTTTTATTGCTGGTGAAAGGTGCTGGATTTGCACTCAGAGGAAGCACAGTATTGTGAAATGAGCTGGGGAGAACTGATTTCCCTATCTGATGAACTTTTGCAGTAACCCGAATTTCTTCACATCCACATCACAGCACCCAGAACTATCTTCTTTTTTTTTTTTTTAAAAAAAAAGGATCTTGCATTAGCTTTGACATCAAAGTTATCAGCTTCTGACTGTAAATGAGAATATCTGACTTGAGTTGTCAGAATTCAAGTGTTCATATTTCTCCCCTAAGATTGCTCAGTAGAAAACCATCAAGTTTCCTACAGGAATTGTCAGGGACTGAGAAACATTTAAGCCAAATCCCTCTAGAAGAGGCTAGTGATCAGCATGGTAAGCAAGCCTCAGCAGGGGCTGGATCCTAATTGTACATCTGCAGATGAGCACACCACGAAGGACAACTCACTCGTGGCTTATATTGCCTTCCCACCTCTGATGGTGTAATGGTTTGTGGTATTATCCCGTAAGCTGTTAAGCAAGCCATCTGGGCTGAAACACCCACCGCCCTACCAGTAAAAGGGCATCTGCTTTTGGATAATTTTGGAGAAACGGGAGAAAGGAAGCAAAGCTCTGCACAGATCGTGGTAGATAAAGCCTGAGAGGAAGGAGGGGTAGAGACAACCTCTAAATCCAAGTCCCCTTTAGTTAAAGCATCGCTGACTGCAGCTTCAGAGCCTGCAACAACTTCAGCTGACAGCTCCAACAAATCACGGCACATGCAGGCATTTTGCTTGCTCTTTCATTACAGAGGCAAAAAAGCATATCAGCAAAGGAGAATCCTCTGCTACGGGAAAGAAAAAAAAAAAAAAAACCACCAAACCACCACGTTCTGCTGCTTTCAGCAAAGTCCCCATTGCAGGGTCTCTGCGGTCCCTTCTCCAACACCCATCGTGTTAGTCAACACGAGCACAGATCAGGCACGGGGATCTATGGTTTCAAAGCAAACACACAAAGCTGGCGTTGCTTTACCCCATCGGACAATGTTCTCTCCATCATTTATCTTGGCCAGTGACGAACTTGCACTCTTGATTAATTTTGTTTAGGGGAGCGGCAGCGAATTCCAGGCCACACTGCTCTGACGGGACATGCGGATGGAAACCATCCCTGCTGAGCACGCAAACGCTGCTAGGAAGTCTTCTTCAGAGAGGTCCCCAGAACTGCTGAACCCTTCCCAGGGTGCAGCTGGTTGCACCAAAGCTTTAGCATCACCCAACAAAAGCCGTGCTGCAGAGAACAGGGCTGGGAAAGAGTTTAGGCGGTGCCAGGATGCAATCGTTCCAAAGAACTCAGAAACCACAAAATAACTTCCCCAGTCATGTACAAAAACAATCATTTTGGAAAAGCCTCCTGTGAGTACATATACTCATTTACACTCTGTTGTTATTACTATACATGTTATTCTCCATTGGTGATGAAATCCATATGTCTGCTTTTCCCTTCGTTCTTTCTACATTACTATCTGAGGCTTTGATTTATTTCCTGGCTTTCTAAATTGATTATTCAGAGCCATAGAGGAGGGAAAACATGATACTAGAGACCCAGAGACAAAGTCATAAGCAAAAACAAAGAGGAGAAAAAAAAGAAAGAAAAAACACAGTGCCAAGTATCACACATCTGTAGTGTCTCTCCACAGAGGTGGGGGGGAAATATCGAGCTGTTCTCCGAAATGAAACAGACAGGGATTTATTGCAAAAACTACGGTAAACTAAACTTATTGGGCAAGGGTTAAGAAACTAAGGACCCAATCTTATAAACACTAAAGCACATACTTAACTTGATTTCAACATCAAAGGCTACTCACGTGAGTAAAGTTATTGAGCATGTGTTTGCAGGGCACGAGGGGTTAGCGTTACAGTCATAAAAGTCTGAAAAGGCTGGGATAGAGAGCGCAAATAAGCAAGGATTAAAAATAACCAAAATAGAGAAAGCTGGCAAGGAACTCTTGGCAGCTAAAATAATAATAGTAAAAACCCCACATAAATTAAAACATTGTTAACATTATGTATGTGAGGGATCCTCAAGCTGTTTGTTTGCCAGACTGAGCGATGAGATGGTCTTGCTGTTGGGACCTTTGTTCCTTATCACCCCTCTGACTGCACGTCTGAAAATCAGAGCCTCGAGTATGAGAAAACAGCTTTAGTTGCTTAAATCTTCTCACCCAAGTAAGACAGCTGGCAGTGTAGGACGACAGCAAGAGCAGCGCTTGTGGATGAATCTTCCAGCAGGACCTTCTCTTCCTTGATGCATTGTCCATGCTGTAACAGTGCCCAGTGCCAGCACGTAGGTGGAGGTTTTTTAAAGCAAAGACATCTTACCAACGCAGCAAAAGCCAAGCTGGCCACCAGTCCTAGTACTTTTGTGTCACCAGTAGAGCACCTGCAAGCTCCTGTCGTAGATAAGGACCACACGTCAGCCCATCCCCAGGAACCTCAGCCTCGGGGGACACGCTCGCTGCAAAGCCGTACAGAGCAGGTCTCACCAAGCAAGCCTTAAATGTTCCTGCAGATACCACAACACAGACACCACGGGCCACCCTAGCCCTTGGTGGGGCCAGTTGGCATCTTCTAGAAAGCCTCAGGAAAAGAATACGCTGCAGAACATTCATTATGGTGCAAAATTGCACTTTGTAATGGTGGGCTCCCGCCTACTTCTATAGATTTTTTCATCTATAGAAGCAGAGGAAAAGCCTCACCCGTTATTCTGCCCTCATCCAACTTCTGCCAGCTCAGAGCAAGAGTAACACTTTGAAATGGCAAGCTCAAGCTGGAAAAAGTTAAAGACAGCAAGAAAGCGAGGAAAAACCCACTTACCCACAACTTGCAAGTTTCCTGTGGGAAAATTAGAACTTTTTTGGTGGAAGGCTGTCAAAAAAGGGATTTTTCCCATAACTTACTTTCTTTCAGGGGAAATGCTGGAGTTGCAGCCAGTTCTACTCTAAAGCTCTTAGGTTTCCAGTATTAGGCTGGGAATATAATAAAAATAAGCTTCTTTGGAAGAGTGCTGGTATTTCTAGCTCCTAATAGAGCTGATTTTAGGACCAGCATGAACAGTGATTAGTAGTTTTTAGAAAACTGTCAATGGGAGATACAGCAGCGCAGATTAAAAATGTCAGTAGGAGCTCTGGAGCAGTTTAGCTCCCGTTCCTTTCTCCAAGCTATTTCCTTTGCTATATTTCTCCGAGACAAATTATTAATAATTCTCAGAGATGAGAAAGCTTTTGTAGCTGTCTCGGCTGTTCATTGTCCACTTTGAACATGGTCTACCACATTCTGGCCGAGGAGCTTGATCACTTTGCTTCTTCAAGCACCTTTTCCTCCGCACCGCTCCCTCTGCTCAGCTATAAACACCTACCCCAAACCACTCGGCAACCAGATGTCCAAAAAACCCAACCCTGATATACAAGCCCCCTCTTAAGGGAAGCGGTGGGAGCTGTTCACCGTTCTGGCTACCGGCAGCAACCGCTCTCCTTAAAGCATCCTTCCTCCTTTACCCCGTTTCAGGTTGGGGTGAGGTCCCACCAACTCCACGTCAGGCTGGGAGGGGTCTGCTGCTGACCCCTGGGAGGGAGACGTGCAGGAGAGGCAGCTTCTGCTGGTTATCGCACATCAGCAATTGCTCCGTCTGGGCTCTGCATCTCCACCAACTCCTGAACAAGGCAGCAAGACCCATTTTAAGTATTTAAGGCAGTTAAGGGATGAAGTGCTCACAGCTCAGATAGGAGAGGACAGTCCTTCTCTATCCCCCCCCCAGCGCATACGCTAACAGTGGGGGTTGACAAGAGATTCCCACATTTTAAGGAAAGTCACATCACTGTGCTAGGAATTTGATCGAGTGACTCTCTTTAGACGTTCCTCCCCACATTTGTTCACTGGAAAAACCTAACGAAAAATAAGAGTGGAAGAAAGGAGAGCTGGCCACAAAAAGAAATTAGGGGTCTGTTAAACGCAAAACCTTGCTTTCCTGGAATGGTTGAAATGACAATCCCCTAACACTGCACTCCAGTAAAACCCAAGGCAAGTTTGCTAGAGCAGTTGCTCTCAGACAGTCGATATCTAGGGACTAGATCAGCACAAACTACATGCAACAAGGAATGCAGCGCATTTTTATCCCCAACTTCTTCCAGCAACCATTAACTTCCTTCCTCCACTCTTGAACTGTCTGGGTTTTCAGCATTTGGTACCATATCCCATACTCGGAATTGGCAGGAAGATTAAAGAAGTCTGTAGCTCTTGTCTTCACGAAGCATTGCAAAGGGATCATGTCATGGCTAATCCCTCCCCCACCACCTATCACTTATTATTACAAGAAAACTAAATTGCCTTGGAACCAGGAAAGTCCTTTTATTTCATCTTAAGATTGTCTCCACTTACAATCTGCAGTGTAACGTTAAACCTCCCTCTCCAGCAAACGTTAGCCCCGCTGGGCATCTGATCTCACCAGCGAGGAACCGTCCTACCAGAGCCACGGAAGCGCCGGCAGACAGAAATACAGGATCCAGACTTCAGCTCCATGGGACAGGGAGACTACCTTGTGTTCTGATAAGACACAGCAGGAGGAAGAAAGAGCCTTCGGGATTTTCAAGAGTCAGTGAAGCCTTACAGCTGGATGAGAGCAGGCAAACACAAGGCTTGAAGAGAATACATCTCTTCCCTTGGAGATACCATCTGGGCCAGTAAACAGTAACCTGAGAGGGGCTGTGGTTACTGAGCCGAGCCAGATAACACCCTTATATCCTCACCAAGCCCTAGACCCACCCTTATCCAATCACTTCCCCAGAAGTCTAACCTTTTTCCAGGCATTGCTTCATTTTCTGCAGAAAAGTTCGCCTGCCATTGCCCTGTGGATCGTTTGTTGCAATTCACTTCTGTACCCACACTGATGGCAGCATCTTCTCTGCTCCTTAATTAGTCGTGCCCATTTGCAGACACCCAAAAGAAACCCTGCAGCAGCCCTTTGCTCCGTTAACCACTACAGGCATCAAGCAGATGGCATAAAGCGGTGTTGAAGTTTCCCCAACACTTACCAAGGGAAGAACACAACCAGCTACAAGCTTGGGATAACTAGAGGGAACCTATTTGCCCCTCTGTTGCAATGCAGAGGCACGAGCAGACCCCAGAGACCCCGACTCCCAGCCCCGTGGTCTGTCCAGCCTGGGAATACCAGCAATTTTGCCTGCTCCATGGCTTCTTGCCACACATAAAAGCGATCATGCTTCAGGGGCTGCGCTTTCTTCCCATAGATGAGCTGCCTCTGCACATTCCCAAACAAAGCATTACACTATGTGAAAAGAAGGCACAAGCCCTGCAAAGCCCATCCCGCTGGCTAAGACAGGAAATATCTCCCATCATCTCAGCTAATCCTCCACCAATACAATGAGAAATGATGTCCAACAGCCGCCAAAAGATTATTAAGGGAAGAACAAAAATACTGCACCGCCCATTGCAATGGAGCCAAGGGCAATAAAAGGGGAAATACAAAGTGAAGCCAACGGCTGGGGGGAGGAGGGGGCGAGGAGAAGCAGCAAACAGCAGGCAATGCCTTCAGCAAAGCCCCCGTGTTGGAGTACAGGTGGTTCGAGGACGTAACAGCTTAACCCCAGCTTCCCAGGAGACAGTATCATCCTTTTCCCTCACCAACGCATCTGTTTTGCTGGAAAACACACTTACGCTCCTGACAAGTTGACAGATACACAGGAGAGGGCAAGAGGACGTGCTGATGTTAAAATAGGAGCAGGTTGAGCATGCAAAGCTGCCAGATACGAGCCAGGTAACCAGAAAGGTCTCCCTGGCCACGCACACTCAGGTAACACCAAGTTTCACAGCATCGTGCCAG
Organism: Falco punctatus; assembly: GCF_963210335.1. Classification (NCBI taxonomy): domain Eukaryota; kingdom Metazoa; phylum Chordata; class Aves; order Falconiformes; family Falconidae; genus Falco; species Falco punctatus. The sequence goes on from NC_137596.1 coordinate 4,272,460, forward strand.
CTTGACACGGCATTTGGAGCGCTCAACAGCTTCTCCCCTCCGGTTTGGCTGTCGTGAGAGGGCATACAGGCTACGGCTCGCGTTTACGGTACACCCCGAGAGCTGCCTCCAGCTAACACAGAGCTAGCTTCTTCAACAGATCAGCTTTAGCCGCCAAGATGCAACTAAAATAGCCCTTGGCAAATATTTTGCTAATTATATTCAGCAAGCTGAAGCTGCTTACGTATTTCAGCACTGGGATATCAAGAGCACTGGGTTACCTGGGATAATCGTGCATGGCCCAGCATTAGCAAGACAGTTACTTTTAGAGTATGGTATTTGGATGCTCGGGACAAAATTCTTGCAGTATCTCCTTACTGCTCCTCTCACTGGTACTCACGAAGGTCTGTGAAATTAAACAAGCCATTTGGATGGATAGCACTGAGGGAAACTTGGCATCCGCTTCAATACCAGCCTCCAAAAAGCATTTCCCAGGTTGAATAACTTGTTTTTAAAGGCAGTATTCCTTGAGATTTTTGTTTTGTTTTGTTTTCAAACAAGTACATTTCAAGCAAATAGATTTAACTCTTGCAGAAGCAGCATAGATAAGCCCCCATCCCTTTGCTCCCTCTTGGAAAAAAAAAAAAAAATCTTCCGCCTGTAGTGTTTTTAGAGTCCACATATACAGTCCCATCCTGCTGCTACCACAGGAAATCTTACTTTGGGGAACTGATCAAGGGCAAAAAAAAATCCCAAAACCCCAAACAAAAACTATCCCACCAAGAAGGCTGAGATTTTATTTATTTTTTCTTTCCATGGGACAAGAATAATAAATCCCTCTAGTTTTGGGCTTGAATTCACACTTTCAGTTCAAAGCAGTGCTTCAAAGTCTTCTGTTTTTCATGTTTTATCTTTAAAACATCCATATTGTCAAGCCCACCCTTACCATTCAGATCTTCCATTTGACCTTCTCAACATCTTGTTCTCTTCTTATTAGCAAACCTTGCCCACTATTTGACTGCTACGCCACCCCCACAGCCAAGGAGACTCCTTGGGTGACAGCGCCCAGCAATGCCACACAGTGAGGGGCTTTAGCCTCAACCACCTGCACAGCTCTTAGTGACAGGGAATACAAAAAATTACATTTTTTTTTCTCCCCACAGCTTTTTCCCAGATACCCTTCCACACCTAATATTTCATCAGCTCTTTTATATCTATGCCGATTTACACCTATCTTCCTTTAGCCAGGAATTTCGCCCCTGCCACAGGGCAGAGCTGGGATTCAGAGAAGCATCACGCTCTGCGGTGGTTTGCAGCGAGCGCGCAGCGCCTCTTGCCAATCCCCAACAGCTGAAACCAGACTTAATCCCCTATATAAACAAAGGCCTGGGAAACAAACATACTTGGTTTTAATTTGTTGTTTGCTTACATTTTTGATAATGAACATCGAGATGCTGGCACCCCGCAGAGCGCAGTCTGTCCCTGGTGAGCTTCTCGTTGCTCTCTCTCATTTCTACACAGTGATATTAACTCATCCCCTCACTTCAGGGAACCGTTTCTTTGGTGGGCTGGAGAGACTCCTCTCCTGCTTCACACCACCACCAGGTATTCATGTTGCAATGTCCCCAAACATTTGGGAGCACCTACGGAGAAGTTTGGGCTCGGAGATGCTGGCAAAGACAGCGTCAAGAAATTAAGATCTATGGAGTTGGCATAAATCCTGCACGCCAGCCCTTAAAGCAACGCCTGGATCTCCGCTGGCTGCCCCAGCAGTCTTCACCCATCCAGACTTGAAGGCAAACAAGCACAGTGCATTCAGTTTTGCCGTCAGATGCTTGGAGAAGCCTTTGGGGAGACCCAGGGACCGATTGTCTCCGTCTCCGCGCACAGTAAGTGCCTGGGTCTCATTTGCAGCCAGGCTGAGCTCCCGTTAATTACTGAAAATCAGGCCGTTTCGTTACAGTTCAGCAAAACACATGAATATGTGATAAAGTCTGACTGGGCCCCCTCAGTGGCACCACAATTACAGTAATGACGATAATAAAAAGAGGATGTTCCCTCCCAGAAAGTTTATAGTCTGAAGAGACAGCCAGACAAGACCGGAGCAAAGGATTATCATTATCACTCGTTTCTGTGACTCAGAGGGGCTTACCCAGAAGTCGCACAGACTGGGAAGGAGTTCAGCATCCCAGTTCCCACACCCATACCTCCCACGTGCCATACTTCAGCAGCTCTTCTCCCTACACCTTCCCCACTAGTGGGACCATCCAGGTTTGGAGATTACAGCTATCTTTTTGAGGGAAGAGCCCTGCTGCTACTTGTGTTATTATCAAATCCTCCAGTTTCATTAATACCCAAGGCACTTGACATAAAAAAAAAAAAAAAAAAAAAATCTGGTTTATGAGAACCCCCAGCTCAGACATCTTAATTTTTGCACACAGGACGCTGCAAAGTGTTCTATGACACATCATTAAAATCCTATGGGAACGCTGAAGTGATTACACCAAAACTGAAACACCCAACACCTTCCAGGAAATCTTAAAGGTGTTTCCTTAAACATACTCAACAAATCCTTTGCAACAGAGAGTGACCTATTCCGGTGTTTCAGTATTATATTCCCACTGTGGACCTACTGCCAAATTTTCCACATGAGTAATACTGAGTAGGTGGCACAGAAGGAATCACATCCTCGCTTCTCATCGGGCTTGAGATCTGCCACAGACTCCAAACTGGCAGAGCGAGGCGGGGGGGCCCGATTCCCACCTCGGCTGTGCCATTCAAGTCACCCACCCTCCAACGAGGTGCTGAGCAAACCGGAGCCTGCACGCTCGTCCTGATGCTTTGGGTGCTACCGGGTAACTTCATTGCTTGGGTCCGGTCCAAATCCAAATCCCACAGAACTGTATCCTCACCTAAAAGCTGCCGTCACCGTTAAGCAGAATCATTTTCTCCTGGATGACTTCAGAGCGTGGTTTCCAGTGGAGGTTGCTCCCTGTTCAGCGTCAGAGTTGTTCCAGGGATTGCAGCAGTGAAATCAAGTTTGCTGCCTGGGGATGGCTTTTATTCAAAAGCCTGATGACTGCACTCCTCATGCAGAAGCTTCACCCATTCAAAGCTTGCCCACCATCTGACTGCTACGCCACCCCCACAGCCAAGGACACTCCTTGGGTGACAGCGCCCAGCAATGCCACACAGTGAGGGGCTTTAGCCTCAACCACCTGCACAGCTCTTAGTGACAGGGAATATATTAAAAAACTACAAAGCTTCACCCATTCAAAGGGAAGGTGCCAGCAGGCAGCGCACACCTTTGTTATTCACCGTGGCTCCCTGAAGGTGCTTGTAAGTCTACAGAGAGTCCAAGACACGCATATTCCTGACACCGGAGTGTCTATGTACACACAGCACACAAAGATAAACCCCCACCATCCCAGCCTACGCTGGCAACCCCTACAAGTGACAGCTGACGGCATGCTAATGCAGGGTTTGAAGACTTGCAAGAGCCCTGTTTATACATCCCAGCATGATACTTGCCTTTTTATTTGCAATAGAAAACCACAGGAGAGCCAGGCCTAGGTCAACTCCAAACCCTCCCAGGCAGAGCTGTTGGCTGGCCAGCCTTTCTTCCTCCTCTATTTACGCACCTGGTGATTTATGTGCAAGCCTTGTCCATGACAAATTATATCCAGGGCTTGTTCCCCACCCAGAAGGGAGGGTGTTCCTCTCCACTGCGACAGTCGCCTCAAATGCTAATCTCATCCTCCGGCAGGCTCGCAGCACCTCCCTGACCGGCAGCCCTGACACACGTATTCCCTCTTCTATCATCCAGAACCTGAGGGATTATGAAACACTTTGGGTTTGAGTGGTTTTTTTCAGGCCTGGCAAAATCTCACTTAATAAAGCTTGCTGTTTTGGCAGCGAACCATTAACAACTGTTCTGTGTCTGGTTTTCTCCTGCTTACATCTACCTTTTAGCAGCAGCCTCCAGACCACGTTTCCCAAGTTAGAGAAAGGTCCACAACGCGGTGCCAACAACCTTCAAGTTGAAGATATACAAGTTTACTCTTCCCTATCCTCATATCTGGTTACCCATCAGGAAAGGCAATTAAATTACCTGGTTGAGAATAAATCACCAGTAATAGCCATTATTCCTTGACATTTACTTGTTTTCTTCCATGTCACAGCAAGTACTTAAGTAAATATCAGGCAAACAGCTACATAATTCAAGCATTCCATTTCAAAAGAGTTTCTGGAGTCATCACAAGTAACACAGGTCACTGGGGTAGAGTTTCTTCACATTGACACTGCCACATGTTTATTTGCAAGATGTTCACGGGGCTGGTTGATGTGAATTGGGCTCTTTTTATGTCAAACTGGCCCCAAATATCTAACTCTGGATTTATTACGTGGGCTAAACCCAGGGGCAGCACATATCCAGTTTATGTGCGATCGGAAAAGCCAACAGAAGCATGCATGGAAGTTCTGTGCATTATTTTTTTTTTTTATTCCCAAACAGCTCACCTGTTGCACTATAAAGCTTATAATCTCTATATAGGTCTGCAGGAGGATGCAAACAATTAGAAGATGGGCTGCTTTCACACTGTCTGAAGCAGAGAAGAGTCACGATAGAAACCTGGAAGCCACCTTTGCTTATTATCGACAGTTGCTGAGTTCCTATACTGCACTTAGTTGCTTTTTACCAACCAAGACCAGCAGAGAAACATCTCCCACACAGGGGACAGGACTCTGTTTTGAGAGACTCAGAAAATGACTGTGACAAAGCATAAGGAGTAGCAACAGAAGTGATCCAGCAGATGTTTCTCTATGGGACTTTTCCAAAGCGATGCTCATCTTTAAACCACCACCTCGCATACGTACAGAGCGGTCACCCTGCTCACCAGTCTGGCCAGACAGCATCAGACACCGGCTGATATCCTACGTCCCATTTGAAGCAGGAATCACCGAGTTTTCCATTACTAGAGACCTTAACACCCACATCGTACCGTTTTGCCCACTCCCTGTCTGTCTGTGGCCAGTGACTCTCTGCATTCCACTGGGGCAAGTCTTCCCAGCACGCTGCCTTAACAGCTGGGTCAAGTTCACGCTCAGAGGTGCAATGCCAGCTCCTCCCCTGTTCAGCCAAGCTCTTCCCATCCATGTGACAGCAATCAAAGGATGACTTCCACTCTGCCTCTGTCTTGCTGTTGCTTCCCTGACTAACTGCTAAATCACTGAACCTTTGCTCCCCTTCTCACCCCGTTATTTCCACATTAGTAGCATCTCTCCAAGCAGAGTCTCCACGAGACTCCTGGCGTACTCTGGGTTAGTCTGCTCTTCTCTTTGGTCACCCCTTCTACATGTGCAGATGCTTTCACTTGTGCCAGTAATGCACACAGAGCTCGCCTCACTGCCATCCCCGCCAGCCTTTTTACACCTCCTGTCTCCACCCGATCCTTGTCTTGCTGTGACCCGAGCGCTTCTCCTGGGGCCGTACACATAGCCCATAGCCCACTCTAACATCTCACAAAGGTTTCCTGAGCCTGGAGATGAGCACACCCCTCCATTCTCCCACTGTGCCATATTCTTTGCTACAGAAAAGCCTTCTTACCCCTCTTGCCTTTTCTCTCTGCCCCTGGACCAATGCTCTGTGCCACGTACAACAACTCACCTCACAGGGATGATCTCCCCACCTGAAAACAGAAAATTTCTGCATTGTTCTCTCTGGGACAGACACCTCAAGGAACTCAAAAGGAACAAACCCCTCTAAAAACAGTACTGGCTCAATGCAGTAAGTACAACTGCAATTAGCCAAGCAGAAAATGGGTATATCCACAGCTCCAAGGTATTGTAACCATACGAGCGGCCATCCCATATTTGAGAGGAAGCCATGGGATTTATTTGTACCATGCGATGATGAAATAGCTTCTAATCCAGCAGTAACTAAGAAGGATGTTAAGCCACAGCTAGTAAATGAGGTATTTTGAAATCAGCAAGCCCAGAGAACTTGTACTCGAGATTTGAAAGGGTCCTGGCCAAGAAGTGCTCTGGATCATTAATGTTGACTTTTAATAAGTCTTTGGAACACGGAGAGCTGGAAGAAAGCTTACGTTGTGCCAGAGTTTTAAGAGGATAGAAACAGGATGACCCACATAATTATCCACCTGTGACCCTGACTCCTATCCCAGGTGAAATAACGGAACAGCTGTAAAAGAACTTCATTAATAAAGCATTAAAGGAGGGTAACAGCAAATGCCAACAGCTTGGGTTTATAGGAAGCAGATTTGTCACTAAGTTGAGAAATTTTTTTGGAGTTGAATATGTTCCTTAAGCTTGCAGGCTGGATGTAAAAAGAGTACAAAGTTTATACAATTTAAAGCCAACTGAGGCCTTACAAAAACCTCAGCCTTCCTATCCCTGTAGAAGGACTACCAAAACAGTTACAGAAACTCCGATGCAAGCCAGGAAATTGTGGGGTAAGATGGGCAAGCGATCCTCGAGTCACCACGTGCTGCAGAAAGGCACAATCGCACGAGCAGAGGGAAAGGAGCAGCCATCGCAGGAATTTGCCCATAGTGAAATGCAGAACATCATCACTCCTCACTCTAGGTTTCCTTGGCTCAATGCTTCCACTACCGAGAAACCCACTGGCTTCTACTTAGTTTTGTCTTCAGTGTGCAGCGTCAACGGGACATTCATAAAAACTTCATTTATTAGAAACCAAATCCATAAATTGAAGCGCAAGCATGAATACCGCAGATACTTCCAGGTACACGCCAAAAGATGTGCCTCTGACGCTCAGCAACAGCAGCGAGAGCCAGAGCAGAACAACATCCTACTGGTAAGGGACTAGTAAATTCATTACACATCATGAAGGCTTTGGGTCCTTGCCCAAGGGTAAGAAGACAAATGCTGGGGGACGCAGTAAAGTTGCTCTTCGTGTCGTCTTCTGGTATGAAGCAATGGATGATGAACAGCCAAACCGCCTAACGCTTTTGGGTCCGATATTACACAAAGGATGCGCTTCATCTCCTGCAACATCTCTGCCCTGCCTGAGGTTTAGCGGCAGCCCTCCACCCTCGCCCCTTCCTGGGAGGTCAGCTATGGTGTGACCTTTATGAAAAAAAGGCAGTTTTCCAACCCAGGAGCCAAAAATCTTCAGCCGCAACCCTGTCATCTTCCCCTTGATTTATGTCTGGGTGGGAGTCCCTGCCAGCTCCAGGTGGAGCAGTGGCAAGTTGGGGAGAAAAGCCGTTCTCCACTCTAAAATCATCAGCAGGCAGCAATGCACATCGGATATCACCCCTGCGCTGCCAAACAGCTGGGCTGCCCTGGGCATCTCAGAGACAGATAGAGGGTCTGTGAACAATTTCAAAATCCCCCTGATGGTCATTGCTGAGCCTCTATGACTTCATCTCAGTTACTGTTATGTTTTTGAGAGTCAAGAATAACATTAATTTTCCATATCTTGTGGTTTTTGGAGGGTGTGAATAAATTCTCTTGCTGTGAGTTATTTAGGTATCCGTAAACCCAACTCCACAGTGGCGAAGCCATTGAGCAACACAGAAAGCCCACGGTGGAGATGTGGCAGGCAAAAACTCACCAGTATGACACAACGTAAGGTCCTAAGTATCAAGAATTGCAGATACTTCTTACGGTCACGATAGGTCTACTCAGAGCAGCTAACCAAATCCAAAACCTGTGAAAAATTAATTTACCTTCCTTTTCTAAGTTTGGTTTCCTACCTCATACACATGCACGAATGCAAAATGCCAAAAGACAACAGACTTGTGCCCTTTCAGACCACCAGGAATCAAGGCATCCTCCAAATCCTGCAGAAAAATAACTTTCTGGCACATCAACAAGAAAAGCTGCGCCACTGTGGTCTCCCAGCACCGTGCTGTCTCTTCCTTAGAGATGTATCTCAGCAGGAGCTTTAAATTGGAGCATCATTTGGTCCAACCACCACTGGAAGTGAAGCACAGCTCAGAAGACCCTCTAGCTGGTCTCTCTCAACTTTAGCTGCCCAACATCGCCCATGCTGCCTGCCTAAACCATGGAGCAGCCAGAAGCCGGGACTACCTGTTAAGCCACGTCAGAAGACTACAAAACATACCCTGGGGAGCCAAAATTCAAAGCTGCTTTTGGTCCCAGGTTTTCTTCAGTTCATCCCTGTGTTTAGGAGTCCCGTCGCACATATTTTCACCACCCTTGTGAATCCTCAGCACTGGAAGCAGCAGGGTGAGCACAATGAATGGTGGATCCCAAAGCCTGAGTGCCTCCTGAAGGCAAACCGGTACCCATAGCGGTTAAGGCTACTTTCCTTCCTCACCTCAGAGTTTCACTTCCTTCCTCCAAAAACATGTTGGTCTTTTAATGTGTGCTCCTCAGCTGAGCTAAAGCCCCCCCAAACACACAGAGAAAACCTCCATTTTTTACTCAAAGGATTTGTGAATTCAGCTTAAGAGGAACAAGCCTCCTCCATGAACAAGTGCAAGAAGAACAGGAGGAGAAGGAGAGACCTCATTTAAGACTATACGAGGGGAAATTGCAAAAAATTACCTAAACCTTTAGGAACATATTTATATTTTGATTTCATGTAATATTACTTCCTGGTTTCCAGCACATATTCCCTGGGCGTCCCCTATCAAATATCAGGCAGTATTAAATCACTGATCCCTGATCCCCGTAGCTCTCAGAAAAACATCTGTACTAATTTGTTGGTTTTCCTTAACATGAGGGCCAGATGAACTCCTCCAGGGCTCAGCCAAGTGAGATCGCTGACAGATGCAGAATAGAAGTGCAAAGATTTTTCCTTTATTAAAAATAAGGTTCCACACTCCAAGCCCTGAGCTTGTCGTTTGCCAGAGTGATGAAATGACACGCGGCAACCTTGATCCAACACTGTTGTGGATACAAAAACAGGGTTCTTACCTAATGCTGCTCCACTAGCAAACGATTTCTGACAGCACATCCAAATTGGCACGGGCCAACAAGGTGAGGGGTCTGGCAACTGGATACAGCCCTTTTCTGCTAGGGGTCTCTGAAATGTCTCAAAGACATATAGTTATTTATGTTCACCGACCTGTCAACGCAGCAAATTTGACACCCAGCTCACCGCTCTCAGGACCTCAACTCCATTTTTGACAAACTTTGCTGCAGTGGTTCAACACGAAGCAGCCTCCTTCGCAGGAGCAGCAGATGTGAGGGCAAGGCAGCGATCCGTCCCTGCCGTTCACAGTAAGGTCAGTCCAAGCCCCCAGCAAGGGCTGCTGCTGGAATAAACCGCAAAGCCCCAGGGGGATGAACCAGCACCACCTTCGCTGGGCAGTCCCGGGCATCTTCCATGTCTTTGGCACACACAGCGAGTTAAACTCAGGTGGAGCAGGCAGTCTGCAGAAGCAAGCAGGAATGAGGAGCGGCAAACCTCAGTTTGCTCCTGTCAGCTTAGCCACAGCGTTTTGCATCGACAGCCTCATACACCTCAGCAAGGTGTTCACACAAGCATTTATTAACAATCACGCAGATGTTCATCTCTGCTCCTTCAATGTTTCAACCCCCACAACAAGCACATCTAGCCACATTCTGATCTGACAGACAAAGCTGTGATCCTCTTCGACTTTTGCCCTGGCTTGGGGAAGGCACCATATTCCAAAACCACTTAATTGCAACTCAGTTGAATAACCAAGCCTTCCCTTGAAACAGAAGGGTCATTTTCATACAAAAAGCTCCCTTCTGACTTCAGAAGGGTCCCAAGGGAAGGTGCCGTCTGCACACAAGTATGAGACCTTGGTTTTCTCCATCTCTGGTGGGCTCAGTGATACGGATGCTTCTCCCCCGTAGAAGAAACTTGAACACTTCACATGGGATGCTGAAGAGGTATCGGAGGCTGCCCTTGCCTGAATAGGAATATTAATCTAAGTGCTAGCTATCTGCCAGGGAAAGACCTACTTGCATATTAACCTCAAGCTGTGTATTTAGCCCCAAAAGACCCGCCACAAAACTTGTCAGCACCACACATGCCTGCTCAGGAATAACCCGCACCCCTCTGCCAATGCCGGTGGTTCACAGCGGGCATTCCCCCTTCAGCAACTTCTCCCCAGCGATGACCCAGCCAAAATGCTGAGAAAAACCCACAAAACCAGATCCCTCCTCCAGAAGCCTGAGGATGCATCCCAGCCAGGGGCACTGGTCAGCCCATTGACAGGCTGTATCTGCTTTCAATAAACTTTTATAGCCTGTCAATGCGCTGAATCCTACGCAATAAATTTGTGTCATAAAAAAAGGCTTGCAGTGCCAGTGGTTTTTTGTTGGGTTTTTTTGTTTTGTTTTTTGTTTTTTTAAACTCCCCTCTTTTTAATTTGAAGACAGCTGGGAGGGACCAATTCAGGGGCCAAGTTCATAAGATTTCCCCCCCCCCCCAAAAAAAAAAAAAAAAAAAAAAATCACTTTAAATTACAATGGGAATTTTCAGAGTCTCCTTCTGGGAAGAGCAGCCATTTTCAAAAGTGACTTCATTTCCAGAGCTGGCTTACCTCCCAGCATTTGAACAAGCAAGGAAAGAAAAGTTCAGAAAGTAGACAGGTTTCAAGCTTGGCTTGATTAATTTCAAATTTAACAGTCACAAACCAGCCTTTAAAATTCCAGGATGGTTTAGCTTATCAGGCTGCCAGTCCTGAACTTCAGCTCCCTGACCAGAAGAGGTGATCCTGCCCAGAACTGCCTTCAGTAGACATCTTGATGCATAAGCCTGGCACGGACGAGGAATCTGAAACCCCACAGTTGGCAAATCTGTAGATTTAACCCTGCAAGGCTTTTGGCATGGACTTTTCCAAGGGGCCAAGGTCCTCGGTTCACATCCCTTCCCTGGGACGCACTTTTGTGGCCATATTCAGCCAGATTAAATCCCTTTCAAGTCCCTGCATCTAGGAAATGGGGAACAAGGGATGCTTAAGAGCAATTCAGAGATGGGGACCAAGGAGTCTATAGGGCAGCTAACAGTCTCTTTATTCCCTACCTTTAAGATGCAGATAACATTGTTGTCTTAACGAGCAGGTTATGAAGATAAATGTGCTGCCAGTGGTTAAGAGGCTCCATAGCTCTCAGGACAGCAGCCCAATTCCCAGTCCCACCGGTGGCTGTTCAGGGCACTTTTCACCCCAGCTGATGGTTGTCTGTAATGCCTGGTTATCAGGCAGAGTTTTCCCTGGGACAAGCAGGGCTTTGATAAAGGTCCTCCAAAAAGCTATGAGTAAGCGGGAGGAATTTTCCCCGCTCACATTGTTTGGGCTGTCAGTCACCCCAGCTTTCCGAGGAGTAATACATGAGCCTAGGAGAGAGCTGTAAATACCGTGTCCCAGCATGTGTCTAAGGGAGGGAGATTCACACATGGAGGGTGCAAACAGCTGTAGCTCTATAGACAGCTGTTCTCCACCACAGCACATTGACTGATGGGGTCTCTCGCCGAGATGTCAGCTTTCGCTAGTGTTTTAGGAAAGATAAGTCGCTAATGACCGCTGTTTAAATGATTCTTGGCAGGAAGAAAAACACAGAGGTCCTTTATGAAGAGTTGCTCTTTATCTGTCAGAATAGCAGCGCCAGTTAATATTTTTTTGGTTTTTTTTTTTTTTTTTTGTTTCCATGCTCTATGTTGTCTCTGGAGAGGGTTGGGGGACACACGTGGGGGAAGAACTGCTTTCCAAGTCTTCTAGACTAGATGTTAATGTCTAAGACATGATGGACTGCCTGCTAGGGTCCCATGGCTCTACCTCCTAATATCACCTCTTCAATTTTTAAGCGCTTTTATTTCTGGTGAAAGACAGGGGATTGACAGCAATCAGTTTGAACAGCTACAGGAGAGGCGAGGAAAGCTGCTCTGCTCTGACAGAGGGACCAGCGCAGACTGACAGCACTGCCCGGCAATCCATCCCAGATGGGTGATTTACATTGATGGGCGGCCTCTGGTCAGAGTGGTTTCCCACAGCATCCCAAGCAGCGGCTCCTTGGAGAGTTCTGCTAGCCATCTGGTTGGCTAGAAAGCAAATCAAGTAACATAATCGATGCCTATTCTCCAGGTGGCATCACAAGAAGAATCAGCAAAGACAACAAGCCATACCCTGACGACAGAAACCTTACTCCGACAGTAGTGACTTCAACAGTCATTCACACTTGCTTTCCTATTTACTCTGTACGTCTCCTACCTCTTTGGACTTCAACCTCCACAGCACACAAGCTTCTGCATGACAGCAAACCCCAGTTGCATCCCTCTTGATCCAAAGTACACATAAGACAGCATTTGCCAGCTCCCTTCATAATGGGGCAGAAGAGGCCAATGGCACAGGCGCGGCGAAAGGGCGCTGTGTAACCGCAATGGGGAGAGCGGGTTCTGGAGAATCTGGGTCTAATCCCCTCCTGTGTGACCTCAAAGAGGTCACACTTTTCCTCCTCGGCCTCCCCATCTGCACAGAGATCACAGAATCCTAGATGATGGATAGCCAGACTGCCCTACCAAGTGGTGAGAATTAACTAGTGCCTGTAAAGCATGTTGAGAGACTCAGATGACAGGTAGTATATAACTGCAAACTCTATTATATCATTCCACCATCCCCTTTGCCAAAAATCTGCCTTTGCAGAAAAGATCCAGACACCAAATACGTTATTAAGTGAGGATGTCTGACAGTAGTTCAGCTACGTAGAGATGTTAAATAGTAATAATAATGAAACAATACTCAGCATTTGAGGATGCTGTACATCTTCAAAGCACTTCACCAAAACATTAACTGATTATACACCAAATAAATTGCTCACAGCTGTTAGAGATCCATGAGGTATTCAAAAGAACGGGATGGAACATCATCCATCCTGGATCATACAGGGGATGCATGTGCTATAGCGTAATCAAGAGCTCAAAGGAAATAACTTGCAGGGAGTTCAGCTTTTAGTGCTTTTCTGTACACCTCAAAGCAGTTTATTGTTAGAAAAAGCAGCACAGAGGCCTGAGCTCCCTCAGCTGCAGAAGAAAGTTGTGACAGAGCCAAAGCCTTTTTCAAAGTTCAATGTCATACCATTAAAACTCCTATTTCAACTTAATCTTAGCAGAAATAGCTGCATGCCAGACAGCTTAAGGCATCTATGGTGTTTATAGCCACGACCAAGAGAACGTAACTTTGGCCCTCCTGTAGTAAACACAGCAAGCTCATCCAACAACCCCTTTTGCATTCATCTGTCTTAATTTAAGCGTGGCCTTCACTACTGCAATTCCACATTCTGGTAAAGAATTAAGGCTACCTCCCCCCCAACCAGTTCACATCCATGGCTCATAAAAGCATCGCATCCCTCTCCTCTGCCCACCTCTCCCACCCCCAAAGCAAGCAGCTGCTGAACAAGCAATTTCAGGTGCATAGTAAAAAGCTCGTCGCTGTAACTGCCTGTAACACATGCACTCAGAACACCACCAGGGCACTTGCATCTAAATAAACCCAGGAGAAATATTATTTCCACATACAATTATTGGCTAGCGGAGCTGGTTCCTGGTCTGTTCCCTGCCAGAGCACAGCATCTGCCTAGGCAGATGCCTGGAAAGACACAAGCGGGGACCTGGCATCTGCAATACCCATTAAGGTATAAAAGGTTGTTTGTTCACAGAGCTGTAGCCTTGCTCGTTTCCAGCACACGGCTGAACACTACCACGGCCCGGTGTTTGCCACTGACCCTCTTCGTGGTCTGCCTGCATTCTCTCATGATCTCCAAGGGAAGAGCTCTGAAGAAAAGCCCAGAGAAGCCCACAACCCTCATCAATTTAACACCACTTCACCACAGCGTTAGGCTCAGCCTGTTTAGTCTATCCCTTCCAAAAGCAAGGCAGCCCGCTCAGTGCGGCATCCCATCACCTGACAGCAGGAGTGCAGCACATCAGGGCAGATGTGCTGTAGGACAGCAGGAGAGAAAGGGTGGAGCATGCCCCACATCCAGGGTGGAGTGCACACAGAGCATCATCCTTCATTAAACCTGCAGCGACCAGCACAGATCAAGACCAAGAAGTCCAGCAGAACTTCATTTTGGGGGATGAGGCTAGCAAAGGACAGAAGAGCTGTGTCACTGTAGAAAGAGCAGGCAAGATGCAGGTCAGGAAGTAACTCCCAGCACCACACAAGGCCAAGCCAGGAGCTTTCCAGATGCCAATGGCTAAAATTAAGGCAGAGCAGCCAACCTTGCACCCGTGCAGGACTGTGGCATGCTGCAAGGCGCTTGTATCAGGGCAGTCAAGACTTGCTAGGAAATGGGAACGGCAGAGCGACAGCGAAGCCCCATTGACACAGCCCGCACCTAGAGGAAAGAAAACCAGCCCCTCATTTTCTTTAGTATTAAGGCTCACAGCACGCAGAATCTCACAGGAGTTTTAGTTTCAGCCTTTTCTACCATTTGCATGCCGTGGACTGGAGATCATCCTGCCACACATCATCAACATCTCCAAAGAATCCCAAGGTGACTGCATTTACAGTGAAACCTCCAGTACCCTCCAGGAAAGCCAGCATGCTCTTGGTAACGGAGACAGCAACCTATTTGAAGATGAGCTATTTAAAAGCAGTAGCCTGTGGTACTTTGCCAAACTCAAGAAGAACACCATAAAGCATTTTTTCTGGTTTGCCCCCAGTTCACAATACACCAGCTCAAAGAGGTGAGGGATTTTGCTTTGCAAACCCCATTTTAGTTGGGGGGTCACTGTGTTTGTCGAGTGCTTTAAGCTCTATAAGGCAGGAATCATGCCCTTACACTGCGCTACAACTTAACTGCGTCTATACAGATTATTTTAAGAAAACTGTTTAAACATACATCCTGCACACCACATCAGCTTGAGATATACGCTTGAGGACACAAGCATGGAATAGGGGCTGAAAAGCTTGCCCCGCCTTGTGTGCTGTATAAAATATCCTTGTAACATCACACAGTACACCAGGGTGAGATATCAGGTGTGGTCTAATATCAAGGGACAGTGCTGCACCGGACAGAAGGATACTACAAGGGACACTGTGGATGTTGGTGAAAAGAAGTAGCTTTAGGTGCCGCTCTGTCATTTAGGAACTGCAGCATAAAACACAAGGCAGGCTGTCAGCAGGTTGCATCGCTGAAGTTCCAAAGTACAGCTTAGAAAAAAAATATAAATATCTCTGTGCAGGGCATCAGAGTGGAAGTGGCACTGGAGCGTGTCGGCAGAGCTACACGTGAGTTTCCAGGGCAGGTGAGCCGTGCCCGGAGCCAAGCACTGCGGTGATGGGTCAGGCACAGGCTGATCCCAGTTGCTTCTCAAGGGCATCTCTCCTCAAGCGCTGCAGGAGGGTCTGTGCACCCCCATGGTCAAGGGAGGAGAAACATGGAAGGGCAAAGCGCACACAGCACCTGCTCAGGCTGTGCCTGGATCCAGTCAACGCTGTTCAGCCTCTCACTTGGAAAAAAAAAAAAAAGCCACCACAAATACAGTTTCTCCCATCCAAGCCTCTCTCCTTCCCCCTCTGAGCTCATTCATGGCTCAGGCTCCAGGACAGCTGCCGGGTTGCCAAGTCCCCCCAGCTCACTGAAGCACAGAGCAACATGATCGGGATGATAGCTGGGCCAGCTGTTCGAAATCACTGCAGGACTCAAAACAACTACAGACCAAGCAAGAGGAAAAAAAAAAAAATAAACCAGCAGAAAGCCCCTCGCTCTTTTTCCTCTGCCTGGACATTGTGGTCTCATTGTTACCACCATCCTTACATCGCCAAGTGAGCCCTGGCCAAAATGACAGCTCATTAAGAATATTTTAAAAATACACTGGGTGGGGACTAAGGAGCCCAGGGAACAGGGACCAGGCAGTGAATTTTTTCACACCTAAGTGATTGCTTTGAATGCAGCTTCGGTCACTAGAAGTGACCTCGATCCTGACTGGGACCAGTGCCAGTGGACTCCAGGGTAAAGTCCCCCCATCCAGGCAGCAGCAGATCCACACTGAAGCTCAGAGTCCTGCAGGTAGACAAGGTGTGTGCCAGCAGGACTCGTACACGTTTCCATACAGACTCCGCACGCAAGAGCTGCCCAACTCAGCAGCCTGCAAGCTTAACTCAAAGGCAGAACCCCCTCTAGAAAAAAGCCCTTTCTATCTACAGGGAGTTACCGTCTCCTACAACAAAATCCACCCAACTCATTTGGAAACACCGTTTTGTTTAAATTAGAGCACATCAAAGCAGGCAACAATGCCCCTCTCTCTGTTTATGGGAAGCATGTTGCCTTCCCATGGCGACTGGCACAGTGGGCTACCAAATGTGCTGAGCTGACACTAAACATCAGCAAAGGGACCCTGAGAGGATGGAGAAGAGCAGGATATCTGCTCCCTGACCACACAGGGACCAGGAACCCCACAAATGCAACACTCAGCAAGGAAGATGGGATTCCGAGACACAAATATCCGCAGGACCTCCCCACCAACAGCAGTTGGGCTGCAACTCCAGCTTGTTGTTCTGCACATGTGAATAAGGGCAGGGGAGGCAGCTGACCAAAAGTGTTCATGCCAGTGCCCAAGCACCAGGCCCTGCACGGGATACCCCTCGCTAAGGGCATCTTTAAGTTGGGATGGGGCTTGGATGCCATAAATACCGGCGGTGGTGCCAGAGGACCCCACGGGAAGCTGAGGAAGAGCAGTACTTGGGCAGTTAACATCGTATTTTCTCAGCGTACCACTCTACTGGTGCTCCACAGCCTCCAAGGCAGGTCTTCCCAGCCCCTCCGTTCTCAGCAGGCAGCGTGGGGACTTGCAGCGATGTCACCAGGGGGTAACATTCTTGTTCCCCTTTCCTTCTGCTCCCTGGCTGGCAGGGGCTGGCTCAGAGGCAGTGCTGGGCTACTCTTCCACTGGTCGCACAGTCAAGTCACAGAAGCCTGGGAGCATCCCCTCAAGATTTTAAGTGCCCCTCTGCCTCTTGGGGTGGGAAGGGGGCCAGGCTAACACGCTGCTCTGTTCGTGCTGCCATCACCAGCCCCACAGGTGCCCAGATATATCCGGAGCATCAGGACTCTTAAGAAACATCTCCACACCTCCTTCACGCTGCACTAGCTCTATAGAAATAGCAGAGGCCCAATCTGTCAGCTCTAGTTAGTTTTGCTACGAGCACATCTGATGAAGCAAAGCCAGAGGCTACGCTCCCCATTACGAACCTGGAAATAAGGTTGCAAGAAAAAAACCCGCAGCAGACACAGTTCTAGGCTGTGCTTGTCATCAAGATGCCTCCTGAGCTGTTTCCACCATCGTCTCCCTAATGGACAGCGGCGTTTCTTCGCAGAGTGTTTCTCCAGCACTGAACCCTCCCCATGTGTACCCCCCTCTTCGGGGCAGCGTAGTAACCCTGGTGTGTGGCCATCCAGAACACCCTGCCCCTCCTGGCTGGAAGTTAATCACAGGGTTTCATGAGCGAGAGGAAGGGGACTGCACCTCCGCTGTTCCAAGAGCCTCTTGGCTTTTCAGAAGAAGCAATCATTGCACATACATTTCAGCAAACCCATGGGCTCCCACATCCTCTCAGCACATTAAGAAACAGCTGACTAGTTACTTATTAGAGAGTCTGGTCCAGCTGAACTCCTCCCTTCCTGTCTTCTGCCTTCCAGAAAGCTGGTCTCTCCCTTTGGAGAAGTCTCTCACCTACAGCAAAGACTCTGGCTAGAGCACCCAAGGGTTTGTCATTTCTGGTGAGAACAGGAGCCACTACAACCTCTCTCCTGCGATTGCTTTTCTTCACCGAGCCTCCAGCAGAAGCATCCTGACAGCTTGCTACCCTCATTGCATCCCCAGCTCCCTGCACCGCTTCTTCCCATACCACAAGCTCACCCCCACCGTCTCCAGGTGCATAATAAGAGCATATTTCTGTCTAAACACTACTCCTGGGCAACTGGCTTCTTTCTCTTCCATTCCTTTATCCTCTGAGGCTTTGCTGCGTGCACAGAAGACAGGACAGATGTACAGGCTGCTGCAGCCCAGGGTCCCCTGTGGGACAGTAATTGCAGGATGAGGTAAGGCAGAAGGAAGTGGGTGCTCTAGGCTGAAGGGAAGGACAGCTGTGCTTCCCAGGATCTGGAGCAAATTAATTGATAAATACCAGAGTTGGACTTGAAGGAAAGCTGGGCATTCACACAGCCAAGAAAGCCAAACTGCTTTGGAAGAAGCCCTGGCCTTTGTTGCACAATCTCTATGCAAGGCACTCGCTGTACTCGGAGAGCAAGAGGGAAACTAGGGATAAGCAAGCGTACACCCCCTCACTCAGCCCCGCACAGCTCCAAACACAGCTCGGCACAGGCCTCCAGCTTCCCACCTACCAACAGCCACAGCCCCCAAAAGCTGGCACTGCAGCTGCCCCTCTGCAGCGGCCCCCATGGAGCTCGGTGCAAAAAGCAGCAAGAGGACTCAGAAAAGTCGAAGGCACACACAACCCGGACAGCCAATTTCTGTAACTCTCAGTGTTCGACGGGCCTTTGAAACCTCAGGAGAAAGCGAGCAGCAATGAGGACCTCAAGCATTCTTTCCAAACCGGTATTAGACATACAACCAACTGCTAGGTAAATAAAAACTGCAAAGCCTTTAGCTTGAAGCTTCACAACATTCAGCGACATAACCTTGTGCTTCTCTGACCGCTTTCACTTGACAATTCATTGAAAGAAAACTCTGGCTGGCTCCCAACACCCCGTAAGTTCACCCAAATCCTACCTTATCACGCAAACAGCAACTCAGATTCAGTCAGGACCTTCTCTGCCACACCAAGCTACCACGTGGTAGCTCAGGATGCTCTGTTGCAGAAAGGAGCTGCAAACAGGGAAAAAGAAAGGTGTAAGTCCTCAGGAAAATCAGGGTAGAACACACTCGCATCCTCCTCGCTAGCCCTCAAGTCTTTAATCTCCTAGGTCACTGCAAGCTTCTTACCACAAAGAGGACATCAAACATGCCCAGAGAGCTGCCTCATTCATCCCTTCCCTCAAAAACCCACAGCCTCACCTGAACCAGATTTATATAAACTCCTTGCTCTCACACCCCTGTGAGGACAGGTTAATTGGAGTCATAAGGTTGACCTCCTTCTTTTCTCCAGGGGGAACAGTTTACTTTGTTAGTCCTTTTCCTCCTCCTTGTTTCTCCAACGGTCACAGATGGCCCAGGGAACTGTGTTTTAGATACACTTTAAAGCCCCTGTGGCTTACTAATATGGGAAGACTTGGGAAGCCCTATATTATTCCACTTTATCTGAAAAGCTTCACAAGGCTTAGAGAAAGCATCAGGAATTACTGCGTGAGAGATCTTACCTAGGTCACAGCCATGCACCTGGAAACACACACCTAAACCACCTGTACAACACATAGACATCAGGCTTCCCTTCTTGTGTGTGCCAACACCTCTGCAAAATTACACGGTCATTTCAAAGAAAAAGCACTGCTGTGCACTTCCAGCCACAGCAGCGGGATGCAAACAAAGCCTGCGTGTACACACACGTGCATATGTACGTGCACACACACACAAAATACATGTGCACACCCTTGTGTGCAAATTATCTGTCTTCCGTTTGTATTTGGCTTGGCTGTACAGCCTGCTCTCCGTGGGCTCGGCCAGGAGATATCCAGGCTAAGATAAACACCAGACAGCTGCTGGGAGCCAGAGATAGTTTGGTGATTAACAGCTGTGTGGGGCTCTACACAGGGACCCCCCCGACCTCCACAATCCCTCCAGAACAGGCTGTTTCACTTCAGATTTCTGTTTGTCAGGCGAAGGCTGGAAGGCATCAGAGGAGAGTCCCTGCAAAAGTCGCAGGTGGGAAACCTGGCAAGGAGAAGCTGCTGCCCCAAACCCTGTCGCTGCCCTCCCCCCCCCAACTCCGTCCCTTCCCCGGCACGCCGGCCATGGCAGCCTGCGATGGCTTTGCCCGGCACCTCCTGCGCAGCACTTGCGGCCACAACTGCAAAAATGCAATTGCTTATTTCAAGGTTGCTGAAATCCATGAAAGAATAGCAAAAAGCTTACAGTAAAGCCTGTTCTCGTGGCTTTTGTGGTTTAACACAATTCAGAAGAAGGTCTTGCAAGTGTTTCACTTTGGGCTCTTTGCAAATGGGCTCTTCTCTTCTAGCACAGGCATGCAGCAAGTGACAGCCTTGTCCTGGAAGAGGAGAAGCTGGGGAAAGAGGATAGACCTGGGCTTTCGACTTAGAATGGGTTTGATACACGAGGAGACGAAAGAAATGCTGTTACCCCTTCATACCAAGAGGCAACGGGATGCTTAATGACTGTAGCTGATCATTTCCAAAAAGCACAAAGAAATTCCCGGTCTGACTTTCCCAGTTAGAAAGGGCAGCCACAGCTGCAGCAGGACTGCTGAATGGAAATCCATCCCGAGCAGCAGTGGTCCAGGATGCCTTACACACCACTGCAGAGCCAAAGACGTTTTGACGGAGGAAAGGGGTGAAAAGTGGGAAGTTGCTCACAATGCGACTATAAAAACAAAGTCTAGGGATTAGTTAATAATGTGTGGTCTGAGAAAACAAACACATCTCCCCATAAAGACCCTAGTTCAAATAAACTGGTGCTGTTGTCATTAAACCCCACCATCTGCATGTCTGTTTTCCACTGGGTCTAATGTGTAATTTAAAGGGACCACTGCGTGGAGAAATAGTCCCCCAACGCCATCCTTTGGGGCACTTCAAAATCCAGATGTGGCTGAGAGACACTGTGACTTGGACTCATCCCTGCGTAACATTTGTACTGAAACTAAACGTACATAGCTGCAAACCCTTAAGCTTTTATGCAGGAAGCCTAAGTCGAAGGCAAGGGCTTCTTGCCTTCAAAACGATGAAGCCCACAGCCCCTAAAAAGCCAGCAGATGGAGGGATGTGGAAAGGTGGCTGGTTGTGCCCAAGGCGATCGCATGCCCCGTGGAGCTCTCCATCTCCTTTCGCTCTCTGCTCCCAGCTCCCAGCCCTGGACCTGAGAAACCAGGTCTAGTACTAAAGCCCCCCCCCCCCCAGCTCGGTGGGTGACTGGAGACCTCCCTGGCTCTGCTCAGGTCGCTCTTTCATGCCTGATTGCAGCTCATCAAGGCCCAAAGTCTAATAATGAAACAACCAAGGCCGAGAGCTCTCTGTGACAGCTTAACTGATGGTTGTAATTAGGGACCAGCCCACACAGCTTTTCATTAGTGTGCCGCACAGGACTTCTTATGACTGTCATGGAGAGACTGTGCTTCACGTCCAGGAAAAAGGCATCAAGGCCCGTAAGTCATCAGGGAAAAGGGGAGCAGAAAGGCTTGGTGCAAATAGGGAGCTCTCTGTGCTCTTATGGATTCATAAATGGCCGTTACTGTGCGTTTTCAGTGCGGAGTGATGTTTCGTTTACATGAGTTTGTATTCTGGGTACATCCAAGCACGTTTTTATTTTATTGCATGTGGCACATTCATCATTTTTTCAACTTCTGCGGCACCCTGGTTATTCCCCAGCTGTTGGTGACTGCAGGCAGTCTCTTGAGTCTCTGCTTCTTTCCCTCCAGACAATCAATGTACCCCTAGATGAGCCTGACCATCTCTTTCCTTAGTCCATGGGTCACTGGTTTTGGCTATGATTCACTTACCAGCCTTCTCCGAGTGCTGCCTGAGACCTTTCGCTGCAGTTGTGGTGGTGCCGCGTACCTGGGGTGTCTATATCACTTCCTCTGTTTTGCTTCCTGAAAAATTAAAAATATTTTCTTACATAGCAAAAGACTAACCATACTAAGAAATAACGCTCATTTTCTAGATGATAGGTAGAACACAGTCCTCTGGGGTCTCTACTTTCTTCCTCCCTTCTGTCTTTCCAAGCAGAACCTGCTTCTTTCTCCTACGCTGCAAACGAGATTTTGGGTTTTGTCAGTTTAATTCTGCAGCTTCGAGTTTCCTCGCTCCTGGGCAATGTCTGCCCTTCTCGTAGCTGTTTTATAGAAGAACTTGTGATTGTAAATGGCAAAACGAAGGAAAAGGAAGTAAACTGGTTATTGTGCCAGAACCGCTCCTGGCACTCCTCCCATTTCTATTTTCTTTTACATTATAAAGCTGGAATAAATCAAAGCGAGCAGTACACCGGTAAACTGATGAAAGGGGAGCAGAATCAGCGCTCTGGTCCCTCACGCTGGTATAAAGAGGTGCGTCCCATGCAGGCAAGAGTTAGCCTGAATTACAAGTGGTGGGGAAGGAGAATAGACTCAGAGTGTTTATTAGCAGTCATAACCTTAATCAAATAACACTCAAGGATATGTAAAGAAATCTGTTCCACTGCAGCCTCCCAAGCCAAATAAAGGAGTAAATGGGACTTCTATCAAAAATCCCTTTTAAAACTCATGTTGGGTTTTTTTTTTTAAAAAATATCCCAATTTCTTGGGGAACAGCCAAAGCTCCAGAGGAGCTGCCCGAGATCAAACCAGTGGCCCATTGTGCTGGGCATTCAGCCTCCTGCGGCAACCAGCTCCAATGCACTGCAGAAAGGTGATGCCCCAGGATGAACCTGGCTGCTTGGGCAATGGTTTCCATGTGTGGAAGGAAGAGGATGCTCCTCCCGAATTATCGGCCCTACAGGCATCTCCCAGCTCAGAGATTTCAACCTCCCCATTCCACTTTGCATAGCAGGAGACTCATTCGCTCCCTCTCCCCCATCCATGGGACTGCTTTAGTCAACGTCTACACACTATGTAGAATTACGGGGGGCGGGGAGGGGAATAAAAGAAGAGAAACAGACTCTGTGTAATAGAGGTGCATGTAAATAATCACTGGCCTAATCCCCTCTGACAACGAAAGATATCCCACCAGAAAATGTTCAAGCCTGTAACTCAACCTGAAATTTAAGCACAAGGAAGTCGTGTCAAAAGGGGACTCGGGTTCCCATAAAAGCCTCTCTACTTCCAGACCCTGGGCCCCCTAGCCAAAAAAACAGAGCAAACTTCCAGACATAACATCAGAGAAGTGCAGGCCTCACAAAGGGACTTGCTAACCTCCACCAGAGAGACAACCACCAAGAAAACAAGCAGAGCGAAGGAAGCCTTCAAGCCCAGATGAAGTACCTGCCAGGGAAGAGAGGCACGCTTTCCATCAGAGAACCAGCAGGCTGCGGCACGTTATCCCACCAGGGCTGGTGAAAGCCTTCTCGGGGGAGTCATTCAAAACCAGACTGGAAAAGCCCTGGAGAAGATTCGTGGCTGGAGTCTGTTCTCCTCCGCTCTTGTGCAACAACCCTGAAGCTGATGCATGACAGAAGAATCTAGCTTGGTGTAGGAAGAGAAGCCCCTGCACAGAGAGAGAGGGGGATTAAATAAGCTAATTGCGGTTTCAATTCTCTTGCTCCATCACTTCTGACCCACTGAGGGCGTGCAGTGTGTGAGGTCCCACCAGCATTGCATGGGCAGGACTGAAAATCTTCCTGAAAGCAGCACGCATCACCTGGGGAGCAGAGGGCAGCTCCAGTGGAGCGGGTACTCATCTCTGTGCGAGGACACCCGAGGTTAATGCCTCCTTTGCAGTCAAAGACGATATTAAAGAAGAGAAGCAACAGGAGCCAAATTTTGGTCTACTTTTAAGAGTAGAGGGCCAGGTCAGGACCTGGCTTCTGGTTTTTCACAAAGGAAGAGAATCCCCAAGAATGGCATTGCCTTTGCCATAGTTAGCAGCTAGTCTGCTGCATTCCCTGCCTCCACCAGCCTTGCCTTGCCTGCCTGCACCCCAGCAGCTCCTCACGGACTGCCAGAGCACCACGCTGCCAGAAAACCAGATCATCTTCCAGCCATGAAGCACCGAGGCAGGCACCTGCCAAGGGCGGGTCAGAGTCCACCCTCGCAGCAGCGTCCCACGGTCCATCAGAAAGTGCTCTAGAGGAACGCTGAACTTAGAAAAGAGCTGTCTCCATAGCACACACAGAAATTCCCTCCAGCCTGGTTTAGCCACGGGACTAGGGGCTCGCTGTGAACACCGTAACTCAACCATCAGGCTTGTTCGAGAGCAGGTAACTTGCTCGCCTCAGTTTCTCCCATCATCTTTGGTCCCCCTTTAGCTCAAGACCCCTACAAAAGGCAGGGGGGAACCACTGGAGTGTCAGCTTGTGCTCCCATTGCCTCCAGGCCCTGAACAGGTCCTGCCTGTGCTCCTCTGGTCCCTACCGCTTGCACACTGCACCCTCTGCCTGCACAGAAAGCAGCAACACCCTGACGAACGAGAAATATTAAGAGAAAAGTGTTGGGGAAACGAGCCACAGGCTGCAGAGAGCAAAGTTGCTCGACTGCAGGACTTCACGGTCTCCCCTCTCACCATCGGTGCTGCTGGCTGCATCTCATCTTTCTTTACCCAGAGCCTCCAGACGCAAGACTCTGCTGGTATTAAATTCCCTCCGCGTGCGACAGGATCCCTCCCCTGCTACACGGGGGAGTTTCTCTTCGCTGGTTGGGAATTTTCCGACGAGATGGTTTCTCATCGGAAAATGCCGATACACTGAAATCAAAGCCCTTTGTGGGAATGTACTCGTTTCAGGGAACCTTTCATGGGAAAATTTTCTTCAAACTCTGGCTGGAGCTTTCCGCCTGAGAGGGGTGAGCATCCAACATCCAACATCCCCATCACCTGGCAGAGCCGCTGCCCCCCGCCCCCCTGCCCCGGGATGGGGATACCAACAGCCCTCTCTGTATTTTCTTCTCCCCATCTGCCCAGCCCCAGGACCTCTCACAGGGAGGTTTGTGTCTCTCTAGATTTCTCTAATCCCTTATGTATCTATATATATAAAATATAATATATATATCCTGCAACACTCAGGGACACAGTCCCTTCAGCCCTGCGGGCAGGACATTATCTCGGGATGCAGGGAAGTGCACATCGGATGTGAAGCCACAAATCTTCTAGATCACCTGCCCACCAGTTTTTCCCGAGGAAAACCGGCCAGAGCCTTGGGATCACCCCAAAGTAGGGCTGGAAACGAGCTCAAATTTAGGAGAAACTGCCATGCAGGGGCTGGGGACCCTGTCCTGCACTGAGCTGTAGTGTGCAGGGCGATGTGGTGGCGTGGTGGGGGTCACTAGTGTCCCCCCTGTCCACAGAGGCTTTCCCTTGCCCCTCGCAGGCTCTGTGATGGCTGGGACAACAGCACCATCTCGTGCCTCTGCTTGCCTCGGGGAAAAAAAATAAGGGACAACCCCAAAGCTCCCTCTCGCGGCTCCTGCAGCGAGAAGGTCGCAGCAGCCAGGAGCAGATGTTCCTCCCCACATCCCTCGGTGTGCAGAGAGAAGGCATGAGGGCAAACTAGAGCTTGCAGCTTGCCTGCTCCCCAGACTGAAGCATTTCAGAGAAACTACTCCTGGGCATGGCAGGACACGGCATGTTCATGCCCCGGCCACCCCAGCTCCATCCACAGCAGCTGGGGGTCCACACGAGGACATCGTGCAGGCTAAGGCAGTCCCTCCAGATGGGCAAATCTGGATTTGATAGCTCAGACCTGCTGCCGCAGAGCATGGCATGTTATTTCAGGAGCTACCTACCAGGTTTCACTAAAATTGTTCCCCCGAAAAACATCTGAAGGGCTGTGGTCCTTCAGGAGATGTTCAAAGCCAAGGAAGGTGGCTCCATCCGTGACCTGCTGCTGCAGTGCTGGGACCCGAAGCAGTAACCTTACAGGCAGCAGCATAACTTTAGCAGTTCAAGGTTGTTTCAGGAGGATGCTCGCTGCAAACATGCTGTGGCAACCTTAACAGTGGCTGCAAGGCTTTCAACATCTGCAGTTTCAAAGCTGGCACTTTTAACTGAATTTGGCACAGAGCTGGGGGGATTTGCTCATATGAAGCTGTCCCTGTTCTTTCCCAAGTGCTTTCCTCCCCTACTGCAACCACTTTCTAATTTCACATCGTGATGAAATCAAGTCCCTCTGAAGTTTTCCCCCCGGAATGATCCGGAGGGCTGACAGATTGCAAAACCTCTTAGTGCCGTCTTATCTGCCAGCGCTTGTGCCGTACTCCAGGCTAAATACAGCTGCTGCCAAGCAGAAAAGATGAACTTTTTCTTAAGGACAATACAATCTACAGACCAGGCGTGTGGAGCTTTTTAAAGGGTATTAGCAGCTTTAGATGTAGCTTTGCTTCCATTTTTGCCGTCCGAGAAAAGTAATGACAGTAGTCTTGCTCACTCGTGCTAATCTCATACCTGGATGTTTCAGGGTACTCAATGGCCATCCCTCTCACCCCCAAAATGTTCCTCTCAAGCCACAACAAAGAACCGCAGTTTTCAGTCCTGTTCCCTTCCTTCCCTCCATGCAACCTCACTTTTTCACTCCTAACCATCGCCCTGTGCTACCATCCTCAGCCCTTCCGCACCCTCTGCCCCCCACCAGCACGGGGCCCTTGCCTACGCTGCTCTCCAACTTGACGGAGACACTTGGCCGAGGCCATCGGCCAGGATCTTGCCACGCTCGACCAGCGCTGCGAGTTAAGCCTGCCTTCCCGTGTCCCTCGCCACGCATGCTGAACTTTCCAGGGAATATCACGCCTGACGGCGTGCCAGCCTTGTTGTTCACTATCGATGAGATAATGTCTCTTAAATCTGGATCCCTGACACGAGGGCGTTCTACCCTCTTTTGCCAGTGGCTGCATTCCAATTTCAGGACAGAAATGACCAGGAGAAATATGAGAGGTTAGTGACATTCTTGGCTTGGAAATTGTCAGCCTGTCACGGAAAGGAATGTGATCAAAAAGAGACGTCGCTGCTGTTTATTTTCAAGTCCTTGATGAGTGATGCACTTTAATACACGCTGTTCTAATGCAGCTCTTGGGCTTCAGGTGAACCTTGCTGAAGGGCGTGGGACAGGTTATTTTTGTTAGCGGAACATACTGGGTCAAGAAGAGCCCTTAAAAAGGATCACAGCACACCGTACCTATTTATACCCTGGATGTTGTTTTCCTCGGGGATGGACAGGCCCTGCATCCTGCTTTTCCATGCAGGTGGCAGCAGGAACGTTGCCAAATGCCGTTCGGAGTGCCTGCCTCGAGGGGTAGCGGGAGTTTCAGATGGTCCATAGGGGCTGCTTTGGAGACGTACGTGAATCTGGGCTAAAGCTCTTGAAATGTGCAAGGATGTGTTTGTGCTGAAGTGTGCTGAAAATGACAGCCATAAGCTAGTTTATTAGAATTCGCTTGCAAGGACAAAAGCTTAATACAGCTTGATGGAGTGTACAAAGCCCAGAGCAGACTTGGCTCAATAAAATTGCACTGCCTTTTGAGATAGTGATGAAGTACAGTGCTGGGAAGGCTCTTTACCAGTCAGTCATGCCGGGAAAGCTCCGGTTGCTTCGCCTTCATCACTTCATCACAAAAGGAGCAACAAAAAGCAATCTCCATCCTTTCAGAGTTACTCAATTGTTCCAACAGCCCTTTTTCTAGACAAGCAACTTGCTCTCCCAAGGCCAGGTCTAGAGGGCACAGGGGGTAACCTGGGTGAGCGTGGTGTTTGCGTGGGGTTTGCAGCACGTGCATGCTGGAGACTAGGGAGGAATCCAAGAATTTTTATTGGCCTAATCAGACAAAACATGGACAAGATCCTTACCGGCGCAAGAGCACGCTCCCATCACGCAAACGAATTCCTCCAGTGGCCCTGACTGTACGGGCGGCAGATAGCATCAGAGCATCTGTCGAGAAGAGATTACCGAGTGCTAATGCTCTAAAAGGCCTCAGTTCCCTCAGCAGCTGCAAACGTGAGCAAACTAGAGAATATGTTGCGGACAGATCATCCAGCAGCATTTTTGCAACAAACAAGTCACGAGCGCTGTCAGCCGTCAGATGGAGGGCACTAGCTGTCAGCGGGAAGAACGCTCAGCTCCGTTAGCTGCGTCAGGAGCAGGGTGTCCTGCATCTTGTGCCAGCCAGACACGGAAAGGGCGAGCCACTGCCTGACAGCCTGAGCTCAAGTGATACAAGCTCAGCTTGCGTGGCGTTTTCCCACCGTCCTATATTGCGATAGCTCCCGAGGCACCCAGGGCTGGCATCACCTCTCCGAGGGACACGGCTCGCAGCTGCCCTGACAGTGCTGTGCACGTCACCGCCTTGCAGCAGTCAAGTGAAGCTATTAAATATCAAGTACTTCCCATGAAGCTGACATTTTTAATCCCCGTGCTGCCTTCCCTTTTCACACACTGGAGGCTGGGGCCTTTCCCCACTGCGAGGGGCTTTTTCCCCCCCACCACACCATTTCACCAGCCTTATTGCTCCCTCCCACTCACAGCTGAGAATTAAAAGACATAATAAAGAGCCCTTGAACCGAAGGGGGAGCATCTGGTGGGGAGGCGGAGGGGGGGAAAGCAGGTCCCTTGTTTGAGCCCGGGATTCATCTGCCTCTCCCCGCGGAGATGAAGAGGCCCTTTCACCCCAGCAACCAGAAGGTTGAAGCTGGATATGTGCTTACCAGCACGGCCGTGGCTGGGAGCTGCCAGCCTGGGGTCTGACGGCGGTGACATTTCTCCCTCAGATTAGACGGTACGGTGCAAAAACGTATTAGAGTTGCTGGGGAGACTGCCCCTTCATAAGGCTGCACGCTTGGGAGCGAGCCGCTGTAGCTATGAAACCGGGCCACAGCGGGGCTTCAGCCCCTCTCCGCAGATTAAGGTTAATAAGAGCCTCCCCAGCCTGCCGTGCCCACCGTGCTCTCCCAGCAGCGAGCAGACCGGACCGAGGTGGGAGCCCAGCGCCTCTAATATCCCCACCGGCGAGCGCGCTGTGCCCCTGCTTTTGTTCTCCGCTTCTGCCCGGTGATTTTCATTACGAATATCCTCTTATTATGCGCGCATGGGGGGGATGAGAAGGAGGGGACCGGGCCCACACAAAGAGAAAGAAAAGGCTGCTTGCTAGAAAACCAGTAATTACAGGGCTCAGGCTTTCCTCGTGGAGGATTCATACGGATTCGACATGGCAGTGTTTCACACGTACGGCCCCTCTGGGGGCAAGCTCCCGTTTCGATTTCATTATCACCAAGCTGGGCTGCTAGGGGAACTTTTGCCCCGAAATGAGTTCCCCAAAGGGGACAGTTGCACTTCTTTCATTATTTGCTTTGAAAGCAGTTGCGCCGCTGCCCCCAAAAGCTTCTGCGTTTGCTCGGGCGCGCGATGGGAGAGCACAAATGCCGTCAGTTGGCTTGTCATCACAGAGCCGTTGCGGCCAGGAAGCGTGGGAAATCTTATACGTGGTTACCACCTATTCCAGCAAAATCCAGAGGCGTTGAATCACCCCTTCAAACACCTCCTAACCCCACGGGCGACTTGTGAAAGCTGCGCTCTCGAGGTGCTTACAAACCCAAGCAAATGCTCCGTCTGTCCTTTTACAAGGGAGGTAAAACATAACCCACGTATAAATGGATACAAGCAAAGCCTTGCAGGAGTGAAACATGACTTTTTGTACTCACTTGCCACAGGCATCGCGTCATTTTCTTCAGTTCAAGCTGTATGGGTTAGCACGGTACCCAGAGCTTTGTGGCGTTAGGATGTCTGCACAGCTCTGGATCAGGTTATCAGCCCAGTTTAACAGCAGGGTGAAATGACGGGTCAGAACCAAGTTCACACAGGAGGTCTGAGAGAAGAGGAACCCAAACTGCCTCCTCCCTGCTCAAAAAGCTCAAAAAAACCACCTCTCCTGTTTGCTAATGCATCCTTGTGTGTTGCACACAAACCTGAAAGGGGGCCCATTTGGGGTAATTTTACACCTTTTCTCTGGGGAATGTATCTTGGGGCCAGTTTTTCACCTCCCTTGGTGCTTTGCCAAGAACTCTGGGACATTTGTAGGACACCTAACAGTGGCAGGACTCGCGACGAGAGCCAAAAAACTCCACAGGAAAGATGTTTCTGCCATTAGCACGTGCACTTTTAGGCAAGCTACCCTGATCCTGTGTGTTTTTATGATGTGTACAAGACAAGGACCAGCACATCAATCCACCCCGCAATCTCAGAGGCAAGGTACAATCATCTGATGACAAATACTAAGAAATCTGCTGTCGTGGACAGAGCCCCATAGTACTAGAAGTCAGTCCTGTCCCTGAAAGCTCACAAACTCAACATCTACGCATACTTCCAGGGGCCTGGATCCATTATTCCCGGGCCAAAAGCAAAGTGTGGAGTTGGATTGGAGCTGAGGTTTCAGGTAACCCCGATCTGCTACTGAAAACAAGTCCCAGGTTTATGGTTTGGTTCCTCGTAAAGACCGGACCACTTGCAAAACTCAGACCCAAGCCCGGCATCTGCTTTCCAAACTGCCGAATTTTGCTTTGGTTCTCAATTCCCATCGCCTTTTCTTTCTCTCCTTATTTACTTGTTAATTTCCATGGGTCTTAATTTCCTGCACCCCTAGCCCCGCTGAGACCAGCCTCTGCCTACATGGGATTGCACGCTACGGCCCTTGCCTCTTCAGGGAAAGGTCAGGAACCGAGGTTTAGTGTGCCGAGAAGAAAGGCAGCAGCAGACAGACAGAGAGCACTCATAAAGATCTGGCTGTGAGCCTCTCTGAGAAAATGTCAGGTTGGGGAGGCTATAATAGCTTTAATCTGCAGTACAAGAGGATTAAAAGACTCGTTCTCACACGACAAAAGAGAAAAGAAGGGAGCGGAAGGAGCGGAACAAGGGGAGAATGAAGGCTGCAAGGGGAGGAAGGGAGAAAGTTAAAGAGCTCAACTATAAAGAGCATCAGGATTTAAAGAGCTCCGTCTTCTAGCGTAATAAATGTGAAGTGGCCTGCATGGAAAGGGGGCTTTAGCCAATGGCTTTGCTTTTGCTTTTTCACACTAAGCACACACACTTCAGCCTTCTTCAATCAAGGCAACTTGTTATGTTTGGCTTTGTTGATTTTTAGGGGCAAAGGAGTAGGAGGGGGAAACAGAAGGTTAATGAGGCTCTGCCAGATGCGACACTCGAGAGGACCGGTGGGCATTATATTTTTTAAACAGTGGTTTATGGTCTTTGATCCTCACCCCTGCTGTCCCTCCTCTAGCACGTCCCTCAAACCCCCTTGTCCTCGAGGGCCGTGGAAGAGCCAAGGGGCCTGGGAACAGGAAGGAAGTACACCGAATTGCGGGACTCTCTCCTCAAGTACTGCTTGAGCGACCTTTTCAACCGCTCAGCGAGGCCAGGAGATGAAGAGAGCTTAACTGAAAGGGTAAGGAAAGAAGGCGACTTTAAATACTTTTCAAAAGGAAAAAAAACAACACCCAACCCCATGCATCCATGGCAGGAGATGTAAAGACCAACGAGCCACCAACACGAACAAGCAAGCTGCACTCCAGAAGGGAAACCAGGTACTCAAAGCCAGCTTTCAGCATCCATCACCCATGTATTGCGGGAACCAGGGTTTCTCAGGGCTGGATGCTAACCTCAAATCAAGGCAGGACTGTCCCGCTCGATTAGCAGGGAGATTTGGACACACTTACATTAGGACATGACCAATATTCTCCTCAAAGACAGGAGGAAACCTTCCCCCCGCTGGAAGTAAGGACTTTAGTCTTCACAAGTCTTTGAAGAAATGGTAACACAGGAAGGTAAGGCAATCACCCAGGAGTCCCCAGTTTCCTCCCATTAACACGCTCACCAGCCTGAGGCACTCTGAGAAGAGAGAAGCGGGTTTTTAGAAGTCCGCCGTGTTAAACAGGACTGCAACATTTGCTCTGATCTTGCACCTTCCTGGCTCAGAAGACTCACAAGTCAGGAGCGATGCTCCAAGACAACACCAGGCACAGTCAAATGTCTAAGGCAGGTTGTCTCAACTATTTTAGCAGCTTAGCACAGTGCTGGGGGCTAGCTAGCGCTCTGCGCACAAGTTGTACTCAGAGGGGGAAAAAAAAAATAATAAGATACTGTAACATAATAAGCAAGTTCCAGACAGGAATTAGAGTATAGCATATCCAGTGGAGACAGGGGGCTGGAGTGGCATTAAGGTAGGAAGAATATAATTACCTGAACTGGCCGGTAGCCAGGATAGTGATATTAATTTACATCAAGAAAGTTAGAAGTGCCAAAACCTGGATTTTACATTTAAATCCAGAAGATTGCGTATCAGAGCATCCCGATTCCATTCTTCCAACTTTTGGCTGGAAGGAAAGGTCTCCTGACAAGTTTTCTCCTCGCCACAACGGGAGGGCTTATCCTCAGCTTCACTTGGGAAGCCCAACGCCATCCCAGCGCCGGTAGCCTGTAGCTATCGATGCTTTGCTACAAGGCACCTATCGCCGAGGCAATGCCTGCACCTTGCGCTACGGGAAAAACCTCATCCCACTCCCCGTGACTCGCCCGCAGGCAATAAAGCCATACGCAGTCACCAACGCGGTCACCAGCAAGCTCTCTTGAGCGTAGCCCCTAGTTCGATCTGGTATTAATTATCCACTGCTCTGCAGAGATAAATGCTTAATCCTCTGGCTGTTGACACTGGAAATGGACCAATCTACCCTGGGGTGGATATTATACAGGGGAACTTGGCTTCAGCTATGATCCCTGCATCATCTGCTGTACAAATGTTCACCGGCTTGCGGGTAATGGATTTCATAGGGTGTATGGGATCTTTCCATGGCAGAGCTAATCTAGAATAATACATGAGCCAAGCATTCATCGTATCAGGTTTATCTTCCTCCCTCATTTTTTTTCTTCAACGTAATATTTCCAATTTCATGTGGAATTTCTCATTTTCAGACATTCTCTATTTCCTTATAGCTTACCAGCTTTCCTCCTTCAGGACTGATATCCAGGTGAACTTCCTAAGCAGCACGGCCCAAGGGATGCGGCAATGGGTCTCTGCAACCCCTGCTTCTCTGAGCGTCTTTCACTTTCTTCCAGGACAAAGGCCAAAGATCTCCACATCGCTTCTCTGGTTTCACACTTGCAGGAAAGCCTAAATCAAGAAGTTCGCTTGTCAGGGAGAAAGCAGAGATGCTGATGCTACCAGCGATGGGAAAACTGTTTCTATTTCTGAACAAGCTGCTAAGGACTTTGGTCCTTCCCATGTCTGAGCAGTTCCACTAATGCCACTGCGTGCCAGGAACGTAAACCACTGTCCCAGACTCATTGCCACCAGCACTGCAGCCCCAACCAGGTTTTTTGGGACACTCGGGGAGATGCCTGTCCCCACCTTCCCACTCCCACCTGGGCTTTCTTGCCTCTCTGCTCCTTGCTCTTCTCTTCCCCAAGGGCTGTCTTACAGGCAGTTTCTTAGCAAAGATGAATTTTAAACCCAAACACAGGAACAAGTTTGAAATGGAGTATTATTGTACACAGAATGCAAATCACAAGTAATTGAGAGTGCTGGTTTGCTTCCCATTTAACAGCAAAAGAAGTTTTCAAGACAGCGCACTTCTACACAGGCTCGAACGGCTGCATCCACAGAGAGCTGATATGAGGGTCTGAATACAGAAAATACAAGAGGGAGTCGGTGCACGACGGTACTTTTTTTTTCCCCCCTCAAAATACAATCAAAAAACCAAGCTCTGGCTCAACACAACTACTGTTCAGCTTACGGTGGTGCCTTGCAGCTCTGTACGACTGCACTGTGTTGGACACGCACACGAACAGCTCCCGTTTTCAGGGAGCTGGGGAAAATGAAATGCTTTCCTCAACACCATGTAATCAGCAAGCGGTGGGCTGGAAACAGATTGCATATGTCCAGTAGATCCCACAGAGCTGAGCACCCACCTGAAGCGCGTACTGCTCTACACCTAACATGAGAGAAGCTTGCAACTTTTTCTGGAGATCAAATTTGGCTGCTCTCACCACCTGCCCTTTAGCAAGAGGTGGCTAGAGCCTTCTGCACAAACGCCTGCAGAAAAACGGAGCTTGCTGGGAGCATCACATGCACACAGAGTGAGTTAAGGTTTTATCATTGGCCTTGTTTGTTTTCCCAAAGCAGTATTTCCAGTCTTGGTCCAATGGAAACAAACTTTTAGCCCACCCAAATGCCAAAGTGTGCCTTTGCCACCGTTACGCTATGCTCAATTTAATGTGAAAACTACAGTGAGGCAATGAACTGGCATTAGAAAAAAGCTGAACTTTTTGTCAGATTTTGTAGTCCTTAACAACAAGACACAGAGAGGGGCTGCTTGCTGCTGGGCAGCTCCATGTTGGCTGTGAAAACGGACTAAGCTCTATGCAGGAGAGCACAGGCGCCTGAAGCCTAGCCAGCAAGAGCGTAAGGAAGGGCTCCCCATCCCTGGTTTCTGTTTTCCTCACTCTACGAAAAGAAAGGGGGTTCTGGAGATTAAAACTAAGATCTTGCAATCCAAACTCCTGGGGTCTGTTCCCAACTGGGCTGCTGACTTTAGAGCGCATGCAAGTAAACCTGCTTCATCTCACTCTGACCCAGCTCCTCCCATGAAAACACGGAGGAGATGTTGCTGCTTCACCCTGTGAGCAAGTCTGCAAAATGCAGGCTTTGAGGCCCCTGGGTGGAAGGTGCAGAGGGTGCACAGACCAAGCAGCTGTCTGATACAACCACAGACCATTGTCCCACCATCCCAGTGAAGTGCCGGCTCTGAAGCTATGCTCCTCGGAGCCCACCAGCAGAAAACACAAATGCCTTCCATCAGGGTAATTGAATATTGAGCTGTTTGCATAATGTCAGAGACCAGGGTGAACGGCTGGGATGGTAGGGCTTCCTGGCAGAGCTCATCCTTCCAATGCCACATCCAGTGTCTGTAGGAACTGTGCTAGACTTCTGCCCTCACGTGTTGCTAGCGGTGCAGAGTTCGCAGTCCACCCCCTGAATGATCCTTTTCAGCAAACAGTCTCTTATTGATATCCCTAATCAATGACAGACTACAGTCTTGGAGCTCCAAACCCATAAAATTAGTAAGGAAGCAATAGCAAGCAAGCACACCAAGAGCATCTGGGAAGCCACCACGCACAACAGGGCTATGCTACATCATCCCTGGCTGGTGGTTCCTTCTCCTACTCCTCAAGACAGCGGATGTAGTAAATGGAAGTAGTAGGAAAAAGAAGGGAAACAGCAGCCTGGCAGCGAAAGGCAGGGTGAAGCCACTGCTCCAAGCAGATATTGCACTTAAAGATATATAGGGGTTCTGGATTGCCGTTTGGGATTATCCCATACGGAGCATTCTTCAACGCTTTGCCTAATCTACTCTTAAGCTACTTAATGCACATGCTCCCTCCTTTTCCAAGCAGGTGGTAAGGCTACCATCTCAGAAGCAGCACTGCTGAGAAACAGCTCTGACAAGCAATGCAAAACTGGTTTGCTTTGTTACATTAGATCCTGCCTAGTCTCGGGATGCCCTTGAAGCTCCCTAAAAATATACTTGCTGGCAGCAAGCGAATCCTTCCCTGTATTTTCACACAACACATGCACAACAGAAGCACAAAGAAGCAAACATCGCTGCATGTCCATTATTAAGCAGCTGCCTCTGAAAAGAACAGAATATGCTTCCAGCAGTGCGCATGTTGGAGTTACATCACCTTCTCTCCAAACATGCCACGGAGTATCCAGCTCCAAGAAACAGCAGGCTATATGAAATGCACCGTTTGGTACTGTAACATGGAAATGAGCTGTGATCCTGCATGCTCCACTCTTGGGAAGTCTCCTCTTTAAGCACTTTAATCAGTTGAGAACACCAGGAGCAGCATCCCCTTGATCAGCAAAGTCCAGCACTGGTCAGTTGATGTTTCTTGCAGGAAATACAGCAAAACAGGTCAGCAAACTTGTCTGTTGGTGCATATTCTCTGTGTCTATTTGCCCTGTCACAAACCTGACAGCCAGGCAGCATAAGCTTGCAAAAACACTCAAGCCTTGGATGACCTGGAAAAGCAGCTGCCAAATCAACATGTCATTCTGTGCTGGGTGGCACTGGACATCATGACCTGACAAGCTTTCTAGAGCCCTCTACACACAGTTGTTGCCATAGCAGGCATAGTAAACTGAAGCACAGTGACACTGCAATCAATGACAGAGCTAAAGCGGTCCTCAAGCCCATTGCTGTGGTCTAACCCACTGGCTGTCCATCACACGTATCCGGTATTCCTCCCGGGCTCAGAGGTACTCACTCTTCTTCCAGAGCTTACTATGAGAAGCACTTTTGTATGGGAGCAGATTTACTTGCTGTGTGTCACTCATAGGTCAGCTCCTTTTCTCCCATGTCTTTCCCGTGACAGCCTCTGGGACTAAAATGTGACACAGCAGGCAAACTACGAGATAATCCTCAAGTCCAGCTAAGCTGCCATTTGTAGGGTCCGTACTGGGGACAGTTCTCTTTTCCAGGACCACAGTCTATCCTACTTGCATCCTACTGTTCAGGCAGCAAAAGATGCCAGAACAAGACCAAGACCATGTCAGAGAAGTGGCCACGAGAGACAGCTTATCTTTGTCCCTAAGGCAGGACAGCAGCTGAGATTTCTGCACTGCTTTCAACCTCCCAGCTATCTGGGCAGTGGGGATGGGTCCCTGATGCTGACTTCAGGGTTATTATCACATCTCCACACTTCATTCTCTCCACACCCTCCTTCTGGTAAAATGGGTGGTGCGGCGCAGGCACAGGGCAGGCTGCTTAGAGAGCAGGGACAGCATTTGGTCCTCTCTTCACCTGTCCTGGAGAAACATCTATCAACACTGTCACATCAGGTCCCTGCAGGCCACTGCCAGGTGGAGCCTGAGGCCATGAAAGCAAATCTTACATGCTGTCTGCCTTTAGATGTTAGAGATGTTCAGAAACATGGGGCAAGACAACACGGTTTGTGGGCAGCCTGCATACCCTCTTCTCAAGCTGTCCAGCTCAGCAGATGTCAGGCATCTTCATTCCAGGCTCTCCATCAAAACAGACACTACACGGCGGAAAAGCATCTTCAGCCCCGACACTGGGTTTAATCCATCACCCAGCAAAAACAGAGGAGCCTGGAAGCAGCCTCATTTAGCACTGGCTGGAAAAATTCTTTACAAGAAGCTCCCAGACATGTTCAGTAAACACTGAAAATCAAATCATCCCATGTCTGTGGCTGCTTCTCTCCTCCACTGCCGGCTACACCAGCCCTGGTTAATGTGCTGAAATGCCTGCTTTGTCCAGGCCACTAGAAGCAGATGGCGCAACAGCTGCGGTCTCGAGCTCATCGCTGGAGCCCTTCAGAACCAAGAACTCCAGCAGAATGTCCAAGAGGCAGAAAACCAGGTGCCTGAAATGGAGAGAAGACAAAGCTTAGGCTAGTCAGGGCACAGCGGAGCTAGGAGAGCAGCTCCAGACACGCAGAAGCCACAGCTCATGCAAGTAAGAAGTATTCTGACTGCCATCAGGCGAAGGACAAAAGATCTTGTAGTCTAGAAGAGATGTTTTAAGGGATGGTTCAGGGTTTTTTTTTCCACCCCCAAACCACTGGGTGTTTGAAGCTGCTGAGCACCACAGAAAACACAAATGCAGCTCCTTGGCTGAGGTGGCACATAATTTCTCTGCAGTTAATCACAAAAACATTGCTTTCTGAATGCACAGCAATGGGTATACAGAAAAACGCTATCTACACACACATGCAGCTCCCTAAGCTCTTCTAAAAACAACAAACTAACCCAGGATTTGTCTTATTTCCTCTGACAGTCCCTTGACATCCACAAACTGAGCAGGCCCAACAATATAATTAACAAGACTGGTGCAATAATCTTCAGCCAGACCACGGTCCTAAACATGCACCTTCATAATAAGCAAACCAGATGCCCTTCAATAATGTCAGTCTAGGAGAATCAGCCAGGTATGTTCCGTGCCAAGAAGCTGGCAGCGTGAATGTCACGGCAAAGCCCTGAGCGTGGCTTACAGACCCTATTGCAAAGGCTGTCAGCGTAAGAGCCTACAAATCCATGTACCTGTTTATCACAGGCTGGCCCAGGGACTCCAGTACCAGGTTCCAGCTCATCCGGCATTTACTGGTTCCGAGGATTTCTTGGATCGCATCTGTCAATGTCAGGGACAAAGCTTTAGGAACGGCACATTTCCATGGTAGTAAACCAGGGTCAATCTTCTGCTGATGGGTACTAAAAGTTTGTGACAGTGCTCCAAACCTGAGGCACCTCATGCCCAACGTTACCCTGACAAAAAACAGTCAGGGACAGGACTGAATGTCAGAAAAACATTCCAGGCTGGAAGGGCGTATACTGGTAGGGCCTCTTCATCCCATTCATGTAAAGAGTTAACAGTTCAGACTGCACTCACATGGATTAGGCAGCAGCTGCTGTAATGCCAAAGGTCCCCGTGTCAAACTTCAAGAGAGGGAAATCCAGTGCAGCTGGGCTCGTGATTTCAGTCTGGTGGAAAAGCCACTCTTTAGCACGAGAAGCCAAAAAGGCTTTGCCTTTTGACTCTTCTCAGCAATGGTACCCTCTGGCAGCAGGTGGGAGCACAGCGTGGCGCTGGCTTTCCTGAGCCCTGCCTCATTTGAGGTGGCTCAGTGGGAACAGGACCACCAGCACTAAGCACAGAGTATGTGGCCAGTCTGCATCCGGGAACCACCAGGACACGTGTCCTTTTCTCTGTGAGCTGGGCCGCTCCCCAAAGGCTTATGCAAACTATCTAGAACTGGGAAACTGCGGTTTTCACTTGCAGGAAACCATTCAAACCTCAAAGGTCACGAACGTTTCTCAGCATCTTGGCACCAGCAGACTCCATCTCTATGTTTAACCACATTTCCAGAGATGCCAACGCACTGGAGGGTTCCCCAGCCTCCCCCACCGCTCCTTTCTCAAGGGCAGCTGACACGTCTCTGGGGCACACTTACTAGGCAAGATCCCCATCAGGCTCTGCAGGGCCTGCTCTGCTGCTGCTTTCTTCTGCTCCTCTGTCCTGGCTGGTTTAGGCACTGCTGGTAAAACTCCTCCAGGCCAGATGGATTCTTGTAGCAACTGGAGGTACTGGACCCAACGCTGGGTGCAAGTCAGGTTAACCACCTGGACTTCCAGCCACCTGCGAGCACAAGCAAAGAGACAGAAATGTCTAGAAAAATCAGGCTTGGTACCAACTCGGAGGCTTTCTGCCGATCAGAGGCCCTGGAGGGGTAAAACCAGCTTGCTGGGTAAGTTAACACGCAGTTTTCAAGTCTATATGCCAAATATTTTCACAAGCATTAATTAGCTGAATTTCCCCATGCACCAGAAGTAGGTATACATTCCCTAGCTCATAGACAGAAACACACATGTAAAGTCACAGAGGAAAAGCAAAGGCCATGAAAAGTTCCGTCGCCCTGCTGCCCCCAGGAAACCAGGGAGTAACTGGTGCACGGGTACGGGACACGACTGGCCTTAACCTCTGAGTCACGTCAATGCACAAGCCGAGACAGAGCTGGAAGGCCTGGTGTTTTAACCCTAAACCATGACTGACTGGGAGGACATAAGCATGTTCTGGCAACCCCAGCTCCTCTCATCAGTCCCTCTGCTACCAAGAGGGTCAAGGGTACCTTGACTGGAGACCAAAACACGTGCTCACAGGATGGCAAGGCGCAAATATCCTCCTGTTTCATGCTCCCCTCATCCCCCTGCTTCCCTGCTGTCCAGCCCTGTTCCATCACAGGTGGCAGGCAATGAAATCATCGCCACTCCCACCCAAAACCTCATGCTGCACATCTATTAAAAGGAAAGTTAGGTACCTGCCAACACAACCGCTGGTCGGCCCTCCTGCTGGGTCAGGACTGTGCCCTTTATACGGTAACAACCTGCAAATCCCGAGGCCGCAGGAATCTGCTGCTCCGCGTAAGGGCTCAGAGGCGTTTGCAGCCTGCATGGGGCAGATGTGTCCACACCACCCAAGCGCTGGCCAGGGCAAGTTTCTAAATCACTCATGCGGACCCTCTTTCCCAGATGTGAAATCACTTCCCTGTGTAATAGCAAACCCCACAGCCATCAGTCAAAACTCGCCAAAGCCTAAAATCTTTCCCCCCAGAATAAGGAGAGGCCAGCGGACGATTCCCTGGTGCCACAGAGGCCAACAGGAGAGTCCCCATCGATTCAGCAAGACTGGGATTTGGTGGTGCAGCACCAACAGTGACAGCCTGTTGCTGCCACCCTCATCAGTGGGAGGCTCCGGAGCAAAGAGAGGAGCGTCGGCACGGGGTTGGGGTAGGGAAAAGGCTTGCGATTTCGCCAGTACTTCAAGAGTCCCAGAGGAGAAGAGTCCGCAAGCAGGGCCAGGAGACCCGTTCCTCTTGGCAGCTGGCGTTCGTGCTTGCAATTCCGTCACCACTACGCCCCGGCAGCTCATAGTACATCCAAGAGCATGGGTCCTGCCAAGGCAAACTTTATTTAACCTGCGCTCTGCCAGACTGTCTGCATTCTTCTCAGGCGAGGCATTCAGGCCAAGGGCGTCTTTCCCCATCTAAGTGGGACAATGTGAGCAGAGAGTCGGGAATAGCAACACCTAAAGGTAACCAGGGGCAAAGGAACAGCAGGTAGCCATCACCGGGGCCAGAGCTGCAACACGATGCTCCCTTCTTCAGCATGAAACAAGGTGCTTAGCTGCAGGTCTTGAATGGTGCACACCTAGGAAGTGCCAGCTGCAAAGGCAAAGACCATTAAAAAGACTGAAAACAAGCCCTGGCACAGCAGCAAGGCCTGTTACGCCTCTGAGCAAGGCATTACAGGAGCACGGGCAATGCTCCTGGTGATCCCAGTAACAGCACTGGAAATGGGGAGACACAGCCTCTACGCTTAGCCTCACCAGGGATCCCGAGTACTGAAGCTGCTACAGGAGTGCCAGAGATCCAAAGCATAGCTTCTACCTGTCTTAAAGTACAAAATGTCACAGCACAGACTTCCCTGGGAAAAGGCTGCGTTTGAAATACAATTGCTTGAAAGGGTTTTTATCTCCAGCCATCAGTAGAGTTTAGCACCCTGGATCACGTTAAAGCCTCCAGCCATCCCCAACTAAATTAAAGTGTTAAACTGCGGCTCCTCTAGAGGCAAGAGCTTTTATTAACAAGGTTTTTCATTAACATGTTTTCTTATACAACCTGCTTTACTAATTGAGAAAACATTTGACAAGCAACAGAAGTTCAGAGACTTGGGGACAGAGCTGTAAACAGTACAACCCTGCATCTAGGGAGATGAGATGGAACGCTGACTTGAAATTCATCTCAGCCATAGTCACTTACCATCCTTTAAAAGGCCGTAGAAAGCAAAGAACAAGCTTTCTTTTTCTTAGGAATGTTCCTAAAATAGCTAAAAAAAAAAAAAAAAAAATCAAGCAAATACTGAGCAAAGTGAAACTTAAAGAAGACAGCATGCATTTCCAGACAGCTCAGGAGCAGACTGAGGACTGACAAATGCTGGAAGGCCTCGTACAAACAACTTACCATTTCTAGCTCATTTATTTCCATAAAGTCACCAGAACTAGGCAACAAGGCCTAGAAGTAACATCTATAAATCTGATCACGTGTGCATGCATTGCTATTACTTAAGTGCTTACAGGTCTTAGTTCCCACAGTTGCAAAACACCATTGATGGATTTTTTTTATTTTTTTTTTTTTGCTTGGTCTGACAACTCACTGCCTAAAGGGCAGCATCTGAGGACAGCTCCATCGGTTTTGTCCCACCTGCGCTGACGCGTGCCACAGCTCCATGTGAGCTCCTGAGAAGAGGCCAACTGGCCCCATCACGCAGTGCTCAGGCAGCAGGATACTCACTGCTAGGAAAGGGGGAAGAGGTATCCAAACCCACAAAGTACAATCACATGCAAAAAAGTGGAAACTAGACAGGAAAGGGGACAAGAAAGAAGGAGAAACCCAAGCTGGGGGCAAATGGAAGGAAGACTAACTAACTGTGCTCTGGGTTCCCTTTTGCCATTCTATCGGTGTGTGGACCCATTCCAAAAGCACTGGAAAGAGAAGAACTGTCAAGACTGGTCCATCTGGCTCAGCATCTTCCCTGGGAGAGCAGCTAATGCTCTCAGACACTTTGAAAGAAATTATCAAAACAGAGTAACCTGCCACGAAGAGTTTTCCTTCCTACTCTCAACGTGCACCTGTTAAAGCCATCGCCAGCACCCACTCTGGGGAACGCACACTACATTTGCACAACACGCACAGGGGCAGGCACCAGCAACGTTCATTAAACGGCGAGGAGCAAAGTAACTCCTCAGCTCTCACAACTGTAGCTGCAACCCAGGGTCACACCAAGCTTTATTGAAAAAATATTTTTTTTCAATAAAACCCCAATTTCTATGGCAAATTGACCTTTCCATCAGGCAGACTCGCTGTACCGGGATCAGGATTAAGAGCTCAGGCTTCTCACAAAGGATCTCCAAATACGTGCTAGTCCAAAGCTCACCTTCACCAGCAGATCACAGATGATTTTTTTGCACTATTAAAGGACTAAGCATCTGAGATTCATGTGCCACATTGAATGTACACACACGCCTGCTCCCAGGTAGAAATAAATCCGGCAAGAAATAGATGTATCTTTTTTTTTTTTTTTAATGTCTGATGACTTACTATTCTCATTCTGCTATTTCATGAAGAAATAACCTTAATAAGAAAGAAAGAAAAACAAACCCATCACCGAACCATCTCCTTACACTTTGGTTGAAACCAGAAATAGATAGAAAGTGACCTCCTGGGCTCAGATGTTCAAATGCTTTGCTAGGGCCCAATGCAAAGAGACAGACTGCAAAGGCTGTGAACTCCTGGACGCTAGTCTGGAGGTGCATAGCTTGCCCATGCTGTAAGGGTCCTCTGTTTGAAACAGCTGCTGATGGAGGAATGAAATGGCTGCTAAAAAAGAGCTGATTTAATGCCATGGCTTAAGCTGGAACTTCAAGGTCAGCTGAAGGGGCCCATTAAGACAGGAACGGCAGAAATGCCCTGGGAATGAGAAACAAGGCCTGGGGGGTACATACCTTGGCCCTCCTCCAGCACCTAGAAGCAACAAGGGCTGCTAAGACAGAACAGCCTTATGGTAAAGACAGACTAAGAGTCAGGAACAGGCAAAACACAGTGTATAGACTCGGTTTTACCTGCCTCCTGTGAGCCGGACGCGCTCACTTAAGTGGGCTACCCAGGGACTTCGCCCACAGGCAGAGAGAGCTCAACTCCGCAAGTAAAGGTTCGACAGGTTGGATTTGCTTAGTCTGGAAAAAAGAGATGGACCAGGAATGGACAAAAAGAGATGGTACTCCTCAGATTTACAAAACAGCTGCCAGAAGGTA
This sequence comes from Falco punctatus, assembly GCF_963210335.1. Lineage (NCBI taxonomy): Eukaryota > Metazoa > Chordata > Aves > Falconiformes > Falconidae > Falco > Falco punctatus. Next base: position 4,315,600 of record NC_137596.1, read on the forward strand.
GTAAAACTCTGTTTTTCTCATCCATCAAAGTTAGGATAGGAACTGCTAAGTCCACTTGAGCCAAGTAATGGTTGAGTTAAATATGCTGATTGTAATAAAAATCGGAAGCAACAGTGCTTCCCCCGCCCCCCCCCCCCCCCAAACTGGGCATTTTAAGGCTTTAGGGAAACACAAACTGGAGGCCACGCTAGGAAGAAGACAAGAACGCCTCTACTAGTCTGCATTAGCTGTATAAATACAAATAGCTCTATAAATATACGTGAGCTGTGCATAACAGTAGCGAGCCCAGCTCATCATCTACTACTTTCCACCCCAGAAGGCGGCCTCCATTTCCCTGAGGTCAGTTAACACGGCATGGCTAACCAGAAGCTCAAAAAAGACCCGTGAGACCAAGGTAGCGAAAAGGATTTAAGAAAAAAGCAACATCTGGAAATGCACAAGGCATTCAAGCATCTGACTCTTATGAAATCGAGAGAGGCTGGTACTTAAATCACTAGACCATCCCTCCCTTCACAGTACTTGTCACCCAAATTCCTCCCCAAATTGTGCCTCAAACCACAAGAATATCTTCAACTCAAGAGCTCAGAAAGAGCAACATTTCAGTGCTCTGACTGTAAAACATTTCTGAGCAAAGCTTGTAAAACTGAAGAAGCAGCTGCAGCGGGCACAGTCAGAAGAATGGAAAAACACCAATGGAGAGCTTTCGCCCCCAGGCTCGCTTTTAGCACCTGCTACTTCAGCCCACATCCACCTTCTCCACGCAGCCGCCAGCAGAAACACGTGCAGCCCGCTGCTGGCACACTCAGCTCAAACGCCTTCAAAAGCAAACCCACGCTTGTCCAGGCCATCAGTAAACCCTTTGCAGAGGAAGGAAACAGAAAAGAAAAAAAGCCCTCCGTAAATCAAAGAGTACAAAGCATCCCAAGCCCTTTTAAACTTCTGGCCAAAGACACACACGCAAAAAGTAAACTATTCTTCTCGCCTTACTGGAAATGTTCCTCTCCTGCTGCCCTATAAAAAGTTTACAATTGTATACGCTATGAACAATACGTCCTGTACGCCTGCCTAAGCACACGGTAATGAAGTGTTTGACCAGTGAGGCAGCATTCCCATGGCTGAGTGCCTTCCCCTTGAACACAGTGTCTTGCCAGCCTCGCATCTCCCAAGCATAAGCTCCACGGAGGGCAGCTGCACCGAAGGGAGCAAGAAACAAATCAAACTGCAAGCAGTTGACACCGGTAGCATTTGCATCCAACGTACCTTGATCAGATTTGCCCGTGCTGGCACCTTGCCAGCATAGGGCAGCAGGATTTTTTGCGAGAGGCGAGAGCTGGAGGAAGCCCTGGGAGAAGTGGGTACGCAGGACATGTTACTGTGGGGCAGAGAGGAGTGAAACCAGATCATCTCCTACTGCCTGTAGGCATGAAACCACACTTCAGTGTGGGGACTTGGGGCACCACTCTGTGCTGCTCCCTCCAAATCACACCTGCTGCAAAAAAATTGTCTAAACACACAGGGCTCCAAATCCAACCTCTTCTCCCCCTAGTGAGTTAACCAAGCTGCTCTGTTTTTTGCTTTTCTCAAGTCAGATCTCCCCGCGCCGCCGTGGGGCTCAGGAAAGGGGGAGAAAGCTACGTGATTAAAAAAAAATCGTCCCAAAACCCCCTTGATTTTTAACAAAGCATCCCAGCTTTCGGTAACATCTTCATCAAGTATTTATTGAGCCAATTAAGCTCTCAGCGGTGCCCCAGGGAGAGGCCAGGCTGTCTCAGCCAGGTCCTGCTCAGAGCAGATTGCTTCATTAGCCCACTTCAGAATCAAAATACATAAAAACACCATTAACCCTTCAAAAGCCAGGGAAAACTAAAACTAACAGGGAGACATTACTTCCTCTCAATCCTTTTCTTCTTTGTCTATTTGAAATAGGAAGTTGTTGTGGGTTTGTTGTTTTTTTTCTTTTTTTTTTTAATATGGGATAAAAGTTGGCACGTATCTAATTGCTGAAACAGAATCAAAAGAAAAGAAAAGACAGATGCAGTTAAAATAATGTTGCAATTGTTATCAAAAGCACAGAGTGCTTGCTTCATTCTAGTGGCTGGTTTTGGAAGAATGCTGCTTCTAGAAGAGGAAAAAAAAATAATTCTGTTTGGGACAGAGATTCAAAGCTGGATCCAAAATTTCCAGGTGCTTGGAGACAACTGAATTGAGGCCCGTTTCCAAGCTGGTTTTTATTTACATACACACACGAAGACACACAGAGCCCCGAAGATCACTTTTGCTGACATACCACAGGCCTGCGATTTCTACTGCTCCTTGCAGCTACGATACAAACAGCCAAAGACAGAGCTGAGGAGGAAGATGCCGTGAGGTTGGTTCCTCTACATACAAACTCCGACGCTGGCTTTTTGGCTGGGGTGCACACCTGCAGGTCAGAGCCTTTGCTGCCACGTACCTGGGCCTGCCAGCACAGCCCATCGACGTGTGGTGGCAAAGGTCCTTATTAAATGTGCCCAAATCATCACCCCCAGGTGACAAGCCAGAAAAGCGAATGGATTTAGTTGCTCCAGCCACACCAACATTGCACGTTTGGCAGCTTGTTTCTGCCAGCAAAACTCCCGAGGTGCTGCCCGAGCCCAGAGTGGTAAGCTCCCTGCCAGCTACAAAACCAAAAGAAAGTGGGGGCAGCCATGCTGGGAACAGCTTTAGCATAAACCTTCCTGGTTTCTCCTGGCACGTGAAGAGCAGGAGTCAACCCTCAGCTTTAATGCCTTTTTCAGAGACAACACAGGGAGGGAACGGGGAGCCTCCGCAGTGAACGCCTGCCCACGGCACAGCCACGTCCCCCCCCCAGGATACCCCCTACACTGGGTGACACACGGACAGCCCAGCGTCGTGCTGACCCCCAGTGTGACCAAGCACCGAGATGAGGTCTGGCTCACCGTTTCCGCTGTTGGACATGGCTCCTGCAGGGCTCCAGATGGCCAGGGCTGGGCAGAAATGCTTGCCCATGAGCAGCACGTTCCCAGCACGCCCACAGCTGCAGGTGTTTGGCTGCCCAAGCAGGCAGGTTTACTCAGGGACACTTAAGAGGGTCAAGCAACACTACATGCTGGTGGCACTTTCAAGTCAAGAGGGTCAAGGAGGCTGCCAAGGGTCTTTGGTTTTGGCAGTTCTGTTGGCACAGAGATCAAGGAAGAAAGAAGAGAAAAACCACCCAGCAAGCAACTCCCTGAAGCTTTGAGCTCCTTGACTCACACCAGCAGTTGCACAAGTGCTTGCAACACCTGGCGAGACACAGGCAGGCTCTGGCGCAGAGCCTCAAAGCCAAGAGGACAGCAAGAAGGCAAGGGCAGCCTGGGGTTGCACGTGGGGGAAACCTCTAGCAACAGCCCACCTGAACCCATCTTGTGCAACGGTTGGGCACCGTGCCGCATCTCTGCCGAAGGAGGGACGGGAGATGCGCCATGAGACCAAGCTGCAGCACCCTTTGGACCAGTGCAGGTATCTGGCGTGCCAAAGGGACATCGGGCTCAGCTGCAAGGGCCCTTTGCCACCCTGTTTAATCAACAATCCAGGACCTTTGTCAATCACAGACTGTGGATATCAGTCCAAGGGGTTCTCACTTGGTGGAGCTGAAAGCCGAGCAAGCCCCCGGTGTGAGGGCTAATGAAAGCAGCCACACTGCTGAACCGTTACCCCTCAACACACACAATAAAGCAGGGATGGGGGGGACACAAAACCTGACAGCATGGAGAGACGGGAAAAGACAGAGGGAAGGCCATGGCAATGCAACAGTCACCCTGGAGACGGGAGGCCCCGCTGCTGATAGTGGTTTTTACCTCTGCAGGGAGTGACCTCCATAGCAGCCAGCTATGAGACCACTTCAAGGGCCATGGAGACACATCCTGCTCCCCACAGCCTTGCATCTCCTGTCAAAAGTGCACTGAATGTGCAGGACAGCATTGGAAAGGACAAAACCTGGAATAACCCACAGCCCTACAGGCTGCAGCACCATTCATGTCAACCACATCCTCCCTGTACCTGCCCCGGCGTGTGGCATCGGCTTCCTCCACATGCCGTAGCCATACCTTGCCCAGATGGTTTCCATAGGCAAGCAGGTTGCCTGTGTCGAGGTGTTTGCTCTTTAGACCAGGACCTAGCCAAACTGTTTATCCAAACCCTAAGAGACTGAAGCCCCTGCCAAAATCTAGGCTGCAACAAGAATTCAGATGCTCCAGACCTACTGCTGATAGGATGAAGACTACCATGACTCTGTGGCCTTGCCCAGCTCTTGACCCCCAGCAACACTGGGTAAGATCTAGCACCTCAAATCAGAGACAACCCCTTGCTACTACAGCCTTCCTAGGACTACTCAGCCCCATTTCAGCGTACATACTCAAAACTTACCCTGTGCACTGGCCAAGTGCCCCTTCTCTCCTCTGTTCCCACTCCAGGGCCCAGTGTCCCTCACTGCAGCACCCCAGAGTCAGGCTCCCCACAAGACCATGGTCCAAGACTCAGCTCAGGGGTAGACCTGAGCTCAGACGGACCTTCCTTTCCCCTGCTAGTTCAGCAGTGGCTGAAACCTCGGGAGAGCCAGCTCAAGAGAGGAAACCCTACAAGGAAAACAGGCCAAAGCTAGCCAGACTCGCAAAGGGAACCAGAGCTAGAAGAACTCGCAAGAAACCACCCTCATAAAAGCCTGATAGTCATCTGTAAGCAGTCTCGCAGCATCCCTGGCTCTCCATCTACATCTCACACAGAGTGGAACATCACCTCCCCAAATCCACCTGCTTTGCCGAGCAATGACGGGACAGGGTGCAAAGCCTGGAGGAGCACCGGAGTGACCCAAAGGGAACAGTAAGGCAAACGGTGCTGAGCTCCTGGGTTAAGGCAGGGATAATTTGCATTTATTTTAACTCATGCTCAGTGGAACATGACACCGTCAAAGCTGCTGCGTAGTTCCACACGCTCCCTTATATACACACGCAGGGGCTTCCGAGCCCTGGCTGGGACTCTGCGCCCCAGCCCCACTCAGGTTACAGGGTGCAGACAGTCGGGGTGTGCCCAGACACCTTCCCTCTGCTCGGTGCTTTGCGTTGCCACGGCTGTCTGTGGTGATGCGTAGGAAAGAGCTCGGAAAAGCACACAGACCTGGATCTGCACCTGAAATTCTCCCAGGTCCATCCCCGGGATCCTGGCACTCTGCTGGGGCTCCCCTCCAGAAGGGGAAGCAGATGTGGGCCTGGGAGAACCCCAGCAGCAGCTGAAGGTATGTGTGAGCTGTCACCCCAGCTGCCTCCAGGTCGTCCTGGCACTGGCAGACCCCTGACCTAGTGACCATTGTCCTGTTGGGGACAGACTGAGGGCAGGGCGCAGGGTCACAGCCATGGTGCGACACACACGCTTGATGTGTATTTTTAACACCACTTTGACTCACAAGGCTCTAAAAAGCACACAGATTCTCCAAATGGCTCTTCCACCAAACACCCCCAGAGCTCAGAATAGCCCCATCTACTCCCCTTTGCAAACAGGTCCCTGTTGCAGCCTCCCCACGAACGAGATCTACATTTGCAGCCTGTGGGAGGGAAGCGGACAGAGGAGGGGTGCAGAGCCAGAGCAGGGCAGCGGGTTTGTTTACAGGCACGGACCCAGCGTGTGGAGAGGCTGCTGGAAGCAATCCTCAGCCCTGGGGTCATTCCCACTCCCAGCGAACCTCCCAGCCCCTCCACCTCCCCTCCAGCCGCCTCTCCTTTCGGCTCCGAAAAAGGATCGCTCCCTGTTACACAACGGGATGAGCACCGCACGGATGCGGGCTTGCACACTCGGCCTCCCTTTTACTTAACAATACCTTTTTCGGTCATACAGCCTTCCTCTCCCCGGCTGCCATTAAACTGACAGTCAGGGGAGATGGATAGCCCCTGGCTCCAGCTATTTCAGCTATGGAGAAGAGGGGAAAGAGTGCGGTGGGATGCTCTATGCGGAGAACGGCGAATGGAGCAGGGTAGGGAGGTCCCGTAATCAGCAACAGCGTGGTCACAGCAATCACTTGATGTTACTGCAGGGGATGTCATGGGCATCGCAAGCCCAAGGGAGAAAAGTCCCCAAAGGAGAGGGTTTGGCTCTCTGGAGATGCTGAATCTTGTTCTTGGTGTATTTCTGTTGAATTCTGCTCTGGCAAAAGGTGCACTCAGTGCAGGGCAGTAGCAATGCCCATGAAGGCAGCTGCGAGAAGGCTGCAGGAGCAGTATGCTACTCACCAAATACAAGCTGGCAGAGAAATATCCAGCAGCAATTCCTCTCCTAACACCCAAAACACAGCTAGGACATCTCCTTTCCACCACTCACCACCTAAGCCAGCCACTGATAGGAACAGAGAAGGACCTCATCTCTTGGAGGGATGATGCCTACTCCTACTTTGTGACCAGCAACTGCTAAAGAGACAGGATGCGCACCCATCTGCTGCCCCATGTTTGTCTGCCTGTTCTCTGGGGCAGGAACAACGATGCCTTGAATAGCACACACTCCCAGAACAGCTTCTGGCATTTTCTCCACCTGTAAAGGGTACCCAGACGCAGTGCCAGTCAGAATGCCAGTGCCAGAGCTGTGCCAGGTCTGGCTGAGCAGCGATCAAGTTGCAAATACTTAAATGGAAAAGAAATGCCACCAAATCCACGCTGTCCCTGGACAGGCAGCTGGCAGCAGGTCTGAGCTACAGATTTCCTGATCTGCTCAGGACAGCAGCGGTCACCTGGGCCAGCCATGACAAGTCTCAGCTACTCTTCCGTGTGGCTCAGGGACAGGGTGCAATGGCAAGCCAGCACAGAGGCGCCCCATTCCCACTTCTCCTGCACTGTTGAGGTAACCACACGCCTCATCTTGAGTCTTTGTCACAGGCATTGTTTCCACTCTGCTATCAGATCACAGCTTTCACGACAGGCAGACACTGACTGCTGTCAGGGCAGCTCCTACGCTCATCCTGCTGAGCCCCAGCCCTTGACATGGGCTTCCACAATCACTACAAACCTGCCACCCTGGCTTGCAGAAAGGAGAACCTCCACCCTAACCCCTTTCCCTTTCAGGAAACCAAAGTGCTGTCCCAAGCACAGCTTTCTGGGTTGGGGTGGTAACTACAACAGCAGAAACAAGGGAGGAAAATGTTCCCTGCAGCAATCCACCAGCCACACCATCCTCCTAGCAACGGGTCAGTTCACACCACGCAACTCCTTCCCTTGTCCCATTCACACCAGACCTGCAGAGCCAGCAGAAACATGTGGACAGTGCCAGGGACACAGGGTTAGTTCAAAAGGTTGTATTTGCACCCTGTCCTGATCACCACACCAGGGAGTCACAGGACTTCCCAACACCCCCCCCAGCCAAAGGTTTGCCTGCAGCACACGTGGGTTCACTCAGACCCGTTGAAGCGGAGCAGCTACAAACACATTTACGCTCATGCTGCTCTGCTAGCGCAATTTGTGAAGCTCCTTCAACTTCCAGCACCAGGCATGTGCTGTGTGTATAACAGCTTCTCTAGTGTAAAATACCAATGCCACGTGTCAGTGCTGCATGCTCCCTGGGTGACCAGGACACAGCTTATTAGGAGGTGATGATGTGCCCATTCAAGCTCTCATACCTCCGTACTTACACACAAGGATTGGGTTCCAGCTCATTCCCCAAGAGACCAGAGCCCGTTTTGGAGAAATGGGAGCAACATCTACCCCGTCCCACCCGAGGAAACAGACTCGGGAGTGACAGCCAGCAGCTCTTGACCTCAAAGCACTTTAGCAACCTCAGCAAGGGCAGCTTAAATTACCAGCTCAGTTATAATGTGCTGCCCTGCACATTCTGACACTGGCTTTGAATGCCTGCGAGAGAAGAAAAGGTGCAGGAGTGGGAAAAGCACTGCTCCGAGACTCCCTCCTAGCCAAAGTCCTTCCGGGAAGGCTTTCCTTTTACTCTGAAGGACCATATCCTTAGCTAGTGATAGTCACAGACCTACACAAGAAGACAGAAACGCTCTCTGTTTGTGTGTCTTGGCCTAGTGCCTTACCACACAGAGGCACTGGCCCCAGAAAAGCTTGGCAAGTACATACCAGCTGGAAAGGAAGTCTTTCCCTAATGCATCTGCCCAAGGCACAGGCACTAGTGGCCCACCACAGACCAGAGAGGGGTGCATCAGTGAGAGCAAAGGCCCTGGGAGGCCACGCTCTGAGCTGTTCTTTTCAAGTCACTGTTCCCTGTGCCTGTTTATTCTCCTTTCGTAGAAAGGACAAGCTGAGCCTCTGGGCAGCCAGAAAGGTCAGGGGGCCAGCCTTTCCCTGGAGGGCCAAGGAGCTGGGCACTCTTGCCCCTTCATGAGGCAAGAAGCCTCCCATTCCCAGAGTTGGATTTTTCCTTTCTCCTATTGTTAAAAGGGCAGAAAGCTGTCCGTTAGGAGTTACGCTGCTGCTCACAGGCAAAGAGCTCCTCGTGCAAATCTCTTGAGATACTTACTCTACATACACATGACATTGTCTTTACAGAACCCTGTTATGTGATGCCACGGAAAGCATTTATCTGCCTTCAGGCGAGAGCTCCGGTTTAGACTAACTCCAAAGGGAACACCACCACACAGAGCTGTGAGGTTGGTTGCCGAGACCTTACCTTTGAATGAGGGTCCCAAAGAGCAGGTGGAAGACCTTCTGGACGTTCTCTGTGCACAGCCAGCTCCAGTGATCCATCAGCAGCAGACGAAGCACATCCAGGGCCAAGTCAGCCAAAGCTGTCTCAGAGTCTGCCAGGAGGAAGAGGAGGGTCGGATGAATAAGCCAACTCAGTACCTAAGCAAAACTGGTATAAAGCATCATCTGAAATTCTCTCTTTTCCCTAACAACCTGCTAGACACTTTTCTCCCCATTCAAACACCTCGTGCCATATGCAGATGACCTGCAGTGGCACAGCCAGCCTGGGGAGCCTGCCTTTCCCAGGCTCCTGCCCCAATCAGCCTCTTTCAGTCCCACTTTCACCCAAGCATCCCCAATCTCCTTACCAAGGGGTGCGCCAGACCAGAACGTGGCTGTTCCGAGTGCTCAGTTTCTTCTCAGTTAAACCATGGGATTATCAAACCCCAGTCCACGCACAGGGATGGTTATGTGCCCAAAACAGGTGAGAAAGAAGGCAGTGACTGTAGCCAGAAGAAAGGTACATTGCTGAGGACTATTTTCCTAATTTTCACCGCCAGTTTTCCAGGCGCAAGACTCAGCACGGTGTCCGCAGGCTGCCATCGTGTGGCAGGTCCAAGTCTCAGCAGAAAGATGGAGGAACCACATCTGGCTAAGCCAGATGCATCAGTTAAAACAAAAAAACCCCAAATATTTCTGGTGACACAGACCTGGGACAACAAAACTTCCCTCTGATCCTCAGGAGAATGTCAAAGCCTACAATGTAAACGCATTCTACTTGCTGGAAAATTACTTTTATGCCGTATAAATACTTTTAGTATTTTTATGCCAAAGCATCATAGGTGTTACACTGAACAAGCTTATTAACGTACTACAAACTGAGACAATCACTCCCAGGTCAGCACCCCAACACGAGGCTACTGCATCAGCTCTCTTGGCAGTGAGCTCCTGCACAGTAGCTTCTCCTACTCCAACCTTCCCCGATGCCTGATCTTTCAACCACTCTGCCTACCAAGAGCCAACGAGACTGTTCACGCACAATTTACTGCTGGAGACAAAGGGGAGAGGGATTCTGGACCCCAGCACCTCTCCTTCCGTCCTCTTCCTCTCTCCTGCTGCATAAGAGCCGCACTAATTAACACCAGGCCATTTGACTTGGAAAAGACAGGGCTAAGTGCATTTGGCCCTCTTGCTCTGGACCATGTGTAAGTTACTCCTCACTTGCTTTGCCCTTTGAGACTTGACTTCCCTGTGCAAAAACTGGAGCAGGCTGTTTAGCTTCACCATAACCTCACACACAGAGCATCATCAGCAAGCTCTGTTTATTCCTGTAGCATCCAAGTCCCCTTCCTCAGAGAGCTGCTGGCCAACCTCTTCTCAGAAATCACGTAGTGAGCAGATAAGGACACTGGTTGCCTTTTAGCCAGCCACTCCTCAGACATTTATACTCCTTACCCTGCCAGACCAGCCTGCCCTGTCTCGGCTCTGAAGCATCACAGACCTGCAGGCATTTGACATCATTCACGTTCATTATCCTTACGAGCTCAGCTAACTTGGCCTGCCTGTATCTCTTGTGCTCTGCACAGAGCACTGGCCTCCCCTACCAGTCCTGCTTCCCGGCAGCCCCAAAACAACCACAGGCGTGTGTCTGAAGATTATAGGCAAAGCTGGTAGCACAGGCTAGGTTTCAGAATAGCAGACTCATCCTGTCACAAGCACATGCTTTCAGTCAGAGCTTGCCAAACTTCAACCACTGGAGTGAAATTTTTGGAAAGTTCCAGCTGATACAGCTCAGCTATTCCAAGAAAAAGATTAGACAACATATTTCAGCTCGTGTTCAGGATAAACTTGTAACTGCTTTGAGAGGCTGTAAGCACCCCTGTACTTCAGAGAAGGGGTCTATAATGAGAAAGGGAAAGTCACTCCTTTAACTAGGATTACAAGTTTGCTATTCTCACCAAATCTAGCAAAATGTAACAGACTCTCAAAAGGTCCATTTATAGTGCATGGATTTATATCAAGGCTAACTTGAGACTACCAAGAAATCGTAACTTGGCCATTTTTCACTTTCTATGAGCTCGCTTTTATAACATTGGCAGTTTAAGCAGCGTGTCCTCAAGAAACTTGTTTCTGCACAGAGTACACTAGGAGAAGATCTACACTGACACAGCCGAGCCAAGACCCAATTTGCTTCCACTAGCAACACAGACCAGAACAATCACCCAACAGGACTGGAAAAACTCAGTTTGTTTTGCCTTTGATCAAGGTGCAACAGGCAGACCAGGTCCTCATACCGAAGCCCTGGCAAGCTGAGCCTGCAGGCGTTGGAGCTGTTGCAGTACCGATGGAGGTGACACACTAAAGCACTAACAGAGGGGCTGAGCTCACCAGAGTCCGTGTCTGGGGGCACCCCCTGCTCCGACGTGCCCAACCTGTCCACATCCTCCTGCATGGAGCTTTTCTTAGCTTCTCTGCCTCCCTCGCCTTCGGGAGCTTTCCTGGGGACTGCCTCCAGCAGCTTTTCCTGCTTCTGGATGAAGGACTCCATAGCAGCCAGTGACAGGGTGCCAGAGACCTACAGAAGCACCAGTATATTAGTACCACAGCGGTGAGCTGCACAGAGCCAGAGCTGAACAGATATACGAGATCTCCACCGCCCAGACAGCTTCCCACCACCTGGTTTGCACCTTGCTGCAGCCAACAGCACAACCAGCACTGCTTGCTGCCTTTCTGCAAAGGCCTGGCATGTGGGAAGAATGCTGCAGCAGCCACGACCCTTGTGCACATGGATTATTCCAAGCCAGCACCCAAACAGGGCAATGATTAAAATCACGAAAAGATTGCAAAAGGGATCTGAACTTACAGTGCTGCCCTCCCTGATAGAGTACACGATCCTGTCATGCGCTTCACTCACACTCAGCACTGGAGCAATTTTACTGGATGAGAACCTCAGCCTGGACCTGGAGAGGAGAGACAGGGCGCAGTCAGTTTTCTCCACAAGCCGAGAGTGATGAGTTTCCCAGCCTCAGCCAAGAACCAGGGCCAGCTTTGTCCAGTACCACGTCACTTTTGACCTAAAGTGGTTCAAAAAAGCATCTGCTCCCAAGATAACTAAGAGTGGCAGTAAAACCAAGCAACAAAAGCATTTAAATTGCTTTTCCTGAACTACACATGGGCCTAGCCAAGGCTTTCCAACATCCACCACCTGCACCTTCTTCGGCAGCTATATCACACACAAGCTTACATACAGATGCAGGATTTCTGTTCAGCAAGGCGTAGGCATTGCAGCATACACAGGAAAGCATTCAGAAAAGCCTTGGAGATGAAACATACTCAGCAGGATTGTGAAATCCAATTATAAACATGCATACGCAAGAAAGGAGGACATGAAAGGGTGTTTGGGATTGTGGGACAAATTGTAAAATAGCCTGTTTAATCATTAAGGAATTCCTTTTTCACCCAAGATTCAAAACTTGTGCTTTTTTGGTATGCCTTTTTGTCTGAAACAGCTTTTTCTAGCAAACATCGCTTTTGCAGGTAAAAAAAAAGCCATAATCATGCAGAAACCTTTCCTTCTTCCATAAGGGAAGAATCACTGATGAGCACAATGGGGCTCATCAGTGCCAGCAACACCAAATAAACACTTGGTGAGCAACATATATGTAATGACCTTAAACACTACCCCTAAATAAATATTCAAATGTTTGCTGGGCAAGGCGGCATACCACTGTGCGAAACACATGGGAGAGGCAGGAGCAAACCTTCAAGCAGACAACTTAAGAGCTGTATTTTGCAGTGACTCACCATGTAAGTCATGCACAAGATTAAAAAGCAATTGTCCAGGAACATCAACATCTTTGCCAGCAAATGCCACCACCTCATAGCTCCCTCAAGAAGAACCCCACCTTCTGTGAATACCTGAGCATTCCTAGAAAATCCTTTATCCAAACAGGAACTCAAATACGCTTGCTCAGTGTATGAAAGAAAGTAATTCAGCTAGAGTACGATAGCGATGTGCTAGCCACAACACATAAAGTACCAAGTCAGTACTTCCCTGTGATGGAGTCAGTTTATGCATGAAGTCCTTGTTCTGCATAAAGCACAGGGGAAGCTGAAGGAGCCCTTACTTGTTAGCTTTCTTCCCGTCTGTCTGTGCTTTCCCATCCACTTCAGACTCACTAAGATCCTCCGTGGGGCTCTGGGGCTCTGACCTGGGGAATGCTGTCTTCAAGGTGTCCACGATGGCATTGACAACGATCTGCAAAAGCCAGCAGTGCCATCAATTACTGAATATATTCTTATTCCATTAAAATATTATGAGGCGTTTTCAGGCCTGTGCTCTATTTTCTGTTAAAAACCCCAGGTTCTTTGAGATGGGCTCTGGCTTTTCCTGGCTTTACGGCTTTCGGAGCAAGCTGAGCCCAGCTACACAGAGAGCATTTGAGTTTTTTGGCTACTACTGCAGCAGCCATCGATGCAGACACCGAAGGCTGAGAGGCATGTCTAGGTGCAGTTAAGTGGTTCGGATAAACCAGTTTCCCATTTGTCTACCTTGTCTATCCTGGAGACAACAAAGGGCTTCTTGACGAACGCGATCCTGGCGTCAGTGTTCAGGGCGAGGAACTCCTGCACCTCCTCACTGTTTGCAATCTCAGGCACCGCACACAATTGCTGCAAGGAAAGATGTAGCGTTAGATCTTCTTCTGAGTCAACTGATCATGTAAAGCACAAGGGGAAGAGATCCGATGTGCTATGTGCTCCACTGTCTGTCAGTACAGGGATGTCCCGAGCACTGCTTTCCAGCTCATAGGGGCACACAAGAAAGTATCTCACCTTCAAGAAAGATTCTAGCAGACTTTTTCTGGCTTCAACTTTATCGCTGTCCATGTTTCCAAATGGAAGATCGGGGAACAGTTTCTTTGGCCCTTTGATATCTACAAAGGAAACAAACCCAGTAGCAAGCTCGAGAAAACTGCAACAGTTGTATTAAAATCTTAATGCTCTCATGCTTGAGACTACCACTACGCACTGCCAGGCGTTAGCCCAAGATGATATGCCCCTCAGACCAGGGTACCTGAACCAGACCTTAAATCCATACAGAACTCATGTTCTGCTGGATTTCGTATCATTTGTACCTTTAGAGTTTAAAGAAGCAAGAACACCAGTTGAGCACAAGGACTCTAGATCATTTAAAGAGCCCCAAAATCCTCAACAAAGCAGTTTTCAGCCAAACCCTCAGATCTGTCAGAACCAAAGGATTATGTAGAAACATGCCACATCCAGTAACACTTTATACATAAGTAGTATTAGAATAAACACTGTTTTCTTTTTAAAAAAAGCTGATGTTCAACAGGTGCTACTCCCTTGTACGCAAACAAGATGCTTGCAGATGTCAGTGTTTCTATTCACTGTTACAATGCAAAACTACAAAAGCAAGTGTTGCAATCTGAAGGGGAACAAGCATGTTTTGAAACACTGGAGCATGCTGCCAAAAGTAATCAATCTCTCCTCTAGCAAGCTCTGCATAGAACAATGGAGGACGTGGGCATCACAAACAACCCAGCATCCAGAGCTGCACTGCAGACCAGAGGAGCACGGACTGGGGTAAGAGGGAGAAGGATTTTCTCAGAAAGCAGATGCAGGCACTGACTTTTCAGGAACTTGCGGAGCTCCGGTTTCTCCTCCAGTCTGGTCTGGAGGTTGAGGAACTCCCGGTAACGGCGGTTCACTGTGTGGTAAGCCATTTGCTGAAGGCTGCCCGCGCTCTCACTCTCCAGGGCTGTCTCATACTGAGGAAGAAGGCAAGAGTCAATAATTCTTACAGACCCCAAAACAATCTTGATGCACTGCAGTCCCTGCTGGACCCACAATCCCAGACCCCACGGAGGTCCCATTCAGCAATGCCTCAGATTGACCCTTCCCTAAAGAACGGCAGCTGCACAGCACGCAAACCTCTCATGATGAAAGAACTAGTGAAAACAGGATACAAAAGACTCAAACAGGCCGGTGCCACCCTTAGCCAAGAGCAGGAACCCCTATCCCGCACCCAAATGGCCACTGTGCCCAATATTCCCCCACTGTCAGACAAAATTTGTTGTCGAGCCACACACAGAACAAGTCTTCATCTCCAAACACCAGCCTGTTCTCCCCGGCCAGGGCAAGGATCTTGGAAAAGGAGTGACCCCCAGGGGAGCCTTTACCTTGACAGTGTACAGGGTGTAGGGGTGGAAGCCAGTCCCACTGTGCTCTCGAGCAGTGATGGTCCCAGTTATCCGCAGGTTCTGGATGACGACTGGCCCATCGGGGCTGCTGAGTGGCTCAAAGCTGAAGGTACTGATGGAAGCCGTTGGGGAGGATGAGAGCAGGGGCAGTGTCTGCCCGGGGTCTGGTGGGCTTCGTGGTGGACCCTCTGCTGCCCCCAGATCTTTCCCCAAGCTGGAGGGCCTCTGTGAGAAGGACTTCTTGGGGGTAGCTGAGCTTTCCTCTTCCTTCTCAACTGCCAGGTCGATTTGGATGTCAGGGCAGGAGCTCAGCGCAAAAGCAGAGGTGGGAAGCAGGCCGGCATCTGAGTTGGTGGCAAGGGCCTCCTCCAAGTTCCCCATGCCATCTTCCAAAGCGGCCGGTCCCTCCAGCATAGTGGAAGTGTCCTGGAGTGGTGCATCAAGGAACTCCCGCGCAGGTGACGATGCCAGCAGGTCCGTGCCCTGGCCCACATCGGGTGCAGGGGACTCCAGCTCCAAACCCTCGCAGGGGAAGAGGGAGCCCAGGGCTCGCGGGTGGAGGAAGGGTTCCTCTGTGTGGCACACACTGCTCACCAGATCCTCTCCCCCCTCACTACTAGGCCCTGCCTCTTGCCTGGGCACCTCTGTAGCCCTTGGGGAGGGGGTCAGCCCAGCAGGGGCAGCGTCTGTCTGCACTGTGAAGGGCAAAAAATCAGGCACTGGGGGTGCAGGGGGTGGCTCCTCACCCCTGGGCTTCTTGGAGAAAGCCCCAATGAGCAGCAGGTTTATCGAGTCAGGATCGGCCATCTTCCTGATGGCTGGCAGCAGCACATTGCAGGCGACCAGCTCCACCACCACAAAGCGCCCTGTCCGCGTCTCCAGGTGGGGCTGGGGCACCAGCGCCTTCAGCAGCATCTCCACAGCAGCCCGGGCATAGCTCACCTCAGCCACTGGGCTGTGGAGTGCAGGATGTGGCCCCGCCAGCCGGCTGTACTCCTGCCACAGGGTCCGGCTGCCCTCTGGATTGCCCCTCAGGGCCTCAAGGGCCTGCAAGTAGCTCTGCAAGTGGTGGCCACAGAGGAGGAGGAGGCGGTGGGCCAGGGCTTGGCGGTCCACTCGCCCCATCCGCTGCCTCAGCTCGGCAGCCAGGCCCATCATGGCCTTCTCCACCTCAGCCTCAAAGGCTGGCTCGCTGCTGACTGTGCGGTACCAGGAGGCGACAAAGTCCCGCACCACTTTGTGGACAGTGCTGGCGATCTCCCTCTCCAGCCGCCCCTTGGCTGCCGGGCACTGGGGCTGGGGCCGCAGGGAGCTCACAAAACGCTCCAGCCGCAGCCGTCGGCCGTGGGGGCTGAGGGCCCGGGGGCCCAGCCAGCCGCCCAGCGCCGCCAGCGCCCCACAGAGCAGCCCCAGTACCCGCAGGTCGAGCAGGAGTCGCAGAGCCAGCAGCCAGCCCAGCACAGCCACCAACACCAGCAGCGCCTGATGGACCCCTGACGGCCTCTGGCCTGGCATGGTGGGGCTGGGCCGGGGGGGCCACACTGCGGCTCTGCGGGCTGTTGGGGCCTGAATGGCCACGCAGCGAGGCTTGCCAAGCTGGGCTTCCCACCGCTCCACCAGCTTCCTTACCAGGCACCAGGGCTCAACCAGCTGGGCTCCTTTACTGGGTACCAGGCTCCGGCTGTCCGGGCTTCTTCACCGTCCACCTGGGCTCACCAGAACCCCATAGGCCGGGCTCTGTTACCGAGTACCGGGGCTCAACCGACCAGGCTCTTTCACCAGGCACCTGGCCCCAACGGACCGGGCATCTCACCACGCACTGGGGCTCGCCAGAGCCCAAGAGACCCGGCTCCGTTACTGGGCACCGGGGCTCAACTGAGCGCGGCCCAGCAGGGCCCAACAGACCGGGCTCCTTCACGGCCACTGGGGCCCACCCGACTCAGCGGGGCCCACCCGACCGCGCTCCTTCACGGCTTCCGGGACCCAACCGACCGACCGGGCTCCTCAGCAGGGCCGCCCTACAGACATCGGGCCACACCGCGGCGCACCCCGCCATGCTCACCGCCCCGGGGCCGGCACCCAGCATCGCCGCGGAGCCTCCCCGGCACCCGCTGCTACTTCCACCTCCACTTCCGGTTCCGGTTCCTTCCCCGCCCCGCCGGGAATCGCGGCCCAGCGGCGGCGCCTCCCCACGGCTTCCCCTAGCGGGCGGGAGGCCTCACACACACCCTTCCGCTTTTTTTTTTTTTTTTTAAATTAAAAAAAAAAATCCCCAAAGTTCGCACAGCCCCGTTTTCGAGGCGGGAAAAAACGTTCCCACCCTCTGTGATTTACTTGGATTCTGTGGAGAAAGCGTGCAGGCCTGCGCTGCGTTTGTTTTGTAAGTGTTAAGAGCAGCAAAAGTTGTATTTCCTTTTATTATGGGGTGGGTTTTTTTGCATGCATTAAGAAGCGTTGAATTTACCATGCATGCATTAAAAAAAAAATAAAAAAAATGCATGTCTGTGCTATTTAAAATAGAAAAGGTGTGAGTGGGCAGCTGCGCTGGATGGGAGGCGCTGAGCACCCCAGGAAGCACCTGGGCTGCATTAGCCTCATCAGGCCCTGCCCGAAAATAAAAAAACAAAGGAAAAAAAAGGGTCATTGGGGCCCAATAGGGTGGGGGATGATTAGCCACAGCCTGCAGCCATTAGTTAATTAATTGGGAGCCAGGTGCGGTGCTGGTGTGCAGGGCTGGAAGGTGCTGAGGCACAGCGCGGCCTGTGCCGGCGGTACCGGAGCAATGCCAACTCTCTGATTGTGATACCAACGCAATAAAATCACGATACCAATGCTCTGATCACGATGCCGGTAGTGACAAGCATCCCTGTTCCCCCGCTGACGGCAGGTTTTGATGGCGGGTGGTGGGGTCCTGGGGTGGGTGCTGAGCAACGGCGCGGTGTGAGGGGCCGGTGGGGAGCTCCTGTTGCCCTGTTGGGCTAAGAAGGGTGGCTAATTGAAATAAATTAATTTATAACAGGTATCAAGCAAGAATCTGAGAGCTTATTATTCATGGTAAGTGCGGGGTGGGGTGATGGGCCTTGCTGGTCTCGGGGGGTGAGGTGCTGCGTGCAATTGACTCGTATTTGGGCTAAATCAACTTTCTTTGATTTTTTTTTTGCCATTCTCAAACACCTGCCTTCGTATGGATCCCGGATTTTCCTGATTACAAACATGGCAGTGGGACAGGGAAGAATTTCTGGGGTCCTTAAATATTTATATCTGTCTTGGGGAAGTGGTGCTTGGCTGCAGGGGCCACCCTTAGGTGATTTGCCAAGGTGCTTTATGGAAGTTCGTCAGGCTGGAAGTTTTAGAGGAGGTGGACGTAAATAATGCAGGAAAAAAATGAACTGGCTGAAGCGTGCCATCTCCTAGAGCTCCTCCCGGGTGGAAATATACCTGCAATTCCCTGTTTTGGCAGTGGTTTCCGATGCGGGAAATAACTTCAGGTCCGATTCCTCTCCTTCAAATTGGATGGAAGGGAGGTGATGGGGGGGCAAGGCACTGTCAGGGCAGGCAGCTGCATCCCAGGGCTGCCATCCCCCCTCTTTCCCCCCCCCCAAAAAGCTGGCACGGCTTGATTAGATGGATGGGAAGGCAGGTCACATCGATCCCATCCTTAATTGTTCCCTGTGGCGAAACTGGGGCTGTCTCCCCCCGTTGCTGTTTGGAGGATGAGTATCTCCTGAGCGCCGCGTTGCGATGCTTCAGCGCCCGGGTCTCCCTAAATATCTCCACAGAAATGGATTTCTTCTCCGAGTAGGAACTTGGAGGTCAAGCGTGGAGGACTTAGATGCTGACTCCCTTCCTTTGAACTTGAAAGAGGGGAGCGGGAAGCTGTTGGGGTGATTTTCATGACTTGAACTCTGGCAAAGCATCTGCAGCGCAGTTGTGGGAGGCTGCTTGTAAGGTCCTTTAGGTGCTGACGCTGAGTACAGATGTTCTGCAAGCTGCTGCAGAGCCTTCCCCTAGCTGTGTCCCTCCTTGCCTGGTTTTAGAGCGGACAGACTCCTTATATTTGATCTCCTAGGTGTTTTTTTGTTTCCTGTCTCCTTGGGAAGCAGGGTTATTAATATGGAGACAGTCTGTACAGTGTCTGGAACAAAAAGACCATGGTGGGACCCTAGTTGCTATAGAAATGTTGTAATTGGAAGGTCTTTTGCCTCCTACGTGAGCCTCTAAGTGAACAAACAAGCGTGTTGTTGCTGTTCTGCGATGCTCCACTGGCTTTGAGCTTGGCTATACTCTTGCTGTTCTGTGATGTTGATTTTGAAGGAGCTCTTGGGCACTGGGAGCTATTTTGCACATAAATATCCTGAAGCTGGAAGTCTTTCTGCTAGGGATGATGGCTGTGATCCACCTGGTTGATTTGGCAGTGCAGTTCTCCGCCTGCCAGGGAGCACAAGGTGATAAAAGAGCTGTTGTCATATCAAGATGCTCAAGAGTTGGCCAGCCCTTCCCAGTGCCACTTCTGGACTGTTACAGGCTGAAGATGTCCCTGGGCATCGCTCGTACCTCCTGGCAGGGTCTGTGCTGCTAGAGGAACCCTGGGTTCAGGTTTGGGCCCCTCGCTGCAAGACAGATATTGAGGTACTGGAGTGTGTCCAGAGATGGGAACGGAACTGGGAAGGCGGCTGGAGCACAGGTCTGATAGGGGGTGGCTGGGGGTGTTTAGCTTGGAGAAAAGGAGGCTCAAGGGGGGACCTTTTTGCTCTCTACAGGTACCTGAAAGGAGGCTGTAGCGAGGGGGTGGTCAGTCTTTTCTCTCAGGTAACAAGCAACAGGACAAGAGGTAACATCCTCAAGTTGCACCAGGGGAGGTTTAGATTGGACATTAGGAAAAAGTTCTTCCCTGAAAAGTTGTCAAGCACTGGGTCAGGCTGCCCAGGGAGGTGGTGGAGTCACCATCCCTGCAGTGATTTAACAACGTGTAGCTGTGGCACTTAGGGACATGGTTTGTGGTGGGCTTGGCAGGGCCGGGTTAATGGTTTTACTTGATGGTCTTAAAGCTCTTTTCCAACCTAAATGACTCTGAGTTTGCTGAGAAAGTCCATCAGGGCAAGAGGAGAAGAGTCTCTTTGTAGCCAGTCCTGACCTGCGGGGGATCTTGAGATGTAATCAAGTTGTCTGGGTTGGAGGTGAATCCTGTGTTGGAGAGCTGGGAAGGGGCAGGAGGAGCAGTGTGCACTTCCCAGGTGTATGAGCCCCCCTTGGAGGGTTTGTGGTGCCCTGTGGTGTGATGAGTGTATCACCATTGCATCCGAGCTTGTCAGCTGGAGCGTGGCTTGGAGAGTTTGCAGACATGAACCACTTGGGTACCACACTTTGTCGTGGCATATATCCCTTAAACCCTCCACCCAGGCTCTGCCCTGCTGGGAGGCGACATCCCAGCTGAATCCTGCACTTGGGTTGATTAACATCCTCCTAGCTCGTAAATCTAAGAAAGTGGATTTGGGGAAGAACTTTCCTGCCTCCAGTAAAACTTGCCTTTAAATTATTTAACAAGCTTCTTAAGCAACTCAGCCATTTTGCATGGAATTTGTCAAGGCTCCATCAGCTATACACCGAGTGATGTGACAGCCATACTTTTATTATGAGCAGTGTATTAATCTTGGAATAGTGCTATTTGTTTTCCTCTCTTGCTTTTATGGTGCTTAAAAGCATGTATCTTCTCCTGAAAATCAATAACTAAAGCTATGAATAATAAAAAACACTGCAGTGAATGGCTCATAGAAATCCTATGGATGTAAGTTGCAGCAGTAATGACTCTGTTTGCTATCCATTAAGTATGTGAACTCAGAAGAATTATGCAGATTATAATAGCTGTATCAACATAAGTATGTTTTGCTGATAGACTTTCCTGATTGGATCCACGGGATATAAGCCTACTAATCCCCTGTGCAGAGGACCTTATTACATTAGAGTGCTCTGCAGATCTGCAGATAGAAAGTTAAGAAACAATTAAAAAAAATATAAATAAAATTGTTGGCCGGTATGTGGGGTTTGTCAAGAGCGCTGGGGTTGTTGCTGTGTTTGGGCTTCTTCTGAAGCAGACGTGTGTTTTGTCCGAGTCTTTGGTGGAAGCCATCTCCAAGCCCCGGTGAAAACGCAGATGTGGATGGTTTATGTACAAGAAGGGAAATTTGTACCGTGCTGAGCCTTAAACGTCACAGCAGCTTCGCACTGCGACCGCTCAGCCTGAGGCTTAAGCAGTGGTTTGGTGCTGGGAGGGGACCTTGATCGGTGCACACGTGGCGTAGCCTTGGTAATCGCTCATCCAAGTGGCCAGCTACCCTCGTGCATGCTGCTGGCGTGTGCAACTGTTAATTGCACGTGGATGTTAGATGCATGCCTATGGACCGTATTTTCACGCCGCTCCTCGTCTGCAGCTTTCTAGTGATTTGTTGGCTGATGCTAATTACGGAGCTGCAACAGGGAAAAAAAAAACCCAACCAACCTGCCATGCTGTAATTAAAATAATCAGCTTGCTACGCACTTGACGCAAGGTTAAACGTCATGCGATTTTGTATGGAAAATTTTGCATGTAAGAGTTGCTTATTAATATCACCTTGCTAATATAAGCTGTCACCTCAGTAGATGACAGTATGCTCCGCAAAGTCTGTGTCATTTTTAATTATTTTTTTTTTCGTACGATGCTTCAGCTTTCTTAAAGTTGGAGAAACTGAGGCTGTGCCACAGGGAAGCGATGCTCTCTGCTCGCGGGGCTTCTCTTTCTAAGCTGTGCTGCTTCCCTGTGTAAAGACTGAAGCCAGCTGAGCCGTTTCCATAGTGTCTGGGATGCACAGCCATGTGTAATGTGCCTAAATCCCCCATCCGCTAAGTCTCCTTGGTCCCATCATTGCTTGTGCTGCCGTGGGCTATGTGGTCCCAAGTTCTTGGCAAACACCTTGGCTCCTCTCTGCCTTTCGCATCGCTGTTTGGGGACGCGCTGGCAGTTGCTGAAATCAGTAGAAAGGAGGTTGCTGCGTATTAGGACTCAGCAGAAAAAGATCCCCCCAGTCAGCAGAGATGCACACAAAATTTGAAATACGCTTTTATTTTTTTTATTTGAGAGATGAAAGCATCTTTCCACCAGAATATCTCCCAGCATCTCTGCTCCATGCTGAGTGATGGCCTGTGAGGTGGAGGAGAGCAGCATCACAGCTCTGCAGAGTGCCAGGTATCGCAGCAGGGACTGGTTTGCTCTGTGAACTGAACGAGTCCGGGGCAGCATTTGCAGCAAAAATTCTTTGGTTACTGGGAGAAATCAGAACTGGAATGGATGGCTACAGCCATCCCTCGGTGTGCGTGAGGCTTGCAGCTGGCAGAAGTAGTAACTGGAGTGAGATTTTTGTCTTGCATCAGTCTCCTGGCCAGCACTTGGATGGAATTTTTTTCCTAAAGTATTCCTCAAAAAGGAACTTCAGGGCTTGATGGTGCCTTAGAATCCATAGGACAAACACTTCTAGCTCGAATCCCATCTGGGATGTGGATGAACTTAATTTTGGCTTCCAGGTTGTTAGGAGAACTCTAATGAAGGGCGCTGCATCGATGTTATAGCATCAGCCATAGGCTTGGCCTCAACTTCCCCATGCAGAGAAACTGGAGGAGCGATGGGATGGTTTGGGTTAGCATGAGGAATTTATTATTCACGCTGGTTATTCTGTGGTTGGGGAACCCATTTTGCTTTATGCCATCCAGACTGGGAAGCCATAGCCTCTTGCAGCAGCCTACCCTCCACCAGCTAGCATCTCATTAGCAAATAAAATTGTTATTTTCGGGATAATGCTGTGAGTTAATGTGATGTGCGCATCATGAAACCCCAAATGTGCCGCATGCAGAATTGGGCGAGTTGCAGTGATGAATGTCATGCAAAACTCGGAGGCACTAATTGAAGGTGGTTTCAACAGAATATTCAATTAATGCTCTCTGCGTCGCAGACAGTCTGGAAAAGGCGCTGTTTTCTCCCGAGGATCTGTGTTACTGTGCAACAAACAGATGAAAATGAACCGTTTTACGGCCTTCTAATTGAAAGTCGATGCACCAGTTTTATTAAAATTTTCATGGTGGGGGGAACTGGATGCCTCCAGGGCCCAGTAATGGGATGAATAAGCTCCCTTTTCTCTGCTGTCTCACATCCAGCCCCAGGCAGAAGCGACTGAAAATAAATGCCGGAGATATCCCTAGTGGGATCCGTGGCCTCGGTATCTCTTCTTGCGAGTGCAGAGCCGTTTTTATCTGTGTCCACTGCACCTTCGGCGCACCCTCGAGAGGAGCGAGGATCTCTGGGAAAAATAGTTCTTATGGAACAAAGTAGGGGCCTCCTGGGGGAGGAAAGTGGAAAATGATTTTTCCCCATCCCTCTTTGTGGGCAGAAGGCTAGGTTTCTTCTGGCTTTGAGTCTTTTTAACCCTCTTTCCTGGGGCCATCGTGCCATGTGCTGGGGAGCTGAAGTTCATGAGTAGGAGGATGGAGCAGAAGGAGCTTCTCTAAGGCAGGTTGTCCCTTAGGGTGTGGAATGACATAGTTAAATGAACTTTTCCCCCTCCCCCCCCCCCCGAGTCTGGCCTCCTGTCAGCCCACAGCAAACCCTGCCTCTCTGCATTTTCCAGCCAGTGTTGGCTGTCTGGGTCGCTGCATCTCTTGCAGCCTGTCTCTGGAGTCATGGCAGCTCTTGAGGGCACGGCTGGAAGCGATTTATTTCATCCCTCCATCATTTTACAACCTATCAATTCCCAAAGGATATTGGTGTGAGGTTACTATATATTAAGCAAAACTCCCAGACCGATGAGGTTGTCACTTCTGGTGCAGTTTCCGTCGTTGGCTGGATGCTAGGAAGCAGCAGAAGAAGGATGCTCTCCGCGCATCTTCCAAAAAGTCTGTGCGTTTGCTGGCTGATGCATGGAAGCTGTTAGCTGAGGCCTTCCATGCCATTGCATGCGGGTACTAATTTATCCTCTCGCATCCAAAGATGATTTAGCTATTTTAAAGCATTATTTATGATGAGTTCCTATACCCATTTTGCTGTGATGATGGTATTGTGATAATGGGAATTTACAGTTCTTCCTGACAAGAGACTGTAAACCAACTGGCTGGATATTTTTTTTTTTTTTTGTATTCCTACAGGCCTAATTTGTAACATAAAACACTTAATAATTGTTATTAATGAACCTGCTGTGGTTGGTCTATAGACCCAGCTGGAAATCACATCTGCTATCAGATTTGCAGCAAACTCTTGTGAGTCGCGGGAGGTGTGAGCAGCCGACGTGGCCAGGAGGAGATGGCTTCAGCTGGCCAAAAATGTGCCTGCGGACCAAGGGGAGCCATGCTCTAGCAGTACATTTTTTGGGAAGAATCATGGAAATCTTAAAATCTGGCTGCTGGGTGAGGTGGGAGCGTCGTAATAAAGGGTTAAAAAAAGAAACCTTAGGGACAGGGTATTTGGGACAATTAAATGAGTATTGCTAAACAATTGCCAGCGAATTTAGTAAACATCCTTAGGGGTTTTCATACCCATTCCTCACTTGTACAGAAAGCAGCCAAGATTTTTACAGCCAGCTAGTGATTTCTGATGGGTTCCAGTTTCAGATATCCAACCTGGGATGGAAAGATAACGGATGCATCTCAGTCCCCCCACCATCACCCCCCACCCCGGGTTGCGTGTGACCTTGCGAAAGGCGTTTAATCTTCCTGTGCCTGGGTTCCTGGCTGAAATAAGGCTGTGTTGTAGTCCTCTGGGTTGCAGCCAAAATGGTGTAAAGATACTGGCAGCGCAAGCTTTATCGGCAATATCTTTTATTAAACCTGGCAAATCTCGCTCCTGGTAGTCAGTCCTGTTTATTTAGATTTCGGGATATTCACTGGCTTGGGATAATGGGCTCGGAACTGGGTGGAGGCATCTTCAGTACCGGTGTAGAAATGGCAAATTAGAATTTTTATTTTTTATATTTTTGGAAGGCGTACAGATGCTTTCAAGAGATGATGTCAGCAATTAGATGACTTCAGAGGGTTTAATCATCCAAGCATCTCCCAGCTAAGCCCTCGCCTCCTGATTCACAGCCCCGTGCCTCGGCCACGGTGGTTGAAATGAGGTAATGCTTTGAAGTATCACGAGCAGATCTTTGCGAGGAGGATATTTTGCATAATTGGTTTCTGACAAGGCCTAAAACACTATTTAGAGCTACATGGCTGAGTGTTAATTTATGCTTGTACTCCTAAGCGTAACTTTGTTACATGAAAGTGTTATTTACGATGCGAGCTCAGATCTATTGTGTGTTGGTGATAGCGCCGTGATAATGGAGATGTATAGCTCGTTGTGGCAAGAAGCTATAAAAGAAATGGGTAGATGTTTCTCTGCAGTTATGGACTTAATTTTTTAATGTGAGATATGGTAGCGATTGTGAGTGATGTGATCTGATAGTCAATAGGAAGCGGGATGGCAGAGGGGTGGTTGTTTGGTTTTGGTGTTGGGGTTTTTTTTGAGAAATAACTTTCTTCTGGAAGATGCTTTTTAGCTCATGCTGAGTCTCATCGCTTCTACCAGCATTTTAAGTGACTGGAAATGAAGAGTGTGGGTATTGACTTGTCGCTTCTCTTTGTTTCTCTTAAATGTAATTCTCACGTTTAATTAAAGCTTAAATAACATAAAAAATTAGTCCTGTATATTTAATATGATAGAGCAGCCTAGAAGTGAAACAAATTGTGTTTTGCTGTAGTTGTTTTGATGATACTTGACTAAATGCTTGATATATTAAATATCAAGTGTTTCCGCTTGGTGGAAAGGGTGACTCCTCAGTCCTCATCCAAGGAAATTTGAAATACATAGGTTTTTCCATGCCCTTCCACCAGGGAAGTTCTGCAGCTGTGAGTTTTGGCGAGGGTGTTTTTGTTTCACTGGGTTCCCAAACTCCTTCAAAACATTACAGGCAGGAACATCTCTTGTTTTTTGCATTAGCTTATTTATGTCTTACTTGACAAAGCACAATGGGAAACGATTGAGGGAAAATAAGTCTGAGGTTAAAGTTGTTTTGAAACAAAGAATGCAAATACCAGATTTTGAGGAGTATCAAAGCAGGATGATTCAAAGTTGTCGGATTTTGTGGGCTGGGTTTTTTCCCCCCTCTTCTGTGAAATGAAATTTCTGCAGAAAAAGACCTGACTCTGCAAAGCGTTTCACTTCCAACAAATCTCATTTCTCTGACGGAAAGCGGTTCCATCCCAGCTTTTTCCAGTCAGACCTGCAACTTACCCTTTCCTGGGCCAGATTTATTCCTTCGCTCAACATGTTTCCTTGTAATCGAGATGGCCCCAAAGCTCTGGGAAAGGAATCAAAACAGCTCCGGGTACTTCAAAGGGTAGAAGTCACTCTGGCACGTCGTGTTAGATGTCCTGCGACAACTAATCCAGCGTGTGATGTGACCCCTTTCCAGGTGTCCCTGCCTCTCTCAAAGACCTTGAAAAGAGCCCTGATAGACTGAACTCAACTTCTGCTTAAATCATCTGCCTATGATACTTTCCCTGTGAAAATGCAGGGGACTGGGGATTATGAAAGGCGCACGAGCCAGATGAAATGAGAAACAAGGGGAAAGCAAGCAACACGCACGAGCAGGCGAGGTGTTAGCAAGATGGAAAGAGTAAAGGCTTTACTGCAAACAGTAAAAGCTGATATCAAGCTATCACGTTGGACATAAAGCTAACAATTTACCAACAGCCCCGTGGCCGTAAATCATGGTTGAGCTCAATCTAAATATAAGGAGCGCTGATGTGTGGACTGCATGGGCAGCTCGGGGTGGGGGAGAAGATGTTTGCATGAGCAAGGAGGTCCATGTGCTGTTAGAGAAGGGCGTATGGATTAAATACATACAAAACTGAGGCTTACCTCGGTTGGGTCCTTAACAGGAAGGTCATCAGCTTCATGGGACAGCCGGGAGAATGCAGTGAAACTGCTGGTTCTTGGCTTCCCCGCAGGCTTTCCTGCATATTCATCATTTCCTGGGAGCTACTCGTGGGAGTAAAGCTTTGTCTGTGCTTCAGGGTGTTGAGGATTAGGAGAATGCCCATAAGAAATGGAAGAAATCTATTGTTTAGTCTTGAAATCTCATCCCTAAGTGATGCAGACGATGCTTGTTAATATTCTCTCTGAAGGCTGTTCACGATGATTCTTCACTTTTCACATCGCATTTAAAAATTTTGCTTTAAACGGCTATCACTTAAAATCTTCTTAGCAATTATGGTTGTTTTAAAAAAAAACAACCAAACTTAAAGAAAATCCCCAAGGTCAAAGCAGTCCCATCTTTATATGGATTGCAATAAATTACTTCAAGTCTATTCATAGCATAGGGAAGACCTTTTTATGTAGAAAGGATCATTATAGAGTTGCCAGGTCGTTAATTACATTAGGTTCTTCTACTAGCTATGTGAGTCATTTCCACGAAGCCGCTAAGATCATGGTGAGAGATAATGCAGTAAAAAGTGCATTAAAATGCTTCAAATGTCCTTTTGCTCATATCTGTACATCAGTCAGAACGACAACTGATTCAAAAAGGGCACTGCCAATTTAAATCAATAAATTTTTACTGGTGTGGCTGTGGGCCGTATAGAAATTTCGAGTCAAGGGAGGGGGCTGGTAGCACACTTGTTGATGCTCAGAAGTATTAAACTTTAATAGACCCTCCAGACCCGTTCTGGCTGGCTGGCATGTTGGTGCAAACCCAGAGTCGCTCCATCGCAGTCAATGGAGGGATGCAGGTGTGAGAGCAGAATCTGGCCCTCTGTGCCTTATTTACCACTCCAGCCACCTGCTTTATCTCCTAAAGCAGCTGCTATCTTTCTAGCTTTAAATGTGACATTCAGCCAGTTATATGCCTGGTCCCCTCATCACTTTAGATGCTTGTTGATTTTTCTTAAATGTCAGAAGAGTTTTTAAACTTCATTTGAATTCGGCTGCCAAGCTTCGGTGGCAGCGCTGTCACCTCCCGCGCGGCTGTCCCACGAGGTCTGTCTGCCGTGCGTGGGAGTCCTCTTGGTGTGCAGTTGTCCATTAAAATGTTGGGGGGGGGGGAAATTAGCCTTGTCCTTTACCTACAGGGAGAGATTTTTGCTGTGATTTACCTCCCTAAACGCTATTTCGTTGCGTAGGCATTGGCATGGGGATGGGGATGGGCTGGTTTCACCACATTTTCCTTCCATCCCATGACGGCCAGAGAGGGGACTGGTAGATAAGTGCTGCTTAGCTTTTTTGAAGGCGCTGGTTCTTAAAATGCTTGCAAAAATAAATATTTTTGCAAGGTAAAACTCATCCCTTTCTATCTTATTTTTCCCCTCCACCTCCACCAGACTAATTCAGCAGTGGGGAACCACCTTCGCCTTCAATTTGAGGCGGCACGGTCTTTCTCCTTCTCTCACCTTGTTAATGGCATCGGGAGGAAGAGGAGGCTTCATCTTCAGATCTTCCTTTCCAGAGGGATCCCTCGTGGTGTCTATGGGGAGAAAGAGTCAAAGGAAAGCTCTTTGAAGCTCTCAGATCTGTCCCTGCCCATACTCTGTTTAGGTGAAGTGTCTCTTGAGAAGCCTGTGCAGTAGTGCAGGCTGTCAGGAGGAGACTCTTCAGTTCTGGTTGGTACGAGAAGGAAACTACAGCTTGGTCAAGCAGATCTGAAAGGCAGCGTTGGACCATGGGGTGAATTTCTGGATTTGGCTCCCATGGTAAGGGTTGTGTAGGGCAACTTCAGGTGAACTCCAGCAGATCTCCTCCAACCTCCAGCCCTGAGCAAGGCGGGTTGTGGCTGGGAAGGCAATCCATCCCAAGCCATGCTCTCCCAAGGTCTCTCAACCCCAGTGGTTTGCCAAACCCTCATTAGGGAGCCTGTGAACCTCTGCATGGAATGGACCATTATAGTCATCAACGTGGCTATCTAGAACCATTGACGCTTAAGATTATTGAGGTCTTCAAAAAATGGAGCTGATCAGTAGCTGCCCTAGGTCAGCATTGCTTTGTAGGCTTAAAGCTTCCTATCAGCTGGAGATCATCTCAAAGCTGGGAAATGGTGGTTTTCCTAAAGCTGTGGAGACAGACATGTGGGTTGTGACTAAGGGGAGGAGGAGGAAGAAGCGCCGTGTATGGCCGCAGCGTAGCGGGCGCTGTTCTTGCGCAGGTTGAGCAGCGTTTGCAGCAGCACCGAAGTGCCTGACCCAAGCTCTGCTCTCCACTCTTGAAAGTGGCAGGGTGGCCGTGGGGCAGGCACAAATGCGCTGTGTCTAATCATGAGCTCAAAGCCTTCGCTATCAAACCTTCAGCTCTTCACAGTCTAATTACAACTTGCCTGGTGCATTGGTTATGATGAGCAATGAAGATATAATCACTGCTGTTATTTGTCCTTCCCGGCTCCAGCTGTTAAAACAATTCCTCCTTCATAGCCCAGCCAATTTCATGGCTCTAATGTGTCCCCACCGCTCCCAGCCCGCTCCCGAATCCCGCACGTGAGAAGCGATGCACCAGAATCTCCATGAAAGCAGCCTATTTCCTGCATGAAGCCCGTGAAATTGGGGAAGATAATATTTTCAGAGCTGCTGGTACCCTGATTGCATGTTTGTTTGAAATGACAGTTTATGTTGTCTCTCTCTTTCATTAGGGAGGTTCAGCGATCGCGATGTTATTAACTAACAACAGCACTCACTGCATATAAACATGATTCCGCAGAGACACTCCAAGGAGCACTTGAAGGCAGAGGGGAGGGAGATGGAGAAGGCAGAGATGTGATGTTTCTTGCCTTTTTTTCTTTTTTTTTCCCCTCCCCTTCCAGAGGAGGGAATGTTTGGAACAGATTTTTAACTACGTTAGAAGCTCAGAAGAGTTTCACTTTGTACTGAATCCCCGGACAGCAAAGGGGAAGCATAGCGCTGACCCTCCAGTGTAAGTCACCTGGCTGTTCCTGCAGCGCTGGGCTCTGCCAGGGCATAGGGACTTCCAGACTGCTGGGAAGCTGCTTTCTGTATAGGCCAGTGTCTTAAAGATGGGTCTGAAACAAAACCTTGCACCTCCAAATGCTGGTTGCTGGCAGGGTGCGGGCTCCATCAGCCGCTCATGCCCAGAGGGTGGGGAGACAAGGACCTTCTGTTCCCCTAGCAGATCCCCTCCAGCCTGAATCATCCTACAAGGGGGGCTGAGCTGCACCTAGTGAGATGCAGCGTGCCTTGCTGCAGCTGGATCTACCTTCCAGTGTTCGTAGCATCTCCTGAAGCAGGTCCTTCCTCCACCTAATACCCTTGGCAGCCTCAGCTCTGCACCAGGCAAATGCTGTCACTTAATTAACAGACCATGACTCCATCCCAGGCAGCCTCATCACAAGCCCTGTGAAATCCCCTGTGACAGGGCTGCTTCGCGTGGCGCCTGCGAGGAAAGCTGGGGCTGCAGGCTTGTCTCCTCTTGATGCAATTTAGAGATGGAAATCAGTGTGGACTAGTGAAACCGTTGTTTGGGGGTGGGGGGAGGGAAGGAGGAGGGACCTTTTGGATTTTATAACTTCAGGACATTATTGGATGCTGAGTTGCTGGAGTTTTCATGGACATAGGCTTCTGCAGCTGAAATACCAGCCAAATCCAGAAGCTGTAGCTCTCCAGGAGTGCCTCAAAAGCTCCCTGCCCCAGAAGTCTTGCTGTGCAACCTAGGGGCAATTGGGCTGCAAGAACAGCATCTTCGCCAGGGTCTGCTGGCCCCACGGGCTCCGTGCTAAAAAATAACAGTGTCTGGGCATGGAGGCTGATAGCGAGGGTGAAACTAAGGGCTTCAGCTATGGCGATTGCCCTGGAAATACCAGAGGGAGGCAGCCCCAGCTGTGGTGGCGGAGTGGTAGGAGCTGTGGCTGTTGCATCCCATGCTGGGGCTGCTGAGAAAACAGAGGAGGTGGTTGTACCGTCGGGACTGAGGCTAGTGGGAGGGTTTTGCCCTTGTATCTCTCGTGTCTGTGTGATGGAGGAATAAGATGAATTGGTTTGGCGTGTGCATCAGCACCCAACCTGCATCGTGGATGTGCTGCTGATTTCCCATGCTGCTGGTGCTGCCTCTTATTAAACATAAATAGCTGTGAAATGGACTGTGGGGTGGGCGGGGGGGCATCTATCCTGAGCTATGGAGCTTGCTTTAAATGGAGCCAGCAAAGTTGCTCATAGCCAAGACTGCCCATTATAAGATCCTGTTTGCAGCGAGTTAACTCTCTGCCAAGCGATAATTGTTCAGGCTAAAAATTTCCATGCTGTAAGTCTGCCTCAGGCTATATGAAATTGGGGGAGAGGGGATGAATAGGTTTTTTTGTCTGTTTTTTTTTTTAAAAAAAAGTAACTCGACAACGAAGCTGAAGAGATCCAGTCTCTCCATGAGATGGAGGCAGAGACTTGGAGTTTGGCAGGGGGATGCGGAAGGCTGTGCAGAGGCTGAGATTCAGCGGTGGGTAAGAGCAGGGAGAGGAGCGATGGGTCTAGTGAGAGATACCTGTCTATTTTCATTACTACCGACTCGTAAACAGGAGACTCTGCTGTGGCTCTAATAGCTGCTGCCTTGTCCATCCCCATATGGGCTGGTTGGTTAATGTGGTTCTCCTGGCTAGATAAAGAAAACGTTCAGGAGAGATTGTTGAAGGAGCTTGATTAAAGGTATAGCAATTTAGGAAATAACAGAAGGCTTCTCATTCAGCCTTAATTTGGCCATTTGCATGGGTTTGTTCACGGTGATTGTTTTGAAGGATGTAATTGGGTGTTATTTTCTCTATGGGAGCACTTTGTCTATTCTGAGGAAGTGCTAGCTACAGCAAACATCCCTCCCTGGGTTCTGGTTTGTCTCTGTCCTGCTTGCAGGAGTAACCATTGACAACACAGAGACAGGAGAGGCTGGAGATGTCCTTGGATCTTGTTTTCCAGCAGCCTGTGCGTTAGGGACCTTCTGAGGTAGATGTGTGAGATTCTGCTCCGGCTCCAAAACCCTTTTCTCCCTGAATTTGATCTCTTACTGACCTTGCCCACACTCTTCTGCCTTTCACAGCGTCCTCTTGCAACAAGTTTGACGAGCTAATTGTGTGCATGCACACAAAGAGAAAACCATCTTCGGTTTTGCACTTGCAGCCTGCAAAAACCAGTGTCTGAACTTGGAAGCTGCTCATCGCCCGTGGTGCCAGTGAAGAAAACCAGCGGGCTGCATCCTTCCCCCTCTCCCCTGGCAGGGCTGCTGGGCTGTGGTGGTACCCGAGGCCCCCTCCCCAAAGGCGAGGTGGTGGGCTGGCACTGCTGTGGTGGAGCTGGGCGGTGTGAATGCCTCCCTGTGTGTGCCAGCTGATTAGAAAGCAGAAGAATGGCAAGAGAAAATGAAAATGGGAAGGAGCTTGACAGCCCATGGAGAGGTATTTCAGCTGCAACACAAAACATTTGGTGGTAATTATAGAATAACCTTCATTTAAATGCAAATAAGCCTGTAATTAAGATAAGAGCTCTGTCATTTGCCAGTATTCCTCCTTCCTTCCCTTGCCAGCTATGGGTTTTGAGATGTTCCCCATCTCCCTGTGGCACAGCCTGTTTGTCTGAGGGGGCTCCTATGGCGAGGGACAGGGACATGAGCAATAAAGGGAACATCTTCTGCTGCATGTTGAGCCCACCCCAGCCAAGCAGAGGAGTCTGAGATGGGACTGCATGTCCTACTTGGACCCTGTGGTTGACAGCTTCATCTAAAACCCTCGCTCCAAACTCTTCTCAACTCTCCAAGGCCTGAAAACTGGATTTGGGCTGTGCTTGGATATTGCTGACATGCAGTTTTTCTCCACAAGCCATGCTGGAGCCTGCACTGGGGTTGTGATGCTCGGCAGAGGCTGCAGGAGCAGAGCTCCTCTGCTATGTCCTGCTGCATCTGGGAAGAGCTTGGGGGATGAGCTTGGAGCCTGGTTCATGTCAAGGCCAGGGTGGTCCACAGTTCCCATTGCAAAGGTGTGAGGTGCAAGCAGCGTGGTGGAGAGTACTTCCAGCCTTGCTTGTAGCTAGGACTTTCAGAAGACTGGTCTTTGCTGGGAGAAAAGGGTGTTATCCTTGGCCTTAGCCATTAAGAATTGGGTAAAGACAAGTTGGTAGGTTGAGTAGGGGTGAGCTACACATGTACATCCACACAGGCCTGGTGGACGGGGTGCAATAACGTAATAACGTTTAGGCATTCCCTCCTAGAAGCATCAGTGTCACGGCACTGAAAAAACACAGATGATGACTTGAATGCTTGGAAATATCAGAGTATGGGGAGGCAGCACCCTGCCATGGCTTGCTGGGAGCGCTTGCGTGAGCAGACACTGGGCTTCCACCGGCTCTTCTTGCTGGGGAGGGAAACCAGAGGACTGAAAACAGCCATTGCTGGAAAGGTTAGCCAGCAACCTTTGCTTAAACTGTCTCAATCTGTATGAAATGTTATCTCTCTGCCTGACTAAAGATATGTGAGCCCAGGGAGCAGAGATGCTCCCAGATTGTATTTATCTAGCCCTTTGAAAGGGCGTTTGAGGAATTAACTCGGCAGCTTAGGAGAACTTTAATGTCTCGATAAGTGGCTGGTGCTGCGTTTCCACCTGCCACAGAGTGACACCTGCGATGGAGCATCTTTGGAGCAGACGTAGCCTGGTTAAGGGGAGGCAAACTCCTTGTCCCAGTTGTACAAAAGCTGCCAAGCTCCTCAGTACCGTCGGTGCCCCTTCCTTCCCGGGCTCTTCCCCTCCCATCCCACTGCGAGCAGGCAACGCTGTCTGGATCCATCCTTTGGAGCTGGGAGCGGGCGATGCTCTGGCTGAACCAGCTTCCCCAAGCCCATCTGCATTGCAGATTCCCATGAAAATGATGCCTGGTATATTCATGTATTCCCTTTTTCTTCTCCTTCTCTGGAGTTTTCTGCAGGTGTTAAGGGAGGAGGAAAGGCAGGCTCAGCCCTGGTTGTGGTGGAAGTGGAGGTGACTCCAGCCCACTCCAGGAGCAGGGTCTGGGGTGCTTTCTTGGGATGATGGTAGGATTTGGGAATCGCCTTGCAGCAGCAAGACTTGCCTGGTCAGTGGCTCCGGGGGACCGAGGCAGCAAGGCAACCAGAAGCAGCTGGAGTAATGGTGGGGTAGATGCTTTCCTCTGGACTTCTCCAGTAACATATCTGCAGGGGAGGGCAGAAGACCTTGCCATCTCTAGGATGTGGTGCTAAAGAGGTCATGTTTCTCTTAAATACTGGTGGGATTTGCTCCTGAGACTGCTGAGCTGAGGCAGGAGAGGCTGGAGTGCAGGTTTTCCTTGCTGGAGAGGACCAGAAATTTACAGCCTGCTTGCCCAGATGATTTCTGTGCTCCCAGCAAGGTCCAACTGGTCTCCATCTGGAGAGAGAGCGTGGGAGAGTGTAAAGGCGCAATTAAATGGGAAGACACATCAGCAGGCCCTCAGGCTGCTCAGGAAACAGTCCAAAGGAGGAAAAAAGGAAAGAGCAATTTACTGGTGAAAGTGTTCTTGAATATACAAAGAATATGTCAATATAACTCTGCTTTTAATATTTGATACTGGCCCATGAATAATTCACCTAAATGTACAGCCAGCTTGGTGACCTCTGTAGCAATGCTGCGTGCACGGGGGCAGTGGAGAGTGCAGGGACTTGGGATAAATGCGTTATTAATGGCAAAGGGGACAAAGAAGCCCCAGGGGAACCCATGGGGGAAGAGCCCCCGTGCTCTCTTCCCACTGCCCACGAGATGGCAGGCGGTGCCCATGCAGGCACCCACACCTGAGCACCCACCACCCGAGCACCTGCCAGCGAGGCTGCGGGGAGCGGGACCTCGCCTGGGTGCGTGCTGCCTGACTTGCCAAAACCTCAGTGCTTGGGGCTCTTCTGGCACATTTTAGTCGTGAGCTGCTGTTGCATCCCCAAAGGGGTGAGAAGCTGAAGCTCAGTACTTTAGTCCCCAGTCGATGGGGAGGAGGGGGTAGGATTACTTGTAGAAGCCCAGCTTGCTGCTTGGCGAGGGGTGGGGTCCTCCCAGAGGCAGAAGGGACCCTCCATCACCTTATTTTCTCTAAGATGGACCTTATGCTTGTTCCCTGTTGGAGGCTGGCTGATGGATCTGCTCATGAATGCTAACAATGAGCCTTTAAGATGGTGATGGACATGGAACTGGGGGTCTCCTCCCCTGGGGAGGCTCTGCCTGTGATGCTGGGGGGTGTGTGTCCCATCATTAGCTCTCTAATTGTGCTCCCAGGCTGAGTGGAAGTCCTTGGTGTCAGGCCTCTGATGCTTTATTGATTACTGTCACTTGGAACACTTCATTTTCTCCATTTCCTCCAAATCCAAGCAGCTGGCGGATTTTTCTCCCCTCTCCCAGCCCCTCTGAAATCACTTTGAAGGTATATTTGTGATCTCCTATCACAATCACAGTCAAATCTCTGAAGCTGTAAAAAGGAGTGGTGAGAGGGCTCAACCCGGTGCCTGCCCGCAGAGGGGATGCAGGCGTGCGCCGTGAGGGGTCCACAGCTGCCATGCCTGGGGTGGGCAGGGGGGATATTTGGGTCTGCACAGCTTGTGGGGGCAGGGGGTGTGTGGGACAGTGCTCCCCGTTAGGGCATTGGGGGTGCAGCCCCATCCCCACCTGCCTCACCCGTGTCAAAATTAGCGGAAGAGCCCGCTGTCCCCCCAGCTCTTGCAGCACGGCAGAGGGCAGCAAGCCCCCGCCACCAGCCCCTCCCGGTCCCCTCTTTGCATTGCCCCTATTGCTACAATAGTTCATGTGCTACAAACAGGCCCAATTACAGTATTGATCTCCTACACGCTGGGAGCTGATGGTAGGTCCCTCCCCAGCTGGCTTGGTAAACAGAGCTCTCCATCAGCAAGCACTTCATGAATGTCACAGAGCAACTTTCTCATCATCCTCCCGCGGCCGCAGCGGGCAGAGGGCTGTAAGGAAAAGGCGAACCATCTTGCAAAGAGTAGGAAAAAAAATTGGGTCACCCCTTCCTCAGCTGCCAGGTGTTTTCTGTGCTCCAAAACCGGGATTTGTTTGCCAGAAAAATAGACATTAGGGGCCGCATGCAGCAGGTAGACAATGATGTCCCATTGGTGCTATGGTTAGTGACTTGTTAGTGCTATTTTATGGAGCTTCCCATTTTTCATGGGTTACTTAAATGTGTTGCTAAGAAAAGTGAGTGGAGTGGTGCTGACTAGAGAAGCTCTTCCTGGGGAGGTGGGAGAGCTGATCCTTGCTCTGGTTTAGGAGGAAACATGCTCAGGATTTCCTGCACTGCAGTCAGCATGTGTTGCTGGGGGTATGAAAAGGGGATGCGGTCCACAGCCCAAATTGGGGGAATCCAGCTTTTTTTTTTTTTTTTTTTTTTGTCTTGCATCATGTACCTAAAAATGAAATTACTTGCTCTGGCCTGAGGGGGTTTCATCACCATGAACCTCACGTTTGCTTTTGTTTTGGTGAGAAAGGGGAGAACACTGAAATTTGGCGTATGCCAGCCTTTATTGCTTTCATGGCTGAGCCAAAATAATCCATGGTTTGCAAAGCCCTGGCTGCAGAGCAGGTCCTTGAGCATGTCGAGGGGGTTGAATATCCTTCCTAGAATGCTTGCAAGTCAGGCTAGACATGACTAGACAAGTGTGATGTATAATGATGGGTCATGAGCGGATGAGACCTGCACTTTTTTTTCTGGCTGGCTATGCAACATACTGTGTGGAATGCCTTAACCGTGCAAAACTCCTGCAACATATGGGGCATATTAATTAGCCAAGTCTCTAACTGGAAAGCCCCCCATGCACCTGGGAGCTGGACCACAGCTTAGGAGGGTGCTACTGTCTCTGGGCGAGTGATTTGTCTCGTTTTACCGATCTGGTCACCCTGTGCTGCTGATATGGGTAAAAAATATGAGAGTGCAGTGTTTGCTTTAAAGTGGTTTCCTTTTCCTGTGGGAAAGCTGCCTCCCTGCTCTGTTCCCACGTGAGGGACACTGTGCTGAACGAGTGAAGGTCTCAGGGGTCGTGTCCATGCTCCAGTGGAGCTGACCATATAGGATTGACTGTGCATCATAGCCAATGAAAGCCATAGCCATTAAAAGATGGAGTCCAGAGCATTGTTTTCACTGATGCCGATTAGAAATATTGTGGAAGGACCCAGGGGCATCCTTCTCTCCTTGAGGTGAGATGCTTGAGGAACAGAGAGGAAGGCTGAGCTGCTCCCGTGCCTCGGTGGTGCAGGATGAATTGGTGCCTGCTGGTGGAAGCAGCCTCGTGTCCCTGAGCTGTTAATACCTGTTATGTGAGTGTCTGTGCACAAGGTGATAAGGACAAATGGGGAAAGGGACAGGGAAGCCCTTGGTTTCGGCTGAATTAAGTGGTCCCAAGCTCAGCTGTGCAGTCTTGCTTGAACATGGCATCCTCATCTGGAATGGGTTGAGTTGACCTTAGCTTGACTCCTGGTATGTGCCTGGCTTAAGTTATTACTAAGCAACCTTGGGGAAAACTGTCACAGTAGGTGTGAGATGAAGTGGGTGACATTGTATATTCACGTCTGCTTGGTAACGAGGTCCTGCTCAAGCCCCTCTGGGGCGGTCTGAAAGCATGTTTCCTACCTACCACAGGGTGCAGAAAACTCCGCTGTGGCTTTGTGGTCTCCTTGAGTAACAACAACAAGAGCAAGCCAAGGAGACAGCTTTTTTTTTTTTTTTTTTTTTTTTTTTGGGGGAGGGATTTACCAGGACTGGTAGCAAGCAAGAAGGATTTAAAACCCTGTTTGTATTTGTCCAGTGTTGCAGTTTGCAGCCAAATCATGAGAGTTGGATGCCGAGAGAAATCCATAGTTGCCATAACAACCAACAAACTATAATTAGTCAAAGAGTTAAGGAAAGGGGTCCAAAGAACAAATGGAAAAATGAGCCACTCTTCGAGGGATGCTGATACAGATCAGAAAGACTGGTCACAAGCATGTTACGGGAGAACTAATCTCTCCAGAAGCTGTTCAGTCTTTAGGCCCCCAGTAGAGTTGTTTGAAGCCTTATAAACTCTGGATTTTCTGATGTTTTCACTTCTAGAGGACAGAAAGATTAGAAACGCCCCATGTGTTGAGGCTGTTGCTTTTGAGGTGTGATTGGGTTGCACTGGCAGAGCTGTGTAGGCTGATTAAAGAGCTTGCAGAGTTTTTTATTGACCTAGAGAGGTGGGGTGTAGGATGTGAGGAAGAGGAAAGCTTGAGGAACCAGGCTGAGCCGCAGAAAGGACTCCTTTAGCCTGGCAGGCAGATGAAGAGGGAAGGTTTGACACTGCCGAGTAACCGAAACGCGTGCCCTCGCATTGCAAGCCAAACCTCACTGTAGCACAAGCAGCGAAACTTTATCCATGGTATTTCAAGCAGCTGGCGGAATGCAGTGGCTGGAGTGGTTGAAGGGAAGCGTGTGTGGGTAGGGGAGGAAGGCACAGCCCATCCTCTGCCTGCGGCCATGCATGCAGCACAGGGCATCCCACCCTCTTGCCCAGGGCTGAGCCTGGAGAGGGACGTGGCTGTAGCCCCCTCCTCTCTGCTTCCCGCAGGCGGCTGCTGGCTTGCCTGGGGAGGCTGGAGGTCTTGGGGCTCTCGGTGTTTGCGTTTGGTGTTACCTGCTCTGAGACTCAGCTCGGTCCTCCTCGTGTGCTCGGGGTGAAGAAGACTCCCTTCTTGCTGGCTCCTGCAGTGGCACGAGCCTCTGGCTGGAGTCAGGTTCAGTATCCCGGTTGATCCGGGGCAGTGGAGGGGGCTCTGGCAGGGCTGGTGGGCTTCGGGGCTCTGCTCTCCTACTGCAGCCTCCTGGAGGCTCATGCCCCTTGGCTTTCCTACAAACCGCTTCTCCTCTTCGGTTTTGCTCATTTCGGACTTTGCTGTTGTTAAGCCTGACAATTGTTCCCGAAGTTACAAGAAGAAGTGGCAGAAATTGCTCTTGGCAGCAGAAGACAATCCAGTGGCAATTTCTGTCAGGAGTGGCAGAGAAGCCCTTTCACGGGCCCTAGGATAGAAATCCGGGGTTGCTTTTTGCTTTCTTTTTTAATTTTTTTTGGTCTTATTTGCAGCCTTGCCTGGCATGGGCCGCTCCGCTATGCGGTGTCCCAGTTCTGCAGAGGGAGTGCCAGCAATAAAACCACATAGAGTTGTGGGGAAAGGTAATTAGTTCAGTCCTGACCCCGAGCAGCACTGCCCTGGCTCTCTGCCCTCTTACCCCTTCGCATCCTCATTTCTGAGGAGGCTGTTCTCATGCACACAGGGGCGAGAGCAAGGCAGGCAGCATCCACGTGGAAAAAAGTCATGCTAGCATGAGAAAAAATACCCATGAAACACCTCATAGACAATACAGAACAAAAAAAAAAATATATATTATAATACGTCTGCAATACAATAGAAGCAAAATCTCCTGGCAGCAAACATTCATGCACTTGACTGCCAAGAAAAAAGGACCTTACAGAAGATGAGACATGAAAGGGATCCCTGCACAAAAACTAAAAGTCAGAACACAATAGTATATATTTCAGGCATATGAAAAGGAAGTGCGACAGTAATACGAAGGAGACAAGGTACTCTAATAGAACTGGGAGCTGAGGAGAGAAGAAACTCAATCAGCAGTGACACAGGGAGGCTTGGAGAAGGCAGCTCTTTGAATGGATCGGAGCCCTTTTGTAAAAAAAAAAAGCAATCCTGCTTATTTATTTTATTTTATTTTTTACCCTGGGAATTAATCTTTCTCTGTTTTTCTCAGCTTGTAGAGGAACAAGGGAGCACATGAATAATACATTAGCAAGACCAAAAAGACACAAGGGGCTGCATGCATGAGGAACTCGTGGCATCGATAAAAATATTACGTTGTACAAGGACGACGCTGCTGGCTTTTGGCGGTGGCAAGGGGTGTGCTGGGGGAGATGGGGAGTGGGTCTGCTGCTGGGTGGGCTCCTCGAGGAGACCAGAGGGTGTGGAGAAGGAGTGGAGCAAGGTGGGGCTGGGTCCAGGGTGGTGCAGGAGCTCACGCTTGCTTCTCACCTGGTTTGGTACCTATCAAAACCAGGCTTATTTTTGTCAATAAAGCTTTGTGGTGACTCTTACTGCGATCTCAAGGATTTGCCATCTGTGTGGGGCTTGCAGTGCTGTCTGCAGGAGCCTTTCCCAAGCAAAAGGCGCCGGCGTTGCTCACGTTGGTGCTGGGGGTACAGCCAACAGTGCTGCGAGGGAGGGATGCTAAGAGAGAAATCCCCGAGCTGCTTCCTTGCTGTCATCCCAGTGACAAGGAGGGAATTCCCAGCTGGGAGTCTTGCACATCTCTCCCCTGTCAAACGCTAGCAAGGCTTTCTGCCTAGCCTCAGAAATATATTTTTTTTTTTAGTTTGGGTGTGCGTATATTTAACAAAAGAGATTATTTTTTGTCTCACTAGAGTGACTTGAGCTGGTGCTTCAAGGGGAAGAACCTGTCACTGACCTAAAACCACAGGAGTTGTCACTGCCTCGACTCTCCTGGTCAGATGAGTTGGTGCCAAAGCAGTACAAGGGCTGATTTTTTAAAAAAAATTAAATATTCAAATACAGTTGAAGGGCTTAAGCCTGGAGTTTTTCTGTCCTTGAAAGGTACAAGAGCCCAGAGGCAGAGACCAGGGGTTTCCAACAGTTTGATGGCTCTATATCAGAAGCTAAATTCCTTTTTAATAGGTTGTTCTCTCTATCCGAGATCAGAGCGCTTGCATTTCCCCTCGCTCATCCCTGGCAAGGCCCTGCTGACTGCAGCTCAAGCACATACATTATTTTTAATGATGTCCTGTAACAAGAAGCCTCCTGCAATCATCCCGTTTAGATCTGGAACCTCTAAAGGATGGCTCAGAAAACCTGGGAAATGCTGAATTTTTGGTCAGACAAAAATCTCCCTTGCAGCCTGCATGCCACGGCCGAAGGCTGGAAGGGAGCATCGATGCAATTTCCCTAACTGAGCATCATTTTGGAGCCCAGAGGGCTGCAAGGGAGATTTTTTTTTTTTGTTTTGTTCTGACCCAGCACGACTCTGCTGATGCTACTTGCCTTAAAGCAGGCACTTGGCTGTGGTCTTGTAGGCTGACTGGTCTTCAGAAACAAAATACTTGGTTTACGGTAGCCTTTTGTTGCGATTTTTTGCTTGTTTTGCAAGAAGTTCTCAAAAAGAAAACCCTGGTGCCCTTTTAGTCGAATTTATCCCCAGGGCAGGAGGGAGGGAGGTGAGGAGGAGAGGATCCCCTCCCTAGGCTAGAATTACCCAGGATCTAGAGCTAAATCCAGCTTGTCTCTAGCGAGGGGCTGGCTGGAGGTACAATCTTGCACAGCTCGCGTCGAAGATGAGTCTGCAGAAACGCTGGAGGCTGGCAAAGGCGAGCGCAGCTTGTACAAGCATCTCATATCCCTGGGGAAGGTCCGTCTGCCAGCTGGTGGTGGGCTCTCCCGGTGCTGGTGCCGGAGGGGAGCGAGGAGGATGAGGGGCTGGGGGAGGACACGGGACCTTGTTGATTTGCCTGGCTGTTACTTTGTTTACCTGTCCTAATGCTTTTTATGGGGCTGCCATAAAAAACACTCATTAGTGTTGATTTTCATTAATGTTGATTCACCAAAAGCTTAATCAATCTTCTGTGACCAACGACCCCGCTCCTGAGGGAGAACAAAGCTGTTGAACAAATTAGCCTTACAGATTGGAGGCAGAGCTTGCAGATGTGACAGCCTGGGTACCAAAGCGGGCGGTGCGTGGATTTGTGTAACATGCCCAGGAACAATGGCGCTCAGTTGCCTTTTTTTTCCCCGTATTTTATTTGATTTTTGGCAATTTACAACTTGACTGAAGCATGCTGGCCGGGCGGCTCAGCCCTTCTCTTGTCTTGCCTTCCCTGTTACGAGCCCTGCCGTCTGCAGGCACGGGGAGATGGAGCAAGGAGGGGAGTTGTTAATGGACTTGGCTAAAATGCAGATGCTCTCTGTTTGCTACCTGGCTGCGCCGTAAATCCTGCGGTGGCCATCAAGTCCCTGGTCTCTCGGTGCTGTGCTGTCTTGCCCTTAACGAGTGCGATGCTTTTCCATCGCTCGGGGGGGCTGCCAGGGTATAACCGCATCAATTGAAGAGGGGTTGGTTTTGCAACGAGAGATTGTTAAAAACAGCCGGCATCAAAGTGTACTCTTCATCTCTGCTAGACCAAACCGCTTGCAGCATGCTCGTGGGCAGAGCAGCACAAATGCTTCAAGTATTTTTTTGTAAATGTGAGAGGATATCTTCAAGCTGTACCCAGGGAGGGATGCTAAACACGTCTAGGAAGACTGATCTGGACCCCACGCTCTGGGAGCGAGGGTCTGCAGCATCCCTCCTGGCAGAAAGTGATGGCACTTGGTTGCGAGGAGCTGGGGAAGGTGCTCTGTCCCGTTCCGGCTGGCTTTGGGACACAAAACTGGTGTTGCTTGTAGACTCTGCAAACTGTTCCTCGTGCTCCTTGGGGCTTGCAGACCCACTGACTCATTTCACACCGGCTGCTGCCTGGCCGTCAGGTTGGTAATGACTTTCCTGCTGCCTCCCGGGCTGGATTTGAATGGCTGGTCTGGAGGTGAAAGGCCCCCGTTCCCATTACCGATCCAATTTCCTGGACTTTTACCGGGTAGATAGGAATTGCCAGAGCGGAACAGCCTGATGGGCCATCGAGCCTGGTGTCTCCTCTCTGACAGTAGCTTGTGTTTGGCGTGTAATTAAAAGCCTTTGTACTATTTGACTTGTAATTTAATATCACTCTGCCACATAGATATCTCATTCAAGAAAGAATAGGCCTTGACATTTGCAAAGACAGGGACAAGTCCTCTTCCTCGCGTGCCGCATCCGCGGGGTCAAGCTCTGCATCCCAGCTGCGCATCGCTCGCAGGGACTCTGTGCCCTGAGCATGTGTTTCACGTGAGGCTCAGCACGCCGGCAGGGATGCTTCCCACCAGCAGCGGGGAAAAATCTGGGGAGAGCGGAATTTGCCAGGAGCAGTGTTGTGGCTGCCGGTGGGGGAGTTGCCCTGTGATTTATTGGGTTCTGCTGTAAACACCGAGATTAAGGAATGTGCCTTAAATGGTCCTTAAAAGCTGGCTCCGGTGGAGGAGATGAGCCTGTGTGATTACACCCTGTCTGCCGCAGCGCGGGCTTGCTTGAGCCCCTCTGGGCTGACATCGCTGCCTGACTTTGCGCTGGAGCAGATAAGGAGAGTGCACAGCCCTATCCATCAGCTCTGCGGCAAGGGCAGGGCACGGTGCGGGAAGCGGTACCGCATCAAGCCACGCTCGGAGGCTTTGCTGGCAGATGTGTGCCTGCTCCCTTAGCCTGAACGGAGGGGTTGGGCTGCTGTGCCGTGCAGTGATAACCGTGTGGGAGATCGCAGTCTGCTGTTCCTGTGTTTGCTGCTCTCTGTCCCGAGTAAGTGTCTGTGCTGCAGGTAACGCAGAGCGATGCTGCTCCGTGTGTACGTGCTCCATATGATGCTTTCCCTATAGCTTGCCCTTTGCTCTGTGACGGGCTGGCGGCCACCCTCCCCATCCTCCTGTCCATCACAGAGCTGCGTGTCCAGAAACACAGGAGCAGGGCATGGGACAGAGGAGAAGAGTCTCCTTGAGTCGAGACAAGTTGGACGCGGAGGACTGGACGTGAAAGCCTGTGAAAGGAAGCCTTGCAGGTCTCGAATCGCTCTGCTTAGGATCAGAAGCAGAGGGAACTTCTTAAACTCAGTTTTAATGGGACTGAGATGATGCTGAAAACCTTGTGCTGGCCGTTTGTCAAGGATAAAGCTCCCCTCGGCTTGCTCAGTGAGGGTTTGCATCAGCACCAGGGCTTGCCAAGCCCCTCTTCATAGGGGGGCTCTACTTAAGACTGATTAATTTGCCCACCTGAGTGCTGCTCCTTCTAATTGACTGAACCTAGAAGGAAACAAACCTGGGCTGATCAATAGAGAAATAATTTTGCAAATTGTGGGCATAAATCATTCCCGATCGGCGTGTGCTCACGTTTGTTAATGGATAAACCAAACCAAATCAATTTTCTTTATTAAAACACAATTGTTTCCCCTATTATTACCTTAGGCAGGCAGCGTGAGGAGGGGGACAGAGGCTGTTAGCCTACCACGTGCTTACCATGCTGAGATGTGCTCGGGGAACCGCTGGCTCTGGTGTGCGCATCGCATGAGCACCTTGTTCTCATGAACATTTATGAGCACCGTGCCTGTGGTCCTGTGTGCTTGGGCAGCCCAGTAGTGGG
Organism: Falco punctatus; assembly: GCF_963210335.1. Lineage (NCBI taxonomy): Eukaryota > Metazoa > Chordata > Aves > Falconiformes > Falconidae > Falco > Falco punctatus. The sequence continues at coordinate 4,359,782 of NC_137596.1, forward strand.
GAGCATCTTCTTTGGGAAGCCGTATGCCCAACCAGCCACATGTCACGGGGTATTAATTAGCCCCATTACCTCAATATTTCTACCTGCAAATAGAAGGTAAAGGAACCAGGTGCCTGTGTTGGTGTTTTGTCATGCTGCTGTTGCCACCCATCACTCATGTGGTGGTTGCTCAGTTTTTCCAGCTCGGATCTTGGATGCTGGATATTTTATGTGGTTCTTCCCACTGCTCCGTTTTCCTCTGGGAGATCTCCCTTCTTGGTCTGTGTGTTTTGTTGCTGTCAGAGCTGGAATCAGCCAGCCAGGCAATTGGTGCCTGGTTCTGTCCTTGGGCCTTTCCCATCGTCAAACAGCAGTGATTTTTGCTCCCCCCACCCCCTGTAAAGCACTTACAGGTCCTGAGGGGGTCTGAGCTGCTGGACGTCCAATCTGCTGCCCTACTCAAAGGTGAAAAGCAATTTTACATTCCCTCAACAATAGGAGGAGGATCAGGGCTGGTTTCTGTTCTGATTTACAGCCTTTCTGGCCAGGAGGAGAGTTGCTCCAAGTCATTTGCCTCTCGCTATATGTGATAACTGCCTTCGAGAGCTGTGCGGGTGCCCTAAGTGTCTGTTTAGGAAGCCCCATCTTTTTATTGATTTTTGACTAGTACAAATGAACAAATAACAGTGCAACAATAAAACCAGGGGGATAAATAATCTGGTACTTGGCATGCTCAGCTGAACGGGGCCAAGTGAAATGCAACGCAGATGCACACTCGGAGAAGGTCAAGTTTTTAAATCTAAGCTGGAGCTAAGTAAAATATTGGCTAACTAACTGGACTCCAAAGCTCATAAAATGTTGATAGTGCTGAATGTCAGCTGGAGTGTATCTCCTCATCTTTTAGACAGGGAGCTGGTGCTTTCCTTGATCTTCACTCCCTGGGGGAAAGCTCCTCAGGAGCAGAAGGGAGCCTGTCAAGTGGCTTGTTTTCCTCTGCGTTGGCAGGGCAGAGCCGGAGAGGTCATTCGGGTTAAGAGCAGCAGCAAAAGCTAAGCTACAAGCGGTTGCCTCGAGCTGCCATGCTCCGATTCCTTAAGCTGAGCTGTGGGCTGGGATGGTTGTGGAGGATGCTTGGGAAGGGAGCTCTGGGCTCAGACCCTGGCTGAGCATTTCTCTGCTGGTGTTGAGCGTAAGGAGAGAGGTTTGGGTGCAGGAGGTGAGAAGGTGTGTGCCTGTCTCCTTAGCTGGGCTCCCGTGCCCTCCTGTGATGCAGGAGAGCACCTTTGGAGTTCATGTCTTGGACTTCAGCGTGGACTTACTGTGGGGATGGATGTTGTTCCAGATGAGATCTTCCACTAGATGATCTGTAACGGCTTAATAAATCTCAGAGTTCAGGTTGACGAAGAACCCACTTGCGCTGCCCCTTCTCTACCCTGGCAGAGCCCACCAGCTCCCAGGGAAAGGCAGGTTGGGACCCAGCGGACCTGCCACTCGCTCGGGCACTGAAGCAGCGTTGGATGCACCAGCTTCCAGCCACAGGGTTGCACAACTTTGGTCTGGGGCCTGAACCAAGCCGCTCCTGCAGCACAGAAAATAATAGTGCCTACCATAAAGAGGCGTTGGGAAGACAAATCAGTTAATGTTCGTGCAAGCTTTGAAACAGGGAGGCTTTTGAAGTCGGGATTTGGTTCTTTGCTTTTCTTTCTTCTCTGTTCCCTTCAGTGCTCTGCAAGGAGTGTGGCTCAGTGGTGTGCCGGTATCGAGGTTTGATGGCCTCTTGCTCCTCAGGAGAATTACGTTCTCCCTCGATGGCTTCACTTCAAGGCGGCACGTTCAATTGGTATTCTCTGTATGGCATTTGCTCTTGTACGTAGTGCATTTTTATTCAAATAATGGTATTGATCGTGGAAAAAGTAATGGAGAAAATAAATGAAAACAAATAAACACAGAAGATTTGTACTAAACTTTTTCAAGGTCTGGTTCTGAAAGACAAGGAACCGTCCGTGTCCTCCGCAGGAGCGGTGACTGGTGATGCAGCTGGAACCTTCTTTATTAGAGTATAGCTGCAAGATGCCTGTGGCAGCTAAAGGAGTGTGAGTATGCGAGTGGTTGTAAATACCTGTTGCAACCATATGTAGCCTACCCCAGTTATGAAGATATCCTGGCAAACACACCTAGCGAAGAGGGTATTGCTGCAGCTCAGCTCACGGCAGAGGAGATGGACCGCTGCGCCTCCTTGCCAGGGTGCTTTGTGTGGTCTGCTTGGCTCGGCTTGCCCAGGCTTTTATCTTGTGATAGCTTTGAAAAGTCTAGGCTTGTGTTTTGAGGCACGGTCCCTCTTCTGTCATTTATTGACTCGAAACCTGGCATAACAGCCCTGCTTTTGCATTTAATGCCAGGAATGTCATCAACAGTCTGAAGCATCAGAAGCATCGTACCCATCTCATACTGGCTGAAGATGATGACTTCCACGTAGAGCAGAGCTATGGCTTTAAAAATGACTCTTTCCTCCCTAGAAAAGACATTGCACTGATATTTTTTGCTCTTTTGAGAGTGTTGTGTTGGGGAGAGAATCTCATTTTTTTTAAGAAATATTTCCAGACCTTGTGGTTGATATGAAGGCAAACGGCATTGTCTGAAACAGTTGGAAGGACTATAATTTTAAACTTGTTTGTGGGTTTGGTGTTTTTGGTTTTTTTTTTTTGGTTTTTTTTTTTTTTTTCAAACAAGCCCGTCATAGGGAGGGTGTTTAAAAGCGAGTTGCTTCAGTAATACTGTATTTTCACACCTAAAGGACAGGATTTCCTTTCTCATTCATGTTGGACTAAATATTTCTAGATAAAAAAGCAACTGAAGAAACAGAAGTGCAGTCTGTACTGGAAAGCACCAGCTGGGTGTAGGGATGCCCTTTCCTAGCTTGGTGCAGGAACGGGACAGCACAACCAGCGAGGAGCAAATGCCCCAAAATTGCGCTCCAACCTGTTCCCCATCCCTGGGGAACTGTCCTCTCCCAGAGAAGCTGTGGCCTTCAGGTGGTCCAGGTGGGCATCTTACCTGGGTCTTGTGCGTGGCTCCTGCAAGTTTTTGCGAGTGATGGAGTGTGCTGGGGGAGCTGATCGGTTCCAGCTGACAAGATAATGAACTACCAAATAAAGCATGGGGGAAAGGGAAATCCATGATAAATCCACCTCTCACATGCTGCGGAGGAGACGGATAAACTCTCTTTCTCCTCCTGACAGCGGGATTTTTCTCTCCCACGCCCGCCGCAAGAGATGGGGTGAGGATGCTGCTCCCATCGCCTCTCCTCGCTGCCCTCCTCCGGCACCGGTGGGCAGATGGACAGACGCGCGGGGCTGTGCACATCATCGCACCATGTTGCATCGTGTCCTCCTGGAAGGCTGTGCATGGTTGGGGACATAAGGCCTGTGTCTCCCTTCTGTCTTGCTAAATGACTGTTAAGCCCTCATGCTCGACTAGTGACAATTAATTTTGAGGCCACTGGGCTCTTGTTCCCCTTCTCTGGGATGTGGGGGGGTGGGGGGGTTTCTTCCCCCTTGCTGTGTGGTGGCTGAAGCTGCTTCTCCAGCAGGATGCCACGAAGCACAAATCTAAGCCCAGCTTCCAAATCCAGACCCTGCTGCTCTTGCTTCTTGCATTGCTCTTGTCACGGGGATGTGATGTAGTCTTAAATTTTCTCTGAAACCAGTGAAACGCGTGTGCTAGTCAGATAAATTGGGGTCAGGAGAGCATTTGGAGGTGGAGAGTATTTTGGGTATTTTGGGTGCGGGTCGCTCACTGCACAGGCTGTGCTGGCAGTGCATTAGCAGAGAAGCAGAGCAAGAGATGAGGTGCATCAGAAAAGCAATTTAGCATGTGGGCCACAGACTGGAATAATGAGGGCGGTGGCGGGTCAGCGTTGGGGTGTGTTGCTGGAGCCGAGCAGCCCCCAGAATAGTGCCATTAGGGGTGTCCTGCAAAGCGTGACAGAGTTGTGCTGCCTGCCTGGGCTTGGGTCAAGCTGCCTGTCGGCTCTCCCCAGCTTTGCCCAGCGGCTCGGAAGAGGTTGGCCTCTTATTTTCAGCGCACTCACTCTCCCAACTCTTTTTTTCCATGTCTGATTAATAAATCATGAAGTTTGCCCAAGAGTCCCTCCGTCCCCACCCAAATACAAACATTCCCCATCACCACCACCTTGCAACTAGCAAAGCTGCTCCCTCTGACAATCAATTACCCTCCGGAGATGAAATTATTGTTTAATGGCTTTTGGAACAGGCTCCTGCTCTGACATTCATCACAATCAATAATGCATCAGCGGGGACAAAAGAAATTACCTGCCTCCTGCTAAGTGAAAGAGTCCATTTGTATTCTGCGTGGCCCCTTCATGCCCACTGAGCCGGCAACCACAGGTGGATCGCGGAGCTTGGCTCCGGCTGAACTTTAGCAAAGTTTGCTGAAACTTCACCGTTGGTGCTCCTGCTAGCAGGGCTGGGTGCGAGAGCCAGGATGGGGTGGTGGAGCATGCGTAGGCATCGGGGCTGTGGGCGAGGGTATGCTTTGGGGCAGGCTTTCCTTATGGTAAAGTCGAGATTTAGGTGGTGCCTTGGTGAAAATAGAGCTGGGAATGAAAACCTCGCTGCCGGACTGATGAGGGCATCCGCAGCGTGGAGTTAATGCGTCGGGGCAGGTTGAGGGGTGGGTGCTGGGATGGCAGGGCTGTGGAGGCACTGGGAGGGCTGGAAGGGTAGCTAGGACCGCAGAGGGGGAGCCAAGGAGACGGCAGGTATCCCCAGGCCAGCAGTGTTAAGCCTGGCCCAGGCTGCCTTGCAGGCATCCTCCCACTGCAGGCATCACTGCTCTCCTGGCTGTAGTTTGGTCCTTATCTCCAGTAAGGCAGGAAGCTGCTTTGGTCTTTGCTCAAAGCTAAGAGGGCAAAGCGTCCTCCGAGGGTTAGCTCTGCTCTATCTAACTCATCTCCTGTGATGTGGCATGATATCAGCGTGTCCCTGCAAAGGGATCGGTGTGATCGATGCATCTGCAATGTGAGCAGCGTGTCTCTTAATGTGTCTGCAACACGGTGTGTCTGCAGCCGGGCCTCTGGGTTATTCAAGGTCCTTGGCGGGGGGGACCACCGGGTCCTGTGCGTGTTGCTGCAGCATTAGGGAGCAGTGCTGCGTCCCGGCCACCCCAAAGAAACCACCTGATACAGGAGGCCGGGTGTCTGCAGGGAAAGTTTGGGGTTTTCTGCCTTTGAATCTGCAGAGAAAAAACCCAAATACCCAATATAGAGAGGCTGGTCCTGGTGCTGCATCCCTTAACGTGACTTTTCAGGTAGCAGGTCTCCAGCAGCATCTGTCTTCCTGGGTGTGCTGTGGGTGCCTTGGAGGAGCTCACGGTGATCAGGTAGCATGATTGTATTTTAAGCAGCTGTCCCCATTAGCGATGAAGTGGGGAGCCTCATCAGCTCAGCCCCTTGAACCCCACTTGCATTACAGCCGCGTGATTGCTACTGTTTGTTTTCCCACCTCTGCTGCCGCTTTACCTTGAGTGTAACCCTGGGAGCCGGGATCCAGGCGGTGATGGATCAGGTGGGACCAAGTGTGCCGGGCAGGCTGCCGAGGGCCCCTGGTCCTGCAGCGCTCTGAGCGCGGTGGGTCCCTGCTGTTGGACTGCAGGGTTGGGGGGAAAGCCCCAGATTCCTGAATTTTTTCTTTTATTGCTTGAAAAAGCACATCTTTGATAGGGAGCCTGTTTCCACAAAGAGTTTGAGAATTTGGCATCCTCTAGGGCTTCCCAGGACATAAGCTGGCTTGCGCTGGGAGACAGTGTATGACCAAAAGCACTTAACTTCTCATTTTCCCCAGTGTGGTGCTTGCCTTGGCTCATTGTGGGGCTCTTTGCTGCCGGTTTCAGCACATGAGCAGCTTCTCTTGCATCAGGAGTATAAACCCTGAAGAGCATGCTGTGCAGCATCCGTGCTGCGTGGTCCTGAGTAACACCACACTTCTGCAAGGGGAGGATTGCACAGCAAATCGGGCTAAAGAGAAGCCTTTCTGTGATGATTTTTTCTTTATCCTTTTTTTTGTGTCCTTCCTCCTGAAGGTGGGTTGAGCAAAGGGGTTCGCCGCCCCATCTGCCTCCAAGTGCATCCCTTTGAGTGATGCTTCGTGGTTTTGAGGCTTGCTGGCGGGTGGCTGGCCAAAGACCAGCGCTTGCTAGAGACCATCTCTCGCTGTGCAATTCCCGCGTGGCAGCGAGAGGATGTCAAGCGAGGAGCCAGCAAACACCGAGGCTGGAGAAGGGGAGAGGAGGCAATGAGAGAGGCAAACAGCGTTCACGCCGGCACCATGTTTAGCTGTAATCTAACATGACTTTCCTCTCTGTTGGCAAAGGGGGAGCGCACGATGTTAACATTCATTATCATGTCATATTCGATTGACTGCCAGAACACATTACACTTTCTCCTGTAACGCACTGAATACTGACAAACCCCATTCGCTCGCTCCGCAAAGGTCTGCGCCTCTGGATCGTCTTGGCGTGCCGGGGAGGTGGAAGGCCACCGATACACACGGAATGAGTGTTGTTCCCAGGCGGAGGGCTCCCCCTCCACCACTCACGGGGGGAGTTACCGCTTGGTTGGGATACAGCTGCATGGGATGGCTCCTTTGCAAAAATAAATTAATGCTAATAAAAAAAAATAATAAAAAAGATAAGCAGGGGGCAGCAGGAGAGAGAACACTCTGGGTGTGTGCGTGCATGAGTGTGCTACTGGACTATGGCTAGTGTGGAGCAAGGCAGGAGGGTGATGCAGCAGTTTGATTCCCAAATTTCAATAATCGAGGATATAAACTGCTGTGTAGCTGTGAAATGCCTGCGGTCCTGGAGGAGACCCTGTGTTCCAGATCGCCTCTGTGCCCAGAGAGGAAAACAGGTGCTTGCAAAGGGAGGAAAACCCCTGTTTGCTCCCTGTGCAATAGGCACTAGGCAGTAAAACTCCTTTTCTTCTCCCAGGTCAAATGTACACCCGGCAAGCGGGAGCAGAAGCCTGGGGTTCGCTGCACAACCGTTACCACCAGGTGTGTTTCATGGGGGATGTACACATCCAGGCTTGCACTGCATGCAGGTACCTAACGCCTCCTTCTGCACCTGCCCTGCTGAGTGCTGCTCCCATCGCTCGACCTTCAACCTGGGGCACCTACAGGTTTGTGTTCGATCTCCAGGTGATCCAAGCAGCAGATCTTCAGGAAGCCAAATCTTCCAAAATCCCCTCTGGCATTCCCTCCAGTGCAGCCCTCTAAAATCACACACCTTTGCCTGGTCTTCTCCCAGCCTGAGGTTTCTGCAACTCTACAAATGTTGCCCAAACTCCCTATTGATTGACTCGGTGATTAAGCTGTTGAATCAGCGCTGCCATATTTGTAGTGTCTAACTGTCATTTTTCTCCCAAGATCTTAAAAGGATTTTTAACTGTCAGCTATATCCTGCATATTTGCTCCTAATAATCAATATTGATTTTCCCGTAATACCGTCCATCTAGATGCCATGCCTTATTTGTTGTAAGATTAGAATCTCGATGAGCTTGTAAAAAGAAAGCACATATTTTCCTCATGCGTCTGCATGCGTGCACATGCAGAAATGCCCTATTAAGATAATTATCTTATTTCTGCTGGGAAAAAAAAAAACACCTGAGCCATGCTCTGCAGCTGCAAAAAAAAAAAAAAAAAAAAAAAAAATTAACAAAAATCCAGCTTTGGCCACTTCGCTCTTGCTTTAAGGTGACCTGTCATTAATATAGGGAGAGAGATGCCCTGGCCCTGGGATGCTGCTGCCTGGAGGCAGGCAGGCAGCTGGTCAGGGATGCGAGTCCTGGCTGCTGTCGTTGCAGTTTTCTTGTATGTGTGTGATCCTGTCCGGGGAGGATGGTGGCTCTTAAGTCTACAAGACCAGGGTTTGTAAAGGCTTTTTAAAAAAGATTTTTCCCTCCACAGGGGGACTGGTTTGCATAAAGGTCCTCTCTGACATTGAAGCCTGCTGGAAGTTAGTGTTTCTAAGTGGTTGTTTTTGCAGCAGGCGCTAATATGTTGTTAGAAACCATGAAACTGGGTTTACTGGTCTTGTTTAATCCCCCAGTGCTTTGGGGCTGACCCGGATTCAAGCTGTCTGCTGAGCAATGAATATCGGATGTAAACAGCATCCCAAATATGTGGTTATGATGTTCTGCATGGCATTACCTGCCTAAGCAATAAACAGTGCTCTTATCTTAGGTGGGTATTTTTTCAGGAATCTTAAAGCTTCTTGGTGTTTTTGGTCAGAGTATGGTAGAATTTGACTGGAGACGAGCTCCCCTTTCCAAAGCAGGAAAAGATTTTCTATAAGGAGACACAGCAGAGATAACATTAAAACAAAAGGTGATTGAAGGTGGCTAAAAACGTGCCTAATAAAATATAGGGTTTTACCCAAACTGTTGGAAGAAAAAGTCGATTTTCCCATTTTTGACAGAGGACTGCCAGATAAGGTGCTTCAAATCGGCTTATTGAATTATAAAATGCCGACATTTTGAAGCAGAACGCTTTGCTTTGAAGTGAAATGCTGAGATTTTTCATTCTGACATTTCCCAATTGATATTTTTGGTAACTTTCTGCATACCTGGTAAAAGTGAGATGGGGGGGAATGCAAGGCATTGAAATAACTGAATTGCTGAATGGGTAAAAAAATACCGTTCTCTAGATAATTCTCATCAAAATCAAGCTGTTCGGTTTCGCTTCATCTTTCCATCACTGTTCATAATCATGGTCCAAAGTGCCCTTCAGCCTGTTTCTTTATTTTAATTTTTTTTTTTTTAGCAAATGTGGCAAAAGTCCCATTGAGTTTTGCATCTGTGAACCATCGGAGGGAATTTCTTGAATATTAAGATTTTCCTCTTCTTTTCCACTCAAAACTTCCTGATTATTGAAATTAACTCCCAAGGGAGGCAGGGGGGACTGAGTGATGGGTTCATATTCCCTTTTTTTTTGTTTGGTATAAAAATATTGTCTCTGGGTTTGCTGGAAGGGGGATTTCTCGGAGAAAACTTGATAAATTATTCTTGATTCCACCCAATTCAATGTGGAGTTAAGCAGGGTAATAAAGTTGCTGCTCTTACCAGAAATAGCTGTTGCAGTTGAGATGGAGTTGAATTGCTTTAGTTCATTTTAGTTTTTTCCAGTTCCCTGACATTTGTCTGGGATGGAGGGAGCAGAGCACAAAACGAGGGTCACCACAGAGTCTGTAAAGTATTTGGGGGAGGAAAACCAGACTGGAGATCTCTCCGATTTCTCCAAGTAGTCCGTTTGTGTGTGTTGGTTTCAAAATCTTTTCTGGCAGAGGATATGCAGCTGTTTCCCATAGGATTTGGTCTTTCCCTGGTGCTGGCTCCTCTCGGCCATGGGATGGGATTTGTCCCCCTCCTTTCTGCAATGGGGATGCTTTCCTCAGCAACCTAAAGAGGGGGGTGTGCGTGGAGAGGAGGCTGGAGGGTTGTACTATGCGCCAAAAAGTGCCTTGGAAAAAATTATAATAAAAAAGCATAAATAAAACTAAGGAGAGAAGGGAAATTAAACATCAAAAGAAATGAAAAGGCAGCAAAAGACAAAGTGAAGTTTTGCTTCTCAAGTGTCTTTTGTGGTGCGCTCTGCACATCCCGCTTGGATTTCCTTTCGGGTTGGGGCTGCCGGAGCGGGGCAGAAAGCGGCGGCTGAGCGGAGCTGAGACAAGGGTGCTTTGTATGGAAATAACCCATCCCCAACGTCCCCCGGCACCCCGCACATGAAAGCCCTGCCCCTGGCACTGCTGATTAAACAGCCTCTAATTGTCTCCCACGTCTGCTCGCAACGTAAATACTGGAGAAGAGAGAAACCTAGTTAGTTTGCTGAGCTGGCCAAGCCAGCCAAGTTCTGAAAATAACTCCCCGTTGCATTTGGGAAGGAAGAGCCGGGCGCTGGCGAGCCAGGGGTCCTTCCTGCCTGGGGATGGATGGGGGGGCTGGGTGCAGCTCTGGGCTGGGGGGTGATGCCCAGAGTCCCCCCAGCCTGGTGCCTGCAGGGAGCGGACATTTGGGTGGGTTAGTTTTGGGTGAAGCTTCAGCTTAGCCGCATGTGCTCAATAAAGCTTTGAGTTCAATACCTCTTAATGCTAAGCCTCAGTGTATTAACTCGAGACTTCCCCGTGATTGGGGCATAAACATACATGAGCTCTTACTGGAAAAAAAAACCATCTGATACTTCCCTCAATATAAGATAAAAGCAGGAGGTATCTTCTGCTTCTGTATATTGTCATATTGTCGAAGCTACCCATTTGCTCTGACTCATGTCTGGGACCTTTTTTGGTGCCCAGAGGACGAGCATCATCCCAGCACAGCCCCAGGGGTGATGGGGAGGGGGATGTCCCCGTTGCCTCCTCACTCTCAGGGTCTGTTTGCAAATGCTTAGCCAGACGCTCAGCTCCGCGTGACAAATATTTCAGGCAAGTGTTGCTCTCACGTCGTGTGCATTTGCAAAGGAGCAATTTATCAGAGTGATTTTTATTCTCATTAAGGCAAATTAAGCCCACAAAGCTGGCAATGGAAGGGGAGAGAAAAAAAATAATAATAAAAAAAATCGCTATTCATGAAATATTTATTAAAAACAGCCATTGTAATAAATATTTGAAACCTGGTTATTAACGTTAAATCATATCGATGTCAAGTGCACATTTCACATCGTCTGTTCTGCTAATTGGGTGCAGGGGTCAGCAGGCCCCTCGCGCCGCAGGGTCAGCCGGTGCTGGGCACCCGGTGCTGCGTCGGGGCTGATGACGATGCTTTGCTTTCAGAGGGTGAGGGCAAAGCCTAAAACGCAGTAGATGATAGGAATAAGTGGAAGGAGAGCAAGCCCGAGGGCTTGCTGCCAGCGGCATGGCTCTTCTGTACCCGTGTAACCCAAACGTGCCCCGATCGTAACCCAAACGCCTCCGTGCAGAAGCTGATGATTATTTTCCAATACGGTGTAAGTACCGTGGCTCGCCAATGGGGCCAAATAATTATGCCGAGGAGGCGTAGAGTAAGAGCCTATGCCATAAACCACCTATATCCACGCAATGCAAAACAAGCAAATAAATCTCCAAACTGGGATAATAACACAGGCAGTAAAATCAATATTGATTATTAGAAGAGGGGGCAGGGGCAGTAAAGCTCGCTGCAAGGCGAAGGTGGGATGATCAATGGATAGCAGCTGCTGAAGTGATGAGCTGCGTGGGGAGGGGGGGACACACACGAGGGCTTTTCCCGGGGGACACGTGAGTGTAGTTTGGCTCCTTAGTGGGACCTACGTCTTAATTCATGAGTCTGTAAAGGCTGAAGGGGTGGAGGGAGGGGCTGTGTTGGAGCCGGGAGGCTCACAGTGGGTTTGGGATATCTCCGTCTCTACAGTGGGATGTGCCAGCATTTATCCTGGGATGGGGCTGGCAGGAGGCAGGAGCCGGGCGAGACTTTTCAGAGTGAGCCCTGCAGAGGGCAACCCCCAAATACTTGGCCATTTGGCATGGTTTTTCCCAAGCTGTCAATGTCTGGGAAAACAATAATTTTAAAAAGGTATAAAAATGTCAATTATTAAACAGGCGCAGTCTTTGATTCAACTGACCTTTTGTTTGAAACATCCTTTATATTTATTAGAAAACCAAAAAGCGGTTGAAGCTTGAAGGGGAAGCAAAACACCTGGTTTCCTCTCCTTCCTCGCAATAGCTGCTGGAGGTTGAGGTGCTCACAGACGTGAAGGTGCTGCCTGGAATGGGCAGGGTAGTGACAAGGGCATCCTTTGCTTTTCTTGCACACCTACCACTCGCTTACCATAGGGCCTTTGGGAAGTAATGTCTCTCCGTGCCTCAGTTTCCCTGCCTTGGAAGTAGTTATTTCATGCATGCTCATTTGGAGAGTGGTGGTAATTATTTAACGTGTAATTATTCAGGGACTAGTGGGAGCGTAACGCATGCTAAGCAGCTGGATGGGCACTCGGGACCTGCGGGTGTGAAGCCCCCAGCTCCACATCAGCCTGGTCCTGCTCATCCCTCGCAGGCACCCGGTCCCGGGGAAGGAGGATCCTGCTGTAGCATCGGCTCAGCTCAGCCTCTCTTCCCAGGACGAGTGGGACCTGTGGCGTCTCTGCTTCATCCACTCCTCCTTATAAAACACATTTTAGTGATGCCAGCCCTCCAATCTGAGGAGTAGTGGATATTTTTTAAAATTTTTTGAAGCGAGCAAATAAATAAATGGTAATTTAGTCGTGGACCCAACCCAGCCTCCCATAAAAGCTGATGTAGACCAGATTTACAGCACCGTGCTGAGATGCTTTTATGTGAAACAGAGCTTCAGAGGGGAAGCCATCTATCAGGCAAGGAGCTGGAGTGAATGAGATTTAAAAGGCAGCTTCCTTTTGTTCCCTAATAGGTTGGACACTTCGGTGTGAAAGTGGGGGAGGCGGGAAGGGGGAAATCAGAAGGTGTTAGGAATGACATTTATAATGGCAACACTACGCACCTATTTTGGTAATAGGCTTTAAACATTTAAGAAGGTGAATCCTCTTATTTCCTGTGTTTATTTTCACCCTTGCTGTAAATTTATCAGTTGGGGTCGACTCTGCTGCAAGCTGTGAGGAACCTGATGCGAAACGAGAGACCCTGGGTCCTCATTAGTGCAGGGAGCCTGTAGTTTCCCAGGTTGCAAATCTCCCGTGTTAATTTGAGCTTGCTTTTTTTTAAACTTAGCAGTCACTGCCAAGTGGCCATGGGCAGCTCTCCTCCTCTCCAGCATCCCTGCTCTCCTCTCTGTACTTGGCCAGGGCTGGGAGGTGAGATCCCTTGGTGAAGTGCATCTGGCACCGGCACCTTTCAGGACCACTGATGCTCTCATTGCCTCTCTATCTGCAGGCAGAGGCCGGCTGGTGGCCACCTCCCTCACTTCTCGGGTAGCCAACCTTGGGCTGAAATCCTCACGCTGGCAAATGGAGGCTAGGCTGGACATCCCCCCAACCCCCAAATTTACCAGTACAGCTCTTTCTTCTGCTTTTTAGCTGGAAATCAGGGAGCTATAGCCTCTTTTACCTAAAAACTACTTTTCCCCTGGGAAACCCAGCCATTGCCCTGCTTCCTTTTCGGGCTAAGGTTGGGGCAATGCTCATTCTCCCCCCTCCTGAAGCTGCCGTTGCTCCTCTCCACGCACGCAAAGGTGATTTGCAATGTCATTTGCACTTGCTACGGGCTTTTTTCCTCTGGAGGAATATAGGCCAGTAATTCCAGTCTGCCAAAGAGAGAGGGGGAAGGGGAAGGAAAATCATTAGCTTTAATCTTTGTGAAGGGAAGAGCAGGTGAGGGAACAAAGAAATGGGGAAAGCAGAAAAAGAAGGTGGACGAGAGGGTGTGGAAGGGAAGTCAGCATGTGGAGAGATCAGATGGAAGAGACGGCTTTCAAGGGCACAGACGTGAGGGAGAGGACAAAGGGCTGAAGGCAGGGGCTGATGGCATGTGGGAGGCAGAGCACTGAGCGGGAGCCCCCCCACCCCAGGATCTCTCATTTTGGGGGAGCTCAGTGCCACACACACGAGCATCACACACATGAGTGCCACCTCCTCACCAGGCCCGACCCTGGCTCCTTCTCCCCTGTCTGGCATGTCCCCACCTGGGTGACACGGCGGCGAGGACAGCATCGTCCTGCTCCTCGCCCCTGAGCAGCCCTTGCTGCACGCTCCCACTGGCTCCTTCCCAGCACCAACAGGATCCAAACCTCTGAGCTGCCGGTGACTCAGACAGACCCGTTATAAAGCTGTCCGTAGGCTGTAATTCTCTAGAAAGCCTGGGCTTAAGCTGGGGCTATTTATCTCTCCTCCCCTGGCAGAGCCAGAGCTTGGGGAGGAAAAAACAAGGAGCAGGTGCTGCAGGGAAACTGGGATCCTGCAGGAATCGGAGGCTGTGGCTGTTGTTCATGGCTTTTTGCACTTCTCCGGCAGCAATACGCTGCCTTCAGAGCATCTTGCTTTGCCCTCGGGATGGTCCTAGCAAGAGCTGGGTCCCTCCTGCCACAGGCACGGTGGTCAAGGAGAAGCAAAGCCTGCTTAAGCAGGAGCATCATGCCCTTGCGTTTCTCCCCCGGGATGGGATGGGAAAAGCAACGTTTCTCTCAGCTGTCATGTAACATCTAAGGCATGGCCAGAAGGTGCTCGGGTGCTTCAGCGATAAGCGTGTTACAAGGGACTCTATTAAGGAGAAGGTGTACAAGATCTGCTGGGAAAATAAGTTGTCCCTACAATGCAATATCCAGGTGATTCAGATTGACACAAATCAGCCCCCTGAATGAGCAAACAGCTTCTAAAAAGACAAAATGCATTGGCTTTTGAGTTTAGATTTGAAGTGACTCAGCAGTGCAGGTGGCTGGGTTTTCCATGCTGGCTAACAGATAAAAAGGGAGCGCACAAAGGTGATGGAAACACAATCTTTCGGGGTGACCAGAGGCGAGTCCCTGCTGCCCCTCGGTTTCCCCTTTCTCCCCACTTAGCCGTAGGCCAGAAAAATAATATTTTTGCAGGACTAGAAGAGCTGTCTGGTTGAGAACTCTCTGCCCTGGGATCGAGGTCTCTGAGGAAGCAATTCCCCATTCAGCTCAGAGGTGCAGGCTGGAGCAACGTCTGGAGTGAGTGCTGGTGGAACGTTTATAGGATATGATTTCAACTATTATTATAACTATCCTGTATTGCATCGCCTAATAAAGACATCAATTTAAACCCCTTACAAGTGGCAATTACCTAATAAAATGCAGTAAGGATCTTCCAACTTGGCAGTAAAATTAGCATTACCGGGTTTTAATTAATAGCCCAAGCCTGAATGGCTCATCTATGTCCTATGCAAGAGGAATGGCTGCATGATCGTGCATGCAGACGGGACAAGACTAGGAAAAAGAGGTCAATTAGCCTGGAAAAGGCTCTGTGCCCAGGAGACAGATGGGTGCTGGAGGTGTCGAGCAGCAAAGGGGACGTATGGGGTGCAGCCTGCGGTACTGGAGCGAGTGATGGGACTGCTGTGCTGCCTCTGTGGGTCACTTGCTCCCGATGCCGCTTCCCGGTGGACCGAGCAGCAATGCCGTTAGCATCGCAGCCCTGTCGCACAAGAAATCCACGTGCGAGCCCAAAAGCTCCTTGCATCTGAGCTGGTGGCTCAGGGTTTTTTTGCAAAAACACTTGTTTGAAGAGCCGCGTGGCTTTGCCATCCCCCTTTTTCCCTCCCCAAGGGTGCTGTTGTGCTCTTCCAGTTATTTTCCCCAGGTTTGTTCAATATCGTGCAGCCCCCGTCAGGGCTGGATGCCAGCAGGGTCCCTTCCCTGCCGAAACAGAGCTCTGTGACGATGCTGCCTCTGGGGATTTGGGTGAGATCTCCCTTGTTCTCGCAGCAGCACGCACAGACAATATTTGATCCAGTGTAAAACTGGCTGCTACAAAGTCAACCTGTCAAAAACCGCTGAACAAATTTGAAATGGCAGGGTGACTTTATACCTCGCTGGTGCTTTGTATCGTCTAACCGCAGGATTTTTGATGTGCTACAAGAAGCCCTAGAGCTAGGCTGACTTGTGCTGTCAAATCCTGGTCCTCCCTGTCCTTTTTCCTTGTTCCCCATCCCGTTTTCCTCTGCAAATTGCTAGCTTGTGGCTAGCTGGCAAGTTGCCTGGTGGAAGCAAATGGCAAGGGACACGGCGCTGATGGAGGGAAGGACCCCAATGTGTTTCTCAGGAGGGTGGTTCCATCAGATGGAGAAATTGCAATGCCCTGGCAAGATTGCTTTTCGGGGAGGGCGGGGGGAGGTGGGAAGAAAGCGCAATCTGCCTGCAAATGTGCATGTTGGAGAAGGGAAAATCAAACTGCTGCATTTAGCAAAGCCAATTTCTTCTCGGACCGGGAGGCGGCAGGGCGAGGAAATGGTAGCTCAGATTGGCACTTCCCAAGCTAATTGTATTGACAAAATAATGAAAGTATTTGTATGCACTTGTTCTTGTTGTATATAAACTATAGCAAATAGAAATCCACAGGATTTTTTTTTTCTTTCTTCTTCTCTTATTGCTGTTCTCAGGCAATTTGGAGCTGGGAAATGATGGGAATTCACTGTGCTGACGGGTCTGCGGGAGACTTCATCTCCCACTGTACTCCTGCCCACGCTGCCCAGGGACAAGCTGGGGGACTGAGTGATGGGGGTTCACCCTGCCCGTGCCACCGACACGTCTCATGGCCTCACAAAAGTCACACACCATCTGCTGTCTCCCCCGATGCTCCTTAATTAAAAGGGCGGCTTTTGATTAAGGAGCACGAGCCGGGATGGTGCGTTGGCTCCTAGGCAGCGTCCTGGTGCAGTGGGTAGCAGCTTCCCGAGCCCGTGGGTTCCGTGCGAGTGTGGGGCTGGTTTCTAGCAGAGCTGAATGAAATGCCGTCCTCAAACACATGGTTTCCCTACCCACAGCAGCTGCACGCCTTCCCTCTGTCAGAAAACCTGGCTGCTTCTGCTGACTGTGTACTACAGGCTGATTTGGGGTTTTTTTGGGTGATGGTTTGTCTTTTTTTAGTGCAGAGCAGCGTGGGAATCCCTTCCCTTCGGCTTCTCCTGTTTTATGGGGTGGTTTATCACATGCCGGCGTGTGAGCGTGATGATGGAGAACGGGTCTGCGCGAAGGGTAATTGCTTAACGTGCTTGCTGATCCCGGGGCTGGGATCAAGCTGCCAATATTCAGGCAGTCTGGAGCCGGGGATGGATCCTGCATCTATTTGTGGTCGATTCAGGGCTGTGCATCCCTTGCAACGTGTTATGGGAGCTGCAGGTGCAGCTCTGTGGGGCAGAGCCTCGTGGCTTCTGCTCATTCAGGCTTGTGGAGCCCAGACCTGAGACTTCTGGATGCTGTTGCAGGAGGAGATGAGGGATCCGTTCCAGGAAAGCCTTGCAGCCGCTTAACAAGGGGGTCACTGTGAATGGCTCTGTGGATAGAGGGATGGAAAAGAGGAGCTAAATGACCTGTGCTGCTTGTTTCCAGGCACCTTTGTGGTCTTTTTTTGCGAGTCCTCAGCTTCTTCATCATCTGCCAGTGCTGTGCAGGAGGAAGCCCTTGCTGCCAAACAGCCCTTTTGGCATTTCCAGCCACCCTCGCTGCCCAGCTTATCCAGGGCAGTGCTGGCAGAGGAGGGACAAATAACTTCGGAGACAGTAGAGAGAAGCCAGGAGCCCTTCATAAAGTGTCACTGATGTGGAAATGGAGGATCAAATGAGTAGCAATTCGTGTGTCACCGCATGACAGAACAAAACCCTCTACCGAGGAATTAAAGCCATAAATATCCTACAGGGCCCCTTCCTGCTAACATGTTCCTGACATCTGGAGTGGCAGCCCACTGGAACCTATCTGCTGTCAAAGAGCTGTTGCAATTAAGTCGTGAATGCAGAGGGGAGAAGGGGGAAAACAATTTTTTAAATGACTTGGCAGGTGATGGAAAACCAAAATACCCTTTTCCATTAACGCGAACAAATTTACCTTAAAAGGAACTGGGTTAGAAACTAAGTAAGTTAATTGCCAGAGTCATTCAGTCAGTTTTCGGTCTCCTTTGGGCTGGTGTGGGAGCGATGGAGGGTCTATGGTTGGCTTCCCACCCAGGTCTGTGCGGCTGCAGTATTTAACGCTTTCTTGGGCTTCTGTGCTCCGCCATGGCTTGATGGATGTGCAATGGTGTGGAAATGCAGCTGTGGCCAGTGATGGGGAGGCAGGTGAGGGTTTGGGGGAGGCAGGTGAGGGTTTGGGGGAGGCAGGTGAGGGTTTTAGCGAGGCAGTGCCAGGGTTTGCTGTGCCAGGCAAGAGCTCTTGGGGTTTTGGTTGTGTGTGGTACTGCCCAGTGCGCCCATTGTGTGGCAAAGGATGGGGGGACTAAGGAGAATGGCTGGGTTGATGTTGTAAGCTGGGACTAGAGGGGAAGGGGTGTCAGGGTAGTGACTTGTGGTGCAGTTAGCTTGAGTTGTGCCCATAAGAAGCTGGAGGAGCAAGTCCCTGTGCCTTGGGCTCTCCAGGAGCCTGGTGGGTGCGGACAGCAAAGACCCAGGGATGCCTCTCTGGATGAGCATTGCCCTGGTCCTTGCTCCAAGGAAGAGCTGAGGCTTGGAGATGGGAAGGGCACGTGAGGGTCACCGTGCTGTAGTGCCTGCTCCTGAATTGCTGCTCTCAAAATCAGTGGGATTTTTCTCTCTGCCAGCCTCAGGAGGTGCTATGCAGTCCTTTTGCAGATGGTCCTCACCCTGCTGTCCCTCCTGCACTGCAGAGTTTCAGATGCCACAGCATCCATGCAAACCTTTACCATGCTGCAGAGCACCATGAACACGGTCCTGTGCAAGCGGGGTGTGCAAGGCTGTCCGGCCATCCTGGCCATCCCGGCCATCAGCAAACACTGCAGCAATGGTGCCTGCAAAGCCTCATTTGAATTCTGCGTGGCTGCTCGGTGCCATCCTGCTCGCTTGCCTTTCGGTGCTCTTCGCTGAGGTGGGACTGCGCTCGATGCAATTTGCATTTCTGGAGTTTACAGGAGGTGTCACGAAGCAGATATACTGGCAAGCTGTGTCTCGCAGAGAATTCATTTTGTCGGGGTTTTGCTCCCTCCTTTCCAATCTGGCTGGCTTGATTTCGATTAAAGCATCTAGCTGCTCGGCTAGATTGTAAGGCACCAAACCCAACGGCAGGCTTTGGGCTTGTTTTTACCTCCTCCTTGCCCCACCGTTTGGCTCATCTCCAAAGGGCCAGTCGTTGTGAGACTGCTGCGTACGTGTCTTCACTGGAAATCTTTCTCACTGACCATCTAAAAATCAGGAAGCAGAATGGATCCCATATGCCTTGGATGACCAGGCTGAGCTCAGAAATAATGAATCGCAGTTACTCAGAGGCTGAGAAGTTCAAAAGTGCTTTGGTGACTTTTTCTCTTCATCTTACTTAAGGTACCCGTAAATGGCCCCAGTTTTCAGAAGAAAAGTGCTGAGCCCTGTCTGAAGATTGGTCCTTTTAAGATACTATAGAGGCTGTTTGAAAATTGCCAATCACTTTTGGCTGCAGCTTGCTAAACATTAAATTATTCCACTGCCAGCTTGGTCTTGATGGAGCTCTTTTCTGTGATTTTTTTCACTTCCATAATTTGCACAAACTGGGGCGGGGAGGGGCAAGGGGGGAAGACCTGAGCTGAATAACCCGTGGCAAGTGGCTGGAACTGCCCTCGTGTTTGCTCCCTTTTGCTTTAAAAGCAATGATATCTTTTCCCCAGCCCTGTCAGATTCAGCAGTGCTCTCCAGGACTATCCAGGAGGGTGTCTTCTATCAAGGCAGTTTCTTATCTCAAGGGCTGTGGCATCGCCTGGGGAAGGAGGGTGGCTCTTGCTGTCCTCCTGGGGTTGGGTCCATCTCTCAAAGGTGCCGGAGAAGCCCGTCCTTTCTTCTTGAAGGACCTTCTAGGAATCCTTGCCTCTCCATCCCTGTGGCCCTGCTGCGGGCTGATGCACTTTGGACAATTCCATTTGCTTTCAAAATGGGCAAACTGTGGCTTCAAAGAAATTTCTCTGTGTTTTTTTAGGAGGAAAGGGGCTAGAGCAGCTCTGACTGAGTTCTGCCATACATGCATGTGGCACGGAGCAGGGATGGGGGGAAGAGAAGCAGCATGCTTTCTTGCTAGCTCTAATAAAGAAGGCGACTGCAGTGCTCGCTGCAGCAGTTTCAAGGGTAATGCCCCCATTACACACCATCCAAGCTGTTCCTCCCTGCGTGCACCTGATCGCAGGGTCCATCCCTAAGCTCAAAACACCCACCAAAATCAGGCAGGACTCTGCCTTCCCCGCAGACCTCACCTTGCAGAGCTCTGCTGGACCATCAGCCAGGTTGCCCACACTACATGGCCAGCCTCTTGTATTATTCCAGGTAAATAATATTTAGTTTTTCACGCGGAGCGAACGGCCTCAGAGTCAGTGTGGTAATTTCAGGCCAGCTTGCAGTGTCTGGGAGTTTAACTTTCCAACTTGGCCTGCAGTGGCACTGGGCAAATTGTTCACAGCAGTGAGTTTATTCACCCCCAAAACGTGGCTTTCTGCTGACCCAAGCAGTCTACTCAGCACGTGTTTTCAGCCAGGAAAAAAGAAATTAAAAAAGAGGTAAATTGTTTCCAAATGGTGTGTGTTTTCTATAAAGCCAGCTACACAGAAATGTGTTTTTTTTAAGGGATGGTGAAAGAAAAAAGCCATCTGAAAGCAGTGTATTTCAGCTGGTTCAACCATTCCACTCATGCTTTCAGCCCTTGCAATACATGTACATGTCTTTAATTGACCCGTTATGTTGGTTGCTTGTTCTTTTGAGTTTTATTAAAAGGCCAGACGTCCTCTATGTCTTCCCTGTGTGGGAAAATTATGGGGAAGGTGCTGAAATAGAAACTCATATTTTGCACACGCTATTGGAGAACCCTTTAGACCGATTTTAGATTTAGACCTGGACGATGCACGGTCATCGTCCAGGCATCACCTTGATGCTTTCTTTCAATGGGTAGAACCACTGGCTTTGAAGGAATAGCTTAACCCTTTCCTTCAGAGATTGGGGTCCATCCCTGCTCCAGCTGTTTTCCAGCTGTTTTCTGGACAGGAACCCACCTTGACTCTCTCAAGGTCACTGAAGCAGTGGTATTGAACACTTGGCTTCCTCAGGAGCCAGCTTTGGATGGCTGTTTGGCCACATAAAGCTGAAGGACGTCTCTGTCTCCCCTCCCAAACCCTTTTTGGCTCATATCGCACACCCATTAGGCTGCTTGGGGGATTGGGAACTGGCAGCTCCCTAATAAGAAAGGACCTGGAAAGGCAGAGCGTGGGGACTGCGGTGCCTTGGCAGGGTTGTCTAGGCATGTTTATTGCATGGAGCCTGATTATTTATAGACAGCTCTGTAAGTCTTTCACGATGTCTTGCTAAGCAGACCTGATGTTTCCTCCGAGAAGGGCCACTCAGATGTGTGCTAGAGCCGGCCACGTGCTGCTGCCCAGGGCACTTGCCTGCAAAAAAATCCCAGCTCTGGGCACATGCTCCTGGTGCTGGGATACCACTGCCCCCCGAGGGGCAGCCAGCATGCCTGCTCACCCCCTAAAACATCTCAAGGCCACAGCAGCTGGCACTGGTGGCCCTTACTATGCCAAGGCATCAAAAATGCATGCCGAAGGCAGTGACCCCAGCTCCTCAGCATCACTCTCCATCCTGGGGCCACACTTCAGCTTCCAGTGCCGCCCTGTGAATTTATCTATGAGAGTCTGAGCCTTGGGGGCTGCACCTTAGTGGGGGGGGGGGCTGCCTGAGGAGTGCTTGCATCTGCTCCCAAACGGTTTTGGGTGTCCTACAGCCAACGGCTCCCCGGAGAGAGGCAGCTGCAGAGATGAAGCACTTTGTTTGAAATGGGCGAAACGCTGCGACAACAGTTAGATTAAAAAAGGAGAGCATCGCTGATGGTTTTGTCTTATTTAATGCTGACATCCTGAGGTCAAACTGTTCCTCTCCAAGGAAAGCACAGCAACATTAGTCAAACACAGAAATCTCTAGCTTTGTAGTTTTGCTGCATGATTTATAAGCCACAGGGGTAAAAAGAAGTTTTTCTCTGAAAATACTAGGGAATATTTCGATCCTTTAGTTTCCTTGTTGCGTTCCCTTGCTCATTTTTACTTCAGTTTTACAACATCAAAGTGCTGGAGTTGAGCTCTCCTGGTACCCGTTTGCAGGATTCGGTATCCTACCACGTCTGCCTGCTAGCTCTTGCGAGTCGTACAGCAGTAATACATCACATAGGCACCATCCCATGTCCCTCTGGATTTCTTTAAATGAGCACCTCCTGTTCAAAATAGGTGGTAAAATACTAGTAATGTATATAACGTGTTGCATCACCCAGCACCAGAGCTAGGAATCCGTCTTCAAGCCACTTGGCAGTGAGTGGCATGAGCTTTGTCGGTGCTCAGAGCGTGGGGCAGTGGAAATCCAGGTCTCTGCCAGGATCGGGACCCAGGAACACTTTTCCAGCCCTGAGCCCTGCTGTGGTGTTAGGGAAATGTCAGGTCATCCCTCCCTGTGACGCTAAAGCGGGTGTTTAAGGGACTAGGTGGTTATTGCTGCTCTGGGCTGGTCCTTGCATTTTGGCTCAGAGACCAAATGGCACCATGTGAACTGCTGGTCAGGTCAGAAAGTAAAATTCCCTTTTAGTAAAGATTTCAAAATGATGGAGGGCTTTGTTTCATTTTGCATTTGCAACTCTAATGTATTCTTCCCCTGCACTCCCACCCACTCCTCACACTCAGCCCCAGACTTTCTACTCACATGGCTATCAGTGTCACTCCTGAAACATGTCTTTCCTTGAAAATCCAGCTTTTCATCAATTAAACATTTTTGACAGCTTTTCTGAAACAAATCCTCTTTTAAAAATGAAAAAAAAAAAAAAAAAAAAAGTCTTTGCTTTCCTGCAAAGTTTTGGAGGTTTTACCTTAAAAGACTCCAGCAGCCCTACTGCGAAGGGGGTTGGGTGATCCCAGCTCGGACAGCAAAATTTTGCGGTGGCTTTGGGCTGCTCCCGTGGGTGCTGTGGGGCACAACCCCATGCTTATAGCTTGTCACCGTTGCTGTTAATCGAGTGCCACTTTGTGCTTGTGCAAGTCCCTGGCAGGATGGGTTGGAGAGGGCTGGGATGGTGTGTGCCGGGCGTTTCCTTTGTGCGCTCCATTGCTGATACATCCTCAGGTCGCCAGCTGGCTCATTTGCAGGGTGATTTATTTCTCACCCTCCTACATCTCCTCCTTTCCTCCCCTACCCCCCCCTTCCAGGTAAGAACCCCCCCAACCCTCCCACATAGCCAACCTCCCCCTCCTCATCCCCTGCTGGGCACCTCTGCCAGGGCATTTGCATCACTGGTCTGACTGCTGGGCGCCTGCTCTTCTCCCAGTCCAGCCCAGCTCACCACGAGCTGCTTCTTGCAGCGACTACCAAGCACAGAGAGAGAAAATGTGACTGCATCGTTTGTAACCAGGGGCACGTTTCTGGATCCATGCTCCCGCGGCAGGAACCCTGGGCTGCAGGTGTGAGCCTGGCACAGGGTGTTCCCTGCCGTGGCTCTAATCAGCTGGTGAGCTGTTTTTCTTGGAAGAGCAGGTAAATCTCTTGCTTACTTCATCAGCTTTATCCTCTTCTGCTGCCTGACTTGAGTCCTTCAACGTGACAAAAGACTTTATGATGTGAAATCGGTCTTTCTCTCTCGACTACACGTACCCCGGTTGTCCTCCCTCTCGCTTGTATCCTGCGTTTGGGGAGCAGGGGCCAAGCGTCACAACCCAGACACACCAAGTGCCTTGAACCCTAAATACGGCAACCTCATCTGCTGGGTAAAATGCAGAAAAATTAGCAATAATGCTGCAAAGCTAACCTCTGTGGGCAGCTTTGCCCAGACCTTGCCCTTTTGCCTCAGAATAGATCCCATATATCTGCTATAAATGCAGCTGAAGACAGTCTATTCCCTTTCCCTTTCCTGAAAATACTTGTCTTTTCAGTACGTCCTTCTCCTGCCGTCTGAATTGGATTTAATTTGCTTGCCTAGTGGCACTTTGAAGCCCCTAATGAACAGAAGGTCCCATCCCTTAGTGCCAGTCATACAAAATTGGTTTTGTGGGCATACAAATGCTTAAATGATAAGACTGAACTGGCAGGACATGATGGCTTTGCAATGACTTGCAGACTCCTTTAATTAAGGTGAACATGTTTAGCTGGAAAAAAGCACAGTCCATGAAAGTATGCTGAGCATGTTGATTTAATTGGCAATTACTGAATTTAAAGTAAGCATTCAAGTGTAGCCAAACCCCTTGTAAGACAAAGTCTTAGCCCAAAGTCCTCCGAGGCAAGCACCAAGAAAATGAGGCAGAGAAAGATGAAATCCCTTGCCCAAGGTCATGTGGAAAGATGTGCCAGAGCTGGGAACTGAGCTGATTTTTGCTGGAGCAGGCAGTCCTGTGGCTGTCCATCCTCTACAGCATCCCTCGCATGCATGGAGCTTTCTCCTCTCTCCCCACTGAACCGTGCTGCTCTGGAGCTTGGGGAGACTTTTTTTAACATAATCTTCTCTTGTAAGTTCGCTTTAATGACTTGGTGTGATTCCCTTTCCCCTTTCCAGTGGCCTTGGGAACGTCACCGAGCAGCTGGCAAGAGGCTTGCACTCGATCTGAATCTGGCTTTTGTGCTACCAGCCCAAAATGCTCTCCTGCCATCTTTCCCCTCCAAATGCATCGGTGTCTCAGATCTGGAGCTGCGTCTGTGATGGCCACAAACCAGCATACCAAATCCCAGCCCCCTTAACCTTAGAGGAGCTTTGTGTTTTCATTAGCAGTGGGTGCAGAATTCTAATTACACTCATTAGGGGTGTTTACGCTCCCCTCTATTTTCGAGCATCCTTCTGCATTAAAAATCCCTTACAAAGTGGGCGCCGCGGGCGGGGAGAGCTGACAGTCGCTTCCGTTCCTTGTAACATAATAATCTGCCTCCTCCCTGCAGCGCAGGGACCCGGGTGCAGATGCGATGCCGCAGCACCCAGCGACTTTGGAGGGACAAGGGGTGAGGAGAGAGGCTGTGCACAGCGAGCCGGGACAGCAAGCACCAGCCAAGGATTGACGGAGCTCGTTGGCGCTGGCCAGAAAGCAGCACTTTGTGCATTATATTCAAATACGGATGGGTTTTGCTATAAAAAGGACTCATTTGTGCGTTTTCTTGAGGGTTTGCCACCAGCTCCTCCACGTGGGAGGAAACGCTTCAGTAGGGAGATTTTGGGGAACCCCAGAGCTTTGACGCTGAACCCTTTATTTGCTACAAAGGATCATTTAAATTACGCCGTCCTAGCAGGGAATTATGCAATTTGCAGCCAAGCATCATCCGAAACAGCCAGTGCCTCCCTGAGCTTTGCAAAGGGGGGAAACTGCCCCTTGCAACGGGTGCCTTTTAACCGCAGCGATGGTTTCTAGGACTGCCTTAATGCTTTGCGAAAGTAAACTTCAAGCCTTGCTTATTGTGCCAAGGCATGGGGCAGTGCCTGGCACGGCTGCTCCTCTGCACGCCGCCAGCTGCACCCATCGCGCTTTTGACCTTCCCCGCCGAGCTTCCATTGAGAAAAAGTAGAGAAATTAGTTAATCCAGCACCATTTAAACTTGTTTTCTTGCGCCTCCCAACAGTAATAAGTCGTGGTGGAGCTTTTTGTTTTTTGAAGCTTTGATACCTGCTGCTTTGCACTGTAGATACGTGTTGCAGAGGAGTGGGCTTATGCAGGGATGGGGATGGTGGAAAAGGCTCTCACAGCGCAGCTCCTGCAGTGAGCTACCTGGGACCTAGCAGAGCAAGGGGGTTGTGTGCAAAGTGCTGACCTGCAGCGCCCGATGGTGCTGTGCGTGTGAAAACTGGCTGGAAGCCCGGTGGGCAGGCAAGGAGGGAGAAGGGGCTTTGGGCAGGGACAAAGGGACTTCCAGCCTGGCAAGGAGGCATGCCAGGGAAAGGGGCCAGAAATCCAGGGAACGAGGCCAGGGCAGGGTTATTATAATTCCTCGGAGGGTTGATTTGCCAGCTACTAAAGCAAAAGAAAGCAGCACCCTGAAATGGAGACTAGCTATTTTGCAGTAATTAGCTGTCGCTGCCCACTGCCACCTTTGGAGGGGAGCCGAGGGCGAGCTGAGGGGCAGGGGAGGCGAGCGCCAGCCTTGCTTTGGGGTGGGCTGCTTGCACCCTGGCTGATGCATTGTTGATGTCCACCAGACCCTCGGTGCCGTGAGGCTCGATGCACTCATCGTTCAGAGAGGAGGAGGTTGTTGCTGTTCTCCCAAGTGACGAGCTGCTGTGGCATGCTGCATGACATGATTTTAGGTCCCTGTGGGTCTACAGAGGTACGATAGCCAGTTATGGGGTCCTCAAATTAATAAATCAGACCCTGCTTGGTGAGGCCATGGGCATCATAGTGTGGAAAGGGACACTGCTCCCTGCCAACCTGGAGGGCTACCTGGAAAGGTCCAGTCCTCTCCAAAGCCCTTAAAACCTCCGGGAAGTGAGGAGTTAAACATGTGCATTACTACTAGTGCCTGTACCGAGCACATGGCGTATTTATGTATGTGCCACTTATGTTTTTACATGATGACAGTACACAGAGCACGTGGAGGAAGGTGTACATGCTTTGCAGATATCTGCTGGGATGCCGGCGCGGTGCTGTGGGAGAGGGAAGCGTGGGACAAGTCAGTTGATGGGGGTGGGAGGATGATGGCAGGAGTCTCTTCTTTTTACAGAAAGTGAAAAATCGATCCTTGACCTTTAAAGGAGTTTATGAATTCCTGGCTTAGGGATCGATGCGCATTGATTTTTTTGTGTGCCTGCGTGGGCTCGCCATGTACACTATCAGGTGATGAAAGCTGAGTTTTGCTGAGTCTAGAGCAGGCAGAAGCAGGTGTTGTCTCTGCCGAGCTGCCAGGAGTGAAAACATTATTTTTCCTCCTTTTTCCCTGCTTTTTTCTACGTGGCAGCCATGAGTCTGGAGGTCGAGGTCACGTGGAGATACTGCGTTTGGTGTTTGGGTGACATAGCACCTCCCTGCCTCCTGCCCTGTCGTGCAGAAGCTCTCCATCACCCTGCAGAGCATCCGACTGAACGCTCCTGTCGCCTCCTGTGCCTCCCAAACCTGCCCGGGGGTGTTGCAGACTGTCTCGCCTCATTATTGAAAGGGTCTGCAAGAGGAGGAGGCTGCTGGCTTGTCTTGGGGACAGCATCACCGTCCATATTCCGGAATCGTTGGGGATGGGGCCATGCCTGCTTGCTTGGGGGGTGATTTTTGGCAGCACGCAGGCATGGCTGTGCTGTGATGGAGGAGAGGACAAAAAGCTGGACCTGTGGGTACATTGACATGGCAGAGACTTGGTGGCAGTCAGGGTTGTCACTCTTGCGTTAATCCTTGGGTGAAGTGCCCAAGCCCAGCCCTAGCAGAGGAGGTGCTGGTGGGAACCCAAATTCTGGTGATGACTGCTTGGGTAGCAGCAAGCAAAGCTTTCCTATTTCTACTCCAATAAAATAGCAGTTTTCTCAAAGACTGCAGACTCAGCCGGCACAGGAGTTAGCTTAATGAATTAAAACTCTGTGTGGCTTGACCTCGGAGGTGTGACGTTCCTCCTTGTGAATGAGGATCTCAGGGAGGAGATGTGCTGGCAGCCCATTTCCCGACCTGCTCCCACGAGACGTGTGAGCAGAAGCAAGGCCCTCCTGTGCACATTTCTATATATATTTGGTGTATATTCATGTCCGCCCACTGATCTCCCGAGATGAAGCCGTGCGAGCTGACAGCTGCAGAGGAGCCAGGAGGTGCTGGGGGTGGGATGGGAACAGAAGGCTCTGAAGCCTGCTCAGCTGCTACGGGCTGGGGAGGGGAGCAAGGCAACAGAAAAGCTGACGTGTCTCAACTCACAAATGTTGAGGAAGGCATGGCACGAAATATCGGCACCCAACAGGACAGGCCTGAGTCAAGTCTCCAGTGCAGCGTAAGGATAATTGCCGTTTTCTGCAGCAAGCCCCAATTCCTAACGGCCCAAAAGCACCAGCTGATATTTAAGGGCACTAGGCTGGCGTTTGGCATAGCTGGGTTTGAAGAGCTCCATCTCCATCCCGTGAACTGTGGGAAAATCGGGTTATGAGGCTTGCTTTTGTAATGGGGAAACTGAGGCATGGAGAAAGAAGTAACCTGTGGAGACTGCAGCAGAGCCAGGAAGCAATTTCACGTTCATCTCAAGTCATTTTTCAGAAGATCCATCTTTTCCCCTTGCAACACCTCTCCCTTGGGGTGTTTTCCGAATCTTTGATGTTCACTGAAATTCGGCAGGGAGCACACTTGCCTCTGCTGTCACAAAATCTACCTTTATTAATTAACGGGGTGCCGGCAATGTCCTGCAATGTTGTAGCATTGCTTGATTTTAGATGTCTTTTATACCTAAGGTGGATCCATAGTGAAATGCAGAAGCTCCCCAGCCTCATCTCTGACTGTTTTCCTCTACTGTGGCGAGTATGACAAGGGGAAGATGCTTTCCTGTCTTCTGGTGGTTTTCTCACCGCATCCATGGATGCTGGCTAATGCACGCCCCAGAACCTGGTGTTGGCAGCGTGGTGCCAGATCTTGTCTTGCAAAAAACCTGCTGACTCCCCTGAATCCTAGAGCTGCCAGGCCTGATGGGATGGGAAAGGGGTGGAAGGAGTGAGTGGATCAGGAGATGGGCAGTGGGTCCTGCTGGCACCGGGGGGTTTATTCCCCACCCCAGGACCCTGCTGGTGTCTCCCTTCGTTGGTGATGCCTGGGCAGGGTTTGGGGGTCCATAGGGTGGGAGCTGTGAAGGAAAACAACCTGCCTGGTCGGCGGGGATTCTGACGCCACTTTATTTAATCTGACAATTTCTCCATCCTCTCCTACTGTCTCTTCTAATGTATTCGTATTTGTTTGATCTCCTACAAACTTCCCCTCTCTGATCTTCTGATGAAATAATAAATCTGGGGCCCTTGAAGACACTTCACGGCAGGAGAGTCTAAACGAAAACCCTTTTAAGCATTTAGACTTTTTTAATGTGACAATCCCCTCCTGCAAGGGTACCGTATATACTGGATTGCTCATGGCTGCTCCCCGTGAATTGCAGGGCCATAAAACCTTGTTATTTCCAAGGTTGGATCTGCTCCCCTGTCTGTGGAAACAAAAGGACGTGGAATATCCTCCTGCCACATGGCTTAACAGCTGATGAGCAGATGCGGAGGATGCTCGTACTTACCTTTGGAAAGATGCACACCTGTATCATGGACATGATAGGTGTAAGGCAGACTTGCTGTATGTAAGTGTGATGGGAAGGAAAGAGGAGTTTGAGGCAAGGTTTTGCTTAGTTTTACTCCTTAAAATGCTTTAAAAGATTTATCAAAAAACCCAACACCAGCAACAAAAGGGGTGAGGATGTTTTTTCTGATACCTGGCTGGTGAATGAAAGGAATAGGGGTAATTATGGGCAGCTCTACTCATAAATGGTGATGATAACCTTTGTACAAGCTGTGGTCTGATCTGTTTGCAGTCCTTGCTACTCTAGTTGTAAGGCAGGAATTAATTAAACCCAACAGTTTAGGACCTGCAGACAAGTGGGATCCATGTCCTGAGTTTTACCAGGAACTCCTTAATGGCATAAAAGCTCTCGGAATACCCACAGATGACACCAAAATCTCCTTTATTCAACTTGACACATTACAAAGTGCCTGAGTATAACCTGATCAGGCTGACGCAGCTGCCGAGCACTCGTTGTCCTGCCGCAGGGCTCCCTCCTGCCCACGGTGTGATGACGAGCACCTCTGCCCTGGAAGAAAATGGAATTTCGATGGTGCTGTTAGAGGCGGCTCCGCGCTGCTCCGCTGGGGCTGCCAGGCCCGGGATCGTTAGAGCCACAGAGCAGCGACCCCAGCTTGAGCATTTGCCAGCACTTGGGCGCGGATGCTCTGCAAAGCCTCCTCTGAGCCCCCTTGCGCTGAGCCTGCAATGATTTGTGGGTCTTTGCAACTTTCCCGCAAAAGCTGAGCTTTTCCCTTCCAGCTGTTCCTACAGGCACAGCCTGGGAATGGCTCTCCTTTGGTTTAATATTAACATTTCAGGAGTGTCGGGCCACGCTGCCCTCGCAGCTCTCTCCTTATGTCAACTCTGAGAAGCAAAGCAGCCATCCCCCTTGCTATTGCAAAAGGCAGATGCTGCATTGTGTCTTGCACAGCCAGGCACTGCTGCAAAACCCGCTGAAAGCTGGAAAACGCAGTGCCATCGTGTGGCTTTGCTCCTGGTACCTGCTTGCAAGGCAGGGACAGAGGCTTGCTGTCCCCACGCAGCTCTGCAGAGCCGGCCCTGGGATGTATATCCCTGTCTCTTATTTCTTTACAGTGTGTAATGATGTTTTTGTCTGTTTAGTGGTTTTGGCTGCTGCTGCTCTTCATTGCATTGGATCCCTCAATCTGCAGCATCTGATTACATCAGTGTCCAGCAGCCCTCTAATCGCGTTTGCTGGCGTTTTGGTTTCATGGAGTAGGAGGGCAGGTTTGGGGAAACCAGCAGCAAAAGAACATCTCATGCTGGGAAACGAAGCTGCTCTGATCCGGGTTGTGCATTTTCGGCAGGGCAGAGCCACGTTTAGGAAGTCTCTGGAGGTTGAAGCTTTGTGCGATGGCAGCCCATGGGAGGTCCTGGGTTTGTGATGCTCCAGTACTGCGGGGTTTGGAGCTGCTGGGTCCTGGGAGGCTGGTAGACGTCCAGAGCCCATCCTAGCTCAGAAATAGCTAGAGTTCACCATGCACGCAGCTAGTACCGTTGGGTAAGTGACCCGCCAGGTCCACACGCAGAAGCCATACTCACAAATGCCTTCAGCTGTACATGCAATGCCCTGCACAATGATAACGTGCTGCAGAGGTGTCCACAAAGCCCTCCGAGCTGCAGGGAAAGGTCCTGCTGCCCTCTCTGCTGGAAAGGGAGGGGAGTAGCTCCATCAGTCCTGGTGACAGGGTCATACAGACAGAAATGCCACCAAATGGTTTTGGGAATTCTGTCTCGTGCCAGGTCTAGACCCTGAGCCGCACAGGGCTCGTGCGAGCCTCTGTGAGCCCCTGCAAGGGGCCACCCTCTTGCTGCGGAGAGTGGCACAGCCCAGAAGTCCATAAAAATTGCAAATCCTTCACTTCTAGCCAAGGGCAGGGATCTTCCCCTCCTCCTGCCTTGGGGTAGAGATGATAATTCCCTTCCTTGCGTGCTAATGGATGTCGCTAAGTGCTTTGCAGACGCATGCGTGGCTGCAGAAGTGCCTAGCGCTCTCATGATTCACATCCCAGTGGCACTGCAAAACTTCGGTCAAGAGCAAGACCAATACTTTGTGCAGGATTTCATACACGGGCTGGCGGCAGCTCTGCATAGAGAAAAAGGAGGCAGCAATGGAGACGGAGAAAATGCCTGTCCCAAGGTCACTGAAGGAGAGACTAGTCCAGGTGTTTTATTTCCAGGACCAACAGCCTTTTTATCTTCATAGTTCTCTTGGGTTTGGGAATATTTTTTTTTGTTTCCCTTTTCCAGTGTTGGCACGTGCTGTTTCGATCCCATCCATTGCAAGTGTTCGGGCAGTCAAACACCCGGACTGGCTAAACATCCTTAAGTGATTTTAAAACGAGGGCAAAAACACAAGCTAGGAAGAAAATAATGAAGTTTGTGGCTCTGAATCTTAAGCAGTCGCTTTGGGGCTGTGTAGTACATGGATGAACTCACCCCTCTGCAAAGCTTGCCAGCCAATTGGCGGTTCCCTCAAGCCAAGCTGCTTTATAATTAAGTGATAATTGTTTTTGCTGGGGAGCACACAAGAAAGATAAACAGCTTGAGGAATCAATAAGCATCAAGGTCATAGGCTGAGTTATTTACTGAATCATCTGCAATTTATCTCCCAACTTTTCTGTGCAAAAGAAAACAGTGACTATTTCACAGAGGGTTTAATAGTACCGGGGTGAGCATTGTTACTTTAAAACAAAACAAAACGCTGCAGATTTGGTGGCTTCATTTGAAAAACCATCAGAATGAACCCAGGAAGGTTTGGAGGCGAACTGCCAAGGTGCGATAGAGTTATCCACACACATGCATGCACACATCCACACGTGCACTTGCTCTCTTACATTGTTTTAACCAAATCGATGTAAAGCCCTGCCTAGACACTTACTTCTCATTAGCCTGAATTTGTCCTTAATTGACGTAGACCAAACTGCGGTGAACTTGCTTTAAACCGAGCTGTGAGAAGCCCCTCACATCCATGGATTTGAATCGCTTTGAAGCTGAACTCTTGCTCGGCGGAGGCCAGTTTGCAGCATCAGGCAGTCGATGAGCACGACAGAGGGCTGGAGGGAGCAGGACCTGCAGCGATCGAAAGCAACGGGTCCCTGTTTGCTGGCGGCAGCGGAAAGTGGCCTCTCTGTGCAAGGCTCTGTGGTGGTCCCAGCCTCGCTCTTGCCCTGGTCCAGTTGCAAAGGGGTGGCTAGATGCATGCTGCCCTAAACTGAGAGGCTGCTCCTGCCAGTTAGCTAATGCATCGATGCCTGTAAGTGACAGGTTTGTTGTCTCATCCTTCGTGGTGTCTCCTGAAGGCGTTGCAGGAGACCCCTCCATGTGGTCTCCGATCCCTGAAATAACCATTACGGAGAGCTTTCCACTGGCAGACCTCAAATCTGTTTATTATCCCTATTTTACTTCTGAGCGGGCAGAAAGGACCCAATGGGGGATTTACCTTGTTCAAGGTTGTGTGCTGAGCCAGCAGCAGGGCGGGGACCCCACCTCCCAGCCTCGTACAATACCCCACGGGCAGCACCGTCCCCTTGCACTGTGCACTAAGGGGGATGTTTAATTTATACAGCCTCAAGTAAAGTGCAGGAAAGACTTTTCCCTGGTAGAGACATGCATTATCCTCATTACCTTCTGTGAAATCCAAGTAAGTGAACTGCAGAACTGATAAATGAGTAAATAGACCAGATATAGGACCCACGTTTCCAGCGCTTGGGTGCCTTGAGTGCTCCGGGTGGGAGAACATGTCTATTTAAAATATTTACGCTTTGCTGAGGGTTCGGAAGAAGGCGTTGCATGCCGCTTTGCCCACAGCAGCACCGCACTGCCGTCTGGCCCCAGAGCAGATTAATAAGATCAAAATCAATCTGGCAGCTCGCTTGCTGGCGTGGGAAGGCTTTTGCCAGCCCCGTGGCTGCGAGCAGCTCTCCTGCCACGGTAATCTCTTCGTGCCGGATTCCACCTCCCTGCATCTTGCTGTATTGATTAAGTAATCATAGGAATCATAAAAACATTTAGGTTGGAAAAGACCTTTAAGATCATTGAGTCCAACGGTTAACCCAGCGCTGCCAAGTCCACCACAAACCATGTCCCTGAGCACCACAGCTACACGTCTTTAAATCCCTCCGGGGATGGTGACTCCACCGCCTCCCTGGGCAGCCTGTTCCAGTGCTTGGCCACCCTTTTGAGGAAGAACTTTTTCCTAATGTCCAATCTAAACCTCCCCTGGTGCAACTTGAGGATGCTACCTCTTGTCCTGTCGCTTGTTACTTGGAAGAAGAAATGGACCCCACGAACCTCCTTTTCTCCAGGCTAAACACTCCCAGTTCCCTCAGCCGCTCATCATCACAAATCTGGTGCTGCAGACCCTTCCCCAGCTCCATTGTCCTTGTCCGGACACGCTCCAGCATCTCAGTGTCTTGCAGTGAGGGGCCCAAACCTGCACACAGGGTTCGAGGTGCAGCCCCACCAGTGCCGAGCACAGGGGGATGATCCCCGCGCTGGTCCTGCTGGCCACACCATTTTGGCCACAAGCCAGGATGCTGTTGGCCTTCTTGGCCACCTGGGCATGTTGCTGGCTCACGTTCAGCTGGCCATCAGGCAGCCCCCCCAGGTCCTTTCCCACCGGGCAGCTTCCCAGCCCCCTGCCCCCAGCCTGTAGCGCTGCCTGGGGCTGGTGTGATCCACGGGCAGGACGTGATGTCACTGCTAGGCTTGTTTGAGATAAAGCAGCTTTGTGGTCGGCAAAGGGCTGGGTCCGTGCAGGCACTCTGGCACTCGTTGTGGCAGGGGGTTCTGGAAGAGCTTGAGCCCAACCTGCTTCTCTCTGATCACTGAGCTTTGGGCTGCTGCCGGGCCGTGCTCTGTGTCTTCTCCTTCGTGTGGGCTCCCTGCAGTGCCCTTGGAGACACATTGCTGGACTCTCTAAACCCTATGGCTTTTAGCATCCTTAACCTCTTGCTGGCTTTCCTAGTCCTTCCTCTTGTTCTCCATAAGAACATCCCTCCGCTTTCTCAGTCCCCTGCTTTGTAACAGCCTGATGATCTCCATCACTTTGCTCCCTCTCCAACCGGCAGCGTTTGATAGTCTCCCCTATGTGGCTGCCAAAGCATCCTCCTATTTCTGTTCTCTTTTACCGTGAGCAAAAGCGTCGGAGCAGGTAGTTGGAGCCTGCCGTGCTCGTTTCCCTGTGGCATTGGAGCTGAATTTAAGCAAAGGATGGAGAGTAGCCGGCTTAGTGAGCTACCGGGTCCCCAGTGCTTGGAGATGGAAGTGGTACGAGCTGGTGCATTAGCAGGGATTATACAGCCCGTAGAGGTGTCGCTACCTGCTGTCCAGTCCTCTGCCGCCAGCCTGGACAGTAGAGTAGATTTCTGGCACCAGCTCCGTACATCTCTACTAGCTGCCACGTGTAGTAATGTTTCAGATGAGGTCTGTGTTCCCCCCGGACTTAGGGGAACGATATTTCAGTTTTTCCCATAGTCTGCCTGGTTAAGTCTTTCGAGATGCTTCCCATGCTGTGGAGTTCACGGGTTCAAGTAGCCGTCAGCGTGGTGTTATGTGGTTATCTCCACTGGGAGAAGGTAGGGCTGCTTGACCCAAAGGTCCCTTCCCAGTCCCCCGTACAATTCTCCTTTGTTCAGCTCTTTACTCCAGCCTAAACCCAGTGATAAACCAGCCTAAAGCCCATGCCGCAGCCCCCTTCCCTGCGCATCTGTGCTTTGTGCCACCAGATGCTTTCCAAGTGCCGCGCCTGTTATCTTGGGTTCCTTTATCTAATGAATTTATCATATCAAGGAAGCAATTCACACACCTCCTTCACTCTCGGCAAAGGCTGGAGTGCATTACCCATCATGCTAGCATCCAAAATTACAACTTGGCGTAGATCAATCCTGGCTTTTGAAATCCATTTAAATGGATGTAGCGATCCCCAGCAAGTGAGACTTGAGAGAAGAGATGCTGTGTTAATCTGTAATGAAACAAGAACTAACCCTGAAGGGAAAGACAAACGAGGGTGAATGGGGCTCTTGTTGGAATGAGCATTTCCCGTGATGTTCTCATTCTCTTTCCATTTTTGCTATATACCCTCTATTTTTCTCTATCCTTTCTTTCTATGCATTGCCTTTTTCCTTCGGAGATGCTCTATATAATGATCCCATCACTTGAGTTTTACCGAACAGAAACGAGCTCGCTCTTTTATTTCATTTGCTCACGACCCTAAGAAATTTTAAATGGAGATGGTGTTAGTGAAAAGCAAGCTGTAAGCGTGAAGATGACAACCTTATATTATATTTATAAAGTCTGCCTTTAGATGAGTTTGAAAATACTTTCTGTACTTCAGGAAGGAAACTTTTGAAATTACTCTCCCACATTACAATTAATTTAATTTCTTAAAGTTGAAGTGTTTTGCAGAGTCAAAAAGTGCTTCCATTTGCTGTATCTCTGTGTCATAAACTTCCCTGCTTTCTAACACAAATTAAATGGTTTTGAAGCTCGAGACCGAAATTTTCAAAAATGCCTAAAGCACTTTGATTAGAGCTGGTTGAAAAAATTTTCTAATGAATCAGTTTTCAAAATGAAACCACAGATTCACCGAAATCAAATCATTTCATGGGGCCATCACCATTTTCTCATTTAAAATTTCATCAAAATGTTTTATTTCAATGAAGCCAAATCCCCTTGGTTCAGTGGATCATTGTGTGTGCAGGCTATGCTGCAATTCGTAGATGGAAACGGTATTACAGGAGGAAAACAAAGCTTTGATGAGATTGTTGATATTGCTGAGGTCAACTTTTTTTTTTTTTTTAATTGTTTTGGGGAGGTGGGAAACTTGATTTGGGTGGTTCATGAAGAAAACGATGCGGGTTGGAATTTCCTAAGGACAAAAAGGTGGTGTTTGCTCCAGCTGTGGTCTGGGTGCCTATTTCTACCGAGGTTTCTCCTGTCCCCATCCACCCAACCTCCCCTGTCAGAGAAGCTCAGCTGTCGCCGCAGCTCATAAATCAAAATTTTGTCTGCAGTGTAGCTGGGACAAGATTGCTTTGAAGATTAATTCCTTTGAAAGATTAGGGCTGAGGGCAGGATTAGGACCTTTCTCACCCCTTGAAATGGCAGCGGCGTTGTGAAATGTCTGGAGGTCTGAAGGAAATGGCAGGGCCGGGTGGTTGCGGACGTGGCTGTGTCTGGGAGGGGGGGGGTGGCTCGCCTGGAGCGGTGAGCAGTGGGTCTCCAGCGAGCAGAGGTTGTGTTGCGTGGTGGGTCACCGTAAGCCATGCATGCATCTCCAGCATCCTGGTCTCCATCTGCTCTTGAGCAACACGTTTCCACTGGAAATTTGGGAATTGCATCCTGGAGGCTGTGCTTCCCCAAATCCCGTCCCCATCCTGACGGGGCTTGCACTTCTCAGCACAGTCATGTACATCCCTGCGGTGCTTCTCCAAGTCTCTGCTGTGCTTTGGTTGAACAGCTGTAGTGCCATCGGTTGTGCACCACAATCTCTCCATAGGCCACAGCAATTGCTAATTCTCTTGAAAGGTAGAATATTGCCTTCTGGGGTACGGTCTGCGTGACGGGACTCCATCTGAGGTCAAACCCTCCTGTGCTAGTGGTTGGAAAAATGAAGGAAACATTTATGTCTTGAGGAATTTGTCCAGTAGGTGAGCAAAGCACGGAGGGAGGAGTGGAAGGTGTTGCAACTCTGGAACGAATGCCACAAAACATCACTAGGCTGACTTGGACAGAAGCCACCACCCCAATAAAAGATTTTCCCATTTTTTTCAGAGCTCAGCCTGGCTGCCAATCCGTCACTTTTTGCAAGACCCCGTTTCATGCCCATGCCATTGGTGCTGACTGGTTTTCCCCCTTTCTGCGCGATGCGGGGTTGGCAGAGTTGGGGTGAAAGCCCCATTCCTGAGGTCCTTCCCTGTGGATCCTGACACCCCTGTGCTGCAAAATCCCATGCGTGCGCTGGGCTGGCTGGCCAGGAGGCTTTTCAATTTCCCGGCGCTGGCAGGTGCAGTGGGAAGGTTGGGATTTAGGGTTTGGCCCAGCCATTTCTCCTGCCTGCTTGCCAATTAATCCCCTGCCGAGTAAATACATTCCCTATGTTTTATCATCCCGCAAAGAGTCTTAAAGACAAACAGAAAAGCAAGAAGGAAACAAAACAAGCTACCCACCAATAAATTAAATGCACCAAGGAAAATGCAGAAAAGACCAAGCAAACCCCAAGCAGCCCCTTCCTCTGAGTTAATTAATTGGAGCCCTGTTTGAGAACAAGCACCCTCTTAAATCCCCCATTGCTGAATGCAATTTTCTCAGTACAATCTCTCAGTGTCCCTGACGGACAGGAGCCCAATCACTTCTCGACAGACGGCGAGCGCTGCTGCAGCGCCGGAGTGAAAATAATAGATTTTTAACACTACTGCAAGGCTTGTAAATACCCAGCGAGAAAAAACACCCCCCCCTGCCAGTGGCTACCTCCCTGTCCCTCCGAGGAGGCCACCACTGCGAGGAGATGTGGTTGGGCTTCAGCTGGTGTTGCCTACAACAGGGGACGTGGCGGTGATTGTCTTCTCCCACCGGTGTTTGCCGTGGACGTGGGAATCTGCAAGCGGCTGGGCTGCGGGATGCAGTGGGTTATTTTTGGTAGAGGCAAGGCCCACGCTGCTGCCCCCTGCCCATCCCTGGGGGTGGGGGGCAGCATCGTGGGGGGTGCAGCCACCATGGGAAGAGGCTAGGAAGGAGGAAGGCTGGATGGGAGTTGCGTATGTGCAAGCAAATGGCCGGAGTGAAACTCGGGATGGGTTTCGTGTCGCTCCAAGCGGCTTTTCGCTGTTAAATTGCCGGCTGTGTCCTTGACTATGAACCAGCCCTGAAGATTTTGGTGGCTGCCTATGCGGCGCTGGCCAGCTGGCATGGGTCGTGGAGGTCAGCACTATTAAAGGCCTAATTCTCGGGCACAAGGCTAACGACTTAACTATGTTTATAATATCAGCGAGAACCCATGTCAAATCCATTGTTACATGATGTGACCAAATCCATTACTGCACACATGGAAATCAATTACTGCACATTAGGGAACATTTAACACTTGAGCCTTTTCCGCCGCGTTGTTTGCACGGCGTGGCTGGAGGAATCGTTATCTGCCACTCTGGAAATGGATTTTCTTTTTTTTTTTTTTAATGTCTGTAACAAATGTGCACAGGTACGGAGCAAAACATGCGTGCAAAAGCTCTTGGTTAATGCAAGGGGCTGAAGCAGAGTGGGACGGGGGTGATGGGCGGTGCACGAGCCAGCGTTACTGCCGACAGCGCTTACCCCAAATGAGTAGGAATAAATATTTTCCTCTGCCATGTTCACACATACCCCTCTATCTGATGTTTCTGTCTCTCGGAGCCACCTCTCCCACACAGGCAGCAGACATCCCTGAGCTCATTGGCCCACACTTCTGTATTTCTTTTATCTTTTCTGTGTATTTAAGCAAAAACACCAACAACCCGACAAGCAGACAACCTGCATGTCCATGCTGGTGTCGCAAAGGATCCAGCAAGAACATGGTGTGTTGGGAGCTGGGGGAGAGCCCGTGCTTGCTGATGCTCGGGGAGCTTTGGCTTCACCTTCCTCCTCAAACACACTCTCCTCCTGATGTTTGCAAGGGCTGAGAAGGGATTTGAGGACACGGATAGACCAAAGCAATGCGTAACAGCGGGAAGGGAGAATCCTCTTCCTGCGTAATGGGATTGAACGGCGCTCTGTCCCACCCTGGAGCATCCCTTCCCATCTCAGCGAGGCAGGGGGGACTGGAGTGATGCATCTCTCCTTTTGCAGCAGCCCTGTGCACCCCTCGCCCTCCCCCCTCTTCCAAATACCCAGCCCCGCATCAGTTTTTTCCTTTCTACACCTGCTTGCACGTCCCACCTTGCCCCCAGCGCTAACGCGCTCGCCTGGCAGGCGCTCAGCACCTTTCTTCTCCTGCGCACACCCTCGCACAGGCACAGAGATGGAGGAAATGGATGAAGGTTAATTTTTTTGGTCCCTCTCATAATGACTCATCCATAACGATTTCTATTGTTTATATTTCCTTGTGTGACAGAAACAATTTACTGCATTCCTGCAAAGCCTATTTTCTCTGCATGATCTGCTTGTGTGGAGGTTTGGGGAAGTAATTTACAGATATTTTGCCTCAAAATAGCTTACAAAGACAAAAGAGTCCTGTTGACACCAAGGTGCGCTCCTTGTGAGCTAGGGAAACAGGATGAAACAGCTTAAAAATAAAAACACTTGCTGATAGACACTCAAAGTCAAATTCTACATCACACGCCACGGTCAAAAGCTCTTTTTGCCAGTGGGGACTCGGGGAAGCACAGGGCTTCTCCGAGGATCGCTTTCGATTCGGGCTTGGGTTGTGGGAGACATAAATCGGCAGGAGCTTCGGTGGGGGTTTGGGATGCTCCTTATGGATCTGGCCCTGTATATTCTGCTATAGGGGAAAGGCAGCCACAGGGCTGCCGTGGGCCGTGAGGGCACAGTGCTCCCCAGCCGCCGCTGGCTATGATTTTGGTGCCTCTTGCTGTAGGATCGGGCTCTGAAGCCCAGGAGGAAGCAGGGGGTGGTGAAGTGATGTGTTTTGGCAGAGCCCAGGTTTTCTTTCTGTGTTGGTGCCCACCGGCCCCGCCGTGACCTGCCCGCCTAGCCAAGCTGCTGCCTACGCTTGCAGCTCTCTCCCTGCTCCGTGAGCAATAAGCTCTGAGATAATGACTATGCAAGGTAATTTGCTCAGGGAAATGCTTCTGCTAATGTGCTCGATGCTCTGTGATGGATAGCTTGGTTATTTCTTGGGTGTCCACTGCTCCCGGACCTAATCCCCCCTCCCTGCTTGTTCCCATTGCCCCATGAGCTCAGCATCTCCTGCGCCTAGCAGGGCACGGGAACCACCTGTGGCTGATTCAAATGGAAGCAGCAGGGGGGCATTTCATGTTTGCTTCTCCATCTGCTCATGCACTTGGCCTTGAATTTAGTTAGCGGGCACGGTGGCAGAAAGGTGAGCGTTGCCATCCGCTCGGAAAGCAGGCAGGGTTTTACCTTCTCCTGCAGGCGCTGCTGTAGATAACACACACACACACACACACACACACACACGGGCTGGGAGCAAAGGCCACTGTCACTGTCACACCAGAAGCTGCCCCGGGGGTGGAGGCAGGTCACGGGGGTTATATTAGGGAGGGCAAGAGGAGGGGGAAAGGTTTCTGTGCCAAAATGCTGGCCTGCACTGACGGGCACGGCTGGAGTCAAAGGGGTGCGGTACACACGATGCATTGGAAACCTGGGAGCAGGAGCCTTAAGAGCATCTGGTGTGAGCCTGTGCTGGATGAACTGGAGATGGGGGAAGCAGAAAAAGATACCAACTGGCCTAAAGGTTGTGCCTTGTGCTCGGACCGAATCCTGTCTGGGTGCTGCAACTGGCCTGTCAGTGGTACCCGTCTCCTAATCGTTTGGGATTTACTGGGAACTCTTAGTTGCCTTTTTCCTTTCCCTTATTTCCATGCTCTGTTGATTTTGGGGGAAAGAAAATGCTAGTTTTGTGACTGACCTAGCGCTGTGAAGCCTAAACTGACCAGAAATTTCTCAAGACGTGCTGCTCTAACACATGATGCTCTTAGAAGAATCGCAAGCTAATTGCCAGTGTCAAGGTCAGGAAAAGCAGTGGCTGTGGCTCTACGTGCCACTGAAAATGATCCACCACTCCTCAGCCTAAACTGGGAGCACGTTTTGGAGGTAGAGGGGAATGGGGCGGCGTGTCAGAAGGTGGTAGGGGCTGCCACAGCCCCGCTGCATCCCGCAGGGCTCCGCATCAAACACCATGTCTGGAGGTGGATGGAAAGCAAAGTTTGCCTCTTGCTTGGACCCCCCATATTTTTGCAGAGGCTGTTGGTGTTGTGCTGCAAAAAAATAGGGTGGATGAAGGTGACGGTAGAGCTGTGACACTCGAGGGAAGTGCTTGTGCTCCCGGCACCGCTTTCTCTGCACCCTGGGGAGCTCGAGCCAGGGACTTGAACGTGGTACCTGCGTCCTTCCAGCATCTGAGTGCCCCTTGCTGTCCCCTCGAGGGCAGCAGGGTGATGCTGGGGTGTTGGAGCGGGTCAGGGGAGTTGCCGATCCGGCTGTGGGGAAAGGCAAGCGCTTGTTTGCCGGCTCAGGTCAGCCGGTAACGCCGGCGGCAGCAAACACTGCCTCTTTATCCTCCTCCTGCCCTGCAAACATAAGCCCTCTTGTTGCTACGCATCGTGCTCGCAGCAAAGCCCGAGGAGCGGGTTCCAGGGCTGCTGCAGGCTCGGGCCAAAGGCTATCGTTAACCCAGCTGTCAACGGGCCCTTTGTGTGGGGAGCAAAGGCAGATGGCTGCGACGTGAAGCCTGTTCCCTCCGTGTGCTATGGGTGACCAGCTACGATGCGACTTTGTCACAGCGGTCCCTGATGCAGCGTAGGGTCTGGAGGGGCTTGGGTGCACCGAGTGCCTGCAGCCCTGGTTGTTGGTGCTGAACGAAGCCAGCAAGAGCAAGAAGTGGTGTCGCCATTCTCCATCTCCTCCCAATGCCACATTTCTCCTGCTGCTCGCTTGCCCGGCTCCCTGCCTCGGGGAGGGCTCAGGGGCTGCTTTTGCAGCTCAGGAGCATCTGTGGATGCTGTCCTCCCTGTCTGAGGGCTGCAGAGCTGGGTTTGATCAGCTCCAGGAGCTTTCCAGGAGATGAGAAAAGGTGGTGCTTCTCCTGAGAGCGATGGAGGAGATCACACCAAGGTTTTAACCCCACCTTGGTGAGGGAAAGGATTGATGGCTAAATGCCAGTCTGCGTGGGGAGGCAACAGGAGAGGGGTATCGGCTGCTGTGGCCGGGCGATAGGACAGCTTCACGCTTTGCCGTGGTCACAGTGGTGATTACAGCCCCGCTCTGCTCACACACCTCTGGTGATTGCAGGTTCTCATCTGCTCTGCTGCATCTCCTGCCCTCTCCGCCGGTGGTGCCCGGGCAGCACGGGTGAGCAGGCGATGGTCTGTACCAGCGCGTGGCAGTGAGCACCATCCCTGTGAAGGCAGGGAGCTGCTGGCAGGAGGCACCGCCAAGATGCACAAGTGGCAGCAGCAACTGCCACCAGATCCAGGCTGAGGTCTGAAAACAAGACCGAGTCAGGCTTGAGGATAATATCTTATGATAATCTCTTTGGTTTTCTGTTTGTTTTTTTTTTTTTTTCCAGACCAGTCAGCCAGCCTTGATAGAAATCTTTCACTTGAAGTTTTAGCTATTGAAAATTTCTCTTTTGAAAATACAAAATAACTTTCCTGGATGCTGAATGTATTTGTTGCAGATGTGGTTCAAGCACATTTTTATTCAGGGCTCTTTTAAAAAATCACACTCAAATCTGGAGGATCTCTTCTTCCTCGAGCCGTCCTGACCCACTGTGAATATTCAGTTTTGTTCCAAATGAGACCAGACTTGGAGCAGATATAAACTTCACCGCTACGCA
This sequence comes from Falco punctatus, assembly GCF_963210335.1. Taxonomy (NCBI): domain Eukaryota; kingdom Metazoa; phylum Chordata; class Aves; order Falconiformes; family Falconidae; genus Falco; species Falco punctatus. The sequence continues at coordinate 4,402,205 of NC_137596.1, forward strand.
GAGGTCTGCTCTTGTGCTCATCCCTTGAAGCATTCAGGGAAGGATTTAAGGGATGTACAGGCTTTTTGCGGGTTTGTTGGCAAAAAGCTGCATTTCTCCCCAATTTAGGCAGCTTTGATGATGTTCTCGGGTGTGCATTTAATCTCCTTTTTTTTCCCTATGCCTTTTGCAACAGAACAAAACCCCGAACTGCCGGTGTGCAGAGCAGGTAGGAGAGATCTTGTGTAACTGAGCCCCAAAAGAGCAGCCTTGGCTGGCGAGGCTTCTTTCCCTGCTAATTTGAAATGAGGTGAGCGATGGCAAATTGAGTTTCAAGGGCAGCAGAGACAACTTGTCAATTTAGCCTCGGCTTCTCTCTGTTGGTGCAATCCTTAGGAGGTGGATCTGAAGCTTGTTTACGGCAGTGGATATAATAGCTGCAATCCCCCAGGTAGATTAAGCAATTTCTTCATTTAGGACTCTCAAAACTCTATGACATTTTGAGGGATTTTTCTTGACCTTGCGAAGGGTGAGCGCTAGCTTCCCCTGCCACCTTCATGACTTTTTCTAATGACTCCCGGGGCGGGGAATAGAGTTTGTCAGGATGGAAATTGCCGTCGGATTGGGTTTGGCAGGGAGATGGGGGTCTGAGCCGTGCTGGATGCAAGGAAGCCTTCCCACCCCCTTCTCCGTCGGGTTTTAACGATTGCATTCCCACCTGGGGATGTGGCTTTTTGAGTGGTGGGTGAGCAGGTCCTGTCCTCTTTGCTTGCCTCAGTTTCCCTGTCTTAAACCACGCTTTGTTTAAAAGAAAAATAACAAAATAAAACCGTTTAGAGATTCACTGGCAACATGTGTTGGGCAAAAGGAAGGAAACATCATTTCTTTTCGCGGTAGCATCCGAAATCAAACAGGTGCTTTGTGAATAGAGGAGCAGCCCCAGTTTTAGCAGTGAAGCCCTTAAAATAAAACAGATGATGAGGCAGTGGCAGTGATGGGGAGAAAAGGCATGAGCCAGCTGCGAAGGCTATTCCCTCAGACGCCGTCTTGGAAAGCCCACAACCTGTGACTTGGATCTAAAGCCCAGGTTTGTATTTGGCGAGCGAAAGGGCTTACCCGATCCCCCCAGGTGCTAAAGCCTGGCCCACGGGGGTGGATCAGCGGCTAAAGCTGGAAGCGGCTGCTGACGTACTCATTTCTTGCAAGGTCTGCATGCTGTCAAGGGCCGGAGCGTGGTTGCAATGTGAGCTGTAGGTAGCGTTGTCTTAGCTCCTCCTGGGCAAAGAGGCAGCTGGGAACTGCTGGGGGGGTTTGCGGGGGCGGGCAGTGGAGCCAAGAGATGCAGAAACCTCAGCAGCGCTTGAGCAGGTGATGCACCTACCTGCTGCAGGTTTCAGTGGGGAACAGGCACCTCTGGCTGGTGCACGTGAGGATGCCACCAGGCAGCTGATCTACATCTTTAGGTACCTAAACACAAATCTGTCTCGCAGTAGCTGCCGGAGTGGATTGGAGTGATAGTGCATCCATCCCAGGAGCCCGTCTGCAGTTGCAGACACCCCTGGCTGCCCAGGGAAAGGTGGAAGGAGGGTTTGCACCGGAGCAGGCAGACGGGGTCAGGGTAAAGGGCGGATTGCTGTCAGCAGGGGCATTAATGGAGTAAATGGGCAATAAGGAGTCTCTGCCTGGATGCTGAAACTCCCGGAGCAGAAAAAAAAGCCAACAAAACATTTTTAATTTTAAGAACCCCCCCCCCCCCCCCCCCCCCGAACTGCAACCTGAAAGCTTTCAAGGCAGAAGTGTGGTTGGTGACATCCCTGCTTACCTCCCCACTCCGCTTGCAGCTGATACGCTGTCTGATTAAGTCTCAGTAGCATGAATGTTCACAGCTGCATGTAGGACATGGAAAGTGCCTAATGACTGCTCGAGCTGGCGTAATTCCTAAGTAGGTATGGCATGTGGTTGCTCTGTAAAGGATTTCAGGACTGACAGTCTGTGAAAAGTGATAGAGGAGAGAAATGCCAGAGCGGGGAATTAAACACATGCACAGATTAAATGAACTCGGTACTGGCAAAGCAGGAGTGCGCCGGTATTGCCTGAGCCGGGCTCGGGCTCACGCGGCCGGGGAGCAGCGAGCCTTTTGGGGGGCGTGCGTGGAAAGCAGGCGAGGACGGTGCGTGGATGGGAGGGGGTGTGCAGAGGGAGCCCTGGCTCCACCTGCCCCTCATCTTTTGGTAATGCTTCCAGAGATTTCTTGGTTGCTCCAGAGGTTTCCACGTGCAGCAGGGACCCGCCAGCTGCCTGCTGTGGGTTCCAAGCACCCAGCTTGCCTCCCAGCAGCTTTCGGTGCCAATATTTAGGGTAGAAAGGTGCAGGATTTATCCCCCTGGCCTTCGAGCCCAGGGCTGTCTCACCATACAAACGCTTGAGGGAACTGTGCCCATAAATCCCCTTCCCTGCCCATCTTCCCCTCTCCTATCATAGAATCATAGAACCATTTGGGTTGGAAAAGACCTTTGAGACCCATCAGCTCCCCCTCCCCTCCATGCACACATCCTCTCCCCTGTTTTCGTTATGATAATTAGGGAATTACTTTAATTTTCAATATTTTTCAACCAAATGATGAACTCATGGGCTGCTTTTGCTACTGCCATATTGCCAAGTGTCTTAATAGACCTATTTCCTATTTAAATATACTTCATATGTCATTGTTCAGATGGTCAATGTGCAACAGCCACTATAACCATCCCTGGTTATGCAGTAAGAGTAAGAAACCAGTTTGTGGAAGCCTAATAAAAGAAATTATCAGTGTTTTGGACCAGAAATAAATACCTGGCAAGGACCACATAGTTTAGGAGGAAATTATGTGGATATGGTGATATTTTAGCATTGAAATGAGAAAGAAAGTGAGGTCCTCCAGGCTGTGCGTGCCCTTGGTAGGACTGGCTGAGTCACTTGTTTTTATTCCTTGTACCCCTCTTGGTAATAGAAGCATGTGGGGGAAACCAGCAGGGAGAAGCTTGTGGGCTCTGAAGACAGGATCTGAAATTCATACTTTGGGGCAGGATGCTGGGCTTTTGGGCTTGATCCCCGACACTGGAAAACCTCTCCTTGGCTTCACCAAGCTGCCAAATCTTGCCGGAAAGCAAGAGCCTGGTTTGCTCCGTGGTTCCTGAGTGCTCCAAAAGGGAAGCAGGAGCCCAGCCTGGCTCTTAACCTGCCTGAAAGGGGCACGGTAAGTTTGCCCTCAGCTGGAGGAGGCTGTCATCCATCCCTCCCTTCGTGGCCATCGGGGCTGTAATGAAACAAATGAAATCAATAGTCCAGGAAAAAAAAACCAACAACAAACAACAAACCAAATAAAATAAAATGGACCCCAAAAGAAGTCAAAAGTATCATAATAAAGCGTAAAGTGTTGGAATAAATATTATTAGAGCGTCTTCGGCAGCAATAAAAAGATTAATTTGCTATTGCAGGAAAGAAAAAAAAACACACCAACAATGTATTTATGCTAAAAATTGCTGCCAAGAATTGCTTTTCATCTAGTGCATTCTGTTTTATTGGTTTTTGCCTTTTCACCCTCCCCTTCTTTCCCCATCTCTCGGAGATATCTGTATTGCTGTAGGTGATTGTGAAGGTCTGTTCTATTGGTAGGACATCCCTCAAACATCTCACATGCATCTCCCCAGGGCTCTGCGAGTTGGGATTTTACTTTTTTCTTCCTTTTTTTTTTTTTTTTTTTTTTTTTCCCCAACCCTGTAGAAACTGATTTGCCACCGGCTGCTCTAAGAGGGTTATGCATACTAGACTGGCAACATCTGATGTATGGCCACATTTGGAGCCACAGACTACACCAGCCTTAATAACATTCTTCTTTACAAAGTGCTTACTGTTAAATATTTATGAGACAACGCAAGAGCAACCACTGCCATCGTCCACAGGTGTGTGAGCATTCCTTCTCCCTGCTGTTTAACGGGCCTGTGTTTCGGCAGGCAGGTGGGCAGCCTCCCCTTTATTATTCCTGCGTAGCTGTGGGCTTGCCAAGCCTCGACCTGCCCTTACTAAATGTGTTTTCAGTGGCTGGATATTGGGCATTACGGATTGATTCAGGGCAAGGGACTGTGTGTGGAGTCAGAGGGCTGGGTTTTTTAAAGTCCTCCTGACTGCTCCAGCCTGGCTGGGGTCCAGGGGATATGATTTTTGGGGATGTGCAGAGGATGGAGGCTCGTGGCGAGTGTTTGGCTGCGGAGCGGGAGGAGTTGGAGTGAGATGAGGTCCTGTTCCCAGATGCTGTTTTCCTTTTCTGCCTTTTTATTTCAAAACCATGTTCTCAATTTAAGGTCAACCTCTTCCTCTTACCTTAGCCCCCATCACTCCCTGGGAGGTCTCTGAGGCTTTTTACACCTCCGGTTTGGCTCTTGTTCCACCCGTAAATCTTTTAAAATTTCCAAATGCCAGTTAGGTGCAGCAGGAAGAGTGGCTGGAGGGGACAGAGGTGGCTTTTTTCTGCCCACAGGGAGGATAAAAGCGCTGCTGCCGCTGGCTAGTGATGCCTTTCCTTTGGTTTGGGAGGGCTTATTTTGACAGTCGCAAATCCCGGCTCTGTTCTCCGTGGTGGGAATGTCTCACTGCTGGCAATTCTAGTGTAACTTACATGCGGCATCATTAAAGCATATATTATATCCCAAGGGGAGACGGTCTAAACTCAACATTTCCAATTGTTTTAAAGTTATCTGATTTTATCCGAGCGATAACGATCTACAAATTGCACTAGTCATCTCCAAAAGCGGGCTTTCCTGTAATGTCCTCTTTGTGTCGGCTGCCAGGGAATTGCTTTAATAAGCATAACTAGCTCTCATTAGCATTTCCACCCGTAGGTTTGGAGCTTTTTTTATTTTATTTTTTTTTTTTAGGGAGGAGGTGGCCTCACCCATTGCTTTGCAAAAAGGGAAAGGGAGGCACAGGTGGTGAAGCCCGCTGTCCGGGATGCTGCCGGAGCACCAGGCTGCCTTGAGGCACCTTGGCACTTCTGCTGGAGGTGCCAGCCAAGCTCCGGAAAACCTGCACGAGCGTGTGAAAACCCACAGAACGGCTTTAACTCCTTCAAACATTGCCTTTTTAATTTTTAACCTTGGAAAGGGGGTTTTGGTTCGGTGCCAGGCTGAGTTTCCAGTTGGCGCTCTCTAATTTTTATTTTATTATCGCAACACGGAGGGGATGGCGGACACGTTTGTAGCCTCCAATTCAGCATAAAGTGATAACGGCGCACGACTGAAACGCTCTTTACTCCAGTAGCTTCCACTCAATGATAGGGAAAGAGCTCTAAACCTGGTCACGGTGGCAGAGCAGTGTTTCTGTACAGCCTACTGCAAGCCAAGGCGCCTGTAATAAAGGAGTGAGATTACAGCAAGGAGGCTTTTAGGGTAGACAAATTGGGGTGATTCTCTAGCTTGCTGCTTGCTACCTATTTACTCAGGCAATGGGCTGGGTCATAACAATTTGCAGGGAATGTTGGATGCAGGGTTTCGCTGCCACCCCGTTATCTCTCCCTCGTGGCGAGCAGAAGTGGTCCCTTAGGATTGCCGGCGCTTGGAGGAGACACACAACTACAGGCAGGGCTGTGCAGTCCCAGCTTCTGGACTATTTAATGTGAAATCATGGCTTTAATCTTCCCGGAGGAAGTTTTTAACCCTTGTAAGAGAGAATAAGGCAAGCACTGTCAAAGGGCGAAGAAAAAGGACTATGCTTTTATGTACTCCCATGATTTTTATGATTACCTGAGGATGTTTGGGCCGTGGAAGACTTAGTGCATATATATTTATTTATTTATTTCCTTGGCCTATCTGTATGGGTACGTGGCATGCGTGTGCGTGACGTGTTGGCAACTCAGTGTCAGTGCTAGAAGCCTCCTTTGCCTTCCAACATTTATATTACTGTGCCAGGGGCACAGTGACAGATGGGGGACGTGGTCTGGGTGGGTGAAGAAGGGGAAAGGAATGAAGGACCGAGCCCTGGGATTGAGTGATTTGGCAGGACACCGGTGGTGGAAATGTCATCTGGCTCGCCAGTCGCTGCTGTAGGCTTGAAACCATCCCAGCCATTAGATTGCTTGTTGCTGCCGGGTGAGCCCCCAGGATGTGCATGTTGAGCTGCAAATGGGACACATAATATTACTAATAATTTCACAGGCAGCTCTGTTCACTTCTGAAGTGAGAGGAGACACTTGTGCTATTCTGCCTGGCTCTCTTTATGGTATAATCTCCCATTGAGATTCAAGGCACAGCTTCGCTAATTAAAATGATGAATGCTGGAGGAAGGCTTTGGGTTTGGGTTTGGATTTATATTTTTCTTCCCCCCCTTTCTTCTGGTAAGTCTAGCTGGTATCTGCACGCGCAGAGACTGCTTCAGGCAGAGGATATTTGCTCGCTGGATGAGTACCCCGGACAGATAGAAACGCTCCCGTACCCACACACAAATACTGGCTGAGAGATACCTGAGCCCCACTGAAAGCTCGTGCGAGCCTGGGTTTTGTGTCGGTGCACGCAGCCGTCGCGGCGTCTTGCGCTGCGCCTTTTGGAGCCAGCCTTGTGCAACGCTGGCCCTGCAGCCACTGCCTCACCCACCTGCCAGGAAGGTGCGGAGCTTTGGGACGAGGCGGCTTCATGGCTTGAGCATCCTTCCCGTGGCGAGCTGCAGCTCTCCCGGGGATACTGGCCTTGGGATGTGGCAGGGCCAGCGTGGAGCTGGGGTGGCTGTAGGGCTGCTGGCACGATGGGCTGGAGCTCCTGCGGAGACAGGGACACCTCTCCAAAGAGCTGCCATGCTGCTCCCTACTGGCAGCCACATATTGGTGACAAGACGTTATTATTTTTGATTTTCTTTTTTTTCAAATGAAGCTCCAGCTGTTACTTGCCTTGTCCCAGCCCCTGGGGCAGAAAGCAAGGAGCGTGGGCAGCAGTCGCTTGCGCATCGCTCACCTTCCCAAAGTCCCACCAGGAGCTTTGGTTTTGGTTGCCCACCAACACTTTTCTACTTCAAAAATGTCTTGTGTTTGAATTGATAAAAAGACAGGCTAAATTAAGAGATATGATGGGCTCTCTTATCCTGTAATTAAAGCCCTTTTTTTTGGAGTATAGCCTTGAGCACAGGCATGGAGGCACTCGAGAACAGTGTTTCCAAGCGGTGGGAAGATCTGGGAGCAGATGTGTACTCCGGCGGGTTGTGAGTGAAGGGAATGAATGAGCAGAAACGCATCAGGATGGTTTGCTTGGGGGATTGAAATGTCTGTGTCATGCTGTTACCAAAGCAGAGCTTTAAATAGGAGCACTCTGTAAGGTGCTTGGATAACCAGCGAGCTAACATTAGCTCCTGCACGGGGCAGGGAGGCTATATGGGGAAAAGGGGCTAATCTAGAAAAAGCAGGATTATTTTTCTGGGTTTGGGATTTGTTTTCTTTTCTTGTTACATCTTCATCGCCCTCCCTGTGTTTCTGAGCCAGAGGATGGAAAAGATGGTCAGGTTGGACATGCCCCTGAGGGTTGTGCATGCAAAGGGTGGCAGGAGGCTGCCACATCCCTGCGGTGCCATATGGGCTTGTGCCAGCCAGGCTCTGGGACTTGCTGTGAAAGCCCCGTTGTGTGCGCGGGCAAGGAGCTGCCCGGGGCATTCACAATTGTTTCTCCTTCTGACAAGATGGCTCTTGTCCAAACACTGGCCTTCAGCTGGACCATCCCACATCCCACGTCAAAGGCATCCCAGAGCTGTCAGAGGCATCCCAGGGCCGTGTCACTCTCCTCCCAGTCCTGAGGGATGGGCAGAACTGCCTCTGGCTCCCTGGCTGGCTTTGCCTGCCCTGGGAGAGGTTTGCATTCAGCTTCTTGCTTCCCCAGGACAGCGAGGGCTGGAAGTGATTGCCAATATAAAAGTGCAAAAAAACCCAACCCTCATACCTGGGCCAGAGGGAGAAGATCCCAAATGACTTGATCAGTGCCTGCTTACCAGCATGTCCTCTGAGCATGCAAGGAACGAGTGATGGCCTTGGGAATGGGGTGACATGCATTGCCCCAGGCTCCCAGCCCAGGGAGCAGAGGGGCTGGGTGTATTGCCCTGCTGAAGCTGGCTTTCCAGCTCTCTTGCTCCTCCCTTGCATCTTCTGAGTGGCATCAGAGCGGGTAGCAACGCTGCGCCTGCTTTTCTGCTCCTCTTGGAATTCTGCAAAACCCTGGAAATGGTCAAACTCAGGTACCCCATGTGCTGTCACCGAAGTCTCCCCTGGGGACGCAGCTCGGTGTGGTGAGATCTGGCCCCTGCGCATTGGAAAGGTGGAAGCAGATTCCAGTTTAGGTGGAATTTCTATCGGTCTTTGGCTGGTGGGTTTGCAGCCAGCTCCTCCACCTCCGATCCAAACAGCTGGGCTTGTGGGACATGGGAAGGCATGAAGGTCTTCAGGCAGATGCTCCAACTCGAACTGCTCTTTAATTTGGATGATTTAAATGGAAATCATGAAAGCTTACTGCAGGACGAGTCCAGCCACTCCGCAGCAGTTGAGCGTTGTGCATTTTACGATCTGAGCTTCTGCAGGACTGGATTAGTTTGTTTTCATTTCCCCTCTTGCCTGCTGATCATCCAACTGTCTCAGTGTTTGGGTGAGATGCAAAGATGCTTAGAAATACCAATAACAATTAAAAATAACAGGCAGCGGAACCAAAACTGCAGCCTGCAGGTTGGCTAGTGGCCATTGAAAACGGCTCAGTCCCGAGGCACAGAGGTAGGACCTGCACGAAAACCCCGTGTCCTGGAGGCTCTGGGGGGTGCCGGTGGGATTTTGATGGAGAACAGCCCCCAACCCCTTCCCTAACTCTCCCCGGAGCGTGTGTTTTAAGATGTGTAAGTTGTATTTTCTATCTGCATTGAGTCAGTCGACTCCAGCGTCCCACCCTCCGAATCCATCTGGCTTTCTGCCCACAAGATTATGTTACATAAACCACCCCTAAATGCAGTGTCTGGGAAAGTGCCTTTATGTTTTAATTTCCAAATAGGCAGGCAAAATTGAGTGCTCTGATTGGCATCTGCAATCAGAGCCCCATTCAGCGGGAGCTGTGAAGGGAGCTGATTGCAACGAGCGCTGCTCTGACCTTCTGGGGCCTCTGCTGCTGCCTCTGCTTCATTAACAGGATAAATATTTTTCCAGAAACAACGTTTCTGAGCTGCCAGAAGTCATGACAGGGATGGGGACTATTCTGCGGCACGGTCTGCGTCGAGGCAGCTCTCACACACTCGGCAGCTTAAGATTTGGGTGATAAATAGGTATTTTTAGCAGGCTGGTGATGCTGCCTGGGATGTGGCTGGGGACACCTGGGCTCCATTCCCGCGCTGCCACCGAGTGTGATCCTCCCTCCTCCTGCGCTTGCCTTTCCTCAGCAGCTTTCCTCCCTCCTTCGCCGTTGAGCTTGTGAGCGATGCAGAGCAAGGCTCCTATTTTGGGATGTTTTGTCTAATGGAGCCTTGATGTGGTCCCAGTGCCTTTGGAGAAGGTCCCGGCTCTTAGAGTGGCAATGATGGTAATGGGACCGTAAGGAGCAGCTGGAGATCTGTGTCCCAGGAGCACGTCAGGGACATGGGCACGACTGATAACCCTCAGTCCTGTGCCGCGGCTGTGCCGCAGTGCCCACCAGTTGGTACAGAGTCAAACGCCGCGGAGTGCCAGAGGCTGGTACTCGGATAAAAGCATCTGCGGCATCAGCTGAGCCCCTCCAGCGAGTTACAGCTTGGTCTCCGCTCCAGGGGCCTCTTAGCATCCTGCAGCCGGTAATAGATGTTTTTAATTCTCAGGGAATTATTGAACAAACATCAGGGAAATATGTTTTACAGTCCAGAGCTGGCTCTGAGCATCGTTAACATTGTTATTGGAGACGAGGCGGCTGATTTAAGCAGGGACCTCTGACAAAGACGCACACCTGTCCATGAATAAAAGGCTGCAGTTTAATACCCGCGCTGTTAATTAAGAGGAGGATGAGGGTCAAGTGTAGTGCCCATTTCAAAGGTCTTCCAAGCCTGGCAGGTGAGGTGATGGCGCTAATGCCTCCTTCGCCGCTCCTTGGCATGCCGAGTGGGCACCGGCTGTGAGAGGGGGTCTCGTAAGGGCACGCAAGTGTCGGACACCTCATGTTAGCTGTGGTCTCGTGCCACGTAATCTCAGCGCAGAGCCAGGCGGCGCGGCGATGGAAATGAGCAGATGCTGCCAGCTTAAAGAGCAGGAGCGCATCCGTCTCCTATCAGAGCCGAGCAAACTGCCCTTCTGGCCAAGCACTGACAGCCGTCAGCATCCGCGGCTCCGGCTGGAGCGGGGAAAGGCTGGCGCATCCCTTCACCGCACACCAGTGCTTTGGCAGCGCTGGTTCCCCCCCCAACCTGCCAGCCTGCCCCGATGCCGGCGTTTGGGGGTTTCATCAGTTTGTTTTGCATTGGCAAAAGGCATCCTGTCACCCTGCGGCAGTGAGCTCCTGCATCACCAGAGACAGCGTAAGGCACCTCACCAGTGCTGCTGTAAGGGGATTTAACTTTGCTCAAGTGAGGGGCAAATGCAGCCAGCTCTGACTCAGGCACCCGCGTCTCTGTGCAGAGATCCTAAACCCGGGCAGTTGCATCCACGCTGGCAATACAGCACTGTGTGCAGGTGCTCAGGCCAGTGTGTGCTCTGGCTGTTAAGACGATGCTATTTGCTGTAAAGGTAGCATTGCACAGCTGCACGCCATTGCTCCTTGCTCTGGAGCTGGTCAGGGCTTTGCTAAGCATGGGTGAAACGAAGGGATCACGTCTCCTAAGGGGGATAGATCCTGGCTGGCCAGCCGCGGGTGCTGCTGCAGGTGCAGCGGCACCAGAGATGCTGTGCTCGTATCTGGCGTATTCGAGAGAAATTGTCATAACCCACGTGCTGGGGTGCTCCACAGCCAAGTGTTGCCAGCGCAACGTCCCTGTGAGCTGAATCCCGAGGGGACAGTGAAGCAGGGAATTGCACCTTCATGCTGTTGTGGGCTGAGCTGGTAAAGGGAGACCTCGTGCAACAGACCCAGGAAAAAGCTCTCTTTCCCTTTCCATCCTCCCTCGCTCTGCTGAGGTCCCTCTTGTTGTATTAGGGCTTGCAAAGACTCAGCTGGGCTGCTTGAACCCACCTCCCCTGGGCACGGCGGGCACGGCGGGCACGGCCCGAGGTGTGGCACGTCCTGCCCTGCCTGGTCCCGCTCGTCCCCAACGTCTTTGTTAGTGGCTGGAAAGGTTGATTAAAAAGCCAGTGCTCGAAACGTGATAATCCTAGGAGGCCCTCAGAAGCTGAAATCTTGTATTTTGGCTGTCAGTGAGCTCCAGAAATGCTGGTAAACACTGATTTTGCTTCATTTGGATGCAGAGATGAGCCTATGGGAGATTTTGGAGAAGCAGAGCTTGTTTGCATGCATGTTTAAGCGCACAGGCATAGTCATACACATGTTGGCGTACAGTTCAGTTCACTTGCATCCCGCGTAGGCAGCCATGCAAAGAAATTACTTCTGCATCGGTTGTGTTCCTTTATTACAATAAAGGACCAGCAGCTGGTGAGCTCCTGCTGCTCCTCGCCTGCCTCCCCTTGCACCAAACAGCGTCTCTCCTCCTGTGTAATGTATCTCCTCTCCACCCACACGTCTCAAATCGGTTTTGGTGTCCTACTCTACAGCTTTCCCACTGCCTGTGGCTCCTGGGAGAGAAGGGGCGTGATGCAAATGCTGTATCCGTGGTGGTGAGAGGCTGGTTTTGGATTAAGAGAAGGGCTGTGTCCTGCTGCCTCCAACATCTAGGTTTCCTTCTCATGCAAACGGTTCAGGTGCCCACCTTTCACGCCACAGCGTAGGTTGGAAAGTCTCTGGCAAGCTCTTTGCAGCCGGATTTCTGGGGAAGCTCTGCAGGAGGCTGTCTGTGATCCTTTTCAGTCTTTCCAGCCCAATTGCACCCAAAGGTAGTGGGTTTGGTGTAGGCAGCTTGGTGGGGAGGGGAGAAACCACCCAGCGAAAGCTGCTGTGGGAGGAGAGGCGGCGGCGTGAGCTCATCCTTTACGAGGGCCTTGGAGGATCCCCAGATGAGCGTATTGTTTTGAATTCCCTGACGGTGGGGAAAAACTTTGATCAGAGCTTGCACCTCATTAGACATCAGAGAATTGAGCCGTGAGACACCGATCCATAGGCAGCCAGGCTTCATTAGTTTTGCTGCTCATGGGACTGCCTGTTTAAGGAACACGTAGATGCTACAAAATTGACTTTTGTTTTTAATTATTTTTATGAGGACTTGGGGTGTGTGTGTGTGTGTCCCGTGTTATTTTGCCCAAAAGGCTCTAGCGAGATCTCTGCAGCAGGCTTTGGGTGGCTGCAATCGGCATGTTTTGTTTCATCAAAGCCAACCAAAAGTTTTCTTTTAGTTGAATATTAATGTCCGTATCCATCTGCCGTGCCCAAGGGAACATATCTTGGATCATGGGCCCCACGAGCCGGGCTCCGATCCTCCACTGCCTGCCCATGTTTCTTCTGATACTGCATTGCAGGAACTGAATCCCGACCTGTGCCGAGCTGATGTTTCAATTCAGCCCAAAAAGCCTGAGTTAAACCCTGCAGTTCAAGAATGCCAAGCAGTAGAAATGTCAAAAAGAAACGTTTCGACATTTCCCAACCAAACCTTTTCAGAACTCTCTGGAAACAAATAGATGGAAAAGGCAGAGGGACTCGTCAGCCGTGGTTCGGGGCAAGCAGGCGGATTTCGGAGCAGCAGAAGCCCCTGTGGGAGGGAAACCTGGGCTGGCTTTAGAACTGGCTGCAATTTGGGGCTGGGTTTGAAGAGCTTTCCTGATGGGTTGTGTGAGCTGAGCTGCCTGGTTTTCGTGCTCAGCTCTGCCTCTGCCCTGCTCTTGGTTCTGGAGGAGCCTCTGCCTGAGCATCCCTTCTGGCAGAGCGAGGCGGAGGGCGGCCCCGAGCGTGGGAGGCACGGCGGCACGGTCGTAAGCGTAATTCTTGTAAAACTCCTCGGTTGAAAGATGCAGAGGAAGATAAATGGGGCTCTGGAAAGCTTGATTTGCACCATTCTCCTTCTCAGCTGTGCTCCGAGAAGAGATGTGGCAAAACACAGAAGCCCCGCATGCAACAGACGGACCCCACAGCTGAGGAGAAAGAATTACTCGCTGGCAGACCGTGTTCCAGTCGAGATCACAGCTCAGTGAGAAAATAGAAGCAGACAAGGTAGTTCTGCTATTGCCTCCAACCTACTTGATACAGAAATGGAGAAGAAAAGCTGAGTGCAGAGCAGATGAGAGAGACATTTGCCTCCTTGTGTGCTGCCTGACAAGAACCAGGGATGGACGAATTCATTGCGGGTTCTCTGTTGAGTGCAGGGGGGGAATAGGAAACCATCCAAGCTGATTAGTGAGAGGTCTCTCAAAGAGACAGGCTGGCTGGATTTAATTCCCTAGTCAGCATTCCCAGTACATTGATCTTCCCCTAAGTAGGAGGGAGGGGGGAGCAGAGAGAGGGATGGTGGGGAGGGGGGAGAGGAGAGAAAAATAGGTTAGGAGGTGCTGAGAGAATGAAGGCAGAGGGAGAAAAATGAGGAGTGGAAGAAGAGAGGAGGAAAACGGGGAAGAAAATGGCAGGGCTGCAGAGGCGGCAGGGCTGCAGAGCCAGCCTTGGTTACGCTTCCAGCTGTGCCATCGGCCAGCACCAGAGCTGCCACGTGTGCTGGAGGCATTGCTGGGGAATAACGAGGGAATCCGGCTCGGCTGTGCTCTGCTAGGTCTGCTGGGTCGTCCCTGCCCATGCCCCATGCTCCGAGGAAGGGCGGGGGATGCAGGAGCAGTTGGCCATAGCCCTGAACTGTCTGGGTGGGGAAAGAGGATGATCAGATGCTTACAGATGTGCTCCAGAGCACGGAGCAAAGGCAGGTAGCTTTATCATCCGATACCTCCTGCAGCACCAGGGCTGGAGATGGGATAGATAAAGTCTTTGCAAGACAGGATCCCCACTTGCCACAAGCACGAAGCTTTAATTTCTAGCCCCAGCTGGCTGTGAGATATCGGGCATTAAAAGCACATTATTCTGATTACTGTCTTACTTCTTTTTCCACTTTTATTCCTCACTTGGATTCCAGCTTGATTTTAGTGTGTACTCCCTCAAGATCCACAAGTGCCAGAAGTCAGTGCTGTATACCATCCGAAAAGCTCAGCCTCCCAGCTTTCAGATGGTATAATTAAAGCATTAATCTCTTACTCCAGCAAGTCTGTAAGACAGCAGCTGCTAAAAGAACATGGAAGGACTGCTACAAAAAGGTGCTTTGCTTCCAAGATAAATGCAACAACTTTTTGGGTCAGCAAACGTCCTCTCCTGCTGGGGAGGGTCCAGGGGCAACAACAGTACTGGCCGTTGAAACTAGAGGCTGCTGTTGAGTCTCAAATCTGCTCCTCCCTAAACACTTGCAACCTGTTGTAAGGCAGAAAATATTTGAATCTCTTCGCGCTTTGGTGAGCTTGGGTTGGGCTGGCGGCTTCTTACATCCCAGCCCGCTTCCCCATAGTTGAGAGAACTTTGGGAAATGCAACCTTGAGCTTGGTGTGGCCGTGCAAGTGGAGGATCCATAGCGATGCTCTTGGATGTGGTCTCAAAAATTGTTCGTTGGGCATTTTCTTGATGTGGGAACGTTGAGTATTTTTTTTTTTTAATTATCATATTTGTGGGACCTCTGGAGCGTTTTTGTTTGTTCGTTCGGGGTTTGCTGTTGTTGGGTTTCGGGGTGTTTTTTGCTGTCGTTGCTGGGGTTTGGGTTTGGGTATTTTGGCTATTGCAAGTAGCTGGACTTAAGCTCTTTGAAGAATACTAATTTCTGGAGCAGTAGTGAGCCTTAGGAGAGAGAGGGCTCTGATACCCTGTGTGGGAGCTCTGCAGTGAGGGACGGCTCCCTGCTGTTCGGCTGCAGCAGGACTAAAGAGCAGGTACCAGAGCGGGACCTATATTAAGAGTCCTGCTCACCTGTAAGGCAGGGGTTGCTTGCTGCCACTTGACAGAAAGGTGAGAGTGGGTGTTTAGCCTTGATTAAACACTGAGTAGTGCCTTCAGAAGCTCCCCAGCCTCACAAGAGCCCCGAGCAAACCTGAATCCCTTCTCTCCTGTTCCTTTGGCATCCAGCTGCGTGGGGCAGAACATCTGCAAAGTACAAGGGAAGGTCTGGGGTCTTGACTCACCTTTGCAAAGGTCCAGTTTGGGGCTTGGAAAGCTGAGTAACCCATGGGAAAGTGATACCCTGGGGCTTGTGGAGATGGCCTGCTCCCTGGCAGGCTGGGGCAGCACCGTGCCCCACATAGCAGGACCTGTGGCGCTCCGTAGCAGTCCTTGGAGAGGAGCAAAGCTTTGGGTCCTCTTGAAATGCAAGTGATGAGCTCTGGCAGTGGGAGAGCAGGTTCCTCCCGAGGTGCTGTGGCCTCCAAACCCATGCAGGGTGTGATGGGCTGACCCTGGCTGGATGCCGGGTGCCCACCACAGCCGCTCTGTCACCCCCTCCTCAACCAGACAGGGGAGAGAAAATAGAGCAAAAGGCTCGTGGGTCGAGACCAGGACAGGGAAATCACTCAGCAATTACTGTCACCGGCAAAGCAGATTCGACTTGAGGAAACTGGTTTAATTTATTACCAATCAAATCAGAGCAGGATAATGAGAAATAAAACCAAATCTTAAAAACCCCTCCCCCCTCCCCCTCGCTTCTTCCCAGGCTTAGCTTTACCCCTGATTTGCTCTCCCTGCTCCCCCCGGAGCGATGCAGGGGATGGAGAATGGGGGCTGCGGTCAGTTCATCACACCCTGTCCCTGTCGCCCCCTCCTCACACTCTGCTCTGCCCCAGTGTGGGTCCCTCCCACGGGGTGCAGCCCCCCAGGCACCAGCCCTGCCCCAGCCTGGGCTCCCCTCCCCACGGGGCCACAGGTCCTGCCAGGAGCTGCTCCAGCGCGGGCTGCCCACAGGTCACAGGCTTTGGGCATCCCCCTGCCCTGGCACAGGGTCCTCCTTGGGCTGCGGGTGGGGGGCTGCTCCCCCATGGACCTCCATGGGCTGACGGGGAATCTGCTGCGATGCCTGGAGCACCTCCTGCACTGACCTGGGTGTCTGCAGGGCTGCTGCTCTCACATTCTCACTCCTCTCTCCAGCTGCAGTTGCACAGGGTTTTTTTCCCCCTTTCTTAAATCTGTTATCCCAGAGGTGCTGCCACCATTCCTGATGGGCTCAGCCTCGGCCAGCGGTGGGTCTGTCTTGGAGCTGGCTGGCATCGTTCTGTCGGACACAGGGAAAGCTTCTAGCAGCTTCTCACAGAAGCCACCCCTGTAGCCCCCCGGCTGTGCAAGCCTTGCCACGCAAACCCAAACACAGGGTTTCTCTTCATCAAGGCTTGAGCTGCCAATGATTTTCATAGCTCGATTAAATGCTCTTCGGACCAATTTCCATTGGCTGCTGCAGAGGAGCAGAAGAAGATGGATGTTTTCCATTACTTGATGTAATGACTATGAGGCAGCCTAATGAAACCTTTACAACCAAAGTTTACAGAGAGCCCACAAACAGTGATCAATAGCCAAGCTGGAGCTCCCGTGCATAGATTGGTGGGGGCCGTGCTGCAGGAGAGATGCTGGGAAAGACCGAGGATGGAGTTGGGAGCACTGGAGCAGGGAAAGGACAGAGGAGGAGTCATGTCTTGGGTGTGAAATGGGATGTGCAGGGAGGGGAGGTGGGAGTCGGTGGGTTTTTTTGCTCCAAGAACGTGTGCCTGCTTTTTTTCAGCTCTCCAGTGCAATGTCCCTAGGTTTTCCATTCCCTCTAGGAGAAACAATTGCATGTCCAGGCTCTCAATTCCCTGCAGAGCTCTCTTGCCACTTTCCTTCAGCTGTAGTGCCCTCAGGGAAGAAAGAATGAGCACAAAATTCTTGGGAATTGGTAAAAATTTCTCCCAGAAGAATCAAGGTGGCTCTATGCTGAAAAAAAAAAAAAAAAAAAAAAAAGCAAAATAAACCTCTTGGCCACATCCAGGAGCCACGTTAAGCTCCGTGCTGCCCATCCAACCCAGGGGAATGATGGCCAAAAGCAAGCCCTGACCCAGGCTGCTCCGTCATGGCTTGAACGAGCCGTTGCATCAGTCTCCTCTATGTACTGGCTTAGTGAGTGCTGCCGAGTGAAAAATGAGTGCAGCACAGCCAGTTTTAATTGACTGGCCTGGTGGTAGATGGACAACAACCCTGGGAAAGTGATCTAAGCGTGCACTTCGGGCCATCTCTGCATGCATGGCTGCAGCGCGATGCTGGAAACTTCTCTTTACAGACCCGGACTTCATTACACTGAGAGCAGGGAAGTGTGTTCCTGGCTGAGGAGAGGTTAGTCTGTAATTTTCAGCTGAGTGAACAGGTCGGGCAGGGTGTCAGCAAAACAGCATCTGTGTTAAGCAGGAGATGTCCTGGCTTTTACTCGTTGCAGAAGACAACTCCTTCAGGCTTCTATCTGCTGCCTTGCAGCTGGTGGCTGCCACCTGTGGGAGCGGCGGTGTCGGGAGGGCAGGGACGTGGTGCTGTCAGCACCGCCAGGCGCAGGCGGTAATGGGATCCACCTGCGAGCACACAATGCTGGAGAAATCCAAAATGCTCCATTGTGCCTCCAGAATAGCGGCAATTAACAAAAAACGGGACAGCCAAGGGCTGGATTCATCTCACGGACGCTGTGGGAGACGGCTTGAAATGTACCCACAAGCACTGATTGGGGTCTCGAGCCTAATTAGCCCCCAGGAGGCACCCAGTTAGGATGCAAGACTGATGCGGCGTGGGCTCTAGGCAGGCAGGTCTAGCCGGCACAGGAGCACGGTGAGCTGCTGCGAGGAAGGGCTGAAAGCCACCCTGGAGATGCTGTCAGCCTGCAGCTACAGCAGACAGGGCACATGGGAGGTATCGGAGCCTCTGCTGTGCTGGGTGAAGCCATCGCCGTGCTACCTGCTGCTGAAAAGCTGCAAGGAGCCATCTCCAGCCCTGAAGATGGGCTTGGGCTGCCCAGACTAGATCACCAAGCTCCATCAAGCATGATTATCTGCCGTTATGCTGGTGGGCTGTGAGCAGAGGGGCTCACATGGACACCGCAGGGTGCGACCGCCCTGAGCCTCCCTCCCCAAGGTGGGGGAGACTTCTCCAGGCCATGGGTACCTTCATCCCTCTCGGTTAATGCCAGCCAAGTCTATGAATCCAGATGTGGCACAGCTGTATCCAGGCAGGTCTGTATCCTCCTGAGAAATGGTGCTGATGTCAGACAGAGCCCCTGAGGTTGTACTCAGGAACGCTGCAGGTTATATATATTTCATAGGGACAGAGCAGTAGATTATGGCTGCGGACCCGTGTTTTATTCATGAGTCAGCCATTTCCCCATCTCCAAAATAAGGATAATTATAGAAATGTTTAGGTTGGAAAAGACCTTTAAGATCATTGAGTCCAACGGTTAACCCAGCGCTGCCAAGTCCACCACAAACCATGTCCCTGAGCACCACAGCTACACGTCTTTAAATCCCTCCGGGGATGGTGACTCCACCGCCTCCCTGGGCAGCCTGTTCCACCCTTTTGAGGAAGAACTTTTTCCTAATGTCCAATCTAAACCTCCCCTGGTGCAACTTGAGGATGCTACCTCTTGTCCTGTCGCTTGTTACTTGGAAGAAGAAATGGACCCCACGAACCTCCTTTTCTCCAGGCTAAACACTCCCAGTTCCCTCAGCCGCTCATCATCACAAATCTGGTGCTGCAGACCCTTCCCCAGCTCCATTGTCCTTGTCCGGACACGCTCCAGCATCTCAGTGTCTTGCAGTGAGGGGCCCAAACCTGCACACAGGGTTCGAGGTGCAGCCCCACCAGTGCCGAGCACAGGGGGATGATCCCCGCGCTGGTCCTGCTGGCCACACCATTTTGGCCACAAGCCAGGATGCTGTTGGCCTTCTTGGCCACCTGGGCATGTTGCTGGCTCACGTTCAGCTGGCCATCAGGCAGCCCCCCCAGGTCCTTTCCCACCGGGCAGCTTCCTAGCCCCCTGCCCCCAGCCTGTAGCGCTGCCTGGGGCTGGTGTGACCCACGGGCAGGACGTGATGTCACTGCTAGCCTTGGTGTACCCATACAGTTGGCCTCGACCCATCAGACCAGCCTGCCCAGATCCCTCTGCAGAGCCTTTCTGCGCTCAAGCAGATCAACATTTCCGCCCAACTTGTTGTCATCTGCAGACGTACTGAGGGTGCCCTCGATCCCCTCGTCCAGACTGTCAATATAGACATTAACCAGGGCTGTCCCCAGTACCAAGCCCTGGGGAACACCACGTGCCCAGTGCCAGTGGGATGTAACTCCATTCCCCACCACTCTTTGGGCTCAGCCACCCAGCCAGCTTTTTACCCAGCAAACAGTACACCCATCCAAGCCGTGAGCAGCCGGTTTCTCCAGGAAAAACTGTGGGAAATGGTGTCAAAGGCTTTACTAAAGTCCAGGTAGACACCATCCACAGCCTTTCCCCATCCACTGAATGGATCACCTTGTCACAGAAAGAGATCACATTCATCAAGCAAGACCTGCCTTTCGTAAAGGCCTGTTAATTAAACGTTTTTACTTCTTCAAGTTCCAAGTGAAACTTTGCAGAAAGGGTAATTCTTACTTATTTTCTCTGTATTCAGTTCTGTGAGGTGTGTGGCAGGGTACGGATGACCACATCCGAGGTGGGAAGAGGAGGAGGAGTCTTTGGGTCCACTCTCTGTTGTGGCATTTGGGGCTCAATGTGCTGAGCAAGCGCTTGTAAATCAAGCCAGCAAAAATCAAAGACCCCAGTAATGGGTTGGATTAATCTGCTCTGACTTCCATGTCTAAAAGTTAGATGTTAACGTCGGGGCCGGTTGCCTCGGGCTCCCTCCTAGTCGGTGGAGAGAAATAGGCATCTCCAGAGGCCATTTATCTCCTCCCAGACAGGCTGATCGGATGAATTGCCCTCTGGAGGTGCTGGTCTCTCTCCATTGACAAAGGGAGTTCTGGGTATGTCTTATATATTTATATTAAAACTATACGGGGGGGTGGGGGAGATGAAGGTGAATCCTGACTGTTGGCATTGGAAGGAGACAGGTCTGCAGCCGTACAGGGACTCTGGGTGCAGAGCTGCAGGGATGCTCTTAGTAGCTGGTGCAAAGCTATACCCAAAGTAAGGGGATAACCAAGGTTTTAGGAGTTGCCCCCTCCCGTGCCTTTTACATCCCAAGGAATGTTTCCCCACTGAATCTCCCGACCAAAGCTAGAGCTTCGTTTGGCATTACAGTCACATATACTTCATGGTTTGCTATAAAAAACTGGACAGGTGCCCTGCAAGCATTTTGCTGCATGGCTGCATCTCACACGTATGGGTACAAGACCCTTCAACTACTGGAAGACCAGCGAGCAAATTAACGCAGGTTCAACTAGCAAAGATTTGCATGTAGGCACTAGAGTGATGGGCAACATTATAAAATCATAAAACGGAGGAAATGGAAACCCTGGGCTCCTAACTACCAGCCCCCTAAGCTCTGCACGTTTTGTCTTGCTAAAAACTATTCCAGAGATGTCAGAAACAAACTACGTACTTCCACAGTCTCTCGTGTCCTCCTTCTGTATTTCAAATGAATAATAGATAAAGGAATCGTTTTATTTAAAGAGAATGAGTTGAATGGAGTTTGCTTGGGAAAAGAATAAAAAAATCCACACAAAAAAGCGCCGTGGCACTCGTCCCTGATTGCTATTATAAAAGAAAACTTTCCTTTTTCATTTATTATTGAAATAAATTAGGTTGATTGTCAGAAACTTGCGTGTCGGGCGAAAACATTGCCATTGTGAGTTGCGGTGAGATGAATGCATTTAATTTACCCCTTCAGTACGTTCAGCAGGTGGCCGGTGAGTGGCTCCGGCACTCGGCTCCCCTGCCTCCTCCCGGTGAGGTGACGGCCAAGTTTCCTGGTGGAATTCCATGGTGGGAGTTTTGTTTCTTTGCAGGGGCATCTTGTCCCCCTGCCCTAAAGCTGGGTAGAGAAAAAGAGGACAAGGAGACACATTGGTTTCTTCCCTCCTCTCTCTGACAGCGTGCTGTAGCAGCCAAGTCCTTGCCTGGTTTGTTGTTGGGTTGATTTTTTTTTTTTTTCCTTTTTTGAGCCAGAAAACTGCCTGAAAGCTGCTCAAAACAGGCAGGAGTCAGGTGTTGCTTCCAGATTGCCTTGGCCTGCGCTTTGCTCCATCGGAGCCGCTGCCCGCGGGGGAGCAAGGCTGCATCCCTGGGCAAGGGATGAATCGGCAGCCGAAGGGGGCTGCAGGCTGGCTGCTTTTTGGAGGCTTGCTGGGTACTGTGGGTACCTAACAGAGTCGTATCAGAGAGACAAAAGTATTTCAGTGCTGCTGTGGGTGGCCTGTGACTTTGTTGGAAGTCAGGCTGTGGATAAACAATGTTCGGCTTGGGACAAGGCACGACAGAACTGTTGGTACCCCTCCAAAAGCACCGTTTCTGATCTTGCTTGGATCAGAGGGATGCTGCTGACTTCAGGCCTGCATCCAGCTCTTCCATGGGTAGATGCAGCTCCCTCCTAGCTTGTGATAGAGAAGACATCATTCCTGTTTTCCTCTGGTGCTTCCAGGTGCCAGGAACAAGTTAAGAGAGTGTTCGCCTTTCGGAAACCAGAGCGGTGGGTTCCTATTAAACACGCTGCAGGAGCATGGAGGGTATGAGCAGAGCTTCTAGCAGGGGTAGCACAAGCAGAAGCGTGCCCAAGGCAGGGAACAGCATTCATCAGCCAGGGTTAATGAGACTGATGGAGAGGGAAGATGCTGCCGTTGAGATTTCAGCCCCGGTGCGCGGTGAAGGAGCCATGGAATTTCAGGTTATTGCTTGTTCGCTGCTGGTGCCGCGCAAGCCAGCCAGGCAAAGGCTAAATCCCCACATTTCCACCCGCTGCACACTTTGAGTGCATGCAAATTCACGTCTGGGGCAATGGCGGTAGAGGCTGAGATAGGTGGAAAATTTTGGGGGGAAGCCCGGCTTGGGAGAAGGCATTGGTTGAACTGTGCGTTTTGCTCTTCAATACCAGCGGCGCAGGGAAATCATTTGCTGGAAGAACAAATGAACCCAGAACGAATGAAGGGCAAGATCTCGAAGCAGAAAGCAGGGGCGGGGGAAGGGGTTTGCAACCAGGTCTGTGCTAGAAGTGGTTGCTGATATAAATCAGCAGCAAAGGGAAGTCTTAAGAGGAGAGCGATGCTGGGCTGTGCTCTTTGTGTTAGTTTAATGCGCCGCTCCCGTGTGTTTGTGCTGAATTGGAATGTTTGCAAGTTGCTTCACCCGATGCTGTGACCCTGCAACGTGTCCTGGGCGCCTTCCTCTGCCCCACAGTCATGTCTTTAGGCTGTGCAGGAGCCCTGGGTGGTTTTTTGGGGTTGGTGGTTTTTTGGGGTTTTTTTTGTATGGTGCACGGCACAGTGACTACGAGGTGAGCTACATAAAAGCTCCAGTGACTTCTGGCAATCACTGAGCACGAGAGCTGAGGGCAAGAGCAAATGAAGGGCATCATCTTGGAGAGGAAAGGCAGAGAGAAGGAGCCACAGCAGACCTTGGCACTGGAAATGTTTGCCGCTATAATATTGCTGGCTGGAAGCATAATTTCTCCCTCTGCCAGTAGGTCTATGTACATGAAACTTCCACCGCGGTTGCAATTACACGGCTCTAAAGTGTTATTCTGTCATTGCTTGTGGTGCCCAAGGAGCAGGACAACCTGCCCCAGTAAACCGTCCACACCGTATAGCACAGCCCCTTGTATGCAAACACTATTTGGGTGCCTGGCAAAGCCGGGGCAGCTGCTGTGTTTCTTGTCTGGAATTGCAAAATTGAAGCCAGAAGCAACTTCTCAAAAATAATCTCTCCAGCCACCCTTTTGTGCTTTATCCTCACCAAAAGTCAACTGCAAACGGGCAGGAGGAGAAGGTAAAGGGGGAGAAGGTTTCATGGAATTTTCCCCCCATTTCATCGTGTTTGGTTTAGCCTGAATTTCAGGCAAAGTTTGGGCAGGAGGTTGTGATGCCAGGAACCCGACGAGCAGCTTCTATGATAAACTTTGGGGTTTCATGGCAGGGTTGGTCGTGCAGGGTTGTGCTTCCCAAGATCAATTGAGGATCAGCTGCAGCGGTGCAATGAATTTAGGGCCAGAAGGGACTTTTAGATCACATAAACAGCCCCTGGAAAGTCATTAGATACCTCTTTCCTGAGCCTAGGATTTCGTGTTTGTCGAACATAAATCTTCCAAAAAGGTGTTCAGGGTTGATTTAAGGATCTCGGGAGATGCTGAATCCAGGACTGCCATTGGTAGTGGATTTTAAAGGTTAATCACCCTCGCTGCTAAACATTTGTGCTGTATTTAATTTGTCTGTCTTTAACTTTTGGTTGTCGGTTATTGCGGTGTCTTCCCCTGCTAGGAGAAATCACTTGGCATTTTCTTCTCTGATCAGACTGGACCTCCCTCTCCTCTCCCCCCCCCCCCCAGACTAAAGAGTTTCTCAGTGTCCTTCAGCCGAGCTGGTTTTTATCACCCAATCTATCCTTGTAGCTCTTTTCCCTTCCAGGTTTCTCCAACTTCCCTTTTTTCCGTTATTTTTTTGAATATATTAGGAAAAAAAAAATTACAAAGGCTCTGCAAAACCGAGGGGAAATTTTAAAAGCCAGAAAGGTTCACAGGATGGGAGAGGGTAAGGTCTGTGTCATGTTCCTCCACTGCAGAAATAGTCCTGCTAAGCCCAGGGGGAGCCTGGCTGCTGCTGGGCTGGGGCCAGAAACAGGGAGCGGGGGGGTGGGTAGCCAGGGGGGGAAGCTTTGTGTTTTTTAAAAAAATGTAATAGATTTTCAATTGCATTTCCTTTAATGAATGAGTCACCCAATTACCACAGCCTGAACACCTGTGCCCGAGATTTGAAGTCTCCAGAGAGACTTTCACTTTTACCAATATTTATTATGATGAGTGTAATCGCATTAGATGGAATGGGCAGGGGAGGGAGGCTGCGGTCGTGGACAGCACCGGGGCAGCGGTGGGTTATCTTCCCCCCAGATGCTCCAGCAGTGTCAGCAGCGGGTGTGATGTGAATTTCCCAGCATGCATCTCCCAGTGATGTCCCCAAAGCATTTTGTCCCTTCCCGTCACGCTAACCCCTCGCTCTCACACGTGCCTGAAGGGGGATGGGAGCGTGCTTTGCCCAAAACTCTGCCTGTGCTGGGTGGGCTGGTACCCCAGGACCATCCAGGTGGGGAGAATTTGCCTTGACCTGTCTGGAGACACCAAGGGCTTTTTCCAGGGGGGGCTTAACAAGCCGAGGGGTAACTCAAGGAGCAACTGTGTGCACCTGCATCTGGTTTAACACTTGCAAAGTTGCATAGTCACTGGGGGAAGGAGCTAAAGAAACCTTTAGCTGCAGTAGGAGCTCGGAGAAAGCGGGGGCTTGCCTGCTGAACCCTCAGAGCTGCTGCTCCCTCCTTGCTGGAAAAACCTGTGGAGTTTATCAATGACCACAAAGCACCTGAGCCTGGCAGGGCTGGTAGTGCCACCTGTGATGCTACTCGGAGGAATTGGGTTCTGGCCCTGTCTGGGACTGATTAATTGCCTCCCAGGTGGTAGGCGTTGGTGGGTCACCTTCTCCTTGGATAAAAGGCAGGTGGGAGGGGGTCTGGGCCCATTTGCAGCTTTTTAAGGGGACTGTGTGGTTGCTGGGAGGAGAAATAACTTCACTTTTTGGTGTCATGGGCTGTGCTCAGGTGCTTTGCCAGTAGGTGAGTTGGGCTCTTCTATTTGCTGTCTGGAGACCTGGTTCTTGCAAAATGGGAGAGGGATTTTAGGCATTAATCCCCCTCCCCGTAGCAGGTTGCTTTTGGAGCTTTGGCCAGATCTGGTGATGTTGGTAGCAGGTAGTGCAGCACTTTGTGGTGGTTGCTCTCCATCTGCTCTATTTCTTCAGGCTGAGCTCTAGCTCCAGGGATGCCTTTGAGCCCCCTCGCGCCTGTGCGTGGGCTGCTAGCCCAGGAGGTGACAGGGTCTCTGGTTTGAGCTATCGGCTGTGTGGCTGGGGGGGTCTGGGGAGAGGGGATGGGGAAGGTGGGTGTGCAAGATGCAGTAAGAGGGAAATGCTCTTTGCTCCCTGTGCCCTGCTAAGTTTGAAGTATGTTCAAGGCTGTGCTTGCTCCTGCTGTGCCCCTGCAGAGCACAGAGGCTTGGCTATGTGTTTTGTGGAAGAAATGCTGGTAAAACCAGTGCTCAGGGGAGGGAATGGTCCTCCCGGTGTGTTATGTGCTACCTGTGTTCTCTGCTTGCATCTCATGCAAGCAAGCCTTCCCTGGAGCAAACTAGTGTTGCATCCCTTAAGATAGCAGGGAAGGGGCTACAATGCATGGTGCCCCTCTCTCCTCTGGGGTTGCTCCGGCTTGGGCAGCAAAAGAAGGCGCAGACCAGTCCCAGCTGGAAATTCTGGCTGTTTCTTGCTTGGATGTAAAATGTCTGGGGGTGTTGGGGGGGTGGGGTGGGGGGGTGAAGGTGAGTTTGCAGCAGCCAGTGCAGGGAAGCCAGGTGCTGCAGGGGTTGGAAAACCTGCACTTTGGAGGTGCGGGGGGCAAGACTGCTCGGTTTGCTCCGGTTTGTCCCCTCTGGCAGGCTGGTGGGTGTTCTGAGAAGGGAGCTAGCTAGCATCTTGCCCGGTACCTTGGCATCCCTCCCACCCCGGGGTCTGTGAGGTCAGGGCTGGAGGCTCCTTGCGTGGGGATGGGTGAGCAGTCGCAGAGCATCGCCCAGGCAGTGGGCTGCAGCTCTGCGGAGACAGAGGTATAATTATCCTGGCTCCTGTCGCTCTTTCTGCTCTGCCAATGCTTCTGCAGGCCAGAGGGCTGAACTGATGTATTTATGCACCTTCCCCTGTCTGTGTTTAAACAGCACCTTGGAAAATGCAGTAAAAGAAGCCACAACTCTTCTCAGTGTCCTCTAGGGGTTTTAATTTATTTTTATTGTGTTGGATGCTTGCTTCATTGTGTTTTTTGTAACTTCCCCCCCCATTGCTGGAAGTTGGCTTTACTGCAGAGCAGAGGTGGTGCAAAGAAATAGAGGCCACTGAATTGCAGAGTGTTAATAGGTATAGTAGGACAAGATAGCATGGAGGGATGTGGCAGAGCTCCCAATAAACTTTGGGGGTTAGTGTTTAATAGTGAGTCTGCATCTTTCCCCACAGCTGAAAGTGTTCTGGGTCTGTCTTCACTGGGGCACAACCTGAATTTCCCCGCTGGCTGTCTGTGCAGCCAGGCACTGCTCCTGCATACTTGTGTACGGATCCTGGCGTGGGCTGAGGATGCTGAGTGCTTGAGGACAGTGTTCCCCCCTGCCCCCCCACCTCCCAAAAAATAAATAAATGTGGAATTACTCATGTTTTCCAGCTCAGGATAGGACAGTGCAACAGGGAAGATTTCTGTGAGTCTCCTTAGGGCACATACAAAAAGAAAAAAAAAAAAACAAACCCGAACTGTTAGAAATTGGTGGGGTTTTTGCTTCCACTGGTGACTAAACTAGCATGAAACAGTTGTAATTCTCTGCATCTTGTGTGAATGAGCATCCTCTTCTTGTTGCAGGCAGGGCCAGGCTGATTTACAGCCATGTTGACCCTCCTGGCTGTGCTGGACTGCTGCATCACCTCAAGGAGAAGACACCTGAGGTACTGTAAACTGTTGGGTTTTTTGTTTTTTTCTCCTGTGATTACAAGATGATTTGCATCTGAAGGGTGTAAACCTGTTCTCAAAGCACTGAAGGTGGCTTATACTGTGTTTGAGAGGTGTGAAGTTGCCCACACAGTGAGTTTTTTGGAGTGTGGCTTCATCTGGCTGGTGTTGGGTAACCCTAGTTAATCCAGAACTGGATGTTATTGGAAGTGATTTTGAAAACCTGGAGATGTTTAAAGCTTACGGGGCTTTTGACCCGTCTCATTTATGCTCGCCTCTTGTGTGGCTGAGGGAGAAGCTTAGAAATGTGAAATACAGTGTGAAATCTTTTGAGATCTCTAAGTCGCGTACATATACACATAAGCGCTTCCATCTCCTTAAAACTTCATCTCTCCTTCCTCAGTCGATCCATGCCTGGTTGTGTTACGCTACTGCAGGTGGGGACAGAGTGGGTAGGAGCAGGTGAGGGACATGACTTGCTCTCTCCATCCCCCTTCCCCAGCCGCATCCTGCCCCTCTGCCTCCTTTCCTCCCTGTGCTCCACCAGCACCCAGCTGCAGCATCCTCATGCAAATCCCGTCTCAATGTGGGGACAGGGGGAACGCAGGCTGGGGGCTGCACATTTAAGGCTTATATGGGCTTTTTTTAATATTTTTTTTTCTCCTGTTGTGTTTTGCAAAGCTGAGAACCATGTCAGAAAACGTCTGTTAGGCTGAGAAATTAATATTTCTTCTGAAACTCAAGTTTTCAGAATCTACCTGTTTTTCATACGCGGGTTGTGTGCTCTTCCTGCTGTTTTTCCTAGCAGATGCTTTGCTGTTGCAAGGCTCAGACCTGTCAGTCGTGCTCTGGATCTCTCCTCTGCTGTGCAGCCATTTTATACAGTCTTTGGCCTTGGAAAAAAGTTAAGCATATGCCGGCTGGTCTCGAAGGTGTAGGGGTGTGGCTGTGTGTCATCTTTGCAAAGATATTGGGGGGGGGGAACCCCCAAACTTCTATCATTTTGCAAGTTGCAGCTGATAAAGGGTGGCCCTGTGGTTGCTGGCTCTCCGAGTCCCATCCCATCTTGCTGTCTCTAGTCCCTGCCGCTGCTCTGGTCCAGCGCTGGCATCCCACAGCACTTCTGCAGTGCCAGTGGTGAGATCTGAGGGCAGAGGCAATCTTTCTTCCTCCTGTAGCATCAGAACTGTGTGAGAGCCCCTTCCGGAGGCTGCTGCAGTGGGAAGAAGGAAGGAAACAGCAAGGAAAGGCAGAAAGAGGGAGAAAAATTGAGGGGAAATGAGCAAGTCAGCTCCAAAAACCTTAATGATCCTGAGCTGTTCCAGTCATTCAGTGATGCTGTGTATTTGTCACCTAATTTCATCCCAAACACCTTTAAACTGAAAATAAAGCACTGTTTAATAAACAGCAGCCAACGTTTCATTTCCCTGGATGTTCTGGTAGCAACTGCTCATTATTCCAATGATTTCCCCCCACTGTAATTATTCGGAACCGACTGTTCACAGATTCCTATATTGACTTGTATATCTGTACACGCACATGCTGAAATATGTATATATTTTGGTGTCCTATTGAAAATTCAATAGGCTCCAATTTCAGTTGCTATTGCCTTCCCCCCGTGCCTCCCCTCTCCAATTTGCCGATGCTACAGCTGCACGATGGAGAAGAAAGGATGCAGCGTCTAGCGCGGACGTAAACAGCAGCATCCAACTGAAATGGGCAGAGAAAAATTACTTCCTTGTACTACCACGCTCTTGACAAGAGCTGGCTTTTTCTTTTTTCTTTTTTTTTTTTTTTTTCCCTTCTTCCCTTCTTTTTCTACCACGTTCAATTTTCTGGCTCTGCCGGGCAGGTTACAGAACTAATCTTAAATGTGCTTTGAGCCTACTGTATAACATGACAAGCCTTTAAAGACTGGGGTGGGGGAAGAAGGAAATGGAGCATGTGGGGAATGCAATTAGTTTGGGGTGGCAGCGTGAGCGGGAGAAGCTAAAATTGCAAACGTGGGTTATTTGGGGGAAAATGAATCTTGTTCCTCCCAGGGCTGGCTTACCTAGGTTTCTTGTGGGAGACATGAATTGGGGGGGGGGGGAAATTCCCTAGACAGTCTGCAGGGTCTGAAATGGCATTTTCATCACAAGAAGTGTTTTGTAATGGACGCATTTATTTTTTTTTCCCTCTGGAGTACAAAGGCTGTCATGTTTGAGGCCTGCCAAGGTTTGACCAGTAATTAGAGGCTTGGCTGGATTCACAGGTGTTGCACCAGCTCTCAAAAGCCAAATAGGTGCTGGTGTGTTTGAGCATCTCTGCTGTGCTGAGGATGGCCCTTCCAGAATTGAAAATATTGGTCAATAAAGAGCACCTGGTGGCTTTCTGGGTGTTCCCAGGTCCTGGTGTGTTTGCTCAAAGTGAGATCACCTGGGACATCAAGGGGGCTGCAGGCTGCTTTATTGCCCACAAGCTAAACTGGTGCCCTGGGTGGTGGCTGAGCCGTGGCTGTGTCTGCTAGCTTGACGGGCTGGCGAAGAGCTGTGCACGTGCTTCTGCTGCAAAAATTAGTATCTCATTGTCGGTGTTGAAAAGCTGGTTAGAATTGTGAAAGTCTGAGAGTTCTGAGGGCAGGTATTTTAAAACTAGTATGTCTTGCAATACCTTCTCCAGGACAGACCCAGGCAGCTGACTGAGTCGGTCTTCACTCCCAAAGTCTCGGAGAAGGTTGTAGAGAGCTTGATTGGGGGGTGGGGTGGGTGTAGGGGGGAGTGTGGGGAATTGAAAAGAAACATAGGGATGTGCCAGGGCTGTGTCACCCTCAAGCCCAGAAGCACACACAAGGTAGTAAACATCCTCTATTGCCTCGAGCCATCTGTTTGCAGAGTCTTTACCCATGCAACAGTGCCTCTTCCCCAGGTAGACTTGTTGCCTCCTTGTAATCTGTAGGTAAATAAACACCTAATCAAATGGAAAGCAGGGAGTGGAGGCGGTGAGCTGTGATAAGAGTCTGGTTGGGACAGGGACTAACTGCAGCATGTGCTCCAGCAGGCGGGTGCTGGAAAACCTTGTTGTAAAATCCTTGGAATAAGGAGGAATCTCTTTTGTTTGGGGAAAGAAACTGAAAATAGTGGGAGCAGGCGGGCTGGCCGCTGAGCATCTCTGCAGAGGCCCTTACCACCTTGGTTTACTTCTGTGTTACAACACGCTTGATTTGGGGAAATTTTATTCTCTAGGTAGCATGAGTGACTGGTCCTGGTGTACCGGGCGAGGGCATGGATTGCAAGCACGGCACTGTGTGCATCCCCTCCCTGTGGGGATGCAGGTCGCTGCTTCCTCTGAGCTTGCACCTTGGAGAAGTCCAGGGACCATCCCAGCATGGGAAGGTGTGTGTCACAGCTGGGTGGCTCTTGCAGGGTGCCATCTCCCTGCTGGGTGGGCACATTGTCTGGCTGAGCCAGCCCCTTTCTCCATCCACCCCTTTTTTCTGTTGTGAGGATCGTGTAGTTCCCCCAGCACGTAACTTGCCATCGTAGAACAGAATCGCAGAATATCTTGTGTTGGAAAGAACCTCTAAGTATTGTCGGGTTCCATCTTAATGGAGCTGCTGGTTGTTGGGTTGGGCTTTTTATCTCCAAACTGTTCCTTGCGACGTGCTGCGCTGCTTGGGCGAGCCTGCTGCTGAGGCTGGCGTGCATTAGGTGTTGCAGACGTGAGCTAAAAACCTGGTGCAGCAAAAAGCACCTGCTTCGGGAAGGTGTTACGGGGCGTTTGGAGCTGGGGTGGTGACCCAGTGCCCCGTAGAACATGGCATTACCGTGTTTAATGTACTCGGTGCTAATCTTTCTCTAAACAGAAGCGATCTTGCTGAGTTCAGCACTGCAGGAGCAATAACCAATGAAGGAGATGAGATTAAGAAAACTCACAAGAATCAAATGTGCTAGAAAGGGCTGGGGAAGTGCCAGGGGCACTGCAGTAAATGACCTCCCTGGGAATCGAGGACAAATAAAATTCATGCCCCGTCTCTCTTCTCCCAGGCGCCTGATGCCGATGCCTTAGCCCTCCCCTCGTGGTGTGACCATAGAAGTTGTTTTCAGGGTTATTTTTGCACTGGAGTACAACAAATCCTCTGTGCTATGGGGCCGAGATGAGGATCTGTGTCACTGCATTCAGAAAAACTAACCTCTCGAGCTCAAGGAGAGCTGCTTCAGTTGGCAGTAGCATTATTCTGTCTGGAACAGCCTTGAGAGGGCAAACAAAACCTTTCTGCTGTGGCTCTTGTTTCCAAAGGTGCTTTGCAGGAAGGGCTGCTGGTGATTGTGGCTGGTTTTTTTTTTGTTTTTTTTTTTTTTTTTTTTTCCCCTTGCAAGCCAGAAATGGAGCCCAAAATTTGCCCACATGCGATCAGGCTGGGGTTAAAACAGCAGTCCTGGTCCAAGCTCGGTGGGGATGAAGGAAACTTTGCTGCTCAACTTGTCGTGGAGCTGTTGGCAAGCGCTCGATGGGGAATATGGGGTTTTCATCCAAAGTGGGGTGGGGGTGATGGGAGCTGCAGGGCTTGATTTTTTTTTTTTAATTATTTTTTTTTAAATTTGATTTTTTTGCCACCTGAGGCAATTGGGATGGTAAATGCCTTGGTGATGGACTGGGTGGGGGTTTTTCCCCAGCAGGTTTGCTCACTGGCGGCGTGAGGATGTCCTTCACAGAGCCTGGGCATCCCAAAGTGTCTCGACAGCGGCCACCGTCTTGGATCTCTACCCCTAGCACCGTGCAGGCTCGGAGGCTGCAAGGATGACTTGGCAGTGATATATTTACTACAATTACCATCTCTCTTCCCAGAGGAGGAAAAAATAGATGAATAATATGTTTTGAAGGTGTCATGGAGTGAAAGCAAGAGAGGAGCTTGAGCCTGAACTTATGAATAACTTATAGGCTTCCTCCCTTCATGCAGTCACTCCATTTGGGCTTATCTTTCTCACCCGTAGGAGGTGTAATTAAAGGAGCAAAGCCGGGCATTCACGTGCACAGCGGCTGCCTGTGGGCACTCGTCTGTCTGGCTCCATGTGTCCTGTGCACGCAAGGGCACGGGGGTGCTGAGATGCTTTTGAGATGCTGGCGTAGGCACTGATTAAGCTTTGCAGATTCCACCCCCCTCGGTCACTATTTAAGTTATGTGCAAAACACCCTTTTTTCCTTCTCTTTGATATTTTGTGATAGCTGGTAGAAGCGTTCCCTTAACTCTCACCTTGTACTGGTGAAACTGGGAGCAGAAGTAACCTGGGGTGGGGAAATGCCGCAAGAGGAAGCGGGTGAGTCCTGCAACCTTTGCTTAAGATTTGGGAGGTATTTTTTTTGGTTTGGTTCTTGGCATGGCTGGAAATTCCCTTCCTGACCTCATGTGGTGACTTAGCTTTTCCAAGCCTTATTTTTCTAGCCCTAAAAAGAGAAATAATTTGCTCTTGTCTCAATACCTTTCTTTGCCTTGTTTATTTTGACTTGAAGATCTTGAGGGAGGGACTGTGTTTTGGTTGTTTTTTTTAAACCAGGTATACATACAGAGACTAACATAATGGAACCAGGATCTTAACAAAGGCATGTGAAACGCTATTGCAATGCATATAGTAATTATAGGTATGTATATGTAGGGATGATGAAAAAATCCAATGAAACATGGCATTTCCCTCTGGAAAAATGTTAGCGGAATAAAACCACGCCTGGGAGTATGTCAGTTCCAGCAAAAAATGTCTATTAAAAATTATGCAGTGCTGTTCAGCAAGGTCACAACGCTCCTTTTAGAGCCAGTTAGAGGTTTCATTTCAAAGCAGCATGTCACTTTTTTTTTTCCCTGCAGACTTTTAGCTAAGGTGTTGTATTTTGGTCTTCTATTCAGATCTGGGACAA
Organism: Falco punctatus; assembly: GCF_963210335.1. NCBI lineage: Eukaryota > Metazoa > Chordata > Aves > Falconiformes > Falconidae > Falco > Falco punctatus. Next base: position 4,434,851 of record NC_137596.1, read on the forward strand.
AAAAAATCCCAACCAACCCCAAACCTCATGTAAAATTTTGCAGAAATGTCTGCCAAAAGGGGACATTTGCAGCTCAATATGCATGGAGGTTTGGCATCCCTGTTTAACACCATATATATGTGTGATTTCCAATGAATAACTTCTTTCCCCCTGTCCCCCTATCTCGGGAGTGCAGCCCTGCTATCGGTATGTTCATATCAGCCCGGCACATAGATATGTATGAGTGTAATGGATATTAGGCATTTATTGCAAGGCGTTCTGTTGAACATCACCTGCTGTTCAACATGAAAAGTTGATGTTCCACAAAGCCACAAGCCAAAGGCTCCTTAAGAGCTGTTCTGGTGCACCGGGTAAATATACGTGCTCAGAACAAGCGCTGGGTGAATTAATAATGCATAGAGTAAATCTGGAGGAAGAGCGGCTACTGCATAGGGCCGCCTTATAAAGTGCTCTCTCTGCTTAGGCAAATAGACAGGGAAGTTGTGTTTTTTAAAGCGTAATGGCTAGGTAATAATCCAAACTAACCTAATCGCCTGCTTCCAGCTGTTGTAAGTACGCTAGCTGGCTCAGCAGCCGGGGTCAAATTCAGAAGCATTGCAAAAAGGTGGGAGAAATTGTTATGTGGCATCTGGCGTTATTGTAGGTAACTCGTGTTGATGGAGTAGTGGGAAGCGGTGGAGAGGATGAGATGATGTGACAGAGACAGGAATCCTTACCCTTTCCCAAGCATCTCCATCCAAAATGTATCAGCTGGGGGTGGCTGGGGCAGCGGCAGAGTTGTGGATGAGGAACAGCTCAAGCCCTAACATCACGAGGTGGGTAGGAGTGGGTACTACACCCCCCACAGCTTCCCGAGGAATATCGTGCTGGATGCGTGCCTGTGGCGCTTAGGAGCGTGGGTTAGAGATGGACTTGGCAGCGCTGGGTTGAAGGTTGGACCTGATAACCTCAAAGGTCTTTTTCCGATCTAAATGATTTTGTGTGCAGCCCAGGACTGGGTCGTTAGTGGTACTGCTCTCGTTGGCTCTTCCCACCCTAATGAGCTGGGCGGTGATGCAGGCGCTGGGAGGTTGTACCATAAAATGATGGTGGAGAGCTCTGGGGTGGTTGGACCTCCTTGAGGTCTATGGTTTGAAGCAAGCCTTGGGGGAGTAGGAGGAGGAGGGAGGAGGGCTGAAAGCTCTCTGCTTCAAGCAGCAGCTTTACGCCAGCGGCGTCTTGGCAAGACCCCCATGAAAACTCGTGGGTGACAGCAGTGGAGCTCTTGGGGAAAGCCTGAGGATGGGTGAAGTGCATCTCCCTGGTTGGGGACAAGGACCTGCAAGTGTCCAACAGGGCTGTTGGGGACATCCGACCCAAGCTGCCGGTCCCTCAGCCGCCAGCTTTTGATGTGGGGATTGTTAGAGCTGTGGAGGGGGCCGTGGGAGCGGGACTGGCACCTGCACTTTGTCACCTTTCTGCAGCAGAGTGACCCGCTGGCGTCTGACTCGGAGCCTCTCTGGGCGGCAGTGATAGAAGGGAGAGAAACACAGCTGGATTTCCAGGAGTTCGCAGCCAAATCTTCTGAATTGCAAAGTGAACAGCTCAGATGTTTGGAAGCCTCCGAGGAGGAATAAATACAAAAAGCCAAGATATCTTTTTTCTTTTTTCTTTGTCATTTTTTTCTGCCTATAATGTTGTTTTAAGGGGCTGTGAGTCACCTCGAGTGACAAAATGAGACATCCTTACCACTAATGAAAATAATGAATATTTAACAAGATACTATTTATTTAGGTTGTGTCAAATAGGAGTCTTGGGGCTCAGTGTCTGTAATGATAATAATGTTGGATGAACATTGAAAAAAATTTAAGGTTTTGGTCTTGAGGACCTTTTCAATGTAGGCATGTTGGTGTTGCGCTCTTGATGCTGGGTTGGGGTATGGGTAGGGGTGGTTTTGGAGGCGTTGTGAGTTGGAGAAAGGTCTATTTTGTTTCCATTGTGAAATAAGCACTAAAATTGGCACGTGGTGAGGAGTGAACACAAATGTGTTTGAGGCTAGGCAGGGGGCAAGTGGCCCCGATGCTGCTTGGTGCGGGAGGTGGTTGTGAGGAATCAGATGAGCGTGGCGACAGCACAAGGGAGAAAGGCTTTGATCTGGAGTGAAAGTAGATTGCTGCTACAAATTGAGTTATTCCCTATTAAATTTGCTTTTAGAGCAATTTCCATATGGCATTAGCCCTATAGGAGGAGGAGGCTTGTTGGCCTCTCCCCAGCCCCCCCGAAAGCAGAGTTGGGCGCAGCACCTTTTGGGATGGATGAAGGCTTCTCCCCCCCATCATCATCATGCAGGTGGTGAAACTGAGGCACGGCAGTGCTGCAGCCACCCCGTGGGGGGGCTTTCACCCCCCCCCTTTTCACAGGGGGTGCAGTGCTGGGATGGGGGTGGCAGGGGAGCCCCCCAGAATGGATGTTGGAGGAGGGGTGAGGATACCCATGAGTGTTGGATGCTGGAGGGGGTGCAGATGTGGGGGTGTGTGCGATGCTGGAGGTCGGTCGGGTGCTGACGGAGATGTCTGATGCTGGTGGGTGCTGGATGCTGGGGGTGTGTGTGAGGATACCCATGAGTGTTGGATGCTTGGAGGGGGCGCAGGTGGGGGCGGCTGATGCTGGAGGGGCTGTCTGATGCTGGTGGGTGCTGGATGCTGGGGGATGTCGGATACTGGGGAAGGGCGTCTGATGCTGATGGGTACCAGGGTGGCGGGGAGGGGAGTGTCTGATACCCTTTGAGGGGGAGGGGGATGTGTGATATTCCTGGAGGCCGGGGAGCGCGCCTGATGCTGGTGGGTGCCAGAGGGGGCGGGGGGTGCCCGCTGCCGGGGGGGTGTGGGGGGTGCCGGGTGTCCCGGCTGCGGGGGCGAGGGGAGGCGCCCGTTGCCGGCGGGAGGTCCAGGCTGCCGGGGGTCCCGGCTGCGGGGGGCGGTGGGTGCGCGATGCGGGGGGTGCGGGGGGGGCCCCGCAGCCAATGAGCGCGGCGCGGGGCAGGGCTGCCTGCGCGGCCGGCGGCGTGTTGCAGCCGGGCGGCGTGTGCGGGCCGGAGCGGCGGGCACGGCAGCGCTCGTCCCTCGCACCTTGCAACCCCTTCCGACCCCCCTTCCCCCCCTCCCCCCCTTTTTTTTTTCCTCCTTTTTGCCTTTTTTTTCTTCCTCACCCTGCGGTGCTTTTTTACATTTTTTTTTTCCTCCCCCCTTCCTTCCCCCCCCCCTTCCCTCCCCCTTCCTGCGCTTTGCTCTGGGAAACGCTGGATTTTAAACCTCTCCCCGCCAGGCAGTGAGTGGGGAAGGAGGGGAGAGAATCGCAGCCCGCGGTGAAACATGGCCCAGGCGAAAATGCACCACCCCGTCTCTTGGGTGATCTTCGCCGGGATGGCCGCTCTCCTCCTCTCCCAAGGTAGGGTCGGGCGGGGATGCTGCGGGGGATGCTGCGGGGGGGGATGCAGCCGGAGCGTACGGAGGGTGCGCGGCCCCACGGCAGCACCCTGCCGGGGGACGGGGGGCTGGGATGGGGTGAGGACACCCCCCTCGGAGCGGGGATAGAGCTGGGAGAGGGTCCCCAGCCCGCCGCTAAGTTGCGGGGGGTGCGGATGCGGGTACGGTGCGGCGGCAGCTGCCGGTGCGTGCTCCCTCCCCGCGGTGCACTGGGATGGGGGACACACACTTCTCCCATGGCGCAGCACCCCCCCTCAACTGATTTTATTATATTTTTTTGGGGTGGTGGTGCCGAACGGTTCTGCCATCTCAACTTAGTTGCCGCGGGAGCAACGCATCCAACAGGCTGGGTGCGGGGGGTGGTGTGTGTGCCTGTGCAGCCCACCCCCCCCCACCAGCACCCTTTGCTTTGCCTGCAAGATCGTCCCAAAAACTGGGTGCAGCCCCGGCTCCTGCCCGCTGGGCTGGGGACTTGGGAAGTCCTTGTCCAGCTTGTCCCGGGCGAGCACGGCTGCCTTCCCCCCTGTCCCGGGGGATGGCGCTTCGCGAGGCCCCCCCCACCCCGCGCTGTGCGAGGGCGGGGGGGAAAAAGAGCAAAAAAAACAAGGGGGGAGAGGAGGGGGCAGGAGCCAGCCCCATCTGGCTGAGAGCACCGAGCCTGTCAGCTCGCGTTAGTCTCCTCGCAGCCATCTGGAGGGGCTGTGGGAGCGGGGTTCCCTCCGTGGGAGGGGAGGATGGGGCCGCATCCTGCACTGGGGGAGCGAGGGGGGGGGCGCGCCTCCGGCGGGGAAGGGGAGATGCTCCCGCCGGCCGTGCTCAGCGGGTGGTACCCGGGGTTTTGCGGGGCTGGATGTACCCCGCGGGGGATGCATGTACCCGTGGGGGGCTGGATGCAGCCTCCTTCTGCACGGGGTCGGGGAGTGGGGGGGAAGGGACCAGCTGGAGCCAGGCCCCTCTGTGCTGCCCCGGTGCCCACCGAGGGCTGGGGACGAGGGTGTGGGCACCCGTATGTCCAAATCAGCCCTGCTGGGTCCCCCATCAGCTGAGGTGCTGTGCAGCAGCCCTCCGGTGGGGTGTGAAACCTCTGGCTACGTGGGGCAGGGGGCTGGTGGGGCGGGGGGAGGTGGGCAACCACCATCTCTGCTCAAAGTTCTCTCTGCTGGGCAGGCTGGGCCCGCTCTTGCGGAGAGCCACCCCTGTCATATCGACCGGCACGGGCTGCTTAGCATGCACATCACACGCCAAGGCATTTCTCCTCTTCGCCTTCCTCCCTCTTTCCCTCCTCAAGCTCTCTCCTTCTCCCAGGCTTGCTGCTTCCTGCTCCTGCTGCTCGGGATGCTGGCATCCCTGCACCCCCGGCTCCCGAGGCGGGTCCCTGGGGCTGGGACCCCCAACCCCTGTGCTGCTGCCTCTGTGGGGAGCCCAGGTGGGGTGATGGAAGGTTGGGGCTCCCCAGGAGGGGGGTAAAGCTGCCCTTCCCTCCTTGTTTCTCCTGCTCAGAATTTGTGCTTCATTTATTTTATTTGTTTATTTATTGGATGTCTGCTTTTTGGCTCCTGACTGGGCTTCCTTGCAGTCCTATTCCCTGCCTCTGGTCATCTCTCATGCTTCCTCTCCCTCCTCCCATCAAAGCTTACAGATCAGAAAGTAGTTGGTTTTTTTTTTTCTTTTTTTTTTTTTTTTTCTTCTCCCAGATGGCATAGCTGTGGGGAGGATTGCCCTGCCTCCCCAAGCAAAAAATCCCCCGAGCCCCCTGCTTTGCAGGGATCTGGTGCGGGTGCCAGAAGTCACCGAGTCACGGCTGAGGTGGGGGAAAAGCAGGGAGCTTCGTTGTGCCATGGTCTCGGGGGGACTAGGGGCTGAACTGTGGGGTGCTGGGCAAAGCATTGCACAAAAAAGTTTGGGGTTTTTTTGAGCTGGGAGAAGCTGAGTGTGCTGGGTTGTCAGAGGGAAGGAGTTTCCCTGGGAGGTTTTCTTGCGTAATTGTATTTAAATGAGTCATTAATTTTTTTAAAACTACCTAGCAGAAGTGATTTTGCTTTTTAGAAAAAACTTTCTAAGGGAGTTTTGAGAATCTGGGGGGGGTCGTTCAGTCACAAAGGTGGTATATCCAGCATGCCAAATCCCAGCAGTACGGTGCTGCTGCTTTGTGAACTCTTTGGATAGCCACAGTATTTTTTTGTTTTCTAACTTTTCTCTTGCGCTTGGTATACCAAAGCAGAGCTGGCTTGTGTTTGAAAATGCAAAAATTATCATCGTCGTGTAGGAAAACCTTGTTTTGCACAAATCTACTACAAATAGCTCAAGAGATCTGTGCTGCCCTCTGCAGCAGTTTATCAATACTCCAGGTCATTTACCTATTTACAGCCAAGCAAACAATAAGAAAAGTGGTTTGTGAGTATACTTGAGTGTAAAGCGGAGCGTGAAGTGGGATAATTCTGAAGTGCTTGACCATCCACGTTTGTGCAAACAGCCACAGGGCCTCCAAGTTCTGCAGATTCACTCTTGGGTTTTTTTGGAAACGTGCCCCTGTGACAGGAGCTCTTGTGTCGTAGCTGTTTGGAGGGAGCCCTCTGAGCCCCGAAAGGTCCAGCTTGGCTTAGTGCCCGGTGATGCTACCGTTCCCAAGGGAGCTGTTTATTATGGGGTGTTGGTGCTAGAGAGCGAGATGAGGGGGCTTGCTTGGGTGCTGCATCTCCATGGGAATGAGATGCAGGTGTCCATCGCATCACGTGGGAAGGGCAGAGCCAGCCAAGGACCCAGCCATGGCTTGGGGGAAGGAGCTGGGAAGAGGAAGGCTGCAGAGGGCTGGGATAGCCCTGAGCGTTGGGAGATGAGCAGCAATTTGGCAACACAGCTCTCATTGTGTTCGCGGTATCTCTTCTGTAGGATTTTTCTTTAAACAGCAGCAGCGAATATCTACAGTGTTTAAGGACCCAGCAGCGGTGTTTTCGCTTCCTTCTTTCCATATTTTGAAGTAGAGAGGTGGTCTTGTGTGTTCCTGACTCGCACCCACCTGGATTTCTTGAGGAAGAGGAGGACTTGTGCAGAAATCCCACCTCGGTGCTTGGGAGTGGAAGAGAGAAGAAAACTCTTCACTCAACCATGCGTAAAAGGATTAACCGGGCTAAAAGGTCATAGAAGATTTAGCTGGGCCTTTAGCATCAGTAAGCCAAGAATTATGGGAATTTGATTTACAAATTAGCATAAAGACCTTATTCTAATAAGCATGCAAACTGAAATAGGTATGTAAAATAATAGCATATGTCAACATCATACACGGAGCGTTCCTCATCCAAAAGAATTATGTGGCTGGGTTGCAGATAACTCCCAACTGGAGACATGGGATGGAAAGGCTGGATCTGGCCAGGAGATGCATCCATGGGGAGGGGGATGGTCGGTCGCTCCCCCTGGGGTAGGGCAGGATTGGGGAGCACTGCATGGGTTGGGGGTGTGCGTCCTGGGAGGGCACTTTCTCGGTGGAGGCGGGAGGGGAGACTTGGCAGTGGAAGGAGGTAATTGTGCTAATGAATGTGTATAAGAAAAATTACGTGTATCGACATCTTTCTGTGAGTACCCGGATTTATTGCTCCCCCGGGAAAATATTAGATGTGGCTTCGTGGTGGTTAATAGTTACTGTGCAGGTCAATAAAATGTGATATTCACCCCAACAGCAGAAAATAGCTATTTAATAGATAATAACAGTAATAATCAATACCTACATGATTAGATAACCCAGTTATATGTAGTATATAAAAGGAGGGGACTGCGCTCTGGTTACTCAATGGCCTGATTTGGAGTGTTGCTGAACATCTGTCATTCTTGTTGATTTTCACCGAAGCTGTAAGCAGGTATCCAGCACCTCTGGAAATCAGGCCACTGCATGGTGTTAATTGGCACTTTTTTTAAGACTCCACAGAGTAAGTGGGAACCCAAGCAGAAAGATGCTTCTGGAAGCAGGTGGTGGTGTGCAAAACAAGTGGGATGGCACCTAAACCAGCTGGGTTGGTGCCTGGGATCTTGGTTTGGTCGGTGGCTTCATTGTGGGTGCCCTGCGTGGTGTTGCACGTGGGGGTTTTCATGCATTTCATTTCATGCTTCCCTGGGAGCATCCCTCCGCTGGTCTGGTGCTGGTGGCAGTGGGCTGACAGAATATAGTGAGGAGTGAACTTGTGGTTGCTCTGTGCTGCGTATGTGGAGAGAACTTATCCAAGCGTTCTCATTTGTAATGAGATACATTCCCCACCACACCATGCTATAAGGTGTGCTGGAGTTGGTCCGTGCTGGAGTTGCAGTAGCTTTAGGAGCCCCGGTGGTGGAGTAGAGAGATGTGTGAGGTCCCATACACACCGCCACATGTTTAAGGATATGCAACTGCTTATTGCCTTTAAAACGCAGGCGTGAAGAAGGTGGCTTCTGCCGGTACGTGGGGCAGACCTGGGCTGCATGGCCAAGGAGGTATGGGCCAGTCCCCACATCTGGGGTGGGACCAACGGGCTGCTCCGGAGGAGGTCAATAGGAGTTTGACAAGCAGAAAATTATCAGGTGGTAGCTGTGAGCTTGGAGGAAAAAAAAAAAAAACAACCCCACAACAAAACCCAAACAAAACTCTGCTAGAACTAAACTTCTGAAGCATGATGGGGACCATCCCTGTTTTACAGGGCTTGGTGGTGCTGGATCCTCTGGAGGCTGCAGCCAGTTCTGGGATGTCCTAGTACTCAGCAAAAGCTATTTTTTTTTTTAATCTGTCCAGGCATTTTGACCACAGTAACCCTGGCTAATGGTTTTTCTGTCTTCCTCTTGTGTCAGCCCTGATCTGAGAATGAGATGAGTGCGTTCAATATTGGAAGAGTCTGCTTCATGTATTTTTCTTGCAGCTTTTGCTTAAAAATATCCATATTGTGATCCCCCCCCCATTTTATTTTTCCCTATGGGGAAAAAAATTGATCAGTTGACAGATCTAGGTCAAGCTAGCAAGCAGGGCTTGCTGTTTTTTGTGATAAACCAGGGTGGAGGTGGAGGGGGAGAGCTTACCAGCTTGCTTCCCAGGCAACTCGCAGTCAGACGGCAGAGGTGGGCTCCAGCCTTCCTCAGCAGCCTGCAGAGCACCACGTGGAGAGTATCTTTCTCGCCATGGGGATCAGAAAATAAACTCTGTTGCATCTATCTTTCCAAACTTCAATAATAGGAAAGGGCAAAATTTTCTTTGCTTGTTCCCCAGTTGAGAGGATGCCTTACTAGAGCAAAGCTTTAAAGAGGGTAAATATGATATTTTATTTTTTTTTTTAAATTTTCCCCCGGGGCTGCTGGTAGTGCTCCTTTTGATGCGCAGTGGCAAATCTCCCATTAGACTCGGTGGGACTCAGACGTGATCACTCAGATGTTCACGGCAAAGGCTTGCAGCTGCCTTGGAGCCACAACTCGGACTTGGAGTTGAGCTCTTGGTTTCAAATAGGGGCCAAAATGAGCAAGGTGCCAGATCCTAGGATGTGGCAGTGGGAGTCTAAGCCATACTGCTGTCTCCCATCTTCAGCCAGCGTCCTGCACTCCCGCACATGAGTCTTTCTATGCCTTTAGTAGCTTTTTTTTTTGGGGGAGGGGGGGGGCGGGAAATAATTACAAAGGACAGGCTCTTTGTCACTGCACCCCCTGGGGCACCCTGATCCCAGGGGCCTCCAACTCTTTTGTGGGTGCTGGTGCATCCTCCAGGTATCACGCACCCCTTGTTCCCAGCATGTTTGGAGCTGTGGCTGCTAGCCTGGAGGAGCTAGCTGCCTCCCTCCTCCTTCCCGAAGCGCGCACCTTGCTCTTGGTTAATAATAAATCAGAGGTGCTGCCTCCGCTGTGCTCTGTTATCTCCCGCCAAGAAGGAAATCATGGATTTTTGATGCGCTTACAGTTAATATGTCCAATGCTGAAAGCTGTTGTAAATTAATTGACCCCTTGACCCCCTTGTCCTGTTGACTGTTCCCACTACAGACAGTGCTCGGCTCTTGGCATCCTCCTCTCCTTGCTTTCCCTTCTTCCGACTCCTCCACCTCCTGCATGCTTTGCTTACTAATCAGGGGGAGCCGAAGCAGACCCTCTGAGCAGGGAGCGGCGGTTCTGAGACTCTTTGTAGCAGCGGGAAGCCAGGATCCGGGGGACCCAAGGTGCATAAATTACTGGTGGCTGGAGGATTTCCTTTAAAGCACGGGGGGGGGGGGGGGGGGAGGCGGTGATGGAAGCTGGCACAGCATCCTCCGCCATCCCACGGGGATGGAGCGGTGTAGCAGCTGCCAGGCTCAAAAGTCAGCACTGAGGACCTTCTGGAGGTGGGTGGATCCCAGCACGAGGGTGCTCAGCACCTTGTGTGAGGGCACCTCTAGCCCCCCAGCCAGCTAGGGCTCATGCCAAGTGCTTGCTCTTGGAGCCACAGGGGGGGTGGGAGCGGCTGCTTGGCAGGGGTTTGGTGGGAGGGAGCAGAAAAAGATGCTGTGAGCGTGGAGGTCCTGGACTGGGACGTGGGTCCTGCTGCAGTTTGGCCTCGTTGCGTGGTCCCCTTCCTGGCTTGGCCATGCACTCCATGAAGATACCAGCCAGGTTTTTTTTCCCTTGTCTGGTCTGGCTAACCTGGATTTCCCTTGAAAATGGGGCCTTTTGCCCCCTGCCGTGTGGTTGTGGGGTGCCCAGCGCCGTGAAGCTCTAAGCTAGCTTGTGAACCCACAAATGCTCATCCCGCCTGGCCAGTTTGCATCCTCCCGCAACTTGCAATGGGACACAGCAGCTGCGAAGAAGTAGGAAATGCCACAGGAAATTGTGTAATATTAGAAATGAAGCAGAGTGTGGTTTTTATTTATTCCAAAATGGAATAAAACAGAAAAATCGCAAATTCCCAGTGAAAGCAAAGTATGGGGAAAAATAAGGGTTGATTTTTGAAGCATTTTTTTTTGTTCTGATTTGGAGCTTGCAGAAGCTTTTTGTACGAAGTTGTGATTTCAAACAAAAAAAAAGAGATCCAAAGGCTGTATTCCAGCAGTATCAAAAGAGCCTGGAGTCTTCGAGCCCTTGTTAGATATTTTTTTTATTGTTATTACTTCAAAACAGATCCTCTGCTAATGTTTCGATTTTGCCAGAAATGGCATTCTTGATTTAAAGAACTGGTTTGAAAGCCAAATCTGACCTGCCTCGTTGGAAGCATGACAAGCACTTAAAGCGAAGCAAGGTTCATTAATACTGTAATATTAACTTGCCATTTAAGTGGGTTTTTTTCCCCCCTCCTCTTGTAGGAGTTATCTAATGAATAGCACTAAGTTCCTGGGTTGGTTTGGTTGTTTTCTAGCTTTTATTCCCTTTCTGCGGGACAGATGGTATTTATAGATCAGAGGGTGCCTGTGTTGGAGGGTTTTTTGTTTTTTTTGGTGTGAAGTCAGTCCCCAAAGCCAGCACCGGGGTTTTTGATAGTGGGCCAAGGCACAGGAGCTGGCTGGCAAGAGGTGAATTTGGATTTAGCGTGAGTGACATCTCTCTTAATGAAGCCCTTTCTGGAACAAGGCTGGTGAGGAGCGGGATCCACTAGAGGCTGGGGCAGTGGCGAAGCCAAAACCGTGTTGTCACTGAAGCCAATATTTAAAAAATTGTATTTATTGTTTACCTCTTGCGCTGCTTTTCTGCGCATCACTGCTTCCCATTGTACGTTTTGGGCTTCAAAACCTGACATCACATTAGCAGCCGGCTCCAAAGCCCCCAAATAATGCATAAACTATGATTATTCCTTCTGATCCACTTGTGTTTATGTAAATGGCTGGAAAAGCGGTTTTCAGCTTGTTTCAGAAGCTTAAGGGATTCATACCAAGCCTATTATTGAGAAATCAGAAAGTGAAAAAGCAACTTCTGAGACAAGGAATTAGCAACTCAATGGCAGTGTGCGTACCGCTGGCAGTACGGGATCCCACTGTATCACAGACAGGAATTTCCCCGGGATTCAAAAATCAAATCAGTGGCAACAAGTTGTTGGGCTTTGTGGGGAGGGGGGGACTTGAAGGAGGTTTGTGGCTCATCTGGAGGGGTGAGGGTCCGGGGTGGGAGGCTGGAGAGGATGCTGGGGTTCAAATAGTGGTGGTGGTGAGGTTTTTTGGCTGATGATGTGTGTGGAGCGTTGGTGGCTTTGGCAGCCAGCAGCTGCTGGGCTAATAGCCCCGGCTCTGTGTCCCTTGTATGCAGGGGTGCCTGCCGGGAAGGGGGTGGCAGTGCTTGGGGACACCCCGATGTCCCCAGCATGGCCATCCCCGCTCTCTGCAAGGCTTTTCCCTCTGTCCCAGGAGGGATGGAAACAGATCCAAATCCTTCTTGGGGCCTTGGTCCTTTCCAGCCAGCCCCGCAGCATCTCATCCCTCCTCGCCTGCTGCGTATTTATTTTTTTTTTTTCCCCCGATTCGGTCCCTTTCCCCCTTCCTTATGTTAATTTCCCACCTGAGCACCAAGTACTTTATAAATAGCAAATCTGAAATGAATTTCCTAGCAGCAATCATTATCTCCCTCGACAGCCATTAAACATTCACACAAGCAGAGCAAAATGACAAAGGGGATTGATTTTTACAGTATGTTGGGGGGAGGTAGGAGAAAGGAAATATGTTGACGAGGCTTTTTTTTTCCCCACCACTCTCCCCTCCCTCCTAGATATTCTATCTTGAGGAATTTAAAATCACCCAGCGCCTCCTTCTTGAGATCAGGTTGGAAGGGGGTGGGAGAGAGCAAAGTTGGAATCAATAAAAATATATTTTTTTTTTTAAAAAAAAGCCTTATTCCCTCCTTCTACAGCCCCTGCGAGCCTTGCTCCGATCTGTTGGCTGCGTGTGACTGGTAAACATGAAGTTAGTTATGCGGCCCCAGCTGTTGAGATGAATATGTCAGAGTTAATGCCCCTGAAGATGGAGGGGTGGGCTGGAGGGGGGGGGGGGGGGGGCAATCTCTGCAGCCTTCTCAGCAGAATAAATGTGTTGATGCAATAGTTGGGAGCCAGCGAGCTGCTGCCGTATGAGGCACTGTAGCTGAAAATTTAACTTTGATTTCAATTTTCATATTTGTCAGCAATAATTAGATTCAAGAAATGTTTTTGCTGCTGTTCTAAAATACTAATAAGTAGGAGCCTTTGTAGTATGGCTAATGGAGTCTTTTTTTTTTCCTAGTGGGCTAGAAAAATTCCATTAAAGGGAAAAGTCATACTATATTACCGTGCTTCAACATGCATTGACTTTGCTGCCACGGGAATATCTGTGCTGAGAGACAGTGGTCCTGGCTTTGGGGATGATGGCCGGGAATGGGGCTGTGACCTGGTGGGGCTTCCTGGGGAGGGATGGGGGGGACCCTCAAGCCTGGCTGGGTGGGGGGTGATGCTCTTTGGGGCACCTGGAGGCTTCCAAAGTGCTCGTGGGGTGATGTCACGGTGCTGGTCTGGCTCTACTTCAGCCTGCTCGCTTTGGCTCTTGGCTTTTTGGTGTTGCAAGTTTCTGTGGGGGTTTAAAGCCTTCGAGAAATCGGGGTCTCCTCCTGTGGGCTCTGTCAAAGGCAGAAAGGCCCTTTTCATCCTTCTCGCCCTGCTGCGTGGATTTCCTTGGTGGCACGTGCCAGGTTTTATCCCACAGCAATGCCGGAGAGGAAAGTGGTATTAAATTTGCTGGCGATATGCACAGCAAATGGGGGAAGCTCTAAGTTGTGTCATTCTCAAGTTACTTCAGCCTATTAAGCAAACAAAAGCACTTGTGGAGTGAGAAATGGAAATGGCCAACATGGCCCGATTAATCCTGGATGTACAGTTCCATTAATAAGCCAGCTTTTAATAGGTGGCTCTTTCTAGGAGCTGCTGGGGCTAAGAATTGATGTATTCACTGTAATTGTATTGCAACTAATAGGATATGAAGAAAATTGTATGGGGAACCTGTTCCTTCACCACCATTTTCCAGTCAGTTGAAATGATGCTTCCCCCTGGAAGAGCCAGGCGGGGAAACGGTACTGAAATCTAAATGGAAACGGGGATGTTTTTAATTTCAGTGGAGGGGGGGTTGATTTGTGCTTTTGCTTCCCCATAAAGCTGGCAGAAGCTGAAGGAGCAGCTGGCCAAAATCCTGGAGGAAACGGGGATCCCAATCCCAATGGAAGTGCCCGGTGGCTGGGTAGCGGGGCTGCTCTCGCGGCTGGGCGGTGGGATGCGGCTGCTGGTGCAGGGCTGTGCCCGGTCTGGGAGCTGTGGGGGGGGTCTGGGTGCCCAGGCTTGGGGCTCTGCCCCTCCAGCATGTCACCCGGAGCCTTTTCTCTTCCTTGGCAGCAAGAGGGACCTTCCCCCTGCGCAGGCGGTGCGGCTGGCTGTGAGAGACCATGAATGAGGCTGAGGTCCTGGCTCCGTTCATCCCCTGTATTTATTCAGACCCGCAATCCCAGGGCTCCAACAGTTTGCTGATCCTCTTTGCCACGAACTCTTGTTTTCACAGCCCTGCAAAAACTCTCCTCCTGCCTCGTGGAGCAAATGCACTTGTGCAGCTCTGTGTTCAGAGAGGGATTTGGGCTTTTACTGGTGAGCATCTCTCCAAGGGCTCTTGCAAGAGCAGCGCAGCTGCCAGCGGCACAGTGATGCCCATTGCTACAAATCCCAGGCAGGCTGGGCGGGTCGGCACATCCGAGGTAATGCACAGCAGTGCCCTGGGATGCAGCTCTACATAATCTCAATGCAATCGTGGAATAATGCACATTAAAGCAAAGAAAGCATTAACTGGAAGAGCAGACTGATTCGAAATCCAGACGGCCCCTGATTATTGCAACCATCGCTTTGCTAATGGGCTGGGGGATTTGAAGAAGTTTTGCAGCCCCTTTCTGTCTGTTCATCACCGCTGGCCACTGCTTCGGGGTTGTTTGTTTTTCACTCCTCCTCCCTATTTGTATGCATGCGCTGACCCTTCTTTGGTAGCAGGCTAGAGAGTAAATAGAAAGGGGAGGAAAAAAAAAGGCAAAAAAAAAAAAAGCGCCAAGGCATAGTTCAGCTTAAATCCCAGAGGAAACAGATGTGATTGCCTTACAGAAATGGCTCCAATAAGGCCAGAAAGGAATATTGCTTTTATAGCTTTTGGGATATAAAGCATTTAGAAAATGTGATTGACTGGCAAGGCCTAATTTATCATTTGCCCATTTCTCTCACTCTCCATCCTCTTATCCACCCAAACACAGAAGCATGTTCAGACGGACTCATTTCCACATTTTTTTTTTGCTTTCTCTCCTGCATGTAACACATGCAAACCGCTGTTTTCTTGCGTGCTGAGATGTGTGTGTGTGCACATGCAGGCACGTGTTCTCCTGTGCTCCTGGCTCCTTGTCTCTCTGCCTGTGTCATGGATTTATCATCATTCTGCTAAGCACTCAAACTCCTGTGGCTATTTATAATTAATGCTCAGAAACCTGCCAATCCATTTAATGACACTAGGAGGTCACGGCCTCCCTTATAGCTTCCCATTAATCATCATTAGAACAGTTCTGGGTTTTTTACATTCTTTTTAAATGTTAATTCACCTTTATAATGCTCCTTTCAGCTCTGACTGTAAAGGGAGACTCTGTAGTGACTCCAGACTGTCTTGCAAGTGTGTGCAGGTGAAAGGCGCAGTGGGACAATTGCACTTGATAAAGTCTCTTGGATGTCTCCCGCTGGAATGAATTACACTCACAAACTCTGCGAGATGGGATTTCTTCACTGCCCTCTGCTGCCAGCTCCTCGCAGTGATGTTGGCACTGCGCCTTCCCTCGGGTACCACTGAGCCCCTCGCGATCGCTCCGTACCTGCCGA
Organism: Falco punctatus; assembly: GCF_963210335.1. Lineage (NCBI taxonomy): Eukaryota > Metazoa > Chordata > Aves > Falconiformes > Falconidae > Falco > Falco punctatus. Next base: position 4,450,121 of record NC_137596.1, read on the forward strand.
GACCCGAGCACGGCAGGGAACTGTGCAGCGAGCGGTTCCTGGAGGGGAGCAGAGCTTGACAGGGCCGTGTGTGCTCTGCCAGGTTGTGCTCCGGCACGTCTTTGCTGGGAAAACTTGCTTTGGCAGAAGGTGGGCGCATGCACAGCTTGGGGTTGTGCGGTTGGAGTTGTCGTGGCCCCTCAGCATCTTGGTTTGGGTGGAGTGTCAAACTTGTCCCTCATGAAGGTTAACAAAAATGATGGTTCACAAACAGCAGGGCTGCTGGCAGTGCTGAGTCCACCTCCTCTTTCCCCTTGCCACCCTGGAAATGGGAAGCCCCGAGTTCTCTCCCTGTGTCCCAAAGCACCCGCTGTCATTGTCACAGCCCCAGACTCTCCGGGAGCCCATGCGGCGGCAGAGCAAAGGGGCTTAGCGGAGATGTCAGGCGGCAGCTTGGAGGAAGGAAAGCTCCGGGTGCAATCTGGTAGCTTTTGGCAAGCAACAGCTCCTCTTAAATAGCCCTCTCTTGGCTCGCTGTAGAAGCGATTGTCCCTGCTCTGAAGTCAATCTGTGCTTGCCACTAACAGGAACGGGTCCAAAGTGGTGTGTGCCTGATCCGGATTCTGCTTTCGATCCTTTTGGGAGCAGTCCCCGGTGTGGTGGTGCATGGCTTCGTGGAAGCTTGCTGCAAGGCATGGCACCGTGTGAGCTGCTGCTCTGATGGAGCTCCTGGAAGCTTTTCATAGCCCTAGGTAATAAACCTGCAGAGCATCCCGTGACTCCTGCTTTGGAGCATCCCGTGATTCCTGCTTGGGAGCCACACGATGCTCAGCAGGGTGGGTTGAGGCAGCGCCGACACCCAGCCCTTCCAGCGGGAAGCACGTGCAGCCCTGTTGGGTTCAGGGTGGGCGAAGTTTCCTACTGGTCTCTCTTCTTGGGTGAAACGGGATCGCTCCTGTTGCTTTGGGAACTTCTGGTCTTGGTGAGAGCCAAGCCCAGCCCCATTTCTCTGAGTAAATACGCCAGCAGCATTTGGCTTAATGAACTGTGGCTTTTAATAAATGGCTCTTATCTTGCTGAAGTGCTGCTAAATTGTCAGGATTTAAAATTAGCCTAATAGATTTGCGGGCGATGTTTTATTCACTGGTTGGTTGGAAAGAGACAGAGAAGAGGGGGAGAGATGGCTCCACCCAATTCTCCCTGAATTATACAAGAGTTATTTATTTGTTTGGGCCGAAGGGGAAATGTTCTGGATTAATGTGCGATGCCTCAGCACCTGACTTAATGAGAATTTAGAGACCTATCCCAAACTGATAGTCTCTAATTAATCACTCCATGGCCCCTCTGCTTTGCTGTCCCTGGAATATATTGTTCAAAGTGGTGGTTGGGCTGTGGTACCTACTGCTGGCTTGTCAGGAGAGGGGGACGGGGATGGACTAGGGAGGTTTTTGAGTGCTGCGGTGGCTTACAGGACTGCTTCTTGCAGCTTTGCTCCATGTCCTTGTTGAAGTAGAGTCTGTGTATCTCTGTACCACGTGCATACCTGTGCAGCTTGCGTTCTTGAGGGTAAAGTTGAACTGATCCTCGCTCTGCTTCTGGTAACGTCCTGTGAACTTGCACGAGTGACTTCGTGCCTTTATTTCTTTTGGCAACACTGAGCCAGTTATGATCCTGTTGACAGTTTGGAGACATATGGAGAACCAAGGCAGAGCAGTGTTTTATAATAGAGTAGTATGGGATCTGGTTGGGATGAAAGATGCCAGGGAAATGTCAATCATTATCATTACCCTAACAAACTGCTGTACCTGCAGAGATGATAATATTTAGCAATTATATAGCACCTAACAAGCTCAAACAGCACAGACGGTAGCTAATTAAATCTCCCAAAGCTTCCTCTGGGTGGGTGCTCTCCTCCGAGAGTGGACCAGCTTCTGCCCAGAGTGTTTTGTGCGAAGCTAAGCGCACTTCTTCCCCGTTTCACAGGTAGGGACGGGTAGCGGTCCTGCGGAAAATCCTCGGTAAGGGTGAGCCCGAGCTGGGGAGCAGGCTGTCAGCCAGGGCGGTGGGCAGTCTTGGCACTGCGTTGTGCTGTTGGCTCGGTTTGCAAGAGCGGTGTGTGGCCTTGACTCTGCGACCTGGGTGGCCAAAGGTTCTGGGATGATGGATGCATCGGTGTGCTGGTTGCTTGCCCTTCTTGAAATCAGGGAGAGTTTGGGTGCTGGCAAACGAGGACCCCACCAGCATCCCTCAGTGAAGCAGAGGTGGTGGTACAGGTGGTTTTGCAGGGTTGGATGGTCAGTGGTGTGGTTTTTCCCTTGTCCTTCTGGCTTGCTGGGCTGCTGCTGTTTCCCTCTTGATGCATCGTTCCCCTGCCCATCCTGCATCCCTCCTGACTGAGCTCCAAAGCTTTCTGGAAGGTGATACTTCTTGACCAACGTCCCACGTTTGGTTGGGGCCTCCAAGATCACAGCGATTGGAAGCAAGACTTTCAACTTTTCCTTGTTTGTGTTTTTCTAACCTTGCCCTTTCTGGAAAGCAGCAGGTGAAAAGCTACGTGGCCGCTTGGATCCAGTGGCGATCGGTGACCCTTGCCCGGCAGCGCGCTGCTCCAGCCCGGTGAGGCAGCGGTCTCCCTGTGACTTTGTGAAGGTCAGCGGTCGTGTCTGAAGTGGGGCTGGTAGTAGTAATGCATGATGCACAGTGTCAGCCATAAAGGAAATATTGTATATAAAAGATAAGTTTTTTTTTTTCCTTTCTTGTGGCAAAGGAACAAGGCGCCGGGTTCATTTAGCATTCATAAAGTCTTGCTTTGGAAACGCCTTTAAGTACTGCTGAGGGAGACTTGAAGGAGCGTGTTTGAGAGTCAAATGCACATCTCCTTGGGCTCTCCTTTCATCTGCTTTAAAAAACACAATCTTTTTTTTTTTTTAATCTTTTTTTCCCCTCTGTAAAAATACTAATCTTCTCCAACAGCAGCAGACACCCAGGGTGCAGGCGCTCAGCAATTAGTTCAGTGAACAGAATATGCAAGGAGCAGAGGGAAGGGGAGACTCGGCCAAGTACTGGGAGGATGGTGAAATGCAGCCTGCTAATTAGGAGGAAGCACAGCACGGAGCGGGGGGGGGACAGTGCCTGGTTAATTCAGGTGTAAAGCCGCTAAGTCGCCATGTGTGTCTTCTGCACGGGTGGCAACGCGCTGGTTGGGATGCAGAAGTCGTTCTCAGGGATGCTGGGTTGTATTTTGGTGGAGAGAAGCACCTGGCAGGGAGCATGGGTCTCGGTTTGGACCTGACACCAAGTGGTGGAAGAGCCCAGGGAGGATGAGGTGAGGGTCAAGCATGCGGTTTGGCTAAATTTACAGCCTAGCCAGCGTATTCCCCGCTCCCAGCTGGCCGCAAGTCTCTGTTGGGAGAAGCACGTGGAGGTTTTGGCTTGAGTCCTCCCTGGACTCTTGGCCAACGCTGAGAGAGAAGCGCCTGTCCTCCAGAGGCTGGGCTTTCCCAGCAGAAAGTCATCGTGTTGGACCTCATGTCAGCGTGGAAATTCAACGGGTGATTCCTCTTACCATCGCAGGAGGTGAGACAAAAGCAAATAGAGAGAAGAAAGCAACGAGTGTTGTCGTCATCCAGCCTTCTTCAGGTTGTGAAGAGCTGGCTTCGTGAGAAGTGTCAGATGGGCAGAAGTTCAGATCAGCCCCTTCTCTTGGCTGAAACTTTTCTCGTCCTTGAAATCTCTCTCCTTCACTCTTCACTTGAGGGAAGGGAATTTATTGCAATGAAATATGTTGTCTTGTGACTTTTTATGAAAACAGCACATGTCATTGCCCCTGTTTCCTGGAGCCAAAGGATGTGGCTGGATTTCAAAAAAGAAAGACTGGATGATTTCATTATTGCTAACAACTGTTCCCACCAAGATAAGGACAGTCTAATCACATTCCCTGTGCAGAAGTGCCAAGGGAACCAAAAGGGAGCGCTTTCGTTTGATTTTTTCCATGTTGTCTTCTGTGTTTTGGTCGTCTTTGGTACCGTGCAGTGCCAGAAGCAGGCTGTGAGGCTAAATGGACTTGGGGGGGAGTCAAGGCAGCAAGAACCAGCGTTACGGTTATCAGGGCACTGGTGTCCCAGGTTGGAAATGCTCTGCCAGCGGCAGCCTTCGTCCAGCCTGATGTGTGGATTTATTGATTTATTTCACTGACTGCCTGTGGTCAGGGCTTGAGCTCAGCTGTCCCGAACTCCTTGAGCGAAGTCTGAACTGGTGGTGGAGGCTGAGCATGCAGCAGAGGGGGAGTTTTTCAGCGCGCTTTTTTTTTTTTGATTTGCAAGTCCCCCAGAAGCCAAGTGCTGCCCCCCTTATAAAGCAAATTAGATCTTACTGCCAACAGGTTTGCTTTTCTTAATTACGTTTTGCAGACTCCCGATGCAGATACCCCCGAGAGCTGATCCGTAGCTGAAAATTACCTCCGCAGCGAGCACGCTGCATCCTGCACTGCCCAGAGGTGATGCTGACCGTAGCTCAGCCCAGGCAGAGTCGATTTGGCTGGTAACTGCCTGCCCCAGAGAAGGTGGAGGCTGGGGAAGAGCCAAGCCAAGGCGGGGAAGGGGGCAAATTTCAGCTGTGCCCTCCAACACTGCTCTTCTGCCTGCGCAGAGTCGAGCTGCCACGTGTCCCTGCTGAAAAGCTTCGTGTTGCAGGGGGGGAAGTCTCTAGGCTTTGATTTGCCTTGTAGCAAGAGATAACATTATCGTCTCGTCCTTTAATGATTTGAGGACTGAATATTTTTCACATCGATTTATCTATCTCGGTAGCCCTGATTCTGTTCTTGTGCTGCTAGCGGGTGGGTATTGTAAAAATCTGTGCAAGCGAAAGGGGATGAAGTAACTCGGTCTTCTTCATCACCCGCTCCTTGTTTGCATGCCCTTGGCACTTAGGAGTGTTGGAAAGGCGCCAATTGATCGATTCCATTAGCTCAGTCAGAGAGGAGTTGTCTTTTGGCGAGCAAAGTGGGGTGCTTTCTTCTGGAGCAGAGGGTCACCGCTTCAGGTCCCAGCAGCGACCACCCAAAGAGAAAAGATGACTTATAATTACATTCGTAATTGAAAGTGATTAATGGTAGCAGAAGAACTTCGAGCGATTTCTTGTAATTAAATACTAATTTTAATTCCTTTGCAGTGCTGAGCACCATATTTGCTTTACTGGTGATATTTATGGCTGCGCCTTAGCACAGTTTAGTATCTTAAAAATACATGCTAAGTGATTAACATTTTTTTTGTAACTGGGTAAACAAGTAAATATCAATTAATTTGTTTACTTTGTGTCTGTAATTAGCAATTATTATCTTGTATTTTTGAGGATCTTGTATTCTGGAGGATTTGTGGCTTGGAGTGGAAGCAGAGGAACTCTTGATTGCTCCCAGGCCAGGAGAGTTGTGGTCTCTGCTCCAGGCTGTTCTAGTGGCAAAAAAAAAAAAATTAAAATAATGAAAAGATAAAAAAAAGAGCCAGGAGAAGGAGGCGGGGATCACATCTGCAATGGTTTAGGCTCGGAGGACTTCATGGCCAAGCTTTGAGCCTGCTGGCAGCGAAGCCTCTTGTGAGGGCTGGGAGCAAGAGGAAGGGAGTTGACTGCACGCAGCAGATGCTCGCTGGCTGTTGCTTGGTCTTGAAGAACAGAAGCGTCACGATATCAGCTGCTTCTGCCAGGTTTTTGCTGTCTGTAAGTGATACCTTTCAAACTCGCTGCTGCTTGCGATGCTGCCCGTCAAGGGCTGCTTGGGGCTGTCCTCCCTCTGCCCTCGTTCCAGCTGCCAACATCATTTCCTCCTCACCGCTCGTTGGAGAACGCTCGTCTCCTGATGATGCTGTAGCCTTGGCTGGATCTTTGGGGAGATGTCTGCAGGATTTAGTATTTCATCCTTAATACTTTCACTGTATTGACGTGATTTTGAATTTTGAGGTGTCAAATGGGGCGTGCCGGCGTGGTTTGGGGTTTGGCTGTGGGCAGGGAGCTGATGGGTGCTGTTTTGGATGGTTGTACCTGGGTACAAGCGTGGTGGGAGCATGGATCCGGGCAGGATTCCCATCCTGGGGAGCGTGGGACATGTTGGGAGACCTGCCAGCACCCAGGGACAGCCACAGTGATCTGCTGTAAGCGAAAATATCGGGAGCCCTGGGTTTGTGCATTGCCCGTACCAGCTGTATGGCTCTTTTTCAAGCACCATAGGGTGAGTGTCATCTGCCTAGGTGTGCTCGTGTCCTTTCTGCACCTTGACAAAGTTGGTTTTGGATGCGCCAGGCTGGGAATCTGTTTCCCGAAAACTTGGTCCCGCTCACATAGCGACACACTGGGCCAGAAAGCACTTGATGGAAATCATGTCTCTTCCTCACCAGTTCCTTGATTCCTTGCTAATGCTTTTCATTCCCTCTTGCTGCTTGAGAGAGCTGATGGTCTGATTAAATTAAGACAGACACAAAAGCAGCTGGCCTGCCAAAGCTTAGGATTTTATTAAAAATAATATTGTTTACAGAGTTCTCTCCTTTTATGGTGCATATAAAACAGCGTGTTCCACCCGAGCAGCCGGCAGGCTCGTTGCAATTTACCCGGGAAGAGATGGAAAGACATTAAACCTTGTCTTGAAGGGGAGTAGGGAGGGCATGGAGGAGAGGGAGGTTGGGGATAAGAGACAGAGCGTAGCTGCGACAGCAAATGAGAGGGAAGGAAATGCAAGGAAAAAAAGCAGAGAAAAGGAAGGATGGTTCCCTGTTCCCTACCTCCCCTTCTCCCCTCGCATACCTGCGCTGAAATGAAGCATTCAAAAAGGAGAGAGATCATGGAAGAGAGGAGATAAACTAGGCCAAAGAGCTTCAGCTGGGGACCCAGCCTCCACCCGAGCGGGGAGGAGAGCTGCTTACCCTCCGTGCAATATTCAGGAGCCCTTTCCCGGGCTGTCCGTGTGGGTGGAAAGGCTCCTCCGCTCTACTCTCTGCTCGTTTGAGGTCTGGCAGATGCTTTTGTGAGCCCTCAGGTAGCAGGGAAGGCCAGGGCTGGGGGTGCTGGCTGTCCACCCAAGTGCCCCAGCCTACCAAGACCTCACCAAAAAGCTTTCCTGGTTTATAAGTCGCTTATTTGTAGTTTATTTGCACTTCAAGGGTTTGCTGGAGCAAAGGGAGGGGTGCGCGGGGCACGGCACGATGGGTCGTGGCATGAAGGGATGGCGGTAAAGCAAGGAGAGACGAAGAGGTTTTTCCAAGGTTGGGGAAGCAGCTTGAGATAGCGCCTAAACTGGAACCAGGGCCCCCACCTCCAACACCACCCCTGTGCTGGCTCCGATGGGTTGTGTGGCTTTGGGAGGCGCGGGGGAGCCTTGTTCATGCCCTGCTGCAGGAGCGCCCTGGCTCTGCTTTGCTTTCTCCTTTCTGTGCCTTCTGTCTGTTTGTTTGATTTGGTTCCAAATAATTAATTGTAAAAACCCATGGCTAATGGTTTGAATGAAGGATGGATGGGTACTTTAATTAACTCGTGAAAGGATTATACACTTATGTTTTCAGTCTCCCTGACCCCAGTCGAAGTAACAAGGCTTGAACATCCCTGCGTTTGGAGGGAGCTGAGTGAACGTGAAATTGTGCTGGGGGGGGGGGAGGGAGCTGCTGCTGGTCCCCTGGGCTGTGCTGGCGGAGCCGCTCGGACAGTGCTGGGAAGATGCATCCGGGACCCTGATTGTAGTTAGTACCGGGGGGTCACTCCTCTCCCCCCACAACTTCTTCATGGATGGGGTCTCGGGTCCCCTGGGGACTGTGGGAGAAGCTCTTCCCACCCCGTTGTCCTGGACCCCTGAGCCCCAGTGTGCCCATCGTGATGCGTGCCCTCTGATGGCTGGTTGCCTGCTGGGTTTGACGTTTTAAAGGGGTTTGGTGTGGGTGAGGGAGGTGTCTCAGGAGCTGTACAGAGGCTTTAGAGATTGAATAGAGCTGAGCCATGTTTTGGGCTAATACGTGTCAAATTTGGGTTGAACATGAGCCATCTGCCCTTTCTTTATAAGATGGTTCTCATACAAGCTTCCAAGGTGTAGCGTGAGAAGAGATGCTGCCTGCTTTCCAGCTAACCCAGACTAAATTTAGCCATTGAATCTGGTTGGGAATAAGCACAGCAATGCCATTCTCGGGGAACTGAAACTGCTGAGCTCCCCTGTGTGGGAGGATTTCTGCAGAGCCCGGAGGTGAGGGCATCGCTAGGTGGAAGAGAGGTCTCAGCAGAGGTGGCCCTGGGTCACTCCTTGCTAGCCTGTAGGCACGCTGAAGCTTGATGGGTGTCAAAACCTGTATTGATCCCTCAGTCTGAAGATGGCAAAAGGTCCAGGGCTATAACAACAGGTATTCCAGCCTTTGCAGCTCAACACGTTGCTGTCTCATTAGTTATTTGTGTCTCAAGGATCTCCCAGTAAGGTGCTGAGAAAAATCTTTGAAAGAAAGTGCTGAGCTCCCACCATCCTCCCAGCCTTTCCGTGTGCCATCCCTCCCCCAAACTAACTCCTCCTGATGACTTCTCAGCTTTTGAGGACAGTGCTTGAAGTGGAAGGCGTGTCCTGCACAAATTTAATGAGCAATTAATATAGAGGCCCGATTCCAGCAGGATTGGTGAAGGAGCAAGACTTTTGCAGCTCCTCTGCAGCGCGGTCTGGGAAACTGGGACCTGGCTGGGTCAAGGAATTTTCAGAATGAGTCAAAAGTCCTTGGAATGTCTATGGGAGGGATGGGCCCATAGCTTGCATCATGCTACTGAGTCACTGGACAATTTCCCATCCTTCCCATTGCAAAACAGTCCAGGTGGGAAGCTTCAGCATTGCTGCTTGAAACGAGGCTGATTGGGCTTGTTCTCTCATGGAAAATGCATGAGGAAAAAAAAAAAATGAATTTCCATGCTTTATTTTGAATAAAAAGTCATTTTTACTCTAAATAAGGCTTTTTTTGGCCTTCTTTCAGTAGTGGTACCTGCCCCTGGAATCCTCCTCACTTATCAGTCCCCCAGCAAGCCGCTCTTGTTTGATTACTAATCTGCCTTATTAGGTTTTAAAATGCGCTTTAATATTTTAGTTTTAGTGACTTTTTTTTTGGAGGCCAAATTCCAGCTTCTGAAGTGCATACCTCTCTCTTACTTCAATGGCAGCCTTTCACGTTTATCCCAAGGCATAACATGGTCCTCATGCCGTTTGAAATTAGATGCACCGATTAGAGCATCTCTCAGCCGCCGCTGCTGCTCTGCACCTCAAAGGATGGCGCAGGGAAGAGGCTGGAAGTTGGAGCTGGGAGTATTTATGTGCTCAGCGTGTTGTGTCTTGAGACTTCGTGTTTGTTGTAGCTCTCTCCAAGTGACCTGGAAATAGATGCCTGCTTGTAGGTCGTGAAACGCCGTGGTGGCGGTGGTGTTGATGTGTTTAGTAGGAGGTCTGTGATGTGCACGGGTCATGCCCGTGAGGATACGTGTGATTAAACCAGGGAGGAGAGAGGAACACGCAGGGTCAATTGGAGTTTTTGCTTTTGCTCTTGTAGTTTTTTTGGTTTTCTTTTAGCAAGAATGATGAAATGCTGAGCGAGTCACTACAAATTATTGCACCTGATACTCCAGGTTGAGAGCGCTTTCTGGCTCAACTATTTAGTATTTCCAGCTCCTGCTGAAGCCAGCAGCCCCCTAAAACCTGCCGTGCCTGCCCAGAGGTGCTCAACACCCATTGCAACAGGGTGCAAACCTTGCGGAGCGCTGTCTGACAGTCAGAAATGTGTGCCTGGAGTGCTGTCTGAAGCCTAGTTAGGCGGCTGCTCCGATTGTAATCGCTCCTTGGAGAAACCTCCTTTTGTTAAACAAGAGTGAAGAGTTTTGTTAAGGGAATTCATTTGGATGTTTTGAGTTTTTTATTTTATTCGTTCCACCTCAGCGTGGTTTTGGGGATATCATATGTACCGTAGGGAGGGAGCGTGATGGAGAGGATGGATGCTACAGGTGTGGGTTTGAGCTGATGACGATGGGACCTGGAGGTGGAGGATCCGCATGGTGCTTTGGCAGAGGAGCAAGGACAAATTCTGGCAACGGTGTGAATTTTTTTCTCTTTAGAAATACTTCTCATTCTCTGAATGCTTTCTCACTGGGGGTGGGGTGGTGAAACTTCCATTATGTCAGCAATTCAGAGAGGGAAAGTGAGGTCCCCAGGGGGAGGAGGATGTGTTTCACAGAGCTGGCTGGCTTCAGGAGCCACCGAACCTGTTCAGCTTGGGTGATGGGGTCTTGTTTAGGAGGTAGGGCTGTGCTCAGAGGTCTGACCTGGTGTCTCACTCACCTCGGGGCAAATAGCGTGATCTAAGTCTGCTTGGAGACGGGTACTTCCCCACCACGATAACCTTTCAACCTTCAATTCTTTGCGAAGCCTGTTAAAAGTCCATCTGCACTCCGAGGTGCAGCCTTGAAATGAAGGGGGTTAGAACACTGGTGTTGGAGGGATATGGAAATCTGTTGGATTCCTTTATGGAACTCAAGCCAGCAGCCACGCTGCTCTTAATGACCAGCACTCGCTGTCTCTCCGGGTAGGAGTAATATCTGTTGGAATTGGTGTAGCTTCTTCAGTGTCTGAAGATGGCCAGAAAACCTGCTCGCTCCGATTGAGTCGCCTCAGGACATCTTCAGTGCTTCTGTCAGTCGGTGTCTGAGACTTGGCTGTTGGTTTTGGCTGAGCTTTTTCTGTCGTCCCCTGGTCAGAACCCTGGAGCAGTGTGAGAGAGGGGACAAGTGCGTAACGGGATGGTCACGTGTGGTGGTCTGAGATGGATGGGGTGCCTCTCCAGTCAAAGCCAGCGTTACTACCTGAACGGTGGTAAAACAGGAGCAGGAGCTGGGGGTGAGAAGAGAGGAGAGACGATGATAACTCTATCCAGTGGAGCGGGTTGTCCCTGGAAATAGAACATGAATAAGTAATCTGGATAAATAATGGAGCTGTCTGAACTGTAACAATAAAGAATAAAAGTGCTGAGTGTGGCTTGCTGTGATTTGTGGGGTCACGCCGTCTTGGATGGTGGAGCCATCGCTCCCACTGGTGAGCAGGTGCTCGCAGACGGATCTCGTTGATGTTGCAGAGATTACTTGGGCGCCGGTCGCAGACAGTTCATGGTCCAGTCTGTTGTGACGCTGCCGCACCACCTTCGTGAAACCTCCGAGCTTGCTGTGTCTTAGCCCGCTGCTGAATAACCTCTGTGGGATTACAAAAACCCAGGGCTAGGTGGGATCCCAGCTGATGTCACCCTGGAGTGGCGTTGGGCACACATGGGACATCCTTTGTGGGCGGTTGAGCTGCTCTTTGACGATGGAGGTGCTGTAGCTTCTTGGGGACCTTCTGTGGGGGTTTCACGAGCCTGGGTGGGAGTTATTCCAAGTGCCCAACCAAAATTTTCTCTGCTGTAAATTAGGCTTTCTTTTTCTTTGAAGGAATGTGGCAAGTAATTATTCACGGATTCCTCAGTATGATATTTGTGTATGGGAAGAGTACTGTCGTGTCTTACTCAATCTTTTCCTTTAGTGACAAAACAAAGCCCGGTGTCTTTCATCTTTCTCTAGTTGTCTGCATCTCTCACCAATCTCATTGCTGTTCCGTGGGCTCGCCCCCACTTGTCCGTGGCTCAGGCGCGCAATCAATTGCATCCCATCAGTTAGAGACGTATGTCTTGCGCTGTGGCAGATGCGGTTTAGATTGATCTGAAAAGAAAGGGACCGTCCAGCTGCGGGCTTGGCGCAGCCAGATGTGCTGCAGAGGAAGGCAACGTGGTTAGCACAGGTCAGCGGGTAGATGCTAACGTGTTAAGCCACAGCGACCTGACCTTTAGCTTTCTGAAAGTGTGATGTCTAGATTGGGATGAAGTGCTGCAGCTGAGCCCCTTGCATTAAACCAAGTGGAGCAAAACAATTCTCCTTTGTCCTTCTTGCAATGCTCATGTAACGTAAGATTTGCTACCTTTTGTAGCCTGGTTGATTCCTTTGTAGTTTGTGGTCTGCTGTAACGCCCCGCTCCTCTCCTGCGCGTGGTTCCCTAGTTGTTTTTCCTCCTCTTTCTGCATGTGTTTAATTTTTCCTCCTGAAGTTTAGCACATCACGCTTGCCCGTATTGGCTTTGCTATCGCTCGCTTCCCAAGGTGATTTGAGATTCTGGTCCTACCCTCAGAGCCCTTCCAGCCCCTCTCCTCCTAGCTTGGCATCATCGATGGATTTTAATAAGCGTGCTCCTGGATCTGTAACACAAGCTGTTAAATGCAAATGTTGGCGAGAGCGGGGCTGGGGACAAGCCCCAGAGGAATCCCGCTGTAGGCTGCCCTCCTAGCTTGGTCGTAAATAATAGATCAGCGCTCTTTGAGAGTGCTTTGTCAACAGGCTGTTATCCCTCCTCCCCTCTGCCCCCAGCCTCAGTGATTACATCCAGACGGTGTTTCCTCAACTTTCCTTGGAGGGTGCTGTGTGGGACCGGCATCAGAAGCCTTATTAAAGTCACGTTGTATCATGTCTACAGCTTCCCTCTTATCCACCAGGTCTAGTTCTGTCAAGGTGGAAATGAGGTTGGTTTGACATGATCTGTTCTTGACAAACTCGTGTCGGTGGTGGTTGTGGGTTTTGTTTTTTATTTTGTTCCCCCCCCTTTATTAAATACTCAGGACTTGCAAGCTGTGATAGTTTTCATCGTTTGTTTTAGTGTCTTCCCGGTGATTGAAGCTGAGCTGATTGCCTGCAGCTCCTGGCTGGTGGTTTTTTTTTTTTTTTTTTTTTTTTTTTTTTTTTTTTTTTTTCTTAAAGATATGAAGATTTCTTGCCTTTTCTGCTGGCCTCCACCAGCTCCCAAAGAACTGCGCTGGTGGCTCAGGGAAGAATCCGCCTGATTTTTCAGCGAGCTCTCAGGAGACCTCCCTCAGTCTTTTCCAGCTTGTGTTTTTTTTTTTTTTTAACCCTTTTTCCCTTCCTGTGCTGGCGTGAATGCCCATCTCCCTGTTAACATATTTTGGAGCTGTCTGCTTGCTATATACCTTCCTTTCCACAGATATAATCAAACATGGCAGTGAAGATCTCTGCCGCATGCTTGCCTCTCCTGCTTGGCAATGGACCTAACCTTCCTTTTCCTTTGAACATATCCAAGAGCCTTTTTGTTCTCCTCTTGTGTCCCTTGCTAATTGAAACTTGTTTTGCATGTTAGTGCTGCTGACTTTATCCCTGGATGCCATTGCAATTCTGTTATACTCATCCCTCGTTACGAGCTCTTGTTTCCGGATTTTATTTTCTTTTTTTTTCTTTTTTTTTTTCTTTTTCCTGTGGCTCCTTCTTTATTTCTAGGTCATTGAATGGCTCCAGATTCAGCCGTAGCAGTCTCTTACTATGCTTCCCATCTCCCCTTTGCATGGGGATAGCCTGCTATTGTGCATGTAATATAGTCTCTTTCAGTAACTGCCAGCTCTCCCCTTCTTTGTACCTTAGATGATTTTCCCAGGAGACCCCATCTACCGGCTTCCTGAATTTGTTGAAATCTGGCTTTTGAAGTCTGTTATCCTTATTCCGTGGCTTACTTTCCATCAGGTTGTGAACTCTTACCGTTTCATCACCACTCTCACCCAAGTTACCTCCCCCCTCAAAGCCTACAGTCCCTCTGTGCTAGGCAGATCCCAGTCTCAGGCTTTGCCCTGCGCCTTCCCAAACACTGAGCTCCCTCAAATGCACAACAGGGGCTGGAGGAACCGTGTCCTGACATGTTGACTTTGTGCTTTAAGTCACTTGCATCCTTCTGGCTGGCCCTTGGATGTTGGTTTGGTGAGGGCTTGCTAGGAATGGAGCACCCGCGCCCTCGGCTCCTGTCCATGCTCTCCCTGGCTCGTGCGCGTGCGTTTTGGCTTGGGGGCTCTCCTGGTGGTGTCCTGCTCCAGCTGAGGACATCGGGCAGTTTGCTGGCATCCTGGTCACCTCAGCTGCTTGTCCAAACCCCGTGACACGTGTCTGTGTGTGTTCAGCTCCTTGTCGGAAGGACTGGCTTACTCCCCTGCCGCTGCTTGTGCTGCTGGGGCCTCCTGTGCCAATGCCCCGTGCACGGTGGGTGTAAGGCTTTGGTGGCTGTGGCAGGTCCCTCGGGGCCATGGTGGGGCCCTGGGCATGCTTCTTGTCACCGAGCCAGTGACTGTCATAGCAGCTGAGAAGGCAAAAATAGCTTACACTTGACTCTGAACTTTAAGGCAGAGCAGACTTGGGTCGAATCCCATCCTCCGTAACAAAGATATGGCGGGGCCGGGTTGGCAAAGACCTTTAAATGTCAATAAAGCAATTCTGCACAGCCCACAAATCTTGGTGGGGAGCTGACAGGGACCACAGCGCTGGGCAAACTGTCTGACTCCGGAGCAACGGGTCTGGCTCAGGGCAGCCTTTGGCAGAGGCGAGACCTGTGGAGTAGCTGCGGTCACAAGCCAAGGGCTCGCAGCAGGGCGCGCTGATGGTTGCTAGAGCAGATCCGTCTGCTTCAGTGGTTTCTGTGGAGAGCAACGGGAGGGAGACCCCGTTCCCATGGGCTTTGTGGTAGCTTTTTTTTTTTAAAGCAGGCAAAGCCAAGCTGCGGCAGCTCAAGCGTGGTTTGTGTAGGGCTTGGATGCACACGTGGAGGGGGTGCAGAGTGGCTGGATGGTGTCAAGGGACACAGAACGAAGTCTGAGATGGCAACAACTAGACAGTCTGAATCATTTCAGGAAAACAATTCCATCCCCTTTGAGTCTAGCATGAGAATAAGAGCAGAGCTTAGCCCCTCCAGCAGTGCCTGAGAAATCGTAACCACGTCTGCTTTGCTTCTGCAAAATGTTGGCACCAACCACAGTGGAGCTAAACCCTACAGAAACCCCTGGCTGGCTGGTGCCTTGGGTTGGTGTTAAATATGGGGATTTCAGGGCTGAGCCTCCCCCAGCTGCTCTCTGCCGGGCTGGAGCGCGGGAGGCAAACGCCCGGTTAGCCACGCACAATGGGTGCGATTTGGCATCTCCATGGAGGTCGCGGAGCCAGCAGTGGGGCCGTGTGTGCCACAGCGGTGTCCCAGCGTGCCGCCGTGGTGGCAGGGCTGCATGTGGGCTCACCCACAGACACCTTCCCCAAACAGGCTGTGGTGTCCTCAGCCCGTGCTCGGGGATGTGTCACCGGTGCCTGGCTGCTGACAGCTGGATGTACTGCTGCAGAGGAGGCACGAATGCACAGGCTCGGAGCTGTACTGCGGTAGAAAATCCATCCCCTGCACACAAAAGCTCAGGCAGATGTGCTGTGGGATGGGCAGGGTCCTGCAAAGCCAGCCGGGACCTCTTCCCTCGGTGCACGGGGTCAGAGAGATACAGTCCTTCTCAGTAGCCCATAAGGATATTAAACTTAATGTGTTGCTATCCAGAAATTATCATACTTGGGAAACACTCATTAATCTCTGTCTGCCTCCCTGGGTTTTATTGTCTTCCCTTCTTGCGAGCCCTCCTCTGTTGTGACTCTTGCTCTCAATTCATGTCATTTTTCTTTCCACCCAAGTTTTGTCCTCCCATCCCTTCCTCCCCTCCCGCACCTCTGCACCCGGGGAAGCTCTTTGCAAAGTCTGTGTCCCAGAGCCCATCAGCTGCGAACTGAGAGGCAGGGGAAGAGCTTTTTAAATAAATCTGGGTTTTATTGGTGGTTATTTTTATTGCTTCGTAAGGCTGTGAGAGCAGAAGGGGAGACAGCTGATAGCTTGTTGGTTCTGGCTGCGGGCAGGTGATGGGCAGGGGGGCTGGTGAGCACTTCTCTGCCTGTCAGCCTGATCCCCAGCATTGCCCACTGTTTGTTGTTGTTTTTTTTTTTTTTGGCGTGGGGTTGCTTTTCCACACCACTGGCTCTGCTTCACTGGTGGCATCTTGTCCCCAGCCGATGCCACAGGCCCCTCATTGGCACTGCTGCTCAGCTGCTAAACCTGCAGCTCTCCACCATAGCTCCAACCCTGGTGTGCGTGCTCTCCTGCAAACACACAGCGGCTCCTTGCCCTCCCCGATATCCAGGCCCTGGATGACCCTGGATTTCTTGCTGTCCCATTGGATATACAGGGATTTTTCCCTGCTCCATCAGACGGCGTGGTGAAGAGGAGAAGGCTTACTCTTGCACGGCGGTGGCGATAGCTGGGGTTCCTGCCGGCTTGCAACCGCGCTGGGCATATCCCTTCCCTGGAAGTTTTCTGACTGCTAAGCACCTGATTTGTGGAAGTCAAGCAAAATAGGCTTCTTAACTTAATGAGTAAACTAATTTGTCAGGCGGGCGCTGTTCTGTTTCCCTCCGCAGTGCGGGTCCTCTCTGCCAGCATTGCACATCTTGACACGCCGGTTACTGTACGGTTGGGAATAGCTCGGCCCCATCAGCAGGGCTGTAATTTGGCACCAAGGCTCTTTCCACACAAAGATTTTTTTGTTTAATAAAGCATAAGACTGAACAGTTTGCTCTCGCTCGTAGGTTCTGAAATATGCATTTAATTTAAGCTTAATGAGGGAATTTTTGTATATAAAATGAAATGCCTTGCGATAGCTCTCCAGGACAGAGCTGCTGGGGGTCGAGAGCTTCTGGGACAAGTTAAGCCAGAAGATCTTGGGGGTGGGGGATGCTGAGGGCTGGACCTGGAGCGTTGCGTATGGACCTGCAAGAGAAGAGGGAAAGATGCTTGTGGTGAAACGCCTAGGGTGGGAATCGTGGAATGGTTTGGGTTGGGAGGGGCTTTATTTGAAGACCATCTAGTTCCACCCCCCCTTGCCATGGGCAGGGACACCCTCCACTAGAGCAGGTTGCTCCAAGCCCCCTCCAACCTGGCCTTGAGCGCTGCTGGGGATGCTCCAGGCTTCCCCAGGCAACGCGTTCCGGTGCCTCGCCACCCTGATAGTAAAGAAACGGCTGCAGCAAAGGAGAGCAAAGAGCTTTATAGAGAAATCACTTCAATCTTCCAAGTATTTGGCACGTTTCCTTGTGTAAGTGAGCCTCAGCAATGGCAGCAGAGCTCTTGCGTGAGCATGGGTCTCTCCAGTGTGTGTCCTGTGGGTCGCGGAGGAGCTCGTCTGGACTGAGCTGCATCAGGGAAGCTCTGATGGTGCTTGTTGGAGATGCAGAGCTGGGTGGGGGGAGCCCACGCGGGGCTGTGTGGGGCAGAAAATATTTTTGGGTACGTGTGGGAGGAGTAGCAGGCAAAGAATTTTGAGGATGTTTAACTGAAGGTGAGCACAATAGCCAAGCGTGGTGTTCCCCAGCACCCTGACTTGGAGACGTCGTACCTATGGAAAGGCACAAAAGATCTCGGGGACTGTTTGAGATTCTAAAGAGGACTGTGTTATTTTGGGTATCTAGGTATTTATTTTGATAATTTGACGAACACAGCAACATGTGTGGGGTTGCAGTGGTCTGTAAGGA
The DNA here is from genome assembly GCF_963210335.1 of Falco punctatus. Lineage (NCBI taxonomy): Eukaryota > Metazoa > Chordata > Aves > Falconiformes > Falconidae > Falco > Falco punctatus. Next base: position 4,467,536 of record NC_137596.1, read on the forward strand.
AAGATTCTGGCTAGCTGAGAAACGGCTTTCCATGAAAGGGCCTAAAGATGCAAGCTCCATCCATCCCCTCCAGTTACACGGTTGGAGCAGTGGGGACGAGTTCAAAGCCACTGCACAAATAAACTCTAATAGCTTTCCTCTTGCATTTATGTTATTAGGGGGTTCGTTTGACTGGCATTATGATGATAAATGAAAAATGCTTTGCACCATTACGTTGGGCGCTAATGCGTAGTGGGAAGAATTTCTGCTCGTTTAAAAAAAAAAAAAAAAAAGGCAGGCAGCGGCAGAGGGGAATGTGATGGGTTTGTGCAGTGATGCTGAGCTGTTGGCATGCAGCAGGAACCTTGCAGGCATCTCCCCCTCACCCCTTTGCCAGGTTGGGACAGGGGGAAGAGTGAAGGGGGGGTGCTGCGCTGAAAGCAATCCTCTGAAGGGTTGCTACCGCTTTGTAATCAATAAATATGTATATTCACAGCTCAGGGCACAGCATTGCTCCCGTCTGGTAGGTTGCATTCCCTTTTGCACCGCGTCCCACCTAACCTCATCCCTGCAGGGTTTGGGATGCCGCCTCCATCCGCGGGTATGAACCAAGAGCAATAGCTTTAGGGCGAGGAGGGCATTGGGCCCCTGAAAACTCGTGCCTGGAGTCAGCAGCCATCCTTGGGAAGCCAGAGGAGGAGTTTGACAGTCCAAAGGCTTTCCTTCGTTTTAAAGCTGTGGAGCAAATTGAGTTCAGAGGGTCACTGTTACTCCCAGCTGCTGCGACAGAAATCCCTAATGCACCGTATGCCAGCTTTCTCCAAAGCTTCGGCTGCTTTTTTATGAGGCGCTGTCACTCTATTATCTGTCTCTGAGTTGGTCTTTAGCTCTTTAACCTTACGAGAAGGGAGGGAAAAGGAACCTTGAAAAGGAGGTGGGGGGGGGGGAGGAATGAGAGAGAGAAAACAGAATGCTCTGAGAGCAGCTTTTCATCCTTGGCCATGGGGCCGTAATTGGGGTGCTCGGTGAGAGCCTGGCTTGAAAGAGGCAGGTTTGAAAGGGTCCCGGGGCAGGGGCAGAAGGGGCTTGTCGTGCCCTTTGCCAGGGAGGTGGATACGGAGGGGTCGGAGCTGATCAGAGACAGAGGCATCAAACAGGGACCGGCCGCCCTCGGTGCTGGTGCTGCCACCCGCTTTGGTCCCCTCTCCGGTGTGGCCATGGAGGCAGCAGGGAAGGGACAAGGTGGGGACACTGGCGGCAGGTAAGGCTCGGAGGGGGTGAGCCCCGGGCTGCGGCAGAGGAGGAGAGCTCAGCGGTGGGCTGGGGGCTGCGGCACGGGGTGGGTGCTGGCCAGGAAGCATCACCCATGGGTGCTTGGGTGGTGCTGCTGTCACTAGGTGTTGTGGGTCCCCAGCCTGAGCTGGCAGGAGGAGGGATGGAGCGAAGAGAGGATGCTCCTGGAGCAAAGAGGTGAGTTTCTCGATGCTCCTGCCTGACAGTTTGGGGTTGTAGCAAGAGGGGCGGCTTGATCCCGGCATCGCCTCGCTGCGCTGAGCAGTCACTGCTGCTTTGCAGGGAGAAACCGAGGCAGAGGGGTGAGGTGCCAAACCCAAGCCCTGCTTCACAACCACGAGCTAAATGGAAAGAAGAGGGGCAGCAGCGGAGGGGCTGTGATTTCACCTGCCACCCCACTCCTTCCAGCAGGGTTTTGCTGCTCCTGGCCGGCTGCTTGGCAGGCCCTGTGCACCGTGGCACGAGACAGGGCTTTTGCTCGGCACTCTCTCCTGCATGCTAAACATGCCGTCTCCCTGCAGGATCCTGCAGCCTTCTGCACTGCTCTGCTGCAGAGGGGGTGGGGAGACGGCTTTCGTCTTCTAGCACAGCAGCAGGCGGATGGCGAGGAGGTGGAAAGCAGCAGGACAGAGCCCTCCTCCCTGGGTCACGTTCTTGTGGGTCATTTCTCCCCCAAAATGATCCCAGCTCGCGACCCAAGTTGCTGTGTGCCTGTGCGCTGCTGCAGCATGTTAACAGCAGGTCCTTTCCCTCCTGCACACCCGCCCCGCGAGGATGGGCAGCCCCGAGTATCACATCGCTGCCCGTCCTGTGGGCTTCTGTCAGCGGGTGATACTGTCCTGGACTGGGGTTTGCAGCTCCTTGTTTGACCTCTAGAGCAGCAATTGCCAGTGCTGTGTGGTAAAGGTGTTGCACCCTGACCAGGGTGGTGAGGCCACTGATGGCATCTAACCGTGGGTGCGCAGGGTCTCCCCTGCACGCCCCAGCTGCACTTCGCACCAAATCGGGAGCGAGACCTTGTAGGAGAATTTTTGAAGGAAACAGATTTGTTCCTACGTTTCTTGGGGGACATATTTTTTTTTAAATTCATTAAGTGAGGTCTTCTGTTGAGCTTGTTGGGAATCCACTGGCTTTGGTGACGTTTCTGGGAGCCCATTTCCCTTTTCTTTCTTTGTGCTAGTGTTGGGTTTTTTTTTCTTTTTCTTTGCTTTTTTTTTTTTTTTTTTTTTTTTTTTTTTCAAAAAGATGAAAGCAAGTTCTTGGGCTGGGCCTCATTCATCCGACGCCTCCTGCAAACCCCCTTGGAGGTGGCTCTCACCAGCACTGGGAGCTGCTTGCTGTGAGCTGGGGATGGCTGGGGCCACACGTGGTCCCAGGCTGAGCTTTGGGGCTCTGGTGGTCTCTGTTATGCAGAGAAGTTTCAGGGAAACGAGCTGCAAAAAAGGATGTATAGCAGGGGAGGGAAAGCATGGAGGCTTTTATCTGGTGAGAAACCTTCAGGAGAGCTGGGAAGGAGGGGGAGCGATGGGATGGTGTGTTTGGGAGGGGATTAAGGCTCTCGGCTCTTTTACAGGGTGAAAAGAAATAGGCAGCTGCGTGAGGAACAGCTGGAGCAAGGTGCTTGTGAGGGGTCTGCAAGTCTGGAGGCCTCTGTGGGGACCCTCGAGCAGTGGGACATGCTGGGCGTCCCCCAGTAAATTCCCACACCGCAGCCGATGCCTCTGCTTAGGGGCAAAGGCAGCATTGTGCAGGGGCCCGCAGGGCGAGAGCAAACGAGGTGGCTTGTGGTCTTCAGAAGCGTGTCCCTGGTATTCTAAAGTGGTTTGTATTTTTTTTAAGTAAGAGTCAGAATACATCTGATTCTGCTTCTTCCTCCTTTCTAAGAATTTCTCTGTTTCAGAGCTAAAATAAAGCACTGAAAGAGTGAGAGGACACCAAAAAATGGAATTATTTTTTTTTCCAAGTTTTCGTTCATGCCTAACAAAGAAACTACCCAGGGAATGTCTTTTCCCCCCAAAAAACCCAGACATTTTGGATGGGGTGAGGGTAGAGAAGGCAAGAGAGATCACATTAAAAACTTCCACTAGCTCCAGTAATGAGATTAAGGGAGCTGCCAGATGAAACCATCTGCCTAATCTTTTACCCAGAGCCGCTCTGTTCTCAGCTTCCATCCAGGGATGGAACCGGAGCCACCTTCTGCCATGGGCTGGCCTGACAGAAGATGCTCTGGTGCCTGCATCCCTGCAGCCAGGGAAGGACTGCTCTCTCCACACACACAATTCCTTGCTGCCAGCTGCCATACTGAGCACCCGAGGAGGAGGGGGAAAGAAAAAGGAAAAGGAAGGAGGGGGGGAGGAGGAAAAAAAAAAAAAAAGCCACTCATAAAAAAGACAGTTTGACATTTTCTTGACTGTTTTGAAATTTTCCTAGCACAACAAGCTGTTTATCCGCCACTCCAGCTCTTATTGAATTAAAGTGTGGAGGGGGTGTTAGGAAGAAATCAATTCGTGCTCCATATGCTGCTCTGCTGAGGAACGTGGCGCTCTGCACACTGTGGAATATGTAGGGAAGGGTGGGGGAAGGAGAGATAAATCCATCAGCTAACAAGATAAGTGCCTTGTTCCTCCATCTGTTACTGCTGTGTCCTTATCTGGGATTGCAGCGTGGCAGCAGTGATACATCTTGTGTCAGGTATTATATTCCAAATTCATATGAATGAATTTTCATGCTCGCAACAATCCATGATCCAGCCGCGGGTGCGGGGTTTGCTGCGGAGCGGTTGTGTCTTGCAGGCTCGTCCTCACCCAGCTCCTCTTTTGCTGGTATAATTTGTGACTTGAGAGGGATCAAGTAGGCACAGCACCAGCTCGGCGACGGGATGGTACAGCCTGGGAGGAGGACCTGGATGGCTTCCAGCCTCGGGATGCCGACAGCGCGGACATGTGCTTTACAGACAGGAAAATCAGCCTGGGAATAAAGAGTGTGTTTAGAGGTGGCAGGAGGAACAAGAACTTGTCAGGTCTTTGCTTTTCCGCTCAGTCTCTTTAGGTGGAATATCGTAATGTGCTACAGCAGCTCTGGGGTGCGGAGGCTGCGGTCCAGCCCATGTGTCAGGTGGTTAGCAGGGAGAGAGGAGGCAGGGCTCATAGCATCCTTAGATAAGGGGTTTTTAGAAGCATCAACCTCCAGTTCTGGTGGAGGAGCCAGATTTCTGTGTTGGACCAGAGCGCCGAGTTTTTGGGAGCAGAAGCTGGCTGAGATAAATCCCCACCCCGCCGAGCAACCTTGGGGAGCTCATTTAGCTGTACATGCCTGAACTCGTAATGGTCTCTGTCCAGCTGCAAACCCACTCCAAATGCATCTGGCTGCGAAAGCGCCGAATTTCTAGATGGTGCCTGTGTTTAAAATCAATTTAACGCTGGACCGGCCTCAAGACCTGTGCTGGATTCAGTAGCTCAGTGTGCGATGAGCCAGGCTCTTCGGAGCTGGGGGCTGCTCTCAGACTGGTCCCAAGGCTAATCCAAAGGTGTCCTGGCCGGCTGGCTGGCACACTCATAACCGACTGTACAAACAAAAGCTGCTGAGGAATTTTACGGGCAGTCTTCAAAACTCTGGTTTCTGTATAACCAGATCACTGCCTGAAATCTTGGTCATTACAACAGTCTAGTCAGCTCGGTGTCTGCAAAGCTTTCCGCAGCTTGAAGGTATAAATCAAAGTCTGGCTGGGATGCAAGGAGGCTTGTAAAACCCACGGCATCATCGCGGAGCGATGCAGCCGGGGTGAACAGCAATATCAGCATTTGTTGCTATGTTTTCCTGAACGCACTCATGTTTGCTGTCGTGCCAGCTTTTCCTGGAGAGGACACTGTGGAGATACAGCAAGTTTAGATGGGGAATAGAAATGCATCTAAGTCATCTCTAACTGGCCATACTTGACTGAGTCTCTCTTGACCTGCAGCCCTTTGGGTTGCCCCGAAAGACCTGCCGCTGCCGAGCAGATGAATTAAGTCTGCACAGGCTCGCCGGCAGCTTTGCAGAGGGTTAGCACTCTGCTTCCCGGCTCCGGGAATGTGACTTTCCTGGCTGGGCTTTTTGCACAGCGGGGCTATGGGCGGGGGAGGCTGGAGGTGGGGGAAGCTGGATGAGACTGGTGAAGGTCAGAGCCAAATCCCAGCCTTTGCTGGGACCAGGAGTGTTTGGAGCTGGCTGGTTTGGTTTTGGGCTTGTTTTCAGTCTGGGTTTGTATTTGCTAGCGGGAGGCGCAGGCTGTGGCACTGTTCCCTAGCCAAGAATTTAGAAACCTGTTTTTAGAAGTAAAGTCTAATTTGGAATTAAAGTATAGGAATTGCTAATACCCTCATGGGAAGAAGCTGGGGCTGGATCCTATTTTCTGCTTCTTGTGTGTGCTAGACTCCTTTGAGTAACATCCGTGGAGAGGGATCACTCAGGGTGATATGCAGGGCTGGGAGAGAGGAGGTAAGAGTCATCAGTCATCGGCAAGACCCTTTGGAGAGAGAGAAAGTGAGATATGGCCATTAAGCACCTGGCTCCTGAGCATCCCTCTTGCCTGGGACTGGGATTTAGGAAGAATTCAGCCCCTTTAAATGGTGGATGTTCAAATGTGCTTAGCTCGGGGGGGGGGGGGAGCTGCTTGCTGGGGTGAGCCAGATGAAGTTGTCTTAGGATATTGGTCCAGGTGGCCCTTGGGTGCAGATGGACGCAGGGGTTGAAGCAGCAATAAAAGCAGGAGCTGTACCTTTTTGCTGGTGGTCTCTCCCTCATCTTTTGTGTCCCCACACCTCGGCTGCCAAATAAAAGCGAGGGCACTTCTCTTTGCTGGTGTGAGCACGGTGGTAAAGAGCACGTTTCACTCGGAGGGGTAAGAGGTTTCAGGAAAGGGTAGAGAACAGGACTTGGAGCTCAGCTGGCCCCGTGTTTCATCGGAGCACGGGAGGCACGGTTTGATCTTGAAATATCCTTTCTGAACCCGCGCTCGAGCTGAAAAGGCAGAGAGATGCCCGCGTGAGGAGCAGGAGCACTTCGTCTCTGCCCTGCCTGCGGGAATCGGCGCTGGGACAAAACCCAGCCTCAAAAGCCAGGGCTGTGAAAACCAGGTGTGCCGAAGCTAGAGAGGATCTTTTTTCCTCGTTGCCCACCTTCTTGTTCCCGAATAAAGATGCTATTTTTATTTTCCCTTCTGTTTAGCCCCAGTGGGCTTAACCCATCTCTGCAGAGGCACAGAAATCCCAGCTCTAATTTCAATTAAGAGCGCTCCTTTTGATTGCAGCCCAGGCTGGGGTTTGGGATCTATTCCTAATCCCTATATTAGCACTGATTCATCTCTTCCATGAGTATTATCATCAGCGGCCCTTAGGGAAGGGAGGGGAGGGATCTTTCGGGAGGATAAATACCATTTGTTTGTGTTTGTATTAGCTTCCACGCCGCATCCTGATTACATCCCGCATTTTGACACAACAATTATTATTAATTTCCCGGCATCTGCATTTGGATTCTTGCCGACACAAAGGGAAGATGACGGATAATGTCAGGCTCGGTAATTGGGTGGGGGAGGGATGGAGAAGGGTGGTGGTGGGGGGGCAGATGGGATATTATTAGATCGCAGTTCTCAGTGTGGAGTGGGGAAGATATTTCTCAGCAGATGTCGGCACCGGCTATTTATCCGCACGTTAGCGCCGGTGGAGTGATTGTCTGGGACATGCTTGGCTCCCTCACCCCTGTCCCTCTCTGCCCCCTTCCACACAGAAATCCCATCAGCTCTTTATTGTGGGAATTGGCTTTTCCGGAGAGCCCCGCCGGCTGCCTTCTGCTCAGGCGCTGCCGTCTTTGCAATGAACTTTGCAGAGGTGAGCCCTGGTCAGCAAAGCAGCCAGCCGTGCTGCTGCTGGGGGCGGGAGGGGGAGCTTTTTTCTGCAGGTGAGGGTCTTGGAGAAGCCCCAGTGGGTCCAAGTCCCTTCAATGTTGGTGCCCGTTGCAGAAGTGGGAGCTCCTGTGACTTGCCCAGTGTCCCTGCGGGCAGAGCCAAGATGGGAACCTGCCTTTTGCCTTCTCGTTTCAAAGACGTGGTCCTTGACCCAAAGCATTGGGTGCTTGGCTGGGGCAAAGGCGGCAGCTAATGCGCGGCAAGGGTGATGGAGGGACGTTGTTGGTGAAGAAATTGGAGCAGGACGCGTGCCCTGTGCCCCGCTGTCCTTGCTGCTGGGGATTTTTGATAACTGCCTGCTTTTTTCCTTTAACCGGTCACCACAGGAGAATTGCAGCAGGGCTGGCGCATCGAGCACAGCCCGAGTGATGCAAACTCTAAAAAAAAAAAAAATACTCAGGAAATGCCTTGTTCAACAAGCAGCGTGCAGAGGCCCCCTTCTCCTCCCAGATCTTGCATTTGTCACCAGATTTGCTGGGTCGTGCCTGGTGGCACCCGAAGCAACGCGCTGGAAGGGAAGATCTCCTGCCCTTCCCGCATCTTGGTGTTGTCTCACCCCTCCTGCGGTGTTCATGCTTGTGAAGCGCTGGGTAGTTCTTCCCCCGCTCTCCCTATGCAGAGGGAGGTTTGAGTGCAAGCTGGGAAAATAATAAATAAACCAAAGGAACTAACTGTGATTCAGGGAGCATCGATTTCTGGGGTTGCTTGTGAGACACGGAGAGGTTCTTGTGATGGAGGAGAAGCGAGAGGAGAGGAGGAACAGATGGGCCTTTGAACCGTTGGGGAACCTTCCTCCTCTTTGTTATAAATCTGTGCAGGGTGGGTGATCTCCTGCAATATCTTTTCCTCCTCAGCATGGGTACCGAGGGAGGTGATGGAGTTGCTCTGGTGGCTCGTGCGTGGGGTTGGCAGGGGAGGAGGAGGCCCACGGCCTCGTGGGGCTTTAGCAAGGACAGATCCCTGGCTCTGGCCAGAGCACGAAAGGGATTTGGGAGATGAGAGGAAACCCTGTCGGTGCCTGACCCTTGCTGGTGTTGGAAAGTGCCCTCAGGGCCACGCTTAGAGCAGCAGCAGAAGGTCAAGCTGCATCTCTGCCCGAGAGAGCAGCAAGCCCGTTGACCTTGCAACTCTTAAAATCATCCAGAAGCGATGCGGTGGAGGTTTCTGTTCTTTAACATTTGAGCTTTGGCTGCGCCTGGCACCTGTGCTCAACATTGGGTCCCATCGCACAGACAAGCTGGCCCCTCGGCTGGATGCTGGGGGTAGCATGTTGCGGTGCTGGGGCAGGAGTAACGCTTTGTTTCTTGGATTTGTGGTTCTTTTGCTAGCTACACCCTTTCCTAGTGTAGCCAAATCCCTCTGCACGGGGTCCTGCCCCAAGTCTCTCCCTTCAGCATGTCCCACAGAGCCCCGGCTCCCCTGCATCTCTGCTGCCAGGCTGGCTGGCACCCGCGCAGGTTTTCCCTATAGGGCAGGACGACAGGATCATGGCGTACCTCCAAGTCGGTCAGAATTTCTCTTGCTGATGAGCTGAGTCTTCCCAGTCATCCTGCAAAAGTGTTTAACCCCTGAGGCACCACTCCCAAGGCTGGCAGCTTTCACGCAGAGGGACGTCTGGTCCGTCACAGTGATGTCAAGGCGGTTTGATACCAAGAGCTGTGTCGCCTGGAGGTTGCACCTGAACGCTGGGTTACATGCATACATCTATACGTTGAGATGGCATGCTGTGAGCACACGCAGGGCTCCTGGCGTTGGTGGGGGCAGAGCAGATTGTAGCGGGGGAGCCCTGGTCCTGGCTCCAAGTTGGAGTCCTGCCTGTGGATAGAAGCGGAGGGCAGTTTGGAGAGCTTTTTATTGAAATAGAGCTGCTTTCCCTGCTGTGCGGTGGCTGCTCTGGCCGATACACAAAGCTGGGCTGGCTGGAGCAGCCAGCTTTGTCTCCACCAGCGATGCAGAAGGTGCTTTGCAATGAGCCGAGCAGCCGGGCTTGGCTTACAGAGGCAGGGCAAAGCCACGTCGGGGAAGGGAGCCTGGTCTGCGGTGACTGGACAGAGAATTAAGGGGTTTTGTTTAGGTTTTTCCCCTTCTGGCAGCTTGCTGTGAGAGGGGCTGGAAGCATCTCGTGGGTGTAGTTGGGAAGCATTTCCCCGTGGGTTGGAATGGGCACGGCTTGATACCGCCAGAGAAAGCCATCGGTTTGATGCTTTGCTCTGAGATGGGGCCAAATTGCCATCTCTTGGAACTAGCTGCTGAAATAAAAGAACGTGTGTCCATCATGCTGTTTAGGCATCTTGGAAGCGAGGTAAGCTGGAAGGGCAGGAAAAGGCTGAGTTAGGCAGGAGTGATGTGGTGTGGCCCGGCCCCACTGCAGCCTGGCTGGACCCAGGGGATGAGGAACATCTTGGTCCCTGCTGCAGAGCAGCTGTATGATCCTGGCCGAGTCCTTTCTCCTTGTTTCCCCTCTCAAACATTGATCTTTTCAGCTTTAAGCACTTCCAGCTGCAGATTTTTACGTGCAATATCCAGCACAAGCCCTGTGGTGTTGCTAGGGGTTAGCATAATGGCGATAGTACTGTAGGGAATTATCAGAGACGTTATCAGCACGGTCAAACCCAACTGTGCAGCTTTTCACCCCGAAAGCAGGGACCGGCTTTCTATGTGGGGTGACCTGTAGGTGCTGGAGCCAGGCCATCGGGTCATCTCGTGTAATAGGAAATCCTTTGTCCTTAGGACAATGAATCCAGCGTTTCGTTCCCCCTCTTGCATCTTTTTATGTCCATTTGCACATTGAAATCTCTTCAGTTGACTCCTGCCAGTCTTTAGAAAAAGCTTTTACTGCTTCAGATGTTTCAAAGATTGAAGGGTTGCCCATCAACCGGAGAGTCTTCCTTGTAAGCAGCTCTGGCTCTGCAGAAGGAGGGAGGGAGGTGGCAGTGGGAAGGAGGTGAACATATTTGGAAGCGATAGGGAAGGGAGGCAAAAAAAAAAAGAAGGGTTTTTGTACCCTGTTCTCTTGGGGGAAGCATTTTTTATCTCTAAATCTGTGTAATTGATGCCCAGATACTCTGGTGACGATTGCCTTAGAAATGCATCTGCGGTAATAATCTAATATCCGTTTGTTAGGGCTCCAAGGAAATCTAATAATACTGATGCTTTGCCTAATAGAGCTCCTTTCATCCCAGGATAAAAATGCAAGGAGTTTGAGATGGAAAAGACCAGGTTTAGGTCGTGCAGTTCATCTCCCTTCCAGTGCAAAGTCTTGAGGTATTTCACAGGCATCAAATAATTAAAGAGCAGTTATGGTCAGGGAGGCAACTAGGTGAAGAAAGCAGCAGCTGGTGAGCGCAGAGCCCAGCTCCCTGGGTGCGCTGCCAGCGCCGCTTGCTGCAAGAAGGGGAGCTGGGACCTTGCTGGGATGGCATGCTCTGATCCTGCTCCCGCAGCGAGGTGTTTTACTGGGGTCTTGTTGGTTGTGTGCTGGTCTGGGGTCTGAGCAACACTGAGGGTGGGAGGTGATGCCTGACCCATCCAATCCTGCCCAGCCCAGCTGGATGCTGCTGCCCTGGTTAATGATGATGGTTGTTCTGGGACATCATCCCTGATAGATGGGGATTTATCAATGGCATCAGGATTCAAGGCTTACCCAGGACAGAGCAGCAGCTCGGTGGCTGCAGGCACGACTTCGTCTCTTCACTGATCCTCCACATGAGCGATGGAGGATGGTGATGGCCGATGGACCTCGCCTGAGCTGGTAGCCCAGGTGTCCCTTCTGCAGGAGCCCCAAAAAGCAGCTGCGACCCATGTTTCCAGTTCCCCGCAGCTCCTGGCACTAATCGTAGCAGAAGCATCTCCTTTGGTTTCTGGTGATTGCGATCACTTTCATCACAGAACCGCAGAATGGTCAGGGTTGGAAGGGGCCCCTGGGGATCATCTAGTCCAACCCCCTGCTAAAGCAGGCTGAGGTTTCAGTTGGTTATTTTTTGAAATAAAGGGTGTAAAGGCCTGGGTTTATGTTTGCAAGTGCTGCTCTTTGGGAGCGGGACCAGCCCCAGATTGGGGTCCCTTTGCTGCTGGACCCAAAGCAGGGGTGACCCCAGCTCTTCCCCGGCTGGGTGGCTTCACCGCTGGGGAGCAATGGCCCCGCTTCCTCCTTGTGCAGCCCTAATTGCCCCTGGACCAGGCAGGATGCAGCTCGCGGGGGGAGAGCTGCTCCTGCTGCAGCCAACAGCCGGGGCTGCGGGGCTGTGGCAGCCATCGGTTTTAGCGTGTTGTGTCTCCAGGTTCCCCGGGATGAGGGTGGCGGCAGGGTGGGAACTGGGGATTTGCAGAATTAATGATATCTGCAGTGAGGGATCTGGCCACTGCGGCTCCGTGCGAAGCAGAGCCAGCAGTGAGGGGAAATCACCTGTGACCGGTTCCATGGATCTGCCCTCCTGTAAATAATCGTAGATGAAAATGTCAAGCTCAGAGCTCCTAACGCCAGGCTAAAGGAGGGGATAAGCGGAGAGAAACGTGTGCATTGCCTGGGAGGGTGGGAGATGGAGACGGTGACGGAGAGAGGTGGTCGGTGCATGACAGATGCAAACCCTGGGCAGGGAGGGCTGGAGCCAACCTCCTCCGCAGGGAATGGGCTGGTGGAGATCCTGGGAAGACGCTCGCGATCCCGTGTGGGGCTCTGTGGGGATGGGGAGGTGTGTGCTGTGGGGTGGCCGGGTTGTGCGGTACCTCTGCCTTAGGACTGTGGTCCCAGCTTCTCAGGCCAGCCTCCACTCCCGGGAGTTGGCCTCAGGGAGGTTTTTTTTGTAGTTAAAATGTGCAGTTGTGCCCTTTCACCCCTGGAGAAACACCACGTGGAGGGATGGCTGCTCCTCTACCCCCAGCCAAGGCTCTGCCACCTCCTCTGAAAAGGCAATCTCCTCCCGGTCCTTAACTTCTCTGCTGAGAGTGCTAATTAGAGGGCCAATTAGCGTTCAAGGTCAATTTGATTTGCACACTCACTCCAGTAGGAATTGGAGGGAGCCCGGCTCCTCATTTTGCCCGGCAGACGCTGCACTGAGTGGGGGTCACCGCTGAGCTGGGCAGAATTGGAGCAGGGGAGCGGGAGGTGAGGCGGCTGCTCCCTTGCTGTCACTGCCCCAGCAACCTGGCCATGTGCCGCGCACATCTGGGCTGCTGCTGTGCACATCTGTATGGTACTCATGCAGCTGATGGGAAGCAGCAGGTGACGGTGGGCTGCAGGGGGCAAGGGGAGGACCACTGCCACTGTGCACCCAGGGCTTGCTAATGGAGGGTGAAGCTCTGAAACAGTCAAATAGAAGAGAAAAAACCCCATGTATTTGGGAAGCTGACAGAGGTGATAGTGAAATAAAGGGTCTGGAATTGTTTAATTTACATTTAAACACTAGAGCTGGTGGTGGTTTTGCTGCAGAGGACAGCAGTAGGTCGAGGAGCGGGCAGGTGCCAAACCGCCTGTGCGTGTGGTCCTCGGCCAGGGCCATCAGCCTTGTCCTCAGTTCCCAGTGCCAAAGCTTGCTCCAGCCCCGCCAGCGATCCGGACAGGAGCGCTTTGCCTTGTCTGGGAGTCGTGACGGCAGTCAGAGGATGCACTAACTCCTCCAGGCATTTGTGCGTGCAGGGCTATGCCTGGCAGTTCCCATGCAGCATGGCTGGCTGTCGCACCATCCCAGCTGGGCTGCAAATTTGACTTTTTTTTTGGGTGGAGGACAGGTAGCAGAACCTGCTTTTTGTGCCTGCCTCAAATGCAAGGGCACAGCAAAGGCGCTTGCAAACACCTTCACGCTGTTCTCCCCCAGCCTTGAGTTTTCTGTCTGTGTTTGATGGGCATGGTGGACTGCCCCGCAGTAGCGATGTCAGCGCATGGAAAATATTTTGTACCCAAGGTGGGGGTCACCGCTCTGCACAGGCAGTGTGCTGACAGCCCCCCACCCTGCCGTCAGGATTTCTGGGCACAAAACAAGGAGCAGACGGAGCAGGAACCTGAACAGCAGCCATGGGGCGTGAGCGCCTTGCTCACCTGCCTGCCCCATCCCTGCATCCTCTCCCCCCAAAAAAAACCCCTGTGGGTGCAGAAATAACCATACGGTGCATGAGCAGGTCCATGCATGTGCCCGGAGAGTTGCAGGCACGTCTGCAGTCTCTTCCACTAGCTCCTGCCTTCCCCACAGCCAAAGCTGGCTGTGTGAAATCTGTGCTGGGGGCATCCGCTTGATACCAGCTCCAGTCCAAAGCCGATGAGAAATGCACAGACTGGCAGTGCCGGACTGCATACTAATGGTGCGAGAGCTCGCAGGGAGCAGGAAAAAGAAAGGGAAGGAGCCAGACTGCAGCTCCTGGCTACCCGCGATTGATTTATTACCAGGTTTGCTGATGAATGTGTGAGAAACGCTATTGGTGATAAAGCAGAAAGCCTGTAATTAAAGTAACAGCTTTCAGTTTTTAAACACTGCTGGTGTGTTTTCTTCTCTCTTGCAAATTTTGTCTTGGTGCCACTCAGCATCCTCCTCCTCCTGCCGTCCTGCCCCTAACTGCCTTGCAGCTCCAGGCTGGCAGCCGGTGATGGGCAGGTTATGGCGTGGTTTGCTCAGTGCCTGATTTGGAGAGGAATTACGGGATTTTGAGAGGGATTATGGAATTTTGGAGACCTGGGCTCTGCCGTGGTGGCATATGTATCTGTGCTGGGCACCGGAGAAATTCCCCTCCTGCCCTTGCGCTTGGCAGAGCGCTAGAAAGCAGCTAGGCAGGATCTGGGGCACTGATGGTCTTTGCCAGGGTGGGAATCAGGATTATAGTTAAAATATTGCTGCATGCTGGCAGAAGGTGCTCAGCACCAGCTGTTATTAAGTGGTTGCCTGTATTTTATGTGCTGCTGTAGTTTGTTCCTGCCCAGACCAGGAGCTTGCTCCAGCAACAAGTCTCTGCGACTGGTTTGGGGCACCTTTCCCAGCACTAACCCACTCGATCCCCTCTCCGGAGCTGCCAGGGTGCGGGGGAAGGGGACCTGCTGCTTGGTAGGCTTGTGGATCCAGTGATCCACTGGAAAATATCTGGTGCTCTCGGTTAGTTAATTGAGCAAAGAGGCACCCGGCCCCTGCGGGTGAGCGGCTGTGATGGATGGGCCGGGAGATAGAAGGATACGTGCGGTGAGGGATGGGGGGTGGAAGGGGAGAGGAGGTGAGCACTGCTGATGACAGATGGACAGACAAGGGTGTGTGTGTATAGATATATATGTGTATATATATGAAAGTAGGTAGGGAAAGGGTCTCTCTGATGAGAGCTAGATTGGGAGAGATGGATGGATGTGATATTTATAGTGATGGCTAGGTAGATAGAGCTGGATGTGTGTTGATGAATAGGTGGATGATGGATAGAGGGCATGGATTGTGAGAGCTGGTGAGCTAAAGGGTATATACGGTGCTAGATAGATTAGATAGAAGGATATATGCGATGATAGAGAGATAGTATAAGCAGCAGCCTCAGAGTCCCCAGCAAACTGCTGCTTTTAGCTACTCTGAGCTCTGGTGTAATCTCATTTTGCCCTGGTAAATTCCTTATCAAGGCAGCTTTTTTAAATGAAATCCCCTTAGAAGAAATGAAAAAAAATGAACAGATCACAACCAGCAGCACTCTCCGGCTCCTCCACCGCCAGCCGCTGACCCGGGCTGGCCGTTTCCATGATTACAAATTAACTGATGCTCTGCAGCAGCTCCAAGTTTTTCCCGGCAGCTGCAGCGGGGTCTGCCCGGGTGCCGGCGGGGAGATGCCTTGGCTGCCAGGGTTCGGGGAAGCCTTTCTGTCCTCTGGCAACCTCGCCTCGTCCCCACAGCATCGTTGGCACGTAAGGCATCGGTGTGCGTGATGCCTCCGGTGCCGGTTCGTGGGGAATGTGGGTGCCTCTCCGGGCTCAGCTCCGGCGCTCGCGTGTTTTGGCAGGCCCCGGCGCGATTCCCGGCGTTTTCTACAAGGAGGGCTGGGAGACGAGCGTTGGCTCCTTTCCCTCTCCCTGCCGCCTCCTGCAAACAGCTGAGGAGCCCCAGGGACAGATTGTGCACTGAGGAGACCGAACTTCCAGCCTGCAGGATTCGGGGCTGTGCGCCGGTGGTTTTTCCTTATCCCTGAGCAGGCAGACAGACTCGGCAGACGTGCGAAAGTCTGTTGTTCCTCTGTGCCGATAGCAATTAAGATGTGCTAATGGGTTCAGATGAGCACCTAAAAAATGTGGATGTTTTGCTGAGCCTTCTGGAAGCTTTTGCTCATCTGCAAACATTTCTGCTGGTGGGAAATGAAAGCTTTCCGCAGCAAGCCCTAGCACAAACGCCTTCTGCGGTGGCATCTGGAGTGACCCTCTCCATCCCACGCGTGGTACGGAAGGTCAGGGAGCCCTTGAGATATTTTCTGAGCATCCCCATGGAGGTTTGACCTCTGCCCGCCTTTGGGAGCTATTTACCTGTCACTCTTCATCCGTGCTGGGCTTTCTGCTGGACAAGGACACGGGGGAGAGGCAGGAGTCCTGGACCTCCCGCAGGCTTTGCCTCTGCTCTGCTGCTGTGAAGTGATTCCCGTGGCAGCTGGGTGCTGTTTTTAAAGGGTTTGGTGGAAAACACAGCCCAGAGCTGGCTGCCTTTGTACCTCAGGTTGCTGATGAAGAGGAACAAAGCTCTCCCTGGTTCTTGGCTTCACCCAAGAGCTGGTTGGAAGGGGGTGGCTTCATCTGGTGGGGTTCAGCACAGCAGCTGGGGAGTCCTGGCAATGAGGACCTGGAGCCACAGGTGCCCGGGTGCTTTGCAGGGAAAGGCTGCAGGTGATGCTTTCTGCCTGGTGGTCACAGATGCTGGATGCAGATTCCGTGACTCTGCTGTTTTCAGCTCGAGACGTGCTCGTAAAAAGATGTCCACAGTTTGTGCTTGGTTATCCCGGCAGGCAGTGTGATTGGCTTCCCACATCGGGAGCCGGCAAAGCGCCTCCGCTGCAAGTGAATTGTATCCCATCTTTCTGGTGAACACCCTGCTTAAACAACAAAAACAAACAAACAAAAACCCCCTAAAAAACTGTATGCTGTTGCTTGTTTTGTTTTACATGGTGGTGGAAAACCTCTCTCTCACGAAGATTTCCTCGACTCTTTCTCCTTCTGAACTAAATCTGCCTGGCCAGGCATGTGTGGATCGGAGCACGAGGGCTTTGCGGAGCATCAGCTGTGCCCCTTGGCCAAAGTCTTGGATTTATTTCGGGGGGGGGGGGGGGGCTCAGCTCTCCAGCACCCCCAGCCACAAGCTGGGGAAAGGAAGGAGAAATGAGAATTTGGTGTTACCCATGGGGAGCTGGGGTGCTGCATCACCCACAGCCCCTTGCTGGGCTGTGACCTGGTTCTGGGTGCTCTCTGGGGAGGGGTCTGGGCTGGGGGTTTCTGGATGAGGACCTGCTGGTGGCCAAGGAATTGAATCAAAAGTCACCGTGCCTTCATGACAGCACTATTGTGGTTCCCTCTGTAGTGTCACCAGTGGAAATAAATGGATGTGAGGCAGTGAGGTTGGCTGGGGTGGGGGGTGCTCCCGGGCCCCCCATCCTGCGTGGGCTGTGCCCAGGGCTGCTGGCCTGAATCCAGCCCCTCTCCCAGCGGAGCAGGTGAGGCCTCTGCCTTAGTCCCTGCCGTGGTCCTGATGCTCAAATATGTCATGCCGAGAGGGTGGGACTGGGTGGGAATGTAGATCCAGCCAGCCCAGAGCCCTTCTTTGATGCTCCATTGATTGGAAACATCAGGGGATGCTTGTGGAGGCAGATACCAGGTGGAAGCAGATGGTTTAGGAAGGGAGACTTCCCAAGCCGGCGGGCAAGCGGTGCGATGTCCTTTGTACTAAGTTTTCAGCCCCTGACAGCAAACACTTGGCTAACCTTATGATTATTTTTATACACCTATAGTTCGATTCAATGATCTGAAACAAAACTGTGGTTTTCAACTGCGCTTAATGGGAACTACTTGAATGTCTTTGACTTTTTCCCCCCCTGTCGCTTTACAAAACGTTCCTGCTCCTTACGGAGGCGCAGGCTGTGCTCCAGGCAGCCGCCTCTGCCGAGTGCTGCCACCGGCCACACCGATCCCCTTCCAGCCAGCTCCTCGCTGCCTTTTGATTGACTGGTCGGCGTGGCAGTCTAATAAGCGATAACAGCACATATGACAAACTAAACAACCGTCTAATGAATTGATTGACATCCGAAGGATTTGACTTGATGCACAACCCCAGTCACAGATAAGGTTAATGAGGGAGAAATTAAAATGTAGCTCAATGGGTAATGAATACAGCATGTGCCTTGTTGTAACACATGCCAGATCCATCACTCTGAATCAAGCGATGGTAGCAATTTCTAAATTATTTATTGCGCCCCTCATCCTCCTGTCTTAAGGGAAGAGGCACTCGGACTGGCTTTTGTATTTTTTTTTGTATACCTGTGTGTGTATATATATATGTAAAACCATATCTCTCTATCTGTGCATTGTGAGGTTCCATAGCCAAAGAAATTTGCTTTGAATTTTGCAATTTTTATGTTGGATTTTTTTTTTTGTAAACTCAATAGCAAAAAATACAACAATCCAGAACCCGTCATGGCATTTGAATCATAATAGCTACAAATTCACTCCACTGAATAAATGGAGAGGCTTATTTATCAAATATATACAAGATGTCTGTCTAGTTGTTAACACACAGAGGTATGAGTAGGCAGAGGAAATCGAGAAAGTTTACATATTCGCTGCTATCTCCAGGGACCTTTCCTTTCCTCCTACTTCTTATTCCTTCTCCCCTCCCCCAGTCGTATCTCCAACTTGGTTTGACTTGCTGTGTTTTTTTTTTTTTTTCTTTCTCCTTAAATGTGTCTGGCTGATAAAACTTGGGCTGTCAGAGATGATCAAGAGATGAAGTTGCCAAGGAAGGGAAGAGGGATTTGCATGGAGCTTGCATCTCCCCGTGTCTCGCTGCCTCCACGGGAGGGTATCTCCCCTGCTAGCCGGGAGGAGCGCAGGGGACTGTCAGTCTCCTTGAGATCCTTGCGTGCTCCTGACGATCGCGTGCATTTATTTCCACTTCAGGAACGGGGAAGCCAGGTTGACTAGAGGTGGGTCTCTACCGAGTTTTCAAAGGTCATCCTCGGGGCCAGATGCAGATGGAGAGACAACAAGCATCACCTGGGCTCCCTGTATTATTTATTCCTGAACTGGGGTATTTGGAGCCAGGACTAGGTGATGTTTTGCCCCAAAGAGGGATGAGGAGTGCACAGGGGCTGGGCGTAGAGTTGTTTGGGTTTGTGCTTTCTTGGGAAGCTTGTGAGAGGGTGTTCGCCGCCCACCTTGGCGGCGTTGGATGCTGCACGTCTGGGAAATTATCCCTGCTGTGCCTTGATCCGGGCAAGCTGTGAAGTCCTTGGCACCGAGCCGAGCTCTTCCCACAAGCCCGGCGAAGCCTGCCCTGCTCAGGGAGGGAAAAGCCGCTTCTCCTCCTGCTTCGTGCCCCCAGCAGCAGCTAATGAGTTCATTTTCGACCTCAGCATCCTTTTGCTAATAGCGAGGCAGGGACAAAAAAAAGGACTCAGGTAGCATGACTTCATCGCAGATGGAGCGAGACTGGGCAGCTAGAGGAGGCGGGGGGAAAAAAAATTCATCTCTTTGCTTATAAAGTGCAGCTGGGTCTGAAGCCATTCAGAGGAAATGGCTGTGGATCCCCCCTGTGCCATTCTTCAAAAATAGAGCCATTCTCCTCCAAGCACTCTTCCAGGATTCATTTGAAACCCCCCATTGTACCTCGGCGGCTATTGGGTTTGGAGTGCAGGAGTTGGTGGCTATTAAGAGGTCTGCTTCTGCCACAGGTGTCCTTTGGAGACAGTGCCTCTCTATTACGGGGCAGCAGGTAGATGCCACCACCCGGCGTTGGGGAGGCCGGGAGAAGCAATCTTAGCGAGGCACCGGCGTTTCAATTAACTGGCAAGACAGCCAACATTTCAGCACCTGTACATCTCTCTCCCTAGCAGCCGGGATGTATTGTATTATAAATAACAATAAGCAGGGCCAGTCAAAGGCTGTAATTGAATCTCTTCATTTTGCTGACTCTGGCGAAAAAGCCCCTTTGAGTGAATTACAACGCGTGTGTATATAATTTGGGCGATGCGTAAAAGGTAACGCGCTCGGTGTAATTAAAGCAAACCTTCCTCCCAGCCGGTGTCACTGCCCTCGGGGCACCCGGGAGCTGCTTTTGCTGGTCTTGCTGTGGGGAGGTCCCACTGCAGACCTGGGGAGCATCACTCAGCTCTCCAAAATTTTCCTGTTTCTTGAAGGGCGGTGACTGAGATTTTGATACAAGTTGAAGAGGAAAAGGAAATTCCCTCCTCTTCTTGCAGCATCCACTCAAACCCCAGCTCCTCTCCCTGCTGGCCCCCGCAGCTTTGCCCTCCTGGTGAGTGACACTGAGATGTCAGCCTGCCTGGGCCAGCGGTGAGAGCTGCAAAAGCCGCAAAGCTGCAGGATTGCTCCTCGCAAAGGAGTCAGGAGAGATGCCCTGCAGACGCAGCTCTCGGGTACCGATGTCTCAAGGTGTCTCAGGTGCATCACCCTGGTGTGGATGTCTCTGTAGTGCTCCCTTTGGGTCCAGGTGTCTACAGCTGATGTACATCAACCCACCTCGCAGGCTCTTATGGGGTTTAGTGACAAGGATTGTCCCTTGTGCTCATCCCTGCGCTCAGCTGGGCATGGAGAGAGCCTGATGGGGTACACAAGCACCCCCCCACCATGCTTGCCCAGTGGCAAGAGGCTGAGCTCTTGCTTTGACAGCACGGGGGCATTTTACAGAGCAAGCCGGTGAGCAGGGACTTGCTGCAATTCCGTCCTTTTGTGGCTTTTCCTTGTAGCGGTACTGCAGCCTCCTTCCCGCGTCACCCAGCCGTTCCCCAGTCTCCCAAATCCTCGTTTTTTTGGTGATCACAGGCAGCTTGCCTGCTCACGAGCTGCCGGGAGGTGCCCGTCATGTGCACCCCAGCTGTGAGCCTGGTGTTACGGAAGTTTGACGGACTTAAGCAAATATGAGATTCCTTTCGTGGCTGAAACGGAATCGTGCAGATGATGCTGCCGTACAGGAATGAGCAGTTCAGTTGTCCTCTGCTTTGAGTAGTAGCCAAGTATGTCTTTTGGCTAACGGAGAGAGCCCAGAGCTGATGCCTTCCAGGTTTTTCAGTTCCCTTCCATCTCTTGAGCCTGACTGCAATGCTCGTGCTCAGCACGCACCCTCCCTCCTCTCACCCCTCCAATCCATTCCACATAGCTCCTGAAGGCCGACACATTTTTCAGCCCAAATTTTGCACTGACAGAATACATTATATCTGCATCAAGGCGGAACGTAAAGTGAAGAGGAGCTGGCAGGGGGGAGCACAGGGAAATGAGGTTTGCTCCATTGCAAGAACACGGGGTAAAATCAGCAGCTGCAGCTGGTGGTTCTTGGTCCCTGCTTGCTCCCTCTGTGTTGTTTCAGGTTTTCTTGGAGGTTTATGTTGAGAGCATGCTCCATTCTATGTTTTTTTTCCCCTCTCTAGAATCCACTTTGTATGTCACTTGCCTTTTTTTTTTTTTTTTTTTATTATTATTATCTTAAACATCCATTATTTAGAAACTGCTGGAGCCTGGAAACCAATTTCTGTGCTTATTTCAAAGAGTTTGCAGCGTTTAGGTGGTTATGTACAGGCTATTACATGAGCTGACCATGGAAAAACAGAGCCTGGCAGGGCTGGGTGCCCCGTGAGGAGGGGGTGGCGAACCCCTGGCAGGTGGGGGGATAAATATGGGATAACTCCTGCCTGACATCTGATGGACATCTGAACCCTGGGCTGACTGGAGGATGAAAATCAGCATTGCTTGTAGCCCAGGGTCCTGTGCCAGGGGAGGGATGGGAGCCCAGATCCCACCTCTTCCCTGAAAATGGGATTTGTGGTGGGCAGCAATGCCTCTGAGCATCCTCACTTGTGGGATGCTGAGCTCCTTCCCCTGGTGGGGACGTGGTTGCAGTGAGTGTCCTTCGCTGTTCTTGGCTTTGCAGGGCTCAGTGTGTAAAACAGCGGATCCCTGAGGATGCTTTAAGCTACTCAAGGGATTAGGCAGGGTTATGAGCAATCCCAGGACGCAGGAAATGTCGAGGAACTTGCAGCCAACCTCCTACTCCTCTCCTCCAGCCAAATAAAAGAGCGGAGGAACTTTTTCTTCTTGATTTTTGCCATTGATGGGTGGGTGGGTGGTTGTGGAAGCCCCAGGTGCAGAAGGACTCCCTGACAAACCATGCTGATGATATTTCAGGCCGGGGAGGTGGTGGGAGGGAAATCCAGGATTGAGGGATTGAGTTCATCCCTCTTGTAAGCCCGTCAAAGTCAGCAGAGTGGTGGCAAGAGCGAGGCTGGCCCGGTGCATTCGTGGCCTGAGAGCAATCCCTAAATGCTATTGACTTAGCGTAACCCTCTGCTGAGCTGGCTGGGGGTCATGGGGAGCCCTCGCCGAGTCCCAGGGATCCCTCAGCAAACACCAGTGCGGGTGGGGGACCCCTGGGCCACTTAGGTGCCCTGCTTTGGAGGCAGGGGAGCACTGCAGAAGTCACCATCGCGAGGGCGTGCAGACAAAGGGAAGAGCCGTCCCAGCGGGACACGCTCTTTTTCCCCTGTGTTAAGCCCCGAGTCTTTTATCCTGAGATTTCAAAGGAGCTGAAAAAGATCAGGCAGCAGTATTATCCCTGCTTTTTGCAGACAGGGAAACTAAGGTAGCAGAGCAGAGCCGAGGTGAAACAGCCCCTGCTCTCCTTTGGTGCTCCCACCCCTCTCAAAGCTTCCCAGGGGGGCAGCACACGTACCCCGGGCTTTGCAAGGGGCATCATCCGCGGGGTGCATCTCTCTCCCTGTGCCCTTTAGAAAATGAGGATCTAATTACCGAACTAATGAGCAGATCTGGGGAGCACAGTAGGGCATTGCACTAATTCCTCCTCAGTGCCCATGCCGGCCCTCCTCCCTGTGGGATGCCTGCTGAGCATCCTTGCCCTAAATCGATGAGTGGGTTGGGCTGGGCGTGTTGGGTCAGTTTGGTTTTGCAAGGCTTGTGCTGTAGACCAAATGTGGGAGGTCTCTGAGCATCCCCGCAGCAAATCCATCCGTGTCGGAACTCCCAGAGCCACAGCGGGCAGCCCCTTTCACAGGCAGCGAGGCTGAGCCCTAGTAAGGACCCATCCCCGCCATCCTCATCCTCACACAACAAAGTTAACGCCAAAATCCAAGCTGTGCTATCGAGGGTGGGAGGCAGGCGGCAGTGGTGTTGGAATTTTCTCCGCGTCGCTGTGAGTTAATTCATTCCAGTAAATCATCCAAAATAATTCGCGGCGAATATCAATTTTCTGTGTGAACTTCTCGCTGGCTGCACAGAAGTATCTTCTGCCGACACGGCTCCCTTATTCTGCTGATCTGAGACAACAAAGCAGCTGGGGAATAAACAGGAGGCAAGCTGGAGTCCCCAGGGCTGCCGGCGCGAGGGAGGTGCCAGGGCTGAAACACGCTTGCAGATAAAACCCAGCGAACGCAGGCGATGATTAAAGGCTAATTTGCTCTCTGTGTAGTGTTAAGTGCCCCCCTTTCCTAATGAACAGAAGGCACTGCCAACCACATTCTCCTTCGCCGCCTCTCTTTTTATTTACCTTTTCAATTATTTTAATGCTTTTCTGATCTTCAATAACGAACGCATCTTGTGGACTGGGAGTGTTGAGCCCAACTCTGTGCCAGGCTGGTGGCAGAGGATGTGTGTCCTATGCTAGGAAAGACTGTTACGGGCAGCAAATATCTCAAAAAACCCACCCCAAACCAACCACAAAATATATTAAAAAAAAAACCAAACAACCAAACAACCCAGACCAAACCCTAAACCAAAACCCCATCTTGCTCCACCTGTCTCGTGATGGATCTCAGCCTGTGAGCACCGGTGCTGGCTGACGCTTGGTTGACCTTTCTCCCCACCAGCTGGTAGAGCAGAGCTGTCCCAGAGCCAAAGGCAAGGCTGTACGGGGAGCTGTGTCACCCAGGGATGGTGGCAGAGACTACCCGCTAGCATCTGAACCACCGTCTGCCTTCAAAAAAAAATAGCGAGAAGAGTTTTGGGTTGGTTCAGTTGATTTTAAGGATGTTTTTTCATGACTGCCCTTCCAAGGGGGAACACGAGTGGTGTGGGTTCCTGGGTGTCCACGCACAGGGTGCTCCGAAGGAGTCACCCGAGGGGCACGTGTCCTGCTGCTGCACCCTAATGCCAGCATCTTTGGAAACAGAGTTATTTCTGCAGCTTCCCCATCCTTGGGTGCTCCTGTCACTTAGAGCACAGGATTCAGCTGAGGCTGGTGTCCAGGAATGAGGAATCGAGGGGACACCGAGTACCTGGTAAAGCCGTGTTGCTGACCTGCTGTAGCAATGCGTCGCTGACGACCCCCACGGCGTTGGCAGCCGGTGTCACTGGTTTACTGATGCACAGAGGTTTGCTCGAGCACAGCAGCGCTTGCAGGGCTGTGATGGATTAGTTCCTGGCTACGCTATGGCTGTGCCCACACTGGCGACTGGAAAACTCATTTTGGTGTTTTGTTTTTTTTTTCCCCGTTGCGATGGGAGCAGGCGCGGGAGTGTTGGGGTGTAAGGGAACCCCTTCTCCCACCTGTTATTGTGGAGAGGATTTGCCAGGTGGGAGTTTACTAAGAGGAGCTGTAAAGGAGAGAAAGGAGGAGTTGTTTCGCCGCTAGTAGGGTCTGACGCAACTTGTCTCCGTGGTACGTGTTGCAAATGCCTCCAGCATCACTTCTCAGCGGCTCTCTAGCCCGGGTCTATCTGCTGAGGATAGGAGTGCTTTCCGCTCCTCACCCGCAGGAAGAAGCAGCACGGCAGTGTCCTCCCGGGGGGAAGCAAAATTGCTCCTTGTTGATGCTCCCTGTGGATCAGGCAGCTCGAGCACCCTCTCCCACCCCGAGCGGCTGAGCCAGCTTGCACGGCCCATGCGCACCGATGGTGATGGGGGCGCAACCCCTGGGGAGCTCAGCTCCCTGCCATGGCCCAAAATAGATCTGGGGCACCCATTTGTAACCGGTGCTAGGATCGTACGTTGGCTCCCGGTGGGGGAAGCGGCCCTGATTAAAAGAACTATTTATAAAAAGCCTGGATGCAGGAGAGGAAGAGGTGATAATTAGCTGGTGGCGGCAGCTGCACTGCAAGCTGGAGCTGGGGATGGGTACCTGCACAAGCAGGCAGATCCATATTCCCAGGGCAAACACATCCAGGACGGGGAAAGGAGTAACTCCCTTCTCCTGTGCCTCCCTCCAAGAGGCTGTACGTGATTAATACTATTTTATTATCGCTGTTTTATTTTCATAGTTGTCGTATCCGCTCTTTGCTCCTGGCAGTGGGAGCAGTACAGGTGTCGAGGGCTGTTTGGGAATTGTGTGTGTCTGTCTGGCAGAGGATTCATCAGCAATGGTTTGGGTGACGTTTTCCACCAAGAAGGGTTTATTTGTTTGCTTCTTTGCTTTTTAGATGGTTGTGAGACAGAATGAATTTTTCATGCAGGAAAAAAATTCAACAGCGTTATATTGTTTGAAAATTTGGCTTTAAGTACATGTGTGTGTATGGGGGGGGGGGGGGGGGAAGCAGAGCTCTTCAGTCATCTCTATTTATTTATTTGTTTGACGTATTGTGCAGATTTGTTCAATTGATGGCAGCACCTAGAGTGTGTCAGGCGCTTCCTAAGCTCTCCCAAAGGCTGGGGTTTGGGGTTGCTTCAGCGGCACAGCCTGAGGACAGACGGACGCGGCAGTAGAGGTCAGCAGAAGGGGAAGAGCCGTAGACAATTTATGTACGAGCTAAATCTCTTCCCTCCTAGCTGCCGAGAGCCAATACCTGCAGCCTCTCGGGGGGCTGGATTAGCTCCCTGTCACCTCCCCAGAGTGGATTCAGTTTTTATATATACTTATATATATATATATATATTTGTGCGTGTGTATTTCTCTTTCATTTGGCTGGGATAAAAATTGCTGAGTCAAAGATTCATTTTTCTTAGCGAGCCCCTTGGAAGGCAGATAAAGGGGACGGCGGCGGGAGGCAGGGCTATAAATAATGCATAGAGCACAGGAGCAGCCAGAACAGCCCTCTGCTTACAAATAGAAGATTTCACAATAACATATTACCCTGCCTACCGTCCCCGATACCGGCGCTTCTTTGCTCACCTTAGGCTAACACCCACTGCTCGTCGAAATAAATAAATAAATGAGCCTAATCGAGCCTGTAGTTAGCACTAGTCCTGCCTGATCCTATCTGTTGCAGCCCTCCTAACGCCCTGGTCTCCTGGGTTTAATGCTTCTGAATGTCACCGTGCTTAGGGTGATGTGAGGACCGGGTGGGGAGTGGGGGGGAGGGGAATGTGCCTGCTTCTCCCTCTGCCTGTCCCCCCAAGGCTTGAAACGCTGCCCACCCCCCATCTCCCTTCATCTTTGGGATAAGCTGCTTGCCCGTTTCGATACGAAACGTGCCCTTGTGCCTGCGTGGCTGTGCCGAGCTGGAATCCCAAATCCGAGGCAGATGAGAACGCGGAGGAGGTTCGGATGTAGCTGAAATCGGGTCTTTACCCTCAAGGCTTCTGACGCCCAAGATCGCATCTTAGGATTTACCCTTGCCCCGTATTGCTTCCAGCCCCTCCCAGAAGGCTTCCCCATTTCAAGGTCTAACCGCTGGTGGCCTGAGCCACTCTGGTGTGGAAGATGACTTAGAAAGGCTCGTTGGTAGGGAAGGGGAAAGCCCAAGGCTTCCCGGTGGCTCAGCAGCCCAGCTGAAGCGTCCTTCAGTCTTGGCTGCTCTGCACGAAGCACTTGCCTGCTCGGGGTTGTAACTGGCTCCGGCAACTATGTGGAGCACCGAGGACTTGTGTGGGCTCAGTGAGCTCTCAGCGATGCTCTGCCGAGGCATGAGTGAGCCCTGGCACAAAGGGAACGAGGGTGTTACCGAGTTGGCGAGGGCTCACAGGGGCTTTTTCATGCAGTCCCAAGCCGCGGGGGGCTTCAAAGTCCCTTTCCCTTCCCTTTGAACTGCTCGTTCAAACAAGCCTCAGCCCTCAAAGCGAAATGCAGAGCAAAACTGGCACATTTCATCCAGTTCCCATCGAGTCTCAATGCAGAGCTATAAATCGGTCCCAGGTTGGCCCAGAGGATCCGGGCGAAAAAGCGGAGTCGCTGCCCCCCTTGTCTCGTGGTATACGGACAGGAGATGCTGCCAAGTGAACCCAAAAAGCAGCAAATGTCACACTGATAAAAGAAAATCTTTCTTCTTCCTTTTTTTCTGCCTTCTTACAAAACGCACTGTTACTCCTGAAGTTTCTCAGCCTTTTTTTTTTTTTTTTTCTTCTTCTTTGGCTTTCAGCCTCAAATCCCTTGTCAGGAGCTACCTTTGAAACCCAAAGCGTAGCTGGAGGGGGCGGGCAGGAAGGACAATTTTCACGGCCAACCTGGACAACCTTGGAGAGTTTGGAGGAGCTCTGAATCATCCTGCTTCAGGGTGCTGAGCAACCTCTCCTTAGGGAGGGTCAGGGAGGGAGGTTGGCTTGGGAAGGGTAGCCCATGAGTGCCATCTTCAGGATCATCCTTACCTTTTTTTCCAGAAGTTATCACGAGCAGGTTGGGTGCTGCTCCTGTAGTTGGCTGCTGATTTGAGTCTGCTGAAAATCCAGTGTGGCCAAGTTATCTGTGTTTTACCCCAGCCCCCTCCCCGGTGCTCGCCGTGGCCACGCATGCTCTGGGCAGTGCCCCTCCAGCGACATTTCTTGGGGTATCGTTGCACCGCACCGCGCTTAATTGCCTGTTTCAACATTTTCAAGGGTATTTGGAGGAAATGTGGATGGTTCATTGACTGGTATTTGAAGGAAGCGGAGAATTTAATTAAAAAACATGAGGGAAAATTAGTAGTAAAGGAGACTGATTGCAAGGCTTGACGTAGGGAGGATTTGGGTACGGCAGCCTGGCTGGTGCAGGCAGGGGGAGTGGGAAGCACTGGCATCTTGCTCCATCCCAGTCCTCTGCCCTTGGGGAAAATAGTAGCAAGGGGAAGCGGGAGGAGAAAAAGAAAACAAGGAAAAAAAAAAAAAAAAAGCTGGTTTTTATTGTTGTTTGTGATTTTTACATAAATTTTGCAGATTGCACAGCCTGGTGGTTTTTTTTGTCTTTCCCCTGTCTGCTCTGTTTAATGCAAACGGCACCTTCCTGCTGATTGCAATCACACACTGATTGAGAGAGGCTTGCTCTGCCTGGGCTGGGGGGGAGGAGGAGAGAGCCTTAACCCTTTCTCTCGCCTCCCCTCGTCCCTTCTTGCTGGGTCACGCCTTCCTAGCTTTCTACCCTTGCTCTGAGACTCAAAGCCCCACTCCCCAAAGGCCTTCTGCTTATATATGCGGAAGGCAGTCGGCAGCTCTAATAGTGAATTTATTTTAATAAGCGAGGGCTTTGAAATAGATACAAACCTGCCTGCTTCAGGGCACGCGCCCAGCTCTAGCTAATGGGATTAGGAAGAAACTTTTCTTGCAGAGAAATCATCGCCTATCTGCCTGCTGCAGCCTGGTACCCCGGGAGGCAGGGAGCAGCGGTCACTGTGGGAGGCGGATGCCTCTGCTCGGCGGATCATTGTCTATTCCGTCCCGGTTCTTGTATCCTCCTCATCAGCTCAGCGTCGCGGCTCCTTCCTACGGTGCATTAAACAACACCCAGGCTGTACGGCCCCCTTGCTTTTACCCGCTCCTTGCGGGCAGATTGATGGGCGCTGTGGGAAGCCGCCTTGCAACTAATGCAGGTGCTTTGTGGCGGTGTGTGCGTGTACCGGCGCGATCGGCGCTGCCGTGGGACCGCGGCTGGATCCGGGAACTGGGGTTACGTATGTCAAGAGCATCACGGAGAGCAGTTGTTTGAGCGGTGGCTTTGCACAACTGCTGCTGGAGCCACCCAGGCTTTTTGCAAAGTCCTGTCTTGTGAAAACTTGTAAAACCTTTTAAACCTCTGTAATCCTTCACGTGGTGTCCACAGACCTTTCCACAGTGGAGACGCACTGGCTGTGGCCACAGCCTGGGAGTTTAATGGACACAGTTGCCCCTTGCTCGGGTTTTTGCCTGTCAACTGTGTGATCTCAGATCTAGATCCCGCATTGTTGCCTTGGGCTTGCATTGCAGCACGCCAAGATCTGGCAGGCAGCTGATGCAATGAATCTCCTCCCAAAAAAACCACTCTCCCCGGGAACAGGGATGCGGTGATTGCTCCCATTTTGCTGCAGGTTGCCTGTGCTTCGGCGGGGAGGAGGGAGCTGGGTAGCTGTGAGGACAGGCTGTGCAGGGCTGATAACCGCACTTCTTAAGGGTTAACAGTCTCCTGCCAAGTGTTGTCATCTGGGTTTTGTGCATCGTGCAAAAAAAATATGAGCAAAGGTGGTCCTGGTCCGGTCTCGCAGGCATCTGGGGCTGTGATGCCACTCAGTGGGAACTCAGCGAAGCCAGGCACGTGCATCCTGAAAGTCAGCCGTGCCGGTCCCCCCCCTCCTCTTGCACTATGATAACGGTGCCGTAAGAGATAGGGAGTCAAGCGCTTTGCAGGCACAGCGATGCCTGCGCCGAGGTCGGGAGCGAATGTGGTCCATGGGCTGATAAGTTACCTGTGAAGGCAATGACTTCGGGGATTGGATTGCCTTGCCCAACTCAGTTAAGTCTAGATAACATCGTGGTTTAAGACATCGATCACTTCAAAGGAACTGCAGAGGGATTTTAATGCCTCGCAAATTGCTTTTCCTTCTATTCAATTTACATTCGCGATTGCACAGAGCATATTTAGGAGCTTTCCAAAGCACCACAAACAATGACAAATCTCTCCTGAAATGTTCTCCTGTAGCAGTAAATTTGACCTGACAAAAGAGAAGGAGAAACTTCAGCTGCCTTCTGTGCTGTAAGGGCCTCTTCACCCTGCAGCGAGCTGGGGCTTGGGCTCACCAGCTCCATCCTCGCTGCCCTCCGTAGTGAGCATGGGGAGATGCTTTGCTGCGATGCTGCAGCATCCTAGGGCTGTGTCGGGATGCGCTGCCGAGAGATGTGCGCGAGAAGTTGCTGATCCTGAAGTCGCATCCCTGCAGAAAGCCTTACTGATGGAGCTGGAGCCTCTCCAAGGGCTCCTGGTGTAGCTTAAATAGCCAGGTGGGGTATACAGCTGCCCTCACCGCTGGAGACGTGGTAAGGACAGACAGGGATCTCTTCCGTGGGAAGAACACCCCCTTGCTTTAGTTGAGGCTGGGAGGTTGAGCCCTGGGTCCCAGCGCCCATGGGAAGGGCTGGTTGCTGTCCTCCCTAGCACAAAAGCAAGATGAGTTGACCGGGAAGGGAGCAAAGAGCTGGGAAAATAGAAATATGCACAAGCGTGGCTGGGATGGGTAGCAGAGGGGCTCTTCTATGTGTAGTAACGAGTCCCTAAACAGATTTTTCCATGATGCTGGCTCTGCCACAGGGCGCGGAAGGTGTCTCTGGATTAAAATGCATGTTTTGCTGTTAGGCAGGCTCGATAACGCTGCCAGCCCTGTCGCTGCCTCTCCGGTCCTGCCCGGCCCACCACCCAGATGTGATTCTTGCTAATTGAAATGTAATCAATACAGTGGTGAGTTGTTTGCTGGCGAGAGAGGATCCTTTTCTGTTGCCACAGGGACAGGCTGCCCTGATATCTAGGGGAATGCACGAGTCTGTGACCTCACCTGGGCATCTGGGCCATGCTATTTTGGGATTCCCAAGCTGCCCCAGCATAGCTGGGTCTGATCCTGATGGTTTAAGAGATACGATGCGCCTTAAATCTTTGGTCCATCTGCGCCCATACCCATGGGTTTGGTGTAAGTGTCTTTCCCATGGCTCCTGGTGGGATGGGTGCTGGGGAGAGGGCTGGAAGAAGAGTGCAAATGCCAGGAGGAGGGAAGGACATTTTTGCTGTGTAGCCTCCAGGACTCGCTTCACTCCAGCATTGCTTCTTCCCATGCTTCCCCAGCCACCAGCCTGTGGTCAAGCAAACAAGTCTCTTGCCTGGGTTATTATTTCATTATAGATGTTAATTTTGACCAGCTGTCTTCCTGCCCTGTCTCCGCATATTCATGAACCGGTGATGTCCTCCTGCTGCCGTGGACAGCCGGGAGGAGCTGCCATCGGGGCATGCAGCGCATGCACGGTCCCAAGAACGGGAGCGTGCCGTGCTCGGTTCAGCCTGATCCCCCTCCAGCTCTTACCTGCTGGTTTCCAGGGACTTTGGGAGCCGGTGCAGAGATGCCATGGGTTTGCTGCAAAACTCTCGTTGGCTTTTTCCAGGAACATTTGTTGCCCCAAAGGATGTCTGCAAGCCCACGTGGCTCCTGCCTGCTCAGGTGCACCTGGGTGACCCCACAAAGCACCTCTAAGCTTCTGCAATTAGTTTCCCAAATAGAAATCTAAAGATTGCAAAGCGGCCAGCTGAGCTCCTTGTTTGTTATGGCCAAGACAGCCGAGTGAAGCATCTCCCTGTGTCAGCATCCTCTGATTTGCTATCTTGTACCTGCCAGAGCATCTCCTGCTTTGATAGAGCCAGAGATTTCAACTAGAAAATGTCAACCAGTCTTGGCTGGATAAAACCCAGGAGTTTTGCCGTCATTCCTGGCACCTTTTTATCTCGCTGCTCCATGAAGCTATGATCCCAGGAATGACCGTGCTCGAGGGGAAAGAAGCAATCAAAATGCAGCAAGGAGTAAAGCTCCTGCAGCAGAGCAAACCCCATTGCCGAGGTCCCAAGCCTGGTCAGGCTTCCCAAGTCCTTTCATTTAGCCGGTGCTTCTGTTTGGGGATGGTGTGCTTGGCTCTTTCTCAGAGTTTCCTGTTCTTTGGGGGTCTGAGATAAAGTCTTTCAGGATTACTCACCTGTCCCAGGAGTCTGGGAAGGGCTTGGAGGAGCTGCAGGCTGTGGAGGTGTTTCTGCTTTCAAGCTCGAAAAAATGGATGTGATGCTGCAGGCTCTTTACACTGGGCTTTCAAGCTGGTATCCAGCACCGCTGTGTGCATCTGTGTCCCAGCTCCCTCTGCCTCATTCCCCCTTTTTGGAGCCAAGCAATAGCTGAGCACAAAGCTAGTCTGTCCCACGGGCCCTCTTGCCCTAAGATGGCTCCAGAAGGCTGCCAGCCCCATTACTGTTCTTGATTTAATCCTGGCTTTTGTGTTATAGTCTGAAAATCCTCATGGCCGTTAGGGCACATCACGTTAGGGATCTAGAGACACGTGTTCAAGCTTTGCTCTGGGCTTATGCTGAAATACTCCCATGGCTGTCACAACCACGGAGGTGTGCCGGGATGCTCAGGCAGCAGACTTGCTGCATCGTTTGCTCTTGTGCCATCAGCTGCAGAAACCAAAGGGCTCCAGGGCTTTGACTGAGGAGTGGGATGACGTAGGTTGGGGTGGCTGGGAGAGTTGTGGCTGGTAGCCGTTATGTACGCTGCGTCCCAGTGCAGAGCTGGCTGGGATGCTGTTGAAGGAGCTGCTGAACTGCCAGAAGTCACGGAGCAACGCATGAAAGGAGGCACCAGTGAGCATCAGGCTGGATGCTGGCCTTCAATTGGTGATGGTTCAGAAGCTGCTGCACCCCTCTGGGGCTCATCTTTCCCAGTCAGAAGCTGCTGCTCACCTCTGGGGCTCATCTTTCCCAGATGTTTGGGATACCCAGAGAAAATGAAATGGTTTAATGCTGGCATCGTCTCCCAAGTGCTGCAGTTAGACTGGGAGGTAAATTTGAGGCTTCTTAATCTGGATGGAACATGACCCGTGGGCATGGGAGCACCGGGCTCCTCTCCTGGCTGGGCAGGCTGCTACCTCCAGCACATCTTTGATCTGCTTCTAATGCTTTTAGGGGCTCAACCTCTTTCCCCTGGGTAGCCCTGAAAGGCGTAGAGAAATTCTGATTTTGCAGTCTCTGCTGCCCTACTTGCTGCCTTGTCCATCTGAATCCAACTTGGCGCTGTAGAAAATATCATTATTATGTTCCCTTCCCCTGCCTCGTCCCTTCAGAGCCAGCCCTCTCGTTGAATTAGTGGCTGCACCACGGCTGATCATTAATCTTCTGTGGCTCTTGAGCACTGCTGGTAAATCTGCTGGGGTGAAGCTATGGAGTCATCTCTGCAAAGGACTCTGACCCAGCTCAGGGCTCAAGAGGGTCCCCAAGGTGTCATCCAGCTGGTGGTGGCAGTGACACGGTGTCGCTGTGCTGGCTGGCGGGGAGAGCAAGCGCTGGGCTCTCTCCATCTCTCTTCTCTGCTCCTGCCTGGAGCTTGCCAGTTTGCATTGCATAGGAGGAAATGGGAAAGTCATAAATCAATCTCGAGTGTTTCTCTTCTCTTTAGGGGAAAAATAATAACCCCAAACAAAACAAGCTTGCAGTCGGGAGAAAGGAATTCCTAATGACAAACTTACTTCAGCTAGGACACCAGGGGCTTCAGCAATATGAGATTAAACCTGCTGTGCTGAGACTCTATTACTCCATATATTACTGTGTGCTGCTGGACTGATGGTTCTCACAGGCGGAAATATAACCCTTTGAAATGTCAAGGCACATAATAAAGAGACCTAGCAGGGGAGGCTGGATGGCTCCAGGGATTGATAAAGCCTTTACAGCGCTGGCTCTGCTGTGAGGAGGGGTGGGTGCTCGGTGGAGCTCACACGTTTTGTTGGCCCTTTTTGTTAGACGGCTCAAAGGGAGAGGTGGCATGGGAGAAATTTTCCTGGAACAGCCCTCTCTGGCCAAGTTTGCTTTGGTAATAAAGCAGGCACCTCGAAATGAAAGCCCGAATGTAGAGTTGATTCCTCCCGTAGTCCTCAGCTGTGTTGGTCCCTGGGGTGTCTGTCACGCCGATACCTTTTAATTGACTCTTAATACCTCCCGCATCCTCTTCATGTTGCAAATCTCTCGTGGACGGGCTGTCTCCCTGGGAGCCTGACTGGGTCTCCTGAGTTTGCGTAAGACCACACTGTAAATCTCTCGAGAAGGGGCTTCCTAACGGCTGGGGGGTGCAGCTGCTTCGAGAGGAAGGTAGGCAGCAAAAGGGAGCATCATCAAGGACCTCTTAGCAAATCCTTAAGGGTTTGGAAAAGCATTTGTTCGTTGGCTGGTGGGTCTGTAATTCCTATTTTCAGCAGCGAGCGTAGGCGTGAGCTGCTGGGTGAGCCGATGCCGGTGGGTCTGTGCCGGTTGTTCCCCCAAGTCCCGCTTGGCTCTGCCGTGCAGCACAGGGCTCCCTGTTCCCCCCGAAAAACACTGGCCGGTGGCTGTAAACTGTGAACTTTCCCATCTCTCCATGGCTGCTTTGGGCTCGTTAAGGCGAGAAGAGGGGAAATAAATCTCCAGGAACTCATGAACTATTTACAGCTGTGCTGAGCAAGCAGTCTGCAATTACTTATTTATTCTCCCCAGCCAGGCTGTGCTTGTGAACCCGGGGAGTGGGGGAGGGCTGCCTGCCTCCAGCCCCATGCCATCCCCTCTGCCCTGGGGTGGCACGAGGCTCCCCACAGACAGGCGAGTCCCCGGGGACCCCGAAAGGCAGCGCACGTGCCCTGGGAGCATCCGTGTGCGGTGGTAGCTCCTGTTTATGTCTTGGGAAGGGAAAAATCCATCCCTTCCTTATGCTGAGCGTGTGTTCAGCTCTGCTCCGGCTGGGCATCCTTGTGCCCGAGGCCACGTGGAGGAGTGGTACCATCCTGCAGAAGTGGGGAATGTTTCCATGGTAAGGAGATGTGTTGGAGGAGCCTGTTGCACGTGAAATGTATCTGTAACTCGTTTACGGTGGTAAGGGGAGGGTGCTGGTGTGAGTGCACACGAGCACACACAAGTAGTTGTACTCAGGTACGTGGGCAAGGGGCTGGAAGACGAATTATTTCAGCTTGCGTGAAAGTTGCTTCCCCTCTTTGGACTCTACTTCCCTGCCTGTAAAATGGGCACATGGGCTTTCAGCTTGGGAGAGCGCGTAGTGAGCGAAGGTGATGGAGGCTTGTGGCTTGCCCTCTCCGCGAGCTCCTACTGGCTCGTGCAAGTGAAGACATGTCGATGTCTGTAAGGAACGGGGTCACTTCTTTAGCTTGAAAGTCAAAGCCTGTTCTTGAGGGGCTGGAATTCTGATGCTCGACCCCTGCTCTGAGCCTTTTGGGTGGGGATTGCCCATTGGTGCTGCGCCATCCGCTTACTTTTATTAAATAGCCTTTTTTCCCTGCAGCATCCCCAGACAATCAATAAGTATTTATGAGTGATCATTACAATAATTATGCAGCTGCCTGTGTTTTGTGAAAACGGGTCTTTAAAACAGCCAGGAAGCAAGACAGGGTTCATTAGGTCGTACCCGCAGCGGTCTTTGTTGCCTGTGGATGTCTGTGAGAGGCAGCACCAGTGCTTATCCCGTTGTCCTTCCTGCCCCGGCTCTGCGCTGCTGGACCAGTCGTGCATCTTTCCTCCCAGAATTTGGGCTGAAGGAGAAGATGCTGCAAGGAAGCAGAAATGGCCCCTCTCACTCCCCTGGCAGTGCTGGCACCTGCTTACTGGCGCTCATGTTGCTTCAAAGACTTTTTTCATCGTGGGTCTTACGGGCCAAGGACACTTCTCGCCTGCAGCTTTATATCTGTCAGTTTGATCAGCAAATGGGGGAGAGGGCCATAAAACTGCAGAGGCTGAGTCCTAGTCCCTTTAATCCCGCCAGGAGGGCCAGCGTTATTTCTCCACCGGGAGCACTAATAGGATTCTAATACGCTGGCAAATGGGATTTTTTACAACTGCCATTCTGCAGTTACGGAGACGGTGTGTCACCGGGACAGCCCTATAAATTCTTCTGGAGATGGAGGGGGCTGGTGGCTTGGGAGGGGGAATGGTACCTGCCGCCACCCGTGGCAGCCCTTGCTGATATGATGCTCGTGTGGGGGTCTGCCGCATCCCCTGCTGCTGCTTTCTGTGCTCTTGGGGTATTGCCACGGCTTGTCTGGGCAGCATGGCCGGGCAGCACACGCTGGTGGTTGGGCTGATGGGGGAGGGGTGGTTTGGTTGTTTCTTGTAGGGTTGGTAACCTGGCACTGCAGACTTATCCTCCTCGCTCCTTCCGTGTGCTCCTTGCACGTGTGTATGTGAGGACCGAGCATCTCTGTGACTGCTCTCAGCAAGCAAAGCATTGAGTTGGGTGCCCGGTGGCCTGTGTGTGGCCTTGAGGGAATTAATAAACCCTAATAAACCTGGGGAGGCTCTGGCAGGACCATTTGTTCCTCCCCTCCGTTGTTGACCCCCTGGATGAGTCTCCTCTGTCACCGTGGCTCTGCGTCGCTGCCACCAGCTTTGTCTAGGGTGCTGGGCAGGTTGCAGTGGGGAGGTCATATCCAGCTCTGGTGCTGGGGCTCACCGCACTGGGACCACCGAGTCTGTGGCATTGCGGGACAGGGCCTTCCCAGCAGTGCCAGTGCATTGAGCGCCTGGGCGGGGAGAGCCCCGGGGTGCAGCAGGGAAACCCAGGGCGCAGCAGGGCTTGTCGTCGGGGCCCCATTCCTTTCCTCGCTTTCACGGATCTGGAAATGCTGATGAAGATACAGGGCTCGTTGCGTAGGAGGGCGATGGGTTTATGGCATTGCTCTAAATCCCTCAGGCAGCACAGGGATGGCAGAGCAGGCAGCGCCCACGGGTGCCAATGACTCCGACTCCATTTGAGCATCACTTGGGCACCCACGGGACACGCTAGCGACTCTACTTCATCCCTCCTCAGCAGGCAGCGCCTGACTCGAGTGCCAAAGCCACCAATATTGTATTTCTGTATGCAATCTCAGCTCCGGATTGATTTTTCTCCCGTCCTGATCGCGGAAAGCCAGGAAGATGGGATTATTTTCCAGGGCAATCACAGGTTGATGGGTCCTAGCAGCTGCTTCCACACTTTTTGACATCAGTAAATAAGCAGCTCCCCATACTCTTCTCTGAGTAGCACCTATTTCCCCGGGACATCTGCTGGGGTTTTGTTGTACTTAGCTGCAAATTGGTACAGGAGACTGGCTCGACCCTTCTTGTTTTACAGCAGTATAGGCAGGTAGGCTTTATCTTATCTATTATCACCTCTGTCCGATAGCTAACAAGATCTTATCTACCCCTCTTGCAAATCCTATTTGTCATCACATTTCTACAGCTGCCCAAAAGTCCCAACCTGACGTCAGGCATCCTCGTGCTAGGTGCTGTACAAGCAGATTGCGAGAGACAGACCAGCCCCACAAATAATAAAGCAGCTATCGTTATTCCCATTTTACAGACAGCTGAGCCGAGGGGAAGCGCGTGGTCCAAGTTAATAAAGGCTCACGGAATAATCCCCCCATGATTTATCCAAGGTTATAAAGGAAATCTGAGGTTTGGAAAGAGATCTCAAGAGCGCTAAAGAGAAATTTGCCTATCTGTAAACAGCTCGTTCCAGGTTTTTAAATCGCCGCTTTAGGAATGCAACTGAAGTAGCGGAGTTTCTTCCCCAATTAAAGAAAAAAAATTGAAGAGAAAATTTCCTTATGTAAATCAGCACCAGAGAATGAGATCATGTGGTGCAATAAATAGGTGAAGGCAGGAAAATGTCACATTTTATTGAGGCAAAATCTGTGACGAGAGAATATGTTGTCTTGGACTAACTGATATGTTTGGGGAAAATAAAATAACAGCAAAAGAGCTTCTGCACAGAGCTGCAGCTGCAAGAGGAGGTGGAGAGGCAGGTGTCCCTGGTAGGGGCATCACAGGTACCTCTGCAGCAAGGACGTGGGAACAAGACAGGGAAGGGCTCCTGAGCTGCCACCAGTTACAGCCCAGAGTTAATGCAAAACTGGCACCATCTGCTGCACTTCAGGTTTTGCTTCCCATGCTGTTCAGTCCTGCCTGCACACATCTGTGCAAGGAGGGGTGTCGAGAGGGCTGCCGGGGACAGCAATGCTTCATGCTTACCAGGTGGCTTTTTAGCTCGGGCGGCTCCAGATTCTCCCAAATTCTGAAAATCCCAAGCTTTTCTCTGCTCAGACCAGTAGCCGCAGCTCTCCGTGTTCCCAAAGTGCTGGAGCTGGAGTGCAATCAATGCCAAGGCTTTGATGGGGACAGGTGGGATGTCCTGTCTTGGACCAAAGGGCTCTTCAAAGCTGCATCTCCCCCTGCTCCGTTCTTCCCAGCAAAGCCAGTGGAGATACATCCCTTGGCCAAATTAATCCTGTCACTTCCCCCCCCCAGTGTTCACAGTGAGACTTTCTAGGAAATCATCCGGTATCGTGACGCTCTGCTTCCTGACTCTCATCAGCTAAACACCAATCTTTACTTTAATTCAGTGCCTTGGGAAAGAAAAAAAAACAACCAACCACCAAACAACAAAACCAACCCCAAAAAAGTAAAACCCAAACGAAAACCCACATGTGAGCTATGCCAGCAGCTCAGTGTAAACAGCCTGGCACCTGCCGTGTTACTGGTGTGGAGGAGAAGTGATGCTGGGGGGTTTCAAATGCTGCTGAGCTGTCACATCAGTAGCGTTGATGGCTGAGTGTTGGTGCAGAGTGGCAGCGCTCCCCGCGCATCCCTCGTTGCTTTTTGGGCCACGCTGGTGGGGTGGATTAAAAGCATTGGGATGCTCAAGGTTGCCTTTTGGGCTCTCATGAGTAATTCCGTCTGAACCTGTTGCAAACCTTACACGATGTGTGTCTGTGGTTTTGGTAGGTCCTACTCTCCCTGTGTGCTTTCAGGAGGTTGATCCCACTCGGTGGCTTGGGGCCATGCGATGGACACAAGTTACTCTGTCTCCATGTGCTTTTGTTTCTTAGTAAAGCAGAAACACCGATAGGAGGGGGCTCGCACATCCAGCACTTCCCTAACTGCCGCTTCTGCCATCGCAGAAATTAAATAGAAATACCTGGTATCATAGAAGCTCTTCAGTTTGCTAAATTAATTTTGCTTTTCTTGCATATGACCAAGTGGAAGGTCTCCTGATGACAGGTTTGGAGAGGGGAGTTTTCTTGTCTCATGATCAAGATGAGACAGTGCCTCCTTGGACGGAGTCCCCATGTTCAGCTCGTGAGTGGAGAATTTCCACGTTTCCCTCTCCAACCCCCAGCTGATCTCCGTTCCCCTGCCCGAATTTGCCAGGGCAGTTTGCACGTGCTCTGCGTTTGCAATGCGATAGCACTGTGCTTGCAGCCCCCTTTCCCCCCGAGGAGTGCGGCTGCCAGGAGCAGGCAGGGTTTGGGGCAATGGAGCCCAGCTGCCGCAGGCTTTCCCGAGGGGATTATTTTTATTTCTCTCATCTCCGTTTTCCCTTGAACTTTGGATGGAAGCGCCGTTTCCCCTTGCAGGGCCAGCCGCGTTGCAGCGATGCCGTGCGGCACGAGGACCAAAGCCTGTTCCATCACTCGGCCCTGGGGGATCCGACTGCACGAGAAACAAGAAAAAGGAAAAGAAAAAAAATAATGTGAGAGGCAGCAGCATGGAGGAGGGAGGTGGGGATTTTCCTGCCTTTACCCCCGATCTGGCTGCGGCCAAATCCTTTTGCTCACCAAGGAGTTTGGGAGATCAAGGACTTGGGCTTTAGTGAGGAAGAAATGCATCTCCCAGTGCAGTAATTCCTGTCCATACCAAAACAGCGTGCTGCTTTCTAGGATGCTCCTTTCCAATCCAGAAGGAAAATTAGGTTGGGTTGTAGTGATGATCTTTGGGTTTTATTTATAGCAGTGTTCATGTAGGAGGAGGAGAGGGAAAACATAGACAAGCCTGTGCTCTTTTTGAACCTTAACGTGATTTTTCATGAGATAATTTTATATTTCTTAATTTTTAGACTTTTAATAATATTTTTAATGATTATTTTTTTAACGCACGCTGGATAGTTGAGCTTGGAAGAGTCCGAAGCGTTGTACCCGTACCGAGGGCACGGTGGGTGTGAAGGCCATGCACAGCCAAGCCTTGTTAGGAGCTGGAAACAGTCTGCTTGGTGGGAAATGGAAAATGAGGCAAATAGATCAATTTTCATTGCAGCAAAAGCTTAACAGTGGAGGGCCTCACGTTTCCTCTGGGGTCTAATGTTGTTTAACTTATTTCTTAATGGCCTGAAACACAGGGTGACTGGGGCCATGGCTTTTGCCTACAAGAGAAATACAAAATTGCCCAAATAACGGAGCATTGGGAGTGATGAAAAGGAGAAGGTGCTGGATAAATTAGATTGAGGTCTTGTGCGTGGCAATGGCCCTGTTCTTATGGAGACGTAAATAGCGCTATTAAGTAAGGAGAAGGAAAAAAACAGGGGAAATTTACTGTATGTGGCGAGTTTATTCTAGGGAGGTGGGTTGGGTGATGCTCTGTCCCTGTGTCCACGCCGGAGCGGAGCGGTGGGATTTCACGCTGAGCTGCACATCCCCGGGGCTTGCAGAGGGGCAGCTCCGAACCGCGCTGCTGGCAAAAAAAGAGGCGAGTTCTTGGGCTCAGCAGAGATGCGAGGAAATTAAAAAGCTGAGGAGATGGGTTCTGGGTGCGATTTTATGGCAAGGCAAAGCTCTCGGGTAGGCACTGGCAGGAAATAGGGAATATCTGCTAACAAATGGTGCTGGTGTCCTTAGTCACGCTGGGTGGAAGTGACCCGATGCAAAATAGAGTTATAGATTTCTTGTGCTGCGGGACGTGTGGCTAGCCTGGTATGTAGCGCTGCTTTTGCAGCTCGTGGGCTGCAGCTGTAACTGGAAAGAAATGCTGATAAAAAGAGGTTTCTGGAGACACCCCGCCATTTCCAAGGAAATAATAATTTTATTTTTTTTTGCAGAAAGACTTTTGCAATGCAACATTCTAAAAAAGACGCCCAAATTGAATTTAAGTGCTTAATGAGAATACATTTTTTGGCTTAAAGGTGACTTTTTTTTTTTTTTTTTTTTTTTTTGCCACCCCACAATCATTTCATGAAGCCAGGCAGGCTTATTGGTGCATTTCTTGGTGCACAACCCCACGTCACCCTGCCCAAAGCTTGTCCAAGCCTGGTGGTGCTGTGGTTCTGGTCCCATCTACTGTCCCCAGGGCTGCCACGAGCCCTCGGCATATCACATGCGGCTTGCCAGCCCTTGGGGGAAAGCAACAGCATCCCCAAAGCTTGTAAAGTGCCAGTGTCCCAGGCGATGTGGCTACTTTTAAATTCTCCTTGCTCCGTGGGTTTGCTCCATGGAAAGGAGTAGGGGAACGTGATTTATGTTCCCTGCAGCAAGTGTTTGGGCTGGTGTCCTCCTGGAGCTGGGTGATTTGTGCCATTTCACCTGTCGTTTAAACTTCTGAAATTGTCATGCTTGGGCAGAGCAAAGTTCAGTGAACGGCGAAAAAAACCCAAAAAACCCACCACGAATTAAACCCGGTACGTTCATGTTTTTCTTCCCCTGTCTGCAGCTTGTTGAATATTCTCCTTCCTCGTCGGGAAGCAGGAATAAAGTTCACAGCATCAGGAGCATAATCGAGCAAATGGCCTTTGCGCTTATCAAGTGCCTCTGTTCTGCTTGGGCATTTAATCACCCGCAAAAGCCATTTATTGCCTCGTATACTCCTCTTCTATGAACATTAGCCCTTAAATACCTGGCATAATTAAAGGTGAAGCTGCAGCGCTGCGCTCCGTCTCCTGCCCGTGGAAGGGTAACAGATGAGGTGGGAGTTCTGGCGGAGTTCAAGGTGAGAGCCGTAAAGCCCATTTTCTGCATGTGTCAGGGACATTATTTTAGGAATGTCTAATTCTGCTGGCGAAAATTGAGGCTGGCTCAAATAATAATTCACGCTTAATGAACTTAGAGTTATAGCCCCGGCTCTGCGATTCCCTCTGTGCCTGGCGCGGTCGATTGGCCTTGTCAGATGTTTAAAGGATGGGGAAGAAATGACAAAAAGGATTTGATGGAATTAGGCGGAATTCCCCCCAAAACCTATTTCTTTGTGTTTAGATCCCTGTCTGGGAAGAAAGAGAGAAATTCGCCACAGCTCTGGCTGTAATCCAGTCGGGTCCTTGATCGGGACTTTGCAGGGCTTTAACCTTGTGTGTTCTTCTTGCAGCTCAGCTCTTCAAAAGGCTCGTGCCCTTTCTTTATGCCAGGGAAAATAAACATAAAGTATTGATGAAGGGTTAATACCCAGTGCTGTGTGTAGGTAGCAAATTTAGGTACCTGTCTATCACGTTCCTTGACACATCCTTGGCTACCCAACGATCAGACGTTCAAAGACTTGATCATTAATGCAGTTATCCTTGTAACACCCCTTTGATAGTAAATTAATGGGCTGTGGTATGTCGAACATCAGACTGTTGCTGCTGCTGGGTTTATACACTCGCAAGCTGTATCACAGGGAAATATTCACCCTCTGATGAGGTTGGGGAACAAAGGCGATCGACCCAAAGCTGAGCATCCAATTATTGCAAAGAGGGAGCTGAACGTGAGTCTACCTCATACTCAAACTATGGCCCGGCTGCTGGATAAACACCACTTAGATGACGGTCCTGCTTCAGGCACAAGATGTTGAGGCATCATCTGCTGGTGGTAGAGGTGCGTGTCCATATGGGTTGTCCCGTGAGGGTGAAACCTTGGTGCTGAGGTAGCTATGGGTCTCCTTGGCGAGGTGCTGAAGCAGCTGCTGTGGTGTTCCACGTGAAGTACAGAAAACCCTGATTTTGTTTGCTGGTGGTGGAGCTGAACTGCTGGCTGTTTGCTCGGCGCTTGTTTCTGCCCCCAGAAGCCAGCCCTTCTGCAGAGCTGGTGACCTGCCGAGGAGAAGCGGCTGCAGCGCTGGGCTGCTGAGGCTCCTTGGGGAGGCAGGTTGCACATCGGGCTTGGCCAGCAGCGTGAGCGAGCGTGACCTGGGGGCATGGGGCAGCCGGGCGCTGCCACCCCAGCGTCATGGGTGGCTCTTCCCAAGGCTGCTGCAGAGCTTGGATGGAGGAGGGGTTCATATCAGGCTAGGAATGGGCATCATCAAGACACCCCCCCCCCAAGTTACAGCGCTGTTATCCACCCCCCTGCTTCACAAGCACACCTCTAGTGCGGGATTGCTGAGCCCTGCATCGCTTCCTAGAAAGACGGAGATTTTTCTGGCTGTTGGAAACACTAGGCATCTGTATAAACAATTGTATTAAGCTGCTGTTGTAGTAATTGTGTTTGTACAGTGAAGCAAAAAAGCTCAGTTTACCCCTCTGCTGTCTGGAAATGATTCCTCCAGGTTATGTGTGAAGCATTTTTTCAGTGTACTGATTTCATTCAGGGGGGAAAAAAAAAAAAACAAAACCAGAAAGATACTATTACAATGACATATTCTTCCCCAATGGTAACTTTATCCCTGCTTCTGGCTCAGTGCAGAATCATAATTCATTTTGTCACAAGGATAGCAAATAAATAATAAGAATAACTTGAGCAGATTATCTCATCTTTAAGCCATGCCCAGCATTCATCAAATCCATGCCAAGAAGCAAGACTTATCTGCAGTCAAATTGATCCTACAAGAACACCTACCTTAAGCTCCATTAGTGTACCTCGGAGCCGCTCACCCATCTCCCCGCTCCTTGGTTGCCTAAAATGATGAGTCATTAAAGTGACACACGTTCCCGAAGTGTCTTTCTTAGAAAAGCTCTAGTGAAAACGTATGTGTTGCTGTTTCTCACCATTGATTTTTACTGAAACGACCGAAACGTACAAAGGCTAAATTCGACTCGCTAGAAGTTTGCTACTCACCCTGCAGATGCAAAAACATCTATTTCTTCTCTCGCTTCAATAAAGTTTTAATAACAGATGCTGCAGGGAGTTTCCATAGGACTAAGGTCTCATTACTTTAAGAAGAGATGCTACTGTACGTTTACTAGTGTACCGCAAAGTGTTATAAATAATTAACGTGGAACTACACTGAATAAACCTACTGCAGTCCTACTAATTGGTAAACAGATATGTATTTCACTTGGAGTATATGAGAAGTATTACCGCTTTCGGTGGGATGATTCACTCTGTATAAATTTAAGCTTATGAATAAGGGTTTAAAGGGCTGAGGCTTGCTTTTATTTATTTCACAGCGCTCAACAAATGGTAGGTGCGCCACATGAATAAAGGTGAGAATTGTTACCCCAGAAAACGTTGATGCTAAAGCCTCATCTCAGCGAAAGCTGGAACTGAAGGGACTAACTTCGTTAGCGAGTAACAATTATTTCGCTGGCAGCTTTGTCTGTGTTCAGTGGAAATAATGTTCACCCAACCTCCTCTAAGCCCCCTCCCAAGCTATCGCGAAACAGCACGCGCTGCATGCGAAAGCAGGTTGTTAATTTGCAGCCGCGCTCTTAAGGTGCGCGCAGCCAAGGTCTCGCTGACAGCACAAGACTTGTCTCCCCGTAGGGTTAAATATGAATTTAACCTGATCTGTTTAAGCTGGAAAACGTGCAAGGGTGGATGGCTGCGCTTCGGCTCGACTTGACTGGGAACATATTTAAGATTAAGCTGGAACAAGCCCTTTTAAACGGAGATAGGTACGTGCTCACGAGAGTGTCTGCCCCCGTTTAGGTGTGTTGGTTTAATAACTGGCTCTTGTTAAAAGGCACAAGTGCTTGCTTAGCTACGCACCCTCTGCTATTCACCCTCTGTTATTCCCTCCGGGTGGATGCCCAGAGCAACCTTCTGCCGTAGGTTTGAGTTAGCCTTGAGTAAAGGGAGTGCAAACCGGGCATGAAACCGTTGCCAGGTCAGAGGAGAAGCGTGCTCGTGTGGCTTTCGGGTGGCAGAAGGGATAAGCCGAGGTGAAAGCAAACGTGGTAGCGGTGCCCAAGTGGGAAGTGCTAGAAGGATGGATTTGTGAAAGCCTTGGGTTTTTGCAGCAGGTGTGGCAAAAAGTGATGCTGAGCCTCAGAAAGGCAAGCTGCCAGCGTGGTGGCACACAACATTTCAAGACTATATATAAATATCTGACCTATTTCTTATGGATAGCACAATAAGGGCTCGATCAAAACCCCATTGAATT
Organism: Falco punctatus; assembly: GCF_963210335.1. NCBI lineage: Eukaryota > Metazoa > Chordata > Aves > Falconiformes > Falconidae > Falco > Falco punctatus. Next base: position 4,511,813 of record NC_137596.1, read on the forward strand.
CTGCAGGAGTCTTTCCGTTGACTTCAATGGCTTTTGGATTGGCCCCTATAAATGGCTCTTGAGGAGAAGATAGTGGTGCATTTGCCTGACTATTTTTATAATGTGTTTGATCACTCACTCGGTGATTTTTCAAACTTCAGCCGTTCGCGATGGGGAGCTAGTGCAAATTACAATGTTCGATGTCCAAAGAAATGTCTCTTGAAATTGAACTGAGACTCATAAAACAGATAAATGTGTTGGCATCCCATGGCCGCCGAAATGAAAGGAGAGCATTAACACTCATTAAAAGGGACAAGTTAGTGCCACGCTTCCAGTGACCCTGTCATGGAAACACGAGGGTTTCATCATTTTATTTTTCAGTTCTCCCAGCTCTTGGACTAGCGTGGGGCTTGCAGGATCAGTGGGACAGCTCGTCCCCTGTTCTCTTCCTGAAAAATGGGAGTCTGGGGAAGGTTTAAGAGGCTTCCCAGAGTGTGGCTGCAGAGTTACATCCCACTTGGAGAAGTTTCTTTCTGACCCTGAAGCACAAGGGCTTGTTTTGTTCTGCCACGGAGCTGTGGAAGTTCTCATTGCTTGTGTAAGCCCTCCAGCCTTTCGGTTCCCTTTTAAGCTCTTCTTTTTCGTGACCGGTGACAGGGAGGTTAATTATGCCTTACGGAAAGAGGGGTCTCGTCTCATACCTTTGCACGGTGTTGCCTGTTGAATTCCGTGGAGGGGCTCTTCTGTTTCTCCCCTTTGAGGACTGGGAAGTAGCAGGCAGCAGGTTTGTGGTGGAAGGCTTCTCCATCACCAGTTACAGTAAAATCAAAATACCTGGTAAGGTTGCTTCCACTGGAGCTTTTGCAGAGCATCACCAATGGGCATCCTTTTCATAGGCTGGAGTGTTATGTTTCAGCCTTGTCTTTTTATTTTATATATATATATATTAAAAAAAAAAAAAAAAAAAAAAAACCCAAAAAAACCAAAACCCAACAAAAAACCAACAACAAAAAAACCCCAAACCAAACCAAAACCACAAAACAACAAACCACCCCAAGTATTGGAATCAAGATGTAAGCATTCGGTGAGGTCAAAACAGATTGTTCCTGGGAATATTCAGTCACGTGCAGGAAATTCACAGTTTCAGAGTTTTGCCCCAGGTTTTCCCCTCGATTTCAAAGTCTCAGAATTTCTTACAAAAGAGAATTTACATGTTTTGACTTCTTTTCCAGGGAATAAAGGTGTCTGGTTTTACTTCTATTGTATCATGCTCATCTAGACAGTAATATTCAATCTTTGTCAAACCTAGAAATTTTCAACTGGAAGGCACAGAGCATTTGAGCAATATTATGTGCATAGATTGTTTTATACGATAATAATGGAGGTTTTTTTTTTTTTGCTGTTTTTTTTGGTGTTTTTTTTTTTTTTTAAAGCCTTTTTTGGATGTCTTAGAAGCAGTCAGTGGATTAGGTATAGAAAACTGACTTGAGGTTTACTCATCACGTCCCACCCAAATTGCTGGGTTTTGCAAGGACGCCTGCTCGGTCTGTCATCCCTGCTTTTTTTGGATGGATACAGCATTGGCTGGCAATTCCCAGCATTTGGTCTAGCAGTTGATTTCAGGGAAGAGATGATAATTTTTTTTGGAATAAGGGGACCTGAGGCTCCTCCACAACCTGCAGCTGGAGGTCACCTTCTCAATGTCACCACCCATCCCAGGGTTTGTCATTTAATTCTTTGCTTCCCGCTCCGATCCTGCCGGTGATAATCCTCCCTCAATATGCAGAAGGGACGCGGCTGGGACAGCCGTCTCCCTCATGCCTGCTGCGGTGAAGATGACCAAGGAATTTATTTAATTTCTCCTCCATGTCCTTATGCTCTAATTGCTCCCTAGAAAACCAGCTTTGCTGGAAAGCTTCCTGCTGCCGATGTGCAGGGATTCGGCTCGGGAGCTGGTTTGTGGAGGTGGTGGGTGGGCTGGCAAAATTGCTCTCTCTGGTCTGACAGCTCGCCACCCGACGGGGAGACCCCCTGGATGTGGGAGCAGTGTGTGTCCTGCCCTGCCTTTCCCTTCCAAACACACGAGTTTGCCTGGGTCACTCTGCTATTTCCTGAGGTTCAAAGCCGTGATTTTCTCCGCAAATCCAGCCTTTCTGTTGCTTGAGACCATCAGGGTAAACTTTTCCATCAGACCAATGTGAGCTGATGTCTTTATTTCTCTCCTAAAAATCACACTGATGGACCCCAAAAGCAGTGCCTGACCCAAGGAGCAGGTCTGGTTGAACACCCCCCACCCCCCATTTTTAGGCTGCTTTAAGTAAAGGCATTCAAATGCCGTTTCTACATCTTGGGAGGCGCCAGGATTCTTTTGACCATCAGGAATTTCAGTGACTGTGCTTCTGTATTTCGTGCAGCGGAGGGTTGCCCAGATGCTCTTTGGAGAGAGTTTCTCCTTTCCAGGAATCAATAGCAATGTGTTTGGCCACTCGCTGCTGGAATGGGCTGTTAGAATGGACTGACCAAAGACTTGAGGTTTAAAAAAAAAATAAAATATTAAGTAACGAAGAAGAATATATTTAAGCCAGTGTGGTAGATGGACAGCGATTTGTCAAAGATCCGGTCCGTAGAGCTGAATGGGGAATTAAACTGTTTTTATACCCTTTTTAAAGTAGATGAGAGAATTATGTCTGATGCTTAACTTTTAAGTTCCTCTGACCTGCTTAAGCACAGGGTCTCATATTTCTGTGTGATGGACTTGTCTGTCGGTGCTGTCCTGGAGGGCCATAAAGTGCTGATGAGCCTGGTCCTTGTGTGTCTGCAGGAAAGGTCCCCGTCTGTCCCCTAGTCCCTCCTGCGCAGGGTCTCCGGGTCTGCTCTGATACAGATCCTCCTCCATTAGCCACAGCAGGACTTTCCCACAATTGAAGTGCGCGATTTTTTGCCTAAGGAGAACTGAAAATTAAGCGAACTGATCTGTTTAAACCTTTATAAATACGTGTTTAATATCTGCTTAATGTGAGATGGAATTTATGAGCCGTTAAGTGATGCTAGATCGTTTTTATAAGAACAGAGAAGTCTAGTGGGAAAACTTCCTCCTGGGACATAATCTCATATTATTATTTTTTTAAGAGGGAGAGAGATTTAATATGTTATAGTTGACGTTTTCAGTGACACTGGAATATTTCCTACGCGGGAGCTTTCACAAGTGCTTTATAAATCTTTAACGGTTTAAGTTAATGAAATCCTTATGCCAGCAGTAAGGATTACGCCTCCTCTGCAGATGAGTAAACTGAGGCACGGATACAGGGATGGGCAGGGCCAGAACTGGGACCCACGAGTCCTGCTCTTGGTTTATGGGGGTCCAGCCACTTAATGGCTTTTCCCCCCCGACGGTGAGCGGACACCCCGCTTCCCTTCTCCCCGGGGGCGGGGGGTGGGGTGGGCTGGGTGTCTCTCTGCCTTCGGTGTGGGTTTGCAGGCATTGGTGCAAGCAGAGGGTGCACTGCAGCTCCTGCTGGGTGACACCTCCTTGGCAGCCCCTTGGTCCCTGTCCTCTGCCCCTACTTTTCTTCCAACAGTGTCTTCTTCCACTCCCCTTTGAGTTCTTTTATCTCCCCCCTCTTTTATCTGCATGCTCTCTCTCCCCCCTTCCTCCCCCCTTCCTCCCCCCTTCCTCCCCCCTTTTGTCTCCCCCCTTTTGTCTCCCCCCTTTTGTCTCCCCCCTTTTGTCTCCCCCCTTTTGTCTCCCCCCTTTTGTCTCCCCCCTTTTGTCTCCCCCCTTTTGTCTCCCCCCTTTTGTCTCCCCCCTTTTGTCTCCCCCCTTTTGTCTCCCCCCTTTTGTCTCCCCCCTTTTGTCTCCCCCCTTTTGTCTCCCCCCTTTTGTCTCCCCCCTTTTGTCTCCCCCCTTTTGTCTCCCCCCTTTTGTCTCCCCCCTTCCTCCCCCCTTTTGTCTCCCCCCTTCTTTTTTTTTTTTTTTTTTTAATGTTATTTTATTTATTGTGTGCGTTTCCCAACGGAGCCATTAGTCTCTCCAGTCCCATCTCCCACTCCGTTTGCTGGGAAGATTCATGACTGGGATGCTCTCCTGGTCTTTCCGTGCTGACAGCGCTGCAGTCGCTGCTTGCCTGGAAGCCCTGCGGAGCAGCACTGCTGCTGCAAGGGCAGCCCCCCTCCCGCCGCTGGGACTTTGTGGCATCACCGGGCTCGGAGGGGACAAAATGCAGTTGGGGGCATGGGCCAGCCTGGGGAATGACTTGAATATTGTGTGTGATGTAGAGATTTTACGCTTGGCGACTTTGGGGGTGGCACTGCTGCTTTGAGGAATAAACAGCTTTCAGCTTGCTGCAGCTGGTGCTGAAATGAGTTGGTTTTTTTTTTTTTTTTTCTCTTCTATGCGAAAAACATCAGTGAAATCCCTCTGTTGCTGTTGCAGTTTGCTTCTAATGTCTGAGGATTTCTGAAAGATCCTTAAACATTTTTGATCCGAAACTTTAATATTTTCTCTTCTTTCCTAAACCTACCTTTTGAGGAGGATACAGATGGATGGGTGGAGGATGGATGGATGGACGGGGGAGAGGCCACAGTTTTCATCTCACCGGGTAACTCCTTTCCATCAGAAGAGCTAACTCAATGCGGAGTTATTTTTCCAGCTCCAACCCCATGTTCTGCCATTCCCACTTGGAAGTCATTAGCTGAGTGATGCAGGGAGGTAAATCCTGGAGCGGGGATTGCATTCTGATGGTGCAGAGGCTCCCGGGCACCGCTGACAAAGCCTGCGCCATGCCAGCAGTGTCCCTGTCCCCGTCCCCAGCTGTATTTATCATTCAGACCCTGTTCTGGGTTCATATTTGGTCCCTGGTCTGCGGCTGATGCAGGGCATTGAGGCTTGCATCCCAGCTTCCTCCTGCCTGCAGCTAATTAGCTTCAGGGGAGCCTCATTAGGATCCGCTTCAGACCAGGGATTTGACGCTTTTCCTGGGGGTGTCTCAGGTGGGAGTCAGGATGTGGCCCCCAGGCACTGAGTTTTGCAGGAGTGAGGTCTCTCTGCCTCCTGCCCCCTGTTTTGGGGGTGCCAGGGGGATCTCAGCATCCCGGCAGGATGCTTATGCCAGCACCCATCCCTGGTGGAGTGGAGAATTACTAATAACCCCATGGCTATCTCAGACTATCAGCAACCGATTGTTGGGTTTCTTATGAATAATAATAAAAAAAAAAAAAAAAAGAAAAAAAAAAAGGAGAGAGGCAGAGAGAGCTGAAGAAATAATCTTTTTACATTTTAATCTGAGCAGTTTTCAAGCGGTTTGATAAGGCGGGTTGTAGAAATGTCAGCTTCCCCTTATCTCTAATTGACTTAAAGTAGAAGCAGGCTTTAATCCTTGCATGCAGAGGAGCTTCTGATGGGGAGATGAGGGCAATTGATTTCTGCCTTTTTAATTAACAGTCTGGCCGCTTTTAAAAACAATAGGGAGGAGGGAAGGGGAAAAGCACGTGGTGACATTTGGAGCTGGTGGCGTGGGCTGGGAGATGGGCAGGCACTCGGTGGGCTGTCGGAGAAGCTTAGGGTGCCGCCCAGTTTCCAGAGAGTTAGGTTGGACCGGTCCCAGTTTAAGAAAGGAATTGCTTCCTGGTGTCTCTGAGCAGAGGAGGTAGAGACTGGGGCTCCGGGGATTCCCACAGCGTTGTTGCTTTAAGCAGCCTGTGGGGATTGGGGTTATCAGCCCGTCTGTGCGCCGGGGGCTTGGGTGTGCTGGATGGGGCGGTGGGTGGCCTGGAGGGTGGCTGGCTCTGCTGGGTCACGTCCCTCACCCACCACCTCACCTGAGGTGGATGGAGAAAGGGGGCTGTGGTCCCCGCCATCCTCTGCCTTCTCCGTGCAAATAAACTCCCCGTGCACAAAACCGACGTCCCGGAGCTGCTGTGATGAGCAGGAGCCTGTTTTCCATAGGGATGGGGCAAAATAGACCTCTTGGATGCTGTTCCTTTGCAAGGCTTTCCTCTTACTGCCTGCCCTTGCCCTGGCTCTGCTCACCTCCAGTGCGTGCACACAGGTGCGGGATGCACGCGTGATTATGGTGTCAGGATGTACGGAAAGCGCTTTCCACGTGGGCAGCTGAGGAAACGGGGATTTGCTTGGTGTTCTCACGCGTGCTGGATCCCCGGCATCCCACGGGTGAGCTCCGCAGAGTCGGGTGAGCTCCGCAGAGTCGTCAGCCTCCTGCAACCCCCAAAGTTTGCTTGATCTTATCAGGCAGGACATCAGCAATGCGGAGGGTGGGAGTTTTCTGCTGATGTGGCTCTTCCAGCCGATGTTGTCGGGGTGGGCAAGCAGAGCAGATGTGCCGCTGATAATGGCTTTCGCAGTGGGGGGAGCTCGCTGCTGTGCCTGTTATGGCTCCATTTGCTTGTCCTGCTGCAATACGCTTACACTTGTCCACTTAAGTGTCAGCCACGCAGCGGAGAGGGTTGTTTATGCAGCACTTAGTAACATCTACAGGGTAATGGGCTGTGCAGAAGACCCTGGGATAATTGGTAAAATGTCTGGAAGTAGATTTGCTGTGTGGCTGGATGGCAGATACTTGGAAATACATACATACGTTCAATCTTTAAATACATATTAGGCTAAACTCCTGTTTCTCCTAGGAATTGCGGAGGTGGGGGTAAATGTTGTGTGAATGAAGTGCGTTAAAAATCTCTGGGATTTTTAACCTGGGAGAGGCAGTGCTGGACACCTGGCTGGATACCAGGAGGGGCTGCGTGCCCCTGGTTTGTCCCTGCATGGTGGAATGGTTGGGTGGGAGTGGATTGACCTCCCCTGGGAGGACCCCGCCTGTGCCTTGAAGAGCTGCTCTGAGACGCGGTGATTTTGGGATTGTGGCTAAAAGAGAGCAGGGAGAAGTGGGAGGCAGCTGTGGGAGCATCCTGGGAACAGGCAGCTCTGTGATGCTGGCGGCTTCTTTGTGCTTGGCTCAGGCTCTTGATGGAAGAGGTCAGGCCATTAGCTGTCTGTGGTGCCCCAGCTCCCCTGGGCTTCATCCTGCTCTCTTGATTCCTCAGCCACCTTTTTTTTTTTTTTTTTTTTTTTTTTATCATCTTCCAAGCAACCTTGCTCTCTACCAGCAGGACGTAGGGAAATAAGGCAACCTGCCTGCCCAGGGCTGCAATCCACTCACTCCATGCTGCCCGGAGCAGGAGATGGCCACTTCCAGATGTGGGGTTTTGGGCCATCCTGAGCACCTGGGGATGCCTGCTAGCTCCAGCCCGCCCAACCCCACCACTGCTCATTATATTCCAGGCGCTTTCTATGAATTGTTTAATGAGCTTTCTGTGAGGCTGAACAGATGAGAGGAGCGCGGAGTTTGGAAAGGAGCTGAATAAATGGGGGATGCTTTTCATTTGTGAAGAGCTGTGATAAGCAGGGGGAGAATCTGAGCTGGAGCGTCCCTGTTGATGGTTTGGTTTGGCAATGGGGCTTAAAAATAGAGACTGGCCCCATTCTAACTGGGGGTTTTAGCCCAGGACGTAGCGTCACAGGACTTGTGTTGTAGCACTGTGCAAAAGTGATGCAAATCCCCAAGGCGCATCTAGTCATAGCAATGTGTTTTCCCTGTGGTTTATAGGTTTCAATTTTTCCACTTCTAAAGCTCCCTAATAATTCATAATTTCTTAATACCGTGTGCTGTCTCTCTCCTTCTGACAAATCAATTTGTTACGGGTTACATCTGCTGCTGAACCGTGATGGGGAGGAGAAGGAAGAGCAGCGTTTTCTCTCCGCTTTTCGCATTCCCTTTCATATCCTAAGGGTTATCAAGTCAGTCACCAAAATGCCACAACCTACCGTGACGGGTGTTTAAAGAAAAAAATAAAAGAGAACCACCCAACAACAAAGTAATTCAGGAGCAGAAACTCTAAAACATACCTGAAATGATGAAGTGAGGTGCAAGTCCTGCTTCCCCGTGTACAGATGTAATAGAAAAGCATTATCCTTGTGTGAGCCGTTAATATGTCCCGATGGAAGGAGCCTGCAATTCAATTTATATCATGCGGTTTCCGAATAAATATGAAAATGCTGCCAAATCCTCCCAGATAAATCTTTGCTGGCTCCAGCATCCTCATTATCTGCAAGGAAAAATGAATGGGGGAACAAGCGTAAGGGCAAAGGTATAGACCCCCAGGGGGCAACAGCCTGATGGGTCGGAGGCTTCACTCCAAATTTCCAAAGAGTTTTGGCACGCCACAGGGTTTCATTAGAAGTTAGTGAGGCTTAGACTCGGAATTGTACGGAAAAACGGGAATTGGACCTCTAAAATCATCTAGGTCCTTGGGGAAGCATTGTCCTTGTGGTGCTGTAGATAGGCACGTGATTCCCGTACCCAAAGCCTTGGCACGGGTGTAAATTGATAGAGCTCCGGCGGCTTCATCGATTTCACGTCGGGATCCGGCCAGAGGGGCTTTTTCTTCAGCCAGCCTGAGATTTTTGCAGCTTTGTGGTTCAGTATAATTAACATCTGGAAGGAATTAAAGGGGTCTTGGGGGAAAAAAGCAGATCTGAAGTTTAAATAACAATTTAGTTTCAGCACAATTAAAAATAAGCTGCTTTGTGATTACCAGGGCAGCTGCTTACATGGGGAGGAGGGGAAGGTGGTTTGGGGTCCATTTACCCGGTGTAAACAGGAGCTCTGAGAGGAGGAGATAAAAGTAGCGATGAGCAAGGAAAGGGCAGGAGGTTGGGTAAGGACCAGACTTGATCCTCAAGCTCCAGGGAATAAATCCCAAATACATGAATATGAAAAGCATCACGTAATACTGGAGCTCAGCCATGCAACTGCTCACCACTCCGGGTCTTCTCTAGAGCATCCTTGTCATTCCTTGTGTGCAAACGTGGACAGATTTGAGCTACAACTCCACTTATGAAAAAAAAAAAAAAAAAAAAAAAAAAAAAAAAAAAAAAAAAAAAAACCAAACCAAAAAACAACCACCCCAAACAAAACCAAACAAAAAAACCCAAACCACCAAAACCCCCAACAAAACAACCTAAAAACCAAAGGAAAAACCCACTCTAGAAAATCAAATATTGTGCAGGTTGGGTGCTAAGAGCCTCTCGAATCTGATTGGTATCAATGGCCATCTGAATTCCATGAGATTTCTTTAATTGCATTATTTTCACTCCTCTGATTGCATTTTGAGAAATAGAATTTGAAGGCAGGGAAAACTGAAGCAAACAGAATTTGTTTTGCACAACTGAAATGCTCCAGCTGCCCGCCAGTGAAACGTTTGGAGAAAACTTCAAACGGCTTTGGGTCTGGTTTGAAATACAGCCAAATTTGTACAAACTTTCAGCAAATTAAAGTTTTTTATCCTGTCTTTGGATAGGGTGAGGCGTTGCGGTTGTATATGTGCATTGAGGAACTGCCCAGAAAAAGATTTTGGGAGGGTTTTGGCCATCTCCACCCTGGCAGGAAGGAATGACAGAGTTCTTGGGGAAATGACAAAGTGAGAAACGTGAGTGATTAAAGAAAATAGCATTTTAACCGGGTTTTAGCTGGCCTGTGGAAGTCACTGGTGGAAAATATCACTGGCAACAGTTGAACGGGGGCGTTGAATGAAGCTTCAAACCTACAGACTCAGGACAGGGTGGGTTTGTGGAGGTGATGATGCTTCGCCGCATCCCCCCGTGCACCCCTCTGCCATCTCTCTCCTCCCCGCGTCCCTGCCGGTGCTGGACCAGCATTAACACAAAACACGTAGGGAATTCATCAAAGTGCAGCGAAGGAATAAACTTGCTCATTTCCCTACGAAGCCACGTTGTACTTTGCTGGTGAGAGACAGCGGAGTCCCTGTTTTCGCTGGCTTTACGGATTTCCATATTTATTACTTGTTTTGTGCCGCAGGGGGGGAAGAATGTTTTGCAATTGGAAATTTCAGCGAGGGATGTGAGGGTTTGGAGATGCCCATGCTACTGCTGCATCTTCAGCGTGGCGGCAACATTTGTTGCTGGGTAATTAACTAGAATCTGTTAAGGTGGTGGTTTGTGTTTGTGGGTCTTTCGTTGTGTAGTGGGGGTGGGTTTTTTTAAATTATTTTTAGTGGTTGAGTGTTCTCTGTGGTTTTATGTGATGGTTTTATTTAGCTCCTCGCTTGGGCATAAAGCCCTGAAGCACAAATGCATCCCTAGGGGGGATGTGCACGTGGGAACAGGATTTCGGAAATTTTTAGGTTCCGTGCGTTTTGAAGGGTGAGGGGCAGGCAGAGATCAATAGAAGAGGTGCTTTGGAGAAGATGAAGAAGCAAAAGTGACCCTCGACTGACTTAGCAAAATTCCTCGGTGTTCCTATAAATACAACGAAATGCTTTTAGCCCGGTGAGCTGCACGTGGGTGGTCTGCGGCACGCTCACTGCTGCTGCTCCTTCGGTACCGATGTCGATGGAGACCTTTGGATGAAATAAACACGCTGGATCTCAAAGGTCTTTTTCCACCTAAATGATTCTATGATTTATAGGAAGCCTGAAAATTTTGGTTTTAAAGGCCAGAAGGCAAGTGGAGAATGAGGCAGGAGTGATCTCCAGGCCAGAGCCTCTTCCAACTTACAAAAACTAGAAACGTGGGATGTGGCAGCTCTGGGAAAATTTCTCAGCCCCTTCACATGTCTGCTCAGAAATTATCAGTGAGGACTGGCACTGGTAGAAATGAGAATTGTTTTTTTTCATTTCGAAAGACATTGAGACCAGCTTTGATTTCCCTGCTATCTTTCCTCTCCTCTTTTTTTTTCACTGCAAGACATACACAAATGAAGAATGGGAAGCAAACAACCCCCGTGGAGCTGCTTTGGGTGGAAATGACAAAGGATTTTTTAATCCCTTTCTCTTCTCTTTTTTTTTCTCCTTTTTTAAAGGAGAAGTTGATCCAAATAATAATCTCCACATAAGTAGTAATTTTGCACAGAAACGCAGTTTGCGTTTCTGACATGCACCCAGCATAAACATCACAACTTCTACCACTTATTGCCCACTTTTATTTCATATGGGAGTGGCTATCTTGGTTGTCTTTTAATTTCTTGGAGCTCACTTAAGGGTTAGTTTTGGGCCTGGACTCCCTGCAGCAAATTCCGCAGGGGTTTGTACCCGTTTCCACACAACATTGTGTAGAATAAATAATATTGTTGGTGATCTGCCTTGCAAGCTACGTGGGCAGTGTTGGTAGCTTCGTTCCTCGTACGGAGCTTTGCATGCCAAGCTGAGATTGAGTCCTCTGGGCATTGCAGTTCCCCAAATAATAAATAATATTAGCAAAAGTCAAGAGTGCTGGATAATTAGTCAGTGACATACTTTGTGTGTGAAATACTCACGTGGCTGCAATAGACTTGTTCCTTTCTTTTATTGACCCTTGATTAAATTTTTCGTAACAATTACAGGCCAATAATAGGCAGCTATTGATTTCTGCGTAGGTGAATATCAAGATTTACGGACGTGAGAGTGGAAGCTATTGACTCCGAGGAAAATAATAGCTGGTATTGAGTAGGGGGGTTGCTCGCTGAGGCACGTTAATTTGTGTGCCCGATGGGACTGGTTTAACGTCTCTTCAGCCTCAGGATTGACAGGCTGTAGGGACACAGCGCCTTGGTGCGCGTACCTGCCTGGTGACAGCTCTTTCCTCCTGGTGTGTCACCAAATGTGCTTTGAGACTGGAAACCTGACGTATACCTACGTTAGAACCGCTTTTGTAGGAATCGAACCTTTTGTTGGCCAAATCCAGTTTTGATGAGTTCCCAAACTGCCGGAGAAGGTGGGACTTGCCCCCAAATCCTTGCAATGGTTCCTTTTGGTGTTTCTAATTCTTTTGTTTCGGGAAGCGGTTTGTGCTTTTCTTTACGATCTTTCGCTTTCTGTTGCGTTTGGAAGGAAAAAGTGCTTGTGAGCTGGCTTTTCATCTCAAAAACTCTCGTAAGATCCCACTCTCGTGCTTATCACCTTTTCAAATTGAGGCTGTGCGTGTCATCCTGGGCACTTGAAATTAAAAGGTACTTTTGAAATAGTGCCTGTAACAGCATCCTAAGGATAACAGGCAACTTGAAATCGGCTCCTTCATCTCCAAAATGACAAGAACCTGCTGCTTGAGCTGCTGATCTGGATCTGCAGATGATGCTGTCTCCTCCATCGCCCGTGTGGACGTGCCAATAGGTGGCAATCTCTCCATGCACACGGACGTGGCGTGTGGCATCTCTCCTCGCACACATAACCCCTGGTTTGCAGGACCTGACGTGGGAACTGTATGTACATGGACGTGATGGGTCTCATATGGAGGGAAAGAGGAAGAGGGGGAGGGGGGAAAAGGGATGTCATCCTTTTTATGCTGCTACTTTAGAACTCCTTGTGAAGTTTGGTGGCTTTGCTGGGAGGGTGGGATGGAGAAGGGGGACAAACCAACTTTTCTGTCCCTTTAAGAGCCTTTGTTGGCGTAATGGGATCCTTGATCTTGCGACTGCATAAATCACAGGCAGCCAGTTCAAGTCAATTCATATTTTTGCAGTTCGTTAGCAGCTCGGGAGGAAATTGCATTTACTATAATTGCCTCTAATTGCACCAGATTAGTGATTACAATTATTGATGGTGGCTGATTATTCATTAGGCTTCAAATCAATTCCCCTGCTTCATCATTACCCAAAACAGTAACTCTGATGAAGAGAGAAAGAGGTCTGGAGGAGCCCACGTCCACGCTCCTGCCAGGGAGTTTGCCTGCCTCCAAAAGTTGTGTGAAATCAGGACTCGAAGCTGATTAGTGCCTTGATGTGATGGGAGAGGTCGTTAGCCAGGATTTGGGATGCTTTTGGTGGCTGGGAGCTGAATTAATTCAGATCTCTGCGTGGCCAGCGTTCATCCTGGCTCTGGGGATTTCCTTGGAAGTGCTGGCTCTCTTTTGCACGGTGACTGAGGCTGGGGGAGAAGAATTGCGGTAAGTCACGCAGGTTCTCCAGAAGTGATCGGTGGTCCTGCTACCACCCTCTGAGGATACCAGTTGGAAAAAGCGAGGCCAGGGGAGCAGCTTCCCGCGGCACGGCGCGCAGCCCCAGGTGCAGCAGCCAGCCACCTGCGCCGCCTCCCAGAGATGCTTAATTGTCACGGATGCTGCCTGACTCGCATAACAACCGCCGCTTCGGGTCCAGAGCATCCCCGAGCAGCACCACGCCAGCCTGCCTGGGTATTCAGCTACGGCGCTTGCGTGGCGCAGGAGTCCGGGTTTGCAGTCCTCGCTGTGCTGCCCCGTTCCCTCTGACCTGTCTTCAAGCAGGCTGTTTATCTTGGGGGAGGAGGGGGCGAGGGGGGCTGTGCTGCCTTCCCCACCCATACAGGCTCTGAGAAGCTGAAGGCGCTCAGGAGAAGGCTGAGGAGCTTTGTGAAGGGTGGCAGCTGTGCAGTTTCTTTGGCTGGCAGGGAAGGTGGAGGATGATGATGATGCTCACAGGTCTTGACCCATCAGACTGGGCTTTCCCTCTCATCCCCGGTCTGCAGCTGAAGGTTGCTTCAAAACCCCAAGCTGTCCCAGTGGCAACTGGCTCCTCTGCAAACCTTAATTATGTTTTTGATATATATACATGTATATGTGTACATCTATCTATATAAAAATCTTTATTATATTTCTGCTGGGCTGACTGGTGCTGTTAATACCACCGGGATTTAGGGCTAACGGTGTTGCAGAGCTTGAACGTGTTCCCAGAAGCAATGGATGGGTCAGGAGCCTTCCACGTCCTGGGGCTCTGCTGCCAAACATCCCTCCTGCTGCCCCATGAAGCTGAGATTCTGGATCCTGTCCTGATGGGAGGACCAAGGGGTGAACTCAGTCCTCAAAGCAATGCTTGTTGTTGGCCTCCCTCCAGTGATGGAGCTGCTTTGCGGGAGTCGAGGGGACTATGTGCCAAAATTATGCCTGTCGGGCAGGATTGGGATGTGTAGTTGAGCAGGACACGCAGGTCCCAGATGTCATCTTAAAGGCTGGGTTATTACCGACATTTTCCATCTATTGATCCTAGTTCTGCTGCTGTGCTCAAACATCGCTGGGAAAAAAGAATCATAAAAAAAGGAGACTGGGGTGTGGGGGGGAAAGGTTGATTCTGTTCATTAATCTCAACTGTGCCCGTCAACGGGAGGAGCAGGGCCTGAAGGCTCAATTAGCTTTGGTGGCTACGGCTTGGTGACACATGACAGCTTCCATCGCTTTCTTCCCAGAGATTTTCCCTCCCCAAGTCCATCTCCAGCTGTTCATCCCCCACAGCCAGGCACCACCAGCCCTCGTGAGGCTTTGTTGGGGGAGGCAAAGTGGGGGGGCACTGGTGCAACGTGGGCACTGCCTCCTGCACCCAGACGGGTGAGGATGGGGGTACGGTTGGAGGTGGTGGGCTGGAGCTGGGACAGACGGGGTCAGTGGTGCCTGTCTTCTTCAAATGCAGGATTTGGGACTGCTGCAAGGTCCATAGGAATGTTTATTTCTGATATATGGGGGGTTTATCTGAAGGTGGAAGGATCAGGATTCCTTGGGAGCCCCATCCTGCCCTTGTGACGTGGGTGCTGTCACCGTCTCAAGCGTGTCTAGTGCCTGTCAGAGCAGGGAGGGAATTACGAAGGGCGAGATGGACGTCTCGGCTCTCACTCTAAACATCACAGCTGGAGAGATGTAAATCTGGGTGCTGTGGACCTCCTGCGGCGTTAGCAATTGCATTTGTCCTGGGGGAGATAAAATTCCGATTGTGGTGCTAATGCAGCTAATATCTCCTGCTGGGGTTGAGGCAGAGCTCGCTATGTTTTATGCATCTCCCAGCAGCGTTGCCAAAACTTGTGAGCATGCCAGAAACGATAAGAACCAGCACCAGTTCCTCCACCACCTCTCCCGCTGCCTGCTTGTGACGGGGTCAGTGAGCAGCAGAGGAGGAGCTGGACGTGCACCATGAGCTTGCCATGGCTCGTGATGCTTCCCCAAATGCCCGCTGACTCCCACCTTCTCGGTTACCCTCTGCCCCTCTCCTGGCCTTGGCAGAACTGAGCAGCATCTATCGGTTTCGGAAGTTTCTACCTCTTCCATTGCATCTAACATGGCTGGTCTCTGGTTTGTGCAAACACGGTTTGTGCATCTCTCTGGTTTTCCTTATAATTTATCTCGGCATATGCTCAGGAGTGATTTGTTTTGGTGCTTGTTTGCAGAAAAGAGTTATTCTTTCGTCCCGCTATTTCAAATAGCTATGAGTGTCTCAAGTCCCCAATAATTTTGCAGTTTGCATTCAGCAGGTATTGCCACAGCAAAATTCAGACGCTCCGATTCCTCTCCCAGTGTCTTTTAGTGTCCAGCCTGTGCAATGCCCTTACGTGGTACTTTGCAATCAGCTGTAGAATTTTAGTAATGCCGTGGGGAGATCTTCTCTTCCACTGAGGGAAGCAACAACTCAAAAGCACAGACCTGAAGCAGTTTTTAAGGTTAGGAGGCTGTTAGCAAAGGGAAAAGACACTCAAGTATTTTCAAGTCTGATTTTTGAGGACCAGACTCCTGCTGAAGGCTTGGGATCAACAATACCATGAGCAGCTTGCATGGGTTTGCACAGAATTCGTTGTCGTTAATACAGATTTACAGAAAGCAAATTTTGAGCGTGTCTCTCTGAGAACTTCAACTTGCAAAAGTTAAAGAAAAAATAAAGTACCAGCAGGGAATAAAAATGGCTTTATCAGAGCCTTTCTAGTAGAGTAACACAGCTTGAACTTGGCTAATGAGCCCGAGAGTTAAAAAAAAATGTATTTTATATATATATATATCTCGCCTTTGTAACTTTGAAGTATTGGCAGTTGGATTTCTTCAGTTTTTGGATGGTCTGCAAACACATGCCATTTGGCATGATGTTTGATGTCCACTATTTACTCCAAATTTTCTCTGTCTTGCTGCTTAGAGTTTCAATGCTAGAAGCTCATCTCCATCAGGTGGTTCTGTCTGGTGCTCAGAGGTGACACTAAATAGATTCAAAGCTTGTCCTGGGGGTACCTGCGACCTTGGTGATGGGACAGGGTTTTCCTCTGCTCCATAATGCTGAGTCAGCACTGCTTAGGAAGATGAATAAGGCATCTGCAGGCTTTGAGGGATCTGGGATTCTTTTTTGGGGGTGGAAAGATCTTTACCTGCAGACAAAAGAAATGAGGAAGTGAACTAACAAGCTGAAATCGTTATATCTGAGAAGTGTGCCGGATAATTAGCCCGATGACAGTCAACATCCTTGCAGGACGTGAACCCTAAGAGAGGAGCACGATTCCCTGCCTCATTCCTCTCTCGCCTAAATGCTCCAAGGGAGTTTGCAGGCGATTTACAGCTGACTCAGGAGATCAATCTCTCCCGGCAGATGGGAGGGAACTCATTTTGGGGTCTGAAGCAAACAAAGTTAAATCTTCTTTTCCCAGCTGAGCTGCTTGTCTTGGGAATGACACCAGGGCTCACGGCTGGGAGCTCTTCACCATCCCTGCTTCCCGGCTCTCCAAATCGTGCATGGCTTTGCTGGGGGGGACAGCGGGTGTTGTTGTGGGGACCTGGCAGGGAAAAGGGGCTCCTGCAGCCCCATCCCGTGCGCGTTATTGCCACCGTCTTTAAGGTGAAAGCACAAATAGAAGTGATTTATCTGGGCGTGCACGGTAGAGCTGAGAGAGGAACCTGCTCCTAGGGGTCCAAGCTCAATGGCTTACTGCTAAGCCATCTCTTCTTCCTCTCTTTTGGACAGCTTTCCATCCTGTTTCCTTGATGGCTCGGAGCAAAGTTACCTGCAATGTCACGGAAACGAGTTCTGCAGCAGGGCCAGGTTGTACCGCGGAGGGCAGAGCCATCTGACCCTCACCTGCCTCCGCCTTCCCCCCGTTTGCCCCGGTACCCTCGCTCCGACACCGCCCCCATGCCGCTGTCATGCTAGCTGGCTTTCCAAGGAAGGATGCTCAGCGCGGGGTGGACAGCAGTGGGATGCTCGTAACCTCTGTGGGAGGCTCTGGCTTTCTGATGGTCTTCCTGGTGCCTGGATTCACAGCTCCCACCCCGATTCCCTCCGTCCCAGGCTCGAGAGAAATTTCTGAATAAGTGGAAGTTGTCAGTGAAATGTCTTGTGTCAGAAATAGGAAAGTAGCCGTATCAAATTGTATCTGAGGCAGAAACGCTCTGTTTTGACTAATCTTGCAGGAGGAAAATTGAAATGGAACACTTGGAGTTTACTGAAGAGATGAGAATTGACAATTTTACCTTTTTATTTTTTTCTTGTTGATGCCATCGCTGGGGTTTAGGGAAGCACTGCTGTTTAACAGCAGGAGCATTTTCTGTGCATGTGTGAGGTTGGGGGCTGCTTTTTATGGTTTGCAGGCAGCGAAGGGTGTTTGGAGGGTGCTTCTCCCTGGTGAAGGCAAGGTTTCCAGTGGGCTGGGGGGTCACGGCTGCTCTCTGGATGTGATGGGAGCTGGTTGTTGAAGCAGCGCTGGCTGCACATGGGGTAGAAAGGCAGGCTCTGCGGATATTTATTCCCAGCTCTGCCACCCACGTAGACTTCATGGGAGTGAAGATGCTCTGTGCCTCAGTTTCCCCTTTCAGCGTGATTTCTCCTTAGCATTAACACCTCCTGAGCCATGCAGGCTGGCACTGGGGCACAGCGCAATTTGGAGGAAGGAAGAATTTGGAAATAACTTTTGCTCGGTGCCCAAATCCCTGATACAACCGAAAGCACTTTGGAAAGGTCCCAGATGCTCGAAGGAAGCGGGCTGCTCAGCCAAGCGGGACAGAGAGGCGCATGATACAGCGATGCGGTGCTGGAGAACGACAGCCTTGTCACGCTGACTTATGATGGATGAGGAAAAAACCTATTTCTCATCGGCGGTGGGAAGATGTGAAGTGTAAAGAAGGATGCACCAGGAGTCTCTCGGCGATTTATCTTGTGTCGGGCATGCTCCTGGAGTCGGCAGAGTCGAGAGAGAGTGTGCGCCAACAAAGCCAAAAGGCACAAAAAAAGGAGGGGCCGGGGAGAAAATTCATTTTGTGAAGGATAATCTCACCGGGAAATATCAAAATGTCAGCAGCACCCCAGATAGGGGTAGAGGAGAAAAATTAACTGGGGGCATTTGTCAGCTGTTAAACCAGGCATGGATCCGAGCTGAGCGGCTGGATGCCGGGGCGATGGCTGCTGCAGCGGTGTGGGATGGGAGGTGTTACGGGGCGGGGGGGGAGCGGGGCAGGAGGAGCCCTCACCCCCAGAGTGGGGGAAATTTTGACATCAGGGATGTGCCGTAGCAGGCAGCATCAGCTTGGTGCCCTTGCTCCACCAGGGGCACAGCTTTGCACCTAGTTTTTTTCATGGAGAGCCAAAAAAACCCCCAAAAGACCACATCCCTATTCCCCAGGATCCACTTCTCACCCCTCGGGAATTACTCCAAGTCTCAGGGTGGTTTCTTTTTTAATTGCAAAAGACGGTGCCTCTCTGCTCGCAAAGCAAGGGCTGGTGACCTCCCGGCTCGGCCGCTGGTTCTGACCACATTAAAGCAGCGGGAAGCCCCATTAGCCACGGCAGAGAGCTGAGGGGGCGAGTGGGCTGCCGGATCCACACCATTATTTGCCCAACTGGAAACAGCCTGACCGCAACTTGTGCAAGGGCCTCATTTCAGCCCTGGCACAGAGGGTACCAATTTCCAGCAAAGGAGCTGAGCTCCCATCTGGATTGCAATAGCCATCTGAAAAAGAAGTCAAGACTGAGCCCTGCCAGAGGAGGAAAACCTTGATAATTCTTCCTGGCCAGGATACTTAGGGGCTTTTAGTGATTCATCTCATCCTAGAGTAAATTTGCATGCTGCATGGTCGGAGAACGGCACTGAGCCACCCTCAGCATCCTGGTGGGAGGTGGGGAAGGGTCTGCGCTCAGAGTGGCTCCTGATGCCTTGTTTTCCATTTGGTAAATCTAAAAAGCGGTTTTGCTTCAAGAAATCTCCTGGGTCAGGTGGCAGCAGTAAATAGCCGGGGCGTTTAGAAATGATTGAGCCATTATTTCAAAGTGTCACCAAGCCTGCTGCCCCAGCAGTGCGCCTGGCAGTGCTTTCTGCTCGCTATGTACATAGCACAGAGAGAAAGTTTAATAGCTGGAGTCCCAGGGCACAGTATTTGGTATAACAGTTGGGGCTTGACACCAAATAAAAATCCCCTATTAAAGAAATCAGGTTAATTTACTGTGTGAAATGAACCAACTTAAACGGCTCCCAAATAGACAATATATTGTACTTTTTCAGTGGGAGTGAAAAAAATGATTGGAAGGCTCTGCGGCAGCCTCTCGGTCTCCTCCCCGTGCTGCTCCTGGGGCTGTGATGGGTTATTTCTGCCTTCACATGCCTCTGCCCAGCCCCGGGGTAGCGCCCATCCTCATGCAGGGGCTGGCTGATGCAGGAACCCGACAGACTGGAGCGTTCAGCATCCCAGAGCTGCGCTCTAACACGCTCTGCAGCATCCAGGGAACTGCCGCGGCCATCCCAGGAGCTTTTAGAGAGGAATCTGCATGTGCCTAAACCCAAATCCATGCTGAGGTCTGGCAAGAGGTTGCAGACCTCTGTATTATTGTTCTTGTCTGCGTGATGGATCGTGGCGATCAGGGAGGGGACCTCTGCACTGAGCCACTCGCAAATTAAGCAGGGACCCAGCGTGAAGCAAAAGAGAGGTGGTGGGGAGACATCAGCTGCTGTGCTAAAATGGCAGGCTATTTATTTATATATATAAAAATAAATATAAAAAATTATATTATTTATATATAAAAATGCTTAGGGCCCCGCTCAGCTCTCAAAAATGGACTTGTAATGCTGATGGGGCTTGCAGCAGGCTGCCTGCGGGTGGGCAGCTCTCGGAGGACCAGGGCCACTTGCCATCACTGCTGAGGGGGGGCTCCTGGCATCTCAGCTCTGCTGTCCTTCAAGGGGGAGCTGCATCCCAGGGATCCGCAGCACAAACCCTTTGGCCCACACGTGGGATTTGCCAGTGCGGGTGGGAGATGAGCAGTGTTAACAGGCGGCACAGCCCGCTCTGCATCGGGGTGCCTGGCTCTGCGCCTCGTTTTGCTCATCTTCCCACCGGGCAATGATGCTGATTCCACCTGTGTTGGCTGAAACCTCTTCTGCAGCTTGGGGCTGGAAGAGCCTGCCTGCATTTGTGTCCTTTGGCAGAGATAAGCCCCAAATGACTTTTCCTATCGATCCTCACCATGAGCAACGTGGGGAACCAGAGGTGTAAGTGCCACTCTCTTTCTCCGCTGCTCTGTTAAGTGAGACTTCTTGCTGAATCCTGAAAGGAAAAGACAGTCTCCTCCGCAACCGGAGACCCCCTTCTCCTTCCCGCCCCAGGAAACTATGGTACAACTTGAAACCGATTAATAATACACAAAGGGATGATGTGGTTGGGCAAAGTGCGGCGGTTTCCTCTGCTAGCTTGTGATACGCTTTTATTAAGCTGTGCTCTAAAGCAAAGGAGAGGGAGTGATTTTTATAGCCTGCAGCGTCTTGTTTGCAGATTATTTTCCAAAGATGCTCGGTAGAATATCAATTGCTGCGATGAGAAATCCCGGCAGGTGCTGCCTTGAACAGAGGAGGCTGCGCAAGTCGGCGCGGTCCCTCCTGGCATCGATGCGCTGGTGTAGGCAGGGCTCAAGCTGCTGCTTGGTCCCACGCTCCGACTCGGTGCGATATAGACTGTCATGGGCTGGAGATGGACCCTGGGGCTGGGGAGGGGCTGTCGGGGTGGGCAGAGGGCTGGAAAGGCAGAGGATGCTGGGGGCCCGAGGCAAAGCCCCCCTGTCTGTGCTGTTCCCATGCCTGCAGCCCCCTAAATCCAGAGGTTTTAGTGGAAGCACAGATGTTCAGCCCTGCATGTCCAGGTTTCAGTGGCATCGCTCATTAGCATTTGCAGAGAGTGATGCAGCGGCTGGAGTTTGGACAGGGGACAAGGAAACAGCCTGTGTGTCAGATGGCAGAGAAGGGCAAAAGGAAAGGAAAAACGAAAGGGGAAGCGGAGAAGCGCGGTGACTTGCCCAAAGTCACGTCGCAGCACGTGGGGAGGGAGCCAGGCACCTGTCTGCTCTCTCAGCCTGGTGACCTGTCTGCTAGATGGTACTACCTGACGTAAAAGCATCTTTTCCCTCCCTTGTGGGGCTGTATCGAGGACGGTTCAGGGTTGTTGGCGCATTTCCTAGCCGCTGTGGCGAGAGCAGCTGAATTCCTGAATGTACGGCAAGGAGGAAAAAAAGGGGGTAAAAAGAAGCTAGGCAGGGGCTTGGCTTTAAGAAAATAATAATTCCCTGGTTCTTTGTGATGCTCTGAACCCTCCACAATCCCTTCGATCCCCCTTAAGTGCCAGCTGATGAAGGGTGCAGACAGACTCCTGCCATCAAGCAGAAGCTCTCCGAGAACTACAAAGCTCAATCAGCAGGAGAGGAACAATCGAGGCGCTGGCGGTCTCCGAGCTCTTCTGCTGATGAAGAAGAGCAGGGTCCGGACAAATTTGGAATAAAAAATCAGCAGCTGAGGAGGAACACCTAGTGACCCAGCTGGGGAAAGGAGGCGAAAAGTTCGTGTCTATTACTTTTGTCTCTTTTCAGAGCATCTTTAATCATACCCCATATCACCTTCATCAGGGGGAAGGTGGCAATCAAGGCAGCTGGCTCGGGGTGATGCCATTTCTATATGCCACTGAGGTTGTTCTTTTTGGGATAGTCATGAGAGTAGCTCTGGAGTGTAGGGAATGCTTTTTGGATGTGTTGGGCTTTTTTTTTTTTTTTTTTTTTTTTAGCCGCTTAGGAGTTGGCTCATATTGTACTAAGCATGGGGATTGAGATGCTCTTGCACAGGGAGCTAACGGAAGACAAATGCAACGTGGTCTTTTTTTTTTTTTTTTTTTCTCTCCTACCTTCTTTCTTTGTAGTGGTAAAATGATAGAATTTCATGCAGTCAATTGAGGCTATTGAGTTGTTTTGCCACTAAAGTTCTGGAGCATCGACTGTATAGATTCACAGTGTCCCCTCGGAATAACATCCCTTTTAACAATGTGCCATCAGGGGAGAGCTGTGCAGGCTTTAAAAGGTTTTCCAGGGTTGTATTTCTCTCTCTTTCTCTCCCCTCTCTCTCTTTCCACTGAAAGCAGTGCACCGAAAGCAGACCTGAAGCAAGTTTCAAGGGAAGCGGGAGGCCCCGAGCTGTGGCCGGGAGGGAATTGGCTGTGCCTGTGCCCTGCTTTATGGCAGGACATCAAATCCCAGATTTGCCTGGGGTTGGGGCCGCGCGGGATGCTCGTCTCTTCCCTGCTGCGTCCGTCACACCAGCTCTCTTGGCTCCTGGAGGAGTTAATGGGAGATAGCTAATGCTTCGTACTTACGAAAGGAGGGGATAAAAAGAATGCAAGCCCAAGGTTTGGCAGGAAAGCACACAGCTGAAGAAACTTTATTTTCTCTGAATTCCTCCCATTTCCCCCGCCGCTGCCCTCATTTTCTGTTAGGTCTTGTTTGCTGCCCCTCTAGGAGAAACCCTGGCTTGAACTGAGCAGCCAGGGGACATGCCGGGCCCTTTGCTCATGGGCTGAAATCTCATCGTGGTCCTTACCCGCTGTGATTCAGCGGTGCCATCGGTCTTCGCTCTCCAGAGGCAATTAAAATGAGATTTCCTCCAAAAGAGCGGAACAGCTTTGCTGCCCGTCACCCGGTGCAGCCCCCGTGACTGTCCCCGCTCTTGACTACGTGTGGTCAGCTGGAGGGCTTCAGGTGGGGCTGGCTTAGCTGGGCAGACACCCGTCGGGTTGGGTGCCTTGGGGTATGGTCTGTACCTCCACGTGAGATGCGTTGCAGCCCAGGAAGGGCTCAGCATCACTGCTGGGTGCCTGCCGTGTTCCGCAGTGGGGGCAGAGCTGCCGGGAAAGCGCCGTGCCTGTTGCCCTGTGCCTGTTATCGAAGCATCTCCCCGCTGCGCCGTGCCTCCTACCAGCCCATCTGTAATGCAGATCTCTCCGGGTGTCCTTGCTGCATTAGCCCTGCTGCTGATCAGGCCGTGGCTGTAATATTTATGAAACTCAGCTTTCTACATTTCAGCTTGTTTTAACCTTCAGTCCTCGGTTTCCCGGCTCTTCAGTGTGCGCTCTTTTAATAACTGTAACCCATCTGATAATGTTGTTATAAATTAATGATCTGTTTACAACCTTAACTCTGTTTTAATGAAGACTTTTTTTGTTGAGGAAAATAAAAGCTGCTGTAATTATACCTTGTAACTGCAGGGTTTTATAGCCGGTGAACTCATCCAACAAGCAATTTCGATTAGTTTATCCAGGCAAATATTCTGGTGTTGATTTCATATATATAAAAAACCACACAGCTACTTCCGTGAGCAGCAGATATAATTATTCCTGGATCCCTGTGTGTCTGTGTCTCGAGAGCGAACTCGTGCTAGATATTCTGATGTCTAAGAAAAGTTGAATTCACAGTCCTGCCTTTCTCTCGGTAAGAACGTTAATAGTATCTTTCATCTGACTAGCTTCCTATTTTCCCCCAACTTGTATCTTGGAGATAAATGTGTCCTTCTATCAGGTTTTATTGAAATGGGTTATAAGGTTTAGAAATCACTAGAGATGGGGAAAGGAAGCAGCCGGGTAGGCACTGCCGGCATGTAAGCCTCATTTCCTCAGGAAACCAGGCTGAAAATACTTTGGGTGCCATTAAAATGTTGGAGCTGCCGGTGATTGTCATTTAAGGTTAAAGCTTCAGGGCTACTTGGGAGCTGTTTTCCAAGTACTTAGTTCAGTCTGCGTTTTCCGAAGTGCTCGGGTTGGACAAATTCCTGAGTTTCCAAGGAACTCAACGGCCAACGTCTTGAGCATTTTGGAAAAACGTAGCTATTTCTTTTAGTAGCTCTATGGAACTGGATCCACCAGATCCTTCTAAAGATGTTGGCCATCACAGACCCTGGTACCTTCGTTTCATTTGCCCGGGGGCTCCCCGTTGTCCCGAGGTTTGCCAGCAAGCCTTCGCTTTCCGCTAGCTGAGGTTGAACCTCGTTGGCAGAACACGTGTGGCGAGGACAAAGATGGAAAGCAAAGGCTGGTGTTTGGGAGACGTCAGCCTTGGGTGGCCCTCAATGCTGTGATTTTGGCACGGTTGCAGAGGTGACCACAGTTGAGTGCGTACACTCGGGAGCATCTGCTTCTAGGTGTCCAGAAATGCCTATGGGACTGGGAAAATCAGGTCCCTCTTCCATACTGATGCTGCTATAGAGGAGTGCACAAGGATGGTGATCCCACCATCTGAGAGGAGGCTTCCTTCTCCCATCTCTGAGCTACCCCTTCCTCTATCTGCCTGGAAATCCCTCCTCCCCCAAGCAACAGCTCCCTCCTCCCAACCCTGCTGAGCATGGATGCTGCAAGGTTCCTGGTGGTCCTGGAGGAGCTGTGCAGCTCGCCACCCATGTTGGGTTGCACTTGCCCTTGCCCACAGCGCTTCTGCCCTGCCCCAGCCCTCCTCATGCCCCTGTTGCTCCCCCTGGCCGTGCCGCCGTTGGCCGTGGACCTCACTTTCTCCCCGCCTTGCCTGGAATCACTAATCTTCTCGGCTTTCTGCTCATGTTAGCTTTGGAAGTTTGAAAATAACCAGCGCTGGGCATGAAATATGAGTTCTGCCTAATGAGGGCGTTGGGGAATCGGTGCCGCTTGGCACCCACGGTCGCTCCTTTCCACACCTGATAGAAAATACGCAACTTTTCTGCCTTAGCAGCAGCTTTTGCAGTCCTGGCGATGGTACCTACGTGGCGTTTCTTTGTGGACCTCCTCATCTGCCAGGTATAGAAAGAAATGAGTTTCCTGGAGGTTTTGTTTCTTTTATTTGGGCTCTTTCTGTGTGGTAGGACCGTGGCTCTGCCTCATGGCATCTCCACATTACCGTGATATCAGTAACAACAGTAAGGGAATGATTTATGGTTTTGGGGGCAGGCTGTCTAGCGAGGACCCTGGAGCAGGGACGTGCTCTCCCGGCTGGCACGCTGGCCTCGGCGCATCGAGCCGCCTCCTTGCCCTGCAATCAATTCCTCCGCTTCCAGCCCCCTGTTGCAACAACAAAAAGTTGTGCCAAAGCATCTCCCGCCCCTGAAAATCCATTACTTGTCCCTGTCACTGTCCTTTTCTCACGGTTGCTTTTATTTTTTTATATATATATATTTTTTCCCCACCCCCCCGGGTTCGTTGAGACTGTTTTCCCATACTGATTACAAGGTTATCGCAGAAATATTTTGCCAGGTGTCGGCCCCCAGCCACCTGAGGCTGCAGGACTGGGAGTTATCAGTATTTGAACAGGTATGGAATAGGCTCCTGGCCGCGGACTGGGGCAACGTCCTTCCCTGTGTCCTTGTGACGGGAAGGAGAGATCCCTGAAATTAAAGCTGCCGAGCACAGATGGAGGAATTGGGGTTCAGATCTGAGTCTGGCCAGCCCTTGGTGCCTCACCCCGGGAATTTGGTTTCTCCAGATGTGGGTTAAGGTGCCCAGATGCTGACCCAGGACCGTGCATAGGGACGGTCTCGCTGCTTTGACCTGCTCTGAGCTGCACTGCAAAAGCTGCTTTTAGATCCATCATCACGTTTTTAAATCCCTTCTCTGTCTTCCGAAGTGCAGAGCTTCAGGTGGTATTTTTCTATCATTTTATTTTACTTATTTATTTATTTTTGAATTCCCAAATGGTGCTGGTATCTGAACCTTGGGGATAGGAGCAGGAGCGTCGCAGGAAATCTATACCTTAAATTTCTATCCTTTTTTTGGCTTCCCCCGCCCCCCCCATCTCCACCTGGAATCTGCATAAAGTGGCTCCTCCACGTATCATTTATTCATACGTATTTTAGCGAGAGAGGCTCTGCCTTGCGATGGAGATGTCATTTGCAAAATAATAAGGTCCCGGTTGCTGCAAAAATCACACCCCCACTCTTCCCCCAAGAGGTCATTCCCTCTGAATTACAAATCTTTTTAACCGTTACCTTGTGGGTATACATGAGCACAGCAC